>NC_142595.1:46970320-48272299 GCF_965207765.1 Zootoca vivipara | reverse complement strand
AAGTAGATAAATAGGTACCGCTCCAGCGGGAAGGTAAACGGCGTTTCTGTGCGCTGCTCTGTTTCGCCAGAAGCGGCTTTGTCATGCTGGCCACATGACCTGGAAGCTATACCAGCGATACCACATGACCTGGCTCCCTCGGCCAATAATGCAGAATGAGCGCCGCAACCCCAGAGTCGGTCACGACTGGACCTAATGGTCAGGGGTCCCTTTACCTTTTACTCTTTGTATCATTTGGATGAGTACACCCCTTAGGAAGGTAAGACGAGGCCTGGAGGGGCCCAGGAGGGACTTTTTGCCAGAGAAGTGGATCTCAAGGAGCGATTTGAAGGAGATCTCAAGAAAGCGCTGTTCTCCTGTCATATTGAGGCGGTGCAGAGAAACTGGGATCTGGGGAGCCTTGGTGGGCCTGGGACTTGGGAAGGTAAGGGACAGGACTTAGGAAGTCAGGGCAGGATCCGCACCTGGCCTACCTGTCTCTCTCTCCCCCCAGGCATCCTCCACGGGGCAGTCATGCTGATCTCAGAGATGTGCGAACGAAGCCCGCAAGCCCTGGACCGCTTCTGCAAGGTGAGCTCGGCACCTCTCCCAGCATCCTTTGCAGTTAACGCGTAAGGACCACGTGCCTTTTGAGCAGGAGAGGGTGGGGGAGGGCAAGCTGATGCTAAAGGAGCCTGTGCCTTGGATGTATTGAGTCCTGGGTTCAAGACCCACACAGCAGGACTGGTTTGGCGTCTACCAGGAAATGAGGATGGGCCATGGCAGGCCAGAACATGCAACAAACCGAAGAAGGACCTGACCCTTGAGATTCTCCGCGAGCCACACCCCCTCCTAAGCCACACCCCTTCGCCCTCAGGCCACGCCCCTTCCCAGCCTTGCTTTGCCCCCTTCTCTCATCTTTCTGGCTGGAGCATATCCTTGAAATTTTGAGGATGACTCTCACTTGCCTGGATGGGAGATAGGAAAGTGTGTGTGTGGAAGCTAGCCTACTGCAGAAAGGTCAAATTTGCATGTCTTGCTCCACCCACGTTTGCCTCTGGCTCCGCCCATCAGTGGCATGCGGCCCTCGGGCAGTTGCCCAAGAGGGAATGCGGCCCTCGGGGTAAAAAAATATCCCCCAAGGGAACAGAAAAGCCCAAATCTTTAATAAGGAATGGGGGTAATTTATAATTTGCCTTGGAGGCCACTTTAAACAGTTAAAAATTGTTAGCGGGATTGCAATAACAGTTGTAATGTAACGAGAACTACGGATACATGGAGGGGGAGAAAATAATTTGGATCATTATAAAAGATGCAGTAGAAAAGGATTAACAACAGAACCCAGGGAGGGGAAGGAGGGAAGCCCAAAGATTCGTGGGAATCTTGCATTTTCGGAAGGTGTTGTGGTATGACTGTAAATTTTAATATGTAAAATCAAATAAATAATTTTTTTTGGGGGGGGTAATAATGTTCCCCAACCCCCCCCCAAAACAGAGGGTGCCCTCCTAAACACCCTTACATGGGAGCATGCTTTCCTTTTCTTTTGTTTCCTTCCAGTTTGTGCCTCAGTTGGTGGGGCTGCTGCGTAACCTGGTGGTTGCCGGCTACACTCCGGAACACAGCATCTCGGGAATCAGCAACCCTTTCCTGCAGGTAAAAGGAGCTCGTCCCCGCCAACCTCCCCTCTTCCCCTGAGCTTCTGTCTCGCCTTTCTTTCCGCAATTCAAGAGAAGCTGGGATGCATTTAAGAATTGCTTCCCGGAGAGAGTTTAAACCGCACAAACACTGAACGGTTTTTTAAATAAAAAAACAGGTATAAAAACAATTTCAAATCCAATACAGGTACCAGGCTGGGACCTTTTAAAAAATCTTTTTAACTCCACTTAAAAGTTGGTTGAAAAAGGAAGGTCTTCGGCAAAGGAGCAGGGAAACAGCTAGCAATCCCAGAAGCCTTTGCAACTGCAATCCCAGAAGCCTTTGCACTGACCTCGGAGGGCTGTTTGGGTTTGAGAAAGGAGCTTTGGAGGGAGCAATTGTGGTGGATTTCTGGCAGAGGTTTACATGCTTTTTAGATGCTGTGTCACGTATACACGTGGTACGCGGGAACGTAACGCGCCCGCCCCCCGTAAATGGGGAGATGTCTGTATGAGCTCAGACACCCCCGATCTCGAATGATCTTGGAAGCTAAGCAGGGTCAGGCCTGGTGAACACTTGGATGGGAGACCACCTGGGAATACCAGGCGCTGTAGCCTTGAGCCAGTGTGGGTTAGTGGTTCAGATGCTGGGAGACCAGAGTTCAAATCGTGACTCAACTTGCCAGGTGGCCTTGACCCATCACAGTGCCTCAGCCTAGCCTACCTCACAGGGTTGTTGTGAGGATAAAATGGGGAGGGAGAGAAGGGCGCCTCGAGCTCGTGGGAGCAAAGGTGAGATACAAATGGGGTGAGACAATAAAATGTGGCCGGGCTTATCACGAACCCGTGACCAGAAGGGTGGCGAGTTTGGCTGCTCAGCGACTGATTCTTTGCCTCCTTTTAAAGTCACCTCCTCTTCTCTACTCCCTCCTCACCTCCCTGAAAACATCCCTCCACCCAGGTACAGATCCTGCGGCTGCTAAGGATTCTGGGGAAGGACAACGAAGACGCCAGCGACGCCATGAACGATTCCTTGGCTCAGGTGAGCCCAACGGTTGTTGCTGGCGCTGGAAAGAGGGCCCTGGGCGAAGGACGGAGACATTTAGAGGACTCTGGAGAACAGAGTTCGCTTCACCATGAACAAAACCGGGGTGGGGGTGGGGGGTCCATTTAGCCTCCCCGTTTCGATTAAAACTTTCCTAGGCCTGGTCTGGATTGCATGACCTAGAACCCTTTGTTAGCAAAGGCTGTGCCATTTTGGGGTGTGTGTGTGTGCGGTTGCCGCCAATGAAGAGGAAGGAAGAGACCAAGGTGAAGGCCTGCAGAGGGAGAGCGGGGCAGGGGAACGTCCCAAGCCAAAAGCCAGCAAGGCCGGCCAACCCCCCCCCCCCCGCTTCTTCCCAGGTGGCCACCAACACGGAGACGACGCGGAACGTGGGCAACGCCATCTTGTACGAGACAGTGCTGACCATCATGGGTGTGCGCTCGACCAGCGGCCTGCGGGTATGGCGGATTCGTACGGGGCAGGTGGACTGGGATGATCCTGCACCTTGCTTGGCTCCTCTTGCGCCCAAATCTTTTGGGAGGCTGTCGGGTTATTTGGGTGCGAATGGAATATTCTGGGCGCCTCCTGGTGCCATGATGGCGCTTCCTGTCTTTAGACCCCCCCGTACTATCAAAACTGTCTTGCGTTCCCCTAGGGCAGTGATGGCGAACCTATGACACGTGTGTCAGATGTGACACGCAGAGCCCTCACTGCTGGCACGCGCCCCATCGGCCCATTTGCGCTGCTGTTGTTGTGTGTGTCCCCCCCCCCAATTTGTTATCCCGCTCCTCCTACAGCTTGTCTCCGCTATTAAAACCCGGATTCTTTTTTGTTGTTGTTGTTGCTGGTAGCCAGAGATTGGGTGTAACAGCGTTCATTTTTTAACCCGTTCTGTGCTGGTTTTTTGGCACTTTGGCAGACTATGTCGGTGCTGCGTGTTAGTTCCAGCGAAGGTATTATTCTGTTCTCTTCCCCCCCCCAATATTGCAGCAGCTTTGGGGCATCCCCCCCCAAAAGCAAAGCAACTTTTGCACCCCCCCCAAAAAAACCTCCAAAACTTTGGTCACCAGCTCCCCCCCAAAAGCTCAACAACTCTGGGCACTTTGTGATAAATAAGGGTTTTTTGGTTTGGTTTGGTTAAATAATTAGTTTTTGGTTTATTAAATACAGTTACAATTATACATTTTTGTTATTTAAGCTATAAATACCGTGAAATTATGTTTTTTTTTTCTCAAAGTGACACACCACACGAGTTATGCTCGGTTCTTTGGCAAATTTTGACACACCAAGCTCAAAAGGTTGCCCATCACTGCTCTAGGGGGTGGGGAACCTCAGACCCCTGATATCAAAGTGGCCCCCCAGACCTGTCCGTTTGGCCCCAGGAGTCCTCTCCGCAAGCCACACACCATCCTCGGGTAGTTCTGCCTGGCTGCAGAACCGCAATGATAACTCTCGCTTGCTTGGAAAGAAAATGGAGAGGTCTTTTGGGGTCTGTGTGCCTGTTTCCAGAAACCTTTGAGATTTGTGTGGCTTGAGTGCAACCTGTACCAGGATAAGACCTGTATCTGTTGTTCTAGCCAGTTTTGCCCACTTTCTGCCTCCGGTTTGTGGCCACTGAAAGGTTGCTTTTGAGGGAATGCGGCCCCCAGACCCCCAAATCTTTCACATCCTCAAGTCGCCTCCGCCCAGATATCTCAAGCTAGAATCGAGGGGGTGTGTGTGTGTCATTTTTCCTGTTCCTCTCTGCTTGTTCTGAGGCTTTTTCCGTTCTTCCTCTGCCCCCTCAGCTCATACAAATGGTACATTTTGGAAATTAAGGACCCTTCTCTTTTCCACACCCAGGTTCTCGCTATAAATATCCTCGGGCGATTTCTCCTTAACAAGGATCGGAATATCAGGTACAAAACCCCAACGAAACAAGCGAAGCAGTGGAATGACCCAGACAGCGCTGTGGGGAAACGGCGGCCCAACAATCACCTGAAATTTTCCTGTTGGAAATTTTGAAAATAAATTTTGGGGCCGAGTCTCCTTATAACACTTTTTTACCCTGGCTCCTTTTAAAGCATGGCGCTTGGTTCCTACAGAGGTTTTTTAAGCAGAGCTTGGAAGGGCACCTGCCATGCAGGATCTAGTCAAGATTCCTGCGTCGCAGGGGGTTGGACTAGATGACCCTCGGGTCCCCTTTACGATTCTTCGATTCTGTGGTCTGACATCTTCTTCTCCAGCTTGGGACCACTGAAATCCGAGAAGAGGGTAGGATGTTGGAAGATGGTGCCTGCAAACATGGGCCTCAAGCAGATTTTTGAACCCTAGTCTCCCAGGTCCTGGTCCGATGCTCTGCCCCCCGCCCCACAGCGCATAGGGCTGCATTGTCACAACATGCCTTCCTCAATCCTCAAGATCCCTTGTTGCCCCTTCATGATCCGCCCCTTCTCCTAATTCTTTGAGGCCCGTTCTGTAGACGCTGGTCTGGGAGAGGGAACGTGCCCAGAGACCCTCGGGTTCCCTCATAAGCCGCTCCCAATGGCCTCACGGTCGAGGGAAACCAAGGGACGGAGGCGATTCCTCAAATATCTCCCCCCGCCCTCGAGACAAGGCAGCCACCCCTTTTCCACGCCGCCTGGGAAGCAGCTGCGCGATAACTCGGCCTATTAAAATGCATCCTGAGGGACGCGGTGCTTCTTTTCTTTACCGGTGAAACAGTGCGTGAAATTAATTTGCCACACGCTTAATTCAGATTTGCTTAGATCTCCCGGCCGCCCCGACAGAGGTTGTTTTCGGGCCTCGCCAGCCGCCATTTTGGCTGCCCGTGCCATAGTCACCCGTTTCCCCCCTTGTCTCCCACCCGGCAGTGTCCCCTTTCCATCTTGAAGCGAAAGGAGGAGAAAGGTTTCCGACTTCCTTGAAGATTGGCTGCGGGCGGTCTTCTTTGTGCCTGGTTAGAGGGGCAGACTAGGGGCCTGGGAGACCAGGGTTCAAATTCCCGCTCGGCCATGAAGCATCCGTCGCCCTTCTCTCAGCCTTCCCCCCCCCCGGCTTGTTCACAGTGCTGTATAATATAATACTAAAATGTTCTGGGTCCCCAAGCTAAGTTATCTTTTCCAAGCCATCCCACTAGGGATGAAAAAACAGCAATTGGAACAATGGAATGGTGAGATAAGACAATGGATATTCGGAAGTAAACAAATCAAGGACACAAAAGAGGTTTGTGTATAACCACAAATCAGAATTAGGGTGGGGGCCTCCCCAACATTTATAATTCCTATGAAGCCGTCCAATTAAAAACTTTACTAGAAATTGGAGCGAAAAATAAACAAAAGTGGATCAGATTCGAGGATGAGGCCAACAACGGTGCAGGAAGATTTGGAATCTTCACAAATAATGTAAAGGAAGATCTGCAATCTGCAATAGGACCCAGGAAATTGGCATTAGGCATAGGGAGGAGATGGCAACCTATATGGTTAAAAAGGATCTCTCTGTGGGCACCCTTAGAAAGCATATACAAGGCAATAGACGACCCCAAATGGTGGAAAATTCTTAGTGCTAAGGGATCTCACATAGTCCAAGATATGTATAGAGCAGGCATCCCCAAACTGCGGCCCTCCAGATGTTTGGGCCTACAATTCCCATGATCCCTAGCTAAGAGGACCAGTGGTCAGGGATGACGGGAATTGTAGTCCAAAACATCTGGAGGGCCAAAGTTTGGGATGCCTGGTATAGAGGAGAGTCACTGCAGGAAGTAACAGAGAACATAGGTAACCAATACTGGTTAAAATTGGAGGGTTATATAATAAAATTCTTAAAGCCCAAGAGATAGGAAATATGAGATTAGACGAGCCAATAGAGGAACTATATAAACAAATGGAAAAAACTAAACAAGGAATGATAGGTAAAATCTATGAGAGGATGATTACAAATAAAGAAGCCCTTCTCTCAGCCTATCCCACCTCGCAGGGTTGTTGTGAGGATAAAACAGCAAGGGCAAAGGATAGCCTCGAGGGCCTGGGAGGAAAGACAGGATGTAAATGGATTAAGCTCTCTCCTCTTCTTCTCCCTCTCAAGACGTGATTTCCCCCCCCCTTCTTGTCGGGGGGAATCTTGTTCCCTTTAGATACGTGGCTCTAACATCTTTGCAGAAATTACTGCAAGAAGAGAACAGTGCCGTTCAGAGGCACCGGTCCACAGTCCTTGAATGCCTGGCCGACCTGGATCCCACTGTGAAGAGGTGAGGCGAGGGGGAAAGACGGGGCCGAGGCTCTGGGGGACGATGTCTCTGAGTCGGGAGAATTTCTCGCTTCTTCTCCCTCCTTCCTCAGACGAGCCCTGCAGCTGAGCCTCGCCCTGGTGAGCGGCAGCAACGTGAGAACGACCACGAAAGAGCTGCTGGTTTTCCTGGACACCTGCGCTCCGGAGCTGAAGTCGGACTGCGCTTCCGGAATATTCCTGGCCGCTGAGAAGTGAGTCGGGTCCGGCCATTGCCCGTAGGGGGCGTTGTAGAGAAATGAAGGGCAGGTTTTTTGGGGGGGCGGGCGCGTGTTGAATTTTGCAGCTTTCGAATTCACGCATCGAAGGGCGCTCATGGCAGAGCGTGAGGCTCTTAATCTTAGGGTCGTTGGGCAAAAGATTCCTGCCACTCTACAATTCTGTGCATACCTGCCAAGTTCCTCTCTGAAAAATAAGGGACCGGACCGAAAGTAGCATGCCGGAAGTAGCACGGCGGCCATTTTGGAACTGCACGGAGCATGCTCAGAAGTGACTTTTGATGCTGCTGTGCCCAGTTCCAAAATGGCCGCCGCATCAGAAGTCGCGCTGCAGCCATTTTGGAACTGGGCAGAGCAGCATCAAAAGTCGCTTCTGAGCATGCTCCGCCCAGTTCCAAAATGGCCGCAGCGCCAGAATAAACCGGGGAAAAACAAAAAAATCCGTTTTTTCGGCTGGGGACAGCTGGAAAAACGGGGGTTTCCCGGGGAAAATGGGAGACTTGGCAGCTATGATTCTGTGACCTAAGACTTGGGAATTCAAAAGAGGTCTTGGTTAAATTAATACAATTTAGTTCTCCTTGGTAAGTGAAACGCGTGTAAAATTGCACAGAAATAATTAAAAACAAGTGCTTGCACTTATATTATACAGCACGTTACAATTATTTTTATTGTTCACTTTTATTATTATTTAGCCTTACCTGACATTTTCAGAAGGCAAAATTAAAGTCTTTGGTTTTTCTGAGAAAGCAGTTTATGTGCTTTCTAATCAAACGTAGATTCGCCAAGCTGAATGTTGTCCAATCACAAAAATAATAGCAGATTTGAATTCCTCACACCCAAAAACATATTTTTAAGACCCTCCCTCCCTGAAGAAATTAGCGAAAATTAAGTCCCAACCCTTTAAAACAGCATGCCCTGACGGCGTGTGGAGCACTTTCAGGCGGGGCAATAGGTCTAAGACATTTCTGCTCTTCTTGTTTTCTTCCCTCACCCACTTCAGGTTTGCACCCAGCAAGCGTTGGCACATCGACACCATCCTCCAGGTTCTGACCATGGTAAGATGGAGGCTGGGGGGGGGGGGGCTAGGATCCTTGGGGAGCAGTGGAAAGTTGTGTGGCTCATGGAAGAGCCTTCCTCTCTCAAGGGGTTGTGTTTGAAGAAGCTTCTCCAGACCATCTGGACGAGAAACTTTTTTTTTTCCTTTTGGGAGAGGCGAGAAACAGAAAGTTGATACCCCCCTACTGTGCCTCTGCGAACATTTTTCAGGCTTTAATATTTATTTTCCTCTCCCTGTTTCCAGCACCCCATTGAAACTGCCATTCTAGGTGTGCTGAAAAAGTGAGTTTCAAGGCCCTCCCCGCTTAAGCAGCATCCTTCACGTAGAGCCCGCCAATAGCAGCCCAGAATCCTTGAGAGTGCCTTCAGAGCTGAGTCCTTGGTAGTCTGGGCTTGTGTGGAGGAGGAGGAGGAGGAATCTGTTTAACCCTTTTTAAGGGAAGGAAGGACCAAGCAGAGAAGTATCTCTGAGAAGGACCGTAGTTAACATCTCTGGTTCCTCTCCTTACCCTCTGCAGGCTGGCTCCTATGTACGTGACGACGCGGTCCCCAACCTCATCCACCTCATTGGAGGTGCAAAGGAGCTTCACGGCTATGCGGTTCAACAGCTATACAAGGCCCTGACCCAAGATATCTCTCAGGTATGGGATTGGGGAGGGGCCATGGCTGCCAAGTCTCCCGTATTCCCCGGGAAACCCCCGTTTTCCCAGCTGTCTCCAGCCGAAAAAACGGATTTTTTTGTTTTCCCCCGGTTTATTCTGGCGCGGTGGCCATTTTGGAACTGGGCGGAGCGTGCTCAGAAGCGACTTTTGATGCTGCTTTGCCCAGTTCCAAAATGGCTGCAGCACAACTTCTGGTGCGGTGGCCATTTTGGAACAGGGCAGAGCAGCATCAAAAGTCGCTTCTGAGCATGCTCCGCCCAGTTCCAAAATGGCGGCAGCGCTACTTCCGGTCTGCTACTTCCGGTCCAGTCCCTTATTTCTCAGGGCGGAACTTTGCAGGTATGGGAGGGGGTGATGGGGGGCGGGGGGGGCAGGGCATAGAGAACCAGAAGAGGAAGAGTGAGGGTATGTATACTGTGCCCACTTACTTGCAAGTGAGTTCCACTCAACATTTTTTATTAACTGAACAGAATTTCTATAATGCTTAGCATCAAAACCTCTAAGCTGTTCTTCTTCCTATACACATAGAAATGTAAGGCTGTTGTCACGCTGCGCTTATTAGCATTGGGCCTGTCGTTGTCTCTTAGCAAACCTACTTCACAGGGTTGTTGTGAGGACGCAGTGGGGGAGGAGAACCACGTCCACTACCTTGAGCTCTTGGGGAGAAAAATGTAATACCGTAAATAATAATAATAATAAAATAATTTGGGAGGTTGTTTTTTTTAAGAGGGTGTGAAAGGTTGGTAAGCAGTTAGCAGAGACGGCAGATCCCAGTATAAGACATTCAAATTACCCATAAAATTATATGAAATCCACCCTTCAGAATTGCATGTTAAAATGCACGTCAAATGTACATGTTTGTAGGCTTGCTTAAACAAAAAGCATTTTCAGCAGGCTGCGATAACATTGCAGGGCTCACGTCAACGTGGGCATCGATAGGGCTGGGCTGCCCTAAACGCCCTTGGTGGTCTGGATGTGACACTGTGAGTGAGCAAAGCCAGCCCTGGTGGAAAGCTTTGGCCCCTTTGTACCACCTGAGAATTGTGGGAGTAGAAGCCGCAGTACTAGCCTCCAGCCAGCTGGTGGCGCTCAAGTACAGCAGGTGGCAGATCAGCAGCTCCCTCTGGTGGCAGGAAATAAGACTCAAGCCCCCCCCCCAGCAGTTCAAAAATAAAATCTGGGGTTTCCATTTGCCAAGATCATGAGTTTGGGTGGCCATCTGTCATGGATGCTTTGCTTGAGATTCCTGCATTGTAGGGGGTTGGGCTAGATGACCCTTGGGGTCCCTTCCAACTCTAAGATTCTCTGATTCTATGTTCTGAAGGGTAAAAGGCAATGGCGATGCTTCTGCACCAGAAACAGTGGGGCTAAAATCTTTGTCCTGCGCAGCCTCCCTGTATTTAACCTTAGCAGAGACACAGCTTCCCTTGCAAGCTCAGTTTTTGTTTTGCACAGAGCCTGACCCTGGGGCTAGTTCCCACCTCTCGGCCTTAACCTACCTCACAGGGTTGTTATGAGCACACCATGGGATAACCCCTAGTCCCTTACACACACCGCCCTGAATCCCTTGCGAATAAACATGGAACGAAAGACAGCCTTTGCCAGCATCGCTGTACTACAACTCCCATCAGCCCCACCGGGCCTAAAACTGGGGCTGATGGGAGTTGTAGTCTGATGATACCCATGCAGAGCCTGGTTGGCAAAAGCTTAAATACGTGGCACAGCATAGCGGAGCCCTCCCTCTCTCTCTTTTCCCTCCCAGCAACCCTTGGTCCAAGTGGCTACCTGGTGCATTGGTGAATACGGCAACCTCTTATTGGACGGCAGCTGTGAAGAGGTGGAGCCCACTCAGGTGAGGAATCAGAAAGTGAGGGTGGGCATTTTGTGGGGAAGATCGAGCGGTAGGGGCGTGGCCAGGATCAAAATTAGGGGGCAAGGGGCGGGGCCAAGGCACGGGGGGAGGGGCCACAGTGGGGCAAGGAAAGCCATGGTCGTGCAGGGACGAGGGGGCGCCAGGATCAGCCAGAAATTGGGCTGCTCCGACCCCCTCCTCCCCCTCCACATCCGGCAGGGGCTTTCCCTCCACCCAGCCCCACAGCCAGCAAGGGAGAAGGGAGACGTCCCTTCTCTGTGGGGCGGGTGGAGGGAAAGCCCCAGAGCTGCGCAAAGCGTTTGGCTGGCTTTCCCTCCACCCGCCCCACAGCCAGCCAGGGAGAAGGGAGACGGCACCGGGTGGCGGCGGACAGCGGGGCAGGCTGGCCAGCAGCCCTGCTTCTAGGGGGGGTCAACTGCCCCTTCCTGCCCCCCCTGCCTATGCCCATGTCGAGCGGGGGAAATTTGCTCACACCTGCTGGGGGAAGAAATATCCCACTTCATTATGATTTTTCCTCCTCCTCCTCTTTTCTCCAACTCACCCCGCTCCGGCAGGTGGACCCAGAGGAAATGGTCTCCATTTTGGAGCGAGTTCTGCAGTCTCACATCTCGCTGCCAGGCACCCGGGCCTACGCTCTCACTGCCCTCATGAAGCTCGGGACTCGTCTCCAGGGCAGCGACATCAAGTGAGCTCACAGCTGACATCCCCACCCTCGCAGCCTCGCAGGTTCACCACGGGTTAAGGCCACAAATGCACTATAACCTGCAAAGCACACCGATTCCCCCGTGGAACCCTGGGAGTTGTAGTTTGAGGTCAAACTCCCAGCACCCTGAGCAAACAAAGGTTCCCAGGATTCTTTGTTGGTGGGGAGTTGTGTACATACTTGGTTTAGGCTCGCCATCTCAACGTCCCCTCTTCCTAAGCCAGGCCTCAAGGGCAGGGGCGGACGTTGGTGGTCTTTGGAAACCGAGGGAATTCAAATGCCAAGAAAGGAGATTCCAACTTAAAACATAAAAGGATGAGCCTTCTGGCGGCAAGAGCTGTTCGACAGGGGAAGGGACTCCCCCAGAAGGCAGTGGGCTCTCCTTCATTGCAGGTTTTGGAAACAGAGGTTGGATGGGCCACCTGGCAGGGATTCTGCGATTCCTGCGGTGCAGGTGGGTTGAGCTAGATGACCCCTGGGGTCCCTTCCAACTCTACAATCCTATGACTCTACGATTGGCAGGGTGTAGCGGTGCCAGGGGTTGGACTCTCCTGTGAGGCCTTTTGACACGTGAATTGATTTGCCTCTGTAATATTTCCCACCTCATCCTGTGTCCTGCTTCTCTGCTCGAAGCAGAGGCATCTTGTAACCTCTTTCCCTCCATTCTTGTCTCCCACCCTGTCCGCCCTGAGCAGTCGGATCCGGAGTCTGGTTTCCATTTACTGCAGCTGCCACGATGTGGAGCTCCAGCAACGGGCAGTTGAGTACAACGCCCTCTTCCGGAATTACGACCACCTCAGGTACTCCTGGCAAAGACGGGCGCCGTTCTCGGGTAATCTGTATATTCTTACCTCCCGCGTGGGCACTTCCATTTACACAACACCCGTGTTTTAGCTAGCTTCCCCATTTCACCCCGTCTCAAGTTTGAGCGCTGAAAACTCTGCTGCGAACGGCCTTCCGCCTTGACAGTCTTTGCAAACGGTCTTTGCAGGTACTCACAGGAGGCCTTCGGCGGCTAAACCTCCACGGAGGAACATCAGTACTCAAATCTGGTTTGCAAACCTTTATTCCTGACACGCAGGTCATAGGGTGGGTGAGGAGGGTTGGCGGCGGAAACAGTCACCAGCCAAGTCACCAGCAGATAAAATCTTTCTCCTACTCTGCTTCCCCACTCTCTTGCCAAATAAATCCCCACAAAAGCCCCATTATCTCTCCATTTTTCCCCTTTCTTCCTGCCAGAGCATCTGTCCTGGAGAAGATGCCCTTAGTCGACAAAACTGGTTACACAGAGGAAGGAAGTGAAAAAGATCAGAATGGAAGAGAGGGCGCTGCTGCCCCTCGAATCCTGGAGGTGGCGCCAGCGCCAAGCAACGTCCAGCAACAGGACTCTTGCCAAGCGGTCGGCACCAGGGGGCACTTGGGAGCAGGGCAAACCCCCGAACTTGACAGCAAGGTGACACTTTGGAGCAGCGCATAATCCAGGATTACCAATTCCAAATAAGGATTTGATTTTTAAGAGCTGGCCAACCTGCGCTTTGCCTAGAACCCAAACATAAGGCCACCGAATGTGGATTTTGAAGAGCCCAGCTGTTAATTTGGCCCACCTCCTTTTATAAATCGGAATCCTGTATCATCTCGGCTCTTTCCTTACACGAATCAGTTCATTCGGAGGACATAGAGCCCGTTTCGGCATCACAGAAAGGCTGAACTGGAACCAACCCGGGGGCTGGGGGGGGGATGATGAAACCTGAACCCAAGCCTTAATTTTTAAGGGATGCGTTTCCAGAGTGCAGCTCATGTAGCACGTGTAGCATTGCAGAAAAATTAAATTAAATCAGTTTTTATTAATGATTTTATTATTTATATGCTGCCCGGCTGACTGGGTTGCTTCCACATTGAGCGCAGCACATAAAAATGACTAACCGCTGGCGGAAAAACCACTCAGCGATCCACCAAGACTTTCAGCAATTTTAAAGTGAACACCCACAGCCCTATTTTAATGTGCTTTTTCTGTTGCCTCTACTTTCCCAGATTATCACTGCATGCCTTTGCCAGAGTTCTCTCTGCAGCCCCGCAATGAGACTCTTCCCCCCACCCTCAACATCTCCTCTTTAACACTTCCTTGCTTGCCCTGTAGGTCTCTGATCTTTTGGATCTCCTTGGAGGCCCCGCAGATCCCCCTCCAGCCCAGCCCAGCCCCGTCGCCCCGGCAGTGGAATCCTTCCTCGATTTCCTTGGCGATCTGAAAGCCCCAGGTATGTTGATCTTCAAAGGGCTCTTTGCAGGTGGGGAGGGAGCTGCTTGCTTTTTGCACCTCTGATTCTTGCCAAGACCCTTTCAGACGAGTCTGCAAAGGAAACACACACCCCCTCATGTATCCTTTCATTCCATCACTGCCCTCTGGGGGGTCTTCAGGACAGAAGAAATAAAGTGAGGAGAGCTTATTTCTCCATCTCACATGGGCATTTCTGAGCACTGCCCCCTTTAACAACAGCTGTAGCGCTCTTGTTGTGTTTTAACAATGAGCACTAAAATATACCTGTATACCTGAAGGAGCATCTCCACCCCAATTGTTCAGCCCGGACACAGAGGTCCAGCTCCGAGGGCGTTCTGGCGGTTCCCTCCCTGCGAGAAGTGCGGCTACAGAGAACCAGGCAGAGGGCCTTCTCGGTGGTGGCGCCCGACCAGTAGAACGCCCTCCCATCAGATGTCAAGGAAATGAACAACTACCTGACTTTTAGAAGGCATCTGAAGGCAGCCCTGTGTAGGGAAGCTTTTGATGTTTGATGTTTTATCCTGTTTTAATATTCTGTTGGGAGCCGCCCAGAGTGGCTGAGGTAACCCAGTCAGGTGGGCAAGGAATAAGAAATAACAATAATAAATATTAGTAGGGCTTTTTTCAGCTGGAACTCAGTTCCGGCATTTCCAGGTGGGCATCATTGCCATTCTAAGAGAACGAGGGAGGTGTTTATGGTGAGTTCCGGCTCCTCTTTTTTCCTAGAAAAATAGCACTTCTTCTTCTTCTTCTTCTTCTTCTTCTTCTTCTTCTTCTTCTTCTTCTTCTTCTTCTTCTTCTTCTTCTTCTTCTTCTTATTGAAAGCTGCTCTGTTTTGAGTAATGCAACAAAGGGAGAGCTGCAGGGTCCAATGAAAACCCTTCTATGAATGGCACTCGCAGCATTTCCAGAGAAAAAGACAGAAGAGACCAGAGTGGTCCCTGCTTAGCCATGTGGGCCATATATTATTCTGAAGAGGCCTCTTCCTAAAGGGGGACCCAGAAGCCACAGCCTCTGAGCTGGAAGGTCACAGTGCCAGTCCTGTGTACGCTGCCTGGGGTCACTCAGAGGTGAGGGCAAGGCCCTTTGCACATGCTCAGATGCACCCTGCGACTACTGCAGCAACGTACCCAGCTCAAGCCTTGGCGTTCTGGACGCATTCAGGTTATGAATCCTGCACAGGGACTTCTGTACCTCACAGGGCGATTGGCCGGAGGGGAGCTAGACTTCGCTGGCCGCCCTCCTCCCTCGCCTTATCTCGCTTCCCTCCCTGCAGCCTCCGCCATCGCCCGCATGGTTGCGTACGAACAAGACGGCCTGCTGGTCGAATTTTCCATGGACCGGCCGGCGCTGGAGCCCACGTTGCTCCTCATCACGGCCACCGTCTCCAACAGGACACCCGACGACGTGGCCGGGTTTTGTCTTCAAGTGGCTGTCCCCAAGGTGAGGCCTCAGGTGGCTTTAGAAGAGGGTGGACGAGATCGCGGAGGAGGCTACGAGCCACAGCGGCCGTGCCCCCTCTCCACGGCTGGAAGCAGTGATGCTTCTGAATACGGGTTGCTGGGAATCACAACTGAGGAAGACCACTGCAGCCGTGGGGTCTTGCTTGTGGGCTTCCTCAGTGGGGCATCTGCTGGGTCACCGGGAGAAGAGGATGCTGGGGTAGATGGGGACCCCCTTTGGCCTCACCCAGCAGCCAAGGACATCTTCTGATGTTCTTAAGAAGAGGGGCATCTTCCTTTATGCTCCTCCCAGTGCCAGAGGCCAATGGGGTCACCCAGGGAAGGGTTTCTGGGCAGGCAAAGGGAAGTAATTCTTCACACGAACTATGGAACTCACTGCCGCAGGAGGCAGTGATGGCCAACTTGGAGGAGGATTTAAAAGAGGATTAGACAAAGGGATAATGTTGTCAGCCATAATGTTTTAAATTGCAAATGAAATCCTTTTGCAGGGCAGGGAGGGGAGAAAGCAGGAAGGGAAACAGCCTTGGGTTTTGCAGGGGTCAAAAACTTTTTTCTTTTCTTTTTTTTAATGATACGCGTTGTTTGGACTTTCGCCTGCTCCTCTTCTGACAGTCCTTCCAAGTGGAGCTGCTGGCCCCAAGTGGTTCTACAGTCCCAGGCCAGGGTGGCGCCCCCATCACCCAGCTCATCCGAGTACTGAACCCCAAAAAGGTAAGGAGAGTGAGAGGAGGGATATACATGTGGCCAGGGAGTGGGAATTAACCTGTGATCTGAGCAGCGATGTCATTTCCTGCCTGGCTGTCACTTAAAGCAAGGCGGTGACATCACTTCCTCTACTCCTGTAAAGCGACGTTAAGAGACTCTATTGCCTTCGGGCCACTTTTGTTGGCAGCATCAGAAGGATGTTTCCTGCTGAAAACAGGAAGTGGCACCATCACGCTCCCACATCACAAAGACAGCAGTGATGTCACTTCCTCCTCCGCCCTCGCTGGTTGACTTCACCTTGGTTAGCGTAACAGGAACCAGGGTGATGTCACTTCCAGTTCCTTCCAGGAGGGTACTCTCCAGCAGTCTCAGCCACCCGAATTCGCACTCCTTCCCCATTTAACACAACACGCGTCGCCCTCGCTCTTCCAGCAACGCTAAGGACTAGCGACTTAGCGCTCGTAAAAAAGGAATGAACACTGGGGTTCTGTTTTGAGCTTTCTGTTTTGTGCAGAACGCAGCTTTTAATGTTTGCAAGCAAGAAATTATACACCCAGCGTAAAGTAAGTTTTATCCCTTCCAGCTCCCGCTCCGCATGAGGTTACGACTTGCCTACACTCTGCCCTCTGGAGCGCTGGTGCAACAGATCAAGGAAATCAACTCCTTCCCCGAGGCTGCCTGGAAATGAAGAGCGAGCGGCCCACTGTACCCCTCCCTCCTCAACAGGTTCCCCTAAAATGCACTCCTCTCCAAGGGAAGGGAAGGGGTGGGGTGGGGTGGAGAAAAACCCTTGCGATGACACCATCTCACCACCAGGTGGCGTCTTTGCTCCAAGTGGGTGCCCCAAAAAACAACACCCTTGGGTGCTCCCCATTTGCACAGCCGGAAGGGCAGATTTCACCGGATCCAAAGAGGTATTTCCAAAAGAGGGAGGCGGGAGGGAGAGGGGGAATCCCCGTCTCAAGCAGCCCACTTTCTCCCTCCTCACTCCCAGCTGCTGGCAGATCAATTCAATTGATCAGCCAGATGGGGGAAACTCCACAACAACTGAGCGAGACTAAATGGAAATCAATGGAGATAAAGAGTGGGTTGGGGGGTGGAGGGGGGGGGAAGCCCTCTTCAATAAAAACAAACACAAACACCAGCTATCCCTCTTCATTGCCGGATTCGGTTTTTTCGCCTCCGGTCGTACTGCTGGTTGGTGCAACAAACCTCCCTTCCAGACGCTGCGGTTGATGGACACCCACACTGAGAGCAGCGCAAGAACCACTCCCAGGGAAGCCCTGTCTCCTTTAGCATTCTGTCGGGCGCTGTTACACTATGCAAGGGCAATGAGGCAATGAGTTCCACAGGTCCACAATATGTGACATGTGCCTCTCCCAAGCTGGCGCCCTCCAGATGGAGCTGCTGGAAGTGGCACCCCCAAGCACCTGGGTTGTGGGTGCGCGGCAGCTTGGGCGAGGCCACACTGCGTACACCTCATCCTTCCTTTCTCTCTCCCCTCACCCCCATCTCTCAAACCCGCCCCCTGCCGCTCTCCACTGAATGGCCATTGAGCTTTGAGTGTGTGAATAAATGTCTTCTCAACGCATTCTCCGCTCTTGTGTAACAGGGCAAACGCCTGGCTGTTTCGCAGCCCCTCTGCCCAGGCCCAGCTGCTATTGGCTGACCTGCTGTGATGTCACACAAGGCTCCCGAGGGTTCCGACTGCTGCGGGATGTCGAAAGCCATTCCAGGTGTTGGATGGAGTTGGAAGGTTTGGCAGAGGGGGAAGAAAGGAGGGGTGGGTGGGGAAAACGTGGCCCCCCAAATTGTCCTCTCCGTTCAGGTAGCAGAGCCTTCCGCCCAACCCAAGCGTAGCCCCCCCCCGCCCACCCCCCTTTTCTCCAGCCCCAGTCAGTTGCCCTCCTCATCTGTTGCAGCTCTCACTTTCCTCAGTGACCCAGCTCTCACGAGGGCCTCGTAGTGCGCAGGTCTGAATTTATGCAGGTAGACAGACATCTTGCCAGGAATTGGGGTTTTCACATCCAGGCCTGCCAGGGAGGACCAGAAAGAGAGGAGAATGTTAATTCAGCAACAGGGCGAGACGCGGAACGGAATTCCGAACCCATCCAAATGTCCTTGGGATGTAGAGGACTAAGCATCAAGCAGTTTTCGTTTGTATTTCGTATTTTTAAAAAATATATTTTTGGAGGGGTGCTTAAAAAGAGGGAGAAAAGTCTCGTTAATCGGGGCCCCCAAAGTGAGGAGTCCCTTTTCCAGTGTCCTACAGCCACGCAAGCAGCATGAAAGCAGTTTTTTTCTAAGCCCCTGAGGATAGGCTCCTAGGGTCACTCTACAGAAGGTGCACAAGGAGTTGTTCTTTATCCTGTGTGCAAGGTTATAGAATCACAGACTCGGAAGGGACCCCGAGGGATCATCTAGTCCAACCTGAATTGGCAGCTGTCCCATACGGGGATCGAACCTGCAACCGTGGCGCTCTCAGCACCGCGTTCCAACCAACCGAGCTACCTAGGCTGATTCTGTTACGTGCAATGGAACCTCAAGAAAAAACACCCCGGAAGAAAGTTCCAGAGCATTCCAAATCATCATGCTCGTGCCCAGAAAACAGTAGATTTAGCTTAGAAGGCAGCATGCGGAGATCTACAGCTATTGTTGCGATGCTCCCCCTGAATATAATTACAAGATTATGGTATGATGTCAGAAGAGGTGTGGCTGTGACTTCACACAGGGGACCCTGCATTTCTGAATCTGCCACTACGCTATTTACGAGGTCCTTAGGTGCTTTCAGAAGAGGGAATTGTGAGTGGGGAGAGCACGGCTGTTGTCCTATTTGCGGGCATCAATGGGTGGCATTTGATGGGTCACTGGGAACAGGAAGCTGGGCTAGATCCCCGCTAAGAGGGCACTTCCTGGGACAAAACGGCCAAACTCCTCACCCAGCCGACTTCCCAGCTCCTGTATCCTCTCCAGAGCCTCTGGAACTTCCTGCTCCCGCAAAACCATCGCCTCCACCTCTCCCACGGCATAGCCAAAGTCCATCTCGTCGAGATCCACGGTCAGGTGGAGGCTGGCCAGGCGGTATCTGCACCGCCGGGTGACGAAGCTGGCAAACTCCTGCAGGCCCTGCTCCTCCACGGCTCTGGCCACGTCGCTCTGCCAACTCGCGGCCGGGTCCACGCCCAGCAGGCCACAGAGGCGGGCCACGATCTCTCGGGGGCAGGTCACTTCCTGGTATTGCGTGGCCAGGTGCGTCCTGCCAGCTCCCTCTATTGGCTGAAGCGGGTGCTGCGGGTCGTGGCTCCGGGCCCCGGCTGGTGGTTCTGGAAGGTCCTGCTGCCCCTGGCTAGCGGTGGTGCCTTCTAGTGGCCACGGGGGGCATTTCAGCTCCCAGCCAGCCCCTTCGCGCTGCCGGAGCCAATGATCTGCTAGCGTGAGGCGCCAGTCGGGCATGTCGTAGTACCGGTCGCGGAAGGAGACACTGCCTTCCGCCAGTGCCCCAAGCGCCGCCAGCTTCTGCATGGCGTCAGGCCCGAAAAGGAACTTCTGCTCCACCTCAATGGAGCCCGAGGCAGAATCTGTGCAAGGGAGCAGGAGTGAATTAATTCTGATGCAGCCTATATATATATATATATATATATATATATATATGCACATAAATATAAAAATCTGATTTTCCCCCACCCCTTTTCCCACACATTCCCCGAAACAATTCTGCATCGGCCCCATCCTGTTCTGAACGCTTAATTTTTGAAATGCTTTTTTAAAGTAGGAGGCAGAAAATAAACCCCAGGCTCAAGATCTTACCTGCCAGCCAGCTACTCCCTTGAGTTAAAATAAATTTCTCGTCGCAGAGATTTGGGGGGGAGAGGGGGGGGGGAGTCATTGCTTGCCAAGCAAAGGCACTCAGAGAGCCATCTTCTTAATGACCTAAGCCCTGATTGTTACTTGATTATTTTTTCAAACAATGCTGGACTGGTCAAAATCTGCATTATTATATTTATACCCCATGAGTAGAAATTAGCGAGTGGCTCTTTACCCTGGCCTTTGACACAGAACAGAAATTTTAGGATCTCCTCCTCCCCATTCTTGTGCCAGTACTGTAATTTGTTTTAAGCATCTTTTAATGCTATATTTTGTTCAATTTATTGCCTGCCTTTCACCTGAAGCTCCCAGGGTGGGTTACAACAAGGTAATCCCTATGCTGCTGCTTCTCCCCAAGGACCCTCAAGTAGGACTCTTTACATTAAGAAGTTTATATTTCTCAACAATTGTACAGAGCCATAACTATGGGGTCCTAATAAATGTGACATAGGTTAGGGTCTTGCACAGGGCCAAATTTAGGTTTGATGAGGTCCTAAGCTACTGAAGGTAATGGGGCCCTTTATATGTCCAGCTGCAATTTGGCAGCAACAAATTGTCGCTGTTTTTTGTGTTGAATATATGCTATACGGTACTGTAATTTATGGACCTAATAGGTCCATACACAACACAAAACACTGTTGCTGTATGTAGGTTTTATTTTATTATTATTTTTATCTTATATTTTGGAAATGTACATCCAGTTGTTTTTCCTTTAATTTTTTTTTTGTTCCCCAAGAGAGTGCGGCCCTAAACTATAGCTTGTTTATCTTATATGGCACTGGCAGCATGCCTTAATCTGGCCCCGTTTGGGATGGCAGTCAGATTATCCTTCCAAAAAAACAATACCCACTTTGCACCCCGCATTCCCCCTCTCCAATGGCCTCAGCCCCACACCGCCCCCTACCGACGTCCTCCACTGCCAGCCGACTGCACGGCGCGCAGTAGCAGCAGCGCCCCCTGGCGGCGCCGCGTCCCTGCGCGGGGGTTTCCCCTCGGCGCCTCCGACTGACCTTTCCCGGCCCGGGAGTCCGGAGACTCCGCCGCCTCCTCGCCGCCATCGGAGCCCGACGCCATGCCGACGCCCGGCAAAGGGGATCGCCGGCGAGAAGAAGGCACAGGAAGCGAGAAGAAGAACGCACTGCAAAAATAATGCAGAGAAACGAATCAATGCACTTTGCAAACTGGGACTTAAAGGGAGACCAAGCGAAGCATATATTATTTTTTTAAGTTTAAAGCATGCAAAATAATAATAATAGAATAAAAATAAATCACAAATGGAGGAAGAGGAAGAGTGGCAAGGCTGCAGAAGCTAGCTCCTGGTGGGAGGCGCAAAGGCGCCTGGGAGTTGTAGTTTCCCCGCCCCTTCCTCCAGGCCAGCGAGCAGGTGTTCGGCTGCTCCTTCCTTCCTTTGCTTTTTTCCCCTCTTTCTCTCTCCGCGCTCTATTTTTTTATTCCTCTCCCCCTGCGCCTGTCTCGCTCCCTCGATCACGGTTGCCACGGCAACAGGAAAGCTGCAATTAAGAACAGCGGGGGGGGGGCGAGTGCGTTGCCAAAGAGGGAGGGGGCGCACGCTTAACCCCTTCCAAGCAGGGCCCGGGACGCCTGGGTTCCCCAGGAAGGATAATAGGGAAGAGAGGCAACGCTGGGTTCTGTCTGCAGCCCTGGAAGAAATTCCTTGGGTGTTTCTTCTTCTTCTTTTCTCTCCCTTTAATTTCTACTATAATTTATATTCCGTCCTGCCCACTCTCCCCCCCCCCATCTGAAATGGAACTCTTCAAAGTAACTAATAATTATTATTCAAACAAGCAAGTTTCGGTGGGGTTTTGTTTTTTAATTGCTCGGTTAGATGAATGGATTGAACAATATTTGCTCAGCTGGGGGGGGAAGTGTCGCCAACTACAGGCAACAGATTTGAAAAGATTTGTGAGTTTAAAAAAAAAAATATTTGTATTTTCACCTGACTGAAAGACAAGGAGGAGTTTGACATGTAAGCAGGTAATGCTGATTAGGAGCTAAATTTTAGGAGATGAATCCTGACACATTGGAGCAGAAATCCAATTTTTAGAAGCAAATCTACCTGCACTGAGATATTTCCCCACATTTGCACACCTTTCCTATAAAGGGCATGTCTGCGCTTCGTAAAAAGGCTTCCTCACCCAAACCCCATTTTCCCCAAACATCCCAAGGAATCCCAGGCAGGCAGATGAACCACACAGGCAGAAGTAGCCAATGAATCGCTACACAAGAGGGATGGTTTTATTTCCTCTTCACTTCATTGAAACTAGTCAAATAGAATAGCTATGCAGAAGCTAAGCTGTCTGGGAGATCCGCCAGGGACCCCAGCTTCTCTTAGGGAAACAGCAGAGATAGAAGGGGGTGCTAAAATTTCACAAAGGCAGGAAAAGATCATAACATAATTCAGAATAACTGCCCAAGGTCGTCCCATGACTAGTGGGGCGCCACAGGGTTCTGTCTTGGGCCCAGTCTTATTCAACATCTTTATCAATGACTTGGATGATGGGCTTGAGGGCATCCTTAGCAAGTTTGCAGATGACACCAAATTGAGAGAGGTGGCTAATACCCTAGAGGACAGGATCACACTTCAAAATGACCTTAACAGATTAGACAACTGGGCCAAAGCAAACAAGATGAATTTTAACAGGGAGAAATGTAAAGTACTACACTTGGGCAAAAAATGATAAAAAAAATTAAAGGCACAAATACAGGATGGGGGACACTTGGCTTGAGAGCAGTACATGTGAAAAGGATCTAGGAGTCTTGGTAGACCACAAACTTGACATGAGTCAACGGTGTGATGCAGCAGCTAAAAAAGCCAATGCAATTGTGGGCTGCATCAATAGTATAGCATCTAGATCAAGGGAAGTAATGTTCTTTAGCCGTTTAGTCGTGTCCGACTCTTCGTGACCCCATGGACCATAGCACGCCAGGCACGCCTGTCTTCCACTGCCTCCTGCAGTTTGGTCAAACTCATGTTGGTAGCTTCGAGAACACTGTCCAACCATCTTGTCCTCTGTCGTCCCCTTCTCCTAGTGCCCTCCATCTTTCCCAACATCAGGGTCTTTTCCAGGGAGTATTCTCTTCTCATGAGGTGGCCAAAGTATTGGAGCCTCAGCTTCAGGCTCTGTCCTTCCAGTGAGCACTCAGGGCTGATTTCCTTCAGAATGGATAGGTTTGATCTTCTTGCAGTCCATGGGACTCTCAAGAGTCTCTTCCAGCACCCTAATTCAAAAGCATCAATTCTTTGGCGATCAGCCTCCTTTATGGTCCAGCTCTCACTTCCATACATCACTACTGGGAAAACCATAGCTTTAACTATATACCACTGTATTCTGCTCTGGTCAGACCTCACCTGGAGTACTGTGTCCAGTTCTGGGCACCACAGTTCAAGAAGGATACTGACAAGCTGGAACGTGTCCAGAGGAGGGCAACCAAAATGGTCAAAGGCCTGGAAACGATGCCTTATGAGGAACGGCTTAGGGAGCTGGGTATGTTTAGTCTGGAGAAGAGAAGGTTAAGGGGTGATATGATAGCCATGTTCAAATATATAAAAGGATGTCATATGTTTTCTGCTGCTCCAGAGAAGCGGACATGGAGCAATGGATTCAAACTACAAGAAAGAAGATTCCACCTAAACATTAGGAAGAACTTCCTGACAGTAAGAGCTGTTCGGCAGTGGAATTTGCTGCCAAGAAGTGTGGTGGAGTCTCCTTCTTTGGAGGTCTTTAAGCAGAGGCTTGACAGCCATATGTCAAGAATGCTTTCCTGCTTGGCAGGGGTTTGGACTGGATGGCCCTTGTGGTCTCTTCCAACTCTATGATTCTATATCTCATTTATTAAAGGGCTTTTGCTATTAGCCTGGTCACTGTCCGTTTATTTCAAGTAAATTTTTCACCTGGGAACAAACCAGAGCCAGCCAATTTTTGCATGATCGAGTCTTTATAAAATTGGCAAGATTTGTATCATTCTTTTTTTTTTAATGGGTTTGTAAGCGACCAACAAGTCTAGTTCAGAATGTACTAATAATTTTAACAAAATTAATGTCTAAGCTTCTAAGCTGTGAGAAGACTCTTTCTTGAACACGGCAATCCCATTAAAGTACATGGCTCCCCCCCCCCCCCGTTCCCAATAAACCTACCGTAGGAATTGTGATTTGTTATGGGTGCTGGGAATCATAGCTCTGGGAGGGGTGAGCTACAGTTCCCATAATTCTTTGGGGTGGGAATGTCAACTAAAGGTATGAGGTGGGTGTGACTTTAACCAGCTATTCTTTTGGAGATTACCTTAAAGGAGGCATTCTGTGTTTTCTCTTCAGTTGGGACAGCCCCCCCCCCCTTCTTGTAAAGATGATGAAAACAAAGGAAATCAAGTTCAGGGCTTCAGAAACGCCCAGATGCAAATGTATGCTAATTTAATCGATAACTTATTTGATTAATCGGCTCCAGCTCATATGATTAAGCAATTAAAAACGCCTCTAACTGGGTTGCAGCCTTAAATAATGATGGACGGCAGGAACAAAGCTCTGCGCTTATACGACACAAATTTCTAATGCTTTCTTAAGGAGTTGGGAAGATCACACGAGAGTGCTCTGAGTGGGGGGTGTCTAAGAGCATGGGTAGGCGAACTAAGGCCCAGGGGCCAGATCCAGCCCAATCACCTTCTCAATCCGGCCCACGGATGGTCCTGAAATCAGTTTGTTTTTACATGAGTAGAATGTGTGCTTTTATTTAAAATGCATCTCTGGGTTATTTGTGGGGCATAGGAATTGATTCACCCCCCCCCCCCAAATATAGTCCAGCCCCCCACCAGGTCTGAGGGACAGTGGACCAGCCCCCTGCTGAAAATGTTTGCTGGCCCCTGTCTAAGAGCCTAGACATTCCCTGATCCGAATTTCCCCATAAACTTGCTAGGAAAGCTAAGAATTTCTACACCCAGATGTACAACCAGAACCCTGACAGCTCTAGTTAGAAATTGCAGTGGGGGGGCACTTTGGCCTTCCAGATGTTCCCAGACTCCAGAACCCGTTGGTCCCAGCCAGCATGACCAATGGTCAGGGATGCAGTCACCCTGGGGTTAAAAGGAGCTCAGCAGCAAAGCCCAGTCCAGTAAGATGAATGGGGCAGTCACTGTTCCCCACCTCTGGCTATCAGCTTTGTCCTTGTACACAGCAAAACTAATTTGTCGGCTCTCTGGCGCCACCTAACGTTGGCTTCCCTGCCTTTTACCCTACCAGCAATGTCCACCACCGGATCACATGACCTGAGCTTAGAGCAGTTCGGTCGGATGCAAAAGAGGTCTGGGCTCTCAAATCCTTGTGTAGAAGCAGATGGGTGACACCTTGGCTCTTGGCATTCTTCTATACACAGTTTAAAGTGGAGAAAGGCCTCTCCTCTTTTGCCCTGGAGACCCCTGGAGAGGGCGGGAATCCCGGACTCAGCGCTGTGGGTGGACAGAAGACCCCACCCTGGGGATGGGCAGGCCATGCAAAATCATTGCCCTTTGCAGAATGAGAAGATTATTGACCGGCCTTGCAGAGATGCTGTAAAAGCAATCGCCTTGCTGAGAAATAAAGACAATTATTTATTGGGGTGTACAGTATCTCATCTATAATAATGATGATGGGGTGGGCCGTAGCTCAGTGATAAACCACTTATTATTCACGATGTGACTTCTGAGATTCAGTTCCGGCATTTCCAGCCAAAAGCAATTGGGTGATGCTGAAAGCTCTTCTCGGTCCCAGAGATACTAGGCGAAGTGAATGACTCATTGTGCCTAGTATAAGACACCAGGATAGCAGAAGACGCTGTCAGCTGGACCAGAGCAAAGGTTTCCTCCTTTTGCAGAGACCAACCCAAAGAGCCACAGCGCTCTGATCAAGGCGGGTTGGCGCGACTCCCCTGTGAAGAAAGGTTGCAGCGCCTGCAACTTTTGAGTTTGGAGAAAAAGGCATGTCAGAGGCGACGTGATAGAAGTTTATAAAATTACGCCTTGCCTGGAAAAAGGGGATGGAGAAAAGTTTCTCTCCCTCTCTCACTAGATGCCAGGAAGCTGAATGTTAGAAGATTCAGGACAGGTAAAATAAACTTCTTCACACAGCAGATGGTTAGCCGGTGGAACTCCCTCCCACAGGAGGCAGTGATGGCCAGCGACTTGAATGGTTTCAAAAGAGGATTGGACAAATTCATGGAGGAGGAGAGGGGTGTCGATGTGGCTACTAGCCACAAAGGCTGTGCTCTGGGAGCAATACCAGGCACGGGAAACCTCAGAAGGGGAAAGGGCCCTTGTGTTCGGATCCTGGCCGGCCAGTGCGGAGAACAGGATGCTGCAGTAGATGGGTCCTTGCGGCCTGATCTGACGGGACTCCTTTTCCATTCACTCTGCCCTACATTGGCCTGCCTGACCTACCTCGCAGGGTTGTTGTACGGAACGCAACAAAGCTGCGAAGAAGCCTTGTCCTGGAAAGGCACAAAGGCAATCAGAGCAGCCAGTGAGAGCCGAGCGAGAGGACGATGACGCCGGCGGCTGCTCGAGCCTTGACCTTGCCGGCTCCGGAGGCGGGGGGACTACATTTCCCATGATGCTCGGCTGCACCTGCCGGCTGGCTCCTCCCCTCCCGTGCGTGGCTCTGTGTATATGTGTGTGTGTGTGCTTGCGTGTAGATGTGTGTGTGGCTGCGGGGAGGCGGGGGGCGAGCGCAGGGCTGAATTGATTATTCCATTGTGTTGGAAGGCAGCCGCCAGGTCCGCGGAGCGAGGGAACGAGGCAGGCGGGGAGGCGGACGAGTGTAAATCAATGGGGAAGCCCCGGCGCGGCGAACCCCATCGATTTTTGCCTGCCTGAGCCGGAGCGAGGAGGAGAGGCGCCGAGGAGAGAGCGAGCAAGCAGCTAGCCAAGCCGGCCGGCCAGGCAGCCAGACGGAGCCGCGCTGACAACTGCGCCGAGGGAGAGCCCTGCCTCGCCTGCGCGCCCCCCTTCCCCCCGATCCAGCCGTGCCGCCCCCCTCCCCGCCTGCCTGCCTGCCTGCCCGCCACCCCACCCCGGCGGCCGAGAGCGTCAGCGGCGCCTGCTGGTCCCCCTCTCTTCCCGCGGAGGTGTAAGTGGCATCGATTTCCTATCCCTCGCTCCGAGCCAGCGAGCGCGTAAGCGGGGAGAGAGGCGAGCCGAGAAGGCGGGCGGGCGGGAGGATCGGGGAAGGGGAGAAGGCGAAGGAGAAGGAGGAGGAGGAGGAGGAGAGGAGCAGCGGCAGCAGCAGCAGGAGGGAGGAGGAGGAAGCAGCGCGGCGCGCCGGAGCGCCAAAGGGGGCAGCAGCAGCGGCAGAGGCAGCCGCCCGGAGGCGGGGATGGAGAGGGGCTGCCGGGCTGGAGCGCGCCGGGCTGGCCGGCCGGAGGAAGGAGGGCAGGAAGGAAGGGCGCCGCCGGGGCTGAGCGAGGCGCAGGGCCGGGCCGGGGATGGAGCGCGGAAGGCGGCGGAGGAGACGCAGGGCGAGGCGGGCAGGAGGGATGATGGAGAGAAGGAGGGGGGGACGGACGGCGGAACAATGTGCGGGCGGAGAAGGCGGAAGGGAGAGCCGGGTGGGCGAAGCCCCGGCGGAGGTGGGGAGCGAGGCGGCTCGGGAGCAGGAAGGGGACCCGGGCTGGGGAGAAGAGTTTGGCGCGAGGGGTCCCCGGGATGGAGAGGTAGCCTGGCCGGGGAATGGGACATGTAGGAATGGCAAGCCGGGCAAAGCGGAGGCGCTGGCGGAGAGGTGAGGGGGCTGCCGGCGAGGGGGCCAGTTTCTGAATGTGACAGCGGAATGGGGGGGAGAGAGAGGGGAGGAGGAGGCTGGGCGCGCTCCCGCGTCCCCTTCTTGTTCGGAGTCTTAATCCTGCCTTCTCCCCAATAAAGGGCTCCCTCCCCAACACTGAAGCGATTTTGGGGGGGCAGTGAGGAAGAAGTGGCATTTTGAAGTGGGGATGGGGATAAAGGGACGGTGTATTTCCTCCCCTCCCCCGCCAAAAAAGCAGGGGTGTGTGTGGGGGGATGTCTTCCACCAGCGTTCCCAAATCGCCACCATCTCAGGGCGGGGGAGTTATTAAGAGTCCCCTTTCCTCTTTTGGGACCCCCCCCCCAACACTTCTTTCCGTTCACCCACCCACCTTCCTTTTCCTCAAGGCCACCTTTTCCTCTCTGTCTGTCTCTCTCTTCCCTTCTTCCTTGCCACACTTTCTTCTCCTCCTCCTCCTACCCATTCCTCTCCCTCTCAAAGGAGACGATTGCATCTCCCCTCCCTCCCTCCCCTGAGCCTTCCATTCATCACACATCCCTTTCTCCGATTATTGTCTTCCTCTCCCTCCTTCTCTCCTTCGCCAGCCTCCCTCCATCCCCTTCCCTTCTACCACCCTCCTTTCTCTGCCATCTCCCGGCTCCTTCCACCTGTCCCATCCAGCGCCATAAAACACCCTTGGGTGCACAGCGACCCCCACCCACCCCGTAGTCGTCCCTCCCTCCCTCTCCTCCTTCCCCTCCATCCTTCTCCCCCTTGCTTGGCCTTCTGACCCCTCGGCTCGGATCCGTCCCTTCTCCCCGTGTCCCTGGCTCAGACCTCTGACAGGAGTGATGGAAGGACCCGCGAAGGCCGCCTGGCAGAGGTGTGCAAGCCGGGAGTGTATTTGGGCAGCTCATATTTTCCAGCCAGCGACAGATTGTCGACACGACGCTCCGTTAGCAACTCATTTAATTGATTTTACAATCTTTCTTCCTTCCCTGCCTCCCTCGCCTCCTGCCTTCGCTCGCTCTGTGTCGCTTAGTGCTACCTCGCTTCCCCCTATCTATCTCTCCTCCCCCCCCCCGCAACTGTCTCTGAATTTTGTCTTTTATGGGATGGGCATTTGAAACAGGAACATAAAGTTAAAAGCAGGATTCATTCGGGCTGCCAATTGTTGGACCAGAACTCCTGGGTTCTCCAGAAGTGGGGGAGCGGGAGTTACAAAGAGCAATAATAGGCGATGTGCCCTTATTTCTCCAAAGGGGTTACCATGGATTAAAATGTCTGGAAGGAACCAGGCCATCTCCCTGCACCCGTCCGCCCCACCTATCAGTTCCAACACATATTTTGCGTGTTTCTGTTCTGTATATGTGCATTTGAGTTCAGGATTTAATGCTGCGATCTCTGATCTGGTTCCCTCCCCCTCTCCATCCCATAAATAGGGGGGGGCACTCAGTGGCGAGCAAAATGCACTTTGCCCATGTTCAGAGGCACCCTGGTCTTTGCTTTCAGCAGCAGTGTTCCATATATGCTGGTCCTGGTGTCTGGTGGCATTAAGGTTGCAATCCTAGCTCCCACTTACCTGGGAATAAGCACCCTTCAATTCAGGAGGAATTACTTCTTCGCAAGACATATGTCAGGGTTGTCCTCGTGGGTTTTCCTCCTCCTATGTTTTCGTGGCTGTTTTGTCGAGTGCTTTTAAGAAAGTGCACAAAAGTGCTTTATGGTTCGTCAGTCCTGTTTGCCCTTATGACATCCCTATGTGATGGGTCGCTGCTATTCCCATTTTGTAGATGGGGAGACTGAGGCTTGAGAGAGTGAGTGACTTGCTCAGAGTGACATGAGCTGAGAGGCCGCTTCTTAGGTTCCCCAAGGTCCAAGTTCGCCAGAAATTAATTTGCAGTGTGTCTTTGTGGTCCAGTGTGATTTTAAAACCAAGTCTCTTGATTTGAATGCTCCAGGCAGATTTTAAATTCTAGTTACTGTAAGTCTTGGGACGGGAGCAAGATGTGTAAATATGTGTGTGTGTGTGTGTGTGTGTTTGTGTGTGTGTGTGTGTGTGTTTGTGTGTATTGGTTTTGTTGAGATAACATGGATCTTGCCGCTTTATTGATAAGCATTTTTCAGAGTTGGATTTTGTAAGTGACATTTGCACATGTTTGGAATCCCAAAAGGGTTTTGAAACGTTTGCCAAGTTTTCTAAACGGTGTGAAATTTCATTTCCGCTCTCGATTCATGCCTCCCCACCACCACCTCAGTCTATGTTTTTTGAATGCTCCCTGATTTCTGAAAGTCATTCAAGGGATTTCAGCTGTTGTGATACTGGCATGTTGGACGCACAAATAGGCAGGACTCAATGGGGTTGTGCTTTGGGAAAGAAATCTGTGCTGAGGTGTGTATGTGTGTTTGTATAGGTGTGTATATTATATTAACACACACCAAGCAGCTTCTTGCCCTGTGGATCCCTCCTCCCACTTTGTGTCCCTGGTTCTGTGTTTGAAACATGACTCGTTCAGGATCATCACCTGCCCACAAGCCGTTCCGAGTTTTATTTCTTTCTTTCATTTGCAAGAGCACAATTTGCATACGTTCCACAGCGGCATGCCAGGGTGGGGTTAGAGGTGACCACGACTGCCGGGGGAACGGCAGGCAACGCACACCGCAAAATTTAAAAAAAGATAAAACAAAATACTGTAAAGCCATTCGGCTCGCGCTGCCAAGCCCTTTCAAAGCCGCAACCCGAGAAAAAAACGATTCCCTTCCTCCCAACCCGCAAAAAAATGGAAAACACAGCCAAGCCACACTTCGGTCTGGCAAACTGTGTGCGAGTCCCCCCCCCTTGCCCCCGCTGAGGAAACAGCGAACAGGTTGTGCAAAAGCTGGCCTGTGTCAGAAACGGTTTGCTTCGAACGCTAGATGTGTCAGGGCTCAAGTGTGCTGCCATTTGTAATTGATAGTGGGCTTCTGTTTTGCGTTTACAATGGACTTAAAAAAAAAAACCACTTCTTACAACAAGCCTGCGAGGCGGGCCCCTCACATTCCTGCTTTTCATTTGAGGTCTCTGGGCAGGGCTGAGGCCTGGAACCCGGCCTCTCGCTTCCCCCTTTTCGCTGCCTTGGCTCTCCAAAGCTTCTCAAAGCCCCATCTCAGTTCCTAAAAGGCTCGTGGGCTGGCTCAAGCCGTCTGGCAGAGGGCAGAGTGTTGGTTCTCCACACACCCTTATCTTCTCTCATCTCTCGCCCCGAAAGATTTCCCAGCGGGTTTGGCCTACATTTCGGCAAGCTAATAAACAAAACGAGGCACTCTGCATGTGGCCAGAGGCTCTCTCTCTCTCTCTCTCTCTCTCTTGTAAAAAATAAATAAATCATTACATGCTCCATTGAAGGATTCGTTCTGAGGCTGACTTGGATGAAGCCCCAGGAATGGTTAAAATCCCACACTAGTCAATAAATCAATCCCATGCAGACACCACACAAACTACCAGCGAGGCCGACTCTGTCACACAGTGCATAATTAACTGACGGAAGCTCGTCGCTTGCGGTGCAGTGCACGGTCGCAGGCTCCGATTCCTTTAAAAGGGGATTAGACTAATTCACAGGGGAGAGGGCGTGCGGTTTCTTCTTGCCACCCCAGATGAATTGAACCTCCATATATAGAGGCAGCCTACCTAGGAATTACCAGAATCTGGGGTCAAACAATGCGAGAAGGTTGGTGCTGTCGTGCCTGGGAATCCCCCGTTACCCGGCTGCTCAGATTAGATGGCCGTTTGGTTCCAGGGAAATGACACCTCGAGTGCCTCTGTAGAACCAAATAGTTGTGCCGGGTTTGCGCGCAGCGAGCATGCACCTCGCCCCACAAAATGGCAGCGCAGCGAGCCTCCAGCTAAATGGAAGGAACAGGCAGAGCTCGGTTCTGCCATTAAAGATCTGGTGGTAGAACCAATTGCCCAGGCCGTTGCACGTGGCACGAAATCTGGAGCTGGGGGTCATGTCACTAGCCCTCAAGAGCCCACAGGATCAGATAGTTCAAAAGCACACAATACACGTTATTCTTTTATAAAAGATGCCGTTGGCGCCTTTAGACACCTGCGAGGGGGATGTGGAAGAGGAGACGAAAAGTAGGAGTTAATCAAGGACACATCGTGGGCATGCATCTAGATCTTGGTAATCTCTGCAATCTCTCTTTCCCCCCAGAGAATCCTGGGAACCGTTTTTTTGTTCAGGGTGCTGGGAATTGTAGTTCTGGGAGAGGAAAACTACAGTTGCCAGGATTCATTGCAAGACCTCATGTGCTTTAAACCTGGAATAGGCAAACTTGGTCCTCCAGATGTTTTGGGACTACAACTCCCATCATTCCCAGCTAACAGGACCAGTGGTCAGGGATGATGGGAGTTGTAGTCCCAAAACATCTGGAGGGCCGAGTTTGCCTATGCCTGCTTTAAACAAATGTTGGCCTTGGATCATGTATGCAGCATTAGTGCACATGGCAGCCAGCCGCACCATGCACATGCTCAGAGTTTGTCTTGTGAGATTGTTTCACCGCGATTATTAAATTTTTTTTTTGCAACTCCACCCATGGTTGCAGTAGCATAGATGGGCTGTAGGTAGGTAGAAGGAAGTGTAGTCCCCTGGGCATAGAGACTTGAATTTCCATGGCTCTGTGGCCTAAGTCTAGTCACTCATCCTTCAGAACAGTTTCCCTCACCCTTAGGATACGATTCCGGTAATGCAAACTTTGCCCCTCAGCTGTACAATCTGCCAGGGCCACTCAGTTCTTAGGAGGGCATCTCGACTCAAACCACAAGCCTCAAATTCCTCCAGCGCCCAGCTTAACATTGAGGTAAACATTCCGCCGAATTGTACCAAAACAGTCTTGCGGCTAGTTCAGCATGCATATAAGTTGTAGTGCAATGTGTGACGACTCTCTTTCAAAAATCGCAAGCCAAGTTGCTAGTCCTTATTGATCCGAAACCCGGCTTCTTTAATGATTGTATCGGAAGTTGGAAGGGGACGCCTGCCTGAAATGGCTTTCTAGTGTGGGGTGTCCAGCGTCACCCTTGGGCTTTGCTAGCAGGAATAAGCTATGCAAATATATGCAAATGGATGTGTGACTTATGATGTGGAGCTCAGAAAAGGTTCCTTTTAGCGCCACGTTAAGTTTTGCTTTAAACAGTAGTGGAAGTCTGATATTTTGCCTACCCTGTACAGTTCTAGCTTTGGGTACCTGCTGTTACTGGGCTATAGGTCAGGTGTTGTTGCTGCTGCCAATTTCCAGGCAGGTGCTCACGATGCGAGGAAGCGGTGTCCCTGCATGTCCCACAATCCTCTGCGACGCAGCAAAGCACTCTGGGAGATGGACTCTTGCTTCTGCAGGGATCCGGCCGTCCGTGCTGGAAGCTGCAGGGAACGTGGACTCGCACTCGTGACTCTTGGCGCAAGAAGTCCCTTGACATCGTGCCACCCTAGGGGTCTGCCTCGTCTTACCTGTGCTCTCGTTCTAGCCTGTCCACACCTGCGCAGCCCCAGGGCAGGCCTCTGCAATGTGTAGGGGGAAAGCTCTCTCAGGTTACACTGCTCTTTTAAAGGGGTTTCTGCATAATGTGGTTTTGAGGACGTGTTCTCGTGGGGCGGGGTGCGGGAAGGAGCAGAAAGGGAAGTCTGCCCACACCTGGCCACTGCCCCGGGGGAGGCTGGGATAGCTCAGTCCTCCCAAGGCAGACACGTAAAAGCTTGCAAGCAACTCTTTCATTCCGAGTGCTATATATTCGTTGCATGGCGCCACCAAGGCACGCGAGGGGTGCCAAACCTCTGGCCCCGGGTCCTGAATGTGGCCCTCCAAGCTTAAAGCAATGTATTCCATTTGTTGCTCCACCCACTTTTGCCCTGGCCCCGCCCACCGCTGGCATCTGGGGCCCCCAGGGAAGACAGTCCCCAGAAGGGAATGTGGCCCTCAGGCGAAAAACAGTTTCCCAGCTCTAATGCAGGGGAACAGAACCAGAGGGAGGGAAGAGATGGTCCCTGCCCGGGAGGAGCTTACAAAACATGAAGATGTGCATTTAAAAAAACTTCTCCTCCAGGAAGTGCTTCAGGATAGGTAGAGCATGAAGCTAGCTCAGCACCACCCCCTCCCATGTCTCTCTTTCTCCCCTCTTTCTGGAGATGATGGGATCCCAGGCCCACACTGCATCCCCACTGCCATAATTTCCTTGTGATGTTGTGCAATTGTCTTTGAAGACCCGGATGCCCTTGGAGAGAGAGAGAGGACACATGAATGTGCTCACAAGCACATTTCCCTGCCTCTCGCACTCAACACACACTGAAATGAGATTTCACAAGCATGTAAAAACTCAGCAAAATCTCGCGATTCAAATGCACCCACTTTAAAAAAAACACAACTTGGAACATTTTTCAAAGGGCAGTAGTTCAACTTTAATATTTTTATTTGAAAACAAACCTACAACCTCCAAAAGCCAACCACGAAACCTTTACATCTTATTGAATTCTTGAGGCAGCCGTGATCAACTCATCTTGATCGTATTTACACTTTTGACTTTTCTCTCCCCCCCCCTGGCCCCTCCCCTTCGCCCAACTGGATCCCTAATCAGAAAGAATCTCATTTGGGTTTTGGGATTGAAAGAAACCCACATTGTGAAACTTTTGAGACACACATATAACACACCAATTGGCCCCCAGGCCTGATGCACATTTGTGCAAGTTGGGGTTTTGATGGGACAGCTAACCTAATTCTATCATCCTGACTCTCAGATTAATTTATGCACCAGTCATTGCTGAAAAGCATATATTTGCATACACCAATTTAGAAGGGGTGTGCGTGGGCGCCTTTCAGCTGCCCCCTCCTCCTCCTCCGTCCCCCCCCTTCCCAGATTGGAGAGTGCCAAAAAAGAAAACACACACACAAAACAACCCAGGGTGCCTCTTGCTAAACATTGTATGCAAATCACATACAAATGAAGCCCTAAGTGCGTTGCAGGATTAAACAAAAGCAGGGAGAGGAGGCACATTAGTCTGTATATTTGCACAGCGCCCCCCCTCTCCCCTTTTGCCCTTTACAGGAAAGAGAGTCGGTGGGGGGAATCAGGCTCCCCCCCCACCTTTTTACAAAAGCAGCTCCCCTCCAGACCACGCTGGAAATCTGTTGTCAAAACCAACCGTAACCTTCTCTTCACCCCCCCCCACCGCACCCTCCTTTTCTTCCTTTCCTCTCCTGGATGTTAACACGACTCTCATCAACCAGTTTAGCAAATATTTGATGATGGGGAGCTGGAGAAGAGAAGAGGAAGGGGGGGCGCGCGGCAGATTTGATAAGAGGAAGGCGCTGGGGGGAATTATTTGGGGGGGGCGGTTTACAGATTGGGGCTTGAAGGGCATTAGCCCAAGCTTTGGTGGGGGGGGGTGGAGAGGGAGGGAGGGAGGGAGGGAGGGGAGAGGAGATCCGCCAGCGCCTCCCCTCCCCGCTGCGCAGGGTAATTTAAAGCGCTGCCTGTCACTGTGCTTCTCGTTTTATTGACTCTGGCTGCCTCCCCTGTCACCCCTAGACATTAATCTCCCCGTTAATCGCCCTGCGCGGAGCCCCTCCCCCCTATGCGCCCGCAGATCCCCTCCCGCCTCTTCTATGGGGGAGAGAGACCCCCCCCAACAACCCCCTCTCCGCCTCCTCTTCTTCCCCCTTTCATTTTTTCCATGGCCTGCCTTGCCTTCTCCTAATATATACGGTATGGATGCAAACATCATCAGCCCCCCCCCCCCAATATCCCCTTTCTCCTCCATGAATTTATTCTTCATTGGGTGTTCATCCCTCTTTCCCTCTTTCTTCCCCCTCCATCTCTGCACTTTCTCTTTCTCTCTCTCTATCCCACCCCCACCCCCCAAGCCAAATCCTTCCCCATCCCCTCCCTCTCCCTGGGTCCCTGTCGGCCCTTTTCATCTCCTCCATTTCTCTCTCTCTCTCTCTCTCTCTCTCTCTCTCTCTCTCTCTCTCTCTCTCTCTCTCTCTCTCTCTCTGCTGCCTTCTTCTCTCCTCTCCCTCCCTCACCTGTCACGCTTTGTCCTTTGCATTCCCTCCACTTCATCATGCCGGGGTTGACCCCCCCCCAAAAAACACCCTTCCACTATCTCTCCCCCCTCCTCCAATCTCACTTTGGCCGTGGCCTCTGTTACCTGGATGCAAGACCCACTGACCCAAGGAAATACATTCCTTCTTAGGATTGGGGCCTGCACCTCTCTCTATACTGGGCATTTTCCTTCTCCGTTCTGCCTCCTCCAATCCCCCCCCCTATTCACTCCCATTCTCTCTCTCTCCCTTTCTCATTCCTATTCCATTCTCTACATCACGCCTCCTGCAATCTCATATCTCATTTTTCTTCCTCCTTTTTTCTTCCTTTCTTCCCATTCTCTCTCTCTCTCTCTCTTTCATCCCTCCTTTTCTCTCTCTGTTCTCTCCCCCCCCACACAATGCAATCCCCAACCAACCAACCAACTCACCCCCCCTCCCCACCAAATGCCTTTGTGTCTCTGGCTCCCTCATAATAAATATGCAGCAGCCGCCTAATTATGTCTCCCGCCTCCTTTTCTCCTTAATGAGACAATTTGCATTGACTAACCACCCTCTGAAGGGGGAGGGGGAAGAGAAAAGGCATGGGGGGGGAGAGAGAGAAGAGAGGAAGGGCGCAAGAAAGCACATTTCCTCTCTTTCGACCCCCCTCCCTCACCACCAATCCTCCCTTCCTCCATTACAAGCAGAGGAATGAACAGAAAATATTAAAAAGTTAACAGGGTGTCTATACTCCTGGGACACAAAGATAATAATGTTAAAGGGCTGAGGTGGGCGGACGAACGGGGGGGGGGAAGGCTTGTGTGTGGAGGACAGACAGGAGGTAGAAGAGGAGAAGCTGGTTGTGTGGCAACCGGGGAGGCAGATGTGGGCACATGCAAAAGGCCTTGGGTTCAGGTAGGGCAAAACATGGCTCCGGCCCAAAACCTTGCCAAGCTGCTGCCAGCCAGAGTGGACAATATTGAGCTTGATGGACTAGGAGTGTCCCCACGCGAAGGGATTTTGGGGGTGGGCGTGTGTTGGGTTGTGCGGCTGGTTCTTTGCCCCCCCAACTCTGTTTCCACGCCACGTCGAAACCGGTTTGAAGCCTGTTTGGTTGCCATGGCTCCCACTACTGATACGGAGGGTGATATTTGTGGTGGGCGGGCGGGGGTGTGTGTGAAGGAATATCTCCTCTCCTTGCCCGCGCCCCTCAAATTATCTTCAACTCCCAGCATCCTCTGGGGGAGGCCATGCCAGCCCACACATAATTTGGCTGGGGCTGCCGACCCGTGAAAAGTCAAATGGGGGGGGGGGTAGGGATTATCAAGAGGGAATATCCCAAGTTTCATTTCCCTGAGGGGCACACGCCCCCCCCCCAAATTTACAGCGACCCACAATTATTTATAAAAATCATTCATATAACAGCCTCTCAGGGGGGTATATAGCAAACATTTAAAAAAACAAAACCCACAACCATGGCAAATGTTGGGATCGTCTCGTAGTCTAGTTCTGGCCCCTCTGAGGTTGAGTCAGAACTCTAATAATCCCTAACCATTGCTCATGCTGGCTGGGGCATGCAAAAGTTGGGTGTGCGACATCACTCAGAGGCACACATGTTCCCCCACCTCTGATCTTGGTTCGCTTGGATTCACTATTGGGGGGGGGGAGCTGTGAAACTCTTGCGTGGAAACTCTCCTGCCTTGTCATGGTTGGGTGGCAGAACGTTCGCTTAAGGGAGATTTTAGAGCTGGCTAAATGGATGAGTCATGTCGGTTTTTTGGCCAAAGGGTTGGCAGGACAGGTATGTCAAGTTCACAGGAGTTGGCAGGGCTGAGGTTCACGGCAAACAGGAACGGCTTTTACACAGAAAGCCCCACCGATCTGTGGAACGCTATGCTGCAGGATATCGCGGTTGCAGCGGCCGTTTTCTGCCTCCACCAAAGGAATGGCAAATCTGCGAAGGACGGGTTGGCTGTTGACGCCTGCTAAGTCCTAACTCCTGGAAGAGCCTCTGTGCTCCCAAGTGTGGGCCCTTGCCCCTCTGAGCTATAGAATCATAGTTTGGAAGGGTGGCGGACATTTGAGCTAGTAGAACCTTTCTGGGAAGGGATATTTGCTGAAATAAGTAACATTACAAGTCAGCGCGTTCTGTGTAATCTGTGTTGCGGTTTATTAACAATTATTAAAGAAGACCAGCTTGCTTTATTCTGTAAGGTGGGGGTGGGGGCAGAGAGAAAGAGATAAGTGGATTGACAAGTACAGTAGACAAGTGGGTGGTATCTAGGCTTGAAGTGTTGCGACTGAAGGAAATGGAAACAAAAATCTTCTCCCAAGATCCTGCATTCAGAAAACAGCATTTGTTTGTTCGTTTCAGCTTTTGGCTGAAGAAGTTTTTACGCCTCTGGTTTTTTGACTGCTGCCCAGAATATATTAGAATGTCACGTCGAATTGCTTTTTGGGGGAGAAACTGAAATGAGGATACAGTGGAACCTCGGTTTATGAACACCTCGGTTTATGAATTTTCGGTTTATGAACGCCGCGGACCCATCTGGAACGGATTAATTCATTTTCCATTACTTTCAATGGGAAAGTTCGCTTCAGTTTATGAACGCTTCAGTTTATGAACAGACTTTCGGACCCAATTACACCCATGCTTCAGTTTATGAACGCTTCAGTTTAAGTACTCCGCGGACCCGTCTGGAACGGATTAATCCACTTTCCATTACTTTCAATGGGAAAGTTCGCTTCAGTTTATGAACGCTTCAGTTTATGAACAGACTTCCGGAACCAATTGTGTTCATAAACCGAGGTACCACTGTATTGGCAATGTGTGATGGAGGAAGGTGCTTAAAATGTACAGCAAACGCACTCGTGTTAAGTGAGTAGACCTGCGGATGGACTTGGGGCGAGGGTGGAGTTCGAGTGCTGCGGTTTGCCCTTCCTGACAGGCTCTGGGCCCACACCTGCGCGTGCTGCCGTCTGGCCTGGGGGGATTTGTAGATAGGTGTGCGTACGCGTGCCCTTAATTTCAAATTTAAAGCTTTTCTTGAAAGCCCGCCCTCTCTAGGGGACCCAGGTGGCGCTGTGGGTTAAACCACTGAGCCTAGGGCTTGCTGATCAGAAGGTCAGCGGTTCAAATCCCTGTGACGGGGTGAGCTCCCGTTGCTTGGTCCCAGCTCCTGCCAACCTAGCAGTTCGAAAGCACGTCAAAATGCAAGTAGATAAATAGGAACCGCTATAGCGGGAAGGTAAACGGCGTTTCCGTGTGCTGCTCTGGTTCGCCAGAAGCGGCTTTGTCATGCTGGCCACATGACCTGGAAGCTATACGCCAGCTCCCTCGGCCAATAATGCAAGATGAGCGCGCAACCCCAGAGCCGGTCACGACTGGACCTAATGGTCAGGGGTCCCTTTACCTTTACCTCTCAGCAGTGAGGAACTGGGAAGGGTGGGGTATAAATAATAATAATAATAATAATAATAATAATAATAATAATAATAATTATTATTATTATTCAGATGCAGCGCTCTGCATACAGTGTTAGAAACTGAGATATGGAAGCTAGGAGCTAAATGGCGCCTTAAACCCAGGTTATGGACGCAACAACGGAACGTCTAGGTGTGCTTTTTTTTTAATAACAAGAATACAATGCTGAAAATGAACGACTTGCACCTAAAATATTAGGTGCAGTTTTCACGTGATCTAGTCCTCCCCCTACCCACCCCTAATATTCTTAGGGGGGGTGTCTCTTCTCCAGTCTTCAGAGAGTGGCTGGAAGTGGGGAGGCAGAAAAAGGTCCTCCTTTCCTTCCACTCTGCAGTTTTCATCTGAAATCTTAGGCGCGGTACTGCAACCAGAGCTCAGAAGCTAATGAGATTCCCCGTCGCAAAATGCGCCTAGAACAACGGGACTTTCAAGCACTACTTACCGGCTGACCTGAGTTGCCAGGGAGGTGGAAGGATGAGGCGTTCATCTGAATGTGGGAGGAAATGGAAACTGCAAGTGGGGCTGGGCAGTTGCCAGGAGAACCTATTCGGTGGCTCTGATGGGTTGAGCAGAGAATGTGGGGATGGGTGCATTTGCCTAGTGCTTGTACGCTGCAGAATGGAAGGATTTCTGTTTTTCCTTGCCCCCCCTCCCCCACTTTTATCAGCTGCTGGCATGCTAAGCTATTCATTTGCATTGCAAATCCTTCCCCAGCCCAGATCGATAAGAGGCGCCTTTTGCCCTTTCCCCCTTTCCAGTAGCCGGGCTGTTTGCCCAGAGTCCTCATGTTTTCGCAATTGCCCTTCCAGGAGTCCCTGACCCCACCCCCCCACACACCTCCACCCTGCCATGACCAGCTCTCCTCTCCCCATATTGGGAGCTGATTTAACAGGAGAACGGACATAGCTAGACAACATGCAGCTTGAATAAGTAAAGTTCCCATTGAATATTTCTGGCCTTTCTCGAAGCTGGGACCTTTTGCACATAAAAGAAGGCACTACGTATATCCCTGAGCTAGGAGTATAAGAACTACCTTATATCTCAATAAGCCTACCCCTGGCCTGCAATGGCTCTCCACGAAAAGAGTATTTCCTGTCCTCTGCTGATCCTTCCAAACTGGAGGGGCCCTGAAATTGAACCTGGGGCCTTCTACAAGCATAGCATGTGCTCCACCACGGAGCACATAGAGTTTGATTGGCAGTGACCCCAAGACATCCCATGATATTACAGTCACCAGCGAGAGAGCAGTATGTGCGAATGCTCCCCCAGAGTACTGTATAATTTGGGGGCCAAAGCAGTGGAACCTGTTTCAGGTATTTGCACAATCACTTTCCCCATCCAGAAGCGGGATAGGATGGCGATGAGGAAGAGGATGGTGGCGGACGCAAGCAAGGCCTGTCTAGGAAAGGGATGTAGCTCTGTGGTAGAGTATCTGGATGGCATGGAGAAAGATCCACGTAGGGCTAGGAGAGAACCCTGCCTGAAACAGTGCAGACAACACAGAGCTAAACAGACCACTGGTCTGACTCTGTACAGTCGTACCTTGGATCTCAAACACCTTGGCTCCCGAACAAATTGGCTCCCAAACGATCGAAACCCAGAAGTGAATGTTCCGGTTTTCAAACGTTCTTTTGGAAGCCAAATGTTTGATGGGGCTTTGGATTGGCTGAAGGAGCTTCCTGCAGCCAATCCGAAGCCGTGCTTTGGTTTTCAATTGTTTTGGAAATTCCGTTCGACTGTATAAGGAAGCTTCGTATGTTCCTACTCAATTATGCTAAAGTCACTTTAGATGAAGCAGCCTTCCACACCATATATTTAAGCAGTATCATTTTGCTTTAGGCAGCCTTGGCTTCCCCCAAAGAATTCTGGGAGCTGTAGTCCGTTAAGGGCGCAGATAATTGTTTGGAGACTCTGATTCCCCTCCCAGAGCTACAATTCTCAGAGCGGTTCAACTGTCAATCCTTCTTCACAAGGAACTCTGGGAACTGTAGCTCTTGGGGCACCCTTAAACTACAGCTCCCAGGGTTCTTTGAGAGAAGCCGTGTGTGTTTAAAGTGGTTATGATACTGCGTTTAAACGTGTGGCATAAATGTGGCCTCCGGCTGCTTTGCACACCAAAAGTTGAGGAAGGTCCAACACAGGGTGAATTCAGAATGAGAAACAAGATTTTACACCTGGCTGCCTTTTTTTCTGTTTCCCCTTCAGGGTCTCGGCTCCTGTGCTGAGATGACCCCTCCGCACCCCTCGCGCCCGCACCGCCATGGACGCCCCCTCTAACTCTGCCTCCTCCTCCTCCTCCTGCTCCGCTGCTGCCCCCCCGGCCGACGGGCAGGATGACAGGGCCGCGCCTCGGCCCGCTCAGGACTCTCCTGCCTCTCCAGCCACCAAAGAACCCCCCCTCTCGGACCCTTCCTCCTCTTCCTCCTCTGATGCCCCCTCTCCCAACGACACCATGAGGCCCTGCTCTGGTTCCCAAGCGGAGCTCGGCTCTGCGAAGCTCCCAGCCTCCATCTTGCCCGGGCCTCTCCTCCAAGCCGACTGCGGCCTCGCTACGCCAAACCCACCGCCTTCCCTGCGGGCGGTGCCACCCGGAGAAGATGGGAAGAAGCAAGAAGCAGAAGGCGGCGGAGAGGGGGAAGAGGACGGTGGGCACAAGGCCCCGCTCTTCTTCTCCGCCGAGGGCTCGGCCTATCTCCTCAGCGGTGGCCACGTTCTCTTACCAAAGGGCTCTCTAAGCACCACATCTCCCCAGGTGTCCGTCCTCCACGTCCAGCGCAGTGGAGGCCCAAACCAAGGCTTTACGTCTACTGACCAAATGTCCCAGAATACCTCAGCGCCAGGCGAGTGGACCCCTCACGGCGCCTTCTACAGTTTCCGGCTGGCCAGGCCCCCGCCTCGAACCATGTCTGCCAAAAACGCTCCCCCCACCAAACCCAAAGATGCCCCTGCCGCCGCCCTGGCGGAGGACGAGGAGAACCTCAAAGGGGAAGCCGACCTTGGCCGAGACGGGGAGCTTCCGTCCCCACCCATCTGGCTTTGCCTGATCTGCCGCCTCTCCTTCTGCCGGGGGCGCTCCTTGGCGGCTCACGCCTGTGTAGCCCACGGGGCGCAGCTGAGCCCCGACGAATGCCAGGCCCTGTCTAGAGGGGCTTCTGCCGTGTTCCAAGGCACCATGCTTGGCTTCCTCGAACCAAATAAGCCCACCACCAAGGCAGACCTCAATGTCCGAATGTGTAGCAGATGGGTGAATGTAACGGAGGAGGAGGAGGAGGAAGAAAAGAAAAAGAAGAAGAAGAAGAAGGGGAGCCCAGGAAAACCATGCGAGCCACCAGATGCCAAAGAGTCAAGGGTCGGCGGCAAGCACTGGGCAAAGGGAGGCGCGGAGGAGAAACCAGAAGAAGAAAAGGAGGAGGAGGAGGAGGAGGAGGCAGCAGCAGTGGCGGCCAAAAATCAGAAAGAGGAAGGGAGGCTTCTCCCAGACCAAAGCTCACATGGCCAAAGTCCATCCATGGGTGCAAGCACCCCACTCTCAGAGACACCGCCGAAGAAGGCCAACAGCAACGACGCTGCAGCTAACGTAGGGTTGCCCAAGGAAGACGCCAACGCAGAATTGGCCAACGAAGCCGTTGGGTTGGCCAACGAAGCTTCCAGTGCAGAACTGGCCAGAGACATCGCAGTCGGTGGGACGAACAGCTCCGGGTTGGGCACCAAAGTGAACAACGGCAGCCCAGCCAACACCAACCCGGAGGCCGGTAGGGTAGGGTTGACCCATGACGTTGGCGCAGCTGACTTGGCGCACGGCACCGCCAGTGTTGGGATGGCCAACGAGATGGTGAGCGCCACGTTTGAGGTCAACAACGGGCTGAGCAGTAGCAGCAGCAGCAGCAGCCACAACGGAGGGCACTCGCTTTCCTTTGGGGAAGACTTCACCGCCATGGCCTACTCGGGGTTGACTCTGTCGGGCCACATGTCCTTACTGCACTCGCGCAACTCCTGCAAGACCCTCAAATGCCCCAAGTGCAACTGGCATTACAAGTACCAGCAGACCTTAGATGTCCACATGAAGGAGAAGCACCCCGAGAACAACAGCCACTGCGCTTACTGCAGCTCCGGCGGGCCGCACCCTCGCCTGGCCCGGGGCGAGAGCTACAACTGCGGCTACAAGCCCTACCGCTGCGAGGCCTGCAACTACTCCACCACCACCAAGGGCAACCTCAGCATCCACATGCAGTCTGACAAGCACCTGGCCAACCTGCAGGGCTACCAGGCCACGGGGGGAGGCGGCGGGGGGCCCCCGGTGGCGCCCCCAGTGGCGCCGACCCCGCCATCGCCCGAGGAGAAGGAGTCAAAAGGCAAATCCTCCTGGCAGTGCAAAGTCTGCAGCTACGAAACCAACATCTCCCGCAACTTGCGCATCCACATGACCTCTGAGAAGCACATGCAGAACATGCTCCTGCTCCACCAGGGGCTGCCCCTGGCGTTGCCTGGGCTCCTAGGGCAGGCCCAAGCTGCGCCAGGGGGCAAGGGGCAGCCGGAGCTCTTCCAGTTCTACGGCGCTCAGGCCCTCGGCCACTCGCATCATGCACACCCCCACCACGCTCACACCGCGGGCAGCTCAACCCTGCGGGGGGACAAGCCCATGGAGCAAAGCCAGATCTTGCTCAACGGAGGCTTCCCACACCTCAACGCTGCCGCCGGCAGGAAGATGGCTGCCTTGGGCTCAGGTAAGGGATAGACACCTCCCTTCCCCAATCATTGCCACTGCAGTGGGAGCTCAAGGCTGTGTGGGAGCCTTAATTGATAATGAACAGACTTTCTTGTGTCACTTGTTCTCTCCCTTCCCTTATGGACCACATTCTCACAATACATTGAAAGCCCCGTGAACAGCCATGGCTTCCCACAAAGAATCCTGGGAGCTGTAGTTTGTTAAGGGTTCTGAGAGCTGTTAAGAGACCCCCTCATTCCTTTTGCAGAGCTACACCTCCAAGGGCACTTTGGGGCAGCTCTGGCTGTTTGAAGGGGTATCAAAGAGCTTTAAATGTGTTGTGTGAATGTGGCCACAGTCTCCTACTCCCGTTTTTTGTTTTTGTTCTGTGCAATTTTTCTTTCTGCTCCTTTCTGTTTTGCTCCTCTCACTTGCTGCCTCCCCAGCTTTGTGTGTACAGTGGTGACTTGCTTAACGAATGCCCTGCTTAACAAAATTTCCGCTTAATGAAAGGATTTTTCGAGCGGAGGTTGCCTCGCTAGACGAATGCGTTTTACGAAAAATTCATCTAGCGAATCGCGGTTTCCCATAGGAATGCATTGAAATTCAATTAATGCGTTCCTATGGGCAAAAAAAAATTCAAAAAAATTTCAATGCATTCCTATGGGATTCGCTAGACGAATTTTTCGCTATAAGAAAAGACCCGTGGAACGAATTAATTTCGTCTAGCGAGGCACCACTGTATTGCCATTATGTAGTTTGCGTTTTTCATATTGCATTTTCATGTTGTGAACTTCCTTGAGATCTACGGATGGAGGGTGGCATGCGAATTTAATCAATAGTAATAATAATAATGATGATGATAATAATACCCATTCCTCAGCCCCGAAACCTTTAGCTCCTTCCTTCCTTTTGCCTTGCATGTAATTTTGAAGTGTCTCTCCCCCCCCCTCTCCATCCATAGGCAGTCATTCTGCCGCTCTTCTCCCCACAGCTCCTGCATCGCTGTCTCCGGAGCCCGCCCCACCTTCCCCGCTGCCGCCCCACTCTGCGCCAGACCTGGGGGCTCCCCAAAGGCTGTTCGGGTGCCTGGTGTGCCAAGCCTTCAACACAGACAGCCTGGAGGCGCTCCTGAGGCATGCGTCGGCCCCCCGCTCGCTCCCCGAGGGCGAGTGGAAGGAAGTGTCGGGCGACTTGCACCGCTGCAGGCTCTGCGCCTACGGCACCCAGCTGAAGGCCAACTTCCAGCTGCACCTCAAGACCGACAAGCACGCCCTCAAGTACCAGCTGGCGGCTCACCTGCGCGAAGGAGGCAGCCTCGGGGCCCACATGGGGGCGGAGCTTCCACTCGGCCCGCCCCTCCACCTGCACTGCAACCTCTGCGAATACGAGACCAACAGCAAGGAGAAGATGAGGCTCCACGTGGCGGGGGCCGGCCACCAGGAGGCGCTGCAAGGCTACAAGGTGCCGGGGGGGGTCTAAGGGGAGTGGGCGGGGCTTGTGGATGACACGGGGAGCGGCCTCCCCCCAACTCCCCGCCAAAAATGGGGGCGGAGCTAAGATGGCCCTTTCAGGGCGTTCCTGCTTGGGTGGAGCCAAGCAGAAAGGGGGTGGAGCCACAGGAATGGAAGGGGCTTTAGAGGAATGGAGGGCATGCCATAAGTGAAAGAGGAAAAGGGTAGGAGAGTGAGAAGGGGCAGGTAGGATCTGCCTCTCAGGGGGAGCCACCTGGAAAGTGGAATGGTAGTGGAACAGATCCCATGTCCTTGCTATCTGCAATTCTTTCCTTCTCTCCCGCCAGTTCCTCCTGGAAATGGAGGCCACATCGGCAGCGCCGCCAGGTCCCGAACCTGCCCCGTTCCGCTGTCTCCTTTGCAACACGGATGCCCCGAACCGCCTGGCCATGATCCAGCACCTCCGCTCTCCCCAACACCGTGACTCCCATGGCCAGTGGCGCCTGCAGCTCCTCCAGAACGGAGAAGGCACCCCGGGCCTCGAGAGATACATCTGCTTTGCTCCAGCCAACCCCGCTGGTAATGGCCCTGCAGGTTGGCCATGGCGGGCACCCCGGGCCACCGGAGAGGGTGGCAAACCCGCAGAAGGTGCCAGGCTGCAGATTTGCACTGAATGAAGGGCATAAATGGTGGTTGGTGGGGGAAATAGCAGCAATAGTAGTAGGGGCTGAATTTTGAAGGTTGATAGTTGGAGAGAGAAGAAAAAGCAATTCTTGCAAATGTTCAAAGCGGCAAGACTCTGGGAGCTTTTTTGGGGTGGGGTGGGGGGAGAACTGAAGGTCGGATACCGAATACTCTTTCATTCCTCCATTGTCTGCCCGCATTCTTCTCCCCTTCTCTCTTTCACACCCCCTTTGCTTTGCCACACGTTCCCCTTTTGCTCTGCATTTAATGCATGCCTGTGTCCGCAGATATTCAAGCGAGAAGCTGCTGAATGCTCCATCCTCCTCTTCTTCTTCCACCGCCGCCAACCTCCCTCTCCTTCTCTCCCTCCCCCTCCCCCCCAGCTTCATAATGGATTATGACAGATACTGGGGTGGTTGCCTAGCAACCCGCAGGAAGAATGAAGGAGAGGAGAAATGAGAAAGAGAGATGTAGGGACCGCAGCCGGGCCGGGGGGGGGGGGGAGAGGAAGAGAGGAAAAAGGGAAGAGAGAAAGAAATAGGGAGGAAGGATAGAGATCGCCTTTCCTCCCTTCCTCCCTTCCCTCTAGCTGGTAGCTGCCCTCACCCACCTCCCGGCAGGTGCCCAGGGTGGACCCCACCCCCCAACGTGATGCAAGTTGGCCTCGTTCCCAGCTTCAAATTTATCTTTCAAAACATTGTTGACCCTGCAAATGTTCCCCCTCCCCCTCACACACACACCTGAGAGTGTGCAGAAGTCAACAAGGATCGGCTGCATAAAACGCATTTAAAAAGGGGTGAAGGGGAGCTGTGTTGGTTGTGGGTTGTTAGGGGAGGCTAGTGAGGGGGTCCGGTCCTGAGGGCAGACTCCAAGCTGGAAGATGGGAATTGGGTGGCTATGACTGGGTGATAAAAGTCGTCCTGGATAAGGGAGTCTTTTTTTCTTTCTTTCTTTTTGGAGCAGGGACCCTAGTGGAAGCGAGAGCATAGAATGGGGGTGTCTGGGGTGGGTGTCATATGGGGAGATTTGAGGAGGTTAGCGCAACGCAATAGGAAAAAGCATGCACCGGGAAAGGGGGGGGTTTGCCGGATGAGAACACCCCGCGTTGTGAGAAATGGAGGTCTTAACATCTTGGCGGGTGTATTGAATAGTGTTAATTGAGTTGCCAATGGCAGTGAGGTTGCTACTGCCGGGCGGGAAGGCAAGTCCGTTCGATATTAACGATCCCACTTGGGTTGAGAGTTTAATTAGTCTCTGACGAGGATAAAGTCCTGAATCGTGCGTCACGCCGGCTCTCGCAGCGTCGGCGGCGGAATTCCCTCCTCTCTCGTCTCCCTCTCCCCACCCCACCCCACCCCCAAGTTCCCCACCTTCCAAACTCCCAGGTCAAAGAGGAGGAGCAGGAATATCGGCCAGGCTATCTGGGTGGTGGAGGTCTCCGGAAGTTGGACCACAGCTCCAATCATCCCTGACCGTTGGCCATGCTGGCTGGGGGGTTGGTGGAGTTGGGAGTCCAACAGCACCTGGAAAGCCCACCCCCACCCCAATTCACTTCTCCCTCCACCCCGCACCCACGTATGGTTCTCTCCCCATCTCTAGGGAAAGAAACAGTGCCAGAGAACTTGCCCCCTGAAAACGAAACACAGAGTAAAGCCCAGCCGGCCGGTGAGTGACTCCTCCCCTCTTGTGTAAAGCCACGCCCACTGGCAAGGTTGCCCCTCCTTGAAGCCACGCCTTCATTTCTGGCCATGCCCCTAACCCCTCCCTCATGGCGGCAGCCCATGCGAAAGGCTCCTCCCATTCAGGGATGCCAAACTCCCCTCTTGATTCCCCCAGCGCCACGCTCTGTTGAAAGGCCAGCCATCCCCAACCAGGAGGGTGTAGGGCCAGGAGTTTGAGGGGAAGACCCTGCAATGCCTTCCCTTGGTTTGGAGTGTTGTCTAAGTGCAGAAGAGTCCCCATTTTGCCACCGCGACTGCTGCCAAAGGAATAATACCAGGGGTATTTGTGGGCGAGTCCCAGCAAGTCTCGCTCCTCGCTTCCGTGAGGCTGGCTGTTTTTATTATCCTTATTAAATTTATTACCTGCCCTTCTCCAGCTGGTCCCAGGGCGGGTTATGGTGATTTTTTAAAAAATCAGCATTTAAAATATCTTGCGCTTGCAGGAGTAGAGATGGTTGCAGTGAGAGAGTGGCTGCCAAGGCGTCCTTTGCAGGGTGCCTGATTCAATGCCCGCCCATTCAGCTGTCCCTACTGCAGTGGGTGGGGGTCCTTGTCTGGTACCAGCCCCAAGAGCCCCTCTCTCACCATACCCCCCTCCATCAGGCCTCAAAGCCCCTTGGAGCATTTAACCGCCATTTTGAAAGTGAAAACACCATAACATTTCTCCCCCCACCCCTTTCCTTCCTGCAGGTTCTGACGAGACTGAAACGAAAGCTGGAGGCGTGGGAGACACTACAGTGAGTGACGCTTTTTGGGGTGCTTTGCGGGGGGAGGCAGAGGTGGGGGAATCACACAGTGTCTCCTGAAGCCCCTGTCTCCTCCATTTTAACCCTCTCTCTCTCTACACGGAGGCGGCCTCAAACATCCCAGTGAATCTTCACTTGGCAGATTAGAATTTATTTATTTTTGCTTGCTTGCTTGCTTGCTTGTTCCTGGTGGGGGTCCAAATGGCTGAATTAAAAACAGAAATTAAGCATCTCTGCCTAGCAGGTGGGTGGGTGGGGGTGGGGAGATCCACCCTGATGAAACAAATTGGGCATGACCAGCTGTGAAATGCACAATGTTCACCGTACCACTGCATCGTCATAGCCCGTTTCTTGAATGGGATTGTCTACTTATACTGGTCCCATCCTATTAACATTGCATTGCCATGCACCCAGGGGGTTGGAAAACCCACTTCTCTGCCTGTTCTGATGCCACCCAGAAAGGCCCGTGATTCTCGAGATGAAAACGCTGGCAAGGCTGTGCAGACGTGATCAGATCAGGTCCTCGCAACAAGCCCTTCGATGTTAACTAGCCCATTTTACAGCTGCCCCCACTGAGCACACGGGCGCGGCGGACCTGGCGGTCCAGGAAAGGAACACAACCTCTCATTTTCGCATCGGCTCAACCCTTGAACCGCCTTGTGCTTTCTGCAGATATCCTGACACAGACACTTCTGTGTTTCTCTTTGATCATTCAGCCTAAGGCCTTTAAGCCACACACATCCCCCAGTCTGCCGCTTGGGGCACTAGCTTGTTTGTGTGTAAAAAAAAGCAATATTTTGGGGGGGTAGGGAGGGGAGAGAGTTTATTTTCTTCTGAAGATGGCCCAGATCCAAGATGAGCAGGTGGGAGCAAGCATGTGTCAGCTCCATTTTCAACGGTCTTTTGCGATTTCCCTCTTAAAACCTTTTTGTTTTCTTTTGTTCTGCCTACACCGCCACCCCTTCTCCCTCAAATCCCCAAGAAGATATATATGCAAATCCCCCCTTTCCCCCAGGTGCCAGGAAGAGACAGCCTCCTGCTTCCTGGAGCTAATGTTTTCTTTTCTCGGACCTCCATCTCTCTCCCCCCCCCCCGCCCTGCTCACCTTCTTCCTGCCAATCAGGTGTTCTGCTGCCCCTACTGCAACTACACCGACCAATCAGCCGAAGCCGTCCGGGCTCACACCGTCTCCCAGCATGCCGTGCAGCCCAAATTCCGATGCCCGCTCTGCCAGGAGCAGCTGGTCGGGCGCACCAACCTCCACTTCCACCTCAGCCACATTCACAACGTGGTGCCTGAATGCGTGGAGAAGCTGCTTCTGGTGGTGAGTTGCCAGCTCAGTGGGCACCTCTCTCCCTGCCCCTCTTCCCTGACCTTCCCTGCCCCCACTTAATGTTGGAACCAAATTAAGGGTGGAGGGGATGCGACTGCACAACCCACCCCTGCTTTTTCATGTGCCACTAACCCTTTGCAGGTAGTTCAACAGGTGAAGCTTTTCCTTCTCTGGAAAGCTTGACCGGTTGGGTCTGTGCCCGTCACGCTGCTGTGAAAGAGGTGGGGACCGTGCTTGACAAAAGGAGCTGGGGAAGGTGTGGGGACCCAGTGGTGAGGACAACAGGAGGTTGATGGGTTGTTGTTTTTATTTCGATTACAAGTGGTACCTTGGTTCTCAAACTTAATCCGTTCCGGAAGCCTGTTCCAAAACCAAAGCGTTCGAAAACCAAAGCGCGCTTTCCCATTGAAAGTAATCCAAAATGGATTAATCCGTTCCAGACTTTTAAAAACAACACCCTGAAACAGCCCTTTTTTTACTATCTAACAAGACCACTGACCCATGAAATGAAAGCAATAATCAATGTACTGTCCTATAAAATAAATAAGACAGCATTGCAGATGATAAAAATTAAAATTAATTTTTGTCTTACCTCCACTGATGATAGTCATTGTTTGGATGGGGGGCTTTTATCCATTTCCGCAGTCACACAATCAGTCAGTCACTCAGTAGCTGAACTGGGTTCTACACAGTCACAAAAACAAATTAACCGAAAAAGACTCAAAAACCGCAAAATAAATATAAAAAACAAAAGCAGCAAACTTAAATCTGTTCCAAAAGTCCGCTTGACTTCTGAAATGTTCAAAAACCTGATTGGTGCAGGCACCCCGGCAACAATAGCCAACAGCCGCATCGGATGTTCGACTTCCAAAAAATGTTCGAAAACCAGAACACCTCCGGGTTTTCGGGGTTTGGGAACCAAGGCGTTTGAGTACCAAGGCGTTAGAAAACTAAGGTGCCACTGTATATATCTTGTGGTTTTAAATATTTTTATTTTGTTCTGTGAACCAACCTGAGACCTCCAGGTATAGGGTGGTATATAAATTCTAATAGTAATAGTAGTACAACAGGGGTGGCCAACTTCCATGAGACTGCGATCTACTCACAGAGTTAAAAACTGGCAGTGATCTACCCCCTTTTGGGGGGTTCAGGTCAAAGTTGTTGAGCTTTTTAGGAAGGAAAGTCCTGTTTTGGGGGGTTCATGTAAAAGTTGTTGAGCTTCTTTATGGAAGAAGGAAAGTAACATTGAGCTTTTTTTAGGAAGGAAAGCCCTGTTTTTGGTGGTTCAGGTCATTTTAGGGGTGCAGGGCAAAGATGTTGAGGGTTTTTTGGGGGGGGAGCCAAAGTTTTTTAGCTTATTTGGGGGGGAGCCACTGATCTACCGGTAGTTGATCTACCACAGACATCCAGTGATCTACCGGTAGTTCACGATCTACCTGTTGGACATACCTGTAGTACAACAACACAACAACAACAACAACAACACCCAGAGAGCCAAGTGGGGGTGTCATTAGGAGGGAGGTGTTTGTGGCTCCACCGACTGGTGAGCTTTAGGCTTTCCCCACCATTCGTGAAATGGCCGCAGCAGCACTTTTTCAATACTTTTTAAATTGGGGAGTGGGGGACTTGTGCCCCCCCCAGTTCTGCATCCCTGCTCCAAATGATCACTAATAACTGGGTCCTCCCTTCCCCATCCCGCCTTTGGCTCATATAATTCTTCTTCTTCTTCTTCTTGACCTTCTCCAGGCCACTACTGTGGAAATGACCTTTGCCACCAAAGTTGTCCCTGGCCTCAACCTCCCTCCTGACCCACCAAAACCGGGCGGGACGCCCAGCTCAGAGCAAGGGGCTGGGAAAGAAGCTGAAAGCCCTCTTGCTGGTAAGTAACGTGGGGACTGCAGAGAGAGGGGCTTTCACCCTTTCACCCGCCAAAGGTAGCATCAAGGATTCCAGGGATTTCGTGTCAACCAGGACGCCTGCTTGGCCCTAACCTCCCCTTCCCGACAACCCTTGCCAAAACAACAACAACAACAACAAAATAAGCAGGAAGAAGCAGCTACTTGCAGGACTAATCAACGGCTTTGCCGTGCCTATTCTCAAGCTTCTCTGTCTGGAGGGCATGAGGACTAGGAACCTGCTTCCCGGGGAACTCGTAAGGCTTCTTAGGATGCCACAAGTGATTGCCTTGCTTTGAGAAGCAGCACAAACGCAATTCAACGGTGCACTGACAGAAGCAAAGCATATTAAGTAACAGAAGTCCCTCTTGCAGGGCAGGGGCTATAAACTCCCCAGATATTTAGCCCTCCTAGATATCAGAAATTGTGAATGAGGTCAAGGCAGTACTTATCCTGCTCCATTTGAACACACACCCTACAAAAATTCAAGCAGCTAATTTATACAGATCTACATTTACAGATAAGGCAGGAAGTGCCAAGGTATGAAAAGCGTCATGGATAAAAAGAAATTTCCCCCAGGCAGCAAGTCCTGCATTTTGCCAGGAAACATGCCTGCTCTCAGCAGGCGCCACTGGGGATTCCCAGCCGTTTTTGGAAAAACCCTCTAGCAAAGACCTAGAATGGTGGGGTTGGTAAAGACAGACAGGGCCACAGTGACGGTGATACCAGCCTCCCTGCCCCTGGAAATGCCTGTGGTTCCGGGGGGAGGACGAGGAAAGGGACCACAACCATCACCTAGTCCAACTCTCTGCAATGCAGGAGTCTTTTGCCCAACATGGGGCTCCAACCCGAACCCCTGAAATTAAAGAGTCTCTTGCTAGTTGCTGTGCGATTTGCGATCCACTGTGGCAAGCTACACTTCTGCACCTAGAACCTCCATGCACACACACAAATACATCCTGGGTAGGTAAAGGTAAAGGGCCCCCTGACCATTAGGTCCAGTCGTGACCGACTCTGGGGTTGCGCGCTCATCTCACATTATTGGCCAAGGGAGCCGGCGTATAGCTTCCAGGTCATGTGGCCAGCATGACAAAGCCACTTCTGGCGAACCAAAGCGGCACACAGAAACGCCGTTTACCTTCCCGCTGTAGCGGTTCCTATTTATCTACTTGCATTTTGACGTGCTTTCGAACTGCTAGGTTGGCAGGAGCTGGGACCGAGCAACGGGAGCTCACCCCGTCACAGGGATTTGAACCGTTGACCTACTGGTCAGCAAGCCCTAGGCTCAGTGGTTTAACCCACAGTGCCACCTGGGTCCCTGGCTAAGGAGCGACAAAACAGGCTGTGGGGATAACTGATGGTAGCTTTTTTCTCTCTCTCTCTCTCTCTTCTTCATCAGCACCATCCACAGGGGAGAAATCCTCTCCGGCTCCTGTGCTTTGCCCTGAAACTCCTCCTCCTCCTCCAGCCTCTCCTGCTCCAGCTGCTGACCCCCCAGAAAAACCACCCCCAACCTCTTCTCCTCCTCCTCCTCCTCCACCACCGCCGCCACCACCACCTCCTCCTTCAGTTGTTCCTCTGGAGTTTGAAGATGAAGATGTTCACCATCTGAACGCCCCGTTGGAGGAGCCGCCACCGGCGCAGGCTTCAGCCGAGGCTCCCGAGGCCTCTCCGCTCACCCTTCCCAGCCAAGACCCCCGGCACCCGCTGTCCTACCGCAAGGCGACCAATTTCGCCTTGGATAAGTTCCTCGACCCGGCCCGCCCCTACAAGTGCACGGTGTGCAAGGAGTCCTTCACGCAGAAAAACATCCTCTTGGTGCACTACAACTCCGTCTCCCACCTGCACAAGATGAAGAAGGCCTCGGCCGACCCCTCCGCGCCGTCCCGGGGCGAGCCCGGCGCTGCCGGCATCCTCCAGCCCTCCTCCGACAAGCCCTACAAGTGCACCACCTGCCGGGTCTCCTACAACCAGAGCTCCACGCTGGAGATCCACATGCGCTCCGTTCTGCACCAGACCCGCTCCCGCGTCGCCAAAATGGAAGCCGCCGGCAAAGCGGAGCTGCCGGCCGCCGAGCCGGAGCCCCCGTGCGAAGCGCCGCTGGAAGCGGAAGCCCCCAAGCTCCTGGAGGCGAGCTGCGTGCAGGTGCCCACGCTCCCGTTCCTGGCGCCATCCGCGGCGGAGCTGCAGCGCTTCCCTGCGCCCTTGTTCACTCCGCCGCTGCTGCCGCCCTTCCCCCTGGTGCCAGAGTCGCTCCTGAAACTGCAGCAGCAGCAACAGCAGCTGCTGCTCCCCTTCTACCTGCACGACCTCAAGGTGGCCCCCAAGCTGGCTTTGGCCACCCCGGCACTGACCCTCCCGGCCACACCACCTGTGCTGTTGCCACCTCTGCCAGCCAAGGAAGAGCAGGCGCCGGCCGCTGCTGCCGGCTCCAAACCAGAGGTGCCGGAAGAGGCCGAAGCTGAGGAGGCCGAGGGGGGCCAGCAAGGGAGCGAGGCATCCCGCACGGCTGCCAAAGCCCTCCTGGAGAACTTTGGCTTTGAGCTGGTGATTCAGTACAACGAGGGGAAGCAGCCTGCTGCCCCCGCCCCAGCCGCACCTCCGCGCCCGCCGGCGGGCAAGCTCTTGTGCGGCGCCTGCGGGAAGCAGTTCTCCAACATGCTCATCCTGAAGACGCATGAGGAGCACGTGCACCGGCGGTTCCTGCCCTTCGAGGCGCTCAACCGCTACGCCGCCCAGTTCCGGAAGAGCTACGACAGCATGTATCCCCCTCCGCCGCCAGCACTGCCCATCGAGACGGCCACTGCCACAACGACTGCCCCAACCACGGCCACTGCCGCTCCCACAGACACCACCACAGTGACCGTGCCAGCCGCCCTGCCCCTGGAGATCCCCCCGCTTTGCCCTCCGTTTTTAATGCAGCCCATGCCAGTTGTGGTGCCGCCGCTAGAGAGCGAGACCCCTCACGTGCCACCCGAGTGCTTGAAATCCTTGTGGTTTCGGGGGGAGGACGAGGAAAGCGGCGGCGGCGGGCCTGGGGTTCCCGAGCCTCTTCGCGGGGGCTTCCCTTCCACCCGGCGCTTCTCCCGCACCAAGTTCACAGAGTTCCAGTCCCAAGCCCTGCAGTCTTTCTTCGAGTGCAGCGCCTACCCCAAAGATGGCGAGGTGGAGCGGCTGTCTGCAATGCTGGGGTTGCCCAACAGAGTCATCGTAGTTTGGTTCCAAAATGCCCGCCAGAAAGCGCGGAAATGTGGTGGGAGCGAGGCCAGCGTGGGGGGCGGAGGCGCCGCGGTGCAGCCCTCCTGCAAGAAATGCCGGGCATCCTTCCGCTGCATCTTTGAGCTCATGCGCCACCTTAAAAAGTGCTACAACGACCAGCCGGTGGATGTGGAGGGAGACGGGGCCGAGGAGGAGAACGAGGGCCCCGAGGAAGAGGAGCAGGAGGAGGAGGAGGAAGAAGAAGAGCAGCCGCAGCAACAGCAGCCACCGGAGCCTTCAGGGGCTGACGGAGAAGCTAAAGTTGATGGTGCTGGAGACAAACCTCAGGAGGAGGAGCAACCCACGGCCCCTCCCGAAAGCGCAAGCACCCATCCCTGTGACCACTGCACAGCCAAATTCTCAAGCGTCGACCTCCTCAATATCCACCGTGTTTCTCACATGCCAGCAACCGGCCCTCCGCCAGCCCCGGTTGCCCCCCAGCCTCCCCTGGATTTGGCCCCGCTGGTGTTCGGCGACCGCGCCGCCCACCCAGACCCTTCCCGGGCGCAGAAGCGGAAGCACGAGGACGGGAGCCTGTCGCCCACCGGCAGCGAGTGCGCCAGCGTGGCGGGAGGGGATGGCGAGCCCCCTCGGGACAAGCGCCTGCGCACCACCATTTTGCCGGAGCAGCTGGAGATCCTGTACCGCTGGTACATGCAGGACTCCAACCCAACCCGCAAGATGCTCGACTGCATCTCCGAAGAGGTTGGGCTCAAGAAGAGGGTGGTTCAAGTGTGGTTCCAGAACACAAGAGCCCGCGAGAGGAAGGGTCAGTTTCGGTGCAACGCCGGCACGGCCAACGCAACCGGCAAGCCCTCGCCGGTGCTCCCCTCCGCCTTCCCAAAGTTCAGCCCTCTGCCGCGAGACCCGACCATCCACTACGGAGCCGCCTTCGCACCCAGTCTCTCGGCGGTGAGCTTACAGCTACCTCCAGCGAAGCCAGAGATTCCTGTGGAGCCACAAGCGCAGGAAGAAGCAGCCGAAGAAGAATTGCCAAAAGAGAACGAAGACCGGAGCCTGTCGGGAGGGGAGATGAGCGACTCGTCTTCCTCCTCCTCCTCGTCGCTGGCTGACCTGGATTTCCCTGGCAGCCGGCGGAGCCGAGGGGCAGACGGCGGCTTTGGAGGCATGCACGACGCTTTGGGCCAGCGCCGGTATCGCACGCAGATGTCCAGCCTGCAGCTGAAGATCATGAAGGTTTGCTACGAGGCCTACCGGACGCCCACCATGCAAGAGTGCGAGGTGCTGGGCGAGGAGATAGGGCTGCCCAAGCGGGTGATCCAGGTGTGGTTCCAGAACGCCAGGGCCAAGGAGAAGAAGGCCAAGGCTGCCAGCGGTGGCGAGGAGGGGCACCCCAGCACTCCATCGCAGGCCGAGTGCCCCTACTGCGAAGTCAAGTACGATTTCTACGTGTCCTGCCGTGGGCACCTCTTCTCCCGTGGGCACCTCGCCCGACTCAAGGAGGCCATCAAGGCCCAGCTCAAGAGCGAGAGCAAGTGCTATGAGCTCGTGCCGGACAAAGGGACGCCATCCCCGACAAGGCTGGGTGCCTCCATGCCTCCTGCCGCTGTGCCATCTTCCCTTGGAAACATGGCTCCCTTTGCGCCAGGTGAGTAAGAGGTGGGAAGGAAAGGTAAGTTACGTTCAAGGGGATGGGGACGGGGCCTCGTCATTAAGCCGCGCTACAGGTTCGCCACTCACTATGGGTTCTTTCCAATCCCATATCTGCTCAGCTTCTCTCCCAAAAGTATCGCTAGGTCTCCGCATGCTGCTCTGACCCTAATCCCCACTTCTGCCATTTTCCCCTGGAAGCTCCCAAGATGGCTGCCCAGGCGTCATTTTCATCCCAAGCAGTCGCTCCGTGTGGCATTCTGGTTCTCCACACAATCTTTCTCTTCTCCCACCTTTCCCCCCCTTCTTCTTCTTCTTCCCACTAGCATAGCCTTTCCTTCCCCCTGTCCCTTCCCCGAGGCTTCCATTGCGCACGTTGGGAGTAGGTTAGGGTAAAAATGGTGTCAGAATCTCCTACTCTGCCCCACTGCATCTGGAGTGGTTCACTGAGAGCGGTAGTTACCAGAATGAGAGGGAGTCCATCTCAGCAACCAGAGGAAGCAGATGTTGAGTTGTGGAATTGTAGAATTGTAGAGGATCATGTAGTCCAACCCCCTGCAAGACGCAACGTGGGACTCGAACCCCTAATAAATAAATAAATAAATAAATAAATAATTTATTATTTATACCCCTGCCCATCTGGCTGGGTTTCCCCAGCCACTCTAGGCTGCTTCCAACAAAAAATTAAAAATACATTAAAACATCAGTCATTAAAAACTTCCCTAAAGAGGGCTGCCTTCAAATGTCTTCTAAAAGTCAGATAGTCATTTATTTCCTTGACATCTGATGGGAGGGCGTTCCACAGAGCGGGCGCCACTACTGAGAAGGCCCTCTGCCTGGTTCCCTGCAACTTGGCTTCTCGCAATGAGGGAACCGCCAGAAGGCCCTCAGAGCTGGACCTCAGTGTCCGGGCAGAACTATAGGGGTGGAGACGCTCCTTCAGGTATACTGGGCTGAGGCCGTTTAGGGCTTTCAAGGTCAGCACCAACACTTTGAATTTTGCTCGGAAACGTACTGGGAGCCAATGTAGGTCTTTCAAGAGATTAACCCTGAGATTAAGAGTTTCATGCTCTCCTGCCTGAGCTATCCCAGGAGGGGTGGACTGGGCTCTCCAGTCGTCCTGCAAGGACCCTGCCCCTAAGGCTTTAAAGGGGGAAGCCAGTGGAGAAAGGCAACATTGAGGAAAGAGGTAGAGGCAGCACACAACTAATACCTTTTTTCTCTCCCAACAGGCCCTTCCTCTTCCTCCTCCGGGGCCCTGAGCACCCCTCTGGCCTCTACGCAGCCGGGGGCCCCCTTACCTCAGCACCTCACTCCGGAACCGGCCCAGCTTGGCCCCTCCACAGAGCTGGCACCTGCTCCAGAGACTTCCCCGGGCGACGGCCAGGCAGACCCCGCCTCCAGCTCAGCCCAGGAACCCTCCGTGCCCTCCACTGCCGCGATGAAGAACCTCAAGACGTTGAAGGCCGCCGTGCCGGCCTTGCTGGGAGGCCAGTTCCTGCCCTTCCCATTGCCGGCAGCAGCGACGGCGGCGGCAGCCCCCTCGCTCTTTGGTGCGCAGCTGCCCGGGGCCTACTTCCAGCAGCTCTACGGCATGAAGAAGGGGCTGTTCCCCATGAACCCCGTCATACCTCAGACGCTTATGGGGCTGCTGCCCAGCCCCCTGCTCCCGACGCCTGTGCCCGAGCCGCCCGTCGAGGTGCCCGAGGCCCCCGGCATCTCCACGGTTGACGTGACTCACCAGTACCTCTGCCGCCAGTGCAAGGCGGCCTTTGAGAGCGAGGGGGCCGCCGCCGCCCACCAGGCCGCTTTTTGCTACTTTGGGCGCCAGCCCCCCGCAGCCCCGCCCCCGCTGCGGGTACCCGTGTGCACCTACCACTGCCTGGCCTGCGAGGTGCTCGTGAGCGGGCGCGAGGCCCTGGGGGCCCACCTTCGCTCCAGCGCTCACCGGCGCAAGGCCGGATCCAACGCAGCAACCGCATCGGTGTTTGCCAAAGAGGAATCCAAATTACCTCACTCGGACTCCAGCCCAAAAAGTAACGCTACCTCTACGACACTACTAGCTTTATAGAGACGGATGCTACACTGCCACCGACCGAGAGAGAAGGACTAAGCAACTAACCAACCAGCCGGCGGAGGGAAGGGCGCCCCGCTTGGCGTGCCCTGCGCCCTCTGCCCATACCAAACGCCCTGTCACGCAGCCCCCGCCACCAGTAAACTCAAGAAACGGCCCCTGGCCAAAGCGACAACACCCAGTTGCCTGAAGGCCACGCTCTTCCCAGCTGGACCCAGATGTCCAGCCGCCCCACCCCACTCCCCCAACACCACCGCCATCTTGAGGGAAGACCAGTTGACCTGGTGCAGAGCAGAAATGCAGCCTGCCGTCTGAGGAGCCCCCCAACAATGCCCACCTCAGAAATGCCTTGCACTCTGCATGGAGTGCAGAAGTGGTCCTCTTCCGCCACCCACCGAGCCCCTTGCCCTCACGGCCCTGTTCCCAGGGTCTCCCCTCCCTGAACGGATTTCCGGATCCTGTCAGGCTGCCCGTGGTTCTCTAAATCCAACATGGCTGCCCAACCCACCCCCTTCCCGCAGTCCCTTCGCACATGCCTGTGTATTCCAGAGTCTTCCACCTCCTGTGGCATACGCATGTACCTCACATGAGAGAGGCACGAGAGGCTCTCACTGTCTGTGGTTCCGGTCTCCATGGTGTACTCCATGTTTTCCCTCAAGGAGGGTCCCGCGGGCATCTCGACAGGTGTTCCTCGGGATGCTGAGCTTCTCACCCCAGCGGAGAGGACCCCCTTCCCTTGAAGGCTTTCGCCCACGAAGGCCGCCACGCTGTCTCCTCGTGTCAACGGGAGCTTCCCAGAATCCTTTGCCCAAAGTCCTACCCCGCATGTGTGCGGGAACCACACTCCCCCTCCCCCCTCCACAAACGCTTGTGACCGGTGCCGGCACACCTGCCGCACGCCCTCGTGCGAACCTGGTCCCCCCCTCTCCCTCCCTCCCTCTCTCGCTCTCTCACACACACCTGCTTAGAGCTCCTTCTCTCACTCTCTCTCACCTTCCACCCTTTTACTGTGTTATTACCGACTTGAGAAAGGCCAAAAAAAAAAAGCAAACAAATGGACGGAAAGAAAGAAAAATTATTAACCCAAGGAAACAAAACTTAAGGGGGGGGAGGGGGGCAAAGATGAGAAACTGAGTCCCCAACCCCAACCCCAACCCCTCCTAGAGCATGTGCTGCCCATTGTGTATAATAATTCCCGTCCTGGACGGATGGACAGACTCCTGAACTTGTTGATGGATTTTGAACGACTTGAACAGCAACCAAACTGGGGAAGAAAGGCGCCTCTCCCTCGTCTTTCCCGCCATTTTTTCCTCCTCTCTCTCTCTCTCTCTCCTCCTCCTTCTCCTCCTCCTCGTCCCCAGTTGGGTCTCTGCCCGCACTGAGGAACCAAATAAAACTAACAACCTCGCTGTCTTTTCCCTCCTGATAGACGTGACTTCCGTCTCCGCGCGGGAAACGACACACACACAAAAAAACCCTACTCCGATGGCTTTAAAAAGAAAGAAAGAAAGAGAAGAAAATGATAAAATAAAAGCAGAAGGATCCTCCTGTCTACACACAGTTACCTGCCATGTGCTGGTGTGCCGACGTCCTTGCAAAAAAGAAAAAAAGGAAGAAAAAAAAAGAACACAAAAAACCCTCTTTATGAATCCAAAGCTCTTTAAAAAAAAAAAAAAAAACTTCTATACAATAACCAAAAAGAAAACCAACAGTTTGAGAGAGAGACTACCCACCAACAAAAAGGAATAATAAAAAGCAAACTGGAAATAATTTTTTTAAAAAAAGAAAAAGACATATGACGACGATGACGAAGAAGAAGAAAAGTTACGCCCTCACATTTTTCTTCCTCCTTTGTGTCCGTTCTTTTGGGGTTCCTTCTCCCGTTCTTTTCTTTCCCCAGCCCTGCTCCCCCCCCCTCTTCCAACCTGCCAAGTGTTTTTTAGGCCCCCTCCCACTTAAAAACAAAGATGGACAAGAATTTTAAGAAGTTGATGGAAGTGGAAACCTGTGGGGTAGAGAAGGGGGGATTACAAAAGAAAAGAATCCCCCACAAAAATAACCAAACGAACTACATTCGGGGCGTCCAGGGGGGGGTGGGCTCCTACAGCGGCTCACCCTCCACGACCACCCTGTTTTCCTCAGACTGCCCCCCTTCTCCCCACAACTCTGCACCCCAGAATGGGGCGAGGGGAAATGTCTTTCTGTTGTGTATTTAAAGGGGGGGATGGGGTACAATAAAAAATTAAAAAGAAATAAAAATTATATTAAAGAGATGGTCCAGGGGGGAAATTGGAACATGCTTTTGGCAGGGTGGTGGTTGGGTGCATATATTTGTGGGGGGGGGAGGAGTAAAAACACCGAAGAACAAACAAATATTGGATATTGATCTAAGGTCTCGCTTTTTCCTGTGAAAGTATATTTCATGTGCACCCAAAACAACTTTTTTTATATAAAAAAAGTGAATTCCTTGATCTAGGGCACGGTTCCCCAAACTAAGGCCCGGGGGCCAGATGCGGCCCAATCGCCTTCTAAATCTGGCCCGCGGATGGTCCAGGAATCAGCATGTTTTTACATGAGTAGAATGTGTCCTTTTATTTAAAATGCATCTCTGGGTTATTTGTGGGGCCTGCCTGGTGTTTTTACATGAGTAGAATGTGTCCTTTTATTTAAAATGCATCTCTGGGTTATTTGTGGGGCATAGGAATTCGTTCATATTTTTTTCCAAAATATAGTCCGGCCCCCCACAAGGTCTGAGGGACAGGAGACCGGCCACCTGCTTAAAAAGTTTGCTGGCCCCTGATCTAGGGGTTTATTTGCACAGTGCCAATGAATGTGGGTTGTTCTTAAGGTAAAGGTAAAGGGACCCCTGACCATTAGGTCCAGTCGTGGACTCTGGGGTTGCGGAACTTATCTCGCTTTATTGGCCGAGGGAGCCAGTGTACAGCTCCCGGGTCATGTGGCCAGCATGACTAAGCCGCTTCCGGCAAACCAGAGCAGCGCATGGAAACACCGTTTACCTTCCTGCCAGAGTGGTACCTATTTATCTACCTGCACTTTGGCATGCTTTCGAACTGCTAGGTTGGCAGGAGCAGGGACCGAACAACGGGAGCTCACCCCGTCGCGGGGATTTGAACTGCCGACCTTCTGATCGGCAAGCCCTAGGCTCAGTGGTTTAAACCCACAGCGCCTTCCGCGTCCCAGTGTTCTGGGTTGTTCTTATTATTTATTAAATCTATATAGGGACCTTCGTCACAAGATCTCAGGGCAAGTTCACCGAATGAAATACACGATAAAAACACAAGTAGGTAATTAAAACAGAAGCAATATCACCACCCCTCCCTTATTAACAAGGGTTAACAAGGTAGATGCAGGACTCCTAAACAACAAGCCTTAGTTGCTCATGTTTTACTTGGCAACTGATCATCCATATGCCTTGGGAAAGCAGTGCCACAAAAGGGGCACGCTGAAGATTTGAAGTCCTGGGGTACAGGAGGGCCACAACAGGGTTTTCTGTTGTTTTTTTGGGGCCTCCAACACACTTGAAAACGAGGGCACAGATTTGCATGACGTTTGTGTATGCTTTGTGTCATTCCCGACCGGCAGAATTCGAACGCACCGCTCTTCCCTCCCCAAATTGCATTTCCACCCTAGAAACAGCTGAACCTGCTTAATTTCTGCCTGCCACACAGCGGTTGTAGGCTGGCTTTCTCTCAATGCCAGCCCTATGGCAAAGCCTAGTCCTATACTTATGAGGAACGGCTTAGGGAGCTGGGTATGTTTAGCTTGGAGAAGAGAAGGTTAAGGGGTGATATGATAGCCATGTTCAAATATATGAAAGGATGTCATATGGAGGAGGGAGAAAGATTGTTTTCTGCTGCTCCAGAGAAGCGGACACGGAGCAATGGATTCAAACTTCAAGAAAGAAGATTCCACCTAAACATTAGGAAGAACTTCCTGACAGTAAGAGCTGTTCGGCAGTGGAATTTGCTACCAAGGAGTGTGGTGGAGTCTCCTTCTTTGGAGGTCTTTAAGCAGAGCCTTGACAGGCATATGTCAAGAATGCTTTGATGGTGTTTCCTGCTTGGCAGGGGGTTGGACTGGATGGCCCTTGTGGTCTCTTCCAACTCTATGATTCTATGATTCTACCCAGTTACCTGGGAGTAAGGCCTATTAAGCACACAGGTAATCCCTTCTCACGTATACCACTATACAGCAAATTACTTATACAGTGAATTCTTATTGCTTGGTGTTTATGCCGAAGCCTCTTTCTTTGCAGGTTTTTTATTTTATTTTGCATTGCCATATGAAGGTGGGGGGAATTCCTTTAACATCCGCCTGGAATCACTGTGTAGTCGTATTTGCAGAAAACAGCTTGGACGAACCCGCCACAGGAAAGACTCATCCTAGTTAGTTGCTGCAGGGAAAGGGGAAATTATGGAGATCCCAAGGATGAGAAAATTGAGACAGAAGAAGGAAATCAGCAGCTCTTTGAGACCCTGGGGATTTCTCTGGCCGGGTGTCCAAACAGCTCCCTTGTCAATCACAGCTATGACTTCACGCATTGGCTAAAAACCAAAAGGCGGGAGCAGCCAGGCTGGCTCATCTAATAGAAAATGCTTATAAGAACAATTGCAAATTTGCTTCATAACTTTCTTTCTAGATGGGCTAGAGACATACTTTTTTAAAAAAGAAAATTAGTCTGGGTCACATACTGGCTCTGTGCCTGGTACTTTAGCACTGACTGTTATCTGCCTCTCCACAACCCTGCTAATAATGGGTGCAAACCCAAATAAAATCTCAAACCCTGTGATTTAATGCAAAAATGTTCTAAAACAATTTTGCTCAGCAAGAAATGTGCGTGGAAAGAAAAACAATATTGTTTTCCAACTGGCACCGGTTTCTTAGCAGGCGATGCAAATATTCTGAAATTTGTAAGGTTGATTTGGAGGGGGAAACCCTACAAACAGCTACTGGTTTAAACTAAGCGCACCATTAAGATATTATTCTGATTCCCTTTTCATTTCCATACCGTCAGGTGAGAATTTTCTGTTGGAAGAAAGGCAGGGCAGACTTTCGAAAATTAAACAAGGTCTCTGGCATCAGGCAAGCCCGCTGCCCTCTCCTACGGTAGTTATGCTATCCTCCTAAACACCATGGTTTTTCCAAAATTTGGTCACACTAGAGTGTGACCAAGGAATGGAAGAGGTTGTGCAGATAGCAGACAAGATTCTCAGTGGTTGAGATCAACCAGGAGCAGATTTAGATGCCCCCCCAAAAAAACAACATTCCTCAAGGGGGATCCATTCTGTTTTGTCTCATAGGAGTGAACGGGTGCCCAGGATGGTTAGAAAATAAAATGAGATCATAAGACAACGATTTTAGGAAGCTGGGTGCCACCCCATGGAGGAAGCCCTTGGGATGCCCTCCCCATCTCTTGAACTGCCTGGTCTCTGCCTGGAAGTGACAGAAATTGAACCCAGGATCTTTGGCACGTGGAGAAGATCCTCCATCATGTTGGTGTTTGCGCTTGGTATCTGGGAATCGGGGAGGGAAATTTTTGTCACAGCATGGGAGAGGAGCGTTATCACCTGCCAACAGGCTGCATGTCGGAAAGTCTTTGTCAAGGGCAAAGGGAATATTTTATGTGCATAAATACCGGCGTACAATGTGGGCTGACCCATTTTTAAAGGCTTGGGATATGAAGTTCAAGCGTACTACTTCACTGACATCTATTTGGGGCCTCCTGCGTGTCCTTGATCGATCAACTCCCCACCTATTGTTCTTTAATGGCGACAGAATTCGCACGCATTTCCAGGTCTGTCTCCACCCCGCCCTCCTCTTTGCCAACCCTAAACGTCTGAGGGGTGGGCTGGGGGGGGGGGGAGAAGGAGAAGGTAGCCTGCCATCTTTGGCCTGTGTTTCTCAAGCTGGGGGAACCGGGGCCTGGTTCCCTGTTTCTGTTGCCACGGCAACGGGCGCCATCTTGGAGACATCGATAGAAGACTGTTTGTAGTCTTTTGACATAAGGGCAGAGAAAAGGGCCCTGGAGTGGGGTGAAGGAAGGAGGCAAAGACCATGGGAATTTTTCCAAGGACGGGGAGGCAAAGTATGTAGAAACTAGCCTACCGTAAAATTTAAAATTATTGCCCCCCTCACTTTTCCCTCTGGCCCTGCCAAGTCGCCGGCATGCGGCCCCCAAAAGATTGCTCAGATCAGAATGCGGCCCTCTGGTTTGGGCGGGTGGGGAACCCATCCCCGCTGTAGCACCTACCGTATTCAAGTTATACAGAACCTAACTCACCACCCCAAATTCCATAGGGCAGACCCACATACGCCATACCCCATCCAGGCCCACAAAAGGCCAGCATAGCGCATTGGATGGGATATTGGGTGCAGGTCAGGGAGACGTGGGTTCGAATCCCTTTTCAAGCATGAAGCTCACTGGGCGATGTTGGGCAATTGACGCTTCCTCAGCTGCACCTACCTCACAGGGTTGTTGTGAGTACAAAATATAGAAAGCAGACAGATGACACCTTAAGATTAATTCCTACCTTCAGGGGTCCTGGGATAATGCCATTGCTGGGTCAACATCACCCTTGGTGTAGTAAGAGGCTCAGAGAGCTCAGATTTAACCGATCAATTCAGCCCCGGCCAGCTCCTACTTTGCTCCCACCTGGCTGGTAAAAACTCGGCCCCTATGGCCTCCCCATCTCTTCGACTGCCTGGCCCTGCAAAACCAGCCTACAAAACCCATTGCCTGCCTGCCCCACACAGCTCCCACCTGCCCATTGGCGTTGTGCAAGAGGTTCCTGCGCTGCCACCAGCCCCACTGTTACTATGTGGGGCTGCCCTTGGAAGACAACATGGAAACTTCAACTGGTGCAAACTCCAGCAGCCACATTAGTGGCTGGGCTTCCGTGTAGATCTCAAACAGCCTCTGGGCCCAATTCACTGTGCTCACGCTGGTGTCTAAACCCATAAACGACATGGGCCCTGAATACCTGAAAGACAGCCTTCTTTACTACAGACCCTCTCAAGTGCTCAGATCAGCAAAAAGGGGCAGCCCTCTTTCTTGTTCCAATGCCCTCAGAAGCTCGGGGGGGGGGGGTGGCAGCCGAGGACAGGGCCTTCTCTGTGGCAGCCCCTAAGTTGTGGGACTCCTTCCTCAGAGAGGTGTACCTGGCACCCTCATTGTATGGCTTTTGGCAAATGCTGAAGATGTACTTATTTATCCTGGCTTTCGACACTCAAAAGTGCGTAATTCTGGGACCCACCTTATTTCTGTAATGGTGGGTTGTTTTAAATTGTTTTTCATATTGCTTTTTAATGGTAACTCACCCTGGAACCTTATGGTGGAGGGTGAAAACAACAACTACAACTACAACAACAACAACTACTTCTGGTGGTGGGAAACGGAATCAGACGCGGCCAAGTGATCCTGTGCACAGTCCCAACCTGCGCCAGAATCTGAGCTTCAAGATCTCTCCACAATCTCCCCATGTTTGCTAGGCGTGACCCAATGCCTGCCTTTCACTAAGGTAAAGGTAAAGGGACCCCTGACCATTAGGTCCAGTCGTGACCGACTCTGAGGTTGCGCGCTCATCTTGCATTATTGGCCGAGGGAGCCAGTGTACAGCTTCCTGGTCATGTGGCCTGCATGACTAAGCCGCTTCTGGCAAACCAGAGCAGCACATGGAAACGCCGTTTACCTTCCCGCTGTAGCGGTTCCTATTTATCTACTTGCATTTTGACGTACTTTCGAACTGCTAGGTTGGCAGGAGCTGGGACCAAGCAACGGGAGCTCACCCCGTCACAGGGATTTGAACCGCCGACCTTCTGATCAGCAAGCCCTAGGCTCTGTGGTTTAACCCACAGCGCCACCTGGGTCCCTGCCTTTCACTACTACCCGCCAATTATTTATTGAGTTCATTTATAAATAAATGAAGACAGACAGACAGATTAATAGAGCAGCACTGACCCCCCCCCCAAAAAATGCTGTTTGGGGTTTGTGGAAAAGACTCGCCTCTAGCATAAGAGTTTTGGTTTCACAGGATCAATCAATGCTTGATTTTTAAAATACGTTTCTAGCCCTCATGACTGTAGTGGGGCGTTGGGGGTGCAAAGCTTAGAAACGAGTTTCTGCTGGAATCAAAAAGCTAAAGAAACAAATAATAATAAATGCATCCGTTTGCGGTCTGGGCAAAGGAGGGAGAGCTGACTCTTAAGAACTCACTGGCATCATGATACTTTTCTTCTGACATCTTCCCTGAGGATCAGGAGAGGCAAATGAGAAGGGCTGTGCTCTGGCGGGAAGAATGTGGCTCTCTGCCTCTCTACACTGTCAATGAAAACACAACTCCAAGCTGATACAACGCACAGTACAGTCCTTCGTAGACTGCACCATTTCACATTGCAACCTTGGAAGGTTCCAATAACACTCCCTCACACCTCCCTGTTCTTAAAAAATGAGCACATCCGGGGGAAGCATTCTAATCTAACCCTCTCTTTTGTTTGCAATATTTCCCCCCCGCAATGGGGAAAGCATTCAAACAGATGATTCCCCCAGTGATACAGTCCACCATGGATATTTCTGCAATTGACCTGGTGACATTCACACTGCTTTTTGATTGAGTGTGCTCAATCTCTGACACAAAAAACAGGTTCTGGGACTAAACTCTGGCTCAAATCGAGCCTCTCCTCTCCTGAAGCATCTCGCATTTTGACGATATTTGAAAACCATCACCTGCATTGATTAGCAACAATATCCAGCTAATTTCTCTCAGGTTCCTGAACAATGGCTCCTCTCTTGAATCATCTCACCTTACGAAGATATTCAAAAACCATTATCTGCAATGATTAGCAAAAATATTTTGCTACTTACCGTGGGCTGATTAAATGCAGCGCCACCAAATCAACAGACTCATCAATGCACTTTTGCTGCAAAATATATACATCTACCTAGATCTGTATACACACAAACACCATGGACGAGAACGAGGCAAGTGACAACCATCGGCCCTCTGCCCCAAATGTATGACATGCTCTACATTGAAATATCATACTGGTAACCCAAAAAACTACACCCACAGTATAGGCCTACAACATTTTGAAGCCTGCTCAACTCTGAGTGTTTCTCCACCACCAAAGAATCGTGGGAACTGTAGTCTTCTGGGGAGGCTGAAAATTCTTCCCTAGCCTATATCATATTTTAGTTGCTAGGCACAGCTATTAAATAGGTCTGAAACTGGTCTAACACCTGCAAACATTAGCCAATCAGAAATCCCCCAGGCACCAAGCATGTTTTACGACTGGTCCAGGTCCAATTGCAACCACAGGGCATCCTGAGCAAGTTTGCAGACGACACCAAATTGGGAGGGGTGGCTAATACTCCAGAGGACAGGATCACACTTCAAAATGACCTTAACAGATTAGACAACTGGGCCAAAGCAAACAAGATGAATTAAAGGCACAAATACAGGATAGGAGACACCTGGCTTGAGAGCAGTACATGTGAAAAGGATCTAGGAGTCTTGGTAGACCACAAACTTGACATGAGTCAGCAGTGTGATGCAGCAGCTAAAAAAGCCAATGCAATTCTGGGGTGTATCAATAGGAGTATAGCATCTAGATCAAGGGAAGTAATAGTACCACTGTATTCTGCTCTGGTCAGACCTCACCTGGAGTACTGTGTCCAGTTCTGGGCACCACAGTTCAAGAAGGATACAGACAAGCTGGAATGTGTCCAGAAGAGGGCAACCAAAATGGTCAAAGGCCTGGAAACGATGTCTTATGAGGAACGGCTTAGGGAGCTGGGTATGTTTAGCTTGAAGAAGAGAAGGTTAAGGGGTGATATGATAGCCATGTACAAATATATAAAAGTATGTCATATAGAGGAGGGAGAAAGATTGTTTTCTGCTGCTCCAGAGAAGCGGACATAGGGCGGGTGCCACTACTGAGAAGGCCCTCTGCCTGGTTCCCTGTAGCTTTGCTTCTCGCAGTGAGGGAACCGCGAGAAGGCCCTCGGTGCTGGATCTCAGTGTCCGGGTAGAACAATGGGGGTGGAGACGCTCCTTCAGGTATATAGGACCGAGGCCGTTTAGGGCTTTAAAGGTCAGCACCAACACTTTGAATTGTGCTCAGAAACATACTGGGAGCCAATGTAGGTCTCTTAGGACCGGTGTTATGTGGTCTCGGCGGCCACTCCCAGTCACCAGTCTGGCTGCCGCATTCTGGATTAATTGCAGTTTCCGGGTCACCTTCAAAGGTAGCCCCACGTAGAGCGCATTGCAGTAGTCCAAGCGGGACTTTAAAATAAGGTTACCCGACGTCCCCGTTTCCCGGGGACAGTCCCCAGATTTACAAATCAGTCCCCATACAAAATCCATTGGAGTATAAAAGTGTCCCAGGATTTATTGAAAAAAATCTGGTAACCTTAGTTTAAAAACCTCCAGGGGAAGAGTCTGCCACCTTCCGAGGTTGCCCGTTCCACCATGAATTGCTCTTCTGGTCAAAAAGTTCTTCCTAACATTTGGTTGGAATCCCTTTTCTTGTGAGTTGAATCCATTGGCTCGCCTCCTACCCTCTAAAACAACAGCAGGAAACAAGCTTGCCCCCATCTTCCATGGGGCAGCCCCTCAAGATATTTGAAGATGGTTCTCGCAGCAGCTCTTAAGTCTTCTCTTCTACAGGCACCCAACTACCTCAACCGTTCCTCCTAAAGCCCTTTATAATCTTGGTCTCCCTCTTCTGGCGCACGTTCCAGCTTGTTAATATCCTCTTTAATGCTAAGCTACAGTTCGGTTTAGCGGCACATGCAAAGCAGCTCTGTGCCGGTCCTGAGATTCGCAAAGAATTTACTTCGGCTGTCGAAAACCTACTACCATACAGCTCCGATGCTAAGGAAAGAAAGGAAACAGAACTCCAGCCCAGATGAAGAGGGGAAGTTCGTCAGTCCCATTTAGATAGGCTCAAAGCGTGACAAGATCTATTTCTGTATTAATTTGGCAGTTTTTGTTCAGTCGGCTGGCAAGTTGCCTTTCCAGTCCAGCCTTTCCAAAGGACTCAGGGAAGGTTACTTCTACCCAGAAGGAAACCAAAATGCCACAAAAACAGCCATCACTCAATCACAACCACAAAGGAAAGGCCCGGTGTGTTGAGGAATTCGAGCCAGACAGATTTGTGAACCAGCCAACATCGCGCCCATCAAACAAAAAGCTTAAAAATGTGCACAATGCTTAACTCCGGCCAAAAAAAACAAGGAACCAAAGGCAGACGACGATTACGGTTAGTGCTAACTATGGTTTGTGGCCTTAAACTCTTGCTGCTATCTCAAATGCACAGGGAAACTATAGCACAGGTTGCTAAACTAAGCACCAGCCCTCAATGACCGGCATATGGAGAGATCAGCGAGAGACCGGCTTATCGCCTAGAAACCGTACGTACTGTGGATTGCTGGAATGCTCAACCATGCAAACCATAGTTTGGAAGCCCACTCCAAACCACAGTTTCACAATCCGGGTTGGTGGGCGATCCTTTTAAGCGATGGTCTAGGCATTCAGACATGACACTTAACCATAGTTACAGAAAACAAGCCAGGATTTGGCTGTTTCCAGTCCACCAGGTCATTATAAGAATTTTGTAACTAAGAAACTAGTGCCTAACTTGGTTTCTTCCTCTCTCCCTCCCTCCCAAGCTCTATACTATATTCCTTTTGCGTAGTGGAAAACTGCTCCCAGGAATGTCTGGCACTATCATGGCTTGCTTTTAGGTGCCAGGCAAAAGCAGACATTTGGCCCTTAATTTGAAGTGTTCCTGAGTATGTCGGTGGCTTGTCTTTATAATTATTTGTCAACAGAGTGGACCTGTCCTAATGTATACAAGCATTTTAGGCTTCCATTTTATTCTTGTTATTACATTTGGCCTCTTGTTTGTACACGGCAAATCCCCTCGGAACACATTTGAGTGAAAAGCCAGATATATATTTTAAAAGAATAAATTCACTGATATTTGTAAACTGCTCTGGAATCCTTTTCTAGCCAAAGAGAAGGAAAGCTAAAGATGCTTCAGATAAAATAAATAGATATTATTTCTTCTGGAAGACATTCCTGGAAGACATTCCAGGTCAGATTTTAATGGATCTGTAAGGCGGAGATCCTAAGCAGATTTATTACAGAAATGAGCCCTACTGAGGTCAATGGGACTTACTTCTGGGTAAAAATGATTGCCCTTCAAGGGAAGGAAGCTCTGCTCTGGAAACTCACCCGCCCCAAAGACCTCTGTCTGTATTTGGGATAATCAACCAATGGCCCTCCAGATGTGGTCGGAATACAACTCCCATCAGCCTTGACCATTGGCCATGCTTGCGGGGGCTGATGGGAGTTGGAGTTCAATCACATCCGGAGGGCTACACACACACACCCATCTGTGTCCAAGATGGCTGAATCTGGCATTGGGGCAATGCATGGAAGAGGCTGCCTCCGGCTGATCTCTAAGAACATCAATAGGAGTATAGCATCTAGATCAAGGGAAGTAATAGTACTGACTCTGGTCAGACCTCACTGGAATACTGTGTCCAGTTCTGGGCACCACAGTTCAAGAAGGATACTGACAAGCTGGAATGTGTCCAGAGGAGGGCAACCAAAATGGTCAACGGCCTGGAAACGATGCCTTATGAGAAACAGCTTAGGGAGCTGGGTATGTTTAGCCTGGAGAAGAGAAGGTTAAGGGGTGATATGATAGCCATGTTCAAATATATAAAAGGATGTCATATAGAGGAGGGAGAAAGGTTGTTTTCTGCCGCTCCAGAGAAGCGGACACAGAGCGGACACAGATTCAAGCTACAAGAGAGAAGATTCCACCTAAACATTAGGAAGAACTTCCTGACAGTAAGAGCTGTTCGGCAGTGGAATTTGCTGCCAAGGAGTGTGGTGGAGTCTCCTTCTTTGGAGGTCTTTAAGCGGAATGCTTTGATGGTGTTTCCTGCTTGGCAGGGGGTTGGACTGTATGGCCCTTGTGGTCTCTTCTAACTCTATGATTCTATGAATTCTTTTTACACACACGAAACCCCCGGAAATGGCGCAGGGTAGCATTTTCCACCTGGCACACAGACCCTCTGCTGGAGTGAGTGATTAGGAAGCAAGAAAGGAGCAGGGGGGAAACTGAAATTCTAAAAGGGCACAGGATCAGACCGGAAAAGGGGCCCTCTCCACGCACTGCCTGCGTCTGGACAATTATAACGTGTTTCGCTTTAAAGCTTTTGGAAATTGAAAATAATTCTCCTTGATGAAAATTGTCTCTTAGAGTTTATTAGGGCTGAAGACTTGATAGACATGATTAATCAAGTAATTTATTAATCACAGATTAAAACGTGGGGTTTTAATCAGATTTTAATCAGAGCTGCCTGGACGGGCATCTTTGGTTTGTAAGTCATCTATGACTACCACTCAACTCAAAGCAACGCATCTTAGATAAACTCCAAACCAATAAGGATCCGCCGATAAATTGGCTTGTATCTATATTGCACAGTAGGTGTGCTGCTGAAGCCTCCAGCAGTGATTGGCTGAGCTTCTGTGATGACACAGAATGCTTTCAGGTGCTCCAGGTTCTCAAGAGGCAAAGCTACTGGAATGTTTGTAGGTCCGGTTTCTGTGAGGGAAGGGAAAACTAGGAGTTTGGCTGGACTTTAAGCCTCACAACGACCTTTGGTCTGAGGATAAGGAAGATATTATGGAAAGTAAAGAAGCTGAGGAGCCCAGAGGATGAAGAAACAAGTAATAATAATAATAATAATAATAATAATAATAATAATAATAATAACAGAACAGAACAGGAACACAGTGAGAAGTTGGGGGAAGAGAAAGAAGCTTCAGCAAAACAGAAGAGAAAATAGGGAACAAAGAAGGAGCTATCAAGAAACGGGGAGAAGGGCTGGATTTGAATTAACCACCGAGTTCTTGGGATGCTGTTTCTAGTTGATTTTAATGGGACACATTTGACTGTACACTGATCATATTAAAGATTAGTGCAAGGCCATTATCTTCATCAAAAAAGTTCTTAATTGGTTTGGATGTTCCCCTCCCTCTAAAGCACCTGGAAAATTATAGGTTGTCAGCTCCACTTTTAAAAAACGTTAATTAAAAATATTTGAAATGAGGAGGAACATTTTAAGAGTTTTTCTTTTCTTTTTTTGAGCCGCATGTCTTGGAAGTGCTCCGCCGCCCCCAATATACATTTTAATTTGTGCTGGCGTTACAGCAGGGGGTAAAAGTAAACCGTTTCCCCCCCTTCCCCCGCGCGCCCCACTAGAAGAGGGGAGCAAAAATTGAAACAGGAGCACCCTGAGAACGACAATGTTTTTACATGGATCTTTAAGAAGGCAAACCCTGAAAACCTCAACAAAGTGCTTCAAAAATTATGGTTCATAATTCCGCTTTTTTTTTTTTTTACGATTCCTTCCTTCCGCCGATAAGGGATGACTGTTTGTATGGAACTGAAAGGGACCATTTGTAGCCAAACCACTACGCAACAACTGAAAACGTCAAAACTACGTTGAGCAGTCAAGGTGGCTTCCATCGGCCTCCTATTCCACCAATTTGAACAAACCGTTCGCTCAGCCTCTCGCGATGGGTAGTTGGATAACCACCATACCCATCCTATGATATGCCCCACCCGACATAAAATGCAAACATTTATCACGTCAGCAACCCCCTCTTCCCCAAACTGCTGCCAGAGAACCCACAACTCCTATTCCTGGAGGTGTAGGAGAAGAAATTTCAAGTCTATACCTTGATGGTCCCAAGAAGGAGGTTGGTTGAAGACTGAAGATCTTCCGAGCTCCTGGAATTGACCTGCAGACATCTGTTCAATGGTGGCAGATCGATACGACTGAGGAAGAGAAAACAGACAGATAGATGGAAAGGAGCAGCAGGAGGAAAGATGTCTACCCGGCCGGATGCCGCTCGGTCTCCCCCATTCCCCGTGCGCCATGTTCTTCCATGCCCGCCGGGGTCTCTGCCTGCCGCGACGAGGCTGTGCCCAGGCAGCAGGGGTGGCAGCGACGTATCATTCTCCTCTCCTTCCCCGCCGTTTGCCGCAGTGCCAAGATCAGCGACTCTGTTCACGTGCCAGTGCGGGTGATGCCAGCCCCAACCGGCTTTGACTCGGTGCCAACTTCGAGATGGTCACAGGTGTGCCAGTGTGAAAAGAGGGAGTGGGGCCGGGTGGGGGGAGAGAGAGAGAGAGAGAGAGAGGTTTAATACAGAACTGATCTGGGTGCCAATAATGCCCACGGCACGATCTGGCAGCTGCCCTTCCTCTCCCCCACATGGCGCCCCCCAAGTTGCACCCACCCCCCCACTTGCCCAGGCTTTTATTTCCATGTCTGCCTCTCTCTCTTTCTCTCTCTCTCTCTCAGATCCCATTCTTGTGTCAATCCCAGTCTCTCATCCCAAATGCCCACAGCTCCGCCCGGGTCCAACCTCTGATGCCCGTCACCAAAAGCACCGACCCATCTTGTCTCCCTTCTTTCGTCTTCCTGCTGCCCCTTCCATGCCCTCTCAACACCTCGCCACCTGCCAGCTGCTGCCAAACGGAGAGAAGGGAGCCGGGAGGGGGGCACGGTGCCAGCACGCGAAAAGCGCTGCACACCCTCGCACACGTCTAGAGAGAAAGGGAGAGAGATTTGCACACAGACGCGGCGCGCCAGCCTCCACCCTGGTGCCAATCCGTTCGCTCTGGCCCTCTCTCTTGCCTCCCGTCTCCCTGCGGGCACAGCCTTGCCAGCTGCTGCTTGCTGCCTTGCTTGGTCCTCCCTCCCCCCCCACTCCCTTTTGCTGTAATCATGCACCAGCCTGGCATCTCACACTCAGCCTCCCCCCCCCCCGCCCTACACACCACACCAGCACCCCTGCCCGGTTGGCATTAAAGCTGGCGAGCAGAGCGAATGCCGCAGAGGGAAGGGAGGGTGGCAGGGCGGGCGGCTGCTCCGTGCCAGCTGTCGTCGCCCCTCCCCCATGCAGAAAATCGCTTCGGGTATCGGGCTGGCATATGCCACCTCCTCTCCTTCCTCTCCACCCCCCCCACCCACAACCTCCATCCTTCTGCTTCCCCCCCTCCATCCCTGCGCTTATCGTTCGCTTTTTTCGTTCTAGCCATCCCTTGCTTCTCTGCCCCCTTCCCTTCGTCGCTCGCTCTCCTTCGAAACCCTCGGCGCAACCCTCTTCCTCCACACTCTCATCCTTTCCCCCCTCTTTTCCTATCACCCTTTCTCTTCCTCCCCTCTTTCTTCTCTCTCTCTCTCTCTCTCTCCTTCATACAGTGCCAACCTCGTTCCAGCACCCATTTCCAGTTATGTCCTGTGGTGTAGGTGCCAGTTCGTTATGCCAACCACACCGGGGGGGGGGGAGATACAAGGGTTTGTGCGTGTGTGTGTGTTTGCATGACCAAGCTGGCGTCCCTTCCGGAGAAGAGACGAAACACACACACACACACACAAAACACCCGACTCCTTGGGCTTTCGTCGCGCCCACCCCATCCGCCGTTGAAAGTGGCACGGTGCCAGCCCAGGAACAACCATCTGTGCCCCCCGTCTGCAGCACCCCTCCCCCACGCCACCACACTAATTGGCAGCTGAATTAATTAAATCCTGGATGCTAATTAACATTCCGACGGTGCAATGGTGGGGGAGGAAGAGGAGGGGTTCGGAGGAAGGGATCTTGGCTGGGCATTGAGGCGGGGGGGGGGGAAGTGGGCAAGGAAAGTCAAGGATTTGGGGGTGCCATTTAATGTGGAGGGGGGGCAGGAGGTGTTTTGCCTCCCCCCTCCCCAATCCTGGGAGGAAAGTAGTGTATTAGGAGGAGCAAGGAGAGGACCTTGAGAGGGAGGAAAGCCAATAATCAGAAGTAATTAGAACGTATTATAAACTGTGTCGCAAACATAATATGTATATATATATATATATATATATATATATATATATATATATATACACACACACTCACACACACACTCAAACACACACACACACAGTGGTGCCTCGCTTAACGAATGCCCTGCTTAACGAAATTTTCGCTTAACGAAAGGATTTTTCTAGCGGAGGTTGCCTTGCTAGACGAATGCGTTTTACGAAAAATTTGTCTAGCGAATCGCGGTTTCCCATAAGAACGCATTGAAATTCAATTAATGCGTTCCTATGGGCAAAAAAAAGTCAAAAAAAATTCAGTGCATTCCTATGGGATTCGCTAGACGAATTTTTCGCTATAAGAAAAGACCTGTGGAACGAATTAATTTCGTCTAGTGAGGCACCACTGTATATATATATTGGGGTTTGGTATCCAGACGTTTCAATGTAACCAATATTCCTCTTAGGGAAAGTTTTTTTGGGGGGTGGGAGGCAAGGGCAAGATTACTGGCGAACTGGCAAAATAGAAACGTTACAAATTAAATAACGAGAGATATTTGAAATGGCAAGGAGGGAAGTCTTACACTAAAAGAAAATTAAGAGAGATGAAACACACTTGCTCCCCACTGAAACCAATCACAATTGCAAAAAAAAACAACACAAAGAAACAAACTCAAAATTTACATCCCAGGAAGAAAGCAAAAATTGGTTTGGTATCCTTTGTTTTTAAATGGTGTAGCTGAGGACAAACTGTCCATAAGCTAAAGTCAATCGCTTGCCAGCTCTGCTGATTTCACCAGTGGAGTTCAGCACATTTCATATTCTCTCCAACTAATACCAATGGGATCTTAATGGGCTTCCTTTAGACTGAACCTCACCCTAAGTCTGTAGCTCTCTATCTGCCGCAGGGCCACAGCACCTTAGCTATCAACTGCTTTCGAGGGTGATTCGAAGGTCAATTTTCCTTCACCAGGGCTAGAAACCCGCCCCCTTTTTAAAATACTGGACTCCAGAAATTTTATCAAACTCTCGTGGTCCAGCTCTATGAGATGGTAGATAAAATGTATGGGCTATAGCCAACTAAACTGTACTCAAGAGTAGACTCCCTGTAATTAACTGAGTCATGTCCACCCATTCCAAAGGATCGCAAATGTTGGAAACAGCCCCAGATTTCAGTTCAAATACTGCTAGCACTTGCCTGCCCAGAAAGAACTTTCTTGTTGTTATTCCAATGCCTTTTGAAGACTTAGTTGTTACAGCAGCTGTTCAATGCGTTTGATTCGTTGGGTTTTATCTGCTGTTCTGTCTTGCTTTTAGATTTATTCCGTTTCTTTTCTTTCTTTCATGTTACCCGCGATTGTTTCCCATCAGCCCAACAGGCAGCACCAGAGGGAGAAAAAGGGAAGCAGGGCTACTCCGGCGGTTTCCCCCTCTCCCACAGCCGTTCCCTCGGGGTGCAACTGAGATGGGAAGCCGAGCTGCTCTGTCCTCTGAGATCAATGACGTTGGATTCTCCTCTCCAGCTGGTTGTTAGAAGTGTGAGCAAAGCGAGTTAAATAATGCAGGCGGTATCCAGAGAGAAATGAAATCCTGAGGAAAACTGCATAATTTGAGGAGAAACGAAATAAGTTTCGTTTTTCTGACTTCAGGCCTTGTACACAGCAGAGAGACATTCAACTAAACATACAGAGGTAGGGCTCCCTCAGGACTACACAGCCAATCAGGGCATGTGCCACTTCACTAGAGATCCTGCCACGCTGCTGCCTGCTTGCTAAGGACCCCCTCTTCTTCGCTAGCTGACTTACCGATAACAAAATTAACCCTTACATTACAAACTGAATGATCCCTGCTGCGACATTTCCGATAAGAAGAAATTTGTAACTAAGAACTAGTCTCGGTTTGCTTTTTTCCTGTTCTTCTTTCCTTCCCCTTTTTGCAACGTCTTTTAAAGATTCCAAGCCTGGGGGCAGGCGCTGTCGTATTACTGATCTTTATAAATCAACCTGGGGGCCTTTTTGGGTGAAGAACAGAGTTAAAAAAATGCTTCAAATCACAAGTGCTTGGATTTTATACGGTCAGTTGTGTCTTTGGATGGAAAGGTAGGGTACAAATTTGCTTTTAAAAATTATTAACTATGGTTTACTTTGTAGAGGAGAGGCAGCTTCATAAGCCACGATTCAAACAAACGACAGTTAAGATTAACTATTGTTCGGATGAAATGGGGTAGAGTCTGAGGTTTCTCCGAATGTCAAACCTTTTCCCCAACCTCTAGACGTTTTGGAGTACCATTCCCATCAGCCCCGGTAGTTGGGAAAGATGGGATTCCTACTCCCAGCCATCTGGAGGGCACCAGGTTGGGGAAGGTTGCACTAAACTACGGTTTAGTGTTATGTCCACAGTGGGCTAGGTTGGCAAAGATGCTTATCATGTAGCAGGGATTCTGTCATTCGAGAAAGCCCCGCACCCAAGTGTTCCTCTAGAGGCATCGTAGAATTGCAGAGTTGGAAAGGGTTCCAGGGGTCATCCAGCCCACCCCCATGTGATGCAGGAATCACAGTGTTCATCTTAAGATGCAGGGCGCCTCTATCCTAAGCAGCCCTTTTCACAGATACTACTTGACATTTCTGTGTGGTCCAGAGCCAAGGAAACGTGGCCAGGATGCACTATGGGCAACCATTACAGGACATGGGTTCAGTTTACCCCTCCTTAAACACCAAATCCCACAAAATCACCAGGAGCCCCAAGCAACCCGAGGCATTAGGCAATGTTGTTGTTGTTTAGTCATTTAGTCTATGGGACTTTCAAGAGTCTCCTCCAGCACCATAATTCAAAAGCATCAATTCTTCGGTGATCAGCCTTCTTTATGGTCCAGCTCTCACTTCCATACATCGCTACTGGGAAAACCATAGCTTTAACTGTACGGACCTTTGTCAGCAAGGTGATGTCTCTGCTTTTTAAGATGCTGTCTAGGTTTGTCATTGCTTTTCTCCCAAGAAGCAGGCGTCTTTTAATTTCGTGACTGCTGTCACCTGCTTGGCAGGGGGTTGGACTGGATGACCCTTGTGGTCTCTTCCAACTCTATGATTCTATGATCTGCAGTGATCAAGGAGCCCAAGAAAGTAAAATCTCTCACTGCCTCCATTTCTGCCCCTTCTATTTGCCAGGAGGTGACGGGACCAGTGGCCATGATCTTGGTTTTTTTTGATGTTGAGCTTCAGACCATATTTTGTGCTCTCCTCTTTCACCCTCATTAAAAGTTTTTTTAATTCCTCCTCACTTTCTGCCATCAAGGTTGTGTCATCTGCATATCTGAGGTTGTTGATATTTCTTCCAGCAATCTTAATTCCGGCTTGGGATTCATCTAGTCCAGCCTTTCGCATGATGAATTCTGCATATAAGTTAAATAAGCAGGGAGACAATATACAACCTTGTCGTACTCCTTTCCCAATTTTGAACCAATCAGTTGTTCCATATCCAGTTCTAACTGTAGCTTCTTGTCCCACATAGAGATTTCTCAGGAGACAGATGAGGTGATCAGGCACTCCCATTTCTTTAAGAACTTGCCATAGTTTGCTGTGGTCGACACAGTGAAAGGCTTTTGCATAGTCAATGAAGCAGAAGTAGACGTTTTTCTGGAACTCTCTTGCTTTCTCCATAATCCAGCGCATGTTTGCTATATATGTTTGCATGTTTGGTATAAATAATAAAAAATTATTATTATTTAAAACCATGGTATAATCATGGGTTGCCAACATGGCACCCTTGAAATCTTAGCCTGGTGCCAATGAAACCTCTGGGCCAAGCCCCTCACTGTCTCCTTGGACATGAGGAGCTGGGAATGGTTACTTTCCCCCCACCTTGACCTGAAGGTGGAAGTTGGAAAATGACACTCTTTCTCCACTTCCTATTACATCTCTCTCTCTGCTTTTCAAGGCTCTGGCTAGCTCTCTTACCCAGATCCCTTGGGAAAGCGAAGTGCGTAATGCAGTACAATCCGGAGAAGAGGAGAGACCCAACGGGGTCGGTGCCCACAGCCCTTTGCTCACAAAAATCCCAGATGTGTCTACGGTGGGACCCCTGCTTTTTACATGAAAGCACGTATAGTTGCAGTACTTAAAGCAGCATCAGTGTGAAAAATAAAACAACTCAAGCATCCATCTCCACTGCAAGTGATTTATTACAATGTGACTCGGGGATAAATAGGGGAAGTCGGAATGGTGGAGGAAGAACAATTTTTCATACTGTGAGACTCTCCATACTGTGCCATCTTGCCTTGTTTAAGTAATAAAAATGGTGTTTTTTGGTGCTGCTAGGATGCATAAATAGATCCCTTTTTGGGGGGCCTAACATTGCCTGGCAAATAGAAGGGGAAGAAATGGAGGCAATGAGAGATTTTACTTTCCTGGGTTCCATGATCACTGCAGATGGTGACAGCAGCCACGAAATTAAAAGACGCCTGCTTCTTGGAAGAAAAGCAATGACAAACCTAGACAGCATCTTAAAAAGCAGAGACATCACCTTGCCGACAAAGGTCCGTCCGTATAGTTAAAGCTATGGTTTTCCCAGTAGTGATGTATGGAAGTGAGAGCTGGACCATAAAGAAGGCTGATCGCCGAAGAATTGATGCTTTTGAATTATGGTGCTGGAGGAGACTCTTGAAAGTCCCATGGACTGCAAGAAGATCAAACCTATCCATTCTTAAGGAAATCAGCCCTGAGTGCTCACTGGAAGGACAGATCCTGAAGCTGAGGCTCCAATACTTTGGCCACTTCACGAGAAGAGAAGACTCCCTGGAAAAGACCCTGATGTTGGGAAAGATTGAGGGCACTAGGAGAAGGGGACGACAGAGGATGTGATGGTTGGACAGTGTTCTCGAAGCCACCAACATGAGTTTGACCAAACTGCGGGAGGCAGTGGAAGACAGGAGTGCCTGGCGTGCTCTGGTCCATGGGGTCAAGAAGAGTCGGACACGACTAAACGACTAAACAACAACATTTATACCCCACCCATCTGGCTGGGTTTCCCCAGCCACTCTGGGTGGCTCCCAATTGAATATTAAAAACAGGATACACAGCATAATACATTAAAAACTTCCCTAAACAGGGCTGCCTTCGGGTGTCTTTTAAAAGTAGGATAGTTGCTTATTTCCTTGACATCTGATGGGAGGGCGTTCCACAGGGCAGGCACCACCACCAAGAAGGCCGTCTGCCTGGTTTCCTGTGACCTCACTTCTCGCAGGGAGGGAACTGCTAGATGGCCCTTGGAGCTGGACCTCAGTGTCTGGACAGAAGGATGGGAGTGGAGATGCTCCTTCAGGTATACAGGACTGAGGCCGTTTAGAGCTTTAAAGATCAACACCAACACTTTGAATTGTGCTCGGAAACATATTATAAAATGTAATATAATATAAAAGCCTCCCGGCATGTTCTCTACATTACCCGTTGTTGTTCAACTTCTTTATAACGACTTGGATGAAGGCATTGAGGGGGTGCTCACATAAAATTTGCAGAGGCACCAAACTGGGGAGGGGTAGCTAATGCCACAGAAGATAGAATCAGGATTCAAGATGACCGTAACAGATCAGAGAACTGGGCCCAAACTAACAGAAATGAATTTCAATAGGGACGCATGTAAGGTTCTGCACTTGGGCAGGAAGAACCAGCTGCATAAATATAAGATGGGGGACACCTGGCTGGCCAATAGTGCATGTGCAAAGGATCCAGGGGTCTTAGTGAACTACAAACTTCACACGAGCCAACAGTGTGACGCTGCAGCAAAACAGCGAATGCTATTCTAGGCTGCATCAACAGAAGTATAGAAGGGAAGCCACAGCACCATTTTATTTTATTTTGCTTTGGTCAGACTCGGAGTACCGTGTCCAGTTCTGGGCGGCACAATTTAAGGAGGGCATTGACAAGCTGGAACACGTGCAGAGGAGGGCGACCAAGATGATCAAAGGTCTGGAAACCGAGCCTGATGAGGAATGGTTGAGGGAACTGCGTAGGTTTAGCCTGGTAAAGAGAAGACTGAGAGGAGATAGGATAGCTTTCTTAAAATATCTCAGGGGCTATTGCATGGAGGACGGAGCAAGCTTGTTTTCTCCCGCTCTGGAGCGTAGGACCTGAACCAACGCCTTCAAGTTACAAGAAAGGAGATTCTGACTCAACACCAGGAAGAACTTTCTGACCGTAAGAGCTGTTCAACAGGGGAACGGACTCCCTCAGGAGGCTGAGGACTCTCCTCCCTTGGAGGTTTTTAAGCAGAGGTTGGATGGCCATCTCTCATGGGTGCTTCAGTTGCGATTCTTGCATTTCAGGGGATTAGATGATCCTCAGGGTCCCTTCCAACTCTACAAAATTCCATCAACCCATGCCAAGCCAAACCCTCTACTAGCCTTGCCCAGCTGGAATATGAACTCTGTGCCCCTGTTGCCAAGATGGAGAACGGAGACATGTGTTGAATTCATGTAAAAACCCGCTTCCCGTAAAAAGGGGGGGGGGAATGACGCTGCTCCAGCCCTTCACCTCTGGCCCCACCCACCAAATATCCCCCCATTTCTGTTCTATAGAATAGCAAACATTGTTTTCTGCTGCTCCAGAGAAGCGGACACGGAGCAATGGATTCAAACTTCAAGAAAGAAGATTCCACCTAAACATTAGGAAGAACTTCCTGACAGTAAGAGCTGTTCGGCAGTGGAATTTGCTACCAAGGAGTGTGGTGGAGTCTCCTTCTTTGGAGGTCTTTAAGCAGAGGCTTGACAGCCATCTGTCAGGAATGCTTTGATGGCGTTTCCTGCTTGGCAGGGGGTTGGACTGGATGGCCCTTGTGGTCTCTTCCAACTCTATGATTCTATGCAGAATCAAACTGCAAAATAAAACGGGCGGCCTATTTACCTAAGTTCTGTATCTTCCGCAGGCCCCATCCTTCGGAATTTGGCGTTTTTAAGTTCAAGCTCGGAGGACGACCCCAGTTCAAGCACACCGAGTGATATATCTGATCTCCCCTAACACGGCTGCGGACAGGCAGAGAGGGCTCATCATGGCCAATTGCCCAGAGACAAGTTAAATGTGGCTGCTGAGCTAAGAGCCATAGCCTTTGGGGCAGGCTTACGGCGCTATTAACTTACCACTGCGGGCAGGTCATGGCAGCCGAGCGAGGGGAACAAAGCAGACCCGAGCCCGGAGAGAAAATAAACCAATAATTCTTTACTGAGTTAAACGGGGGTTAGAAAAAAAAAACACTGAAGAGAAGTAAACGCAAGAGGATTGTCTTTCTGCAAAGAGGACACCTGCAAAACAGGTTTTCCTCTCTGATTTTTAGGGACGCAGTCGCTTCCCCAAGCCCCTCGCTGCTCCTGGACTCCATCTTGGTTTCCCAGAACACCCCACGCCATTGCAGAATATTGCCAGGGGCTTCCTAAGATAGCCAAAACGGCACCCCTCAGAGGGGCTGAGGGGGAGCAGAAGAAAGTCTCTCTCACACACACTCAGACCCTTAAGTTTCGCCACTCCAAATAGATTGGTCCTCGTGGGAACAGACTCCCACCTGAGGTGGTGGACTCTCTCCTTTTTAAGCAGAGGTTGGGTGGCCATCTGTCAGGGTTGCTTTAGCGGAGATCCCTGCATTGCCGGGGTTGGACTAGATGACCCCTGGGTCCCTTCCAGCTCTAAGATTCTCTTTTTTTTATAGTGTGAAAACTATGGCATTAAAGGGACGGCTGAGACAGCCAGGATACTCGTAGCTCAAAATTGGAAAGGGGAGAAAGTACCAACAATTCAAGAAGGGCAGGTTAAATTAGTAGAGTTTATGAATTTGGCAAAAATGACAGCAGCAATTAGAAATATTCCAAAACAAAAAAATTAAAGCCGAATGGAAATATGTTGAAGATTATTTGAAAAAAGAAGGTATAAAAACAGAACTGGTGATATGCTTAGAGTGAGATAACACACAGGAGTATACAGTATATATTAATGAGTGATTTATTTAATCCTTTTTTTAAATAGAATTTGTAAGAGGTATAGCAAGGTTTGCTTAATTATTAAGGGAAGTGATATACAAATGATTGGAAGTCAATATGTTATTCAGGTTATTATTTTTTTTAAAAGGGGGGGGATGGCTGAGGCCATTGTCCCAAGGAAGGTATTTTTGGTGGGTGAATAGCAGCGTGGAGTTTAGGGTGCTGGTCTGGGAGAGAAACCTGTGGGCTTCCAACTTGCTGTTGAACCCCCATTTCCCACCCTTGCGATTCCCAGAAACTGGCAGGCAAGAGGCACGCAGCCTCCGAAGGAGGAGGCAGTACACAGTCTTAATTCTGATTCAACAAGCCCACAATCCGGATATTCCCCCATGCTTGGACCAGACAGAGAAATGCCAAGTTCAAATCTCCCCTCGGTCACGGAGCTCAGCCCAGCCTAGTCAAAATCTCCTCAGCCTAGCCTACACCACAGGGTTGTTGTGAGGATAAGGAGGGGTTGCGGCTGGGAGGAAACGACGCTTGACGTGCCGCGAGCCCCGTCGGGAGGAAGGGCGGAATAAAAACGTCTTTACAGCACAACTCGACGCACATCAACTCAGAAGTAAAGCCCGTCGAATATTGCCGCCAGGGCGGGTAAAACACGAAAGTGTTTTTAGCATGTGCAATTGCTTCATAGGTGTTGCACCGCAAGAGGTGCTTCCTAGGAAGAGACTCCTGAAATAATAATAATAATAATAATAATATTATTATTATTATTATTATTATTATTATCATCATCATCATCATCATGGGACTGCAGCCTTAAATAAAAAGGCAGCATTCCTTCAGAGCAATTCCGCAGAAGTCAAAAAGCAGTAAGGAGCAATCAGAGGGTGGAGGGGCAAAAAAACTGGGATATTGTGTTACCCAGCGACCCAGAAGTATTTTATTTCAAATGGAAAATCCGTATGTGTTTAATGGTATCATGCATGGCCTCACACTGGCCCTGTGGATAAATTATAAAATGACTTTGTCACGCGGGCTTTTCATTGCAGACTCCCCCCCCCCCCCGCTTTACCAATGCATTTGCGCTTGGGGAATTTAACGTAGAGAACAGAAAGGAGACGCGAGAGCGGGCTTGCGAGGGGCAGGGTGGGGGAGAAGAGAAGGGGGCAGGAAAAAAAACTGCAAGGCGCGAGAATTTATGAGGAAAAAGAGAGGGAGAGAAGAGAAAAGAGAAGAGAAGAGAAGAGAAGAGAAGAGAAGGAGAAAACCGGGGAGGGGAGGGGAAAATAACAACAGACGGACAGCAGGAATAAGGCAGAAAGACAGAGTGCAATGAGGCTGGGGAGGGGGATGCAGCGAGAAAGAAACTGCAGCAATACATGGCACCAAATTAATTTTGAGGACGGGAGCCGGAGGATGCGTGGATGGAATGAAAATGAGGCGGGTTGGGGGGGGGGGCAAAGAGGAAAGGAGTTGGGATACTGGGGGGGGGGGGAATGGACCCTGCAGCACCACCTGGAGGAAAAAACCAGTAAGTGCACTGGGATTACAGAAATGGTGGCAGTGGGTTGAGGGCAGGGAGCGATCTCCCAGGAAAAAACAACAACCAGCAGCTTATTCAAAGGTGGTTTTCTCTCTCTGTCTCTCTCCGAGTAGTACTACACTGAGTATAAAAAGGCCTCAGGTGGACCAGGCCACAAAACAGGGCCTCCTCCCATATTTAGCATTTTTATTTCTTGCATTCACAGCCCCACCTTATTCCTCTGAGGAGCTTCAAAGTGGTTCTTCTGGCTGCCCGTTTAATGCCAACCACCTTGTGAGGGAGGTTAGGCTGAGAGAGAGAGAAAGAGATAGCAACTGGCCAAGGGGCTTCATGGGCCGAGTGGGGATTCGAACCTTGATCTCCCCAGTCCTATTCTGACGCTTTCACACGGCTGCATTTCCCCTCGAGATCTACCAATGCTCCCCTTGTGACTACAGCCTGACCCCCCCAAACCTCTCCCCGCTTTATCCCAGTGTTTCATTCCTCAGTTCCGCCCCAAAAACCTGCTCATTTCCCCCTTCGCACCCGACCCCCATCGCCGCTGGCCGATATTCAAACCACACACACCCTTATCCAGTCACGCCTGCGAGCCCCCCCTTGCTCCTAAACCCCCCTTTTCTCCCACACGTTCATGCTTCTCCTCGGCCCCTACCCCCATCATAATCCCCTCCCGATAAAAACCGTGCTAATGAATTAATCTATTTCTCCTTTGCACTCTGCTAAAGGTCATGGGGCAGCCGCTGCTGACTCAGGAAACCCATGCGAGTGAGTGGGGGTAGGATTCAAGATATTGTGGTTTTTTCGGGGGGCGGGGCACAGAAGAAGATGGCCTCTGAGCTGAGGAGGGAAAATATGCATACAGGGGAGACAGAACAATTAAGATGCCGTTGCAATTGAACCCGTGCCCCTTGCAAACAGCCCTGGGCTCCTCAATCCTGTGGAAATCCCTCCCTAAGCTTGCTGGAAAGCCAGCCCTCCCTTCCTCCGTCTCCAGCAACACCCCCCCCCCAATTCCTCGAGTGTGTCAGGCGATTGATTTCCTCCCTGTGTTTATCGGATTCCACTTAGCCCGATCAGGGTTTAAAGCAGCGGAGGATTCCCCTTCCCCGCTCCGGCCCCCCAAAACCAGGTCGATGGCATTGATTCTGCCAGTAGCTCTAAACCAGACAAGCAGGGTGGCTGGGGGAGAGAGAGAGAGAGAGAGAAAAGAGAGAGAAAGAGACGTGGGGATTCCCGAATTAAAAAGAGGTTTCCTTGCTCAGGGGGAGAAAAAAAAAGAAAGAGAGATAAAAAGAAAGCAGTTGCGAATTTACATGCCTCTTTGACAGTGAGCAGAGAGGGAGGGGAGCAAGACACACATTTTGTGGGGGGGGGAAGGGGAGCAGGTTCCACTGTATTCTTATTTAATGCACCTATACCCCACCTATTTTTCTCCAAGGAGTATACATCGTTCTTCTCCCCCTCATTTAATCCCAACGACCCTGTGAGGCAGCGACTGGCCCCAAGGCCCACCCAGTGAAGCTTCATGGCTGAACCTTGGGTCTCCCAAGACCCTAGTAGTGTGACACGCTAACCAATACACCACACTGCCTCCCTGCTTCTTCTCCGTTTTGCGCGAGACAAACCAACCCACTCCCGGCTTTCTTTCTTATCCTTCCGCCCCATGGAAAAGTTCCTGCAGATGCCCCAAGGCCTCCCCCACCCTCCCTTCAGAAGATGGAAAGAACAACACGACAAATCTTTTTTCGACAGGGGAAAAGAGAAACGAGCGCTTGAGCTTTATTGTTACCAAATCTAATGGAGGTGAAAAATCCCGAGATACTGGGGGTTGCAGAGATCGGTCCAGAGTACTGTGAGGGGGTTATCGCCTCTTGCGGAAACCTGGGGTGGGGTGGAACGAGAAAGAGAAAGAGAGAGAGAAAAAAGAGTGAGTTAGTATAGAGGAGAGGACAGGATTTAGCATGTCTACATGGGTTATATCATGCAGCTAGATCTCTGTGAGGAACTGTCATCAAGAAGGGTGACGTGGGGTGAGGGGGAAGGCTCAGGTGCTACAGAACAGCTTCCAGCAAGGTTTTTTTGTACCCTCCAGGTACAATTTTTACCAACCTGCTTTTCATCTGGGAACATCAAGCAGCATGCGTTTAAAAGCAGTACCCCCACCACTTTATAAACAGCTACGGCTTCCCCCAGAGACTCCTGGGAATTGTAGTTTGTTAAGGGTGCTGAGGGTTGCTGGGAAACCCCTACTTCCCCCTGCTCCACAGAGTTCCCTGGAAAGAGGGACTGAATGTTAAAGCACACTGGGAATTGTAGTTCCAGGAAAGGAATAATTCTCAGCATGCTTGACAAACAACATTTCCCAGGAGTCCTTCAAGGAAATCCCTGGCTGCCTAAGAGTGAGCTGAGACTCGCCAAGAAAACCAGAATATTTCAATGGCACTCACCTCTTTTCTGCTTTCCTCGTTTCATGCCAACCTTTTTCTTCTTCTTCCTCTGGGGGCCCGAATCCTGAAAGGCGGGAATGCGAGGAAAGAAAACATGAAAACCTTACATGGAACTCATAGCTGCCAAGTACCCCGTTTTCCCTTGGAAACCCCCATTTTTACTTCCCTCTTCCCGGTGGTCCCCCGTATCACTTCGTCTCCCGTTTTTCTCCGTTATTTTCTCCTGCCGGCGGCCATTTTTTTTCTTTCCGATTTGCCCTTCTATGGGCACCAAAAATGGCCGCCGGCGGCTTCAAAAGTCGCATCTACGCATGTCCGGAAGTGCATAGACGTGACTTCCGGTGTCGGCGACGGCCATTTTTGGTGCCCATAGATGGACGGAGCGACACCGGAAGTTGCATTGACGCACTTCCTGACATGCGTACAAGCGACTTTCGAAGCCGGCAACGGCCATTTTTGGTGCCCATAGAAGGGCAAAGCGACACCGGAAGTTACGTCGACGCAACTTCCGGTGTCACACGGCTGCCGGTCCCAGATTCTGCAGTCCGGGACTTGGAAGGTAAGGGAACTGCAGGGTGTCATCGAACAGCATTTTAAATCACATCTTCTGAGGCGCAGCCAGAGATTTTAAATTGGCTGTTAGCTGCTTGCTTTGGGGTTCACCTACACAAACTAGGCCTAGCCAAATGTCATTTGAAAAGTGAACGGCGGGAACATTTTATGGCGCCACCTCTTTAGCAACAAGTGGGACAGGACACTGGTTCCATCTCCGGGACGCAGGCAAAGCAGCATGATACTGCTTTGTTATTTACAACTAATCCAGAATGCGGCTGCTAGACTGGTGACTGGGAGCAGCCGCCAAGACCACATAACACTGGTCCTGAAAGACCTACATTGGCTCCCTGTATGTTTCCGAGCACAATTCAAAGTGTTGGTGCTGACCTTGAAAGCCCTAAATGGCCTCAAGGAGCCAGTATACCTGAAGGAGTGTCTCCACCCCAATCGTTCAGCCCGGACACTGAGGTCCAGCTCCGAGGGCCTTCTGGCGATTCCCTCCCCGCGAGAAGCCAAGTTGCAGGGAACCAGGCAGAGGGCCTTCTTGGTGGTGGCACCTGCCCTGTGGAACGCCCTCCCATCAGATGTCAAGGAAATAACCAACTATCTGAGTTTTAGAAGACATCTGAAGGCAGCCCTGTTTAGGGAAGTTTTTAATGTTTCATGTTTTATCGTATTTTTAATATTTTGTTGGAAGCCGCCCAGAGTGGCTGGGGTATAAATTGTCATTATTTATAATATCTGCGAGTTGTTAGGAGGCCTCTATTCGCCTCTCCGAGCTACAATTCCCAGAGTTCCTGGAGCCGGGAATGCACCAGAAATTTCCCCGTAGGATTCAATGGAAACCGTCGACCCCCTATGCAAACGCTCGCATGACAAACCATTTCCAGGGAACGCACTGAGTTCGGGAAGCGGGACTTGCATGAATACCTTCCAAATTTCTACTTTGTGCAATTCAGGCAAGGGCCACCCACCCACTAACAGCTGGCCGCATCCACCCAAGGCTCACCTCTCCCAATGGGGCTGCTGCTCCGGTCAACGCGGTGATGTCCCCGAAGTGGGTGAGGGAGCTGAGCTGCGAGCCCAGGTGCCCCACTCGTCTACGGCGCGCCTTCTCCTTCCGGGTCATGTTGAGACGGACCATCATGCTCTCCTCGTAGTTCGTCCTGCAGAATGAAGCCATGGGGAAGGCAGAGAGAATTGTTACCAAAACTCAAGGTGGCTACGCTGCTTCTGTATGTGGCTGCTCCGCCAGCCGCTGTGGCCGGTACCAACAGAAAGATCTTTCTTGGACACACACACACCCCACCGCTCATTTGAACATGGAGGTCATCTTCCTGGCAGGAAGAGCAGCTCAGAGGCGGGACCAGTTGTCGTGGGAAGCACAAGCCTCTCCCCTGATAAGAGATATACAGAGACCCTCTGAGGGGGCACTTCCGGCAGTTCCCAGCACCCCTGAGGTTCGGTCAGCCTTCACTAGGGATTGCACCTTTAGTGACCTGTGGAACTCCCTGCCACTAGGGGCTTGGGCAGGAATCAACCCTGCCTGCTTTCAGACGTCTTCTGAAAACTACTTCAAAATGTGGTTGTTGTTTTTCTTAAATCAGCCAGCAGCTAGAAGGGCTCAAACTCCAGAACCCCTGCACTCAACAAGGGTTGGACTAGACTGGCTAACAAGACCCGCCGATCCTACACTTCGAAGGGCTGTCCCTCCAGTCTTCCGACAGGGCCTGTGGCTTTTGCAGGTCTGGCGTGGAGCCCGGAAGCTCGATCTCCCAGCATGTTCCACCCTCTGCCTGAAACCAGCCCCCAGAATGCCTTGCAACCCACACCCCTCAGACACTTGGTGGGGGGGAAAGGGAAGACCCAGGAGAAGTGCAGAAAATTAAGCGCCGTGTGGAGGAAGTGAACAGGGAGATTATCTTTTCATGCATCTTTTCATATGGAATTCGCCTCCACAAGATGTAGCAGTGTCCAAACAGTCTCTTTCCTACCACTGCTGTGCCTCAAAATAATCGTTATTGGGATTCACTAGTGAGGACAGCACATTTGCGCTGTTTGTGGGTTTTCCTGGACCACGGTGAGAACAGGCTCCTGGACTAGACAGGCCTTGGCTTCATCCAGCCCCAGAGCTCTTCCTGGCTTCTCACAGCCTTTCCACTTGCCAAGACACCCTCGACTTCTGCCCCTCTCTTCCCCGGCACTCCCCACCCCTCCATACTAACCGGTGCTCATCCTCTCGGCTCTGCCGGCTGGCATGAGCGTAGCGCCCTTCCCGGACCTCCTCCGGGGCATCCGAGTACTGCTCCTTCAGCTCCCGGATGATGGAGCTGCTGAGCGCTCGCTTTTTGGCCTGCTCCAGAAGCTTCTTCTCCCTCTCGGCTTCCGTTTCATCTGAAGCAAAGAGAAGCAACAGTCTGACATGGCCCAACGCAGCAACTTCTGGGTGGGGCAAGGGGCAAATTTGCCATCACCGCGTCCCTGCTCCTGTCAGCAATGCTGGGCCAACCCTCCTCCTCCGCCACCACCACCCAAATGCATACCATAATGTACAGGAACCAAGCGGGGCGGCACGTATTTCCTGCTCCCTCCTTTAGACGCCCCTTTCCCAGAATTCTTTGCGCCACCAGCAGCTTCTCCATCTTCGCTCTCCTCCGAGTCGTCGAGCTGCGGAGAGAACAGAGGAAAATCACATGGATCAAGCACTCTTTTTTTTAGTTATTATATGCCTTCTGACAGGACCCCAGTTGGTTCAAGGCAAGGCCACATTGCCATTTCGTGATGCTCACATTTTGTTGCTGGGATTCTTCCCGTTTTAAAATAAATGTTTGGTTGCTGGGATACTTGAACACACAAGCCTTGGCCTAGTCATAGAATCACAGAATCATAGAGTTGGAAGAGACCACGAGGGCCATCCAGTCCAACCCCCTGCCAAGCAGGAAACGCCATCAAAGCATTCTTGACATATGCCTGTCAAGCCTCTGCTTAAAGACCTCCAAAGAAGGAGATTCCACCACACTCCTTGGCAGCAAATTCCACTGCCGAACAGCTCTTACTGTCAGGAAGTTCTTCCTAATGTTTAGGTGGAATCTTCTTTCTTGAAGTTTGAATCCATTGCTCCGTGTCCGCTTCTCTGGAGCAGCAGAAAACAACCTTTCTCCCTCCTCCATATGACATCCTTTCATATATTTGAACATGGCTATCATATCACCCCTTAACCTTCTCTTCTCCAGGCTAAACATACCCAGCTCCCTAAGCCGTTCCTCATAAGGCATCGTTTCCAGGCCTTTGACCATTTTGGTTGCCCTCTTCTGGACACGTTCCAGCTTGTCAGTATCCTTCTTGAACTGTGGTGCCCAGAACTGGACACAGTACTCTAGCCTAGGTGAGGTCTGACCAGAGCAGAATACAGTGGTACTATTACTTCCCTAGATCTAGATGCTATACTCCTATTGATGCAGCCCAGAATTGCATTGGCTTTTTAAGCTGCTGCATCACACTGCTGACTCATATCAAGTTTGTGGTCTACCAAGACTCTGAGTCCACCGAGGCGTTATAAAATCTTTATGTATATGGTGTGTATCTGGCATCTGCTGGGGAGGCACTGTACAGGTGTAACAAGGAGGGCAGAATACAATCATTCAATGCCCAGTGTCTCACAATCTAAAACAGCATTCCCCAAATGATACAACTCTCTTCATTCCAAGCCGGCATGGGTCAATGGCCAGGGATGATGCGAGGCTGCAGTTCAACAACATACGGAACCCAAGGTGGGGAGGGCTGATCTTAAAATAAATCAAACCCCCAAAAAATGGAGTTTGAAGGAAGTGGGAAACTTTTTCACAGGCCGGAGAGTAAGAGAGGGGAAGAGTGCCTACAAATACAAGAATTAACGTAGGAACAGGAAAGACCAAATAAACAAACAAATAATGACGCTTTTAAGTGGTTTCTTAAAAGTGAAGCTCAGTTGGTAGAGCACGAGACTCTTAATCCCAGGGTGGTGGATTCGAGTCCCACATTAGGCAAAAGATTCCTCCATTGCAGGTTGCACCAAATGAAGCTCAAGGTCTCTTCCAACTCTACGATTCTATGAATTGAGACGAGGCACGCCTTAACCACCCGGAAATCTTGAAGTTTATCACATTTTCATAATGACTCATTTAAAAGTGATGCGGAATCGCACATGTTAAAATCAGTAACGATGTAAGAAGAAGAAATTGCATTTTAAAAAAATTCCTAAAATCTAAACTAAGAACAAAAAATCCTGCTCAGTTACAGAAAAAACTTACTTAGGTGTAAAGTCCCATGGTAGACAAAGGCTTCTGGTAAAAGTATTGCATTTGGTTGATGTCAGAAAATATACGGAGAGGCAAGCTCTCACGCTCCCCGAAAAGGAAACTCCAGAGAACCGGTGCCAACACCAATAAGGCTCCACCAAACAACAGGCCCCGAACAGGCCCTTCTATTTTGTGTATCTAAAATGAGCAAGGACATGCCACTCCAGACCAATGCCTGCCCATCGCTACCTCTGGCAAACCCAGAAGCCCTTGCTCCTGAACCAAAGCCGCCCCCAGCACCCGTTTGTCATACCTTGCTCATCAGGTTGCCAGGATTCGGCTTGAACCGCAGCGGGTCGTTTTCGCCTGGAAAGATAGCAGCGTCCCAGGAGTGTTAGGCTGCACCCTCGGAAGAGCCCCAGGATTGCCTCCCTCCTCCTCCCCACTCTGAAGCTGGAAACGTCCGCATGTCTCACCCAGTGCCCCTGTGACGGCCGCCTTCACAAGTTTGTCCACCTGGTACTTCAACTTCTGGTCAATGGGACGCATCTTCTCCAAGACCTGCCAGGATGTCAAGGACAGGGAGGGGTCAGCCTGTGGCCTTACCCAGAGACAGACCCACAATTCGTCCGGCTCGGCAGTGGGAACAGTGAGTGTCAAATATACAAAGAGTCAGCCTTAATCTGCAGGGGCTGGTGACCGAAGCAGGGATGTTCCACAAGTGTCTTAACACTGCGCAGCAGACCCTACAACTCGGCCATGCAGGTGGAAAGACCAACAGGTATCCTTCATACAGATAAGATCAAGGCACCGTTAGCGAAACTGGAAGGATGGGAGATCGCCCACTCTTGATGGGGTTATTCTCCTTCTGGAGTGGGAACGCAGCTTGGGGGTACTTCTGGGTCCACTGCTGTCACCTGAGGCTCAGGTGGTCAAAGTGCCCTCCATCAGCTTCGGCTGGTGGCCCAGCTGTGCCCTTCCTCTGGGCAAGGATAGCCTAACTTCTGCCGTCTATGCTCTGGTAACCTTCAGGCTAGATTGCTGCAATGTGTTATACATGGGGCTGCCTCTGAAGATGGTTCAGAAATAATAAGGTGCACAGAAACGCCGTTTACTTTCCCGCCAGAGCAGTACCTATTTATCTACTTGCACTCTGATGTGCTTTCGAACTGCTAGGTTGGCAGGAGCAGGGACCGAGCAACAGGAGCTCACCCCATTGCGGGGATTTGAACCACCGACCTTCTTATCGGCAAGCCCTAGGCTCTGTGGTTTGGACCACAGCACCACCTGTGCCCCTCTCTGGAATAATAATAATTTATTATTTCTACCCCGGCCATCTGGCTGGGTTTTCCTAGCCATTCTGGGCTGCTTCAACAGAACATTAAAAACAGAATAAAACTTCAAACATTAAAAACTTCCCTAAACAGGGCTGCCTTCAGATGTCTCCTTAAAGTCAGATAGTTGTTTGTTTCCTTGACATCTGATCGGTTCCACAGGGAGGGCACCACTACAGAGAATGCCCTCTGCCTGGAAACTTCCAAGTAGCGCAGAATTCCGCGACCGAGGTTGCTCACCGGGGCAAGACGGTTTGAGGATATAAAGCCAATCCTGGCCCGACAGCACTGGCTACCAATTAGTTTCCGGGCCAAATTCAAAGTGCTGGTTTTGACGGCTCAGCACCGCAATGCCTCAAGGCCTGCCTTTCCTCATAGTGAAGGGAGGGGTTTGCCAATTGTATTATTGAGCTAAATCTGATCATATAGTTGCATTGTATAATTCTGATTGTGTGGCTTAGCCCCCCCCCCCAATATCCCTGGGATGTCTTGCTTAAAATGCTTTTTCTTTGCCCCTCTCTGTGTGCCAAAGTGTAATGTAAGTGAGACAGCTTCCTATCAAGGCCGAATAAGCTGGCCTTGTCTGGAACACAGAGAAAGGCTTATCAGTGGATGAGCTTGACGCTGGAAGCTGCTATGCTTGACGCATGGTCTTACTCAAGGCTGAGTGAGGATGCTACCGGGGTAGCATGAGTCAGCATGTGTTTATGCACAGGACCGGACACGGATCTTCCTTATATGTACTTGTGACCCCCTTTGTGTTTATGAGAAGGACAGGATACGGATTTTCCTAATATGGATTTGTAACCTGTGACCCCCTTGCGTGCACACATTTACAGAGGAGGGGGAAAGGAGCCCAAGAAGTGTATAAGAAGCCTTGCAAATTTGTGTTTCTTTACTCTTGTCGCGGAGCTGACCACCAAGAGTCTCTTAAATATTTAAGAATTAAACTCTTTCTCTGGATTCAACCCCCGGTGTCATTATTGGCTGTCTCTGTCCCTGCCTGGGCGCAACTTAAAGGACCCTTGGAAGCTAATAAGGCTACAATAGGAACCAACCCCGACCCTGCAATCAGCATCTGAGGGCCCTCGTCACATGCCTCATCCACAAGAGGTTTGGAGGGCGGCAGAAAGGGCCTTTTCTGTGGTGGCTCCCCGTTTGCGGAATGCTCTCCCCAGGCACCCTCGTGACATCTCTTTAGGCACCAGTCTAAAGCATTCCTCTTCCCGGAGGCCTTTGACGTTCTGTGGCCTTTAGAAGTGGGTGGGATGTTTCTAATGTAGTTCTTTTTGCTATGTGGCTTTTTTTATTATCTGTCTGGTTGGTTGGCTTTAAGGTGCTTTGGATTGCCCTGGGCAAAATAAAGCAATTAACCAATTCAGCAAGGAATCATTACTGCAAAGGTTTCCCCTATTCCAGGCCTCTCCCCCCCCCCCCACCTCCTACCGTTCTGGTTTCCACTAAGCGCAGTAAGGCAGGGTTGTCAACCATGGAGTTCCCCGAAGTTTTTTCCAGGATCACGTGAGAGAGGTCTTGGAGATAGAGGAGCAGCAGCTGGTCTTTCACTTCCAAGAAACTGAGGCCCTGGGGCGTGAGAAAGAGCAAGGGATGGTTTTGGAAGCGCATGGGAATTCTGGTGTGGCACAGGCTGGATTCTGGCCATGTCAGAAAAGCTAATGCGGAAAGTTCATTCACCACAGAGATATCAAGGAAAGACACACATTATCCAATCTGGTTTGACTTGGTTAAATATGTAAATGGGGAAGCAGAGCCCCCCTCCCCAATACACCAGCAAGAGAAATTATGGGACACTTTTAACTGGAAAGACTTGAAGTCAGAGATCAGTGGCCAGTATCTTGAGAATTCAATGGAATTTTCTTTAAGACAACCTTCTCTCGTGCAAGTGCCCCTCCCAGATGTTTTGGACTACAACTCCCATCATCCCTCATGAGGCCATGATGGCTGGGACAGGTGGGAGTTGCGAGTCCCATAATACTCATTTCGTACATGTAAGAAACCAACCTTTGGAACTCCTTGCCTATTGATTCCAGGCAGGGGCCTTTCCTGTACTGTTTTCAGCACTTGCTAAAAACATTTTTTAGGCAAGCCTATCCAGAATGCTGACGTGTATTTTAATCTGCCTTTCCATTTAAAATTGATTCTGATTATTTCTTGAATATTTTATCATCTTTAACATATTTTTAATCTGAAAATTTCATTTTTATTCTTTCTGTAAAAAGCTTTGAGGTGTTTGCAAAAAAAAAACAAAAAACAATCAAGTAGTATATGATTGTTTTTGAAATAAAATTAAGCGGAAAAGTTTTGTCCATATAAACGGGCAACTTGTTATTTATATATCAAAGCAGTGCATCATAAAATCATTCAAACTTCAGAATTATAAAACTTGGGGGAAAGCTGCCTTAGCTGATCGCTCTGGGGGTTGAGGCCTGCCCCGAAGCCGAAGCACAGTAACGGGAAGGGCTCAGAGGCACCTGCCTTTTTTTGGTTTCACATTAACACACCAAGAAATAGAGCAGTCACAGAGAAGCCAGGGCCAGGTGCGAATTAGGCTCCCCACCCCAAATTCTTCCAAGAACAACTCACCTTCTCGGTGGGGTAGGCCCCTGCCCGAACCTTCTGCGCCAGAGTCTGTACATGATGGGTCACCGCAACCACCTGTACAAAAATAAGAAAGACGGTGAAGCTTAAAGAGGGATGGGAGATGGGATACCTGCCGGGAAAGGGAAGAGGAAGGTGTCGCTCACCTGTTCTTGGAGGGATTTCAAGAGGCCGAGGGCTGCTGGCAGATCTGCTTCCACTCTCTCCTGGAGCAAGGAGGAAAACAGAAAGGAGGGGAAAATTTCAAAATATGCACCTCAACCCTCCCAAAGCAAGGGGGGGGAGCAGCATCTCAGAGCCAAGCTTCCCAACCTGCTCAAACCACCCTTTCGACTCAAACTGGCCATAAAAATTGTGAACAACACCAGAACGCACTACCACAGCTTTTAACAAACCAGAAAGCCCTCCAGATTGAAAGACAAATCCCACCAGGAACAGTCAGCCGCCAGGAACGATGAGGGTCTTGGTCTAAAATCTCTGGAGCACAGAAAGTTGGGCTTCTCTCCCCCATAAACCTCTCCCCCCCCCACTCCACACCCTATTGCTCCCAACACCAAAATGCACAATTTCCTCATACAAAAGATCTCTTTGTTAGAACGTCACCCAAAATCCCTTTGTAAAGCATATCCGGCCACCGTCACCCACGCCACGGACACATCCGGACAAGGGCCCCATCCACACAACGCTTTTAAATCACAAACTGTAGTTTGTTAAGGGTACTGCGAGGGGTTAGGGGACTTCCAATTCCCCTCAAGGAGCTACAATTCCCAGAGTTATTTCAGGGGAAACCCTGAGCGGCTGTTTAAAGAGGCGCCATCGTGCTTTAAATGTGTGGTGTGAATATGGCCTAGATGAACGCAACACGTTCCATGCCTTAAAAACGGTTCTGAAACCATTCTGAAATGGTTCTAAAAATAATATATAGCTGCAAACGCTTGGCAATCATTTAAATGATTTCTACGCAATTTTACACACGATTTACCTACGGAGCAAAACTTAATTATATCAATTCAACCAAACTATAATTTAAATCCCAAAGTCACACTACAACATCTTAGCACCCCTGATTTGGGGAAGCTGAAATTATATAAGCCCCAGTAAAGCATGCATAGAGTTGCACTGCTAATTTCTAAAGTGAGAGGTACAGAAGTTTTGGTTTTTTAAATTACGTTTGCTATTTAGTTACTAACCAACAAAATTAGCTTTAAGCAGGTTCTTCTAGGTATGAGAGGTTACTTACAGCTTATTATCACACCTATATAAAATACCCTTTCCCTTCAACATAGTCCTTAGGATTCCAAATCCATTTAAAAACATACCAAAAAAGAAGGGGGGGAACTTGAATGCACTTTTTTTTTTACACACACAAACACACCATTTCTACTTCTGGAGAGATAAATAAAATGAGAACCCAAATGAAAAAAGTTTTTAAAAGGCAGGACCGAAGAAATAAAGAAGAGAAAACTGGACTCATTCTAGTCTACAGGATATCCTAATATCCTCCATCCTAGAAGCTAGCCAGAACCCCATTTATTGGGATCAGCAGTTGGTAATGGCTTAAACCCTGCATGGCATTCTTTAATCAAAAGCATCTGTCAACCACTCTTTTAAATATTAAAAACCTCTAAGAGGAGCTACTAAGCTACAACACTGAAAAATAAAACCACCATAAAATCAAGAGCTACGGCATAAAGACCGACAAGAGCGTTGTAAAAACAGGAAAAAACAACATTTTAAATGTATTGTTTTTGTGTGTGTGTAACTGGTTTGTTTTGTTCTTGTTCTTACTGCGTATTTTTCGTTTTCATTTTGTATTTTTATGTTGTGAGCCATCCCGAGATATCCGGTATACAAACTTAATAAACAAACAAACAGATGCGCAAACAATAAACAACAGGGTTCAATAATCTGATGGGGCCGGACAAAAAGAAAAGTTGCACGTTGGCATCATGAAGCAACTGAGCTGGTGTAAATTCAGGAACGTGCCTGCATTAACTTAGAGATCAAAGCAAGGCCTTCTGCGCGTGCTCAGGGGCACCCTTGCCTCGATTCCCGCCCCTCCCTCGCCCTTTTCCCTTCTTACCCCCAGGTCTATTGAGGCAGGCGACCCAGGCTGACTCTCCGCCATGGCCATCGCTCCTACTCCCACGTGGAAAGGAAGGAACCTCTAATCATCTGGGGTTGAACACCCCGCCTTCTTTGAGGGCGCGGACCAATCAAAACGCAGCCTCCTCCTCGCTCCGCGAGAGTTCGGACCAATGGCCGGAAGGCTTCCGCCCCGCAGGAGCCTCTTCCAGCCAATCGCGCGGAGGACTAGGTTCAAAGGCGGAGCCGCGGTGTCCGAGTGCGGAGGCGGAGAGTTCCTCGTCAACTTCCGCCTCTTTACAAAGAGGAACGCCCCGTTGCTATAGAAAGAACCAATAGCGCCCGAAAGGCCGCCTCCTGCGGGGAACGTTTGGCCAATGAGGTGACAAGGTTGGGCCTCTTAGGCAACGATGGCCAATCAGAGGCACGGATGCGAAACAGCGAGAGGAGGTGCGAGTCAAATTCCATTGCAGCGAGGCGGGGGAGGCGGGGATTCTGATCGCAGAAGCCAATTGGAGCTTGAAACCCGCCCCGCGGGAAATACGCAGCCCAATCAGCGGGACCTTCTCCAATTTACAACTCCAATTCATAAAAGAGTTTGGCGTTGAGAATCAGGGGGGTTAGAACGCACGTGCGTTCCTAGGGGTTGGGCTAGATGCGCCTTGGGGGTCCCTTCCAAGGCGACAATTCCATGAGGGTCGTGCAGTCCTCTGGAGGTCCGCCAAAACTCTAGCCTAAGTATTTTTTTTAATACTGTATTTTAATACCGTTTAAAATGGAAATCCGTGTCGCTCTTAGCATGCTGGGCTGGATTTGTTCAGTTGTTGCTTTATTTTTTTGGGGGGGGGAGGGAATCTTCAAAATAAGTTTTCGAATTTTTCTTTCTTTTTTCAAGAGCTACGGTAAAAAACCAACAAACCAGTGGGAGGATGCAACATATAGGAAATGGACGGTAAGAATGTGATCCTTTGCAGGTGGGATCTCACTGCGACACCCTGCTTTTCGGTGTGCAGTGCTCCTGGTCCGGGTTCCAGCCGGCCTGGTCCCTTCCCAGTTTGCGCCATTTGATTCCTCCTCTTCTTTTTGTTCCCCCACCCCACTTTTTAGGACCCCTCCCCCCCATGGATTTTTGGGCGGGGAGTGGCATAATTTCCCCAAACCTGGAAGCACCTCTCTCTGGGGTGTGTGGATGGCACCAGCTGAGTATCTCTAAGCGGTTTTTTGGGGGGGGGGAATCTAATATCAAAATTGCTGATTAAAATCAGATGTTAGAAAACAACTGATATTCCATATACGGTAAATAAAACCAGAAGTTCTAAACACATACACTATAAAAAAAATTACCTGTTAAAATGCTGGTGGCATTTGCATGCCTGATTTGACTTGCTGTACTTAGGTTTTAGCAGGCGCTGACACTACGTGGTGAGGTTTGGCTTGGCTTTGCTGAGACTGCCCCGTAGGTCAGCCTGTCCCTGGATACGGATGAAATCCCTCAATTTCTGAATGCTGGGGGTCCTGTCAGTGCGACTGGTGCTCCTGTCCAAGGACCATCAATGCTCCTATGGTACATAACCTTGCTGGCCATGGGGAGTCCAGGAGGCTCATTGGTTCACTAAGAAGCTCCAGGAGCAAGCTGGATGCTTGTGGTGCAAGTCTCAACATGAAAATGACCAACCAGAGCTGAAAGTACATAGAAGTTCCCGCCACATGGCAGTGGAGAGAGAGCTTAGAATCACAGAGTTGGAAGAGACCACAAGGGCCATCCAGTCCAAACCCCTGCCAAGCAGGAAACACCATCAAAGCATTCTTGACATATGCCTGTCAAGCCTCTGCTTAAAGACCTCCAAAGAAGGAGACTCCACCACACTCCTTGGTAGCAAATTCCACTGCCGAACAGCTCTTACTGTCAGGAAGTTCTTCCTAATGTTCTTCCTAAGGAAGTTCTTCCTAAGGAAGTTCTTCCTAAGCTTATCTCTTGGCCTCTCAGCGAATCGCCTGGCAGAGCTGTTGAGAGGGGTAAATCAACTGGCTCAGACCTCCCAATGGGCAGGGAGTTCCAAAGTACAATGCAGAACTGATTCCTTCCGTGTGCAGAACGGGTGTCATGTGGTACTTGTAAACGTGCCATTGCCATAGATCGGAGTTCTCTCTTGATTGTTGGAATCCGTGTATCATGAGAGACAAGGGAGTGCGCCTCTGGGGGCGAAGTCAAACTGCTGCATTAGCAGCACTGAAGTGACCTCCCTGGGGCGCAAGCCTGGGCAGTGTACATGGAGGTCCGGGGCTGCCAAGATGACAAGAAGTAGCAGAGCTTTCCTTCTCCTAGACGGGCTGCCTTCCCAGGCGGATGAGCCCCATCTGCCCCTCTCTGTTGATACAGAACCGCGACCAGTAAAGTCACACTGTTTGTTGCATATGTCAGGTGAAGACGGGGCCGATCATTCGTCAACAGCAAAGGTAATAGAAATGACTTTTTAAAGGAGTGACACTGATTGCGGCACGAGCCTTTACAGCAAAGAATGCCATGCAGGATTAATCCATTGCCAACTACTGTTCTATTCCATTAGCGCAGGCAATTGAGCTCTATTCTGAGTTCCTCCAACCCCAAAATTTTATATATTTGCAAGTTTATTACTGGTGAGACATTTTTATTCCGCCCCTCAAACGAGGTGGCATCTGTGATGCGTGCCTTCTGCGCCCCATTTAACTTCACAACCACCCTGCGTGGTAGGCCCAGCAAGAACAAACACAGCTATTCTGTTGTTTGTTTCATCCCGGTCTGGAGAAACACACCACCCACGGGACCTATTTTGACACATGTACAGCTGCCATTTAAAAACCCTCGACTGAACCATCTGGTACACTACCTGCCTGCAGACTGTCTCGCCAGAGTGGTGCATGCTCTGGTTATCTCCCGCTTGGACTACTGCAATGCGCTCTACGTGGGGCTACCTTTGAAGGTGACCCGGAAACTACAACTAATCCAGAATGCGGCAGCTAGACTGGTGACTGGGAGCGGCCGCCGAGACCACATAACACCGGTCTTGAAAGATCTACATTGGCTCCCAGTACATTTCCGAGCACAATTCAAAGTGTTGGTGCTGACCTTTAAAGCCCTAAATGGCCTCGGTCCAGTATACCTGAAGGAGCGTCTCCACCTCCATCGTTCTGCCCGGACACTGAGGTCCAGTACCGAGGGCCTTCTGGCTGTTCCCTCGTTGCGAGAAGCCAAGTTGCAGGGAACCAGGCAGAGGGCCTTCTCGGTGGTGGCGCCCGCCCTGTGGAACGCCCTCCCATCAGATGTCAAAGAAAAAAACAGATACCAGATTTTTAGCAGACATCTGAAGGCAGCCCTGTTTAGGGAGGCTTTTAAGGTTTAATAGATTATTTTATTTCATTTTTCTGTTGTAAGCCGCCCAGAGTGGCTGGGGAAACCCAGCCAGATGGGTGGGGTATAAATAATAAATTATTATTATTATTATTATTATTATTATTATTATTATTATTATTATTATGGAGCAAGCAAACAACCATTTTTGCGCATAGAAACTCTGGGATATTTGCAGCATAGCGGGACCCTGGTCTGTTGTATGTTTAGCACGATGTTTAAATCTAGGGCCCAGCTGGCAGCGCAATTGGTCCTTGGTGCCAAGACAATGGGCAGGTACCACCCAAAGGCCCAGCTGAGAATGTGCCTGGCAAGGGCTGAGGGTGTGGAGACCCCAATCTCTGGCAGAGTCTCCTCTGAAGCAACAAGCGAGTGATGTCACACACACACCCCAGAATGGCAGCTAGTAAAAAAATCAGAGAGAGAGAGACAATGGGATGCCAAGCGTTCCTTCCCCTCACCTCCTGCTTCCAGGAATCTGCATTGCTATTGTTCGAATTCTAAATTTGCTGCCAGGAACCCCAGTCCCCCCCTCTCTCCCCAGCTGTTCATTTCCCCCCATCCCCCACGGCCTTTGTGTCAATGTCCCCCTCTTGCGCCTTTCCGGAGTCTGCTTGCGCACTCTACATTTAAAGCACACACCCCAAAAATGCAATAACGGGAACTGTAGTTTCCCTCCCCCCGCAGAACTACAACTCCCAGACTGCACTTCCCGCAATTTAAAGCTATGTCCTTGAAATGTATGGTGTGTGTGCAGAGCCCAGTCCTCGCCCTTGAACCCCCCCCCCCAAAAAAAAACATTTTTTTGGCTCATTCTTCGATGGATTTATCATTATCAATAATAAGTCAGTTGTTTAGTTGCTCGCTGAATACGACGTCTCCAAGCGTCTTGCAAAATGTGAAGAGCATTAAGCATAACCTAAAATCCTAGGGGTTGGAGGGGGGGGGGAAGAAAAATAACCTTAGAGGTCAAATCCAATAAAACAGCAGCAGGCTTGATTTAAAAATAAATAAATAAATGTCCCCACCTTCCATTTGGCTGTTTCCCCCTTATCCTATGAAAAATAATCATAGAATAATAGAGTTGGAAGAGACCACAAGGGCCATCCAGTCCAACCCCCTGCCAAGCAGGAAACACCATCAAAGCATTCTTGACATATGACTGTCAAGCCTCCGCTTAAAGACCTCCAAAGAAGGAGACTCCCCCCCCACTCCTTGGCAGCAAATTCCACTGTCGAACAGCTCTTACTGTCAGGAAGTTCTTCCTAATGTTTAGGTGGTGGAATCTTCTTTCTTGTAGTTTGAATCCATTGCTCCGTGTCCGCTTCTCTGGAGCAGCAGAAAACAACCTTTCTCCCTCCTCTATATGACATCCTTTTATATATTTGAACATGGCTATCATATCACCCCTTAACCTTCTCTTCTCCAGGCTAAACATACCCAGCTCCCTAAGCCGTTCCTCATAAGGCATCGTTTCCAGGCCTTTGACCATTTTGGTTGCCCTCCTCTGGACACGTTCCAGCTTGGTCAGTATCCTTCTTGAACTGTGGTCCCCAGAACTGGACACAGTACTCCAGGTGAGGTCTGACCATAATAATTGCGACCGTGCATTAAAAGAGGGAGAGGGGTTTCCAAAGCAGAAGGAAAGTTTGAGAGAGGTGGATCGCAACATTCACAGAGGGTAAACCTTTTTTAAAAAATAAAATAAAATATTTTTTATTAGTTTTACAACAGAAACAACAAAAAAACAAACAGCACAATAAAACACAATAAAACACCATAACATAACAATAAAAAACACACACTCAAAAATCCAAATAAATAATCCTTTTCTCTTAGCATTGTATAAAGGGACTTCCTCGAGTTCCCTCTTTCTGCGTTTCATTTCTCCTTTATCTTTAGCAATTTCCAATTCATTGTTAAAAATTCCTTACAATTTCAGATCTCTCGTACATCTATTTACTTCACATAATTCCCAAATCCACTGTTTCTATACACTTCTAAATCTAATCTCAATATACAAGTTTAGCATTTTTTTAAAAATAAATTTTAAAATCTTTCCACTCTTCTTCTGTCGCTTCTTCTCCCCGGTCGCGAATTCTTACAGAGGGTTAACCTTGCCGCTGTTTTAGCTCTCTGCTTCTATAATATGCATCGGCGCAACGTCAATGATTGAGAACCTTAATAAACCGCTGATCACTGGGTGGAAGCTGCAAGTATTTAAGTATTTCTCAGCAAGGGCAAAAATGCAGAGGCACATCACAGCCATCCCCATTTAGGGTCCCCACAATATTTCATTATCTCTCGACCAACCACTCCGTGTCCACCCCCCCCTGATACTCCTCCTTTCCTCTGGCCGTTTATTTCCCCCCATTCTTTCCTCCCCCCTGAGCTCCTCCATAACTTGGCCCCCTCCCAGCAAATAACATCCCTTTAGCCAAACGAGAAGATGACATTACTGCTGTCCACAAGCCCGGCGTGCTTTATCTGCTTGATATTTTCGAAACAAGCACGGCGGGGCTAAAAGAGGCGAATGACAGTCGCATACGCCTTATACCAGTTTAGACAGTCGGATGGCTTCTTCCCAAAAGAAACCCCTGGGGGATTATCAGCCTGGTCCTTTCTGCTGGGCCCTTCTGCAGGCAAAGCAGCTGTTCCCCCCCCCAGAGCCATTACCCATCTCAGGAGGGTGCTCTGGGTAGTGTTGGGTAGATCCTTCAGCTGGTGCCACCTGGATTACATGGCTTGATCTGTGGTCTGGGTGGTAGGGAGATGGCGCTGCTGCGTGGGCGCTGCCCTGCAGCATGGCGGGGAGATGGGCCAAGGTGGCTCACGACCCTGTCCGGACCCTGAGATTGTCGCAAGAGGCCCTCCTCTCCATGCCCCTCTGGGAGAGGTCTGGAGGGTGGCAACCAGAGCCTCTGCCCCACTGAGCTCCCAGTCTTCAAACTCTCCGCCAAACTGGCTTTCTCCCTAGTGGCAGCTTTCCCAAGGAGACCTGCCTGGTGCCAACCTTGCCATCGTTTTGCCACCAGGCAAAGACTTTTTTTTAAAAAAAAGTTGGGCAGTTCCAGGGATATGCTCTGCTACGGCTAAATCTGCATGTAAAAAACTTTTACATGGTTTTTATTTCACAGTTAAAAAAAACACCTTTGGTTACAAATCACTTTGGGACTTTGTTGAGCGCGAAAAGCGACACCAGTTGCCGGGGGTTTGCAAGAGGGGGAAGAGCTCTTGCGTTCGAATCCCGCTTGCAGCTTTCCCACTAACTAAAGGAACTGCCTGGTCATTGTGAAAACAGGATGCTGAACTAGAGGGCCCATTAGCCCAATCCGGCCGGCTCCTCTCATGTTCCTACGATGTGCTGTTTCGCTTTGCGGGCAGATTCATTGGCGGGGACCTAAGTTGCTTCTTGCCCGCCAACGTAACCCAGGTGCATTTTAGCGGTGGTCTGTGCTGGCTCTGTTGACATCCACACATGCCCCGAGTGCTAGCCTTGTCTTGGCCGCCATGCCACGCGGGTGACGCAGTGGTGCAATGGTGCCACGCTCCCTCCCGCTGACCTCTCGATCTTTTCCTGTCCTGTCGAGGCCTCTGCTCTATCCCGGCTCGGGAACAATAGCCAGGCGCATAGTGCCAGGGCGCGCCAGGAATCCCATTGTCTTCTCTCCAGCCCACAGTTTAGCCTTTGTTTCACCTGCCTATTGTTTTCAAAGGCGGAGGGGGGCATCTTGCCAGGGCCGCCCCCTCTTCCCCATCCCTCCCGTTAGCTGGGAACTCCCTTAAGCTGGTTCTCTCTCTCTCTCTCTTTTGGATGGCTTTCGTGCCAATTACATTCCCAGCTGGGCTCCTGGAACAACCTTTCTTATTATCCTCACAGCTGGAATTCTGGCTCCAAAAAGTCATCAGCGCCCATCAGGCAGGGGAGAGAAATGGCTCATTTGGGGGGAAGCCGGGAAAATTGGCTTGTCAGAAGTGTGAGCGTGCGTTAGAGACTGCTGAGTCCTGCGCTCAGATTTCAAAATGGGGACCATGAGGCCTAGTGGTTTGAGCAGAGAGTGCGAGGAGCGCTAAAGGCTAGGGGTCTTCAGGGGTCTGTTGGAAGGAAATTGGGGTGCCTAAGGGTAAAGGACGGGCGTCAGGAGCCAGGACTCCTGGGTCCTTTCCTCTCTCTTCTCTGACGGAACCAGCAAAGCCTGAAGAGCAAGTTCAGGAGGAGAGACGATTGGGCAGCAGGCCTTGTGGTTAGAGCAAGCTTGCGGTGATTCCTGCTTTTTTAGCTCAGCTTGGCATGGCGATGCAAATTCCTGAGATAAATTTTGCAGTTCGGGGCTGTGCTTCTCAAGCTCCCCTGCCCTCCGTGGGTCACTTGACAATGACATATTCCTGCCTGTTGTGGCAACTGGAATTGCTAGGCCCCGAACGACTTCTAATTGCGTCTTTATGGTCAGCTGAGCGATGCTCATGCGCCGCTGGTGTTCAGGGCGCACGGAGATGGATCCCTCTTCCCGGTTAGGAACCAGGTTAGGCGACAGGGTAGCTGGGTGTAGTGGTTAGAGTAGGAAAGGTGTTTATCCCTCCCGCTTCTGCGAGGGAAGCTGAGGTGGACGGGGCTGTGTGGAAAAAGGGAGCACCTTGGAGAGGCTATATTTGTGCCGTAAATTTGGACAGACAATGGACACATGGGAGCAGGGGGGGGGTCCCAGGCGAGAGACAAAGAAGGGAGCAGGTGCGAGGGGGAGGCCGGAGCCAATTCATAATCCGGGGCAGGGCACAGCGCCAGCGAACGGGGTGGGGTGGGGGGCACCGTGCCAGGAGCTGGCACCTTCCAGCCATTAACTCCATGGAGGCCTCCCTTCGGCGTTGTCTGTGGGCATTTTCCGCCCTCCTGGCTTTTGGCTTCCTTCCCTGCCATCTCTCGTTTCTGCCTTCCAGGACACGGCCTGCCAACCCCCCCCCCAAATGCGGCATTCCCTCCCCAAATGTCAGGCCCTCGCCTCGCCTCTTCGCTTGCCGCCGGCCCCGCCTGGCCGTCACTCGATCCTGCGGGTGACGTCCGCCGATGGCCCCCCCTTGGCCCAGAACAAAAGGCAGGAATGGCATCGAGGCAGCGTGTGACCTTTGCGGCCGGCTCCTCTGGCGGCCCTTATATAGCAACCTTGCCACAAAGGCTCCTTATTATAGCCTCTCGTTGGGGAGACGGGAATAGAACCCAGGAGTCCTGCCTCCCAGCATGCCCTGGTCTCGATCCAGCGCCTCGGCTCTCCTCGAGGCCTGGGGGCAAAGGAGTCCAGGGTCCCAGCCGTCGCCTTGGCTAGGCTGTGGAAAAACCCAGATTCAGGCTCAAAGACGGGCTAAAAGGCCTAGGCCTTTTTTGGGGGGGGGGGGTAGTAATGAAAAGCAGCTTTTGCGTTTTCAAACTTCTCACGTTGTTTAAAAACCAAGAAAGAGAGAACAAACAAAAAAAACCAGGCTCGGAAGCTCTTATGCGTGCGGCCCTCATGTGGTGGCAAAATGGCAAAGTTTAGCCACTCTGTGCATGCTCAGAAGTATACTCACCTTGCCTTTCCAGAACGGAGCCCCGGTGGTTTGAAACTGGCTCTGCAGCTAAGCCCAGGGAAGGCTGGGCTTAGCATAGATCCCAAGCTTTCCTCACAGCCCTGCAAATTCTGGATCCAAATTTTGAAATCTAAATCTTGTTGCATTTTGCAAAAAACGGAGGGGGGGGGAGGATGGAGAAGAATGTCAGTTCTGTTATCACTGTTTATATGTCATTACGGTGCAGCTCTAAGGGACGCGGGCGGCGCTGTGGGTTAAACCACAGAGCCTAGGGCTTGCCGATCAGAAGGTCGGCAGTTCGAATCCCCGCTAGGGGGTGAGCTCCCGTTGCTCGGTCCCTGCTCCTGCCAACCTACCGTAGCAGTGCGAAAGCACGTCAAAGTGCAAGTAGATAAATAGGTACCGCTCCGGCGGGAAGGTAAACGGCGTTTCCGTGCTTTCTCCACCTGAGTGAAAAAAGAGGAAAAGGAGAGTTTGTCCATTCAGGTAAACAACCCTCTGCTGCAGACCGAATGTGTGGCATTGCACAAGTTGTTTCTTTCGGCCTCAGTTCTCCAGCTGTAAAATGGGACTAGTGGTGCCATCTCCGTGAAAGTGAGAGCAAGACAGCTGCTACATGCGGGATTACGATCAAATCTGCTGCTAGCTGTGCTCTGCCTTCACAGTCGGAGGAAATAACGAGGAGAGGAGAAGGCTCTTGTGCCTGAATCCTGCTTGCGAGTTTTCCACAGGCATCTGGGTGGTATAGTTCAATTTTGTGGCTAGCTCAGCAGTGCTTTCACTGACTGGCAGCAGCTGCCCAGGGTTTCAAGCAGGGATCTCTGCCATTCTTCCCTGGAGATGTAGCAGGATTTGAATACGGGATCCTCTGCATGCAGAGCGAATGCTCTCATCACTGAGCTAGGGCAGCGTTCAACCTTCTCTGCCTCTTTTCCCCACCCCAAATCCCACTGCCTGGAAGCTGCTATTAGCCTCTCTGGGGGAAGAAATGAAGGACCTCTATCACGCCTGTGTTTCTCCCACTCCTGAGTGGGTTCGTGTGCGGGTGGAAGTTTCAAGCACTGCTTAATCTTCCAGGAGCAGCCCTTCTTTTGACCAAATCATGCCCCTCTGCAACAGCTTTCGTATAATAATTTTTAAAATTGGAAAATAGAGATCCCTCTCTCAATAGAAACCCTCTGACGATATTTTCCAGGGAACAAGTCTGGCCAGGGGAGAAATGGGCAAACTTCGTATCGAAATGGACACCTCCTCCCGTGATAATTCAGGCAGCGAAAGCACAATGTGGGGATATCTAAGAAAATGACAGCACTCGCCTTTGGTTTGCGCCTCCAAAAGGTGAGTCTCGGTTGACTGGCAAAAGACCTCAAGAGAAGGCAAAGGAAAGCTTCACCCGAGATGAGGCTCTCGTAATCGGCTTCACGTTGCCCAATTCTGTTTACCGGATCAAGGGAAGAACGGAGGATGGTGATGAGTTTTCAAGTGGGGTTCCTGAGCCCCGCTAAGCAACTCGGGGCTCTGGACATAAATCGGTTACATCTTCAAAACCCAGGGGTCAGCAAACATTTTCAGCAGGGGACTGGTCCACTGTCCCTCAGACCTTGTGGGGGCGGCGGACTATATTTTGGGGGTGGAAATGAACGAATTCCTATGCCCCACAAATAACCCAGAGATGCACTTTAAATAAAAGGATGCATTCTATTGATGTGAAAACACGCTGCTTCCCGGACCGTCCGCGGGGCGGATTTAGAAGGCGATTGGGCCGGATCCAGCCCCCAGGCCTTAGGTTGCTTACCCATGTTCAAAACCATCCCCAAACCCTCTGAGTTGCATCTCGGGGCTTGGGTTGCAGCGAAATCAACGGCACTTAATAACGCAACGCCTTGACGTAACATTTTCCTTTCTCTGGATTCTTCCCATTACGTTTCTGCAAGGTGGGGGAACAGTAAACTATGGCTAAGTTTTGTTTTTTTTGGTGGGTTTCAATAAACTATGGGTAAGGGTGTGCAAGAGATTACATGTGGGAACAGAGCGTTGGGGAGGGCAGTGGAATATTCCTAGGTTGCATCAAGTATGTGCCGCTTCTTTCTCTCATCTCCCCTGAGACCCCCTCCTCTCCCCCCACTGGAATCTCAACCCTGTTGTTCCAAGATATTTTGATGTCCCCCCTCCCCCTCCCCCTGAACCTGTTCTTATTCTTCATACCACAACAATGACGACTTGTTCCAATTGTTCCAGGGGAAGCACGATAGGATTGGGGTAGTGGGGAGGGAAGGGGGGGGAGAGAGGAATGGGTCTGTGTGCCCATATGAGGCCTGCTGGCGGGAGGGAGAGGGGGGAGAGGGGGTTTATAACCAGGGTCCTGGCCAAGCACCCAGCTTACAACCCCACCCATCTCGCGCTGGTCTCAGGTAAGGCCCAACGCCAGCTATTCCACATTGGACGTTTTGAGGGTTTGGGGGCAGCTAAGAAGGTATCATGTTTGCCGGTGGTTGGGCTCTGGCCATCCGGGCATGGGAAGATCTAGGGAGGGAGTTTGCACCCATGGAAGGGACACTGAGGGTCATCTAGTCCAACCCCCTGCAATGCAGGAATCCTTGGCCCAATATGGGGCTCGAACCCACGAACCTGAGATTAAGAGTCTTATGATCTACCACCTAATCTATCCTGGGGGCAGTGAATGAAATCCAAGCAGCCAGGTGTGCTTTCAATGTACCTGGTGGTTCATGGTTTTATTTTATTTTTGCACATTTGCAATGCAGGCAAATGGTAGAAGTTGACTTGCTGTCTTTATCTCCCACCTTTATCTCCCAAAGAGCTCAAGTTGGCATACCTAGTTCTTCTCCCCACCCCATTTTATTTGCCACAACAACCCTGCGAGGTAGGCGAGGCTGAGAGCTGGCGACTGGCCCAGGGTCACCCAGTCGTAAACTTCATGGGCTGAGCTTCGTGGATTTGAACCCTGGTCTCTCCCAGGTCTTAATCCTGACACTAGCGGCTCACAAGACAGTGGCTGGAATTGGGAATTGGCTGCGGTGTTTGCAAATATACACGGGTGTGTGTGTGTTTGTGCTGGGGTCTCTGTGCAAAATTGGGGCTTTGTGCATGTCCGTTGGTGGGTTGTGTGTTCGGAAAGAGATTTGCACGCACGTAACAAACAGTATGTGCAAATATGCACGTGTCCTAAGTGGGGCTTGTAAGGTTTGGACGCGGCTCTCAAAAATGTGTTGCACGAAGGGGCTCGGATTGGGTCCCATCCTCACGTTTTCGTGAGTGTGTAAGAATGTGAGTTTGTAGTGGTGAGTGTGCCTGGTTGTGCATTTCCAGCAAATTCAAGAAGTGTGTGTTAATTCTGCAAATCCTGAGATCTGAGAATTTCCCGTCCATCATTCGCCCGAATAACAGTGGTTAGACTATTAAATACCTCGTCCATCCTTTGAGAAAGGTTACATCCTGGGAATGGGTGAATTTTGAAGACAACACTCAACTCTTTCCTCCCCTGCCCTCAAGTATTTCCATTAGGTTGTGAATGCAAACAGACACCGGGAATCCCAAAACTAGAATTTCCCCTACCAGCTGAATATTAAAACTTCAAGTTCAAAATTTAGGCGTTGAAATCTTTCGGGATTTCTCTTGCCTACATGCGGCTTTGAGAATCGAGTGAGAATTTTCATGGGCCGTATGTTGAGAAACGAAGGACTTTCCTCCCGGGTTTGCTTCTGATGTAATAAACAGTGTGGCCCAAGGGAGAGAATTCTGGAAAGTTTTTATAATAACGAATCGTTGTTCCGTTTTGTGTGTGTGTGCTAGCTTGTTTCCCCTCTGGAAGGAAAACTGGTGAGCTGATTGTGTGGGTGCTTCTGCCTCGAGAACCCATAGCTGTTCAGCCTCCCCACCCCCCAGAAGCGGTTGTGCAAAATCACAGCCTTGGTGCGAGAGAAATTGCGCAGGGAGCCTGGCAATTTTCAGATTGCACGTAGTTGAGCTGTGGAACTCGCTGCCACAAGGCGTAGGTATGGCCGCAGCCTTACAAGTTTCTGATATGCATCTGGTTGGCTGCTATGAGAACAGGATGCTCGAGCAGATGGGCCTGTGTTCAGATCCAGCTTGGCTCATCTTATGCTCTTACCTAGGCAGCGCCACAGCACAGTGATGTGATTAGAGCATCACAGCTCAGTAACCAAGCACATGAGTCGCTGGCAGAAGATTCAGGGTTCCTTGGCATCTCCTCGCATCAAAACAATATTTTAACTCGGGTGACGGCTGGGAAAGCCTCTACTCGAGGTTCTTGACTCTTTTCAGACTAGGGATCTATCTAACTTTGGCCCAAAATTGCACGTGGGGACTGACGCTTGCAGGGCGGTACTGCTTCTGCCGTGACTCACTACAGGGCAGGCTGTAACCCAGGAGTGTAGCCTTTTGTCGGTAGTTTGCTGGACTACAAAGCCCATCATCCCCCGTCAGCATCTCCGGTGACCAGGGACGATGGGAGTTGTAGTCCAGCAACATCCGTTTCTTATGTCCGTATGCGGGCACGGGGCTAATTATACGTATTATTGCAGAATTGGGCATGAGATGCTCAGCTCGGTTCAGGTTTCCTCTCAGCCGCAAACCCTGTAGGGTGACCTTGGGGCAGTCTCCCTCTCCCTGCCCCAGCTTCCTAGGTTGACACACCTCGCAGGGTTGTTGTGGGATGATAAAATGTGCATGGAGAACTGTGTATGCTGCCCTGAGCTCCTCGGAGGAAGGCAAACTTTTCACAAAGGTTTGTTTGCAAGGGCAACATGTAAATATTTGCCCGTGGCTTTCGCTGCTCCAGACCCACCATTCTCAATTGTTCTTCTGCTCCCTCAGACAACATTGCCGCTCTCTATCCCTGGAGCCTCCTCCCTGCTGCTGGGGAGTCATCACTGGGGCTGGTGGGAGGCAGGGACGCAAGGCAGGAGGCCAGCAGTAGGTGGCGCCACAGCCAACAACCATCACAGCCAATGGTAGGCAGAGACGCTGAGTTTTAGTTCTGCCCTTGCCTTCTCCCCTGTTGAGTTCTACAAGGGGCAACACCAAGATGAAGGAGAAGGAAGCTGACAGGCAGGGTCACTCGCTCAACAGGGTATAAGCGAGAAGGGCTGGCTGATGGCAGACTGAGGTCAGTCAGAAAATCTGAGGTCACAAGATTGGGCAAGGTGCGAATTTAAAGGATTTAGTTCACATATTGGCTCAGGAATTGCAAATCAGGAAACTTCTCAAGAAAGTGCAAGCGGAAGAGAATTATAGATATCGTATACAGGTGAAACTCGGAAAATTAGAATATCGCCGAAAAGTGCATTTATTTCAGTAATGCAATTTAAAAGGTGGAGCCAATATATGAGATAGATGCATGACATGCAAAGCAAGATATGTCAAGCCTTTATTTGTTGTAATTGTAATTATTTGTCGTTAGGCGGGTCAATTATAAATGGAATGTAATTAATGAAATGTAATAGCGATGTTTATTTTTGTATTATTGTAACTGTTTGTTTTATTACTGTGGAATTTCCAAAAGAAAGCATTTGTAAAAATTAAAAGAAAAATAATACAGTAAGTTGCATTACTGAAATAAATGCACTTTTCGACGATATTCTAATTTTCCGAGTTTCACCTGTATGTTTGTGGTGGGCAGGGCATGGAGGATAAACATGCATATATTTTGTGTTTTTTACCTATAGTAATCCGGCCCCAGGTAGCCGATCTCCTGTGGAACCCTAAGAAAATAAAAAAGGTAAATATGGGGAGCTTCTGTCCAGGTGCAGTTGCTTCTGCGGGCAGGTGTTTTATTCACAGCTTGCTTTTAGCTGGCATCCAGATTGCAGCGTCTTCTAGGGTGAAGCACCAGACCTGTTTCTAAGGGTTTTTTGTTTTTTTTGAAAGCCCCAAAGAGGACAGAATACTTGCACAGGAGGCATACCGTTAAGCATGCCGCAGTCCTCCCAATGCCCACTTGGGGCAGCACCACCACAGCTTCCCTTATGGACAACATGGAGCCCCCCCCCCATGTGCATTTTTGAGAACTGCATATACCGGTATTGCATACCTCCTCCTCATGGGGTGATGGTCCACCGCCCCCCAGTGGCTGGTTGGCAAATTGCACCATCCCCAACTGTCCCAGGTGGCGCTGTGGGATAAACCACAGAGTCTAGGGCTTGCTGATCAGAAGGTCGGCGGTTTGAATCCCTGCAAGGGGGTGAGCTCCCGTTGCTTGGTCCCAGCTCCTGCCCACCTAGCAGTTTGAAAGCACATCAAAGTGCAAGTAGATAAATAGGGACCGCTCTGGCGGGAAGGTAAACGGCGTTTCTGCGTTGCTCTGGTTCGCCAGAAGCAGCTTTGTCATGCTGGCCACATGACCTGGAAACTGTCTGCGGACAAACGCCGGCTCCCTCGGCCTATAGAGCGAGATGAGCGCCGCAACCCCAGAGTCGGACACGACTGGACCTGATGGTCAGGGGCCCCTTTACCTTTACAACTGTCGGGCCTTGAAGCCCTGGGTTCGAAACCCACGAACCCTGGGCTCCTGCCACAGCTGTGAGGAAGCCGCTGCTTGCTGCATGGTTGTTATCCCTGGGAATGTTCCCCTTTCCAGCTCCAGCCATGTCTTCGGATGCCGAGATGGCCGACTTTGGCCCCGCAGCCCCTTACCTGCGCATGACGGAGAAGCAGAGGATCGAGGCGCAGAACCGGCCTTTCGACATGAAGAAGGACGTGTTTGTGCCGGACGAGAAGCTGGAGTTCGTCAAGGCCAAGATCACGTCCAGGGATGGTGGCAAAGTCACCGCAGACACAGAGACCGGCAAGGTGCTGTTTCTCTTGCTCTCAAGCCCATCCCATCATATCTCTTCTGCGTGTTGTGCTCCAAAACCTCCGGAACTCTGGCATTTTAAAAATGCCTCCCACCTTCCCACAACCACCTTCCTTTCTGCCTCATGCCGTGCCGCCATGATCTCTCCTCTGTCTTTTTATAAATGCTGTTCCTGCCACCCCCCTCCCCAGTGAGCCTAAGTGCTAGCTGTGATACCCTGACTGGGGGCTTCTAGTGGGGTTGCCCCTGTTCTCTCGAGTGGGCATCCCTGTCATGATACACACTTTTCTTCCAACAGGCTTCCCCCCCCCCAGCTGAATAAAATGGGCCTTTGCCACAAGCTTCTAGCCTTGCTTTTAAATGTACAGTGGTACCTTGGTTCCCGAACGGCTTAGCTGTCAAACAAATCAGCTCCCGAACGCCGCAAACCCGGAAGTGAGTGTTCCGGTTTGCAAACGTTTTTCGGAAGCCGAACGTCTGGCGCGGCTTCAGATTGAGTGCAGGAATCTCCGGCAGCCAATCGGAAGCCGCACCTCAGTTTTCAAACGGACTCCCGGAGCGGATTAAGTTCGAGAATCAAGGTACCACAGTATTTGTAATTTTGGGTTCTTTAACTGTTCGTTTTTACCTTGTGTGCAAATTGCCTTGAGACAACGGATGAGAACGATCGTTATCACTATTATTATTGTTTCAGTTTCTCTGGCTGCCCTTCATCTGAAGGTCACAGGGCGGTTTACAATATAAGGACACACAAACGCATACCATAATGGCAACAGGAAAAAATACCTCCCCCAGTTTAAAAGGCCATCCATTGTTTAATTAGCCGGGGAGAAGAGGAATGTCTTTGCCTCATGCCTAGATACATGTAATGAAGGCGCCAGTTGAGCCTCCCTGGGGAGAGCATTCCACTAACGGGGAGCCACCGCAGAAAAGGCCCTATTTTCATGTTGCCACCTTCCGGACCTCACGTGAAGGAGGCACACAAAGAAGGGCCTCAGATTATGAACACAGATCTGGGGCAGTTAAATGGGGAGAGGCAGTCCTTGAGGTATTGTGGTCCTGAACCATTTAAGGCTTTAGAGGTCAAAACCAGCACTTTGAATTGGGCCCGGAAGCTAAGGGGCAGCCAGTGCAGTGGTGCCAGGATTGGTGCAATATGCGTTTTGCCCTGGTGAGCAGCCCGGCCACTGATATTGTTGTTGTTATTGTTATGGTTATTATTAATACCCCGCCCATCTGGCTGGGCTTCCCCAGCCACTCTGGGCGGCTCCCAACAGAATATTAAAAACACAATAAAACATTGAACCTAAAAAACTTCCACATAACGTGCTGCAGTAATCTAACCTAGAGGTTGGTTTAATCCTTCAAAGGGTGATTATGAGAATAGCAATTTGGACTTGGGCGTGATTCCTCAGCATCATAAAGTTGTGGAGTTGGGAGGGTCATTATAGCCTACCCCCCTGCAACTAAATCATACGTGACAGAATTGCAGGAATCTGCGGCTCTACGACACCCCCATTTTTCATCTATGGCTTCCTTCCACCCTCTCCCCACTACCCCATCAAAAAAAAGAGGTGGTGTCCAATGCTGGTCCTACTCAGAGTAGACCCATTGGAACCCGTGAACCTGAGTGGTGCCCGTTAACTTCACTGCATCTGCTCTGAGGAAGGCACTGGATGCAAGCTGGTGGGTTCAATTCGGGGGGCTGTTGGGAGGAAGAGGTTCCCCGTCCTTTGCGCACTGCCTGTCCCGCTTGATTGAGGCTTCATGGCCTTCTCTCCGCAGACGGTGACGGTGAAGGAAGACCAGATCATGCAGCAGAACCCGCCCAAGTTCGACAAGATTGAGGACATGGCCATGTTGACCTTCCTGCATGAACCTGCCGTCCTCTACAACCTCAAGGAGCGCTACGCCGCCTGGATGATCTATGTAAGTGGGCATGGTCCTTCCTAGGGAAGTAATAGTACCAGTGTATTCTGCTCTGGTCAGACCTCACCTGGAGTACTGTGTCCAGTTCTGGGCGCCACAGTTCAAGAAGGATACTGACAAGCTGGAACGTGTCCAGAAGAGGGCAACTAAAATGGTCAAAGGCCTGGAAATGATGCCTTATGAGGAACGGCTTAGGGAGCTGGGTATGTTTAGCCTGGAGAAGAGAAGGTTAAGGGGTGATATGATAGCCATGTTCAAATATATGAAAGGATGTCATATGGAGGAGGGAGAAAGATTGTTTTCTGCTGCTCCAGAGAAGCGGACATGGAGCAATGGATTCAAACTACAAGAAAGAAGATTCCACCTAAACATTAGGAAGAACTCCCTGACAGTAAGAGCTGTTCGGCAGTGGGATTTGCTACCAAGGAGTGTGGTGGAGTCTCCTTCTTTGGAGGTCTTTAAGCAGAGGCTTGACAGGCATATGTCAAGAATGCTTTGATGGTGTTTCCTGCTTGGCAGGGGGTTGGACTGGATGGCCCTTGTGGTCTCTTCCAACTCTATGATTCTATGATTCCTGGCACCCGGCAATTTGCCTTATCTCAAGTCAGGCCATTTTGGGTCCGTGTAGCTCAGTATTGCCAGCACTGGCCGGCAGCAGTGCTCTCCAGGGTTTCAGGCAGGGATCTTGAACCTGGGACCTTCTGCATGCAAAGCAAGTGTCCTCTCCCAGAGCTACGGCCCTTCCTTGTAGGAAACTTGCAGGCCTCCTGGTGATAGAACCATAGAATCATAGAGTTGGAAGAGACCACAAGGGCCATCCAGTCCAACCCTCTGCCAAGCAGGAAACACCATCAAAGCATTCCTGACATATGCTGGACTCCTCCTCCTCCTCCCATCCACCAGGACAGCCGATGGGCTGAGAGGTGCTGCAGACATTCCCCCTTACCTGGCACCCGAACATTATCCAGAATCTGCAATATTCCCACCTCGCTGGAGCGGACTTGTTGGGCACTGATAGTTAAGGATGTCAGAAGAGCCATGCAGGATTGAACCAGAATTCCACCTACCCCAGCTTTCGGTTTCCAACAGTGGACAGTCATTTGGGTTTCCTGGACAACCTGCAGGGAGGGTTAAAAAGTAATAACTCCAAGCCTCCTGAGGTTCTCGGCTTCCTTTTGCAACCCACACAAACCCTTCCAAGTTTCTTGCCCTTTTAATTCCCCACAAGACATCATATTCTTACAGAACGCCCTTCCTCCTCCCTCCTCCTCCCTCTCTCCTCTATAGACCTATTCCGGGCTGTTCTGCGTGACTGTCAACCCCTACAAGTGGTTGCCGGTCTACAACGCGGAAGTGGTGGCTGCCTACCGGGGGAAGAAGCGAAGCGAAGCCCCTCCCCACATCTTCTCCATCTCTGACAACGCCTATCAGAATATGCTGACAGGTAAGGAAAAGGGATAGGGGCGCGGGTGGCGCTGTGGGTTAAGCCACAGAGCCTAGGGCTTGCCGATCAGAAGGTCGGCGGTTCGAATCCCCGTGACGGGGTGAGCTCCTGTTGCTCGGTCCCTGCACCTGCCAACCTAGCAGTTCGAAAGCACATCAAAGTGCAAGTAGATAAATAGGTACCGCTCCGGAGGGAAGGTAAACGGCGTTTCCGTGCACTGCTCTGGTTCACCAGAAGTGGCTTTGTCATGCTGGCCACATGACCCAGAAGCTGTCTGCGGACAAACGAGATGAGCGTGCCAGTAAAGCGAGATGAGCGTGCAACCCCAGAGTTGTCCGCAAATGGACCTAACGGTCAGGGGTACCTTTACCTTTCCCTATGGAAAAGGGGGAGGGGCAGAAACTGTGTGTGTGTTTGTGTGTGTGTGTGTGTGTGTGTGTTGGCAAGAAACTGGGGAGCAAAAATCTTGCTTTGCTATTTTTCACTTCCTATTTCTTCTGCGTTTTCTCCCCTTCCATTTTCCCCTCCTCTCTTTCCTTTTAACTCTTCTCTTCTCTCCTCTCCTCTCTCTCTTTCTCTCTCTCTAGATCGTGAGAACCAGTCTATCCTGATCACGTAAGTCCTCCCTTCCCTTCCCCTCTCCTTTCTGTTTCTCCCTACAAAGTCTCCAGAACACCCTTAGGTGCAGAGGAAGCTGCAGTTGCCCTAGTCAGACCTAGCTCCATATTGCCCACACTGACTGGCAACAGCTCCTCAGGATTTTCCGACAGGGTTCTTTCCCAGCCCTAACAGGAGATGCCATCAGGCAATGAACCTGGGATCCTCTGGAATCTGGATGGTAGAGCGTGAGACTCTTAATCTCAGGGTTGTGGGTTTGAACCCCCACATTGGGCAAAAGATTCCTGCACTGCAGGGGGTTGGACTAGATGACCCCTGGGGTCCCTTTCAACTCTACAATTCTATGATCCTATGAATGCAAAGCAGATGTTATGGCCCTTCCACCCTAAAACCTGCCATTTTATCTAAGGCTGCCTCTTGGTCTATTCATTTTATTTCATAAAATGAATATACTGCTTGATTTTATTTTTATTTTTACACCCTCCATGTGGTTGGTCCACCAACTCTTGACACTGCTGTTTTGGCTGTCTCCATATTATTATTATTATTATTATTATTATTATTATTATTATTATTATCATCATCATCATTACCCTACCCATCTGGCTGAGTTTCCCAGCCACTCTGGGCAGCTCCCAACAGAATATTAAAAATACGAAAACATCAAACATTAAAAACTTCCCTAAACAGGTCTTCCCTAAAACCCATCAACACAATGGCAAACCTCCAGCTCGTACTCTTCCCCCCTTTTCTCATTTGCCCTGTTCTGTCTCCAGACGGGAGGGAACAATTACTTCCTCACCTGGTCTCCTGGGGAGAGCAGCAAGAATTGGCCAGGTGACCATCTGAGCAAGGAAGATTCACAAAATTGGGTGGCTCTCCCTCCCCACTGCTGTTGTTTGTGCCACAGACTTAATTATTAAAAATCAGGTTCCTGGTCTTTGTTGTTTCTCTGCAAAGCTGCGATACTATTCCTCATTTGCACCACGAAACGGCTGGCGCTGTAGTGGCAGCCCATGACGCCTGTCTTTTTAAGAACAGCCATGGTATATTAGAAGAATGAATTACATTTTTTAAAAAATACCCTTGATTTTGCGGTGGGGGGCGGGGATCACCCGAGAGCCACCGGGAGTGCCTTCATGCCGAGTCAAAAGTGGGATGAGGATGTAGTAGCTGAGCGATCGATTGGTTGGTCGGTCTACAAACACACCCGCCCTGCAGCCTCGTTTTTCTACCCCGCAGCGGAGAATCCGGAGCAGGGAAGACAGTCAACACCAAGCGTGTTATCCAGTACTTCGCGGTGATCGCTGCCATCGGCGACCGTTCCAAGAAGGAGCAAGCCGCGGCTACCGGCAAGGTGACCGTTTTGTCTGGCTCTGGCTTCTTGTAGTGGCAGCTGGCACCCGTCAGGGCTGGTAGGGCAGAAGGCCAGGAGATCAACAGCAGGTGGCGCCAGAGAAAATGGTAGGCGGAGCCACCCACCCCCTGATTGGCTAGAGGGGAAGTGGGCTAGCTGAGAGCCTAAAGGACCAGCCTCCACCGGCTGCATGTTGCACCTGGACCACGGCTATTCAGAGCTTCAAGCAGGCAACGAAAGCCAGAGAGGAAAGGAAGAAGGGACTGCCATTGTCCACCGACTTCTGTCGTCGTATCTTTCCCACTGCCAACCACATTCCCTTCTCATCCTGCTCCTCCCGCCTCTAAGCTGTTTGCTGATATTATATTCATATCCCACCTTTCCTCCAAGATGTTCCCCTCCACATTTTACCCCCACAACAACCCTGTGAGGTAGGCTCGGCTGACAGACGGTGACTGGCCCAAGGTCACACAGCGAGCTTTCTGGCCCAGAGGGGAGTTGGACCCTGGTCTCCTCACTTGTTTAAACAGGCATTCCCCAAATCTGATGACTGAAACCTCCTTCTTCCATTGTTTTGGTTGCTATTCTAAATGGGCTCCATTTATTGTACATTACAATTGTGGATTTTATTCAAGTCTGCTATATGTGTACATATATACATACAAATATATTGGTTTTAGACTTGCAAATCACTTTTGGTATGAAGAGGCATGCAAATGAATAAGGAATACTAATGAGAGAATGTTTCTAACCTTTCGCTCTACCGACAGGGGACTCTGGAAGATCAAATCATCCAGGCCAACCCTGCTCTGGAGGCCTTTGGGAATGCCAAGACCGTCCGGAACGACAACTCGTCCCGATTTGTGAGTGTCACTTGAGAGGGAATTTGAGGCGGGCGAGGGACACTGCCAAAATAACTGCCTGCGAGGTTGCATAATCCCATATAGGTCCACTCAAGTCGCTTCCACCTGCAGAATTGGCACTGCTACAGGGGCCCAATAGCCCTCGTTCTGCGATGGTGAGGGACTCCCTTCCTATTGACACCAGAGGACTCGTTTCAGCATCTGCTAGACGCATTTCTGTCTTGGCAAGCCTCCCCAGATATTTAGAACATTGCCGTGTATTTTACGGCAATACGGTACGTCCTTGTCTTATCATTGACTTTACTTATTATTATTTTTAATATTTTGGATAGCTTGCTTAGAGCTGATCGTGCCAAGGTTGCAGGTTCAATCCCCGTATGAGACAGCTGTATATTCCTGCGTTGAATTAGATGGTCCTCTGGGTCCCTTCCAACTTTATATGATTCTTTGAAATAGCTGTTCTGAACTGTTTTTACTGATCATTTAATTGTTCTATTCTTTTTTTTTTTTGTAAACTTCAGTGAAGGTTCCCTCTGCCATCAGGTGGTATATAATTGGGGAGGGGAGAATAAAACCAATAGATAATAATTATTTGTGCTTCCCCCCCCCCTGCCTGCACCTCCTGCTCAGTTTCTTCTTCTCTCCTCCAGGGCAAATTTATCCGGATCCATTTTGGGGCGACGGGGAAGCTGGCCTCAGCCGACATAGAGACCTGTGAGTTTGCCAAAGGCCTGTCCTCCTTTACTTCTCCTGATCTCTGGCCCACCTCCCTGAATTAACATAAGGACGCAAGTAAGGCCCTGCCAGCCGGATCAGGCCAATGGCCCACCTAGTCCACCCCTTGTTCTCACCTTTGGGAAGCCCCCCAAATGCAGAACCTGAGTACAAGAGCATCTTCCCCCTTGTGATTCCCAGCTGCTGGGATCCACAGTCCGATTGCCTCCAACAGTGGAGATGGAAGTTTGGCTAGAAGCCTTTATCCTCCATTTCAGCTGCCCGCCTTCTCTTCCTCTTATTCCTCAGACCTCCTGGAAAAGTCCCGGGTCATCAATCAGCTGAAAGCCGAGAGGAACTACCACATCTACTACCAAATCTTGTCCAACAAGAAGCCAGAGCTTCTGGGTGAGTTGCTGCAAAGGAGAGCCACTCTGGCCCGGGTCTGAGTTCTTGCTGAGATGTTCTCTATGCAGAAGAAATCTAAGCCAGCCACTCTGAGCGGCTTCCAACAAAAATATTAAAATGCAGTAATTTCTTAAAGATTAAAAGCTTTCCTAAACAGGGCTGCCTTCAGATGTCCTCTAAAAGTCTGGTAGTTATTTTTCTTTTTGACATCTGGTGGAAGGGCGTTCCACAGGGCGGATGCCACTACCGAGAAGGCCCTCTGCCTGGTTCCCTGTAACTTGACTTCTCGCAGCGAGGGAACTGCCAGAAGGCCCTCGGCACTGGACCTCAGCGTCCGGGCAGAGCGATGGAGGTGGAGATGCTCCTTCAGAGTAGACAATGCTGAGCTAGAGCATGGGTCGGCAAACTAAGGCCCACAGGCCAGATCAGACCCAATTGCCTTCTGGATCCGGCCTGCGGACGGTTCGGGAATCGCCGCATGGATCACCAGTGCGCTTGTTCTTTCCCTGTCCCTCACAAGGCGGCGGCGGTGGTGCCTCCTCCCTCCCTCCCTCCTCCTGGCTTCTCCCCGCCCTGCCTAGAGGAGGAAGGGGGCTGGGCTTTGTTGGTGCCAGCAGCAGCAGCGCTCGAGCGGCCGCCATTTTAAGCATCCCCTCTCCGGAGCCCTTTCATGTGCCTCTCAATGTCCCGCATAGGGCATAGGATTTCGTTCATTTCCGCCCCCCAAATATAGTCCAGCCCCCCACAAGGTCTGAGGGACAGGGGACCAGCTTCCTGCTGAAAAAGTTTGCTGACCCCTGAGCTAGAGGGATCAAAGGTCTGGTGGCAGATTCTTATAGTCTTAATTCAGCTGAGTTGTGTCCTTTCTCTCTGATGAGCTGCATTAAGCAGAAGGTCTCTGGGCTGGGCTGGGCTGTGCAGGATCATGCGGAGTAGGGGCACATCTGATGGAACTGTTGCTGCCCCTGAGGTTGGTCTGGATGAGTCTTGTGGTTGTATTTTTGAGGTTCAGCTGTAAATTCCCCCGTCCTTTTGGTCCCTCACATCTCCGGTTACCCAAATTTAGCGGGTCCAACCTGCTAACCTTTCTTAGATTTGAGGCGAGCAAGTTCCTAGAAATGTCTGTTTATCTGGTCCTAGAATTGTAGAGTTGGAAAGGGAACCCAAGGGCCATCTAGTCTAGCCCCCTGCAATGCAAACTGAAGAATCCTGGACAGGTGGCTATCCAACCTCTGCTTTGAAACCTCCAGTGAAGGGGACTCTTCCCCTGAAAGGTCACCAACTGGATCTTTCTCCCCGCCTCGGTTGGGTGGACCTGGCTGTTTCCCTGCAAATAGTGGCTGTTTTGAGTTTGAAACTCTGCACTTACCTTGGGTTGAAACGTGTCTTCCTCCACCATCTCTCGCAAGCTGCGTTGGCTCCTCTTCCAACCTTAAGACTCGCTGGGCCACCTCTTGTCTTGTCTTGATCTTGCCAACTTCGCCTCAGCTGCCTCTTACTTTTGATGGGTTGTACCCGTCTGTGGCCGTGCCCTTTGCCTTATGATGGAAGAGCCGCAGGGAAAGGGACGATCTTCGACTCCAGTAAAATGAGCAAAAATGTAATAATAATAATAATAATAATAATAATAATAATAGTAATAGTAATAAATTTTTATTTATACCCCGCCCTCCCCAGTCAAAAACCGGACTCAGGGCGGCGGACACCAACAGAATTACAATAAAACATAAAAACAATTAATTAAAATGCAGATTAAAATACAGTATTAAAATTTAAAATGCAGCCTCATTTCAAGTAGGCCATAAATCCAAGCCATGAGGGAGGAAAACACAGGGGTCAGGCTGAGTCTAACCCAAAGGCCAGGCGGAACAGCTCTGTCTTGCAGGCCCTGCGGAAAGATGACAAATCCCGCAGGGCCCTGGTCTCCTGGGAAAGAGCGTTCCACCAGGTTGGGGCCAGTACTGAAAAGGCCCTGGCTCTAGTAGAAGTTCTCTAGTAGAGAACTTACATTGGAAGTGTAAAGATAAAGAAGGTACTTTTCACCACATGTGGTGGACATGTAAAATAGTAAAAGACTTCTGGGAAATGATATAGAGTGAATTGAAAAAAAAACGTTTAACATAACTATCAAAAAAAACCAGAAGCCTTTTTACCAGGGTTAACAGGAGACAAAAATTTAAAAAAAAGAATTTAAAAGACTATTTATGTATGTGACAACAGCCGCAAGAATGCTACTTGCGCAGAAGTGGAAGGAAGAGAAAGTCCTGTGGATAACCAAGATTGTGGACTGTTCCGAAATGGCAAAGATGACTGTGAGGATCAAACAGCAAGATGGAAAGGAATTCAATCAAGAGTGGGAAAAGTTTATAGAAAATCTTAAAGACCACTGTGTATACTTAAAAATGTTAGCAGGATTGTTGTAACACTTATAATGTAATATGAGTTAAGATTTTTTTTTTTTAAAAAAAGGAGATAAAATGGATTAGAAAAATGTAATTAGATGCAAAAATATATAGGGGAAATTGGATATTTAAAAAATGAAAATATTTTTTTTAAGGGGCAAGCTTCCTTTTGTCTTATTCCCTGCCCATGCCTTTCCTTCCCAGACATGATGCTGGTAACCAATAACCCGTACGACTACGCTTTCATCTCCCAAGGAGAGACCACGGTGCCGTCCATCGATGACGCTGAGGAGCTGCTGGCCACTGACGTGAGTAGCTAAGGGGGGGGGGGCGGAAGCCATATTCCAAGTGAGTCACCCACCCCTCGCGGCTGTGTGGGCAGCAACACCCAACCCTCCCTTTGCTTCCTCCGCCCGCAGAACGCCTTTGACGTCTTAGGCTTCACCCAGGAAGAGAAGAACTCCATCTACAAGCTGACGGGTGCCATCATGCACTTCGGAAACATGAAGTTCAAACAGAAGCAGCGCGAGGAACAGGCAGAGCCCGACGGCACAGAAGGTGAGGAAGGATGCTCGCGATGATGCGCAAGCGAGGCAAAAGAACGCTGGGTTGCAGGGCGGGGAGTTCTCGGCGGACGCTCTGCCCCCGCCTTCCCCAACCTGAGGCCTCCTTTGCATCAAGAAAACATAAGCCCACAACCTGAGTAAATTATAGATACATGTATATGCATATATATGTCACCTATGGTACTCTGTTTTGGCAAATCCTGGGCAGGAGTCATGTGGAGCAATGAAAACCTCCTGCAGCTGGAGAAATTCCGGCTGCCTCTCTTATTCATTCATTCATTTATCCAAACAACAACAACAACAACAACAACAACAATTTATTTCTACCCCTCTCATCTGGCTGGGTTTCCCCAGCCACTTTGGGCGACTTTCAGCAGAACATTAAAAACATGATAAAACAGCAAACATCAAGAACTTCGCTAAAGATTTCACCCTGCCTTGCCTGCTGCCTCTACCCTGTTTCTAGCCGCTAGAAACTTGATAATTTTAAATGAAAAGAGGCTCTCTCAGTTTCCTGACATGTAGCAGAATCCTGTGCATACTCAGAGTGCCCCCAAGAGCTTGGGAGAGGTGGGCCCGCTTCCTTCACAGGATCCGCCTTTGACGCTGCATGGCTTTTGGAAGCCCTTATGGCTTTTCTACTGTCGTTCCTCAACCAAGGCGAGCCACGGTATAATCGAGTGATTTCCTCCCCACCCACCCCCCTGCCCCAATTCTGAATTTCCAGAAGCCGACAAGTCTGCCTACCTGATGGGCCTGAACTCGGCTGACCTGCTCAAGGGTCTCTGCCACCCGAGGGTCAAAGTTGGGAATGAGTACGTCACCAAAGGGCAAAATGTCCAGCAGGTGAGAGACAGTCCTAGGGAGGGGGGGACAGGACTCTTTTTCCCAGGCTCTTGGAACCAGAGCTAGAAGGAGGTGGCACTGTGGTTAAACCACTGAGCCTAGGGCTTGCTGATCAGAAGGTCGGCGGTTCGAATCCCTGTGACGGGGTGAGCTCCCGTTGCTTGGTCCCAGCTCCTGCCAACCTAGCAGTTCGAAAGCACGTCAAAATGCAAGTAGATAAATAGGAACCGCTACAGCGGGAAGGTAAAGAGCGTTTCCATGTGCTGCTCTAGTTTGCCAGAAGCGGCTTTGTCATGCTGGCCACATGACCTGGAAGCTATACGCCGGCTCCCTCGGCCAATAATGCGAGATGAGCGTGCAACCCCAGAGTCGGTCACGACTGGACCTAATGGTCAGGGGTCCCTTTACCTTTTTTATATATAATATGTATATTTAACTGGATGTGAAATGTCAGAGTGTGGGGGCATTCTTTCAAGGTTTTGAAGGCCACAGGTTGCCCCCCCCCTTCCTTCCCAGATTTGTTTTAGCTCGTTAATGATCTCTCTCTCTCTCTCTCTCTCTCTCTCTCTCTCTCTCTCTCTCCTCCCCCCTTTTAAAAAAAACAACCCAGGTGTACTACTCAACTGGAGCCCTGGCCAAATCCGTATATGAGAAAATGTTCAACTGGATGGTGACCAGAATCAATGTCACGCTGGAAACCAAGCTTCCGCGACAGTATTTCATCGGGGTGCTGGACATTGCTGGTTTTGAGATTTTCGATGTAAGCGGTTCCCTTCCAGGGAGAATCCATTTTGAGTAAATAACTGGATAGTCCAGCTTGGCTTCGCCAGGTGGAAACCAGGAAAGACGAATGGGTGGCCCAGCGTGACCTACAAATAACCGCCTGGTCCCCATTTTTGCTGGCATTATTATTATTATTATTATTATTATTATTATTATTATTATTATATTATCCACTCATGAATCTATGCAAAATAGTTCACGGGGTAATTTTCAGAAGGCTTCCTGCAAAGACTGGCAGCCTTTGACATCGCTCCTGGCTAATGAGCCAGTGTGCTGGAGCAGTTAAGAGTACCAGACTGGGACCCGGAAGACCAGGGTTCGAATCCCCACTCAGCCATGAAGCTCACTGAGTGTGCCCATCACTGCCTCTCAGGCTAACCTACCTAACAGGCTTGTTGCATGGGTGGATTGAGGAGGGGGAGACCCCTATGCACCACCTTGGGCTCCTTATGAGGAAAAAGGTGGGTTAAGAAGACACATAAGTAAATGGATCACCTTTGGATGGTCAGCTCTCATGGGTATCCCTAGTGGCAGGAGGGGGCCTGTGGGGAGGGGGCACGAAGAAGGTGGAAATTGTTGGATAATCTGATTAAAGAGTAAGAATTGAATTTAAGAGTAAGAAACTCGCTATGATTAATACAGTGGAACCTCGGTTTATGAACACCTCGGTTTACGAATTTTCGGTTTACGAACGCCGCGGACCCATCTGGAACGGATTAATTCACTTTCCATTACTTTCAATGGGAAAGTTCGCTTCAGTTTATGAACGCTTCAGTTTATAAACAGACTTCCGGAACCAATTACACCCACGCTTCGGTTTAAGTACGCTTCAGGTTGAGTACTCGGCGAACCCGTCTGGAACGGATTAATCCACTTTCCATTACTTTCAATGGGAAAGTGCGCTTCGGTTTATGAACGCTTCAGTTTATGAACAGACTTCCGGAACCAATTTTGTTCATAAACCGAGGTACCACTGTATTAGGAAATTATGAAAACCAGGAAGAAGGGATCTGAGGAAGTCACTAAAATAATGTTTAACAAAGTAAGAGATTGGAAAATGAGATATTTTAACTGTTTGTTTGGTTTTTCCTTTTTGTGTATTATCTTCTCTCTTTTTTTCTTCTTCTTTTTCCTTTTTTTGGAATTTAATGGGATTATATATAAATAGTTGGGGGGACTCCAACCCGTATCTCTCCTTGTCATCCTAGTGCCTCTTGGTGGCAGGGGGAGGCTCTGGGGGAAGGGAGGGGGGGTGAGGACAAACCCATCTATAAAATGGACTACATTTGACTCTCATCGTCCACGGGATTTCCTTGTGGCAGAAGGTGTCTGGTGGGGGGAGGGAGAGAATGTAGATGGATATGTTCTGTATGCCTTTGTTTTTTGTGTTATTATATAAAACCAATAAAAATTATTTTTTTAAAAAAAAAGAAGAAGAAGAAGACACATAAGTAGTCTTAGGAGGGAGAGTCCCTGGAGGGAAGGGGAGGACAGATTGCCAGTCCTTGATTTCATTTCCCCCCCGCCTCTCTGCCCAGTTCAACAGCTTCGAGCAGCTCTGCATCAACTTCACCAACGAGAAGCTGCAGCAGTTCTTCAACCACCACATGTTTGTGCTGGAGCAGGAAGAGTACAAGAAAGAAGGGATCGAGTGGGTCTTCATAGACTTCGGCATGGACCTCCAGGCCTGCATCGACCTCATCGAGAAGGTGCCTCCTTGCCTCGGCACGCCCTCCTTAGTCCCAAAAGGGCAACTTCCATTCATTTACTCCTAAGTTGGGGCGATTGCCTGGCCCCTCTCCCTGCTCAGTCTCTGTGCAAACACAATCCTGGGAGGCCACTGCCAGTCTGTGTAGGCAGTATTGAGCTAGGTTGACCCAATGGCCTAGTTCAGCAAAAGGCAGCTTCCTCCGTCCGTAGCAAATGGCCACGGGGCGGAGCTGCCTACTGGTGCCTCCTCCTTGCCTTCCATCCCCTGACGCCTGGTCCTCTTTCACAGCCCATGGGGATCATGTCCATCCTAGAGGAGGAGTGCATGTTCCCGAAAGCCTCCGACATGACCTTCAAGGCCAAGCTGTACGACAACCACCTGGGCAAGTCGCCCAACTTTGGGAAGCCGCGCAACATCAAGGGCAAGCCGGAGGCCCATTTCTCCCTCATGCACTATGCCGGCACTGTCGACTACAACATCAACAGCTGGCTGCAGAAGAACAAGGACCCCCTCAACGAAACGGTGGTGGGGCTCTACCAGAAGTCGGCCCTGAAGCTCCTGGCTCTCCTCTTCGCCAACTACACCGGATCGGACGCACGTAAGGGAGGGAACGGAAGGGGGCAAGTCTGGGCTGTCCGCATCCCAAACTCCATTCCGGTCCGTGAGACTGGATCGACAGAAAACTAACGGCTCTGGTTTGGAGTCATTTGCTTTAATACTATGGCAGCCCAGTGACCCTCAGTCAGTGCGGCCGTTGGGAGTGTGGGACTAGGACCTGGGAGATTGGGGTTCGAATTCCCGCTCTGCCGCAAGGCTTCCTGGGTGACGTTGGTCCAGTCGCTCGCTCTCAGCCGGACCTACCAGGGCACGCTAAGGAAAGCACAACGCAAACTGGGTGTCTGCCCACAAACACCAGCCAAAACAATGTGTCTTTGCAATAAAAATCAGCAAGCCTTGTGCCCTGCCCTTGTCTCAGCACGTATAGTTTCAAACCAGCCACCAATAATTTGTGGGAGTCGATCTCCAACCATGTAGATATTGAGCGATAGGGGAGAAGCATGTGACCCTCTCTTGCTGGATCCCACGCCTTCCTAATTAATGCATTCCGGTATTTCTTTGGCTGCATCTTGAATCCCCGTTTCTCTCTCTCCAAACAGCTCTTGATTCCAAGGGGAAAACGACCCACAAAAAGAAGGGCTCTTCCTTCCAGACCGTGTCTGCTCTGCACCGGGTGAGGATATCCTGAGGCCTCCTTCCTTGGAGAGGCTGGAAGCACCATCCTTAGGTGGCAGCCCTTGGGCTGTTGCTCCTTCCTTCTTCTGCTTCCTTGCACCCCTTTCCCCAGAAGAGGATGAGCTTCTGTGGTGGGCTTCCTCTGGTTGCCCCGCTCTCCTTAGGTCTACTTGCCCCATCACCACCAACCTTGTTGGCTGTCTGGAAACAAAAGGGGTGGCAAGGATAATAATAATAATAATAATAATAATAATAATAATAATAATAATATTTATACCCCGCCCATCTGGCCGGGTTCCCCCAGCCACTCTGGGCGGCTTCCAAAAAAACAGAAATTCTAAAATACAGAAATCCATCAAACATTAAAAGCTTCCCTAAACAGGGCTGCCTTGAGATGCCTTCTAAAGGTCTGGTAATTGTTGTTCTCTTTGACCTCTAGTGGGAGGGCATTCCACAGGGTGGGTGCCACTACCGAGAAGGCCCTCTGCCTGGTTCCCTGTAACTTGGCTTCTCGTAGTGAGGGAACCGCCAGAAGGCCCTCGGAGCTGGACGTTATTGGGGGACCCAGCGAGGCCTGAGCCAAGCTTGCCATGTGGCTCCCATCGCCCAAACTTCCCTTCAGTGGAGGCCACTGAGTTCCCACAATGAGGACCAAGTGGGCAAACACGTATTTTCTCCCCAGCCACTGACATATCCATCTCAATCTTTTCTTATTTCTTTTCATCCCATCCCAGCCTCTTCTACATTATGTTTTGGACTTGTTTTTTCCTCCTCTTTGGTGATCACTCGTAACCGAGTAAGATTGTCTTCCATGAACACGGTCTTAACAGTGAGTCCGTAAGTGACGGTGGAGGCCAATTCTGGATCCACACGCCCTTCCACAGTGGGGGACATAGGTTCCCAGGCGGGAGCTGATTATGGTGAGGGTTTCCCAAATGCGCCTTCCTCTTAGCACCTTTCTCCCTTTTGTCCTGAGTTAGAGCATCTTCAAAGTCCTCGACACCTTTGGTAAAGGCTGTTCTCCAATTGGAGCGCTCGCAGGCCAATGTTTCCCAGTTGTGAGTGTTTATACAGGTAAACTCGGAAAATAAGAATATCGTCGAAAAGTGCATTTATTTCAGTAATGCAACTTAAAAGGTGAAACCAATCTATGAGATAGATCAGGCATCCCCAAACTCGGCCCTCCGGATGTTTTGGGACTACAACTCCCATCATCCCTAGCTAGCAGGACCAGTGGCCAGGGGTGATGGGAATTGTAGTCCCAAAACATCTGGAGGACTGAGATAGATGCATGACATGCAAAGCAAGATATGTCAAGCCTTTATTTGTTGTAATTGTAATTATTTGTCGTTAGGCGGGTCAATTATAAATGGAATATAATTAATGAAATGTAATAGCGATGTTTATTTATGTCTATTTTTGTATTATTGTAACTATTTGTTTGATTACTGCGGAATTTCCAAAAGAAAGCATTTGTAAAAATTAAAAAAAGAATAATAATAAGTTGCATTACTGAAATAAATGCACTTTTTGACGATATTCTAATTTTCCGAGTTTCACCTGTACAGTGGAACCTCGGTTTATGAACACCTCGGTTTACGAATTTTCGGTTTACGAATGCCGCGAACCCATCTGGAACGGATTAATTCACTTTCCATTACTTTCAATGGGAAAGTTCGCTTCAGTTTATGAACGCTTCAGTTTATGAACAGACTTCCGGAACCAATTGTGTTCATAAACTGAGGTACCACTGTACTACATTTTAAAAGATTTGCCTTGAGAGAGCCTTTGAACCTCTTTTGTTGACCACCGGCATTACGCTTTACATTTTTAAGTTCAGAATAGAGTAGTTGCTTTGGAAGACGATAATCAGGCATCCTGATTATTTTGGACTGCAACTTGGCTGGCTGGGGCTGATGGGAGTTGTAGTCCAAAGCATCTAGAGGTTGGCCAGGCTTGCCTTGTAGCCTCCAATCCCTTTTTGTCACCCCCTTCCTGTCTCCAGCAAAACTATAACTCCTTTCCCCTTCCCCGTTAATCAAATCCATCTGCCCATCCTCTGCCTTGCCTGCCTAGACACCTCTCGTTCCGTCCTCTTTCATAAAACTTGCCCCATCTCAACTACCAGCCTGCCTTCCCAAGTCGTCCTTCCTCATCTCTCCCCTTCCTCCATTCCATCTCAACTCACCTGCTCTTCCTTTCTCACCCAGGAGAACCTCAACAAGCTGATGACCAACCTGCGCTGCACCCACCCTCACTTTGTGCGCTGCATCATACCCAACGAGATCAAGGCTCCAGGTGAGACCCCAGGTCCCTCTTACATGATGTGCCTTTGGGGCCCTACCGCTCTCTCTCTCGGATTCCCATCAGTCCAAGCCAGCACGGCCAATGGTCGGGGGTGGTGAGAGCTGTAGTCCTTGTGGAAGGCCTGTAGCTCAGTGGTAGAGCCACCTGCCTTGCATGCTGAAGGTCGCAGGTTCAATCCCTGGTGTCTCCAGTTAGGGTTTCCATTGTTACTGGTGTGACCCCAGCGAGAGAGATTTTCGAAGTATTTTAAGTGGTTTAGAAATGCTTTTAAATCACTAGATTAAAGTGCTTACGTGGTAGGGACCGATTTCCCCCTTTCACGTTATCCATCCCCTTTCTCCTGCTCTCTCAGGTGTGATAGACAACCCCATGGTCATGCACCAGCTGCGCTGTAATGGGGTACTGGAGGGGATTCGGATATGCCGGAAGGGGTTCCCCAACCGGATCCTCTACGGGGACTTCCGGCAAAGGTAGGCTTAACTCTCAAGTGGTGAAGACGCAGGATGCTTCAGAGAGGCTGAGAGTGTCACTGGGGCAGTGGTTCCCAACAGGTGGTCCGCGGACCCCCAGGGGTCCGTGAGCTATGCCAGAGGGGTCCGCAAGATGCTATTAGAAAAAAATATATATTAAATATATTTCGTATGATAACAGATTTTTTGTTTTGGCCGCTTCCTGCATGAGCAGAGTCTAGCACAAAACTAGAATTACAGTAGATAGAGGCAGTAGTTCTGCTGTATGCTGTTAGGTGGCGCTTTACAAACACTACTGTTTTGCAAAGAGGCAGCGCGCGCATTCTACTAACGCTCACCTCCCCAAGATGCTTTGCGCGCGTCGGCTTCACTTGTGCGCTATTGCGCAGGTACCCTGTCTTCTCCATTCCCCTCCCTCCTCCCTGGCGCGCGCTGCCTCTTTGCAAAACAGTAGTGTTTGTAAACAAAGCATTGTTTATCGTGGAAGCTACAGTTCACGTAGTTAAAAATGGACCGTTGATTAAAAAGTGGTTCGTTAAAACGACAAAAGCCTACAGATGAAGAGGAAGAACTGTAAAAAACATATAAATATAAAATATAAAAAGACTCTTAATTTGGCTCTCGCTTTTTAATTTTAGGATTAGGAATTAATGGGGGTCCTTGTCACAATAGCGGCTCGATGAGGGGTCCTCGAGAAAATTTTGTTGGGAACCCCTGCACTGGGGGAAGGAAGGTACATGAGTATGGGGTTGTCCCGAGCACAATGAGGCAACGTCTGAGGGAAGTTGCCTGCATGGCAGTTCACTGTCAGGGTTATGTCTGCTCAGTTCAAAAAGAAAATGCATTCTGCCTTTTATAGAATCCTAGAATTGTAGAGTTGGAAGGGACCGCAAGGACCATCTAGTCTAACCCCCTGCAGTGCAGAAATCATAGCTACACATACAGTCGTGCCTTGGTTGTCCAACGCCCTGGAACTCTGACATTTTGGCTCCCGAATGCCAGAAACCTGGAAGTGATTGTTCCGCTTTGCGAACATTCTTTTGGAACCCGAATGTCCGATGGGGCTTCCGCGGCTTCTGATTGGCTGCAGGAGCTTCCCGCAACCAATCAGAAGCCGTGATTGGGTTTTCAAACGTTTTGGAAGTCGAATGGACTTCAGGAATGAAATCCATTCGACTTCCAAGGTACGACCGTAACGACATTTATATTCCGCTCGATCATCAACATTTCAAAGTGGTTCTATGGGGAAGTCCTCTCGAACATTCCTACCCAAGCCACCTTCTCTGGTCTCTTGAGATTTCAGCAGGCATGGGCAACGTCTTTCCAAACTTACTTTCACAGCCATGAATGAGGACTAGAAACTTGATGGGAGGAAGATGAGATTCTCCGGGTCCCGAGTATTCTGCCACAATTTAGTTGTGAAATATACACGGTCCTGGCCTTTGATCTGGGCATCTGCCCATGTTGAGAGGGAAAAGCCCAGGGAAGGGAAGCTGACGGGGGTATCTAGCACTGCTTCTTCCTTTCCTCTCTCCCAGATACCGCATCCTGAACCCAGCTGCCATCCCCGACGGCCAGTTCATCGACAGCAGGAAAGGGGCGGAGAAGCTGTTGGTCTCTCTCGATATCGACCACAGCCAGTACAAATTTGGGCACACTAAGGTGAGAGGCGGGATGAACCACTTCCTCACAAGGAAAAGGCAGTGACATCACCATTCCAGGCCATGCTGTTGATTGGCTCCTCCAAACAGAGGAGACTAGGGCTAATCCTGTGCCCGGTTGTGTGTTTTCCCTGCTGCCGAGCGTGGGTCACTCCCTGGTGAGGTTTGGATTGGCTGTGACACACAGGCGCAGGCGCAGGACCCAAGCTTCATCGTGTACAGAGCAGGGCGACCAAGATTATATAGGCCCAGTAGTAAACTGGTAACCTGCGCAGGGGTCTGAACACAGGTTGTTTTTCTTCAAAAAAAACCAAAAACAACAACAAGCCACAATGCTCTCTTTTTGCCCAGGTGTTCTTCAAGGCTGGTCTTCTGGGTCTGCTAGAGGAGATGAGGGATGAGCGTCTCTCCCGCATCATCACCCGGATCCAGGCCCAGTCCCGCGGAGTCCTCGCCAGGATAGAAGTCAGGAAGATCATGGAAAGGAAGTAAGTTCCTTAGTGGATTTTCCCAGAATTTGTAGGTATGGTTACATGGGGAACGGCCTGGGTGTGTTGGAGCCCTCCGGTTGGAATTTGGGATTGGGGAGAAATTCAGTCCAGTTCTCATTTAACCTGCCCTGTTCACGCTTACTGAAGCTGAAAGCTGGTCAGCCTTCAAAATTCACAGCTCCCTGAATTTTGCAAATGCTGTTCTCCAGGCAAGTAATGTGCCCCAAAGTACACATGGCAGGGTGAAGTGTGCAGAGAAACACATGTATTGGTGGAAATAAAGAATCTGTGCAAAAAAGTGGGTGCAGTAGGCAAAATTGCGTATTCTTCGTGGTAAACACTCGCTGGTGAATTTTCACGAGGACTGGTTTTTCTTTTAAAAAAAAGAATTGCAAACTAATGTGAAGAATTGAATGAGGGGAAATTGGGAGGCTGAGTGACACCGAAATGGACAGACTCACTCCTCCCTTAGTCAGAACTAGGTGGACCCAGGAAACAGCTCACCTACAAACTAAGCCTATCTGTATAATCTTGAGGACTATAAAATTTATGGAAGATTAGATTCTCAGGATGCGGAATTCTGTGCATCTTGCACTGGATGCAACTGCAGAATGGTGAAATAATCCCAACTTTGCTTGTTACAAGTGAGCCTCCTGTTTCAGGCAGGGATATGTGGCCTCCCACTTGGCGGGGTGGCCTTTTCTGTGTTCTGTACCCTGACGTGTCCTCCCTCATCATGCCACCCCAAACTCTCCCCTTCTCTGATTTGCAGGGAATCGCTGCTGGTGATCCAGTATAACATCCGGTCCTTCATGGTGGTCAAGAACTGGCCTTGGATGAGGCTCTACTTCAAGATCAAGCCTCTGCTGAAGAGCGCGGAGACCGAGAAGGAGATGTTGGCCCTGAAAGAGGAGTTTGCCAAGCTGAAGGAGGCTCTGGAGAAGTCGGAGGCCCGGAGGAAGGAGCTGGAGGAGAAGATGGTCTCCCTGCTCCAAGAGAAGAACGACCTCCAGCTGCAAGTGCAGGCTGTAAGTTGGGGCGATGGGGCAACAAATATATTATTTGACCTTCTCCCTTAACCGAAAAAGGAGGCAAAGTGGCTGAAAAGCGCCATGAACTCGGGCTTTCGCAGTAAAGCCTTGGGCATGTCTTCTTCCTTCGCCAGGAGCAAGACAACCTTGCAGACGCGGAAGAGCGCTGTGACCAGCTGATCAAGAACAAGATCCAGCTGGAGGCCAAGGTGAAGGAGCAGACAGAGAGGCTGGAGGACGAGGAGGAGATGAATGCCGAGCTGACAGCCAAGAAACGGAAGCTGGAGGACGAGTGTTCGGAGCTCAAGAAGGACATTGACGACCTGGAGCTGACCCTGGCGAAAGTGGAGAAGGAGAAGCACGCCACAGAGAACAAGGTGAGCAGCGATGGAAGCGAAATCTGTCTTCGCTATGTAGTCCAAGGAGCTTTTGCTACTATCAGTTGGATCCGGATTAAGGTTGGCAGCCGGGAGAGTTGATTCTCCATGAGATTCCTGCACTGGGAGCCTCCAACCTTTGTTTTGTTCCGTTCAGTGCCGCCTTGAATTTTGCCTACATCCTCCTCCTCCTCCTCCTCCTTCCTTCTTCTTTGGTGATCACTTGTGGCCGAGTAAGATTGTCTTTTACAGTGGGTCCGTAAGTGACTGTGGAGGCCAATTCTGGATCCACACAGTGGTGACAAAGATTTCTGGGTGGGAGTTGATCTCGGTGAGGGTTTGCCAAATGTCCCTTCCTTGTAGCACATTTCTCCCTTTCGTCCTGAGTTTGAGCGTCTTCAAAGCCCATTTGGTAAAGGCTGTTCTCCAATTAGAGCACTCGCAGGCCAGTGTTTCCCAATTGTTGGTGTTTATACTACATTTTTTTTAGATTTGCCCTGAGAGAGTCTTTAAACCTCTTTTGTTGACCACCAGCATTATGCTTTCCATTTTTAAGTTTGGAATAGCGTAGTTGCTTTGGAAGACGATAATCAGGCACCCGAACATCAAGACCAGTCCAACGAAATTGATGTTGAAGAATCATTGCTTCGACACTATTGATCTTTGCTTCTTCCAGTACACTGGCATTAGTTCACCTGTCTTCCCAAGTGATGTATAAAAACTTTTCTGAGACACTGTTGATGGAATCTTTCGAGGATTTCATCTAATAACTCAATATTATAATATGCCCATAGGCTAAAAACCTCACAGAGGAGATGGCTGGCCTGGATGAGATCATCGTGAAGCTAACCAAGGAGAAGAAAGCTCTCCAGGAGGCACACCAGCAAGCCTTGGATGACTTACAAGCTGAGGAAGACAAGGTCAACACCCTCACGAAAGCCAAGGTCAAGTTGGAACAGCAAGTGGACGATGTAAGTGCATCAACTGCAGCACTCGCATGGCAGACGGCGTGATATTTTTTCACATTTTCCTCAAAGGAGTCGGAAGGCGTTCAGTGTAGTAAACACAACAGCAACCACATTGTTGATCTTAGGGGTAGCGCTTCCTTCAGGGTCTCACTGTCTTTGCTTGACAGCTGGAGGGCTCGCTGGAGCAAGAGAAGAAGATCCGGATGGACCTGGAACGAGCCAAGAGGAAGTTGGAAGGGGACTTGAAGCTGACCCAAGAAAGCATCATGGATCTGGAGAACGACAAGCAGCAGTTGGACGAGAAGCTGAAGAAGTAGGGGTGCTTTATTGTTATCGCTAACTCCCTGCCTCCCTTTTGTTACGGATATTTGTGCTCCTGCCACTCTGCGGTTGGATGCAGCAAATTGGTTCTTGTCTTCCCCAGGAAAGACTTTGAGCTCAACGCACTCAATGCTAGAATTGAAGATGAGCAATCCTTGGCCATCCAGTTGCAGAAGAAGCTCAAAGAGTTACAGGTAAAAGGTTGATGACAGAGCGATGTGCATTGAAGCCAACTTCACTGGTGTGCTCGCTCTCTCTCTCTCTCTCTCTCTCTCTCTCTCTCTCTCTCTCTCTCTCTCTCTCTCTCTCTCTCTCTGTGTGTGTGTGTGTGTGTGTGTGTGTGTGTGGAAAACCCAGGACCAAAATGAGGCACATCACTCAATATTTTTGGGTAGAGGATAGCTGCTTCTAACAGAGCAATAACTTGTGAGAAATTCTGTACCTCAAATATCTGCTGTGAGGAATGGGGGTGTTATTAGCAACCAGTCCATGTTAGCTTTACATTCTGCTCAGTTTTCTGCCATTTTTTTTTAATCCCACAAACCTCTCGCATTTAAATTGTATGCATTTCCCTCTAAAATATACACGTTTGCATGCACTTTCCCACGAAATGCATTACCGTATGTAACCTTGCGAGCTGAGAATTGCACCATTCATTCACTATGAAGGATACAGTTGTACCTTGGATCCTGAATGCCCTGGAACTCAGACGTTTTGGCTCCCGAAGACTGCAAACCCAGAAGTGATTGTTCTGGTTTACTAACGTCCTTTTGCAACCTGAACGTCCAATGGGGCTTCCAGGGCTTCTGATTGGCTTCAGGAGATTCCTGCAGCCAATCAGAAGCCACAATTTGGGTTTCAAAGTCGAATGGACTTCCGGAATGGATTCTGTTAGACTTCCAAGGTAAGACTGTGTGTTCCGATCCATGTATTAGTCTAGGAAGTGCAAATTGGGTCAGTCCACTTAAAGATTCAGATTGAATGGAATCCTCCAGTGCCCCTAGATGTTATTGACCTTTGAACATCCATGGAAGCTTCATGAATCTGGATCTAGGCCTGGGGCTTTGAAATGGAGGCCGCCGACAGAATTCCTGGAGCGTGCTTTTCTAGATCTTGCTGACAGAATGTCTCCCTCCTTCCCTGGTCCAGGCACGGATCGAGGAGCTGGAAGAGGAGCTGGAGGCGGAACGCACAGCCCGGGCCAAGGTGGAGAAGCAGCGCTCCGACCTCTCGCGGGAGCTGGAGGAGATCAGCGAGCGGCTGGAGGAGGCCGGCGGGGCCACCTCTGTGCAGATCGAGCTGAACAAGAAGCGGGAGGCGGAATTCCAGAAGATGCGCCGCGACCTGGAGGAGGCGACTCTGCAGCACGAGGCCACGGCGGCCGCGCTCCGCAGGAAGCATGCCGACTCAGCGGCGGAGCTGGGGGAGCAGATTGACAACCTGCAGCGTGTCAAGCAGAAGCTGGAGAAGGAGAAGAGCGAGTTGAAGTTGGAGCTGGACGACGTCGCCTCCAACATGGAGCAGTTGCTGAAAGCCAAGGTTCTAAGCCAAAGAATGGGGGCGGGGTTTGTTTGGGGCAGGGCGGGGCAAGGCAGGTGATGTCACGGTCTGAGGGCAGAGCCACAGTTTGCGGTGGGGTTGTAACACGGCGGGAGAACAACCAGGAGACATCGAACCGGTTGATTAGGACTGGGGTACAGAGATAGGGGTAGGGACTCAGGTGGCGCTGTGGGTTAAGCCACAGAGTCTAGGGCTTGCTGATCAGAAGGTCGGCGGTTCGAATCCCTGCGACAGGGTGAGCTCCCGTTGCTCGGTCCCAGCTCCTGCCCACCTAGCAGTTCGAAAGCACAGCAAAGTGCAAGTAGATAAATAGGGACCGCTCCGGCGGGAAGGTAAACGGCGTTTCCGTGCGCTGCTCTGGTTCACCAGAAGCGGTTTAGTCATGCTGGCCACATGACCCGGAAGCTGTCTGCGGACAAACGCCGGCTCCCTCGGCCTATAGAGCGAGATGAGCGCCGCAACCCCAGAGTCGGACACGACTGGACCTGATGGTCAGGGGCCCCTTTACCTTTACCTTTACAGAGATAGGGAGGTGTTGAGATTCAGAGGGGGCACCCTTCATTCCAGAATCAAAATTAAAACTGTTCCCTCCTCTGACCGGGTGCTGCTGCTCTCCATGCCCCACTACATTTATTCCCCAACAACTCCTCTTGCCGTCGGGTTTCAGGCCAACCTGGAGAAAATGTGCCGCACCTTTGAAGACCAAATGAATGAGCACCGGGCCAAGTCCGAGGAGAGTCAGCGGATGGTCCACGACCTCACCTCTCAGCGAGCTAAGCTCCAGACTGAGAATGGTGAGTAGGGAAGGCTGATGCACCCCTCAGTTCATACGATGTCTTTTTCCTGGAGATTGAATTTAGGACATTTTGCATGCAAGGCTGAGCTAAAGCCCATCTCCCATAGCTTCATGGCTGGCCCTTCTTGACAGTTTTCTGGTTTAGCCATTTCTCCTCCATCTTTGCTCAGATGCAACCAGGTTTCCACCTCCCTAAACTTCCATCCATCCATCCATCCGTTCAAAGTTTTCTTTCTTTTCTTCCTTCCTGCCATGCCCTACTTTCATCACCCCCCCCTCTTTTCCCTTTCTTTCAAAATGATTGCTCATACAGTGGTACCTCGGTTCTCGGACGTAATCCATTCCGGAAAACCGTCCGAGTTCCGAAACGGTCGACAACCGAGGCGCAAAGGGCAGCCTGCAAATTCAGTTGAAAAAAAAAAAGGAAAAACACGCAGCGGAAGCCGTTTAACTTCCGAGACGCGTTCGAAAACGGATGCATTTACTTCCGGGTTTCTGGCATTTGGGTTCCGAAACGTTTGTCAACGGAGACATTCGAGAACCGAGGTTCCACTGTACCGTTTCCCTTTACTTTCCAAGCTAAAAATCAATATTCTGATGCTCCTCCCCACTCCAAAAGAAACCCTGAATACATAAATGACCTGAGCTATCCTTCTTGCCTCAACTCCTGACCTTGCAAGAGGGGAGGGGGAACCAGCTAGCAACTAACTTCTATTTAAAGAAATAACTATAGTCCACCTAATTTGGTGTTCATCATCGATGGCACCCTCTGCAGAACACTTTCTGAAGAGAAGCGTGTAGAGACAGACACAGCCAACCTGTGGGGTCCCTGTTCAACATGGCCGCCGATTCCGATGACAACAAAACTCCCGGAGATAATGGATTCCCCCACCTCAATTCTTCTCCCTAGGTGAATTATCCCGCCAGATGGATGAGAAGGACGCTCTGATCAACCAGCTGACGCGAGGGAAGCTGACGTACACCCAGCAACTGGAAGATCTGAAGAGGCAACTGGAAGAAGAAGTTAAGGTAAGGGGGACACAAAGAAGTTTGGGAAGGAAGTCCACAGGACTCAACGCGAAGGGTAGGTACTGGTCCGGTCAGGACTGACGGTCACCGAGACCATGTGGCTGTTCCCTTCTCAGGCCAAGAATGCTCTGGCACATGCGCTGCAGTCGGCCCGCCATGACTGCGACCTTATGAGGGAGCAGTATGAGGAAGAAACGGAGGCCAGAGCGGAGCTTCAGCGCTCGCTGTCGAAGGCCAACTCCGAGGTGGCGCAGTGGAGGACCAAGTACGAGACCGACGCCATCCAGAGGACAGAGGAGCTGGAGGAGGCCAAGTAAGTGGGGCGGAGGGCAACGAGACCCACAACTCACCTCACTTCACAACCACAGGCCTGTTGCATCACCGACCCTTTCCCACCCTTGTATGTTCAAGTTGAAACAAAATGGGGGGGGAAGCAATTGAAACAACAAAAACACGTAGAACGGTAAAACTGTCCCAGCCGAAAACAGGACAGTCGATTCAGCAAAAGAAATGGATCTTGTAGAACAAAACAGGCAAAAATAAAGAGGTGTGTACAGCGGAAGCCGTACAATGAAGATGCTGCGCTCTGTGAGGAGGGAATTCAATGGCTTAAGGGCTGCCACAGAGAAAGTTCTTGCCCTGCATTTTAGAGGGTAGCCTAAGTACGAAACACCACCACCCCCGCCGATCTCAACACCTGAGAGAGTCTATAGGGGCGGAGGTCATCTTCCTTGAGGCCTAAGTGGCCTAGGGCTTTAAACGGCACTATGAGCTCCTTGAATTGGGCCTGGAATCCAACCTGAATTTAATTTCCCCAGAGGAGTTGTGGTTTTAAGCAGACTTTTTCAGCAGGGGGCCGGTCCACTGTCCTTCAGACCTTGTGGGGTACCAGACTATATTTTTTTGGGGGGGGAATGAACAAATTCCTGTGCCCCACAAATAACCCAGAGATGCATTTTAAATAAAAGCACACATTCTACTCATGTAAAAACACGCTGATTCCCGGACCATCCGTGGGCCGGATTTAGAAGGCGATTGGGCCAGATCCGGCCCCCCAGGCCTTAGTTTGCCTACCCTTGTTTTACGCAAAGCAGGAGGGGTGAGCCCCTTCTTCTTATCTCCTTTCCTTAAGCCCCAGAGGTGCCCGTCCTTGTCATGGATTTGGGCTCCTTCCACATCCATTGGCTCATGGTGCCTGTCGCCCGTTTGTGTGTCAGGAAGAAGCTGGCGCAGCGCCTCCAGGACGCCGAGGAGGCGGTGGAGGCCGTGAACGCCAAGTGCTCTTCGCTGGAGAAGACCAAGCACCGCCTGCAGAACGAGATCGAAGACCTCATGGTGGACGTGGAGCGCTCAAACGCGGCCGCGGCTGCCCTGGACAAGAAGCAGAGGAACTTTGACAAAGTACGGCGGGAAAAGCAGAGGGAAGGACCCGGAAGGGGTGGGTAGGGGACAGCTGCGGCCCACCCAGTTCTGCTTAGTGGGGATACTGGGCCGTACTGGATGCTTGCGAAGCAAAGCTCACATCTGCGCCGCATGCTCTTAACTCACTTTAACTGGTACGCCACAATGGCTTGGCTTCAAGGATGTCCGTTTGCTCGCTGTGAGAGCAGCGGGCCTAGGAGCGCCTCAAAAAAGAGCGATTCTCAAGCCTTACTCTCTCTGCTTCTCCATCACCCACTATAGCTCCTGTCAGAGTGGAAGCAGAAGTACGAGGAGTCCCAGACGGAGCTGGAGTCGTCGCAGAAGGAGGCCCGTTCTCTCAGCACCGAGCTCTTCAAGCTGAAGAACGCCTATGAAGAGTCTCTGGAGCACCTGGAGACCTTCAAGAGGGAGAACAAGAACTTGCAAGGTGAGCCTTTTTCTCCCTCAGGGTCCAATCCTGCCTTGGCGCGCTGCCATGCCCCAAACGAAACCTGCTGCTGTCAGATGCCACCTGACTCCTTACCTTTTTCCTGTTCCCGGCAGAGGAGATTTCCGACCTCACGGAGCAGCTTGGATCCAGCGGCAAGACCATCCACGAGCTCGAGAAAGTGCGGAAGCAACTTGACGCGGAGAAGATGGAGTTGCAGGCGGCACTGGAGGAGGCTGAGGTGAGGAGGGCCTTTGGCTGTGATCCTAAAAGCGACACCGCGGCCATCTTGTTTTTCAGTTGGCCTTCCTTTCTTCCTCTTTCCGTCCCCTCAGTTTCGTTTCATCCTCCCCTCACGATCTTTCGCCTCCAGATGTACAAATGTCCTTTCTGTCAGCCCTTTCTCTCCTCGCCCCTATTTTCATCTGAGGGATGCGGGAGGGCGTGGCGTGACCTTGTCCCTTTCCCTCTACCCAATATCTCCCTCCGTGATCCAGGCCTCTCTGGAGCACGAGGAAGGCAAGATCCTGCGGGCCCAGCTGGAGTTCAACCAGATCAAGGCCGACATCGAGCGCAAGCTGGCCGAGAAGGATGAGGAGATGGAGCAGGCCAAGCGCAACCACTTGAGGACGGTGGACTCGCTCCAGGCCTCCCTCGACGCCGAGACCCGCAGCCGCAACGAGGCGCTGAGGGTCAAGAAGAAGATGGAGGGCGACCTCAACGAGATGGAGATCCAGCTCAGTCATGCCAACCGCATCGCGGCCGAAGCACAGAAGCAAGTCAAAACCTTGCAGGGGTACCTCAAGGTAACACCAGAAAGTTCAGTCTTCTCGTTGCCCACCTCCCCCCCCCCGGGCAACGCAGCAGTGGGGTAAAGCCCCCTTTAGTTTGTACCTCATCTCTCCCTCCCCCCAACCCTTGGCTTCATCTTGGCTCCCTTCTTCTTCTTTATCTATAATTTTTATTATATTTTCTGTTTTGCATTTTATAATATTCATTTAAACAACCTTAAAATATCAGTAACTTCCTTTCTTCTCTTTCCGTGGCTCATTTTGCATAACATAAATCCTTGCATATTTTATATAAACTAAACCATTCAGTGTTCCATTATTGCATCCATCAAAACATATTTACACTGTTGAATTTATCTTAATGCTGCCCACGTTTTCAAATATACACAGTTCCCCCCCCCCCATACATTCAATAAACACTTTCTAATCTTCTTTAAACGAATGTTCTTGTCCTCATCTTCTCCGCAAGCTGCACATATTCCATCAGTTTAAGTTGCCATTCTTCTTTCATTGGGACTTTGCTTGTTTTTCATTTGGGGGCTAACAAAACATGGGCTGCTGTAGTGGCATACATAAACAACCTTTTTTGACACCTGGGAATTTCCGTCTGAATTATCCCCAACAAAAAGGACTCTGTTTTTTTTTTAAAGGACTTTAAACCTTTCCCCCCCCCCAATTCATTATGAATTATTTCCCAACGCTCTATGACCCTTTTACAGGTCCACCACACCTGATAGAACACAGCCTCGGTCTCATTGCATCTCCAGCACTTATCTCGGCTCCCTTCCTTTCCCCTCCCAGGACACCCAGATCCAGTTGGACGATGCCGTCCGAGCCAACGAGGACCTGAAAGAGAACATCGCCATTGTGGAGCGGAGGAACAACCTGCTGCAGGCGGAGCTGGAGGAGCTGCGTTCCGTGGTGGAGCAGACGGAGCGGGCCCGAAAGCTGGCGGAGCAGGAGCTGATAGAGACCAGTGAGAGAGTCCAGCTCCTCCACACACAAGTAAGAGCAGCCTCAGAAGCAAGGCCGCTACTAAAGCTCCTGAGTTGGGATCAGCCAGGAAACAGACAATTTCTGCCCTCAGACATCCCTTCCTATTATGTACATTTCCGCTATACCCCTGTATAGTGGCGTTCGCAGGAGTGACTTAACACTCACCCCACATTTGTAAGAAATCGGTACTTTAGTGTGGTAGCACCTTCTGCTTTGGAACTCCCTGCCGATTGACACCAGGGTGGGGCCTTCCTTGTGCTCTTTCCGGCGCCTGCGTAGAATCATTTTTTGTTTAGACAAGCCTGTTTCTCCGAAAGTAAGACGTAGCCATAAAATAAGCCATAGCAGTATTTTTAAGCATTCAACGAATATAAGCCATACCCCGAAAATACGCCATAGTGATAGGCAGTTAAACCTTATAGGTTAAACCGTACCATACTTAATAAAAAAAATAAGACATCTCCAGAAAATAAGCCATAGTGGGGGTTTTTTTGAGGAAAAATAAATATAAGACGGTGTCTTATTTTCAGATACGCAGCACGTTAATTGGGGTGTGTGTGTTTTAGCTTACAGCTGGTTTTAAATAATAGTAGGATTTATTTTTTTAAAAAAAAGCTGTTTTTAACTCTTTATGACTGATAATTTTATTGGTTCTGCAAACTGCTCTGAGGTGTTTTATTTTTATTTTTTTAAAAAAATCAAGCGGTGCATAACTTTTTTTAATGAAATAAATACCGTATTTTTCCGTGTATAAGACTAGGCCCCCCCCTCAAAAATAATGTACAGAATTTGGGGGGGGGGCGTCTTATACATGGATAGATCTCCCCCCCTCCATTTTCTTAAATCGTAGTCTCCAAAAATAGGGGGCGTTTTATACATGGGGGCGCCTTATAGACGGAAAAATACGGTAACTTCTCGGCAATCGAGTTGCCTTATTGGAAAGCAGAGGCATCAGGACATCCAATCTGGGGCCCTCCCCGATGCAACCACGCAGCCCTGACCTCGGCAGTGACACCATCACTGTTGCCGCAGCTCTTCCCGGCCCAGAAAGCTGTTCCTGGGCTTTCTAGAACATTCTGAGCAGAGACCAGCATTCACCATATAATCCTAATGTTTTTACCACTGCCTCAAGAGTGGTGTGGGGCAATGGATTTATGGTTTGACCAGTAGCAGAAGCTTGGGATGCCAAGCCAGACCGGAGTCGGGAGATGATTTCTTAGCTGGGGGAAGATGGTGGCAGTGCCACAGGCCACCAGAGAAACATCTGGATTGTGGGGAAGGGGCTTCCGCAGGACCTCAAAAAGAAAGCAACACCTAGGAAGGCCCTCTTTCCCCACGATGCTGGTCGGCCACTCCTGCCTCTGGTGTGGGGGGAATGGACTTTCCGTCCATAGAAGATTCCAGAAACCATGGGACCAGCGTCCTGTGGGATTTATTGGGATGGTTCAGAAATTGGGGGGGGGGCGCTTCGAGGCGACCAGCAGAGGTCTAGAAAGAGTGGCTGCCTTTGCCTCAGGCTATAAATGCCAATGGAGCCATTTTCTGAGGTCACATTTTGGCAGGTCCTCCTATTTCTCCGGAGGCCGGCAGCCCTAGATCAAAAACCCACAGCATATTTGTTTGACAGAACACCAGCCTCATCAACCAGAAAAAGAAGATGGAGTCCGACCTGTCCCAGCTGCAGACGGAAGTGGAGGAGGCCGTCCAGGAATGCCGGAATGCTGAGGAGAAAGCCAAAAAAGCCATTACGGACGTGAGTGGAAAAAGAGATGCGTTCTTCCTCTTCTCCACTGAAACAGCGGCTCCAACCTGGAAGGGTTCCTTATGAACGTGGAAACCTGCCTCAGACCATTGGTCCATTGAGCTCAGTGTTGTCTACACTGACCGGCAGGGTTAGACAGATGAGAAGCATTTGCTACTAAGGTTATTTAGGAGGAGTTGCCTCAGCTGCACACTACAATACAGGGTGGGTGACCTGTGGCCCTGACCTCATCATGTGTGGCCCTCAACACCTCCCGAAAGTTGATCTTCCCTTCCTTCCTGTTAACATCCTCCTTGCTTTTCCTAGGTTCCTCCTAGTGCGCTTCCCCCCTTTCTGTGTAGTTTCAAAACAGCTGGAAGGTGCAGTGTTTTATTTGATTAAAATAACTTGATGGGATCTTTTTAAAAACCCAAAACTTTTCCCCGTTTTATATGGCAAAGGTTTATTTTGGCCCATCAGCCTGAGAACAATTATGTAGACTTCAGTCCTCTGTGTGCGTGTGTCTGCTAAAGCACACTAAAGTAAGAAAGGGATTTTATTCATTTGCTGTAGTTCCGTTGTGTAGTTACTTATCTGAGAGTAGCAGCATTGAACAAAGTGGTGCTTTGTTTCGCAAGACCAGGAATTCCTAATCTGAGGTAGCCGTGGTGAAAATTGAAGCAGAGCAGGGTTTTTTTCTTTTCTTTTCTGGATTAATAAACATAAAAAACACACTATTTCAGTTGCTGGCTTCACCAGGGCCGTCTTAAGGTCCTCGGGCGTCCTGGTGCAGGGATCCCTCGGGCGGGCGGCCCCCCACTCCTAAAAAAAAGAAAAGAAGGAAAACTCTTACCTGGGGTGCCGGGTGGCAGGAGCCTCACGGCGGCCCCCGCACCTCACAGCGGGGCCGCGCTGTGCCAGAGGCCGCTGGATAAGCAACCCGGAAAAAAGAGGTGCTGCTGAGGCGCGACAGGAGCTGCTCGCGGCCGGGCCGCCTCCGAGTGTCGCGGGCCATTTCCGTGGCCCGCCTGCTGAGCTCCGCGCGCCGGCCAGAGACACAGCTGGGTGAGTGCAGGATGCGGCCGTCGGGGTTTCTTCCCGCCAACAGGGCGCTGCGTTTCATTGGTAGAGGAGCTGACATGTGGCGTCACCTCTACCAATGAAACGCAGCGCCGGGGTGAGGGATGACCCTGGCGCTGCAGAGCGGAACAGGGTCCTAGTGCCCCTGTTCCGCTCGCTTACCTCCCTGCTCTCCCGGCGCGGCTGGTGGAGGAAAAAGGGCCCCTCAGTGCCCCCCTGATCGCCCAGGCGCCATGGTGCATTGCGCCACTGGAGTCAATGGGCGAGCCGGGCCTGGGCTTCACCCACCAGCATCTCTGCCCACTGCTAGCATGCAGACCCTGAGGGATTCCTCCTGAAGGAATGCGGCCCTGACAGAAAAAGGATGTTGCCGCCCCACAACAATGCATTCTTCGCCCACTAGGAGAACCATGTTTAGTGAAGATAATGTGGGCATAGAGGAAGGAGCCATTCTCTCTGTGGTGGACATGAGGAGAGGCCTGTTAGTCACATTGACGAGAATAGAGTGGTGCCGCGGTTTTCGAACGTAATCCGTTCTGGAAGACCGTTCGAGTTCTGAAATGTCCGAAAACTCAATAGCCGACAGCTAGGCCTCAGGATCTTGCATTCAGTGGAAGCCGTGTGGCATGTTTGACTTCTGAGGCATGTTAAAAAACCCGAAACATTTACTTCTGGGTTTACTGCGTTCATAAACTGAAATGTTCGTCAACGGAGACGTTTGAAAACCGAGGTACCGCTGTAAGTGGTTCAGGGATATAAAGAGGAGTATGGGCTCCTGGCCCCTTCACCTCCTCCCCTCAGGATTTTTAAGGCCTGCGTTGGGTTTGCCAGACTGAGGTAATTCTCCGCGTTCTCTCTGCTTCCTCCAGGCGGCCATGATGGCGGAGGAGCTGAAGAAGGAGCAGGACACCAGCGCTCACCTGGAGAGGATGAAGAAGAACATGGAGCAGACCATCAAGGACCTGCAGCTGCGCTTGGACGAGGCGGAGCAGCTGGCCCTGAAGGGCGGCAAGAAGCAGCTGCAGAAGCTGGAGGCCCGAGTGCGGGAGCTGGAGAACGAGCTGGAGATGGAGCAGAAGCGCAACGCTGAGAATGTCAAGGGCATGCGCAAGTGCGAGAGGCGCATCAAGGAGCTCACCTACCAGGTGCGGGGGCTCATAGATCTACATTCTATGTGGAACAGCATCTAGTTGAGCTAAGATCGAACGTGGTTCAATCTAACCACATTCCAAGCAAGTAGCCTGCAGAACACATTGACAGTGCCATCTCGAACCCAGCTCATCCCCCTCCCCCCAATTGCTAGTGGCTTGGCTCAGGAATCTGAAAAGATCTAGAATCAGGATGGCGATCTTTCTGAGCTTAAAATTACTTAATCAAACTGGTGGCATCCAAAATCTAATGAAGAACTGCGTTGCTCTGTGGTTTTCGAATAACAGGGAGAGTTGCAACCAGTTGAGAATTCAGAGGTAGCATCTTCTCCCGAAAATGAAAATTCAGGTGTGTTGCACTGAAAATGTACACCTGACACGAATTAATAAATGTAACTTATTAGGTCAGCCAGATGCTGCAGGAGACAGGTGGATCTGTTTAGGGAAGGCTTCTGGAACCAAGCATTGTGTTCCAAGTAAATTCTAGAGAGGGAAAATGTGCTCTGGAACAGGGAACTCCATAGTGCCCCCCCTCCCCAGACCCAAACGCACAAAGTTTGGAGATCAAAATACTGATATCTCCATTAGGAATTCAGAGTTCTGATGCGATGGCTCTCAGTGGAGCTTCAAAACATGTCCGCCATCTTTTAAGCCTAGCACAGTCCAGAAGGAATTAGACTCGCAGCTGTGACAGGGGAAGGCAGGACGGTCCAGTGACAACGAACAAAATGGCAGGCTCCCATTCCACATTTGGGGGCAGCAAACTTGCTTAGGGGGCATGGAGTGAGCTAGTTTCAGGGTCTCCGGGGGTATGGCTGCTGAGTTGCCGCCACCTGAAACAAATGCCGATTGCTGCCTAATGTTAGGGCCAGCTCTGGGATACAATGTGAGCAGGAACGAATCAGTTCCAGGTGAGCCCAGCAAGGAAAGGAAGCTAAAAAGGCCTGACTTGTTTCGGTTTTTGAATAATTTGGCAGCAGTCTACTGCTGCTGGGTGAAGTTTATCCCTTCTGATCCAGCCCCCATGGACCGTTTGCAGTCCTGCAAATACTACATGGGAGTTGACAAAGCTGTAAACCCAGCACAGTGAGTCCGTTTCCTTCTTCAGCTATGTGGATGCTAAATAACCTGCCTGTCTCTCTTTTTTTTAATTGCGTGTTGCAGACGGAGGAGGACCGGAAGAACCTCGTCCGTCTCCAAGATCTGGTGGATAAACTCCAGTTGAAAGTCAAGGCTTACAAGAGGCAGGCTGAAGAAGCGGTAAGAACGCAACCTTCGGGGCTAACGTCCCCAGACGGTGTTGGACTACAACTCCCATCAGCCCTAGCCAGTTTAGCCGACGGTCAGGGATGATGGGAGATGTAGTGAAAGCAACATCTGGGGGACCCAAGGCTGAGGAACACTTGCCTAGGCTCCCTCTGCCTCCTTGACACCTGGGAGAACTCGCCATGACCTGCCTCCTACGTGGCCCACATGGGAACACAGAAAGCTGTCTTATACTGGTATTGAGATCAGTAGTGCCTGCATTTGCTGGCAGCAGCTCTCCAGGGTTTCAGACAAGCGCCTCTGCCAGCCCACCCAGAGATGCTGATGATTGAACCCTGCGCACAAGGCAGATGCTCTAACCACTAAGCTCTGCAGCCACTCCTCGCTTCTCCATTCCCCGTCATTATTCCCATTTACGTGCCTAAATCAATGGACCTGCGGGTGAGCATTTTGCGGCGACCACAGAGAGCACTTCCATCTTCCCCGAATTTCCCCCTCGCACTACACGCACTCAGAAGTATTATCTTATTTCTTGTTTACGCCTCTCCCCACCTCGTCCCCACCGACAGGGCAGCCGAACGGGAGGGAAAATGACAACAGAAGCAAATGAAAATCCAATATCCAATTCCATTAGAATCAGAACTTGTAAGCAGCGTAAAATCAAATAAAACCACATGCCAGCAGGATGTAAAATGACAAGATTAAAAACAGCCAGACTGTTAAAATCAACCATCACCTGCTTTAATGCCTGCTGGGGGGAAGAGGGGAAAAAAAGGAAAGAGCTTTTTGTTTTGTTTCTGTTAGTTAGTCAGGACAGAGGTGGTTTTTAACAATCTTTCCAGAGGAGGAAATCCCATTCTAGGGGTGCCCATGCCGATAAGGCCCTGCTCCGCGTTTGATGCCTGTCTCAAAGTTCTGACATAAAGGAGGGGCGAGGCTCATCCAAGGGTCCTTACTCTTCCTCCTCATCCAGCAACCTGCAGGGACAGAGTTTCTCCCCACCTGCGATTCCAGCAGCTGGCAATACTGCCTTTGACAGCGGAGGTAGAACCTAGCCTTTTCTCTCTGGTAGACGCAGGTAGCCTTACCCTCTGTGAATTTTCCAGTTCTCTTCTAAAGCCATCCAAGTTGGTGGCCGCCGCTAACCTCTTGTGGCAGGGAGTTCCGCAGTTTGCACCGCGTGAAGAAGTTGCTTTTGTTTTCTCTGGGATCTTCCAGCATCCGGCTTCATTCGATGCCCCCCTGGTATGACGAACTAGCTTTAAGACAACACCCCATTGTGATTTCACCCCATCTCTTTCTCTCTCTCTCCCCCCCCCCCCGCCCCAATGCAGGAGGGGCAGGCCAACACCAACCTGGCCAAATTCCGGAAGGTTCAGCACGAGCTGGATGAGGCCGAGGAGCGGGCGGACATTGCCGAGTCTCAAGTCAACAAGCTGAGGGCCAAGAGCCGTGATATCGGGGCAAAGGTGAGAAACCTCTGGAGAGTTCTCTCTCCTCCAACTCCAGCCACGCTCCTTATAATTTTGGTCCCCCCCCCCACTCCCACCTGCCTGGTATCTGCATTTCTCCGCTGACTCCTCTTTCCTCTCTCCCTGTTCCCTTGCAGAAAGGTCTGAACGAGGAGTAACTCCTTTTGAAGATCAGACGTCCGCCCCCCCCCCATCCTCAACTCACACTCCACACCTGAAAGGCAGTGGAGGACGCTTCCCCCCCCCGCTCTGTATATCAGCAACAGGCCCCCGAAATGTAGAATAAAGGCTATCAAACAGCTATTGCATTCCGTGTGTCTCTGTACATGTCAGGGGCTATTTGCCAGAGTGGCCATGATGTAAAAGCTCGCAGGGTACATGTGAATGAATGCCAGTTGCTGCAGGCAAGCCAAGAGAGAAGGTGTTTTGCTGAATCACTGTGCTAGAGCTAGAGGAGCCTTTCAGCCTGGTGCTCTTTGTTACTTAAATAAAACCGAACTCGGAGCTGCAATAAAATGTTGCAGCATGAAGTGCTCCAGCTCTGCCCTCCAACCAGCTGAGCTCACCCCACCCCACCCCAGAAACACCATTCCATTCCCTCTTCCCCTGGTTTTCTTTTTGCCTCATTTCCCAGCAGATATTCGGTTATTAGTGGCCACAAAGCCTGCCCAGTCCTCCCTGAGTTTTTCTTTTTAGGGATCACTTCCTCTTTAGTATTTCTCCCCCCCCCTAAAGATTTTCTGTTGTCCTTCTGCAAATTTGAGATTCCCCCGAAGCATGCCGATACTGCCTGTTTTGTTTGTGTGTGTGGTTTTGTTTGGGCTTCAGAAACAATGGCACTCATAGCCTGAACATCAGAATTATAAGGAATAATGGTAATTTTACTAAGCATTTAGTGCAGGCACCCCCAAACTTCTGGACTACAATTCCCATCTTCCCTGACCACTGGTCCTGTTAGCTAGGGATCATGGGAGTTGTAGGCCAAAACATCTGGAGGGCCGCAGTTTGGGGATGCCTGATTTAGTGCCACAAAAGGTGCATTGCTGCTCAATAATAATTATTATTTTTACCCCACTCATCTGGCTGGGTTTCCCCAGAGTACAAGGGGGTGAAGATCTGTGCCCTGAGGAAAAGCGACAATCTCTGGGCTCATCCAGACGACCTGTTTATACCCCATTTCTCCTGTGTTTTTTTATTGCACAAAGCTTACACAGCTGTCAGGCTATTCCCGGTCTTAGTTACTGAGTGTTGCTTCTGATCCGTTTGCAGGGTATTTATATGTATTCCCATCCGTCATTCGTTCGCCCCACACTTTCCAACGTATGTTCCCATCACTGCAAGAAGCCCTCTCTCTTTTTAAGAGGATTTGTGGCCGTAGGGGGGCAGAGCCCTTAAATCCATCTTAACTGTGCAAACCTGAGTTTCTGGGTGTGTGTCTGAATCTCTCCATGCAAAATGCAATCTGGAGACACCCCCCAGGACAGCACCCTTGACCAACCCCTTCTCCCTGGGCGAGCCTGCCTCTCCACTGATGCAGAAGCACCAAATTCGCAGCAAAAGGCAAAGTTCCCTTTTGTCCAAAGTATCCAGAGTTGGCGTTTTTGCCCAGTTTTCTGGCAGTATCTTAAGCCCCTTCCTGAACGACGGCTGCCACCTTGTGGCTTTCACCTGTTATTGGCTAATTTGGCCTAATCTCTTTCCTTGTAAGGAAGAGAGATTTGCTAAAACCTAGGGTCACAATCGCGCCATACAGAATTCCGGGAGCTGTAGTTTGTTAAAGGAGCTGAGAGTTGTCTTCCCCTCCCAGAGCTACAATTAGCAAAGTGGTTTAACAATGATATGATATGATAGGTAAGGTAAAGGGACCCCTGACCATTAGGTCCAGTCGTGACCGACTCTGGGTTTGCGCGCTCATCTCGCATTATTGGCCGAGGGAGCCAGCGTATAGCTTCCAGGTCATGTGGCCAGCATGACAAAGCCGCTTCTGGCGAACCAGAGCAGCACATGGATACGCCGTTTACCTTCGCGCTGTAGCGGTTCCTATTTATCTACTTGCATTTTGACTTGCTTTCGAACTGCTAGGTTGGCAGGAGCTGGAACCGAGCAACGGGAGCTCACCCCGTTGCAGGGATTCAAACCGCCGACCTTCTGATCAGCAAGCCCTAGGCTCAGTGGTTTAACCCACAGCGCCACCTGGGTCCCTATGATATGATATGATAGCCATGTTCAAATATATAAAAGGATGTCATATGGAGGAGGGAGAAATGTTGTTTTCTGCTGCTCCAGAGAAGCGGACACGGAGCAATGGATTCAAACTACAAGAAAGAAGATTCCACCTAAACATTAGGAAGAACTTCCTGGCAGTAAGAGCTGTTCGGCAGTGGAATTTGCTGCCAAGGAGTGTGGTGGAGTCTCCTTCTTTGGAGGTCTTTAAGCGGAGGCTTGACAGCCATCTGTCAGGAATGCTTTGATGGTGTTTCCTGCTTGGCAGGGGGTTGGACTGGATGGCCCTCGTGGTCTCTTCCAACTCTCTGATTCTGTGATTCTAACCCCTTTTCCCCAGAGGACTCTGGGAGCTATAGCTCTGCGAGGGAAATGAGGGGTCTCCAAGCAACTCTCAGCACCCTTAACAAACTACAGTTCCCAGAAAAATGGGGGGCGGAGCCATGACAGTTTAAAGTGGTATCATAGTGCTTTAAAGGTATAGCATGAATGTGGCCTGAATTCTACTCAGAGTTAGACCCATCAGAATCAGTGAACCTTAGTCATGTTCATTCTTTTTAGTGGATTTAGTCGATTGTTTAATTTTGTGTGTCCTGAATTGATTTACAAGCAAGTAGAAAAGTATAATGCAGAAATAAAAATAGATCTAACAGTATAATTGTGGCAGCCCCTAAATTGTGGAATTTGCTCCTCCAAGAGGTGTGTTTTGCATCATTATGTAGTCTCCATCACATGCTGAAAGCACACATCTTTACCCTCCCTGGACTTTGAGATCTAAGATTTAGATTTTTAGGAGCCGCCCAATTCTTTGCAATTGTTTTAAGCTTATTTTTAAGTTGCTGTAACTCTGGGACCTTATAGCAAAAGGTGGGCAAGAAATCAGATAACTGATCATTTCAGGTGCACTATTTGAATGTCTAGAGCAGGGGTCAGCAAGGCTTACAGGGCATGGGCCAGATCACTCCCGCGGAGATCCTCCGTGGGCCGGACCGGCGTAGCGCGGCGCCGGAAATTGCTTCTGTGCATGCCCAGACGCCGGAAATCATGCCTGCGCAGAAGCAATTTTCGGCATCGGCATGCACAGAAGCAATTTCAAGCATCTGGGCATGCGCAGAAGTGATTTCCAGAGCCGCAGAAGAGAGTCCCCATGCAGCACTATGCCGGTTTAGCACAGCGCACGGGGACTCGCCAAGCGGGTGGCTCGGTTCGGGGGCGGCTCATGGACCGCTTCCGGCCCACGGGCTTTAGGTTGCCAACCTCGGGTCTAGAGCAGGGTTCTGAAGGCCAGTCTTGGCTCTCCAGGGCACCCCATTTGGCCCACAAGGCATTTCCCCCAAATTATACCCACCCACCAGCTGATGTCAGCTGAGGACAGGGTTAAATCTAACAGGAAACAGGCTGGCTCAGCCAAGACAGCAGACATTATTATTATTTTAAAAATTGTATACTGCTATTCATCTAGGATCACAGAGTGGTTTGTGTCATAATAACAGAAAATGAGAGTGCTCTCTCTCTCTCTCTCTCTCTCTCTCTCTCTCTCTCTCTCTATATATATATATATATATATATGTTTGTAAACTGGCTATGTTTCTTTGTCTCCAATGTTCAACAAAACCGCTTGACCGATTGAGGTGAAATTTTGACACAACATCAGATGTGAATGTCCGAAGGCTATAGGAAAGTTTGCTAAGACAGATGGCACACCTGTGCCAGGTAAAAAACCCAAAACCCCGTGTTTCAAAACACACCACTCAGGCGAAAATGCATGCTGGGAAAAGAACCAGGTTGCAAACCAGCGCCCTCTAGCGGCAGCTACACGGGTACTGCACCTATAAAACCTTCCCCCTCAACAGCACCTTGGCTCCCGTTTACTTACTAGGCTGAAGCCTTTATAGACTAGGCCGAATGGAGGTACTGACTTGCCTGGGGGGGTGGGGGAGAGGAGGGAAGGGATAGGTCAGGACACAGTGGGACCAGTCACAGGGATGAGCCGGGGGTGGGGGGGGAAGAGGGGGCGTGATATGTCATGGGTCGGGACAGGGTGGGGGGAATCACAGGGACAAGCCGGGGGTGGGGGGGAGGGGGCGGGATACGTCATGGATCGGCACAGGGTGGGGGAAAATCACACGGATGAGCCACAGCAACGCGTGGCAGGGCCAGCTAGTACATAATAAAACACGCAAGCACAATTAAAAGGCCATAGAATGTTAATCAGCCAAGGGTCTGGTTAGAAACATTTCCGCCTGGCGCCTAAAGATATGTAATGAAGACGCCAGTTGAGCCCCCCTGGGGACAGTCATCGAAAGCGAAACTAAACTCTGCAAAAGTCCCCCCTCCTGGTCTTATGGGGATACCTGGTGCGTTGTTTCTCATCATCCCGAGGATCACAGATTTAATCCCTACTTGTCAGCTGATTAACGGGGGTTAAATCCTGCTCAGCCCAGCATTCCTCTTTGAGCTTCAGGAGGCTCAGGCAGGAGCCTGACGGGGCCGCCAGGAAGCCCTTTGGCGAAAGCACTTCCAAGCAGTTTGGCGTTCCTGATTGAGCCTCTGAAAACAGCAGCTGTGGGGCTTTGCGAAAGCCCTTTGCAAAAGCGCTTTCAAGCAGCCCGGCGTTCCTCTCTGAGCCTCGGTTCTCAGAGCTTCAGACGGGAGCAGTGGGCCAATGAGATCTGCAGCCCCGCAACACCCAGAGACCCACAAGCGCCCCACCCCAGCTATAAACCTGCGCCTGTGATTCCTGCGGCGCTTTGCCCCCAAGTCACAGCCCTTTGTGCAGAAAGCCTCTAAGTCCCATGCTGTATCCAAAGCACAGATAAATAATAGATTGGTGCCAGCCTTGTTGTGACAGCAGGAATAGCCTTTCGCCAAATCACAGAGGTGGAAGGGTCTCAAAGCCTAACCCTGTTGGCCAACACAGGAAATCCTTTACAAGACGTGCTTTCTGCTTAAAAAACTCCAGTGAAGCAGAGCACCACCGCCTTCCAACGCAGTCTGGGTGGAGAGGGACATTTATGTGCACGACTTCTGTTCCCCAATAAGCACCAATTTTGGACACATCCATGCCATACATTTAAAGCACACAGCTTCCCCTCACCCAGGAATCCAGGGAACTATAGTTTGCTGAGGATGCTGGGAATTGGAACTCTGTGAGGGGTGGGCTACAATTCTCATCGATTTTGACTTTTCATATGTTGCCGAACTACAACTCCCATCAGCCCCAGCAAGCATGGCCAATGGCCAGGGTCGATGGGAGTTGTAGTTCAGGAATACCTGAAAGTCCAAAGGTTCCTCGCCCTTAGTGGCTTGACCGTACCAGTTGTAATCAGCTTGATTAGTCAGTGAAATCTGCATATATTCACAGCAGAATGAACACAGAAGTCCCCCCCCCCACCCTTCTCTCACCAAGGCTGAACTTGTTGTAAAGTTTGATGGCAATAGATTCAGGACCGACAAAGTGGTTGCTTCACACACACACACACACACACAACCCACAAAATTAACTTGCGGAACTGCCTGCAACATGAAACTGGTGGTGGGTGCTGGCATGGGCGTCTTTTGAAGGGGATTAGGCAAATTCATGGACTACAGGTGTGCTGTTATCCATGATGGCTAGCTAGATGAACTTCCATGTTTAGACGCAGTGTACCTCTGAATTTCAGTTTCAGGGGTGCAACAGCAGGGGAGGAGCCCACTTGTGTGCCTCCTGGAGGCATTCGATCTGCCCCAGTGTAAAGAAAAATGCTACCTTTGGTCTGATCTAGCAGGACCCTTATATGAAAAAAAAAATCAGGCACCCTCTTATAAGACATTATGTTAAGACAGGCACTGCTATTCACAGCTCTTTCAAACATTTGCATTAAAAACAATTCACACTTTTATTTTTTAAAAAATCAGCTGTTAAGCTTCTCAAGTATCATAGCTACCTGTACTGTTCCTGTAAATGCTTGTTTGCGACGTTTGTATCTATATTTTTGTTTGTGCTTAGAATTGAAACCATAAGAATAGAAATACAGTGGTCCCTCGGTTTAAGTACACAATTGGTTCCAGAAGTCTGTACTTAACCTGAAGCAAACTTTCCCATTGAAAGTACAGTGGTGCCTCGCTTAACGAATGACCTGCTTAATGAAATTTCCGCTTAACGAAAGGTTTTTTCTAGCGGAGGTTGCCTCGCTAGAAGAATTCGTTTTATGAAAAATTAGTGTAGCGAATCGCGGTTTCCCATAGGAATGCATTGAAATTCAATTAATGCGTTCCTATGGGCAAAAAAAATTCAAAAAAAAAAAATTCAATGCATTCCTATTGGATTCGCTAGACGAATTTTTCGTTATAAGAAAAGACCCGTGAAACAAATTAAATTTGTCTAGCAAGGCACCACTGTAATGGAAAGTGGATTAATCTGTTCCAGACGGTCCATGGAGTACTTTAACTGAAGCGTACTTAACCTGAAGCAAACTTTCCCATTGAAAGCAATGGAAAGTGGATTAATCCGTTCCAGACGGGTCCGCGGAGTATTCAACCTGAAGCGTACTTAACCCGAAGCATGGGTGTAATTGGTTCCGGAAGTCTGTTCATAAACTGAAGCGTTCATAAAGTGAAGCGAACTTTCCCATTGAAAGTAATGGAAAGTGGATTAATCTGTTCCAGACGGGTCCGTGGAGTACTTAAACTGAAGCGTTCATAAACTGAAGTGAACTTTCCCATTGAAAGTAATGGAAAGTAGATTAATCCCTTCCAGACAGGTCTGCAGAGTACTTAAACTGGAAATACTCAAACCGAGGCGTACTTAACCGAGTTATGACTGTAAAAGACAGCTGCTTGGTTAATCTAGGGCATTCTTCCCCCCCCTTTAATCAATCCAAATGGCAATCAATCAATCAATCAATCAAATTGAAGGAATAAACTGAATAATGTAATAAGCGTAGCCTCACCGATTGTCTGGGAAAGTCCTGATTGGGGGGGGGGTCCTCAGGAGAGAGAACTGGAGGTTTTCCCCTAATGTAAATGAGACTCGCCATCCTGTTTCACACCCAGCAGAAAATTCCCATCGAAAAATTTGTTGGGCAGGGCATGCAAATGGAAAGCGGAGGGGGTGTCAGCTGCTGAACAAAAGGCAGATTAAAATATGCATATGTGCAAATGAGATTAGGCCAGGCTGGTAGGTGCCTAAAAGGGATCAGAGGCATTAAGCCCAATATTCAGGGAGATTAGAAGAGATGAAAGCACGCAGATGTATAGATTAGGCTGTCTTACGCCAGATCCCTTGATTAAACTGATTAAAATAGGTCAGCACTATTAAAATAGACTTGGGAGGATTAGAAGGGGGGCTATTGATAGATATTGTTTTTAAGAACAACAAAAAAACACCAGGACAAGGCCATTCCTGGGCAAGTCGGATCTGACTTCCTGAAACAGCTACGAATATTGCACGGAAACATTCCTCTCTGGGAAAATGTCCAGGCAGTTCCTCGCATCCCGGAGCAGCTCTGTTTCTGCAAGGGAGAAGGGGTGCCTTTGGGGTCTTTGCTCCGAGAAAGAAAATGGCGAGCAAAGTGCTCCGCGCAACTCGAGCGAGCGAGCCAAGCTACACACGAAGGCAGGGGCAATCGCCATGGGTGCGTTTTCCAGGGGGGCTCGCAAAGCAGCTCGGGGAAGGGCGGTGTGAGAAGGATGCCATGTGCCCTTAAATCGCAGTCTTGCCCCCCTCCCCCAAAACAACCCCCTCTCATGCACAGCTGCCCACATGCCCCGCTTCTATTAGCTGAGATTCCTGCAATACAGGGTATGGGACTAGATGACCCTCGGGGGTCCCCCTTTCCGACTCTACGATTCTATTCGTGTCATTCGGAGCCTGCAATATTTCAGGCTGCCCAGGATTCTGCGACAAGGAGAAGTATTTCGTTTCCCAGCTCCGTGTCAAGAGTCGGGGCAACCCTGAGATCGATATTGTCAGCAATAAACATGAAAGAGGCCTCCAACATATTCGCAGCTGGTTTAGGCCTGTAAGCTCAGTAGTGGGATTTCGGCCTTGCACAGCTAAGGTCCCCAATGGCATCTCCTGGTAGGTCTGGGTGATTTCCCGGGCTGAAACCCTGGCGAGCGGCTGCCAGCCAGTGTAAGCAGTGCTGAGCTAGATGGACTCTGCATAAGGCAGTTTCCTATTGATGAACTTCCCTGGGGTGGGGTGGGGAACCTGGCTGACCTCTTTTGGGAGCAGGACGCTAGGCTAGAGGGACATTTCGTCTGAACCAGCGGGGGCTCTCCTTGCATTTTATTTCTTATCAATGGACATGGGGCCCATCTGCCAGTTCCACTGCTAAGAGAAGGGGCCACAGGCTGGCTTAATCCATACGGTGGATGCTGGATAACGTTCCGGTTCCTGGAGAAGCGGACACGGAGCAATGGATTCAAACTTCAAGAAAGAAGATTCCATCTAAACATTAGGAAGAACTTCCTGACAGTAAGAGCTGTTCGGCAGTGGAATTTGCTACCAAGGAGTGTGGTGGAGTCTCCTTCTTTGGAGGTCTTTAAGCAGAGGCTTGACAGGCATAGGTCAAGAATGCTTTGATGGTGTTTCCTGCTTGGCAGGGGGTTGGACTGGATGGCCCTTGTGGTCTCTTCCAACTCTATGATTCTATGGAGGTTGGGATTAACTCCTGGACTTACCTCAGCCATCCATGCAGTGTCTGCCGTACCCCTTCAGGATGCTGTGGCGACGCAGGCGGTTCCTTGGTCTTGCCAAACGGCTGTGTGGCCTAGTTTTCCCTCACCTATGCTGCCATCTTTCCCACGAAGTACAGTATGGCCCTCTCCTGCTTCCTCCACCCTCTCAGGTTGAAGGGGGTTGGACTAGATGACTCGCGGGGTCCCTTCCAACTTGATGATTGTCGTCACGGGACAGGTACCCGGTGGGGAGGGGGATGCTGTCGGGGAACTCCCTGTTCAAAACTGCCTCTAAGCAGCTCCCCAGGAAGACACCTTGGTTATAAATGCAGACATCATTAACTTCAGGCAGAACGATAACAGCCTAATCACAACACACGTTTAATGTCCACTTAAAAGTGCATTAAAACATTGATCAGCACCAACAGGATAATGAATCTGAATCTCCCAGCTCCATCTCCTTAACTGGCGCTGTTGCTCTCTTAAAGTGCCTATAGACAACTGAGAATGGAGCTATCTACCTGGCTCGTGTGATAAACTGCTCTGTGTAGCTCCAAAGCTTGCCTCTTCTTGCAAGCTTCATACACCAGCTCTTCTTTCTCTCTGTGTCCCCCCCCCCCCGGCAAGCTGAGCATCTTGTGGGGAACTGGAAACAAAGGGAACCCAAAATATTCCCTCTTTGCACCAAAATGCCTCTTTTCCCCAGTAGAAAATCTCTACGCCGTGGTCCAAGATGAATGCTACCAAATAATTTCAAAGAATTGGTCTTGTATATGATCTCGGCAGCTCCAATAGTAACTGCAACTCAATGGAAAACAACCCCGAATCTTACCACTCACTCTGGAATATAGCAATAATGGAGAAAACCACTCATAAATTTGAGATTTCGCCAGGACACTTTTTATATCATTTGGCATTCCTTTATTACACATGCAGTGGAACCATCATTTTCAAGACAAACCTCATCACAAGCCCGGAAAAAATGGAACTACGCTTGACAATCAAATCATGCTGATATTATTTACTTGCACTTTTTTCCAAATTTAACCTATGCATAAGTCTTATTACACCCCTGCTTTATAGTTTTGCCTCTCGTCTTTTGATTTCCGTCTGCTGTTAGAATAGTTTTGTATATGTTACAAAAGGAAATCTCTGTGCCTCTCTCTCTCCCCGCCCCCCCCATCGGCCCAAATGTACAGCTTGATACATTTCTAGTATGCAAAAGTACCTGATGGTCCGAGGGCTCCAGAACTCAATATCCCGTTGCCTCTTCTTGCTTGGGATTAATCTGACAGGAGGAGCGGATGCTGCCCTGGCTGGCAAAGGGAGGGTCTTAGGTCGTGGGGAGGGAGGGGCAGGAGACAGCTGTGAGCTGGAAGAAAAGTGGGGAGCAATGTACTTGACAGTCCTCTCTGCCTATTGATTTGCACCAGCCCCGTAACTGGTTCAGCCCCACGGAATCCCATGACTCCCATCTCGTTTGGTCAGTTTATTTATTTCTCTACAAAATACAGTACTTACCTTGCACATAAATAAAAACCCACGCTCTGCACTTTTGCAACAAAGATGGAGCGAGCTTGTTTTCTCCCACTCCAGAGGGCAGGACTCAAACCAATGGCTTCAAATGGCAAGAAATGAGATTCTGACTAATCATCAGGAATAACTTTTGGTTGGCAAGAGCTGTTCAACCCTTGGAAAGTGTTGGATTCTCCTTCCTTGGATGTTGTTGGGGGTTTTTTTGTATATAATTTTTATTAAGTTTTCCGTTTTACAATTTAAGATACTCGTTTTACTTCCTTAAGATGTTAATGACATCCCTTCTTCTCCTTCCATGGTTCCTTTTTCATATCATAAATCCCAGCATGCTTTACAAAAACCATACCATTCAGTATTCCATTATTGCATCCATCAAAACTGTTGAATTTATCTGAATGCTGCCAGTATTTTCGCTGTACACAGTAATTTCCCATAGTATATTCAATAAACATTTTCCAATCTTCTTTAAATATACGTTCTTCTTGTTCTCTTATTCTATATGTTAAGTCTGCAAGCCATTCTTCTTTAGTTGGGACCTCACTCGTTTTCCATTTGGGGGCTAACAAAACATGGGCCGCAGTAGTGGCATACATAGGTAAAGGTAAAGGGACCCCTGACCATTAGGTCCAGTCGTGACCGACTCTGGGGTTGCACGCTCATCTCGCATTATTGGCCGAGGGAGCCAGCGTACAGCTTCCAGGTCATGTGGCCAGCATGACAAAGCCGCTTCTGGCGAACCAGAGCAGCACATGGAAACGCCGTTTACCTTCCCGCTGTAGCGGTTCCTATTTATCTACTTGCATTTTGACGTGCTTTCGAACTGCTAGGTTGGCAGGAGCTGGGACCAAGCAATGGGAGCTCACCCCGTCACAGGGATTCGAACTGCCGACCTTCTGATCAGCAAGCCCTAGGCTCAGTGGTTTAACCACAGCGCCACCTGGGTCCCTCGGTGGCATACATAAATAATCATTTTTGACAGCTGCAAATTTCAGTCTGAGTTATCCCCAAAGGCAGTTATCCCCAAAGGCAGCCTTTACCGAAAGGGTCGTGGGCTTTGAAGGCACTCAAACTCAGGATGCAAGGGAGAAATGTGCTAAGAGGAAGGCACGCTTGGCAAACCCTCACCGTGACCAACTCCCGCCTGGGAACCAATGTCCCCACTGTGGAAGGACGTGTAGGTCCAGAACTGGCCTCCACAGTCACTTACGGACTCATTGTTAAAACCGTGTTTATGGAAGACAATCTTACTCGGCTACAACTGATCGCAGAAGAAGAAGAAGAAGAAGAAGAAGAAGAAGAAGAAGAAGAAGAAGAAGAAGAAGAAGAAGAAGAAGAAGAAGAAGAAGAAGAAGAAGAAGAAGAAGAAGAAGAAGAAGAAGAAGAAGAAGAAGAAGAGTTATCCCCAACAGATAGGACTCTGGTTTTTTGGGGGGAAGTACTTTTAAACATTTTTTTTCAATTCCTTATGGATCATTTCCAAATACTCTTTTACCCTTTTGCAAGTCCACCGCATATGAAAGACCGTTCCCTCCACCTCTTTGCATCTCCAGCACTTATCTGATTCAGTCTTATGCATCTTAGCAAGCCTACTCAGAGGTAAATGCCATCTGTGAATCATCTTCAGGCAGTTCTCCTTCAGAGAATAACACACTGTAAACTTCAAGTCACTTTTCCAAACTTTTCCCCAGAGGTTAACCTTCCTTGGAGGTTTTTAAGCAGGAGCTGGGTGGCCATCTGCCATGGGTGCTTTCGCTGAGATTCCTGAATTGCAGGGGGTTGGATTAGATGACTCTCAGGGTCCCTTCCACATCTACGAGTCTGTGAACAGAAAGTCGCTTACCGGCAGATGGAGTGCTCACCGGCTGGAAAGGGAGCAAGGTGAAAAGCGTGGAGACTTTTTAAAAACTCACAACTTGAGCTCATGCCCACTTAATTTCCCCGCTCCCAAGACATATTATTCTCTCTTCCTTCCCTATATGTGTGGCTCCATCGTGGCAACTGCCGGAGCTCTCTAGGCAGCAAGTCTGGCGCATTAAATACCTATAGTTGCAAAGTTTCAAAACGATTTGTGTTTGCCTCGTCCAGCCATGCCATGATGTTCTCGGAGCCTTTGGGTCTAGCAGGTGCTCTAAATCTGAGAATTAAAACAAGGGCATCCCAAACCACTCCACTCCTCCCTCCAAAAGACAGTTGTCTCTCTCGCCCAGTCCCCTGCTGACCCTTATCTCTTGCGGGTTTGGGGCCTGGCTTAGGAGGCGTCAGGCAAGCTGATGCAAAGGATAAGAGGAAAACCAGAAGAGCCCGGCTGGATCAGAAACCCATGACCCACCGAGACCAGGATCCCGTCGTGCTCACCGACTAGATGCCCACGGGAAACCTGAAAGCAGGACCCGGGCACAAGAGCATTTTTAATTAAATTTGTATGCCACCCTCTACCTGCAGGTCTCAGGGGTTCACAAGATAAAATAACAATAGCATAAAATGCATAATAAAAACAAGAACAAGAGCAGCCCAATTACCCCAGCCCTACCCAACACATTTTAAAAGGGCATTGGTTGGATGTCAATCAGCCAAAGGACTGGTTAAAGAGGAACGTTTTTTGCCTGGCACCTAAAGGTATATACCGTAATTTTCACTTTCTGCAGTTTCCAGCAACCGGTATTCAGAAGCATTGCTGCCTCACTGGCCATGGAGGCAAAAACATAGCCATTGACATACCCTCCAACATTTATCCAATGAAAATAGGGATGTCCTGTTCCCCCCCTAATAATAATAATAATAATAATAATAATAATAATAATAATAATACCGCCTGTTGTCTTTGTCCATTGAGTTTTCTTGGCAGGGATACTGGAGTGGCTTGCCAGTTCCTTCTCCAGGTGGATCACGTTTAGTCAAAACTCTCCACTATGACCTGTCCATCTTGGGTGGCCCTGCATGGCATAGCTCATAGCTTCTCTGAGTTATTCAAGCCCCTTCACCACGACAAGGCATTGATCCATCGAGGGCACTAGGAGAAGGGGACGACAGAGGACGAGATGGTTGGACAGTGTTCTCGAAGCTACAAGCACAAGTTTGACAAACTGCGGGAGGCAGTGCAAGACAGGAGTGCCTGGCGTGCTATGGTCCATGGGGTCACGAAGAGTCAGACACGACTAAACGACTAAACAACAACAAACAATAATACTGCACCCATCTGACCGAGTTGCCCCAGCCACTCTGGGTGGCTTCCAACATATATAAAAACGTAATAAAGCATTAAACATTTTTTTAAAAAAACTTCCCTATACAGGGCTGACTTCCGATGTCTTCTAAAAGTTGTCTAGTTACTTCTCTCATCGGCTTGGCGGGGTCGCATAACTCCATACCCTCCAACATTTCTACGGTGAAAAAAGGGACGTCCAAAGGAAAAGCGGGACATTCCGGGATCAAATGAGAAACCGGGACGGCTTCTTTAAATCTGGGGCTGTCCCTGGAAATTACGGACACTTGGAGGGTCTGGTAAAAGAGACCAGCAGAACTAGGATAAAGGTGGGATGTTGGAGGGCCTAGGTCCAACCTGAGGAGCCCTTATGTATCTCAATGCAGGGTGTGGGGTTTTTTTGGGGGGGGGTTACTTGGCAGGGCTTGGCCTTGAGGATGTTCGTGGGGCACCACTAGAGCAGGAAGGGGCAAGTATGGAACAATTGAGCCTTCTGGTTCAGAGATAAGAGGTTGCCTCAGCCAAGGTTGGGGGGGCTGAGGGCCAGATTGGAGGAACAGAGGAGGGACCCAAGTTGTGGGTTTGGGGGCTTGGGACAGAAAGGGCCAGCGGAGATTGCTTGGTGAGAGCTAATTCCTCATAGCAGGGGACGGGGGACAGTTTCAGCGGCAGTGAGGTCAGCGGCAGAATACCACTGTATTCTGCTCTGGTCAGACCTCACCTGGAGTACTGTGTGCAGTTCTGGGCACCACAGTTCAAGAAGGATACTGACAAGCTGGAACGTGTCCAGAGGAGGGCAACCAAAATGGTCAAAGGCCTGGAAATGATGTCTTGTGAGGAACGGCTTAGGGAGCTGGGTATGTTCAGCCTGGAGAAGAGAAGGTTAAGGGGGGATATGATAGCCATATTCAAATATATAAAAGGATGTCATATAGAGGAGGGAGAAAGGTTGTTTTCTGCTGCTTCAGAGAAGCAGACACGGAGCAATGGATTCAAACTACAAGAAAGAAGATTCCACCTAAACATTAGGAAGAACTTCCTGACAGTAAGAGCTGTTCGGCAGTGGAATTTGCTGCCAAGGAGTGTGGTGGAGTCTCCTTCTTTGGAGGTCTTTAAGCAGAGGCTTGACAGGCATATGTCAAGAATGCTTTGATGGTGTTTCCTGCTTGGCAGGGGGTTGGACTGGATGGCCCTTGTGGTCTCTTCCAACTCTATGATTCTATGAGGTCAACTCAACCCAAATTCTGTTGCAGATGACATTAGGTTTGGGTTGCACAGATGCACCTCTGCAGCGACACCCTCTTTGTGCGCGCGTGTGCCCCCCCCCTCTCCAAATCCCCGGAATCTCACACCTCTTTCGGGATAACAGTTGCACTCTGGTCTGGGTATCACCACTTTATACCAACTAAGTGGACATTATGTTCGGGGAACCGGGCCAGATTCAATTCCTCCAGCCTCTCTCCTGCGGATGCTCTTTCCCTAGCGCAGGAGGAGAGACAAAGGCCTCAAGATAATTAACTCTTCTCCTCCCCCCCCCCCGCCACCGCCAGCCATCCCTCTGCCGCCACCCACCCCCAAGCTATCCCCTTCTTCTTTTTGTCTAGATATAAAAAGCCCAGGATTCCAGAAAGCTAGCCAAGGCTGGAAAGCTGTCAACAGCAGCTGGGTGTGAGGAGAGATATTTGCCAGAGAGAAGGGAATGCAGCACTCCCAGATACCAACAGCAAGGACCCCAGCCTCCGACCCCTTGCTCCCCACATCCAACCCCCTGGCTCTCTCAGTTTCGACAACCCCCTCAAAAACCCCAAATATCCCACCCTAAAGAGACAGACATCAGCAGACAGCTAGGACTTTGCTAGAGCGACGTCCCTGCGAGGGAGAGAAGGGGGTTTTCTTTTTATGTCTTTACTTATACTTTTCAAGTTTATACATTTCATTAGCTTTACTATCGATTTAACATTTCAAAGTCTGACTTCCTTCCCCCCCATCTTTCTGCGGTTCCTTAAATTTATTTTTTAAGATCTTCTGCATATCCAAATTCACTTACCGTCATTTGCTCGTTTAATTATCTACTTTAAATATGGACTTTTATGAACCTGCAGGGTATTACAATAATCTTGCTAATGTTTTTATCTGTTTTCAGTTTATCTGTAAATATTCAACAAACCATTGCCATTCTTTTATAAAAAAACAAAACAAAACCTTTGTTATCTTGATTTCTTATTCTTCCGGTAAGTTTCGCCATTTCGGCATATTCCGTAAGTTTTTGTATCCATTCTTCCTTTGCTGGGACTTCTGCTTCTTTCCATTTTGGGGTGAGTCACATTCTTTCTGTAGTAGCATACAGTACATGAAAAAATTTCTAGAGAATTTAGGTAATTCTGTCCCTATAATTTCTGAAAGAAAAGCTTCCATTGTTTTGTTTTTTTTTATAAAAGTTATTTTGGGCTTTCCTGTTGGAAAATGTTAGATGTTTTACTGTGCTTAATGTTTTGATTTGTTCGAAGCTTCCCAGAATGCCTAGGGCAACCCAGTCAGATGAGCAGGATAAAAATAAAATATGAAATGAAATGAAATTCCTCTCTCACAATATTAGAACTTGGTGGAATCCAGCAAAGCTAAATTCTGGAGGATTCAGGACAGGTGGAAGGAACACTACGCAGCGCATAACTGTGGAACTCCCTCCTGCAGGAGGAAGGGGTGGTCACAAACTTGGATGGCTTTAAAATAGGATTGGACAAATTCATGGAGGAGGAGAGGGCTATCGATGACTACTAGCCGTGATGGACACGGAGCAATGGATTCAAACTACAAGAAAGAAGATTCCACCTAAACATTAGGAAGAACTTCCTGACAGTAAGAGCTGTTCGGCAGTGGAATTTGCTACCAAGGAGTGTGGTGGAGTCTCCTTCTTTGGAGGCCTTTAAGCAGAGGCTTGACAGGCATATGTCAAGAATGCTTTGATGGTGTTTCCTGCTTGGCAGGGGGTTGGACTGGATGGCCCTTGTGGTCTCTTCCAACTCTATGATTCTATGATTCTATGGCTGTGCTCTGCCTCCACGGTTCAGAGGCAGCAAGGCTTCTGAATACCAGTTGCTGGAAAACCACAGAAGGGGAGAGGGCTCTTGTGTTCGAATCCTACTTCCGGGTTTCCCATAGGCATGCGGTCAGCCATTGTGAGAAGACGAGGCTGGGCTAAATGTCCCCAGAGCAGGCTCTTCCCATGTCGTGGCCTTTTCACATTCCTCTCATGCACCTGTCGAGACAGACCAGAGAAGTGGCCTCCCTTAGGGATGTCAGGGAGTCGGGAAGAAATTCAAACTGTCCACTCCACACTTCCCAGAGCAGTTCATTAAACAAAACCGCAGCTCTCATTCGAAATGTGCCCTTCGCCGGATTTTCTCCATCCGAAAAAAAAGAGTGCAGAAACGTGAAAGTGTGCCTAAAAATGCAAACGTTTCCCTATTTAATTTTTAAGCAGAATCCCTCCCCCCTCACTTGCAAAAGAAGAAAACAAAGCAAAACATGGTCATCTATTTCTGAATACAATGTGCAAGCATGCATTGTATTGGGGAAACTTGCTTTTTTTTAAAAAAAAAAGTTTATTCCCCCCCCCCAAGTGGTGCATCCTGCACTGTCATTCTACAGCTTCTGGAGGATTGAAAAAAAAAAACCACCTCTTTATCCTGGCTTTCAACCCTTGAGGTGCATATTTTTGGAACTCAACCTATTGTTGTGACTGCAAGTTGTTTTTAAAGCTGTTTTCAACATTGTGTTTTAATGTTGTAACCTACGGCTGCAGGCAGTAATGCTTCTTGAACCCCGGTTGCTCGAAACCACAGGCAAACAGTGTGCTGTTGCGCTCGGGTCCTGCTTGCAGGTATCCCCAGGCATATGGGTGGCCACTGTGGGAACAGCTTGCACCGCAGGAGGTTGGACTAGATGACCTTTGGGGGTACCTCCCAACTCTATATGCTTCTTTGCTTCTTCTACTTCTTCTCTGGCGATCACTTGTAGCTGAGTAAGATTGTCTTCCATGATATGAGAATCAACAGCATCTTGTTTTCGCTCACAGTAATGAAGATGACTTTGGTCTGAGTCATTTGCTGTCTTTACATGAAAACAATGCGGCTTCATGTTGCATTGGTAACATGGGGGAGGGGGGCAAAGGTGTGTGTTCCAGGTCGCATGAGCCTTTCCTGCCCTTGTCCCAAGGAACAAAAAAGTGCAAGAGTGCAAACGAACTGCATTATCCCGCACGTTGGAACTCCCTGCCTGTTGACAACAGACATTCACTTTCACTGTCCTCTTTTTGTGTTCTGCTTAAAAACGTTGTTGTTTAGGCAAGACTATCCTGGTTTTCACCCAGGCGGCCCGGGTTCATCTCTCGGTATGGGAACGGTGCAATTAGGGATGCAGGTGGCGCTGTGGGTAAAACCACAGAGCCCAGGGCTTGCTGATCAGAAGGTCGGCGGTTCGAATCCCTGCGATGGGGTGAGCTCCCGTTGCTCGGTCCCAGCTCCTGCCAACCTAGCAGTTCGAAAGCACACCAAAGTGCAAGTAGATAAATAGGTACCGCTCTGGCGGGAAGGTAAACGGCATTTCTGCTCTGGTTTTGCCAGAAGCGGCTTAGTCATGCTGGCCACATGACCTGGAAGCTGTACGCCGGCTCCCTCGGCCAATAAAGTGAGATGAGCACCGCAACCCCAGAGTCGTCCGCGACTGGACCTAATGGTCAGGGCCGTCTTAAGCGCCCCTCGCGCCGTGGTGCACCGGATCTCTCCGGCGCCCTCCCACCTCGTTTCCCAGCGCGGTGGGCGGGTGGGCAGGCACAGCGCGATCTCTCCGGCACCCTCCCGCCCCGTTTCCCAGCGCCCTCCCGCCCCGTTTCCCAGCGCGGTGGGCGGGTGGGCGCAGCGCGCAGCTGCGCGGTGGACCGGCGGACCGCCGGCCAGCGGGCGGGCACAGCTTGCGGCGCCCTCCTGGCAGGCCGGCGCCATGGTGCCCTGCGCCACCCAGCCTATACGTAGGGCTGGCCCTGCTAATGGTCAGGGGTCCCTTTACCTTTATCAATTGTAGTCCATTTAGGGATGCGGGTGGCGCTGTGGCCTAAACCACCGAGGCTCTTGGGCTTGCCGCCGGCTTCCTCGGCCTGAAAGTGAGATGGACACCGCAACCCCTTTGACTGGACTTAACCATCTAGGGGTCCTTTACCTTTTACCCATTTTTACCTATCCATTGTAGTGAACGATGGTACAAAAGAACAAAGAACACTAGCCCAAGGTACAAGACAAGGGTGCCCCCTTTCCCCAATTTTATTTGTATTGGGCATTGAAACTCTGGCCAATGTAGATTAGAGAAGATGGAAATATAAAAGGAATAAGCAAAAATTGAAAACAAAAAATAAGCTTACTTGCATTTGACTCCTTGCTAACAATCGAAAATCCGTTGGAAAATACGCAGGCAATAAAGGCACATTTAGAAAGAAAGGGAAAAAGTCTATCCAGACATATAGAGTGTTGACACATGTTTAGTATTATCTTTAGCGCATCGTCGATTTCAATTATATTTTCTGAATGTTTCATTTAGTTGCCTTAAACTCCACACACACCCCTTTCTTGCTTTATTCTTTCTGTAAACCACTTTGAGGTTTCGTTATAATCAAGCCGTACATAATTCTTGCGAAATAAATAAACAAAAGCAAATGCTCACTGGATCTGTATGTTGCCAACGCAGTGTGCAACCAGACTGGGGGCAGTTCATCATAGAACCTCTGAGCATGTGCCGTTCCCTCGCACCCGAGTCTCGAGGGCCATCTGACAAAGTGCCTGGCAGTCATAGGACAAAAATTCTGCAATGGGGAGTCACAACTTCTACTGATTTAAAAGGAGAATGATTTATACAATCTGAGAAGAAGTCAGGGTATCTGTTTTACGCCCAGGATATGCCTCATATGGCTTCTTTCAGTCCAAGTCAGGCACCCCCAAACTCGGCCCTCCAGATGTTTTGGGACTACAACTCCCATCATCCCTAGCTAACAGGACAAGTGGTCAGGGATGATGGGAACTGTAGTCCCAAAATAGCTGGAGGGCCGAGTCTCGGGGTGCCTGGCCTAAGTTGTGCGTTTTAATTTTGCCTTTTAATGCTCCGGATCGCCCAGAGATCTTCAGATTAAGGGCAGTATACAAATTTAATAAATAACAATAAGCAAGAGTTCTCCACCAGGAAGAGATGGATCTTGTGTGCAGAAGGAGCGAAGCAGAATAGATTGCAGTTTAATCGTAAATAAACTAAATGACAAATTATTCTGCTCCTACAACCTGTGGGGAGCTTTGCAGCATGGTTAAGGCCCACCTACCGGCCACAAGAATACCTTCCCTGCTGCCTCCTTTAACCGTTCTGGCGATGAGGACTAGAACCTTATGGCAAAAACAGATTCTGCCGTTTCAAATGTGGTGGAAATGCGATAAAGTTAAAAGATTTGGGGAAATGATATACAATGAACTGAAAAAGATTTTTAAGTATACCTTTCCCAAAAAAACCAGAGGCATTCTTATTAGGACTTATTGGACAAGAGATTGCAAAGGAGGTGTATATAATATTCTTGTATGCGACAATCGCGGCCAGGACTTTGTTAGCCCCAAAATGGAAAACTCAGGATTTACCGACGATCGAAGAGTGGCAGACAAAAATGATAGACTATGCGGAATTAGCAAGACTGACTAGCAGGATCCAGAACCAGGGGGAAACAAGATTCCAAAAAGACTGGAGTAAATTTGTGGATTATATGGAAAAGAACTGTAGAAGTTTAAAGACACTTGCAGGACTGAAATAAATCCTACGAATTGATTTTAAATGGATGGAATAAAGGAACTGCGAGATAAGAGCTGAATAGAAAACCAAATGAGGGGAGGGAGGGAAGTGAAGCTCGGCAGAGCATTGGGAAGGAGAAATTTGGAAAGAATTGCTAAAAAGATAATTATGTGTGTTGTATTTGTTTTTGAATGTTTGTTTTGTTTATTGACTTTAATGTGTTTATTTGGAAAACTCAATAAATTGCTTTATATATTAAAAAAAACCCAGATTCTGCTGTAGCAGGGGCACAATCACAGTTCTGCAGGATATACAAAGGGCTGCGGAGGCGTCAGAACGAAATCGAGCCCTGCAACCTTGCACTCCACCTGCCTTTGTCCTGCCCCAAGGCACCCGTCCCACTCAGCACCCCATTCCAGCTGCTGCTGCCGCCCACCCCCACCTTAAAAGCATCTTAGCTCTCATTTTCCTGGGCCTTTTGGACTCCCCCCTCCCCATCCGCCACTGCCCGCCAGCACGGACCACTTCCTCCCCCCCCCCTGCCCTCCGCTGCGACAAAAGAGAGCCGGGCCCAGGAAATGATCCGAAAGCATCCTAGCGCCACAAACAAAAACAGGTGTTAATCCCCAAACCCTGCCAAAACCGCCATCTCCCCCCCTCCTGCCGCTTAATCCCACCCCTGGGCTTATCCTGGCTCCGAGCACCTGTCCCCCATTCCCCATCCCTCCCTCGGCTGGTCAACAATAGCAGCTGAGAATCAGCGCTAGTCAACAATGGCAGCTGAGAATCGGGCACCCTGGTCCGAAAGGCCTTGGGAAGGCGTGAAGTTCCCGGGGGGGGGGGTGAGGGAGAGAGCTAATTCCAGCTCCCCATCTCTGACCACCCTCCGAGGCCCCCCCCCCCGTTCCCTCAAACAACCCCCATGCTGTCCGCCCAAGGTCAGGGAAGGTGACCGGGGTGGTTTGGAGGGGAGGGCAGAGGTCAAAGAAAGACATTTCCCTCCCACCCGCCCCCCACGGCATTCTTTGAGGGTCATCCCTCCTTCTCAAGAGACATCCTGTCCGTGCACCGGTGACGATCGGCATCCATGGTGGTGCCGGGACAGCCACTCGAAGAATCGTAGGACCGTAGAGTTGGTGACGAAGGGTCATCTGCGATGCAGGAGCAAGCCATTGCACCTGCAAATATTCGTGGTCGTCTTGCAGTTTTAATTCCTTCCGAAATCTTGCAGCTTTTCTTGCCACAGGTGCTCCTACTGTATACCGTCCTGTGTTTTTCAGAGCAAAGGGGGGGGGAGGTGTATATAAATTTAATAAATAAAATAAATAAACAAATGATTAAATCATTAAATCATACTGACAAGCTGGAACGTGTCCAGAAGAGGGCAACGAAAATGGTCAAAGGCCTGGAAACGATGCCTTATGAGGAACGGCTTAGGGAGCTGGGCATGTTTAGCCTGGAGAAGAGAAGGTTAAGGGGTGATGATAGCCATGTTCAAATATATAAAAGGATGTCATATAGAGGAGGGAGAAAGGTTGTTTTCTGCTGCTCCAGAGAAGCGGACACGGAGCAATGGATTCAAGCTACAAGAGAGAAGATTCCACCTAAACATTAGGAAGAACCTCCTGACAGTAAGAGCTGTTCGGCAGTGGAATTTGCTACCAAGGAGTGTGGTGGAGTCTCCTTCTTTGGAGGTCTTTAAGCAGAGGCTTGACAGGCATATGTCAAGAATGTTTTGATGGGGGTTGGACTGGATGGCCCTTGTGGTCTCTTCCAACTCTACGATTCTATGATTCTATGAAATCATACGAGTTGCGCTCTAAGCCAGACCCTGTTTGCGCCATACATTTAAAGCACTGCGAAGCCGCTTTATGCAATCATGATTCTACGATTCTACGATTCATTTTATTCTACTGCATGTCAACAAAAAGGAAGAAGAAAGGTACCACGTCAGCGACACGAATTAATCTGTCATTCCTAGATTAAACACCTATATCAGAGCTTTCCAAACTGTGTCACACGACACGTTAGTGTGTCGGCTGCAGTGTGTCGGTGTGTCACACGAACGCTCCCTGCTCTCCTCCCGGGACTGGAAAGGGGTTAGTTTAACCTCTGGTTTGCTAGTAAAACTGAACTACTGTGTCGCGAAACGATGCAAAACTCGATTACTGTGTTGCGAAATGATGCAAATCTAAGAAGTGTGCCAGCAACATGCAAAATTTGGAAAGCTCTGCTCTATATTAATGCATAGCCTTTAGTGTCATCGGCCCAGTGGTCTGGAATGCCGTACCGGTAGACATTCAGCAAACATCTTCCTTTCCAGTTTTTAAAGGTCTGCCGGAAACTTATGCAGGCAATTAAAAATACCGTCTTTCCATAATTGTTAGCTGCTTTCCTAATTTTTACATTTTAACATCGATGGATAATGCAAACCGCTCTGATTTTTTAAAATGCATATTTTTAAAATAAAAAATAGATAATATGAGCAGAACTTGTGCCCCCCAAAACCCCTTGTTTTAGAGATATGCACTTTAACACATGATGCCTTCCTTCAGAGCCCACAAAAGTGGGGCAGGTTAGGAACTGTGCTTCTCAAGACTCTCCTCCCTAACTGCAAAGTCTTCTCCTTATCAATGAATTGTCTCCCTCCCTGGCCTAGCATCTTCCGCCCATACACTTGCACAGACCTGAAACTTGCTGTCATTCCAGCTCACTTCCCTGGCGCTTATCAGCCACTGACAGCATCGTGTCCCCCCCCCCCCGAGGAATGTCCCTCCCTCCTCTGGGAATAGAGGGGCTGCAGAGAGGAGAGGTTGTGGAGGGGGGAGGACAGTTGAAGGGATGAAGACGAGCGCCATTCATGGTCAGGCTGGTCCTTCGCGGAGCCATCTCTCCGAATCCTTGTCATCATGTCACTCACAGCTGCAAAGGGCCTGTTTCAGGGAGGTGGGGATGATGCTATTTCGGACAGGAGGATATAAAGGGAGGGGGGTTGGTCCAAAGGCTCAGATCTTGCTCGGACTCCAGGCTGAGTTACCTTCGTGTCCTGGCGTAAGAGATTTTTGGTCTCTGGGTGTCTGGTGGGGCTTGTGGGATGGGCGTAAGTGGAGGGAATAAATAAATTGGGGGTCTCGGGCGTGTAGGTCGGGAAAGGATGCGAAGGAAGCAAAACGTCTTTTGGCTGCAAATATTTTCTTCCAAGCTGGATCCGGAATAAGAGGGCTGAGATGCTGTTTCTCTTGCTGCTGAGGTCATGTAAGCGCCACGTTTAAAGCTCTTCCCCCAAAGATTGTCGAGAACTGTCGTTTATTTCAGGTGCTGGGAATTGCAGCTCTGTGGTGCGTGAACTACAGTTCCCAGGATTCTTTAGGGGAAGCCATGGGGGTGAGAGCTTCAGATTTGTGACCCTAAATGAGTTGGTCCATGTTTGCTTTTGTAGGGATCAACATTTGTTTCTTTAGCAAGTTTGATCTGTTATCAGAACAATGATGGCAATAATCTGTAAATGGCTTACATACTTGCAGAAGTGTCAGTGGGCACACAGACACACCTGCCTATTTACCTGTGTTGTTTAGACACACCTGGGTGCATCTCTCTGGTGTCTGTAGCCCAGGCGTACGGGAAGTGCAATGAAGCAGAAGTCAGGGATGAGCAAGTAAACTGCGAGGATGGAGGTTCTGGTTTGTGGAAGTAAGCTTTTGAGTTCCACAGGTCTCCGGAGCTCCCCAAGGGGGCTTGCGAAAAATCTTTCGGTCGCCTACGAGGGTGAGGTGCGTGAAGAAAAGCTTTGTGGATATTGGGGCTTTTGAAGAAAGATGCTTGCTATCACCTACAAGGGGCCAGGGGGAGAGGCGAGTTAACAGAGAGGGAGGAGGTATTTATATATCATTGACTGAAGAAGGAGACAATATTGGGGGGGGGGGCGAGTAGAGCTTGCAGTAAACAGAGAAGGAAAATAAAGGCGAAGAGAGGGCTCTGAAAGCACTGAGGACTGGAAACTTGAAATTAACACTTGGGCTGCATGCGCACCACACATTTAAAGCAGATTTAAAGCACGTTCCCACCCAAAGCAATTGTGTAGTTTACCCACCACAGAGCTGCAGGTCGCTGCCCCCTTAAGAAACTACGGTTCCCAGAATTATTTTGGCGGTGTCTGCTTTAAATGTAGACAGCCCAGTACGGAGCAGTAAGATGGTCTGAGGGATGGAAGAGGGTCCCGCCCCCCCCCCCGCCCCCAGGAGGTGTGTGAAATAAATCGAATAAAAAAGAAAAATATTTTTGTGGAAGGCAACAAAGGAGGGCAAGAGGGGGGGGTTGGAGATGAGTTCCCTGTATACATTGGGGGGGGGCTTATGGGGAGGGGGCGGACGAGGCCATGGGTGACAGATGGAGCAGGGAAGAAGCAAGATGTTAGAGGCTGGATAGAGGAGTGGGTGACTATTACAGGCAAAGAAAAATGTGGGGGTTGCTTGGGTGGAAGAAGGAGATGTAGGGGGGGCATTTATCCTCCCCAATAAGGCTATGAGTTTTTGCAACCCCTGCCTCTTCCACCCACCAACCTCTTGGCCCAGACTTTCCAGCTGCTTTTCCCACCTGCTCAGCGAGAAGATGCGAGCGGCCGGTTCCTGACTCAAGCCCGACACTCATTCTTCCTCCACCAACTCTTTTCATTTCTTTTCTCAGACTCTAATCTTCCTCCTCCAAGGCTCTAACAGGTAGGATGACCTTGTCTCAACCTTTCTGCCGCTTCCCCCCTGTGTCTCCTCATATATGAACTGAATTGTATGAAATGAATTGTATAGGGGGGAAACTGCGCTGTAAAAATGTGTCTTATCAGGCAAAAGCTCGTTCAAGCATATATCATGATATATTCGCCTTAGAATGCTTATGAACTTTCATGGGGACTTTTTTTGTTTTGTTTTCACTGCAAACTGGTATGGAAATGCAGAGAGCCAACTCAGCTATACGGCTGCAGGTATAACGTTTTAAGTGCATTACACAAATGTGAGGCTAGATGGCAGTGGTGAGCTAATGGGAAATTCCATATGTATTTTTTAAACGGTTTTTTTTTTTAAAAAGCATTTTCACAGCTATATTTATATATGTCTAGATTCAGCGCTTAAGACTGAAAAAATTAGAAACAGAGGTCATGTACATTAAAAGCATATTTCGCCTCAGCCCATATAATCGAGGGAACTGTAGTTTACCCCTTGCAGAACTACAATTCCTGTAACAAAATACAGTTCCCAAGAGTCTCAGGTGTGCGTTTGCACGCTTTAAATGTATGGCTTGTGAGAAACTGGAACTGGCAGATTATCCCACTACTAGCAGGCTACTGAGATATGATACAGTACCTTCCACGAGTTGTTGGACTACAACTCCCAACATGCTGGCTGCTAGCGCTTATGGGAATCGGAGTCCAACAGCCCTTAGAGCAGGGGTAGGCAACCTCAGGCCCGTGGGCCGGATGCGGCCCAATCGCCTTCTCAATCCGGCCCACGGATCAGCGTGTTTTTACATGCGTAGAATGTGTCCTTTTATGTAAAATGCATCTCTGGGTTATTTGTATGGCCTGCCTAGTGTTTTTACATGAGTAGAATGTGCGCTTTTATTTAAAATGCATCTCTGGGGTATTTGCGGGGCATAGGAATTCGTTCACCCCCCCCCTTTTAAAAAAAATAGTCCGGCCCACCACAAGGTCTGAGGAACGGTGGACCGGTCCATGGCTGAAAAAGGTTGCTGACCCCTGCCTTAGAGGGCCACAGGCTCCCTATCCTTGCTGAAAAAATACTGGTGCTGCTGTGTGCCAGTGCTGAGGAACGGTGGTCTCTCTCTCTCTCGCCGTAAGCGGAGCTTCTCTCAGGCCCTCCCTGCCTTCTTCTGCCACGCAGCATGGGTGACGCCGTGATGGCCGAGTTCGGGGTGGCAGCTCCCTACCTCCGGAAATCAGACAAGGAGCGCCTGGAGGCCCAGACCCGGATCTTCGACATCCGCACGGAGTGCTTCGTGCCCGACGAGAAGGAAGAGTTTGTCAAGGGCAAGGTCACGAGCCGCGAGGGAGGCATGGTCACCGTGCAAACCGAGAACGGCAAGGTCTGTGGCAAGGGCAAAGGTCGGGAGTGGTGCAAAGAATCAGAGAATTGCAGGAAGGGACCCTAAGGGTCATCTAGCCCAGCCCCCTGCCATGCAGGGTCTGGGATTTGCGAAAGAGGTGGGCAGGGACATAGGAACCTGCCTCATCCTGAGGAGGGACCCATTGGTCCACCTAGTTCAGCCTTGTCTACACTGAATGGCAGATGCTGTCCAGGACTTAGCTGTATCTGGCGGCACCAGGAGCTGAACCTGGGACGACCGTATGGGTGCAAAGCAAGAGGCCGTCCCCTAATGGAATGGGAATCCAAGGGGCTTGAACAGCAAAGAGCATTGCCAAGAAAGGTCGGGGAGGATGGGCCAAGGAGGCGTTCATGTTTGTGAGGACGCTCGTCTCCAGTGAAGCCGAATATCGGAAGATTTGGGGCAGGGGAAAGAATGTGCTTCTTTCCGCAGCGCATCGTTAAACTGCGGAACTCACTGCCACAGGAGGCAGTGAGGGTTGCCCATCTGGATGACTTTAAAAGTGGGTTGTGGCTATCCTGTGGGCATCTGTGAGAACAGGATGATGGATGAGATGGGCCCTTTGGCCCTGATCCGGCAGGCTTTTCTCACCTTTTGATGATTTCTGAGGAGAGCAGGATATAGTGTAAAGTCAACGAACTGGCAATGTTTGAAGAGGACAAAGGGGCAAGGGCGTACCCACCATGCGGCAAGTTAGGGCAGCTGCCCTACTCTAGAAGCAGGGCTGGTGGGCAGAGGCGGAGCACAGCCCGGCGGAGCGCGAGTTCGCCATTCCCGCCGCACCGCGCCGCACCCTCCCTCCAGCTCCCCGGCGCGCCCTCAGGCAAGGCCAAGTGCGGCGGGGAACCAGGGAGCGCGGCGCGGTGGGCGGGAACGCCGAACTCGTGCTCCGCTGGGCTGGGCTCCGCCTCCGCCCACCAGCCCTGCTGCTAGGGAGGGGCACAGCCCGGCGGAGCGCGAGTTCGCCGTTCCCGCCCGCCGCGCTGCGCCCTCCCTCCAGCTCCCCGTCGCGTCCTCTGGCAAGGCCAAGCGCGGCGGGGAACCAGAGAGCGCGGCGCGGCGGGCGGGAACGCTGAACTCGCGCTCCGCTGGGCTGGGCTCCGCCTCCGCCTACCAGCCCTGCTGCTAGGGAGGGGCACAGCCCGGCGGAGCGCGAGTTCGCCGTTCCCGCCCGCCGCGCTGCGCCCTCCCTCCAGCTCCCCGTCGCGCCCTCTGGCAAGGCCAAGCGCGGCGGGGAACCAGAGAGCGCGGCGCGGCGGGCGGGAACGCTGAACTCGCGCTCCGCTGGGCTGGGCTCCGCCTCCGCCCACCAGCCCTGCTTCTAGGGAGGGGCACAGCCCGGCGGAGCGCGAGTTCGCCGTTCCCGCCCACTTTGTGGCCCCTCCCCTTCCGTGTCTTGGCCCCTCCCCTTGCCCCCCCCTAGTTTTGATCCTGGGTACGCCCATGCAAAGGGGCTGTGGCTTTTGCATCCGTCAAAGGCCAAAGAACCATGGTCATGACCCAAAAGGGGAAGGAGGAGGTGTTCTGGAAGCTTAAAGGTCCGATGGGAATTGGTGGGTCGGTGTTTTTGATTGTGCGATCTGGACGGTGGTTTTCTGCTAACTCCCCCCAGACGGTGACAGTGAAGGAGGCGGACGTCTACCAGCAGAATCCGCCCAAGTTCGACAAGATCGAAGACATGGCCATGTTGACCTTCCTGCACGAAGCTGCCGTCCTCTACAATCTGAAGGAGCGCTACGCCGCCTGGATGATCTATGTAAGTCCGGGGGGGGGGGGCGGCTTCCCACCATCTAGGGGGCTACCTTCCCCAACCGGATGGCCTTCAAAAGTTTTGGACTAGCACTCCCATCAGCACAGCCATCTGGTGACGGTGATTGTCTTGGTGCTGATGGGATTTGTAGTCTAAAATGGCTGCTGACTGGGGCTGATGGGAATTGTAGTCCCCTTTGGTCAACTATGGTTTCTTTGCTAGATCTTCAATATTTTTCCAGCAAACCAGCCACAGATCGAATGCCCACTCCCAGACCCACCAAGTGTCCCTATTTCCCAGGGATGTCTCTGATTCAGAGAAGCTGTCCCGGTTTCTGATTTCATCCCGGAATGTCCCACTTTTCCTTGGGGTGCCCCTATTTTCATTGGAGAAATGTTGGAGGGTCTGTAGCAGGCATCCCCAAACTTCGGCCCTCAAATATGTTTTGGACTACATTTCCCATCTTCCCCAACCACTGGTCCTGTTAGTTAGGGATCATGGGAGTTGTAGGCCAAAACATCTGGAGGGCCGCAGTTTGGGGATGCCTGTTCTGGAGCTATCTGACCCGTGAGCCGTCTAGAGACAATCCTGTATAGGGAAGGGGTTTTTTTATGTTTAATGTTTTATTATGTTTTTACATATGTTGAAAGTTGCCCAGAGCAGCTGGGGAAACCTAGTAAGATATCTGCGATACAAATAGTAAAAGTATACTGATGAAATGGGATGTCCCTAGTTTCATCGGATAAATGTCGGAGGGTATGAATAATAATAATAATAATAATAATAATAATAATAATAATAATAATTTATTATTTATACCCCGCCCATCTGGCAGGGTTTTCCCAGCCACTCTGGGCGGCTTCCAACAGAAAAATGAAATAATTTTTTTTATTAAACATTAAAAGTCTCCCTAAACAGGGCTGCCTTCAGATGTCTTCTAAAAATCTGGTAGCTGTTTTTCTCTTTGACATCTGGTGGGAGGGTGTTCCACAGGGCAGGCGCCACCACCGAAAAGGCCCTCTGCCTGGTTCCCTGCAACTTGGCTTCTCGCAACGAGGGAACCGCCAGAAGGCCCTCGGTACTGGACCTCAGTGTCCGGGCAGAATGATGGAGGTGGAGACGCTCCTTCAGGTATACTGGACCGAGGCCATTTAGGGCTTTAAAGGTCAGCACCAACACTTTGACCTGTGCTTGGAAACGTACTGTATTCTAGAATAAATACACTTTATTCTAACTTGGTTCTCGGCATGCATGTCCCCCTCAGCTTTTCGTTCCCTCTTCCTTTCTCCCCCCCCCAGACATACTCCGGCCTCTTCTGTGTGACTGTTAACCCTTACAAATGGCTGCCGGTCTACAGCGCTGAGGTCGTGGCTGCCTACAGGGGCAAGAAGCGAAGCGAAGCCCCTCCTCACATCTTCTCCATCTCCGACAATGCGTACCAATACATGTTGACGGGTACAAAAAGATTCATTGCCCTTGTGTGGGGATTTTATTTTGTGTGGCGGCAAGGGCAAGTTTATCCCAGAACCCTCCTGGCTAATCTGCTCCAGGGAATTGTAGCCCAAAGCATTTGGAAGGCGCTGGGCGGTGAAAAGCTAGTCTAAAATCTCATAATATGCTCAAATTCACTGCATTCCATGATGCTACAAGGTATAAGCGGCCTTTTTAAATAAATAATTGGAGAACTGGAGAAACCCATAGCCTATGGCTGTTTACCAAAGCAAGGGAACTACCATGTTCTGAAGGACTCTATCTTTGACCACCTGGTATTAAGGGCAAAAGAGGAGGGGGCAATTTTCAGTCCCTTACCTTGCATGTGAACATTTCTGAGCAACCTCTGGTTAGCCGCTCAACACCAGAGACATTGGTCCTCAATCTCACCCATTCTTACATTCTCTCTTTCCTTCTAGACCGAGAAAACCAGTCTGTCCTCATCACGTGAGTGCCTCAAAATGACCCCCTTCTCCCAATTTGGCATGTTGTGAAAAACCCAAAGTATTTTCTGACTGCATAAGCAGCTGCAGGCTTCCCTTCTGACCGGCTGCCTCACAGCCGTATTCTGTCCTAATTCCAGCGGAGAATCCGGTGCAGGGAAGACGGTGAACACCAAACGGGTGATCCAGTACTTTGCCAGCATCGCTGCCATCGGCGACCGCAAGAAGGATGCCGCCAACACCAACAAGGTACCCACGAGTGATCGTGTGCGAAGCGCAGGCCTTTCCCTCCTGCGCGAAGGCCTCCCGCCTCCTCTTCCAGCCGAGTAATGCACTTAAATTCCTCTTGAAAGTCTGCAACGAGGAAGAGGGGCGCAGGGAACGCATTCCACAAATGGGGAGCCACCACCAAAAAGGCCCTGTCACTGCCAGGCAGGTTGAGCCACCAACAAGGCCTCACCAGCTGATCGTAAGGTCCAAGATGGTTGATAATGGGGAAGGCACTCTTTTAAACTATAGTTCCCAGGATTCTTTGGGGAAAGCCGTGACTCTCAAATCAGTATAAGAGTGCTCAGCTGTGGCTGGTCCATTGGGGTGTATGGGGCACTGCCTCACCGACCGCAGCTTGCCCCCAGCCAGCCCCCAAATGTCTACCTTCGCATATCCAACCCAGGAACCAGCTTCCTCCTCCTTAGTCTCAGTGTTGCCCCTTGGAGAACTCAGTTTCCCTGAGAGCTGCTTGAAACGAAGGCATGGATGTGAAGAAACTCTGGTTTCTGACATGCTAGCTTTCTTGCGTAGGAATCCATTCTGGGAGCCCCCATTTACATCTGAAACTGGTGCAGCCCAGACATAGGTTTCCCACCCCAGGGAGAATTAGGCCCTTGGCATAGCTGGCTAAGGTCCCATTAACATCGTACATTTCAATCACAGAGTTGGAAGTGACCCCGAGGGCCGTCTAGTCCAACTCCTTTTGCAGGAATCTCAACACGCCGTCTCCCATCCAATTGGAAACCATATCAGGCCCTGCTTAGCTTTGCGAATGTGCCAGTGGTTTTATTGCTGCACCACTAGGAGGTCATGTACTGCTTTGAGCGGTCATGGCTTTCCCCCAAAGAATTCTGGGAGCTGCGGCTTATTCATGGTGCTGAGAGTTGTTTGGGGACCCACCCACCCCAGTCCACCCCATTTCCCTGAGTTCTCTGGGAAGAGGGATTGGCTGTTAGACCACTCTGAGAATTGCACCTCTGTGAGGGGAATGGGGGTCTCCTAACAACTCTCAGTGTTGTGTATTGAGTCAAAGGATTTTATATCTGTATTATTATTGTCTGTATTTGCATTAGGATAAAGTAACTGCCTTTTGGTTCCAGAGGGTACAGCTACTATTGGTTCATTTAAGCTGCTGTATTTGGATCCTCTGTCTTATTGGTTTCCTCCAAAAGGCAGCACTGTGATTGCTTGATATTGTTCCCTCCAAAATGTATCCCTTCCTAGCTAGTCCCCTGTCCCTATAAATGTAGCTTTCCTCTCCTCAGTCTTCAGTCTTGTTCACTGTAATAAAGAGCTGTTACTAGAGAACTGTCTCCAGCATGTTTTGTCAAGAGAGCTGAAATCACAAACCCCACATCACAACAACTGGCGACGAAGGTGGGATCCGGAATGCTGAGGAGCGGTTAAACACAACCCTGCCTCAGAGTCCGGATTGCAGCTGAGAACAAGACTCACTGGCCAGCTGAGAAGACGACCCTGCCGCTAGGACAATGGAGAGTCCAAGGGTATTGGAGCCCTTCCAGCCATCAGAGCCCCACACCTGGGAAGACTACGTCGAACGCTTCGAGTTCTTCGCAGTGGCTCAAGGGATCACCGATGCCAGCAAAAGAAGGGCCACATTCCTGAGCTACTGTGGGCCCGAGACCTTCAAGCTGGCCAAGGCATTACTTGCTCCAGCGAAGCTGAGTGAGACATCTCTCAAAGATATTCTTGCCTGCCTAACAAGCCACTTGGCGCCTACTGAGACCAAGATGGCCCGGCGGATGGAGTTCCATAAGAGGCAGCAGCATGCTGGGGAGTCTGTATCCACATTTCTGGCTGAACTCCGGAAGCTCGCTCAGCACTGCGGCTTCCAAAATCTGGAAGAGACTCTCCTGGATCGGTTTATTGGTGGTCTGAGCAGCAAGAAAGCCAGAAGACGCATCGTGGCTAAAGAAGAGGTTACCCTTGCTTCAGCCTTGAAAGAGGCCACCGCCACGGAGAATTATGAAAGAGAGGAGCTTGATGCCAGTCGCAAGGCCACTAAGCCACAGATAGAAGTTGCGCATGCCATGGACGAGCTAGAGGCTACTCCGAGCCAGAGCCCAGTCCGTGGGGTCGAGTCGGTGCGTCAGGCCTGCACAGTGCACAGAGATCGCCGAGGCAGTTGCCCAGGTTGTGGCGGAAACCATGAAAGGAAGAGTTGTCGTTTCAGGGATGCTATCTGCCGGACGTGCGGAAAGACGGGTCACATCGCCAGGGTCTGTAGATCGGCGGCGTCGGGAGCGACAGGAGCACCTAGACTGGAGCATCGCAGACCGCCCACAGCAACTCGTTTTCTAAAGGACTGCCACTACGTAACGGAGATCAACGGGAGGGCCGTGCAGTTTCCAGCGCAAGGCAAGGCACACGTCAAGGTGAAGATTGAGGGTCAGCAGTGCGACATGGAGGTGGACTCCGGATCCGCATTCACCATCGTGTCGGACCAGACCGCGAAGACATTCTTCCCCAGGGGTAAGTTGCCCCCTCTGGAGCCCTTTCCGGCAACCTTGCAGTCGTACTCAGCAGGCCGCATCCATGTTATGGGAATGTGTGCCGTGAGAGTACAGTTCCGGGACAAACAGGCTGTACTCAAACTGGTGATTGCGAAGGGCAGTCGCCCCAGTCTCCTGGGCACTGACTGGTTCCCTGCCCTGGGACTGAGTATCTCAGGGCTTAATTCAATCCAAACCTGCCCTGAGATGAGTGAGGTATTATGCAAGGAATTTGCTGGTCTCTTTAATGGAAAACTGGGTTGTTATAAAGGGCCCCCAGTTGACTTCGAGTTGGACCCCGGGGTGGCTCCAATCCGACTCAAACCAAGGCGAGTGCCATTTGCACTGCAACCCAAGATCGAGGCAGAGCTGGATAAATTGGTCAAGCAGGGAGTTCTCTCACCCGTGGACTCTGCTAAGTGGGAGACTCCAATCGTCACACCCCTTAAAGCAAATGGGGAAGTCAGGATATGTGCAGATTACAAATGTACTATCAATAAGGCACTCAGGGGAAACTCATACCCCATTCCAGTCGTATCACATCTGTTGGCTAAACTGGCTGGGGGCAAGGTGTTCGCCAAAATTGACCTGGCACAAGCTTACCAACAGCTGCCAGTAACCCCACAATCAGCGGAAGCACAGACTATTGTCACACATAAAGGGGCGTTCAGAGTTAACAGATTACAGTTCGGAGTTTGTGTGGCCCCAGGGATTTTTCAAGGGCTCATGGAACGCCTGTTAAGAGGTCTGCCGGGGGTCTTGCCATTTTTTGATGATGTTTTGATTGCTGGAAAAGACCCACAGGAACTGGTTGCGCGTGTCCGTGCAGTGTTGCTCAAGTTCAAGGAGGTGGGGTTGCAACTGAAAAAAGAAAAATGCAGTTTTGGGGTGCCAACTGTGGATTTCTTGGGGTTTAAAATTGATGCATCAGGCATCCACCCCACAGATGCTAAGATTAAGGCCATCATCGAGGCACCACGACCACAGAACAAGACGGAGTTGCAGTCATTCCTGGGACTTATTAACTTTTATCATTCGTTCTTACCCCAGAAAGCTTCGGTAGCTGAACCATTACATAGACTATTGCAGAAAAAGAATGTGTGGCGATGGGGGCGGGAGCAGCAGAAGGCTTTTGACTCCTTGCGAGGAATGCTGAGTAGCAGGAGCGTCCTTGCTCATTATGATGAGTCAAAGCCGCTGGTCCTGGCATGTGATGCCTCTCAATACGGTCTGGGGGCTGTGCTGAGTCATAGGGAACCGGATGGGTCGGAAAAGCCCATCTCTTTCTATTCCCGTACGTTGTCGCCCACAGAGCGCAACTATGCTCAAATTGATAAAGAGACACTGGCTATTGTGTCCGGAATCAAAAGGTTCTATGATTATTTGTACGGTCGCCATTTCTCCATTGAAACGGACCACAAACCACTGTTAGGGTTGTTCAACCCAAACAAACAAACGCCACAAATTCTCTCCCCCAGAATGTTGCGTTGGTCAATATTCCTGAATGGGTTCCAGTACACCTTGACCCATGTGCCGGGGAAACAGTTGTGCCATGCTGATGCGCTGAGTCGATTGCCCCTTCCTGGCGGGAGCAATGAGGATCCTGCTCCGGCGGAGCACATTATGATGCTAGAAACACTTCCGGGGGCTCCTGTAACAGCTACGGATATAGCTGAGAAAACTAGGAAAGATGCTGTTCTCTCCCGTGTGCTCACTTGGGTGGGGAGGGGGTGGCCAGGTGGTCCGCATGAAGAAAAATTCAGGCCTTATGCGACAAGGCAGCACGAATTGTCCATGCATAAGGGTTGTCTCCTATGGGGAGATAGGGTGATCATCCCAGCACCACTGAGAAACAGGGTTCTTGAGACGCTTCACATGGGACACCCGGGAATGGTCAGGATGAAGTCGCTAGCCCGATGTTATGTGTGGTGGCCTGGAATGGACCAGAACATAGAACAATGGGTACGAACATGCAAGGCATGCCAAGAGGTGCGGCCAGAAGTGGCCAGAGCACCAGTCCACTGGTGGGAGCAGTCCAGGACTCCCTGGAGCCGGCTGCACATAGATTTTGCTGGGCCATTCCAAGGGAAGGTCTTTTTGGTTATCGTTGATGCATATTCCAAATGGTTAGAAGTGGCGATGGTCCCTAGCATGGCATCAGCTGCCGTAATCAAGGTGTTGAGGCAGCTGTTTGCTACCCACGGGTTACCTGAGACCATTGTATCAGATAATGGGGCAGCTTTTGTATCCCAAGAATTCAGGGCATTCTTGGCTGATAACTTTATAAGAGGGGTCACATCCGCGCCCTTTCACCCATCCTCCAATGGGCAGGCTGAGCGCATGGTAAGAACAGCCAAAGAATCCATTGCGCGCTTAATGGAGGGTAACTGGTCGGCTCGCATTGCGCGAATGTTATTTTTGCAGCATGCGACGCCGTGTACTGCGACGGGCAAGTCGCCAGCCGAGCTGCTCTTAGGTAGAAGACTGGTAACGGTGCTGGATTATGTCCACCCAGATAAAATGCCAAACCGTAATTCAAGAGCAACCTCCCAGGCTGAGACTGACACAACAAGGTATCTCGCCCCTGAAGATCTGGTCTGGGTGAGGAACTATTCACGAGGTCCGCGGTGGGTGGCCGGTGTGATCACCCGGGCTAGTGGACCTGTGTCCTATTATGTGACCTTGGAAAATGGGCAAGTTTGGAAGAGACATATAGATCAGCTGAGGCGCCGGGCGCTCAGCAGGGAGGAGTCAGATAATTCATCCCTGGCTAATGACGCACAGCTGCAAGACCAGAGTGAAAATGGTCCAGAGGTACAGTCACCAGGGGCTTCAGCAAATGAACCAGGGTCTGCTAGTCCTCATGATGACGAGGTACAGGTCGGGGACCCTGAGATGTCTGGGACTCCATCTGTTCCTGATGAAACCCCTATAGCAGCCCCTCCACCACAGGTAACACCCAATCCAGAACCTGCAACACCTGTTGTCAGGAGATCAGGTAGAAGTTGTAGGACCCCACAGTACCTGAGGGATTACGTCTGCTGTGCTCACTAGGGGGGGAGGGGTGTTGTGTATTGAGTCAAAGGATTTTATATCTGTATTATTATTGTCTGTATTTGCATTAGGATAAAGTAACTGCCTTTTGGTTCCAGAGGGTACAGCTACTATTGGTTCATTTAAGCTGCTGTATTTGGATCCTCTGTCTTATTGGTTTCCTCCAAAAGGCAGCACTGTGATTGCTTGATATTGTTCCCTCCAAAATGTATCCCTTCCTAGCTAGTCCCCTGTCCCTATAAATGTAGCTTTCCTCTCCTCAGTCTTCAGTCTTGTTCACTGTAATAAAGAGCTGTTACTAGAGAACTGTCTCCAGCATGTTTTGTCAAGAGAGCTGAAATCACAAACCCCACGTCACAACACTCAGCAAAGAGAGGCAGCTCCCAGAATGCTTTGGGGGAAGCCATGATGGTTCAAAGCGGGCCTCACAGTGCCCTAACCATTCAGTGCAAATGCAGCCTTGTGTTTAGTCCAACATGGCAACCCCTGCGGCCGAAAAAAATTCCCCGCAGTGGACCCTGGCATGCTCTGAATTTCCCCACAGCAGTGTGCCAGAGAGCATGACGTAGGATCTGAAGATGTGGGTTTAAGCTGCCCTCTTTTTGCTCTAACCATTCGCTCTGCTTTTCAGGGGACGCTGGAAGATCAAATCATCCAGGCCAACCCTGCCCTGGAGGCCTTCGGCAACGCCAAGACCTTGCGGAACGACAACTCGTCCCGATTTGTGAGTGAATCTGGCTGCTTAGGGAAGTGTATGGAAGACCCCACATATGGAAGCCCTGCCTGCCCTCCAACATGTTGAGTCCCACAACTGGGTTGCATGTCTTCTCGTCCGTGCCCCCTCGCAAGACCCCACGTGAGATCACGGAGCCCCAAATACATGCTTTTTTGAGAGGCCATGCTCTCGCAGCCCTAAAAAATGTGTGATTTGGGGTGCCTTGCAAAACTGTGGGGTGAAGAAAAGTGCTTTTTTCAGGGTGAGATGTCGGCATGAAATCTTGCAAGACCATAGCACCCATGGGGGGGGTGTCCTGGTTTTTCCGGGACACTTGTGGGGTGTGCGTCCTGTATATCAGCCTATGCCCTTGGGCACATAGGAAGCTGAGTCAGACCAGGACTCCATCTAGCTCAGTATTATCCACACTGACTGGCAGCAGCTCTCCAGGGTTTCTGGCTGGGGACACCCCCGGCCCAACCTGCAGATGCCAGAGATGAAACCTGCAACGTTCTGCATGCAAAGCAACCCAAATTGCAATTAAACATTGCTGTTGTTCTGTTTCTGTGTCTCATGTTCTCCCTCAAAACAGTTCGGAACGGCATTGTTGCCTAACACCCCTGCTAGGTAGGCTTGGCAGTGCAGAGAGGTAGCTTCTGCCTTACCCGAAGCCATCCCATGAACTTCACAGCTTAGAGAATGATTTGAACCCAAGACTTCTTTATCAGAGTCCAGCGCTCTCATATAGTCATGCCCTTCTTTTTCTGTCTAGGGTAAATTCATCCGAATCCACTTCGGGGCAACCGGAAAGTTGGCATCAGCCGACATAGAAACCTGTAAGTCAGACTGCGAAGGGAAGTTTGATCTGTGCATCCAGCTATGTTTCTGTCCCCCTCAGCAGCCATCTTGTGCTATGCCACACATAGGGTTGCCAGACTCAATAGTGGACAGGACTTCTGTGCCTTTAACTGCTGAAATATACTCGGAGTCGAGAGTGAATTTCATGCTCTTTATTCAGCTCATATTCATCCAGGAGAAGAAGAGAAGACGAATGGCTCTTTTCCCAAAACCATCTGCTTATATACATTATTTACACAATGGGCCTTGCGTGATTGGCTACTTCAGGGCTACAACTGTGGGCCAATTATATTGTGGATTGACTTCTGCCTGCAGCCTGATTGGCTGCTCCTACAGGCCAATCAGGTAGCAGATTCACTTCTGCCAGCCGCCTGATTGGCTGCTCCAGCAGGCCAATCAGGTTGCGGATTCACTTCCACCTGGAGTTGGATTGGGTAGCTCCCGCTGATTCTGAATCCTATTGTTCTAGGATTCAGCTCAGTACATAACACCCCTCCCCTCTAAGTTCCAGTCCTGCCCGGGAAGTTGCATTCGTAGTCCCCAAGGTCTGCTGGCCGCCTCCGTGTGCGTTGTGGCCTGGGGTGTTCCTTGGTCAGGGGTTCTGGTTCTGGCTCGTGTTCCGAGGCTGCTGGCTGTGCCGGGGCTGTCTGGTCTGGCGCCACTGAACCACTAGGTTGTGACTCTGGTTCCGGTGTCCTTCCAGCCTCGGGGCGCCCCTCTGTGCCTACTGCTTCTGCTTCCCCTGCCCACCCCTCTCGCTCTACAGGCCTCACTGCCCTGCTGTCCCCTTGGGACCCCTCTGTCCCGCTCTCCTCCTGGGTTCCTCCTGGGAATCGTCGCCGTAGCTAGTCGCAGTGGCGGCGCCAACATTGCCCCCCTTCCGTTAGTACCTCGTACGACACGGGACCGGTCACCTTGGTGACTGTGGCGGGTACCCATGCTGGGCCTGCCCCAAAATTCTTTGCATACACTGGGTCCTGGGCCACAAATGTCCGGGGGTTCCTGCCTTTCCCCACCACTACCTCATCCTGAGCTCTGTCGGGGTGAAGTCGGTCCAGTCTAGTTGCAAGGCGCCGGCCCATGAGTAGTTCAGCTGGGCTCCGGCCCGTCGTTGTGCTTGGGGTGCTGTGCTGTGCTAGAAGAAATGCGGCAAGGCGGTATTCCCAGTCCCCTTGTGTTATGCGGCGGAGGCTGTCCTTGGTGGTCCGCACCATGCGCTCCGCTTGGCCATTGGTGGCAGGGTGGAATGGTGCTGAGCGGATGTGGCGGATGGCGTTCTGCGCTGTGAAGGTCTGGAACTCCTCTGACGTGAATGCGGTTCCATTGTCCGAGACGAGGGTGTCAGGGAGCCCGTGGGTTGCAAACAGCTTACGTAGTACCCGGATGGCTGCCGCCGTAGAAGTGGACGGTACCAGTGCGACCTCCAGCCATTTGGTGTAGGAATCCACCACTATGAAGAATGTTTTTCCCTGGAAGGGGCCAGCGAAGTCCACGTGCAAGCGTGACCATGGATGTCGGGCGGACTCCCAGGGCTGGACTGGGGCCCTTGGGGGGTCCGGGTGGGATTCTTGGCAGGTCTGGCAGTGTTGAACCCAGGCCTCTATCTCTCTGTCAATCCCCGGCCACCACACATAACTCCTGGCAAGGGCCTTCATCCTCACTACCCCTGGGTGTGTCTCGTGTAGGGCTGTGAGGACCCTTTTGCGGAGGGGCTGGGGAACAACGACCCTGCTTCCCCATAACAGGCACCCCTTGTGGGCCGACAGTTCATGTTTGCGGTTTGTGTAGCCAGCGAATTCTGGCCCGGGGCTGCTGCTGGGCCATCCTCGCCACACCCAGTCCAGGACCCGGGAGATGACCCTATCTTTTGTGGAATGGTGCGCAACTTCTTGTGCCTGAATGGGTCGGTCGGGAAGCAGCTCCAGGGTCATAACCTCTTGCGCAGGTGCTGGGTCGGGGCCTGTTTCTGGTAGTGGTAGCCTGCTGAGTGCGTCTGCGTGGCCCATCGCCTTCCCAGGGCGGTGGATTAGTGCATACTGGTAGCCGGCAAGGAAAATTGACCACCTGAGGACACGTGGAGACAACACTTGGGGGGTCTGCTTCTCGGGGGCAAACAGGCCAAGCAACGGCTTGTGGTCAGTCACTATGGTAAAGGGCCGCCCGTACAAGAAATCATGGAATTTTTTTACGCCCTTCACGATTGCCAGACCCTCCTTGTCAATCTGTGAGTAGTTTCGTTCGGCTGCAGCAAGCGTCTGGGAGAAGTATGCCACCGGCACCTCTCTTCCATCCGGGAGTTGGTGTCCCAGGACAGCGCCGATGCCATAGGGAGAGGCGTCGCATGCCAGCACCACTGGCAGCCTCTCGTCGAAGTGTGCCAAGACCGAGTTCGAGACGAGCAAGTCCTTGACTGCCTGGAATGCGGCCCTTTGTCGCTGGCCCCACACCCAAGGGGCCCTTTTATCTAGGAGTCTGTGTAGGGGCTCCGCTACCGCTGCCTTATGGGGAAGGAAGGCATGGTAAAAGTTCAATAGTCCCAAGAATGACTGAAGTTCGGGCTTGCTCTTGGGCGCTGGGGCCTCACAAATGGCCCGTACCTTGTCACCGGTTGGATGGACCCCTTCTGCGTCCACCTTAAATCCCAGAAAGTCCACCTGCGGCACTCCCAGTAAACACTTTTCCCGCTTCACCTTGAGGCCCGCCGTCTGGAAACGGTGCAGGACGGAGCGGAGGCGGTCCTCAAATTCCTCTGGTGTGGGCCCGGCGATCAGTACATCATCGAAGAAGGGGGTGACGCCAGGAATCCCTTTAAGGAGAGAGTCCATTAGATTCTGGAATATGCCTGGTGCCACGCTAACGCCAAATTGCAGCCGCTTTACTCTGAATGCCCCTCTGTGCGTCACAATCGTCTGAGCCTCTGCTGTGGCTTCGTCCACAGGCAACTGTTGATACGCTTGGGCCAAGTCCAGTTTGCCAAAGATTTTTGACCCAGCCAGGGTGGCGAGGACATGGCTGACCACTGGCACTGGGTATGCATGGGCCGTGAGAGCCTTGTTTATGGTGCATTTGTAGTCTGCACAGATGCGGACCGAACCGTTAGGCTTGACGGGTGTGACAATTGGAGTTTCCCAGGGGGCGTTGGGCACCGGCTCCAGCACTCCTTGCTCCACGAGCCGGTCCAATTCCTCGTCTATGCGGGGTTTCAGGGCGAACGGGACCCGGCGGGCCTTGTGCCTGATGGGTCGTACAGCGGGGTCTAGCTGTAGGGCAATGGGGGGTCCTGTATATCGTCCCAATGCCCCATCGAAAACCCCTGGAAACTCTTTGCATATGGCGTCCACGTCCACTTGTAAGCTAGTGCGGTTCACCCCGGTAACGGCTAGCCCCAGAGGTCCAAACCATGCCAGTCCCAGTAAGCTAACGTAGGGGCCCTTAACTACCAGCAAGTCCAATTGTTGCTTTTGCCCTCGATATTGCACCCTGAAGGTCCCCACCCCCATTGTAGGGACCTTACGTTTCTGGAAGTCCCGGAGGGTGAATGGGGCCGGCCTTAGTTTGGGACCCCCATTAGGGCACAGTTCCCTTAATGTTCGGGCCGAGATTATGGATAGAGTTGAACCCGTGTCCAGCTCCATGCGGCATGGGGCTCCCTCTATCTGTACCTCTATATAAATTTTCTCTGTGCTGGGATGGGGCAACTGGAATACCTGGTAGTCCGTGATCTCCGTCGAGTTGCCTTGGTGCATGGTGCCGTGTGACCTGGGGCTCCTGGGTCGGTCATCTGATGCTTGTCGACGGGTGAGTCGAGCCCGACACACCCGGGCGATGTGTCCCAATTTTCTGCACTGCCTGCACTCTGCGTTGCGGAAACGACAGGTCCTCCTCTCGTGGTTCTCCCCGCAGCTTGCACAGTTCCCTCCTTCTCGTCGAGGCTGCTGTGGTGTGTGTGCTGCTTGAGTGCGCCGCTGTACTCGGTGTACTTCCTCCCTGTCAGATTCGGATTCGTCGGTGAGGTCTTCGTGGTAGACCCTCGGTTGGGATGGCGGGGCCGGTCGTGCCTCTTGCGTTGACCTCTCGGCGGCTTCGGTTGCCAGGGCTTCCTCCAGAGCAATCTGGAACGTGAGGTCTTTTTTGGCGTAGAGGCGTCGTTGCAACATCTCGTCCCTCAGGCCACCGACGAGGCGGTCACGAAGCATGTTCTCCAACTCTGAGAAGTTGCATAACCGGGCGGCTTGGCGGAGGGAGGTCACAAACCCAGTTATGGTTTCCCCTGGGGCTTGCCGCTTTGCGTAGAAGGCATTTCGGCAAGCTACCACCGAGGGCTGTGGTGAAAAGTGCTCCTTCAGCCGTTCCATTATTGTTTTGTAAGAGACGGTAGCGACATCTCTAGGTGCAAGGAGAGCCCGGGCGATTTCAAACGTCTCCTCTCCACAGACGCTGAAGAATGTCGCCCTCTTCATGGCATCGTTGGTGACTTCTTTCGCTTGCAGGAGGAAGTTGAAACGGGCGGCGTACCCTTCCCAGTCTCCTGATGCTGGTTTGAATGGCAAGAAGCTGCTGTCGGTTGCCATTCTGGGTTCCTTGGGTCCTGGAGCTGAAGCCTGGATGCACGGTGCGATGCAGCGGTGCAGCAGGTGGCGGTGCTGCGGTGCAGTGCGTGGTGGCGGTCAGCTCAGCAGGATCCCACCTTCGTCGCCAGTGAAATATACTCGGAGTCGAGAGTGAATTTCATGCTCTTTATTCAGCTCATATTCATCCAGGAGAAGAAGAGAAGACGAATGGCTCTTTTCCCAAAACCATCTGCTTATATACATTATTTACACAATGGGCCTTGCATGATTGGCTACTTCAGGGCTACAACTGTGGGCCAATTATATTGTGGATTGACTTCTGCCTGCAGCCTGATTGGCTGCTCCTACAGGCCAATCAGGTAGCAGATTCACTTCTGCCAGCCGCCTGATTGGCTGCTCCAGCAGGCCAATCAGGTTGCGGATTCACTTCCACCTGGAGTTGGATTGGGTAGCTCCCGCTGATTCTGAATCCTATTGTTCTAGGATTCAGCTCAGTACATAACAACTGCCCTGCTCTCTTTTGAGTCTGGAAACCTTAAAGAGAAACCAGCAGACCCTTTGTTTAATTTCTGGGTTTCCAGGCTCAAAAGAGAGCAGGGCAATTAAAGGCACAGAAGTCCTGTCCACTATTGAGTCTAGCAACCCTAGCCACACACCCCGCGGCAGCCATCTTGTAGTATGCCACACACCCCGTGGCAGCCGTCTTGTGCTATGCCACACACACGGCAGCCATGTTGTACTATTCCACACACCCCACAGCAGCCATCTTGTGCTATGCCACACACCCCGCGGCAGCCATCTTGTGCTATGCCACACACACCACGGCAGCCGTCTTGTGCTATGCCACACACCATAGCTGCCAAGTCCGGATCGTAAAGATCCGGGATCGGCAGCGCGCGCATAACCGGAAGTTGCGTGACGCAACTTCCGGTGGCGCTTCGCCCTTCTATGGGCACCAGAAAATGGCGGGGGCCAGCGCCGGAAGTCGCTTCCGCGCATGACCGGAAACACGTAAAAGCGACTTCCGACGCCGGCGCCGCCATTTTCTGATGCCCATAGAAGGGCAAACCGCAACCGGAAGTCGCGTCACGCAACTTCCGGTCATGCGCGGAAGCGACTTCCGATGCCGGCGCCGCCATTTTCTGGTGCCCATAGAAGGGCAAAGCGGCACCAGAAAAATGGCCGCCGGGAAGAAGCAAATTAAAGGGACAATGCCGGGATTTTCCGCCAAACGGGAGACCGCCGGGAAACGGTAAGAAAAAAGGGGTTTTCCCGGCGGATACGGGATACTTGGCAGCTATGCCACACACCCCACAGCAGTCGGCAGCCATCTTGTGCTATTCCACACACCCCACGGCGGCCATCTTGTGCTATGCCACAGGCCCCACGGCAGCCATCTTGTGACTGGCACCCACTGCACTTCCCCAAAAATTCCACTGGCCCCAAAAGCTTGGCAACTCCTGCCTCCCTCTTCAAATTCCTTATCCAGCCATACATACTCCAGTTAAGAAAGAGTAGCAGTTGTTATTATTAAAACAAATTTACAGAAAACTTCACGGTGTAAAGCCATTGGAGGGGTGTACACAGTAAAAACAGAATGAAACAGAAACACAAGCTCCCATAACAATAATATCAATTCAACAAACTCTAATGCAATGAAACCATCTCTACAAACTCTCCAAGCAACTAGCCTGTTTCATCCATTTAAAAACTGGTGTTTCCCCTCTTCCCCATTTGTTATACCTGAGGGCCAGGAGTATCTTAGAACTGATTTTGTACGCTGCTCTGAGAGAGCCTAAAAGGATAAGCAATAGTTGCTGCAAATAAATAAATACTTATATGTACCGGTAGTAGTTATATCTAAATTTGCATCTAGGCATATAAATTAATATATGCCAATCCTGTGCAACGATGTGTTTTTTTGTGTTGTTGTTTTTTGGCAAGGTGTAAGTGGCTGTTCTAGACTTTACACAGTTTGCATCAATTCAGTTTTCATACAACCCCCCCCCCCTCTCTCTCAGATCTCCTGGAAAAGTCCCGGGTGATTTTCCAGCTCAAAGCTGAGAGAAACTACCATATATTCTACCAGATCCTGTCCAACAAGAAGCCAGAGCTTCTGGGTGAGTACCATATTTGGATTTTGTGTGTTTTTCTATGGGGGGGGGAGTATATACCAAACTTCCCAGTGGGTAATCGAATCAAGTTGCCTCTAGACAGAGGGATTCATGTGCATACCAGAACTTTAGGTTTGCACATTTATTTATTTTATATTTTTTATTTTATAGACTGCTCTTTCATGAAAAAAATACAGCAAGGCAGTATCTCGCAAACAAATTTACAATAGCATAAATAAAAACATTCGTAAAGACATCAGTAGAAACATCAAATAAATGCTGATTAGTTAAAAGAAGGTTCCGTGATTCAAAGGCCTGTCTAAACAACACCACTTTTCGGGGATGCCTAAAAGACGTCTGGGGCGATTCCTGCTGAACCTTTAGTGGCAAGGAGTTCCACCGGCCAGGTCCTGCTGCACTCAAGGCTTGGTCCCTAGTGAAGGCTGACCAAGTCTTTGGGGCATGGGGGAACCACCAGAAATGCCCCATCAGAGGATCTCCGTGATCGAGGCAGAACGTAAGGGGACCATACGGTTCTTAAAGGGAATTTTGTCTCGAGGTGTTGAGGGTTTTGTGAGTTAACACAAGAACCTTGCACCTGATTCAGTAGCAAACTGGCAACCCGTCTCTCAGCAGAAGTGTAGTGTGTTGCCAGTGAACCGTTTGGCCACCACATTCTGCCTTAGCTGTGGCTTCTAGGCTATATACAAGGGCAGCCCCACAAACAGCGCATTGCAGTAATCAAGCAGAATAAGGGGCTCTGCCAGCCTAGTGCAGCAAGCGAACTTTCTGCAGTATAGGAAAGAGAAATGCATTGAAAAGTGTGGGGTGAACAATCTTGATGTCCGTGGAAATACAGGATTGTTATTCTTACGTCATCCACAGAACAGTACCAGTCAGTTGTAAAATCATTTATTTATTACATTTCTATCCCACCTTTCCTCCAAGGAGCTCATGCTTCTCTTCTTCCTCTCCATTTTATTCTCACAACAACCCTGCGAGGTAGGTTAGGCGGAGAGGTATCAAGTGGCCGAAAATCACCCAGTGAGCTTAATGGCCAAGTGGGAATTTGAACCCTGGTCTCTCCCAGGTTCTGGCCTCACACTCTAACCCAGTGTTTCCCAAACTTGGACCCCCAGCTGTTTTTGGACCACAATGCCCACCATCCCTTGTTAGCCAGTGGTCAAGGGTGATGGGAATTGTAGTCAGAAAACAGCTGGAGACCCAAGTTCGAGAAACACTGCTTTAACCACCAAACCAAATTACTAAGCCAATTTGATAAGGATGCGAGTCTTTCCGAAACCAGGCGATAACAAGTCTAACAATAAATAGACAATTCAGTTTAAATAGGTTTAAATGAAATATCCGCATTCTGAGCAAATCTTTCTTTGAGCCGATGGTTTCTGGGGTGCCCTGAACACAGTCTGCTACTAACCCCCCTCTTCATTCCCCTGTTTCTTCCCCCAAAAGACCTGCTTCTGGTCACAAACAACCCCTACGACTACAGCTACATCTCCCAAGGAGAGGTGACTGTGGCCTCCATCGACGACTCAGAGGAGCTGATGGCTACAGACGTGAGTCTCTTTGCATAAACACAGGGTGGGGAAGAAGATCCATTTACGGGCGTCAAAATTTGGGCTCGCACAGGGCGCTATATTCAAAAAGATGGCCAAATTCCTGGGTGGAGCAATCCCTGGGTAGAGCTATCTTGTATTTTTTTAAAAATGCTTTTCAGGTTTATACATTTCACTAATTTTACAATCATTTTAACATTTCATAGCTTGACTTCCTTCTCCCTCTTTCTGCGTTTCCTTAAATTTGTTTTTTAACATCTTCTGCATATCCAAATGAACTTAATTTGCTCATTTATTCATCTACTTTAAATATATACTCTTATAAAACTGCAGGTTATCACAATAACCCTGCTCTTACCTGTTTAAAATTTATCTGTCAATACTCAATAAGGCATTTCCATTCCTTTTTTTAAAAAAAGTTTGTTATCTTAATTTCTTGCTCTTCCGGTAAGTTTCGCCATTTCTGCATATTCCATAAGGTAGAGCTATCTTGGAGCTACAGAACTCGAACAGCACCACCTGCTGGCAGCTCCTGGAGTGCAGGAAATGCAGCTGGAGGGGGCGGGGTCAAAAGTGAAGGGTGCCAATTTGAGAAGTGTCCTCTGTGACGTCTTTCTTTCTTTCTTTCTTTCTTTCTTTCTTTCTTTCTTTCTTTCTTTCTTTCTTTCTTTCTTTCTTTCTTTCTTTCTCCTTCCAATATACACACAGAGTGCCTTTGATGTCCTGGGTTTCACCCCAGAGGAGAAAGTCGGGGTTTACAAGCTGACAGGCGCCATCATGCACTACGGCAACATGAAATTTAAGCAGAAACAGCGAGAGGAGCAGGCTGAGGCCGATGGGACCGAAGGTGTGTGGTTTGCAAGGGGCAGGAGAGATCTGTCGGATAAAGGGGAATGTCAGGGAGAAGCGGGAAAGGGATTTGCGGAAGGGGAAAGAAGCAGGGCTTTCCGAAAAATATGTCAAACAAAGCTCAGCCATCCTCAGAAATGAGCGCTTCTCTGAATTTTGCAGTTCTCCAGCCAAATCATGTGCACAAATAATACATATACTAGGATGATGTGTACATTAAAATGTATGTATGGGGGGGGGGATACCATCCCAAAATGCATTAAATTAGGGGGAATCGCTTTGCAGAGGTTCAAATATTAGGCAAAATGACATACCATTGTGTGTGGAATTTGTTGGTGAGGGCTTGCTTTAAAAAACAAATAAATTGCAAATTGAGGTGGAGAACTGACCTTAAGATGGAAGAAATGAGAAACGTAGCAAAGCTGAAACGGACAGACGCCTCCACCCTTTAAAAAATACATTGCAGGAGTAGAAAATGTAGGATCCCACCCGCGCTATCTACCATACACATTTCCTTTCCTCCCCAGATGCAGATAAATCTGCCTACCTGATGGGCCTGAACTCAGCCGACCTCCTCAAGGGGCTCTGCCACCCGAGGGTGAAAGTTGGCAACGAATATGTCACCAAGGGGCAAAATGTCCAACAGGTGAGGATGTCAATAGGAGTATAGCGTCTAGATCAAGGGAAGTAATAGTACCACTGTATTCTGCTCTGGTCAGACCTCACCTGGAGTACTGTGTCCAGTTCTGGGCACCACAGTTCAAGAAGGATACTGACAAGCTGGAACGTGTCCAGAAGAGGGCAACCAAAATGGTCAAAGGCCTGGAAACGATGCCTTATGAGGAACGGCTTAGGGAGCTGGGTATGTTTAGCCTGGAGAAGAGAAGGTTAAGGGGTGATATGATAGCCATGTTCAAATATATGAAAGGATGTCATATGGAGGAGGGAGAAAGATTGTTTTCTGCTGCTCCAGAGAAGCGGACACGGAGCAATGGATTCAAACTACAAGAAAGAAGATTCCACCTAAACATTAGGAAGAACTCCCTGACAGTAAGAGCTGTTCGGCAGTGGAATTTGCTGCCAAGAAGTGTGGTGGAGTCTCCTTCTTTGGAGGTCTTTAAGCAGAGGCTTGACAGCCATATGTCAAGAATGATTTGATGGTGTTTCCTGCTTGGCAGGGGGTTGGACTGGATGGCCCTTGTGGTCTCTTCCAACTCTATGATTCTATGATTCTATGTCTTTTCGCAGACCGCTCTGCAGCAGGGCCTCGGGTTCCAGAGGGTGTGGTAGGCCATTTTTCTTCAGCCTTGGGTTCCCAGATGTTGTAACACTACAGCTTCCATCACCCCTATTGGCTAAGCTAGCAGGGGATGATGGGAGTTGTAGTCCTACAACATCTGGGGATCTAAAGTTGAAAAACGGTGTTATAAGGTATTTACAGTTGGGCAAGCTTGACCTGGGTGCAGCTGGAGCCGTCGATGGCGGTGGCCTCATTATTCACATCAGTTCAGACTGGAGATGGGGAGAAATTTGATCCAGTTTCCATTTAAAGGCGAACTTACGCCATTTGCGCTTTCTGTAACAATGCATGAACTGAAATACAGCCATCTTCCGAAATTTGCGCTTGCAATGCGGTTCCCGCGCCCCATCACAATTAACGTGCACAAAAATGTCTATATATTAGTGAAAATAACACATCAACATGCATTAACGTTAGAGAAAGTTGCTCTGCAACCGTGAGTGTTTTGGGCAAGGTTGCATCCCAAAAATGTTTGTATTAGGAGATTGGAGCACTAAAATGCGGGTGAATTCTCACGAGAACTTTTTTTAAAACAAACAAACAAACAATAACATCACAAACTGTTGTGGAAACGGGGAGAACCAACTTCGAATTAATCATGAATAGAAATGTAATGTTAGGCCCAGGGTTGTTGAATTGTTGTTGTCATAATAAAGGATAGAAACCCTTCTAAAAAAAGGAGGGATAGAAACCTTTCTAAAAAAAACCCCAAACCGCTTAGCTGGAATGAGCCTAGTTGGATTTAGGGGCAGGTGACCCAGATGACTGCCTGGGGCGTTTGGTTTGGGGGGTGCCAGGCTCCCTTCAGGGCGCACCTGTCACACAGGCAATCCGCTCCGCCCTGAGTTCGACAGCTGAAACTAACAGAACAAACAGTTCGGAGGCCGCAAATAAAACCCCTTATGCACAAGTTCATCATCATCAGCCACCATGGCAGGGATCAGCCTTCTTGCAGTCAGGCCATGCAGCAAAGTCGCAAAATGGGATATGGGGTGCCTAAAATTGGGTAGTGTGGGGGTTAAAACAAAGGTCACCAAAGGAACTCTTGACCTGAGGAGCCATTTGGTCTAGGGCAGCGATTCACAAACTTTCCCCCCCTCCAGGTCACAGTTTCAGAATACAAATTTGCTCGTCCCACACCAATTTTCTAATTGATAAATACATTGGGCGGGGGGGGGGAACAACTCCTCGCAGTGCTTGGTTTTGAAAAGATATCTATCCATATTCTGCAGATAAGAAGAAATGTTTTGATACTATGCTATACTATGCTGAAATGTTTATATCAGGCACCCCCAAACTTTGGCCCTCCAGATGTTTTGGACTCCAATTCCCATCATCCCCGACCACTGGTCCTCTTAGCTAGGGATCATGGGAGTTGTAGGCCAAAACATCTGGAGGGCCGCAGTTTGGGGATGCCTGGTTTATATGTTTCTTTGATGGTCCTTGCCACCCTCTCCCTTTGAGAACCACTGGTCAAGGAATGAGCGGACAGTCTGCCGCCTTCTTTGAAGTTCTGCATCCCTGGAGCACTTTAAAGACTCGGCAGCCTTTGAAAGATAAAGAGGGAGATGCTCACAAGGAACGCAGCAGAAACCTCCTTGATCAAGGATGCTGCTGAAGATGATGTTGGGGGTCTTTCCCTCCCCTATAATTTTTATTAAATCTTCTGTTTTAAAATTTAGAATATTCATTTAAACAACCTTTAAATACCACTGACTTCCCTTCTCTTTCCATGGTTCATTTTGCACAGCATAAAACCCTGCATATTTTATATACAGCCATACCTCATGTTACGGCCGCTTCAGGTTACGTGTTTTCAGGTTGCGGAATATGGGAAACCCAGAAGTACCGGAACGGGTTACTTCTGGGTTTTGCTGCATGTGCAGAAGCAGCAAATCGCGCCAGCGCAGATGCGGCGCTTCAGGATGCGAACGCTGCAGGTTGCGAACGTGCCTCCGTCACGGATTACATCCACAACCCGAGGTTCCACTGTAAACTAAACCATTTAGTATTGCATTATTACATCCATCCGAACTTATTTACACTGCTGAATTTATCTTAATGCTGCCCACGTTTTCAAATAAACACAGTTTCCCTCCATATATTCAATAAACATTTTCCAATCTCCTTTAAGCGCATGTTCTTCTTGTTCTCTTTATTCTATGTGCTACGTCCGCAAGGTGCGCATATTCCGTCAGTTTTAAGTTGCCATTCTTCTTTAGTTGTGACTTCACTCGTTTTCCATTCGGGGGCTAAAGAAACACGAGCCGCAGTCACGATGGTGGAATCTTATCTGCCATGAGGTCCCAGGGCAGCTTACAACACCTTAAAAACACAGGACAGTGGTACCTCGGTTTATGTACCTGATCCGTTCCGGGGTGCCATTCACAACCCGAAAAGTATGTAACCCGAACAGTGTGCTTTCGCGCATGCGCAAAAGCACGATAGCGCACTTCTGCGCATGCGCGAACTGCGCAGAACACTTCTGTGCAGGCGCGCGCTGTGAACCCGGAAGTAAACACTTCCGGGTCCGCCGCGTTCGTAAGCCGAAAGTACGCAACCCGAAGCGTACGTAACCCAAGGTATGACTGTACTAATAATCAGTTTGAACAATTTACCATGAGAAGACCAGGCTCCATTCGCCTGCTCTCCTTGGCCAGGACGACATCAGTCCCTGCCATGCCTGTGCAGGATCCGGTGCTGAGGCCTGCTCTGCACCCGCCGATGCACTCTTGATTTATTTTTCTGCAACTCCAAGTGTGCCAGCTGGGGCTGATGGGAGCTGAGTCCAAAAAATCTGGAGGGCACCACCAGCTCCAGGGGCCCAGATTGCTTTCCCCGCAGTGTTGCTCACTTTTCTTTTCTTTTCTTTTCCTTCCTCCCCTGCTTCCTCCGCTCAGGTGTACTACTCCATTGGGGCCTTGGCCAAGTCTGTGTATGAAAAGATGTTCAGCTGGATGGTAGTCAGAATCAACAACTCTTTGGAGACCAAGCAACCCCGACAGTATTTCATCGGGGTGCTGGACATCGCAGGCTTCGAGATCTTTGATGTGAGTACATTGCGGTGGGTGCCACAAGATAGGATCATTCTCCTTAGGTAGATATCCCCTACCTGGAGGACTGGTCTCTTCCAATTGGGGGCGAACACGGATTGTTCAGCAGACCACAAGCATGTCATGTTTTGTTTCCTCCAAGTGCGACTTGTTTTCCGAGCTGCTCATCCCTCCTCCGCTTGGCTAGGTTAGGCTAAGGGTTTGTGATTTGCCCAGTCAGCCTCATAGTACATTTCCGAGCACAATTCAAAGTGTTGGTGCTGACCTTTAAAGCCCTAAACGGCCTCGGTCCAGTATACCTGAAGGAGCGTCTCCACCCTCATCGTTCTGCCCGGACACTGAGGTCCAGCACCGAGGGCCTTCTGGCGGTTCCCTCCCTGCGAGAAGCCAATTACAGGGAACCAGGCAGAGGGCTTTCTCGGTAGTGGCACCCACCCTGTAGAATGCCCTCCCATCAGATGTCAAGGAAATAAACAACTACCTGACTTTTAGAAGACATCTGAAGGCAGCCCTGTTTAGGGAAGTTTTTAATGTTTGATGTTTTATTGCTATAATAATAATAATAATAATAATAATAATAATAATAATAATATTCTGTTGGGAGCTGCCCAGAGTGGCTGGGGAAACCCAGCCAGATGGGCGGGGTTGTTGTTGTTGTTGTTTAGTCGTTTAGTCGTGTCCGACTCTTCGTGACCCCATGGACCATAGCATGCCAGGCACTCCTGTCTTGCACTGCCTCCTGCAGTTTGGTCAAACTCATGTTCGTAGCTTCAAGAACACTGTCCAACCATCTCGTCCTCTGTCGTCCCCTTCTCCTAGTGCCCTCAATCTTTCCCAACATCAGGGTCTTTTCCAAGGATTCTTCTCTTCTCATGAGGTGGCCAAAGTATTGGAGCCTCAGCTTCACGATCTGTCCTTCCAGTGAGCACTCAGGGCTGATTTCCTTCAGAATGGATAGGTTTGATCTTCTTGCAGTCCATGGGACTCTCAAGAGTCTCCTCCAGCACCATAATTCAAAAGCATCAATTCTTCGGCGATCAGCCTTCTTTATGGTCCAGCTCTCACTTCCATACATCACTACTGGGAAAGCTATAGCTTTAACTATATGGACCTTTGTAGGCAAGGTGATGTCCCTGTTTTTTAAGATGCTGTCTAGGTTTGTCATTGCTTTTCTCCCAAGAAGCAGGCGTCTTTTAATTCCGTGACTGCTGTCACAATCTGCAGTGATCAAGGAGCCCAAGAAAGTAAAATCTCTCACTGCGGGGTTATAAATTATTATTATTATTATTATTATTATTATTATTATTATTATTATTATCCTAGCTGAGTGGGGCTTTGAACCCTGGACAGACTGCTTTTTCAAATTGCTCAAACCCTTGATTTCGTTTCCCTTCCTCGCTCCCTGTCTCAGTTCAACAGCTTCGAGCAGCTCTGCATCAACTTCACCAACGAGAAGCTGCAGCAGTTCTTCAACCACCACATGTTTGTGCTGGAGCAGGAAGAGTACAAGAAGGAGGGCATTGAGTGGGTCTTCATCGACTTCGGCATGGACCTCCAGGCCTGCATCGACCTCATCGAGAAGGTGTGGTTAGGAGGTGCTCTCTGAGGGATGGAATCGCGCCTCCATATTGAGATCAGGGAAACAGGAGGGAGGAGGGGAAGGGTTTATCATTGGCTTCCCAATTTGCCCCCTCTGTCCCACAATCCTTTGGACCTAAAGAAACAACAACAACAGGGGAGATTCAAGGTCTTGCCCTATTTGTCTCTTTGAGGTACAAACTGGGGTTTGGTGATCAGGCATTGCCAGATTTATGTATAAGCTAAACAAGCTATAGCTTAGGGCCCCACTCTCATGGGGGGGCCCCAAAAAAATTAAAGGGGAAAAAACTGGATGTACATTTCCAAAATATAAGATAAAAAACAAATAAAATGAAACCTACATACAGCAACAGTGTTTTGTGGCTTTAAAGGTAAAGGGACCCCTGACCATTAGGTCCAGTCGTGACCGACTCTGGGGTTGTAATGCTCATCTCACTTTATTGGCCGAGGGAGCCGGCGTACAGCTTCCAGGTCATGTGACAGCATGACTACGCCGCTTCTGGCAAACCAGAGCAGCACACGGAAATGCCGTTTACCTTCCCGCTGTAGCGGTACCTATTTATCTACTTGCACTTTGACGTGCTTTCGAACTGCTAGATTGGCAGGAGCTGGGACTGAGCAACGGGAGCTCACCCCGTCGCAGGGATTCGAACTGCCGACCATCTGATCAGCAAGCTCTAGGCTCGGTGGTTTAACCCACAGCGCCACCCGCGTCCGTTGTGGCTTTAGATACCTATAAGTTACCATATAGCATATTTTCAACACAAATAAACAGCGACAATTTGTTGTTGACAAAGGACAGCTGGACATATAAAGGGCTCCGTTACCTTCAGGAGCTTAAATCCGTTACCTTCAGGAGCTTAAATCAAACCTAAATCCGGCCCTGCCTCCAAGCCTCACCCAGTCAGAGCCTCTCGCTTTCTCTCCTTCCCTCTCTTTATTAATTAGCTGAGCCTTCCCCCACCTGGTGCCCACAGATGTTTGGGACTAAAACTCCCATCAGCCCCTGCCAGCATTGGCTGAAGTGGATGGGAACTGTAGTCCATGACATCCAAATTGGTGAAACCATTGTTACCACTAACCATAGTTTACTGGCAGGATTTGAAACCAGAATCTGTTCCTGTTTTCAGTCTCTGGTTTGTGAGCAAAACCTTGTTATACAGCAACTGTTTGCGCCAGTTCAGACATGGTGATAAATTATAGTTCTTCCTAAGGGAGGGTGGGATTAATATGGGAAGAGGGGAGGGAGTACAGGAGCATCGTGGGACACTGCTGATCACCAAACAATGGTTTGGGAATTGCTAGTGTGAATTGAGAAGTGGGCCAGAGCATCTTCAAAATACTTTCCGTATTTACAAACGTGCAGGTGCAACGTTATCACTTATGTAGCTGCTGTTTCCTTGCCATGCCTTTCTGTTAACCATGGTTTCCCATTACATTTGAGCTGGGAAACTATAGCAAATAATTCACTAACAGGCCAGACTATGAAGCGATGGCATAAAGGTGCTAGGAATCTATTAAGCATTGTTCCTTGTTCAGAGGTAGCAGGAATCCATAGGTAGCTGTGGCTCCCTGCCCTGTTTGCATGAACGGGGAGGGAGAAAGCGAGATTGTACAAAGCTCATGCACCTTTCCCTTTATTAAGCTGAGATGTGATTGTGGAAGCACAGCCTAGAACCCTGCCACGTTAAGGACTAGAAACTTGTTTGTTTTAAAGGCAAGTAATCCTTTTTCACCCAGTGCCAGTTACTAGATTTGCTTAGCCCCTTACCACTGTGTAACACAGCCTTGAATATAAGCAGACTGGCCATTAGCACCCTTGTTGTGCCTTGCTAAAATAAATTCGCTTTTCTGTACACTTTTGGGGAGATGGGTCCAACCATTTCTGGGTTCTTCACCTGTCCTTCCAATTCATTCTGTGGTTTCATCTGATTTCACTATGGCTAACGGCTGCCAAACAACTTTAAACCATGGCTTCATATTCTGGCTTGTTAGGGAACTATTTGCTATAGTTTCCTGGTTTGGATGCAACAGGAAACTATGGTTAGTTGGGTCTCCCTGACTTGCTGCTTTGGCTCTGTTTTTGCCCTCTTCCCGAGCAGCCGCTGGGCATCATGTCCATCCTAGAGGAGGAGTGCATGTTCCCAAAAGCCTCCGACATGACCTTCAAGGCCAAGCTCTACGACAACCACTTGGGCAAGTCAAACAACTTTGGGAAGCCGCGCAACCCCAAGGGCAAGCCCGAAGCCCATTTCTCCCTCAACCATTATGCCGGCACTGTCGACTACAACATCCTTGGCTGGCTGCAGAAGAACAAGGACCCCCTCAACGAAACGGTGGTGGGACTCTACCAGAAGTCGGCCCTGAAGCTCCTTGCTACGCTTTTCTCCAGCTACGCCAGCGTAGAGGCTGGTGAGATTGATGGGCAAGCATGAGAGAGGGAGAAGGAGGAAAGGAGAGAACCAGGCCCAGCACTCAGAATCCTTGGGCAGTTGCCCTGGCATCAGGGAACTCAGGGGGTGGGTGTGGTATGAGTGGGCGCCATTTTAATTTCCTGAAACCCTTCAAATTAGGGGGCAGATCAATCTATTAGCTTTGGGTTCTCTCTGTTTCTTCTCATTTTTTTCCAGCCTGAAGTTCACCTCCCTACGTTTCTGCTTCAGTTTGCAATTTATCTTTATTATTATTATTATTTAGAAGAAAAGCCTCATGGAAATTTGTCAGCATTCAGAGCAAATTTCTCCCAACTACGCACGTTTTCAGTATTCAGTTTTGCCTGATGAAAACATCATTGTGATAATTTTAATTTGTATATGCCGCCCATCTGACTGCGGTTCCCCAGCCACTCCAGGCGGCTTCCAAAAAAGTATTTAAACACAAGCAATTTTCCACTAATGCAATGTGTTCTTTTTCACACATATGTGCATGTCTTTGCACAGTGCACGCCTTTCCCCAGTTCGAGCATCACAAAATGCGGACAAGTGCAAATTTAAAAGCCATCTGCATTTCAGTTTGTGCATTGTTTCATAAAGCACGGATGTGGGAGGTTCACTTTAAAATCTACCCTAAACTGAATCTTCTGGGGCCCTTCTTTGTGTGCCTCCTCCTTGAGAGGTCTGGAGGGTGGCAACACGAGAACAGGGCCTTCTCTGCAGTGGCTCCCCAGCTGTGGAATTCTCTCCCCAGGGAAGTTTGCCTGACGCCGTCATTATACATCTTTAGGCCCCAGGCCAAAACATTCCTTTGGTTAATTTGATTGACATCCTATGCCCTTTTAAAATGTGTGTTTTTTGTGGGGGGTATATTGGGTTGTTGGTTTTATTTTGATTATATATTTTGTGGTTTTATATTTTGATTTTATTCCGTGAACCGCCCTGAGACCTCCGGGTATAGAGCTGTATATAAATTCAATAAATAAAATAAAATAAAATACATTGAAGGAAGCAAGAGGCACTGCAGGAAATGAGAGCAGAGCAGTGTAGTGGTTAGTTAGAGAGATTTCAATGACAGTCATTGGGAAGGAGACCAGTGTAGGAGGACTGAATTTAAGATCGGAAAAAGAAGAAGAGAAACTGAAAGAAACCCGAACTGACTTGATTTGCTCACCCCTTTGATGAGGGAGGCTTGCCTGAGTTTTCAAAGCCTTCACTCTCTGCACTTCTGTCCTCAGGTGGAGATGGAGGGAAGGGAAAAGGATCAAAGAAGAAAGGATCGTCTTTCCAGACCGTTTCTGCAGTTCATCGGGTAGGAAACCAAAGGCCGCCCCATGAAAAAGATGGGAGGGGGGGTGCTTGTTTGATTCCCCCCTCCCAAGTCAAGCAAGGGGGAGGAAAGAAGGCACTGCTGGAAACTAAATAAGTTATTGACCCACATTCCTCCCTCTCTTTCCCTCCTTCTCTCCTTTCGTCTTCCCCCTTTCCCTGCGGCTGCCTCCCTCTCTATTTCTGTCTTCCCTCACCTCTTCTTCTCTTCTTTTCCACTTTTCCCTCCCACCCTCTCTCTCCCATTTCTGCCTCTCTTCTGTCCCTCTCTCCTTTCCCCTCCCTCTTTCTCTCCCCTCCACCTGCTTCTCCCTCTCCCTCTTTCTCTGGCAGGAGAACCTCAACAAGCTGATGGCCAACCTCAAAACCACCCACCCTCACTTTGTGAGGTGCCTCATCCCCAACGAACGGAAGGCCCCCGGTAACCGGACAGGGACAGGGCTGGTGGACCGGACTGGGAGGTGCTGGTTAGAGGAGGCCCTTGGGCAGCTAACTCACAGACAGGGACGTGTCTACCATTTCACGTCCCCCCAGCTGTGATTACTTGAAATGCATACCAGCAAAAGGAACAGTGGTGCAAAAGACAGGGAATCTGCCTCTGTTGGCATATTTAGCATAAGGCTAGCGGCAGATGGAATGGGGCAGGAGCTACACAGAGCAGTCCGTCCCCTGCAATGCAGGAATATTTTTGCCCAGCGCGGGGCTCGAACCCGTGACCCTGAGGTTAAGAGTCTCATCCTCTATCGACTCTGCAGTTCTAGAGCAGGAGTGGGGGCGTCTTTTTTTCCGCCTGAAGACCACATTCCATCCTGGGCAACCTTGTGGGTGGGGTCAGAGGGAAAAGAGGGCGGAGCTATAGATGCAAATTATACCTCTGTACGGTAGGCTGGTTTCAACACACCCACCCACACCTCTCTCTCTCCTCCAACCAGGCGAGCAAGAGGCATTAATGACACATTCCATCCAGGCAAAGATACTCAAGGAGGTTGCAAAACGGTGTGGGGTGTGGCCCCTGGACCTAAGACTTCCCACCCTTGTTTTAGAGAGATGCTATGGGATGTGTAGCTAAATAACAGACGTCAGCTAAGGTTGGATGGGACACCAGCCGAATGGAGGGCACAGAGGAGGCCCATTTCTAACACGGGTGATACCTCCCCTCTCTCTCTCCCTTCGCCAGGGGTGATGGATAATGCTCTGGTCATGCACCAGCTGCGCTGTAACGGAGTCCTGGAGGGGATCCGGATCTGCCGGAAGGGATTCCCTAACCGGGTCCTTTACGGGGACTTCAGGCAAAGGTGAATCTGCTTTCGGGGTCACGCTGGGTGGAGGGTGGCCCTTCCCTGCACTCTGCCTGCCGCAACCTGTAACATTTGCTACCTTCCCCGCCATTGAAAAATGCCTTTCATAACAGTACTGTTGTTGTGAGGGCAAATGAATCATAGAATCATAGAGTCAGAAGAGACCACAAGGGCCATCCAGTCCAACCCCCTGCCAAGCAGGAAACACCATCAAAGCATTCCTGACAGATGGCTGTCAAGCCTCTGCTTAAAGACCCCCAAAGAAGGAGACTCCACCACACTCCTTGGCAGCAAATTCCACTGTCGAACAGCTCTTACTGTCAGGAAGTTCTTCCTAATGTAATGGCTCTCTTTGGAGGTCATGAAACGGTCTGGTCATTGATGGCGGACAGCGGACAGCAACGTGCAATTAATTAGCCAGTAAAAATATCTGGAGCACGAGTCGCATTTACACACCAGCGTAGTAGCTCTGCTCTGACCGATTATTCCTTAAAAGGTTTTGGAGGAGATGGAATTGCAATCTGGAATTCTGGTGTTCTCTTAGAACTAGAACTGCCCCCCAGGCACTTGTTTCTGCACCCCTAACCATATAGCCAAATATTATTTATTTATTTATTTATTTATTTATTTATACCCCGCCCATCTGGCTGGGCTTCCCCTACCACTCTGGGCGGCTTCCAACAAATACAAAAATACATTAAAGTATCACAGATTAAAAACTTCCCTAAACAGGGCTGCCTTTAGGTGTTTTCTAAATGTCAGGTAGTTGTTCATCTCCCTGACCTCCGATGGAAGGGCGTTCCACAGGGTGGGCGCCACTACCAAGAAAGCCCTCTGCCTGGTTCCCTGTAGCTTTGCTTCTCGCAATGAGGGAACTGCCAGAAGGCTCTCGGCGCTGGATCTCAGTGTCCGGGCTGAATGATGGGGGTGGAGACGCTCCTTCAGGTTTATAGGACCTAGGCCGTTTAGGGCTTTAAAGGTCAGCACCAACACTTTGAATTGTGCTCGGAAACGTACTGGGAGCCAATGTAGATCTTTCAAGACCGGTGTTATGTGTTCTCAGCAGCCGCTCCCAGTCACTAGTCTAGCTGCTGCATTAATTGCAGTTTCTGGGTCACCTTCAAAGGTAGCCCCACATGGAGCGCATTGCAGTAGTCCAAGCGGGAGATAACTAGAGCATGCACCACTCTGGCGAGACAGTCTGCGGGCAGGTAGGGTCTCAGCCTGCTTACCAGATGGAGCTGATAGACAGCCGCCGTGGACACAGAATTAACCTGGGGCTCCATGGACAGCTGTGAGTCCAAAATGACTCCCAGGCTACGCACCTGGTCCTTCAAGGGCACAGTTATCCCATTCAGGACCAGGGAGTCCCCTGCCCCCGCCCGCCCCCTGTCCCCCCGAAACAGTGCTTCTGTCTTGTCAGGATTCAACCTCAATCTGTTAGCCGCCATCCATCCTCCAACCGCCTCCAGACACTCACACAGGACATTCACTGCCTTCACTGGTTCTGTTTAAAAGAGAGATAGAGCTGGGTGTCATCCGCATACTGATGAACACACAGCCCAAACCCCTTGATGATCTTTCCCAGCGGCTTCCTATAGATGTTAAAAAGCATGGGGGAGAGGACGGAACCCTGAGGCACCCCACAAGTGAGATCCCAGTACGTAATATTTAAAACGAATAGTACAGTACATTACATGTTTTAATGGGACTGCTTTATTTTGTGTTTTCATTATGGATGCTTATTTCATGTTTGTGCCATTGGCCTTTATACTTGTAAACTGCTTAGAAGGCTATTTCAGCACTAAGTGATATATAAATTGATTAAGAACAACAACGGTTCAAAACAACAACAACAACCATTAATCGTTCACTGACCCAAGTTGAAAATAGGCCTAAAACAGGTCAGTTAAGAAATATGCCACCCTGGTTTTACGCCCCTCTACTTTCTTCCCATCAGAAGAATCTTACAGCTTTGGCAAGGGAAATCTAACAGAATATTTCCCTCCGCACCAGGTACCGTATCCTGAACCCAGCTTCCATCCCCGAGGGCCAGTTCATCGACAGCCGGAAGGGAGCAGAGAAGCTCTTGGGCTCCTTAGATATCGACCAAAACCAGTACAAGTTTGGCCACACCAAGGTGAGAGGGTGGAGCCTTTGCAACCACTTCTAGGCAACCTGTTTTTTCAGCATCCATCCTGATTAACTTTCACAGAACGTATGTGGTCATTAGATGATATCCAGATAGATAGGTGATGATAGACAGACAGACAGACAGACAGACAGACAGACAGACAGACAGAGGCTTAGCCAGAGGTGCCCACCACCTTTCCCTCTCTTTCCAGGTGTTTTTCAAGGCTGGGCTTCTGGGCCAATTGGAGGAAATGCGAGATGAACGCCTTTCCCGCATCATCACCCGCATCCAAGCGCAGGCCAGGGGTCAGCTCATGCGCATCGAGTTTAAGAAGATTATGGATCGTAGGTGAGTGCCGTGATTATCCCTTCTTATCTTGCAGGTTGGGCGGGAGGAAGAATTGATTCCCACTGTATCTGGAAGAGGGAGATTCATAATAACAGGATTTCCATTTCAACAAAGATGCTACAGGCACTTTCCAAATGCAGTTTCAGAGCATTTCAGCTTGATTTGGTTCGCGGGGAATCTTAGTCAGCTTTGGCTATTTAATGAGCATTTGTCCCGATTTGTTTACGGGTGCTTAGATGGCGTTGCATCAAAGCAAGTGCGTTTCCCCATCATTTTCCTTATCGCAGGAAAAAGAAGTCTGATATTTAGGGGCGGGCGAGCTCATCTCCTCAAACGACCGTAATTGTGCAGCCGAAATTTAGCAGCATGGGACAGAACCCCATCTGAAAATAGGGACAGCTTGGAAGCACCTGTTGGGGTCAAAAGAAGACCCGCTCTTGATGGTCGGAAATGCTGGCGGGCAGTTGCTTTTGCTAGGCAACGTGCCTGTTTAACATTTATTTGGCCAGTACTTATACAGTACTTATTCATTTGCACTTGTAGTCTGTCCTTCGCCAAATGGTTCCCAGGGCAAGTTACAAACACCCGCAATTAAAGTAAGCAAGAACGTACAGTTAGAATCACTTTAAAAATCATTTTATATTGCATTTTACAGTATACCATAAACTGCCCTGTGATCCTCGGATGAAGGGCAGTGCAGAAATTTAATAAAATAAATGAATAAAGTGAAAAAGGGGACCCATGGGAAGGAAAAAACCTGTGGAACTCTACAACAATGACCACCAAGACCTCACGAATTGCAGTTTCTTTTTTTTCTTCTCCTTGCCTGGAACCTTGTTTTCAAAACCAAAAAGGAATCCGTATCAGAATAAATAATTAAAAAGCAGTGGCACGGAATACAATGTGCAGCAATGGAAGAGGAGGCAAGGCAGCCAATCGGTCAAAGGCCTGGAGGCTAAAGAGTTGCACTTTTGACCAATCACTGAAAACCACAGGGACATAGAGGGCTGCCTTACCCTCAAGTCGGAATATTGAGTCCCCTAGCTCAGTATTGCCCATTGTGACAGGCAAAGTCCCTCCAGGGTTTCTGGCAGTGAGGTGGGGGGGGGGGACGCTTCCCCCTGTTTAGGGGCTAAATCCCCTGTTTCTTTACCCTCCTTTCCCCAGGGATGCGTTGCTGGTGATTCAGTGGAACATCCGGGCGTTCATGGGGGTGAAGAACTGGCCTTGGATGAAGCTGTTCTTCAAAATCAAGCCTCTGCTCAAGAGCGCAGAGACCGAGAAGGAGATGCAGGTAATGGTTCTCGGATTATGACCGAAGTTGATTCCTGACAGTAAGAGCTGTCAATTTGCTGCCAAGGAGTGTGGTGGAGTCTCCTTCTTTGGAGGTCTTTAAGCAGAGGCTTGACAGCCATATGTCAAAAATGCTTTGATGGTGTTTTCTGCTTGGCAGGGGGTTGGACTGGATGGCCCTTGTGGTCTCTTCCAACTCTATGATTCTATGATTCTAGGAACTGCTAAGGGTTAAACAAAGCAAAACATTTAAGGGCTGCCACACTGAGTCCATCCAAAAACACCTGGATGGCCATCGAGTTCCCCAGGGTAGCCCTGATTTGCTCACAGGGGTTCATTGCAGGCAGTTTATACACTCCACAAATATATAAACACATTGCTCAACAGGGTGATGAACGCAGAATTGGCCCTGTTACATGTTTGACACGATGCTCATTCCACATTTGCAAGAAATTAGTCTTTCAATGTGGCAGCTCCCACACTTTCCTGCCTCTTGACATCGTGCCTTTGCTGTTACTCCTTCCGGTGCCTCCTGGAAATATTTGTGTTTAGGCAAGCCTATCCGGATGTGTAGGGTATTGACGCTTTAATCGTAAGTTTTTGCTGATTGGTTTTAATAACAATGTTTTGGAAGGTTTTCAATTTATTTAAAAACTGTTTGCTGATAGTTTCATTTTTAAAACTCTGTTTGTAACCTGCTTTGAGGTCGCTGGGGTTTTATTTTACAATCAAGTGGTACATAAATTTTTGTGAAATAAATACACAAACAGTGGAGGCCAGGATGAACACCCTTTGCATGCTAGTCTTCTACAAACGAGGGCCGTTATTTTGGGGTTGCGAAACCGTTCAAGCACACAACCTGTAATCTGAAGTTGAAAAAGGTCCCGAACCAGCTTTTCTCTACCAGCTTTGAAATATCCCTTCCCAATATATAAACCTGCCATTCGCTTTTCCTTTGGAGCAGCTACCGCTGGCTGGCTGGTTGAGTCCATCAGTCTCGTTTTCTTCTCCGCAGACAATGAAGGAAGAATTTGGGCGGCTGAAGGAAGCCCTGGAGAAATCGGAGACGCGGAGGAAGGAGCTGGAGGAAAAGATGGTCTCCCTGTTGCAGGAGAAAAATGACCTCCAATTGCAAGTTCAAGCTGTGAGTATAAACCCACCAGGACAAACTGCAAGGTCCTTGAAAGAGACCTCGGTTGCTTCCATGTGACCGGCTCACTGAGCCTATTTCCGGATTTGTTTGCATAAGGTTTGTGGGGAGGTTAGACGACGTTGGTGATCTGTTGGGCGTTGATTCTGGTTTGCTTGCAGAGAGTGTCGGTGCTGCTGCGTCGAGCAAGCATCACCTCACATTCCTCATCTCCTTATTGCTCTTGTTACACGACGAATCAACTTTAATGGCGAAACCTGAATTGACTGGTATATGACTGAATCACACCCAAAGTTGGCAAGAAGCTGCGGTCTAGCCACACTCATGGGCCCTGCAGATTTCCCACCACTGCCCTGGCTGCCAGCAGCTCTTCGGGATTTTAGATGGGGGTCATTCCCTTTCGTACCTGGAGATGCCGGAGTCTGGATCCGGGAGCTTCTGAATGCAAACTATCAGCTCTGCCACTGAGCTGCTGACACCAAAGGATCCCATTTGGCAGCAATACTTGACTCTGTAATCAACGGCCTCTATTTTTACCTTCCTGGTAGATGGTAAAAAGGTAAAAGGCAAATGACCCCTGGACGGTTAAGTCCAGTCAAAGGCGACTATGGGGTTGCGGCGCTCATCTCTCTTCAGGCCGAGGGAGCCGGCGTTTGTCCATGTGGCCAGCATGACTAAACTAAGCTGCTTCTGGTGTAATGGAACACCATGACGGAAGCCAGAGCGCACGGAAATGCTGTTTACCTTCCCGCCGCATCAGTACCTACTTATCTACTTGCACTGGCGTGCTTTCAAACTGCTACATTGGCAGGAGCTGGGACAGAGCAACAGGAGCTCACCCCGTCGCAGGGATTCGAACCACCGACCTGCCGATAGAGCAGGGTTCAGCAAACTTTTTCAGCAGGGGGCCGGTCCATTGTTCCTCAGACCTTGTAGGGTGTCGGACTATATTTTTTATTTTAAAAAAAAGAGACTGAATTCCTATGCCCCACAAATAAGCCAGAGATGCATTTCAAATAAAAGGACACATTCTACTCATGTAAAAACACGCTGATTCCCGGGCCATCTGCGGGACGGATTTAGAAGGCGATTGGGCCAGATCCGGCCCCCAGGCCTTAGTTTGCCTACCCATGGGGCTTGGTGGTTAGACCACAGCGCCACCTGGTGGGTGGACAGTGTGGATGAAATGCATCCTTCCCACCTAAATTGCATCGGCCTCTATAGAAACAAGTTGTTTGAGGAAAGGGTCATAGCTCAGCGGAAGAACATTTGCTTTCCCAGGTTCAACTCCAGCATCTCCAGGCAGGGCCAGGAATTTCCCCCGTCTGAAACCCTGGACAGCCACTGCCAGTCAAAGTAGAAAATACTGAGCTATATGGGCCAATAGTTTGACTCAGTATAAAGCAGCTTCCTATGTTTCTGTGAAATGGGTGCATATGGAATTAACAAAATTGTTCAGGATACTGGGGCAGATATGAAGCAAAGGTCAAAGTGCACTGTTGCTATCTCTTAAGAAGACTAGAAGGTGCATTGGGATCAAAACAGCCTTTTACATTATCAAAAAGTCCTAACGTATTTGTTTTATTTTTATTTATTAAATTTGCATACTGCCCTCTACCCGTAGATCTCAGGGCGGTTCACAACATAAAATCAAAACATAAAAAGCACTTTTGACCTTTCACATCCCATCTCTTTGCAGCACCTCCTTGTTCCTGTTTACTCCATCATCCTCAAATGCCCAAACAAACACTTGCTTTCCCCAAAAAAACCCTTTCTTTCCTTCCTCTCCTCTCCCAGGAGCAAGATAATCTGAACGACGCTGAGGAACGGTGCGATCAGCTGATCAAGAACAAGATTCAGCTGGAGGCCAAGGTGAAGGAGCTGACCGAGCGGATGGAGGACGAGGAGGAGATGAACGCCGAGCTGACGGCCAAGAAGCGGAAGCTAGAGGACGAGTGTTCGGAGCTCAAGAAGGACATTGACGACCTGGAGCTGACCCTGGCGAAAGTGGAGAAGGAGAAGCATGCCACAGAGAACAAGGTGCGCTTAGAGCGGGAGCAAGCTCCCTATGCGAACCTGCCCAGGTGATAAGGTCCTCAGGAGAGCACCTTCTCCCAGCCCCTTCGACCTCAGTGGCACAGCTGGTGGGGACACAAGACAGGGCCTTTTCGGTGGTGGCTCCCTGTTCTGAACTGCAGGCCCAAAGGAGGGCTTGTGGGAGTGGCTGGGTGCAGGGAGACCAAAGGAGGATGCCAAAAACCTCAGAATGGCCAGTTCTAGAGAAGGTGTCAGCTTAGGCAAAGCAGTCTGCCAGTTCTCCTAGCCTTTGCAGACACCGCAGCAAGGAGATGGCTTTGCCCGCACCCAAACAAATGTTTATACATTCTTAATATATGTCATTTCACCTGACTAGATGAGGGCATAGGTGGCAAATACCCAAACCTGCCAGGATGCTGTCAGCGGCTCCCGGCTGTTTGCCCAGGAAAGTATAAAGACAAGGAAAAGTTTCTTACCGTCCTTTTTCATTTCAGTATTTACAGAGAGAGGCTATAAAACCCAGCCCCCCGCCCCCCCACCTCTCCCACTTCCCATTCATCACTTCTATGGGTGCTGCTATGTGCCCTCTGCCTTTGAGCTCTTTGCTCTCCTACTTTTAAGGCTCACTGGGTTCTGGGAGATGGAGGGTCTGGGATGCTTTCTAATGACACCATGTCAGCCAGCTGCCTCTCCGGTTCTGCCTCCCCCTCTCCTATTATTTCCCAGCTTTCCCCCTCATCTGCCTCTGAGCTGTGACCTCCCTCAAACCCCTGTTGTAAACCTACACTGTCTTCCTCTTCCACCTCCCTGGAGGGGTCAGGATAGGGAAGCGGTCTCCACCATTCCTTCCTCTGCCCAGTCCATACCTGCCAAGTTGCTGTCAGAGAAATAAGGGACCGGGCCGGAAATAGCAGACCGGAAGTAGCGCTGCCGCCATTTTGGAACTGGGCGGAGCATGCTCAGAAGTGACTTTTGATGCTGCATTGCCCAGTTCCAAAATGGCCGTTGCGCCAAAAGTCGCACTGCAGCCATTTTGGAACTGGGCAAAGCAGCATCAAAAGCTTCTGAGCATGCTCCGCCCAGTTCCAAAATGGCCACCGCGCCAGAATAAACCGGGGGGAAACAAAAAAATCCGTTTTTTCAGCTAGGAACAGCTGGAAAAACGGGGATTTCCCGGGGGAAACGGGAGACTTGGCAGCTATGGCCCAGTCCCTGACAAAACTTCACAGATAGTTCTCTTTTGTTCTCCCTTCCACCAGCAGGCTAAGGCTTCTGCAACATATTCTACTGGCAGGCTAAGACTTGCTTTCTGTTCCACCAGTCGCCACAGACCAGGCTGAGTGCTGATGGCTGCCCTCCAGCTAAGAGCTTCTTCCCCACATGCTCCCGGGACCCCCCACATGTAGATTCAAGGTTGTCCCTTCCCCACAACTCCTCACATCTCTGGGGTTTGGCCTTCCCGCCAGGTGAAAAATCTCACAGAGGAAATGGCCGGTCTGGATGAGATCATCGCCAAGCTGACCAAGGAGAAGAAATCCTTGCAAGAGGCCCACCAGCAAGCCTTGGATGACCTGCAGGTCGAAGAGGACAAAGTCAACACGCTCACCAAAGCCAAGCTGAAGCTGGAGCAGCAGGCGGACGATGTGAGTCAACAGGCAGAGACTGGAGAGTCTCATGAATATGAGCATATAAGGAGCTCTTATCAGAGCTTGGGCCTTCCAAGTGCTGGCGGACTCCAACTCCCATCAGCCCTGACCACTGGCTGCTGGGGCTGATGGGAGATGTAGTCCAGCAACATCCAGAAGGATGCAAATCCTCCATCCTTGCGTCCAACTGAAGATCTCCTGCTCTGGCAGATCTTCTTGGTAGGAGTGAGAAGCTTTCCCCACCTTTAGCTGTCGCAGTTTCTCTGCCACAGGAGGGGTGGGGGACATTTTATTTTATTTTTTAATGTGATTTTTATTAAATTTCCTGTTTTACAGTTTAGAATATTCATTTAAGCAACCTTAAAATATCAAAAACTTCCCTTCTTCTCTTTCCATGGTTCATTTTGCAAAACATAAATCCCTGCATATTTTAACCCACAGCGCCACCTGCGTCCCAATAGATCTAGTAGACTCCCCCAAATAAATTATGCAGTCCAAAGCACAAGAAACCACCTGTGAGTAACACCCGTTTCTTCTTCTTGTCTGCCTCTTTCAAACCAGCTGGAAGGCTCCCTGGAACAGGAGAGGAAGATCCGTATGGACCTGGAACGGGCCAAGAGGAAGCTGGAAGGGGACTTGAAGCTGACCCAGGAGAACATCATGGACCTGGAGAACGACAAGCAACAGCTGGAGGACAAACTGAAAAAGTAGGGGACGTGGCTCATCTCAGCACTCTTTGCAGGAGCCTCGGGAAACAGGAAGATCCAGAGAGAGAGAGAGAGGCTGCCTCTTCTCTGCCGTTCACTACCAAACTCTTTTCACTGTTTTCACTGTTTATTATTGGAAACAGGAAGATCCAGAGAGAGAGAGAGAGAGAGGCTGCCTCTTCTCTGCCGTTCACTACCAAACTCTTTTCACTGTTTTCACTGTTTATTATTGGGTAGCATATTCGTGGAGGGGGAGGCTATTGGTGGCTAGTAGCCCTGACGGCTGTGCTGTGCCTTCATAGCTGGAGGCAGTAATAATAATAATAATAATAATAATAATAATAATAATAATAATAATAATAAATATAGCATTTATACCCCGCCCATCTGGCTGGGTTTCCCTAGCAGCTCCCAACAGAATATTAAAAACACAATAAAATATCAACCATTAAAAACTTCCCTAAACAGGGCTGCCTTCAGGTGTCTTCTAAAAGTCAGGTAGTTGTTTATTTCCTTGACATCTGATGGGAGGGCATTCCACAGGGCGGGCGCCACCACCAAGAAGGCCCTCTGCCTGGTTCCCTGTAGCTTCACTTCTCGCAGGGAGGGAACTGCCAGAAGGCCCTCGGAGCTGGACCTCAGTAATCTTTCCAAATACCTTTTGCTGGAAACCACAGGAGAGGAGAAGGCTCTTGTGCTCAGGTTGTGCTTGTCGGCTTCCCATGGGGGCATCTAGTCGGTCACCGCAAGAACAGGATGTTGGACTAGGTGGACCATTGGCCTGATCCAGCAGGCTCTTCTTTATATCCTTATAAATATCTAAAACAAATGCATGTGAACTGTGTCCAGTTCTGTCCACCAGGGATTAAGGAGGGTGTTGTTGACACTATTGCAACATGCCCAAGGTTGAAGAGCCCTGGTCTGGACCAAAGAGCCTCATTCTGGTGGTGGCTTAGGGAATGATGCAGTGGTCAGGTGAAAATCATGCAGACCGGGGATGAGAGGGTGGTGGTGTTTACTCCCCAAAATGCCTTTTTCAGGAAGGAGTTTGACATCAACCAGCAGAACAGCAAGATTGAAGATGAGCAGGCCCTGGCTTCACAGTTGCAGAAGAAGCTGAAGGAACTTCAGGTAGGTGCCTTCAGCTTTCAGGGGTCTCTCTGCTCTAGATATGCCCTGGGATGGACTTTCCCCAACTCTTGCTTTACGTTCTAGAACCACCTTCTGACCTAGAACCAACCCCCTGTGAGTTTGGCCCTGGGACAAGCCGCATGCAACGCAAAGGTTCTTGCCCTTGAGCCAATATGCTGGATGGATGGAGGGACCCATCTTTTTTCTGCTGTCCAGGCGCGGATCGAGGAGCTGGAAGAGGAGCTGGAGGCGGAGCGCGCATCCCGGGCCAAGGTGGAGAAGCAGCGCTCCGACCTCTCGCGGGAGCTGGAGGAGATCAGCGAGCGGCTGGAGGAGGCCGGCGGGGCCACGACCGTGCAGGTCGAGCTGAACAAGAAGCGGGAGGCGGAGTTCCAGAAGATGCGCCGCGACCTGGAGGAGGCGACTCTGCAGCACGAGGCCACGGCGGCCACGCTCCGCAAGAAGCACGCCGACTCGGCGGCGGAGCTGGGGGAGCAGATTGACAACCTGCAGCGCGTGAAGCAGAAGCTGGAGAAGGAGAAGAGCGAGTTGAAGCTGGAATTGGATGATGTGGGCTCCAATATGGAGCAGCTCCTAAAAGCCAAGGTGCCGTATGGATGGAGGAGGAGCTAAAGTTAGCTCAAACGGGTATCTGGAGGTGAAACCTGGGAAGGTATTATCCTGGTACCTTCTAGAGACCAGGCTGAGCCAAGGGACATCTTACAGTAGGCTTCCCCAAACTAAGGCCCGTGGGCCAGATGCGGCCCGTGAAGCTCATTTATGCGGCCCCCCACCGACCCCCGCTTTTACCAGCGCGGCGGCCCACTTCCAGGTCACCGGGAGTGTCGGAAATAGCTTGTGCGCATGCGCAAGTGTCATTTCCAGCGCACTTCCAGGCCAGAGGAGGCCCATGCGCATGTGCACAAGCTATTTCCGGTATTCCGGCAACCCGGAAGCGCGCCGGAAACCGCATGTGCGCACGCGTATGGGTGCGCGCTCCGACCCGCAGCGCAATCGGTGCTGGCAGCACTGGCCCTCGGCGAGGTAAGTTTGGGGACCCCTGTCTTACAGGGATGTCCTTTGGGGGATTGTCTCCAAATGACGTATTCAAGCCAACTGAGCGACACGGCAAACGCCATATTGTCCAGAACACTGTGTACAAATACAGCAGGTTCCTTTAAACTGAGGTGCTCAGTTAAGCCCGATTAAGATTAAAAGGGCAGCATGTGGCCTGTTTGCTTGAAGGTTTTGGCCCACCTTCCTCATGTTGCTGGCATCTGGAGCTGTCCTCCTCGATCCTCTCTCACCTTCCTTGATTTTCCCCCTTCCCCTCTCGGCCGGCAGGTGAATTTGGAGAAGATGTGTCGCACCGTGGAGGACCAGGCTGCAGATTACCGCGCCAAGTTTGAGGAGACCCAGAGGACCCTCAACGACACCAACACACAGCGGGCCAAACTCCAGACGGAAAATGGTAAAACACACATCGTTTTCCCACCGCCATTCTGATTATTTACTTTCCTAGAGGGAACGAAATCTAGGGCTGGCCCTGCCGTTAGGCATAGTGAGCACCTCAGGTGGCAGATATTGGGGGGCAGCAGCAACCCTTGGATATTCCTCTTTGTTGCCCCTCAGTTTTTCTTGGGGCCCCTAATCTGGCCATGGCTTTAGGTGCCGCGGAGGGTGCTATTCAGCCAATGTTCATCTTCCAGTCCATTTGGTTTCCGTATGTGGAATGGAGAGTGGGCGGCCATCTTGGCCGTCACCTCAGGCCACGAAATGCCTTGGGCCCCGGACGGAGCTCATTAGCTTTGCAGAAGCAAACATGCCGTCTTCCCTGCCCCCTCAGGAGAACTCGCCCGCCAACTCGAAGAGAAAGAGGCTCTCATTTCTCAGCTCACTCGAGGGAAGCAGTCGTACACCCAGCAAATGGAGGACTTGAAGAGGCAGCTGGAAGAGGAGGCCAAGGTAAAAGAGCCACGAGAACCGTAGGTCCGAGGCGGAGGGACGCTGAGAGAAAACGGAACAAGAGAATCACAGGAACTATGGGTCAGGGATCGGAGCCTGAGGGGAAATCAGTGGAATATAGGAACCAGGGGGGTCGTAGCTCAAGATTCAGAGGTTGCAGTGGGAGAAGGCATGAAGGAGGCGCTGAGGGAGGTTTTCTCATGCCCGTCCTTCACTCAGGCCAAGAATGCTCTGGCGCATGCGCTGCAGTCGGCCCGCCATGACTGCGACCTTCTGAGGGAGCAGTATGAGGAAGAATTAGAGGCCAAAGCGGAGCTCCAGCGTTCTCTATCCAAGGCCAACTCCGAGGTGGCGCAGTGGAGGACCAAGTACGAGACCGACGCCATCCAGAGGACGGAGGAGCTGGAGGAGGCCAAGTAAGTGAGGAGGTCCACAGCGGAGGTCTACCTCAACCCTGCCAACTCATAGGCCTGCCTGGCTCTCGTGGAATGGTGTCTGGGCTTGAGGGCCCAGGTGGAGATGGACAAGCCATGGCATTTGAGCAGCAGGAGGCTCAGACCAAAGAACCAGGCCTGGTTCTGATAGCAGGCCAAACTTGCCACATGGCCTCCTCTGGGCTAACAGGGGTTGAAGCAGGCGGCTGGTTTTCTTTCCTCCTCCTTCCCTTGGCCGGCACTCGAGACGGGGATGTGGGCCCCCTTGGCTACCTTTGGGGTCTGCTGCGGGTATGGCTCTCTCACACACACCACCGCTGCTCCCCCCCTCCAGCCCTGCCTGCCCCCACCCCCAAAGCCCCACGGACATCGCTCTTCGGTTCCTCTAACGGCGAAGCTTTTGGCTCGGGTTATATTTTTTAATGGCAGTGTATAAGACGAGCAAAAAGCTTGTTGGTTGGAGGAGAAATCCCCCACTTAAAAAACAAAACAAAAAAGGCACAAAGGTAGGTTGAGGTAGGAGCAACTGCGGCGTTGGTGGCCAGGGTGGGGGATACATTCACAGTGCCCAATGAGGCCAAAAGAGCAGTTGTGGGCCTCGCCTGTGCAGCCACACGCTGCCCCACTATGATTACTGCTGTCCCAGGTAGAGCAGGGGTGGGGAACACTCATGTGCCCCCCAGCAGCCTCTGTTCCTCCTCTCTCTCTGTGTGTGTAAAACCCTCTCACTTCTGTATGGCTGGAGTACAGCCTACAGTACAAAGGTAGGAGTCGAAGCCATTGGCCCGTATACTTTTACCTCTGTCCCCAATCACTGGCATTCGGCCCTCGGAAGGTTGGCCACAAGGGAATGTGGCTCCTGGACTGGGAAAAGAAAGGGCCCCCACCTCTGAGGTAAGACCATTGAGACGACTTCCTGGAGCGACCTGGCGAGGTCATTGGGGAGGCCCATTTTCTCTCTGCTGTTCCTCCTCTCCCCCATCCATAGACCATAGCTGCCAAGTCTCCCGTATTCCCCGGGAAACCCCCGTTTTCCAGCTGCCCCCAGCCGAAAAAACGGATTTTTTTTGTTTTTTCCTGGTTTATTCTGGCATGGCGGCCATTTTGGAACTGGGCGGAGCATGGAGCATGCTCAGAAGCGACTTTTGATGCTGCTTTGCCCAGTTCCAAAATGGCTGCTGCGCGACTTCTGTTGCGGCGGCCATTTTGGAACAGGGCAGAGCAGCATCAAAAATCGCTTCTGAGCATGCTCCGCCCAGTTCCAAAATGGCGGCAGCGCTACTTCCGGTCTGCTACTTCCGGTCCAGTCCCTTATTTCTCAGGCCGGAACTTGGCAGGTAAGCCATAGACTGAGGAATAATTGATTCACTCCCCACCCCACCCACAAATTTGCATGTCAGGAAGAAGCTGGCGCAGCGCCTCCAGGACGCCGAGGAGGCGGTGGAGGCCGTGAACGCCAAGTGCTCTTCGCTGGAGAAGACCAAGCACCGCCTGCAGAACGAGATCGAAGACCTCATGGTGGACGTGGAGCGCTCAAACGCGGCCGCGGCTGCCCTGGACAAGAAGCAGAGGAACTTCGACAAGGCGAGTGACTCAGCTGGGAGAAAGGGAAATGGGCGCAATTTAGAGCGAAACCAGGGTAACGTCCTCCAGCTCAAGTTACGAGTTTTGGTTGTTGTTTCCCCTCTCCATCCCCTTAGATCCTCTTGGAGTGGAAGCAGAAATACGAGGAGACCCAGGCAGAGCTGGAGGCCTCGCAGAAGGAGTCCCGGGCGCTCAGCACCGAGCTCTTCAAGCTGAAGAACGCCTATGAGGAGTCTCTGGAGCAGCTGGAGACCTTGAGGAGGGAGAACAAGAACTTACAGGGTGAGTTGGGGTGAGAACAAGGCCTTCGGCAAAGCCTTGCTGCTTCACAGCCTATCCCTCACTTGAGCTTATCCTTCTCACCTGTCTGAGCCAAGTCTCCCGCTTCCTACTCTCTCCCCACAGAGGAGATTTCTGATCTCACTGAGCAGTTGGGCGAGGGGGGCAAGAGCATGCACGAACTAGAAAAGGTCCGGAAGCAGCTGGAGGCCGAGAAGATGGAGTTGCAGGCAGCTCTGGAAGAGGCTGAGGTGATACCAAACGCTGTTCTCCCTTAAACACCCACCTTTGCCCCTCCTTGTCCTCCTATCTGTGCTTTTACTTCTTTTCTCTTCACCTCCTCTTCACTTCCGTCCTCCTCCCCTTTTAAAAATCACTTTAATCACCACAGTTTCCCCCCACAAGGAACCCCGGCAGTTAAGAAATTCTCCCTAGCCCAACGGTCTGCTCCGCCATGAGGCAGGCTGAGACCCGGGGGGGCAGTTTGGGGCACCACAAAAGGAAAGTAAACAACCAGTTATTGAATTTATCATTGTTGTTTTACGGCAAGAGGCACCACTTGAAGTCGGGGGGCCAAATAAACTTTTCCTAACATTTCCTGCTCAGAGCTATTGGCCTTTATCCATCCCCCCTCTCCCCCCTCTCTTTCCAGCCCGGAAATACCTGGAAACTGAGGTTCTGCACAAACAGTATAGTACTATATTATTTTAATAGTGCCCACCGCATAACCAAGATCATCCATCATGTTTACAAAAAACACTCACAACACAAAAGTCCCCTGCAACATTAATTAAACTCTTCCTCCTTTCTGGTTCTGTCCATTCCCCGCCCCCATCCCGACTGTGGGATAAGTGATGAATTGGCCCTTATTTCGGCAACTTCTGCTCCTCATGTGGGGTGTGAGAACTATAATTGCCAGTTTACTTGCATTTATAATTTTTTCCTTTATTTCTGTATAAACAGTGGGGGGGGAAGATGGGGAAGCCCCATATTTGTAGGCCCACTACCACCCCAAGGTTGGGAACAGAAGCCAACAAGGAGCAATTCATCGCTTATCTTCAGCCACATCCCAAAAGAAACCATAAAATGAGTGGAACTTGCAAACAGGAAGTGTTTAATTAAAGGCACAGTAGTCCTTGAAAGTTTCAACGTTGCTTTGCCTCTCTGTACTGGGCAGGCTGGCATTTCAATTGCATTTCATTGGTGCAAATCGGGTCGGGAGGAAACCCAAGATGAAAATACTGGAATGCAATGACTTGACATCAGCATTGTCTTGAGGACTTTCCCATAAAAATAATAAGCAATTCTGGAGAACAGGTCCAAAATAGAAACAACTGTGTAACTGTTGACATGATAGAGCCCTTGCTCCAACCCGTCATTTCCTGACCTTCCAGGCCTCTCTGGAGCACGAGGAAGGCAAGATCCTGCGGGCCCAGCTGGAGTTCAACCAGATCAAGGCCGACATCGAGCGCAAGCTGGCCGAGAAGGACGAGGAGATGGAGCAGGCCAAGCGCAACCACTTGAGGATGGTGGACTCGCTCCAGGCCTCCCTCGACGCCGAGACCCGCAGCCGCAACGAGGCGCTGAGGGTCAAGAAGAAGATGGAGGGCGACCTCAACGAGATGGAGATCCAGCTCAGCCAAGCCAACCGGGTGGCAGCTGAGGCCCAGAAACACCTCAAGATTGCTCACACCCACCTCAAGGTAATGAGGCTCGAGGCCTTTGTCCCCTGCCTCAGTGGACCACAGCCTGAGGAGCGGGGAGGGGAGATACACACAGCCCCACACAAGAGGGTGGGGAGGTGTTTATGAGGAGATTTATACCTGCCAAGGGAAGAAAGAGGCTTACTCACAACTTGAAACAATATAAATGTGTGTGTGTGTGTGGTTGCCCAGGACAACCAGATCCAACTGGATGACGCCCTGCGAGCTAATGAAGACCTGAAGGAGAACATTGCCATAGTAGAGAGGCGGAACTCCCTGCTGCAGGCCGAGCTCGAAGAGCTACGCAGCTTGGTGGAGCAAACAGAACGCGGCCGGAAACTCGCCGAGCAGGAGCTGATCGAGGCCAGCGAGCGGGTCCAGCTCCTCCACTCCCAGGTGAAGAGGGGGTGGCCCTGATTTCATATGTAAAAACAAACAAACAAACACTAATTTGAGGGGGCTGGTTTCCTGCCCCAGTCCTTCTCTCATCCTTCCGCTTGCCAACTCCATTCCTGCCTGTCACTCTCCCTCCCCTCCTTCAATCTTCTCATCTCCTTCATTGCCTCCATCTTTCATTCCTCAATTTAGCCTGCTTCCATTGATAGCCTCTCCTCCTGCCCCTTCATCCTCATCTTCCTCTAGCTCGGGGCCTGCTACTGATGCTCAGCCAGCTGTCACTTTATCCTCCAGCTGGATTTGCTCCTCTGTGTCTTCCTTGTCATTGCCTCTTCCCTTCCACTCCACCCAGATCACCTTCCAGTTGGTTCGTGGGACTGATGAAGCCACAGACGGGCAGCTGTGCCACCCCCTCCTGACCCCCAATTTCACATACCCAGTAATGGGATCTGAGCTGAATTGACCAGGAATGACTACTAGCCACTGTTGGAGGCAGTGTGCTTCTGAATCTGCCCATTTCTAGGAATCACCAGTGGGTTGAGCTAATGCCGTACTTGGTGGCTTCTTACAATGGGCATCTGGTTGGCCGCTGTGAGAACAGAATGATGGACCAGGTGGACCTTTGGCCAAATACTTTCCATGACGCTACTCCACCTTCTCTCATTCTGACTCACCCATCTCCCCTCAGAACACCAGCCTCATCAACCAGAAGAAGAAGATGGAGAATGACCTGTCCCAGCTTCAGTCGGAGGTGGAGGAGGCAATTCAGGAGTGCAGGAACGCCGAGGAGAAGGCCAAGAAGGCCATCACTGATGTGAGTACAAATCAGATCATGGAAAGGTGGGGTCCACAACTGGCGACCCTAAAGCTTAGTTCTGCTCCCTCCCCTCCACCAATTGCCTGTCCTCACAAGTATTGACCCTCTAACCGTCTATCTTGTTCTGCTGGAATTTGCACACGGCCAGTCAGGTTCAGCACCACAGACAGCTCCCAGTGGGCCCTGTTGGCTGAGCCGTGAAAGATGATGTTGTCTCAGCAAAGGACCACCATCACCTGAAGGCTGACAGGGCCTTCAAGGGTCAGGAGTTCGGTGTAGCGGCGCCTGTTTAGAGAGGACTATGGGCTCCTGGCCCCTTCACCTCCTCCCCTCAGGATTTTTAAGGCCTGCATTGGGTTTGCCAGACTGAGGTAATTCTCCGCGTCCTCTCTGCTTCCTCCAGGCGGCCATGATGGCGGAGGAGCTGAAGAAGGAGCAGGACACCAGCGCTCACCTGGAGAGGATGAAGAAGAACATGGAGCAGACCATCAAGGACCTGCAGCTGCGCTTGGACGAGGCGGAGCAGCTGGCCCTGAAGGGCGGCAAGAAGCAGCTGCAGAAGCTGGAGGCCCGAGTGCGGGAGCTGGAGAACGAGCTGGAGATGGAGCAGAAGCGCAACGCCGAGACCGTCAAGGGCATGCGCAAGTGCGAGAGGCGCATCAAGGAGCTCACCTACCAGGTGCGGGGGCTCAGGTGGCGTCCGTCTGGATGGGCTGGGGAAGTTGCGAGGCTATGCAGCGAAACCAAGTGTATGACGATCAGGGTGCATCATATCTTCTCTCAGCATAGAAGAGACCAGCGTGGAAAATACAATGGCCATAGGAGAGGCGTAGAAAAGGGATGGGAACCTTTCTCAGCTGGAAGGCTGTACAGTATTCCATTATAAGAAACTTTTTTTGAACCAGTGAAGGCAGTGAAGGTCCTGTGTGAGTGCCTGAAGGCGGTTGGAGGATGGATAGCGGCTAACAGATTGAGGTTGAATCCTGACAAGACAGAAGTACTGTTTTGGGAGGACAGGGAGCGGGCGGATGTGGAGGACTCCCTGGTCCTGAATGGGGTAACTGTGCCCCTGAAGGACCAGGTGGGCAGCCTGGGAGTCATTTTGGACTCACTGCTGTCCATGGAGGCGCAGGTCAATTCTGTGCCCAGGGCAGCTGTTTACCAGCTCCATCTGGTAAGCAGGATGAGACCCTCCCTGCCCCCGGACTATCTCGCCAGAGTGGTGCATGCTCTGGTTATCTCCCGCTTGGACTACTGCAACTTGCTCTACGTGGGGCTACCTTTGAAGGTGACTCGGAAACTACCGGTACAATTAATCCAGTATGCGGCAGCTAGATTGGTGACTGGGAGTGGCCGCCGAGACCATATAACACCGGTCTTGAAAGACCTACATTGGCTCCCAGTACGTTTCTGAGCACAATTCAAAGTGTTGGTGCTGACCTTTAAAGCCCTAAACGGCTTCGGCCCAGTATACCTGAAGGAGCGTCAAAATGAGAGTACAGTACGCCTAAACATTTTTTTTAGAAAAAAAGGCACTGATTTTACCTATAGAAAGTAACATATAGGGTTGGTTCAGATGTAACTCCAAACTGTGATTTATGCCATCATTTACACTCCAAACCTGTGTTCTAGGTTTACGTGCAAAATGGCTGTTTGTGCAGTGTCTTTTTTCTCTGAGAATCCCCTTACCCTATCCAAAACAGTGACCTCCAAGGGCAGGAGGAGTACTATTCCAAATCTCATTTTGTAAACTCAGATGTAACCCCAAGACACAGCCTGCCCAAAGTGCAGTGTGCAAACCAGCTTCAAACCTTGATTTTGGATCCTAGTTTGGTGGCTACTTGCAAACTATGGTTTGTCAGATGGTGTTAGTTTAAACCACAGTTTGGTGTTACAAGTGCACTAGTTTATGGAGAAACAGGTGTGGATGCCATCTGACGGTTTCTCCCCCATTTTCCTTCCCATTTCTCCTCATCTGCAGACTGAGGAGGACAAGAAAAACTTGCTGAGGCTCCAGGATCTAGTGGACAAGTTGCAACTGAAGGTCAAAGCCTACAAGAGACAGGCAGAGGAAGCAGTGAGTTCCTAGCTTCTCTCCACAGTTATCTGCCAGCCTTGTCAAAAACAATGGCTGCAGAGACCCAATAGCCACTAGGTCAAATTACAGCACCTTCCACAGCGCCTACTCCTTGGCAAATCAGGAAAAGCTTTGCTAAACCTGAGCTGCCAGGGTGCTTAGATTGAACTAAGGTTGCCTGATGCTTTGCAAGGTACAGTTTGCTAGACTGTATAAACAGCCGGCCCTGTGGTGCTTGAGCTTCTTTGCAGGATAAAACTTTCCTAAACCTGAGCAACTAGTGGCTCTCGTTTTAAGTCTCCTGAACAAACTTTGCAAGACCTTAGCTGGCTTTTCACGATCAAGTTCTACAGGTGCCGAGCAGATCAGGTTGGGTGGAACGTGATGAAATGAAGCAGGTTTTGGTATTTCGGCGGAGGTAAAGGACGCACGTGGTTAATCTGGAAACCCTTGGCTGAAATCTCAGGGGGTCTGGTGAATTAGCCACATCCCTTCTGCCCCCAGTTCCATCTCTCTTACAAGCAGATCAGTAAATACCTTCCGTTCTCCTCCCCAATCCTTGCAATGGGTCACAGCAGGGACTTTTGCCAAGCTGTGACGCTGGGTGTTAGCAAATCCCACGCAGGTCTGATGAACACCACCCACCGTGGTGTCCTTAAGAACGTAAGCCACTGCCACCTTCCCTTATCGATGAATCTGGGTCATTTTGCCTGCCCTTCTCTGAGCTTTTCCACCTTCTCTTCCCCTCTACCCCCTGCCCCACCCGCAGGAAGAGCAGGCCAACAGCAACCTGGCCAAGTTCCGGAAGGTTCAGCACGAGCTGGATGAGGCCGAGGAGCGGGCAGACATTGCCGAGTCCCAAGTCAACAAGCTGAAGGCCAAGACCCGTGATGTGGGAGGGAAGGTGAGTGTCATGGCTGGCTGAGAGGGGCAGGTGGGCTCTGGGGAGGGACCCCAACTTGCCCTTTGTCCTGTTCACACATTACATTCAGTCCAACCACAATCTGTACACAAGCAACTGAGTTGCACACGTGATGTTCAATGCATGTACAGTCTTTCTACACAATGCATTACAGTGGTACCTCGGTTTAAGTTCACAATTGGTTCCGGAAGTCTGTACTTAACCTGAAGCGTACTTAACCTGAAGCGAACTTTCCCATTGAAAGTAATGGAAAGTGGATTAATCCGTTCCAGACGGTCCGCGGAGTACTCAACCTGAAGCGTACTTAACCCGAAATATGAGTGTAATTGGTTCTGGAAGTCCGTACTTAACCTGAAGCGTACTTAACCTGAAGCGAACTTTCCCATTGAAAGTAATGGAAAGTGAATTAATCCATTCCAGATGGGTCCACGGAGTACTTAAACTGAAAATACTCAAACTGAAGCGTACTTAAACCGAGGTATGACTGTATCATCGTTTTTGTTATTAATCACCTTTATACCCCGCCTTGGAGCTCAAAGTCGTCTGCACAGCTCTTCTCCCCCTCCAACAAAAGGTTAGGCTGAGGGGCAGAGACTGACCCAAAGTCACCCAGTGAGCTTCATGGCCAGTGAGCTTGTACCTGGGTTCAGCATATTGTGTGAACAAGCCTTTGGCGTTTATTTTCAATTCCACTGAATCAGGCTGTGCATTTATGCACTTAAGCTCCACACCCTGCACATTCACCCCCATCCCTCCCTCCCAAAATTCACAAAGATAAAGTAAATTTTACTCAGAGTAGATCCACTGAAATTAATAGTTAGCCATGGTAATTCATTTCAAAGGGTCTTCTCTGAGTCAGAAATGTTAACATATGGGAGAGCTGCTCCAAAATGTTGAGATGTAGTTTTTGGTATGTTGCCGATGGCATTGGCATGAGCCAATAGACCCCCCCCCCCTGCTTAAAGCTAGCTTTTCTCGAATACAGTGAAAAGTTCCAGAATTGTTTAGGTTTTTCCCTAGGACAGGAATACGTATGCATGTTTTCATGGCAGCAAAGGTGATTTTGGAGCACACCGAGATCCAGTGTGGTGTAGTGGTTAAGAGTGGTAGACTCGTAATCTGGTGAACTGGGTTCGCGTCTCCGCTCCTCCACATGCAGCTACTGGGTGACCTTGGGCTAGTCACACTTCTCTGAAGTCTCTCAGCCCCACTCACCTCACAGAGTGTTTGTTGTGGGGGAGGAAGGGAAAGGAGAATGTTAGCCGCTTTGAGACTCCTTAGGGTAGTGATAAAGCGGGATATCAAATCCAAACTCTTCATCTTCTACCCTTTTAAATGTTGCATCCTGCTCCTGTCTCCCTTGTTTTATTTCTGTGCTCATCATACTCTCCTCCTTTTAATTATCCCACTTCATCCTGTCCTTCTGTGCTTCTCTTCCAGAAACTTCATGATGAAGAGTGAGGAGGTTTTCAGATCCTCGGTTGAACTGAAGGGCTTTATCTCCAGCTCCTGTCACTGAATAAGATGTAGCATTAATATAATCCAATTAATAAAGTTGAACAGCAAATTTAATCCTGACATTGTCGTCTTCATCATGTGTTGCCCAGCTGCTGAACAGGGAGAATAGGGTTGCTGCGCTTTGCCACTGACAGCCTTGCAACAGGCAGAAATCCAACACGAATAGATTATTAACATCACCTATTGAATGCCTGCCTGCCATGGAGCTATTGAAAAAGCACAAGAACCTTCCCATGAAATAAAATTAGGGCAACTCTTAACAATTTGCTGCCAAGGAGTGTGGTGGAGTCTCCTTCTTTGGAGGTCTTTAAGCAGAGGCTTGACAGGCATATGTCAAGAATGCTTTGATGGTGTTTCCTGCTTGGCAGGGGGTTGGACTGGATGGCCCTTGTGGTCTCTTCCAACTCTATGATTCTATAAACACAAAGCTGCCTCTCTCTCTCTCTGCTTCTTATGTTCTTGTTCATAGAAGACTTTCATTATTCTATTACAGTGGTACCTCGGTTTACGTACACAATTGGGTCCGGAAGTCTGTACTTAACCTGAAGCATACTTAACCTGAAGCGAACTTTCCCATTGAAAGTACAGTGGTACCTTGGTTTATGAACAAAATTGGTTCCGGAAGTCTGTTCATAAACTGAAGCGTTCATAAACTGAAACGAACTTTCCCATTGAAAGTTATGGAAAGTGGATTAATCTGTTCCAAACGATCCGCGGAGTACTTAAACTGAAGCGTTCATAAACTGAAGCGAACTTTCCCATTGAAAGTAATGGAAAGTGAATTAATCCATTCCAGATGGGTCCGCGGCGTTCGTAAACCGAAAAATTCGTAAACTGAGGTGTTCATAAACCGAGGTTCCACTGTAATGAAAAGTGGATTAATCCATTCCAGACGGTCCGCGGAGTACTCAACCTGAAGCGTACTTAACCCGAAGTATGAGTGTAAATTGGTTCTGGAAGTCCGTACTTAACCTGAAGCGAACTTTCCCATTGAAAGTAATGGAAAGTGGATTAATCCGTTCCAGGCAGGTCCATGGAGTACTTAAACTGAAAGTACTCAAACCGAAGCGTACTTAAACCAAGTATGACTGTAATGTGAAAATCTCATTTTCCAAACAACTGTGATAGCTTGAAGTTTCCTCAATAGCTTTCTCTGGCTCATACTGGTGTCGGTTGCTCCCTCTTGTGGTCAAACTGAACATTGACAGGAGAGGTCCCTGCCAGGGTTTCTCTGAGACTGATTTCCCCCTTCCTCCCCTCGCTCAGAAGTTAAGAGTGTTTGTGAACGTTATGTGGGGTCTCCTACAGGCAACGGTTTCCAACTTAATACATGGACTTGTCCACCTTTTCATCCTGCCTTCAAGGCATCATCTCATTTCATCTCTACCAAGAGACTATCCCCTCCGCAATGCTCTGCTTCTGTTTTTCCTAGCCGCCGCCCTCCTTCTGCACCTCTTTCTGAACTCACACTTTCACACACTCTCTCAGATTCGCACATCTCCGAGCCTCCCTGGGTGCCACCCGCAAATCCAGGCGCCTGCGAGTGGAGACAAAAGCCCAAGCTTTTTCGTGTACACACACTCGTGGGACGTGCTCCTTGCGCAGTGGTAAGAGCATCAGAAGAGTACGGCCGCAGGATTGGGCCTGAAATCCTGTTCTCACAGCAGCGACCAGAAGCCCACAAGCAGGACCCAAGCGCAGCGGTCGTACATGCATGCGCTCAAGCTCACCCATGTGAACCCCCCACTCGTGCGCGTGTGGGCACATAAAAGGCCAGCGTACCATATTAAAAGCACCTTTTAATTTCGTCTCCTCGTCAAGTTAAATACAAAAGGGAAAGGGGGGGGAAACACCCAGGAGCTCAGCCACCCAGGGTCCACGTTCCAGTTTGATGGGGGGTGGGATTCAGCAGAGGTCTGTTGTGGCGTGGGCCTTTGCTCCCACAGAAGCAGTGAGCAGCAGCCCACTGGCCCCTGGTGGGAAGATGGCAGAAGCATCGTCTTCAGAGCCGAGGAGGAAGGGGAGAAGGGGCCAAGGAAGCTGCAGAAAAAGGCTGTGGGGCTGGGGAGCGAGGGATGTAGGGCAGCATCAGCTGTGTGTTGATCGCAGGGATCCTCAGCCCAGATCTGGGTCTACAAGAGAGAAAGAGCATTAAAAAGGTCAGTTGCCTCTCTGGGTCAGAGTCAACCCTGCCATGAGGACAGCAAGTTGTCCATTGTTTCCTTCGTCATCTGTGCTTGTCTGCCTTTCCTCTCAGTCCCTCCCTCAGCAAAAGCTCAATGCGAGCCCTACTCAGAGTAAACCCAGTGAAGGAAAGGTGCAGCATCTGGGGGCTTTTTAAGTCCTGAGGAAGAAGAGAAGAAGAGTTTGGATTTGATATCCCTCTTTATCACTACCCTAAGGAGTCTCAAAGCGGCTAACATTCTCCTTTCCCTTCCTCCCCCACAACAAACACTCTGTGAGGTAAGTGGGGCTGAGAGAATTCAGAGAATTGTGACTAGCCCAAGGTCGCCCAGCAGCTGCATGTGGAGGAGCAGGGACTCGAACCCGGTTCCCCAGATTACGAGTCTGCTGCTCTTAACCACTACACCACACTGGAGAGTAGGAGGCAACATGGTGGAAGTTTAGAAAAACTTGTTGCTTTGCAGGTGCTCTGGGTGTCACTTCAAACCCAGGATCAACCTCCCCTAGCAACTCCCAAGAGAGAGAGAGAGAGATCACGCTCTGCTTTTCCAAGAGATCTAGGTAAATGTTGCATCCGGCAGGATTGACCTGAGCCTTAAAAGCACATAGAGCTGAAAGAGGAAATGGGACAGAGCACCCCTCTTCCAACTTCCTCCTTCAACTCTATGTAATCCTAGGTAACCACCCCCACCGCCTCATGAGCAAGGGGGCAACGAGGAAGGGCTCGTGGGCACCAGGGGAAGAACTTAAGAGCACCGCTGCGCCCATGGGCACACTGTTGGCGACCCCTGACATGCTGCCTCTCGGTTGATCCACCCGCTCCACTTCCCTCCGCTGTGTCAAACTTTAGACTGTAGGCTCAGTGGGGCAGGGACCTGCCCTCTTAAATTCGGTATAAAATGCCAGGCACGTTGAGGATCGTTCCATTCACCGCCACAGGCAGGCCCGCGTTTTTCTGCCCCAGACTTCATCCATGCCACCATTGGCAGCAACAGGATCCCACCCTCTCCCCGGCGCCACTCACCCTGGTCTGCCCCCATTTCTGCCCTGTATGTTTTGTAGGCATCGAAACAGAAGACGGCAATCAGAATCAGGCTGAAGACCTGCGAAGGGGACCAAGAATTGTGAGTGAATGGCATGAGGTCGGAGGGGAGGGAATGAGAACAGATTCGGGAAACATGGGGGGGGAATTGGGGGTGGTGCTGTGGGTTAAACCACTGAGCCTAGGGCTTGCCGATCAGAAGGTTGGCAGTTCGAATCCCCGTGACGGGGTGAGCTCCCGTTGCTCGGTCCCTTCTCCTGCCAACCTAGCAGTACAAAAGCACATCAAAGTGCAAGTAGATAAATAGGTACCGCTACAGCGGGAAGGTAAACAGCATTTCTGTGCGCTGCTCTGGTTCGCCAGAAGCGGCTTAGTCATGCTGGCCACATGACCCAGAAGTTGTTCCCTCGGCCAATAAAGCGAGATGAGCACCGCAACCCCAGAGTCGTCTGCGACTGGACCTAACGGTCAGGGGTCCCTTTACCTTTACCCCTCAAGCACCCCACATTTGGAAGGACATCTGAGGCCTTGCAACGGGTTGGCTGTCTGTTTATATGCCATCCCCCTTGTGGAGGGGCTCTGATAAGGGCAGAAAGGGAAGTTTCTAGGGAGAGGGTTGATAACTCACAAAGGCAGACACCGCAGATCCCTCGTGGCTGGCAGCGATGACGGCAAAGGCCACTACCGTGAAGACTATTGCGGCGCTGATGCAGCGAAGAAAATCCTGTGGCGGGAGGAAAGAGAAGGGTCATCGAGGGCTGAGCTGTGGGCGGAAAGACCAGTTGAAACCAGTACCAGAAAGCGTGCAAATTGCAAAATCCAATCCAGGAAGGCAGGCAAAGGTACAGTCCTGCCGCCACAGCACGAGAAGCAAATCTGGCACAGAGGAAGGCATGTCGATGCACTTTGGTGTTGCTAAATCGACTCCAATGCCTCTTTTGGCAAGAGCACGACCGAGCGCTGCAAAGGAGATTGTGGGGAAAGCATGGCTACTCACCAGACAAGGCCAGTTGACGCGAGTCAGCCGCTCGTAGTAGTGCGTTGCCCGCAGCCCCAAGAACGCCAGCGTCACCAGAATTTCCAGGAGGGCTGCACCCATGTAGGCGGAAATAGAAGCTGTGAGCAGCAGGAAGACCAGGAAGCAGAGGCCCTGGAGGAAGGGGGCAACCGGAAGACAAAAGGGCAAGGGTGGTGTGCTTTCCCAAGTGGGGCTCCCACCACTTCCATCCTTCTAAAATACCTTTCAGGTGAAACGCTCCCCCCTGCTTTGAGTGACATCTCCCCCATGAAGATTTCTGGAGAACTCAAAAGTGGACCCCCACCGCCATGGTCTCCTCTCCATTGGAGGTTTTCAAGCAGAGGTTGGGTGGCTCTCTGTCAGGGATTCTTCAGCTGTGATTCCTGCATTGCAAGGGGGTGGGGCTAGATGACCCCCTGGTGTCCCTTCCAACTCTGCAATTCTATGATTCTACATTTTGGCTGCTCTCCCCTCACCCAAGAGTGCACCCCCCCATCAATATTTGATTCCGCTTCCCCAAATATTTGAATTGAAATTTGATAACAGCAAACGAGTTTCGGAAAAAAGAAACGAAAGAAAAAATGGGTTTTTTGAAAGAAAACAGAAAAGAAAAGTTGTCGTAATTGCCAATAAGAAGTATTGGAACTAGATAGCAAGAGGCAATGGGGGTGTGGTCCATAATTACAAAGGGGTCCATGATCAAAATCAAAGCAATTCGGGGGTTGTTTTTTTAAGAGGATTTAAAAAGAGAACATTTGAATGTATGAAATCCAGACACTCACATAGACCTGTGCTTTTGTTTTTTGGATTCTATATCAATACAGTATATATAATAATAATAATGATAATAATGTGTATATGATGTATACACAAATATAATCAACCTGTGCTCAGGGCCAGTGGAAAATCAGTGGTTTTGTCCAAAGCAAAAACTTATCCCTCTCTCATTTCTTCATCCACCCCACCGCACAGACTTTTGGAATAAAATGGACCGTCAACTCTCCCATAACCCCTTTCCCCCCACAGTCCTTGCCTTAACCCCCCCCCCTGCTATACATTTGGGATAAAGAAGCAGACCCCCACCCACCCAAGCCTCCATCAGAGAGGGGACCCCCCCCTGCCAAAGAAGGAAGGTGAGCAAAAAGGCAAGAGAGAGGCTTGGAAAGAGATCCAGTGGATTCATTGGAATTAGCAGGGGAGGGAATGAAAATTCAGCCAGCTGGAAGGATTGAAAGACAAACGGAGGAAAAAGGAAGAAGGGAAAGGTCTGTGAAAGGGGAATTAAGAAAAGCCAAGGTTTCTGCACTGCATGGGGCTGGACTAGCTGACTCTTGGGAGACCCCCTTCTAACTCTCCAATTCTTTGGTTTTGTGCAAAAAAAGAAAGAAAAAAAGAGGAACGAGTGGGGAAAGCGGGGAAGGGGGGGGAAAGGACAGTCCAAAAAGGAGGGGTTGAATCAAATGAATGAATTAATGAAGAAAGACGGAAGGGAAGGAAAGCAAGGAGAGAGGGGCCACCAGGATAGGGCCCCACTCAAAAGAACGAGCGGGATCTTACCCCACCCCCCACAAATCAAAGCCCCCCCACCAGCAGGATTGGCTAGCTGGCTGAACCACTTCTGAGTTAGCTAAGTGAAACATGATCCCAGAGAGGGGCTTCCCCAGAAGACCATTTTAAGTCTAAAAAATATTAGCTCATCATGGCACCACCGAGTTAGAGGGGGGGGGAAGCTGGTGGGATGGAGAGAAAGTGTTGGGTGGGAAGAGGGGGGGAGAAGCAGGGGGGAGCAGGGAAGGAGGACGAGGGTGCGGTGGGTGGGGGTCTTCCGTTACCAGCTCTGCCTCCATCACCACCCCCTTGGGGGAGCGCAGGAACTCCTTGTCGAGGGAGAAGCCCCGCAGCCCCCCAGGTCCCGCCTCGGGCTCGCCCATCCTGCTGGCTGCCTCTGGCCGGAGGGAGGGCGCTGCTGGGGGAAGAGGGTCGAGGGGGGTGGCGAAGACCCAAGGAAAAAAAGAAGGGGGGGAAGATGAAAGACGGAGCCTGTTTCTCTCCACCTGGCACCCAGCCGGATTTCCACGCCGGGGAGGCGGGGAGGAAGCCCGAAGAAAGGGGGCTGGAGGGAGAGGAGGAAAAATGAAATGAAGCGAGAGGATGGAAGGAATGGAGAAGAAGGAGAGAGGAACGAAAAGGGTCCGCCCCGTCCAGGCTGGGTCTCAGCTCAAGGAGGGAGACTCTGCTTTCTGGCCCCCGAGTGCCTCTCCGGCCCCCAGCACCACGAGGGGTGGCCGTGGCGCGGGTGGCGGGTCTCTGGGCCCACCTGCCCACTCAGCCCCCCACCCCATGGCCGGACAAGGAGGGGGATTGTCTCTCGAGGGCCAGGAACGGGCTGCCCCGGGGAGAACAAGGGCCGCATTGTCTGGGGGCCGGGAGGCCGGAGGGCAGAAGTGAATGGTCCACATTCTCTCCGCCGCGACCCGTTCAGATGCTTCGCAAGAGCGTGGGAGGGAAAAGAAAGAAGTGTGGGGCGCGAGGGGCGGGGGGGGGGCGTGGACGGATCCGGGACTGTCGTGGCGAGAAAAGGCCGCCAGGGGGAGGTAGAGAGCAGGGGAGGCGCCTCGGGGATGGGGGAAAGGGACTTGCGCTTTTCCGCCAGCAGGGGTCGCTGGATGAAGAGGGCAGGGCGCGTCCCGCTCTCTTGGAAAGGTTTCGTTGGGAGTTGCGAAAAACCAATGGTGTCTTTAAGGTTCTCTGATTCAGAAAGCCAAGCGCAGTGGATCGGGGGGGGGGGGGCAAGTACACAAATGATCAAGTGAAGTGATCAAGAAGAATCTCAGACATGTTGGAAGGGGCCCGACTCTAATCCAACTGTCCCATCCGGGATTCGAACCTGCAGCCCTGCTATTATCAGCACCATGCTCTGAGCTATCCAGGTAAATAATTCCTTCAGTAGCACCTTAAAGACCAACTAATTAGTTGGTCTTTAAGGTGCTACTGAAGGAATTTTTTTCTATTTTGCTTCTACTCAGACCAACACGGCTACCTACCTGTATCCAGGTAAATGTAAGTGTTGGGAGCCATGGACTCATAGTTGTCAAGTTTTCCCTTTTCTCGCGAGGAAGCCTATTCAGCATAAGGGAATTTCCCTTTTAAAAAAGGGAGAACTTGACAGCTATGTGATGGACTCAAAAAGGTTGAAAACCACTGCCTTACAGTTTTCTATTCCCAAGATTCCTTCGCTCTGATGTGTCATCCAGGTGTTCCTGTGTAGATGGAGCAGGTGGGGTAGAGCCCCCCCCACTTGCCAGAGGTTTTTCTCCTGTCTCCCAGGGACACCAATATCACTTTGTTTCGGAAGGAAATCCCAGCCGGCTTTCCATGGCTACTGCAAGAGATTTGCATCTCACAGACGGGCAGGAAAATACCTGCGATAATACGATGGGTAACCATGGCAGAGTAAACAGAGTGGGAATCTCAAGAACGGGAATGCTATGGATGTGAATTATGGGGCACCGGGGGATAGTGATCTCTCATTTTCCCTGGGCCCAAGGAGCCTCTGATTCCACCTTCCAAAACCTCAATCCCGGAAGACAAAGTTCCATCCGAGAATATGTACAGTAACCAACACAGGCATGGCCTCTTGGAGCATGTGCAGAGTGCCATCACACCTATCACTGCGTAGCTACAACTCACACACAAAGGGAGGAAATCCCAGGAACGTTCTCACATCTTTCCTTAGCACTAATAGAGGGGAATTTGGTGTCTGTAATATCCAGCTCCCCATCTCTCTCAATGAAGCCAGATAAGCCACACAGCCCTTGGGAAGTAGCATTGCCCAGTGGTTAGAGAGCGGGATACCATCTCCTGCTGCCCTTGCTGGACTTCTGAGCCTGGATCTTCTGTGCAGCAGGAGGAAATGCAACAGGTGATGTGCTCTCTTTCCTGTCTACTGTCTTGCATCACCTGTGACATTTCTGTCTGTTCGACAGCTGCTCCGTGCACCGGATTCTTGCCCCGAATGAAGCTGAGGGACATTGAAACGTGGCAAATTCACGGCACAAGCTGGTTCTCTGTGCTCTTGGGTGGTGGCAAGTAGGATGACATCATGCGGCAGGCAGAGTGACATCATCTTTGCAGGTAGCAGTGTGGATACATCAAGCCTTAAGTATATCCCCAAAGGAAAAGTAGCGTAACAGCTTCATTCGGGAATCATGCAGAATATCTAAGGCGGGAGCAGTGGGCACACTTTGGCGAGAGAGGAAAGCAGAGGGAGAGGGAAAGATATTCCTGGGGATCAATCAGGGACTCTCAAGGCAAGGAGGAGTCAGCAACAGAGGGCTGGGAACCATCGACGTATCAGCCGCAGGGAACCACAGAATCGTAGAAGGGCTGAGTTGGAAGGGACCCAGTGGATCATCTAATCCAGGGGTCCTCAAATCGAGGGGGAGTTTTGTTTTCTCTGGATGAAGAAGGCAAGACACATTCTGCTGTCTTTGGAATGTTTTATTGAAAATTCAAAAATAAATACAGTAAGGCAAGATGGTTAAGTTTCTTTGAGACAGCAGACAAGAGACAGCGGATTTTAGTGCAAGTGTACAAATAGTTGAGAAATGATCCTGACCTATAAATGTGGGCATTGCTAACTTATAGGGATGAGCAGAGGGTCACACTCACAAGCCAGGATAGGGGATGGCAAGGCTTACCAGGGGATATTCTTCCGTAACAAGTTACTCCTGCAACATTTCATGCGTGAACATTTCCACCCTTGCCATTTTGTTTGGCTCTCGCTAACTTCATTCTCTAACGTTACTTAGAGTTGGCAGTTTGGACCCTGCTCCCTGCGATATTTAGTGAGTGACCAACTTTTTTTCTTGTGAATGCTCCTCTACTTCTAACAGAAAATTCGCAGCTAAGCACACATTATAAGGCAGAAGAGCATTTGCAGGAGAAAAAGTTGGACATGCAGGTGGCAGCCTGTGAGGGGAAAAAACTCTGCACATGTTCAGAGGTTCCCTCCCTCTGAATCCAATCCACGGTTTTGCTCTAGAGATCCCCTTCCAGCTTCAAAGCCTCACTGTGTGGCCACACAGGTGCAGGCCACGGCCAAAGGATATTTCCGCCGCTCAAGGTAGAATGACGTGTTGTCATTCTCACAACGCCTTCGATAGTAGACGCTTGTGTCGGCAAAGATCGGTTCGGAGACTCCGTTTCCCTCTTTCTGGACGAAGGTCTTATGGGTGACCTTTTTCACAGGGTGCCTCAAGGAGACGCAGGAATCTTGGCAGATGCACTCGGCTCTCCAGAGGAGTCGAGGGTAGCGGGAATCCTCGATGTCTTCCCTGGAGGAGGCAAGAGAAAGGACAGGTCTGTCTTTGAGCCATTATGGCTGGATGGTGGTCTGATGGGGGGAATGTGCTGGGATGCTGCTTGCGGAGCGAAGGAGGGAGCAATAATAAAATAAAATAAAATAGTGTGGGGTGAGGAGCTTTGGGGGACCAAAGCTGGGTTGGATTAGCCTTCCCCAACCCGGTGCCCTCCAGATATCTGGGAAAGGAACTCCAGTTACCCCTGACACTGGTCTTACTGGAAGGGACCCTGAGGGGCAACCAGTCCCTGCAAGGCAGGAATATGCAGCTGTCCCATTCGGGGATCGAAGCTGCAATCTCAGCCTCCTCAGCACCATGCTCTAACCCAGGCACCCGCAAACTGCGCCCCTGCAGATGTTTTGGCCTACAACTCCCATGATCCCTAGCTAAGAGGACCAGTGGTCAGGGATGATGGGAATTGTAGTCCAAAACATCTGGAGGGCCTTAGTTTGGCAATGCCTGCTCTAACCAGCTGAGCTCTCCAGGAAATCTAGAGGGCAGTTTTGGTTGTGCCTGGCAGGGCAAAAGGGATGCCTCTTTCTTACCAGTCGGTGGTGCGGCAATAAAACTGCTAGCATGTTTGGAAAGCTAAGCAGGGTCCGCTATGGTTTCAAATTGGATGGGAAACCACACTTCAAGATTCCTGCATTGCAGGGAAGGGGGGTTGGACTAGAGGACCCTGGGGGTTCCTTCCAACTCTGCAGTTCTATGAAAATGGGACGGATGAGGGGGCAAAGGAATAAAAGGTACGATTGTTCTCTCTTACACATATCGCCAAGGAGAACTGGAGGCCATGTTCTTCCCTTGACCAGTAATCGCGCTGCAGTTGTCAGAGGAAGACGCGGACCGGGAGGATCGGGCGGAACGAACAGACTGAGTAGAATGGGCAGACTGGGAGGAATGGTTGTTGAGTTCCTTCACGACTTCATTGAGTGTTGTCTCTTTACAACAGTTCGAGGAGGACATACATTGGAAGGCCTGGCTGGCCACAAATGTCGAGAGCAGGAAGCACATTGCAGCCTAGGAGAAGGAAGGAAGGCCAAGGGAGGGCAGCGGTCACAACTGGTCATGGTGGAACAGCCCAAACCACAGCTCAAAGCATTCCTTTGCCTTACAGAGAAATCTAGTAGCCCATTTCCCCCTCCCTTTTCCATGCAGCCTTTGTAAGTTGGAGTACTCTGTTCCCAGAATAACGTGGGCAGGGATCTCTCCCAAAACCACCCTGAAAAATTGGCAGAATCAAGTGGTACAGTCTATCCTGGACTGTGTCATTTCCACCTGCTACATTTTTATAAAATAAAATCATTTTAAATGCTTACGATACATATGATCCAATAGCTATTATTATATTCATTCTCTAATGATATTATATAGTAAATGATATACTTTATATGTGACAATGCAATATATCTATATAGATATACAGATATAGATACACACTTAAAATTTAAGCTGTGTTTTATGTGCATTTTTTCACACACCACTTGGAGCTCTTCGATGAAGCTGCTTGTCAATCATTCTAAGGAAATGCGTAACCAAAATTGGAATCCTCCCCATGTGAGGGATGGAAGGAAGAAGACAACAGCCACAACTTCCTTGCACATCAACATCTAGCATATCAGGAACAAGGCTGGTTTACAGGTAGTCCTATTTTCCTGACATGCTACTTTTCTACATTTAGGGCGCTCACCGCTTAGTGGGGGGGGGAATTCAGACTCACAGCCCAACCATTCCTCCCCCATTTGGAAATCTCATGTGCCAAAGTCAGGACAATGCTTGCCCTTCGGACAAAGTGGCCTTTGCTCTCCCCCGTCTTTTTCTACCTCACCTCAATGAGCCAAGGAGCAAAGTGGGGGCAGCCCCACACAGTCGCTAGACTGAGTGAAGAGAGCGTGGAAATTCCCTCCTGTCTCCAAAATACAGGAATCAATATGGCTGCTGTGTCCCTCCCACCTATTGCCTACCAAGCTTCCAGATGGACAGAAATTAAACAGACGAGGAGTCAATAAATAATAAAGAGCACAACTAATGATCAATAATCAGATTCCATTTAGATTGGGTAGGGGAGACCCAATTTGTGGGGCTAGACTACAACACCCATCCTCCCTGACCACTGGTCCTGCTTGCTAGGGTTGATGGGAGTTGTAGTCCCACAACAGCTGGAGACCCAAGTTTGAGAAACACTAGACTGGGAGTCATCGCAGAAAGGAAACTGGTGGACAAGATGATAAATCAAGGGGTTGCCCTCCGGTTATATTTAAAGCTACCACTCTCACCAGTGCCAGCCAGCTTGGCCAATGTAAGGAATGATGGGGAGGCGGCGTTAAAAATAATTCCTGCCACCCCACAAGATGCCGATGGCCATGGTCTCACATGGCTTTGACAGGGGGATTGGGCGAAGCTGTGGCGGAGGAGGGAAGGCCCTTGGACAGCTCTCAGCTTTGATGACAAAAATGGAACCTCCAGGACCAGCAGCACTCTACCTCTGAATAGCAGTTCCTAGCAAGGAAGAGCGGGAGGGGGCTGGCTGGGGCCTCCGAGTGCCTCAAAAAGATCATCTGGTTGCCCACTCTCAGGAGCCGAACGGATCTCCGCTTGGATCCAAGAAGAGCCTACTCAGGTTCTTGTGAGAGACGGTTGAAGGGTTTGAGGATGGGGTCTATACACCTGTTATTCTACCTGGAAGTCAACAGCACAATTTATAGCCCCCCAAACATCTCTTGGAACTAGCAGCAGAACCCAAAGGGCCTCCCTATGGACCCTGCTTCAGGCTCCCCCCTGCCCCTTCCCTCCGTGTAAGGAGCAGAATTGGCACACTTACCAGCTGAGTCTTCTCCATGTCAGATCTCCGGGAGCGGGGCCTCGTGTCTGTAGAGGGCTCAGGGAACTGCTGTCACTACGAGCCTCGGGATCCCTATTTTATGGCCTGCAAGATTCCATTCATTCATTCCATGCAAATTTTGGGGGGTGAAAAAAAATGAACGAGCACCTGTTTCTGGAACGTATAATCAATGTCTCCTTTGTTCAGTTTATGCTTAATGGGTAACAGAAGGTGCCCTACTGGATCAAGGGGCCCATCGGCCTCATCCAGACGGACTCGTCTTACTGACCTCTGAATCCAGAGTCTTTCTTCTGAGAGGGGACACAACCCCATGAAAACCCAAAACGAGCCATGAGAGTGTGAGTTCTCCCCTTCCAGCTCTTCCCTGGTACTTGGTATTCAGAGACGATAGATTGCCCCTAACCATGGAGGTTCTCTCTGGTGCTCCACAGCTTGCTGCAAGGCTCTCTCTCAAAGGGCTGTTGCACCAGTACTGAGCAATGGAGGCATAGAACTGAGAGCTCTTAATGTCCCTCTCTTCTTGGAAGTGCATGGAGTCCTGGGTGTCAAGAGCAAGCCAGCAGTCGATCACAATGTGCATGTTCCAGTTAACTCTTCATTAGCAAAACTCTGTTCTGCAGAGGTGTGTCAGACCTCATGAGCACAGAAACTCCTCTCCGGCCGGTCTTGCCTCCATGAAGCAGTGCTGAGACTGAGGGTTCCTGTCTCCTCACAGCTGTTGATGTCTCCTCCTCTCCAGGGTTTTCCCCAAGCAATCAGAGACTGCGCCAGCATGAAGCCAACCTCTCCTCCGCCCTTTTCACGCCTCTGCCAGCTCCAGGAGACCAGGTGGAGGGCAGTTTGTTGCAGGAGGTGGAGGAGACACCCAGCACGCTGTACCGGTCTGACCCATCTCTGCCTCTTGGCCTCCTTCCTCTCCTGCTTCAGCTCCTACCAGAATCTCCCCACTCGCTAAACCCTGTTGCCTCTTCAGTCCCTGAAACCTCCCAGTCTTCTCCCTCTGACCACCCGTTTTCCTCCAACCACCAATCCTCAGGCTCTGACCCCTTTTCTCTTGGGGGTTCCCCAGCTGGTTCCTCCCACCATTCCTCTGGGGCCATCCAGTCCATGACAATGGGGTTGGCCCCACACCTTGGCGAGGAGGAGGGGGCTCTGCACTGGGAAATGTGGCGCTAGACTTGACCTTCGCCCAGGCCCTCTGGGTCCCTGGCGTCTCAGTTCTCAGGGGTGGCAGCACACCAGCGAGACCCCACGGCCTCCGGAAAGATCTAGATCCTGAGCTCAGGAGCCGTCCACCTGCTCGGTCCAGAGTCCACACCCCTCCTGGTTCTGGCAGAGAGCCCAGGCCGTGTGGTCAAGGTGGGGCCCTTGCGGAGGGATGTCCCCTGAGGCGAACAGTTTGATGTGTGGGCAGCCATATTGATCTTTGGCCTGGGCTCTCCTGGTGGTTATGAAAAGTCTGAAAGCTATTTTGTTTTTCCAGGATTCCCTCCGCCAAAGGTGCTTCTCACAAGGCTGCTGTCCCCTCCCTGAATGATAAGCCGGCTGTCCCTGAGTCACTCAGTCAAATGAAGATCTGCGGCAGGGAGAGTTGACCCCTGTGGGACACCGTTAGTGCACATCACCCCGAAGCGGCTACAGTCAGGGGGAACCTTCTTTGTATACCACAGCTGAACCCCAGGACCTCCCTTTTTCTGATCTCCAGGGCTCAGCGGAGACCCGTTTTTCCTCTGCCCTGAGTGAGGCTTTTCCTCTGCTGCCTTTCTCCTTTCCTCAACACCACGAAAGGGTGCAAAACACAGGGGAACCTTCCTCAGTCAGGACAGGGCTACATAGCTCGTTGCATATTAAAATGCCGTCATGTTGGAAACGTATAGAAATATTAGTGAATTTTAAGTGCCGATTAGGAAAACAACCAGATAGTAGGAGAATCAAGGCCATGGATGATGCCACTGGTTTGCTTTGCTGCCACTGGGCTTTGGATTGGTGCAATGTTGGAAAAGACCCCCCCCCCCGACACTTCTGAGGCCCAGTAAGTGGGGGGCACACAGGAGGGATGCAGGAGACGAGTTCAGCTATTCCCGAGGACCAGGAACGCCATCAGGGACACAGCACAACATCCCTGCTTCACGAGGGGCAAAAGAATCTTGCAAGGGAAGCAGATCCTCTGGGAGAAGCACAGCAAGAGGGAACTGGGGGTGGGGGTGGGGGTTAAGCCCCAGGAAGCGGAGAGGGCTGCTCAAAGGCAAAGCTCACTTTCGGGGGGTGGGAGGGTTGTCTGCCAGTGACAACGATGTTGCTTCTTGCTCTGCTAATGCGCAGAGCCATTTCCTTTGTGGATCCTTACTTAGGCCATTTCCTCACCTGGCTATTCCGGGAATTGAACCTGTGCTGGATCCGGGAATTAGAAGGGGGTTCAGGCACGCAGCCTACCCCTGCCCAAACTCACAATAATACATACTGCCCCCCCGCCCAGTCCCCACCCCTCCTCCTCACCATCCCATAATTCCTGTCTGTCCATCCCTGGGGTTCAGCCCTCATTCAAATTATGCCCTAGTCGAAGTTGGAGGGGAATATTTACATTAACAACCACACGACCCATTTTTTAAAATGCGTCATCAAGGCATTTCTGCAGAAAGGAGCCCTTTCCCCCAGATACACCTCCTTGCCAGAGGTTTCCCTCCTGTCACCCAGGGACCCTGTTTCCCTTTGTTTCGGAGATAAATCCCAGCCGGCTTCCCATAGCTATTGCAGGAGATTTGCATCTCCGCGGTTTTGACTGGCAGGAAAATGCCTGCGATAATACGATGGGTAACCATAGCAAACTAAACAGAGTGGGAATCCCAAGAACAGGGTTATCGGGGATGGGGGGGCCAGAGGGAATGAAGCTGGGGGAGCAGTGACTTCTAATTTCCTTCAGGTCTAAACAGCCTCAAGTCTCACCTCAAGTCTCGTAAGAAAAGGTGCTCAGCAAGGCAGTGGCATCCAAACACTTGACCTGTTGAATTTCTTCCTGCTCACAGTTGACCGAGGCACAAAGGCCTTGAACCAGGTTTGTGTGTGGAATGTGGTGCTATGCTCTCTTGCCACTAGACCTCTACGGCTGTGGGAGCGCACACTTGGCAATGCCAAGCTAGGAGTTGTTTTCCAAAATCGGAGGTTATATTTGAAATGTAGGTACAGATATGGCATTCTTCCTGGATCTGTACCATCAGGGACACAGGACAACATACATCCCTGCCACACGAGGGGCAAAAGCATCTTGCAAGGGAAGCAGATCCTCTGGGAGAAGCACAGCAAGAGGGAACTGGGGGTGGGGGTGGGGGTTAAGCCCCAGGAAGCGGAGAGGGCTGCTAAAAGGCAAAGCTCACTTTTTGGGCAGGAGGACTCTGCCAGTGACAATGATATCGCTTCTTGCTCTGCTAACGCTCCCCAGAAGTGAGCCCTTAGCTTAACCACGTGCATAGACAGCGATGAGTGGTGGAGCTTGGTCCTTGAGCAAAGTAGGGTTGCCAACTTTTCTGTGCTCGCAGGCTCCTCTGCAACGTGACTTGCCTAAGCAGAGCTTGCTGATGGTGAAGGATGGGGTGAGAAAATGCAGAATGCTTGAAGAGTCTTGCAGTTGAGTGGAGAGCCAGCGTACCTTGGTCTTCACAAAAGGAGTCTACAAGAAGAGGAGCTCACTGCTTGCTGCTTTCCTACTTTTGGAACCCCTTGGAAACAGGCTGGGATGGGTATTTCCAATGAGGGTCCCCTGAACAGGAACATAACCTCTAACATTTCTCTGATGAAAATAGGGATGTCCTATTCCTTAATGAAATAATAGTTCCAGCCACTCTGACGAATAAATGATGCTTTTGAATTATGGTGCTGGAGGAGACTCTTGAGAGTCCCATGGACTGCAAGAAGATCAAACCTATCCATTCTGAAGGAAATCAGCCCTGAGTGCTCACTGGAAGGACAGATCCTGAAGCTGAGGCTCCAATACTTTGGTCACCTCATGAGAAGAGAAGACTCCCTGGAAAAGACCCTGATGTTGGGAAAGATGGAGGGCTCAAGGAGAAGGGGACGACAGGGGACGAGATGGTTGGACAGTGTTCTCGAAGCTACCAACATGAGTTTGACCAAACTGCGGGAGGCAGTGGAAGACAGGAGTGCCTGGCGTGCTATGGTCCATGGGGTCACGAAGAGTCGGACACGACTAAACGACTAAACAACAACAAAAAATAAAAACCTAATAAAACATTAAACATTAAAGAATCTCCCCTATACAGGAGATTCAGATGTCTTCTAAAGGTTGTATAGTTGTATGGTTTCCTTGGCTCGGTGGTTGCTTAACTCCATACCCTGCAACATTTATCCAATGAAAATAGGGATGTCCTAAGGAAAAGCGGGAGGACCCAGGTGGCGCTGTGGGTTAAACCACGGAGCCTAGGGCTTGCTGATCAGAAGGTCGGTGGTTCGAATCCCTGCGACGGGGTGAGCTCCCGTTGCTCGGTCCCAGCTCCTGCCCACCTAGCAGTTCAAAAGCACATCAAAGTGCAATTAGATAAATAGGGACCACTCCGGCAGGAAGGTATACGGGGTTTCCGTGCACTGCTCTGGTTCGCCAGAAGCAGCTTTGTCATGCTGACCACATGACCCGGAAGCTGTCTGTGGACAAACGCCGGCTCCCTCGGCCTATAGAGTGAGATGAGCGCCGCAACCCCAGAGTCGGACACGACTGGACCTGATGGTCAGGGGCCCCTTTACCCTTTAAGGAACAGCAGGGGGACGCAGGTGGTGCTGTGGGTTAAACCACAAAGCCTAGGGCTTGCTGATCAGAAGGTCGGCAGTTCATATCCCTGCGACGGGGTGAGCTCTCATTGCTTGGTCCCAGCTCCTGCTAACCTAGCAGTTCGAAAGCACTTCATAGTGCAAGTAGAAGGTAAACAGTGTTTCTGTGTGCTGCTCTGGTTTGCCAGAAGCAGCTTTGTCATGCTGGTCACATGACCTGGAAGCTGTACGCCGGCTCCCTCGACCAATAACGTGAGATGAGCGCCGCAACCCCAGAGTCGGTCATGGCGACTGGACCTAATGGTCAGGGGTCCCTTTACCTTTAAGGAAAAGCAGGATGTTCTGGGATCAAACCAGAAACTGGGATCAAACCAGAAACTGGGATGGCTTCTGTAAATCTGGGACTGACCCTGGAAAATAGGGACACTTGGAGGATCTGCAGGGGTGCGCACGGACACACACACACACACACACACACACACACACGTGCAACAGTCTAAACACTAGTAAATGTCAACAATCCCCACATTTCTGACATTATCCATAGATGCATTTGTGCACATTATATTCCCCGTCAAAGCCAACATCAGGTTATATAATATTTCTATTGCGAGTGTGAGGATAGGAGCAAGAATTTTTTCAACCCCATCGCTCCTCACCAATGCCACGTAATCATTATCCGTCCATCTCTGGGGTTCAATCCGCAGTCAAATTAGGTCGTAGTCGGAAAGCTGCCGCTGCACAATTGTTCTTCCCGTTTTCTTCTGCCTCACCAAGGTGTTTCTGGAGAAAGGGTGGAGCTGTCCGGGAAGAAACCTTTTCTCCCCTTGCCCCCCTGATGGAGGCTTCCCTACTGTCTCCCAGGGACACATGGCCGATTGCTTTGTTTCGGAGAGAAATCCCAGCCAGCTTTCCACGGCTATTGCAGATTTGCATCTCACTCTGTGGTTTAGCTGGGCAGGAAAATACCTGTGCGGTTGGTTGATAATACGCTGGGTAACCATAGCAAAGTAAGCAGAGTGGGAATCCCAGGAACGCCAATCCCTGTAGGTGGGGGGGTGGCTGTCAGGGGTGGGGGCAGTGCAGCCTCATTTTCACATTGATTTTGGGGAAAGGGGTTCCTTGTGGTTATGGAAATCCTGCTTCAGTGAAATTGCACGCTGTTTCCTTTTTCCAGGATTCCCTCAGCCAAAGGCAACTCCCAGAGTTAAGGTGGAATTACCGTTCGGCCCATTATTAGCGGGTGGGGACTGTGTCATTTTACACAGGAATGCGACCCGACCACAAGGCTGGTAAGAACTGACCACCGTCAGGACAAGAGTCCTGACACGTACAGTAAAAAACAGGTTGCGCAAGTTGTATCTCATGGGTCATGGCCAGCGGAGAGATGGTGAGGTGCTGGGGGTGTTTGGGGGCCAATGATGGGTGCCAGAAGCAGGTCAGGTATAACACACATGGTATTTGTGAAGTTAATGCTTTATTCAAAGAAACAAACAGCTCAGGAGGCCAGGCCTGGTGATCTCAGCCTCTCTTCCCAGTAGATCTTGCACCAATGACGCAGTTGCAAGGGCCGCTTTCCCTCCTCTTCTCCCAAGTCCTTCCCAAGCAATCTGAGACTCCGTCAAGGGGTCTGTCTCTGCTTTGCCCTCTTCATACCTCTCCTGGTTCTGGGAGGCCAGGAGAGAGGAAGCTCATTGCCCTGGTTCCTTCTCTGCCTCTTGGGCCTTGCTCCTCTCCAGCCTCCTCTTCTCTCTCTGGACTGCTTTCTGCCACCGACTCTTCCTGCTCACGAAACCCTGTTACCTCTTCAGCCTCTGACACCTCCTCCTTCCAGTCTGCTCCCTTTTCGCCCTCTGACCACTCATCGTCATCCCAACACCACCAATCCCCTGGCTCTGAACCGTCTTCCCCTGGGCGTTCTGCAGCCGGTCCCTGCCACCGCTCCTTGGCATCCAGCCCATCCATGATTTTGGGTAGAAGCTAAACAGCTAAGGGCTCGCCCACACTTCTGCTTTCGCCCTTGCCCCGCTCCTTTCCCAGGGAAAATCCACTCTTTAGTGCTAAATCGGAGCAAATTACCGTGCTCTGATTGAGTGCTGGCTTTTCCTTGGGGGAAAGCAGAGGGGCGTGAATGAGCCATAAGATGACATATGTTTGCATATAGTGTTTGCCCCTATGGAAATGCTCTCACAGACTCTTGGGCTCTGTCCTATAATGCATCCCAGAGTAAATTCTGGCCGATTGGGAATCTGAGATGAGCCTCCATACTTGAACCCGCAGAAGCAATCTTCCCCACCGAGATCTGGCACAAAAAAACCAGGTGTCCCTTTTTTTGGGGGGGAGGCACTTGGAAGGTATGTTCTCATTTTCTCTGGGTCTCAACAGTCTCTGGTTCGACCTACCAAACCTCACCACAAGGATCAAATATCCATCGTTATAATATGTAGAGTTGTGACACAGGCAGGGTCTTCAAGAGCATGTGCAGTGAACTACCACCCCCCACAGCACTGAGGAGTCACATGACCCACAAACTAGGGTCGGCAGCTCCAGGAAGGATGCCATACCTGTACCTACATTTCAAATATAACCTCCGATTTTGGAAACCGACTCCTGGCTTGGCATTGCTAAGTGTGCGCTCCCACAGCTGTAGTGGTCTAGTGGCAAGAGAGCATGGCAAAACTTTCCACACACAAACCCGGTTCAAGGCAAGTCAATTGTGAGCAGGAAGAAATTCAACAGGTGAAGTGCCACTGCCTTCTTATGATATTTCCGCAGGGCAGCTGTTCTGGGCCTCGTATCTGCGCCAAAAAGCAAATAACCTGTTGAATTTCTGCCTGATGCTGAGCAGATCGAGGTGCAGAGGCCTGGCAAAGGGGAAAAGGTGGCACCCTGCTCTCTAACCCTTGAGGGATGGGCAAGATCTTTGGGAAACCTCAGTCCCACTGAGCCAGGGGCTGAGCTGGGTCATTCTCACCCCGAGTTCTCCAGAATCAGTGGTCATGCATGCAAAGTAAGGAAGGCTATCAGATCCTTCCTGGAAAAACCTACATTTGTGTGGGGGTTATGAGTGAAGGGGGGTGGCACTCTGCACATGCCCATTGAGGTCTTACCTTGGGTATTGATGCACACATTCTAAGGTGGAGATTTGAGAGATCCCAGAGGTGAGACTTGAGGCTGTTTAGACCTGAAGGAAATTAGAGATCACTGCTCCCCCAGCTTCATTCCCTCTGGCCCCCCCATCCCCGATAACCCTGTTCTTGGGATTCCCACTCTGTTTAGTTTGCTATGGTTACCCATCGTATTATCGCAGGCATTTTCCTGCCAGTCAAAACCGCGGAGATGCAAATCTCCTGCAATAGCTATGGGAAGCCGGCTGGGATTTATCTCCGAAACAAAGGGAAACAGGGTCCCTGGGTGACAGGAGGGAAACCTCTGGCAAGGAGGTGTATCTGGGGGAAAGGGCTCCTTTCTGCAGAAATGCCTTGATGACGCATTTTAAAAAATGGGTCGTGTGGTTGTTAATGTAAATATTCCCCTCCAACTTCGACTAGGGCATAATTTGAATGAGGGCTGAACCCCAGGGATGGACAGACAGGAATTATGGGATGGTGAGGAGGAGGGGTGGGAACTGGGCGGGGGGGGCAGTATGTATTATTGTGAGTTTGGGCAGGGGTAGGCTGCGTGCCTGAACCCCCTTCTAATTCCCGGATCCAGCAAAGGTTCAATTCCCGGAATAGCCAGGTGAGGAAATGGCCTAAGTAAGGATCCACAAAGGAAATGGCTCTGCGCATTAGCAGAGCAAGAAGCAACATCGTTGTCACTGGCAGACAACCCTCCCGCCCCCCGAAAGTGAGCTTTGCCTTTGAGCAGCCCTCTCCGCTTCCTGGGACTTAACCCCCACCCCCACCCCCACTTCCCTCTTGCTGTGCTTCTCCCAGAGGATCTGCTTCCCTTGCAAGATGCTCTCTGCCAGAACCAGGAGGGGTGCGGACTCTGGACCAAGCAGGTGGACGGCTCCTGAGCTCAGCATCTGGATCCTTCTGGAGGCCGTGGGGTCTCGCTGGTGTGCTGCCACCCCTGAGAACTGAGATGCCAGGGACCCAGAGGGCCTGGGCGAAGGTCAAGTCTAGCGCCACATTTCCAAGTGAAGAGCCCCCTCCTCCTGGCCAAGGTGTGGGGCCAACCCCATTGTCATGTACTGGATGCCCCCAGAGGAATGGTGGGAGGAACCAGCTGGGGAACCCCCAAGGGAAGAGGGCTCAGAGCCTGAGGATCGGTGGTTGGAGGAAAATGGGTGGTCAGAGGGAGAAGACTGGGAGGGGGAGGGGTCAAGGACTGAAGAGGCAACAGGGTTTAGTGAGTGGGGAGATTCTGGTAGAAGCTGAAGCAGGAGAGGAAGGAGGCCAAGAGGCAGAGATGGGTCAGACCGGTACAGAGTGCTGGGTGTCTCCTCCACCTCCTGCAACCAGCTGCCCTCCACCTGGTCTCCTGGAGCTGGCAGAGGCGTGAAAAGGGCGGGGGAGAGGTTGGCTTCATGCTGGCGCAGTCTCTGATTGCTTGGGGAAAACCCTGGAGAGGAGGGGACATCAACAGCTGTGAGGAGACAGGAACCCTCAGTCTCAGCACTGCTTCATGGAGGCAAGACGTGCCGGAGAGGAGTTTCTGTGCTCATGAGGTCTGACACACCTCTGCAGAACAGAGTTTTGCTAATGAAGAGTTAACTGGAACATGCACATTGTGATCGACTGCTGACTCGCTCTTGACACCCATGAAGCTATTCCCCTGTCCAGAACTCCATGCACTTCCAAGAAGAGAGGGGCATTAAGAGCTCTCAGCCTCCATTGCTCAGTACTGGTGCAACAGCCCTTTGAGGGAGAGCCTTGCAGCAAGCTGTGGAGCACCAGAGAGAACCTCCATGGTCAGGGGCAATCTATCTTCTCTGAATACCAGGTGCCAGGGAAGAGCTGGAAGGGGAGAACTCACACTCTCATGGCTCGTTTTGGGTTTTCATGTGGTTGTGTCCCCTCTCAGAAGAAAGACTCTGGATTCAGAGGTCAGTAAGACGAGTCCGTCTGGATGAGGCCGATGGGCCCCTTGATCCTGCAAGGCACCTTCTGTCACCCATTAAGCATAAACTGAACAAAGGAGACATTGATTATATGTTCCAGAAACAGGTGCTCGTTCACCCCCAAAATTTGCATGGAATGAATGAATGGAATCTTGCAGGCCATAAAATAGGGATCCCGAGGCTCGTAGTGACAGCAGTTCCCTGAGCTCTCTACAGACACGAGGCCCCGCTCCCGGAGATCTGACATGGAGAAGACTCAGCTGGTAAGTGTGCCAATTCTGCTCCTTACACGGAGGGAAGGGGCAGGGGGGAGGCTGAAGCAGGGTCCATAGGGAGGCCCTTTGGGTTCTGCTGCTAGTTCCAAGAAATGTTTGGGGGGCTATAAATTGTGCTGTTGACTTCCAAGTAGAATAACAGGTGTATAGACCCCATCCTCAAAACCTTCAACCGTCTCTCACAAGAACCTGAGTAGGGTCTTCTTGGATCCAAGCGGAGATCCATTTGGCTCCTGAGGCACTCGGAGGCCCCAGCCGGCCCCCTCCCACTCTTCCTTGCTAGGAACTGCTATTCAGAGGTAGAGTGCTGCTGGTCCTGGAGGTTCCAATTTTGTCATCAAAGCTGAGAGCTGTCCAAGGGCCTTCCCTCCTCCTCCACAGCTTCGCCCGATCCCCCTGTCAAAGCCACGTCAGACCGTGGCCTTCGGCCATCTTGTTGGCTGGGGGGAATTATTTTTAACGCCGCCTCCCCATCATTCCTTACATTGGCCAAGCTGGCTGGCACTGGTGAGAGTGGTAGCTTTAAATATAACCGGAGGGCAACCCCTTGATTTATCATCTTGTCCCCCTTTCGCAAGTTTCCTTTCTGCGATGACTCCCAGTCTAGTGTTTCTCAAACTTGGGTCTCCAGCTGTTGTGGGACTACAACTCCCATCAACCCTAGCAAGCAGGAGCAGTGGTCAGGGATGATGGGTGTTGTAGTCTAGCCACACAAACTGGGTCTCCCCTGCCCGATCTAAATGGAATCTGATTATTGATCATAAGTTGTGCTCTTTATTATTTATTGACTCCTCATCTGTTTAATTTCTGTCCATCTGGAAGCTTGGTAGGCAATAGGTGGGAGGGACACAGCAGCCATATTGAGCCCTGTATTCTGGAGACAGGAAGGAATTTCCACTCTCAGTTCACTCAGTCTAGTGACTGTGTGGGGCTGCCCCCACTTTGCTCCTTGGCTCATTGAGGTGAGCTAGAAAAAGAGGGGGGAGAGCAAAGGCCACTTTGTCCGAAGCACAAGCATTGTCCTGACTTTGGCACATGAGATTTCCAAATGGGGGAGGAATGGTTGGGCTGTGAGTCTGAATCTCCCCCCATTAAGCGGTGAGCGCCCTAAATGTAGAAAAGTAGCATGTCAGGAAAATAGGACTACCTGTAAACCAGCCTTGTTCCTGATATGCTAGATTTTGATGTGCAAGGAAGTTGTGGCTGTTGTCTTCTTCCTTCCATCCCTCACATGGGGAGGATTCCAATTTTGGTTATGCATTTCCTTAGAATGATTGACAAGCAGCTTCATCGAAGAGCTCCAAGTGGTGTGTGGAAAAAATGCACATAAAACACAGCTTAAATTTCAAGTGTGTATCTATATCTGTATATCTATATAGATATTTTGCATTGTTACATATAAAATATATCATTTACTATATCATATCATTAGAGCATGAATATAATAATAGTTAATGGATCATATATATTGTAAGCATTTAAAATGATTTTACAGTATTTTATAAAAATGTAGCAGGTGGAAATGACACAGTCCAGGATAGACTGTACCACTTGATTCTGCCAATTTTCCAGGCTGATTTTTGGAGATATCCCTGCCCACGTTATTCTGGGAACGGAGTACTCCAACTTACGAAGGCTGCGTGGAAAAGGGAGTGGGAAATGGGCTACTAGATTTCTCTGTAAGGCAAAGGAATGCTTTGAGCTGTGGTTTGGGCTGTTCCACCATGACCAGTTGTGACCGCTGCCCTCCCTTGGCCTTCCTTCCTTCTCCTAGGCTGCGATGTGCTTCCTGCTCTCGGCATTTGTGGCCAGCCAGGCCTTCCAATGTATGTCCTCCTCAAACTGTTGTAAAGAGACGACACTCAATGAAGTCGTGAAGGAACTCAACAGCCATTCCTCCCAGTCTGCCCATTCCACCCAGTCTGTTCATTCCGCCCGATCCTCCAGGTCTGCGTCTTCCTCTGACAACTGCAGCGCGATTACTGGTCTAGGGAAGAACATGGCCTCCAGTTCTCCTTGGCGATATGTGTAAGAGAGAACAATCGTACCTTTTATTCCTTTGCCCCCTCATGCGTCCCATTTACATAGAACCCCCAGGGTCCTCTAGTCCAACCTCCATCGCTCCAATGCAGGAATCTTGAAGTGTGGTTTCCCATCCAATTTGAAACCATAGCGGACCCTGCTTAGCTTTCCAAACATGCTAGCAGTTTTATTGCCGCACCACCGACTGGTAAGATAGAGGCATCCCTTTTGCCCTGCCAGGCACAACCAAAACTGCCCTCTAGATTTCCTGGAGAGCTCAGCTGGTTAGAGCAGGCATTGCCAAACTTCGGCCCTCCAGATGTTTTGGACTACAATTCCCATCATCCCTGACCACTGGTCCTCTTAGCTAGGGATCATGGGAGTTGTAGTCCCAAAACATCTGGAGGGCCGCAGTTTGCGGGTGCCTGGGTTAGAGCATGGTGCAGAGGAGGCTGAGATTGCAGCTTCGATCCCCGAATGGGACAGCTGCATATACCTGCCTTGCAGGGACTGGTTGCCCCTCAGGGTCCCTTCCAGTAAGACCAGTGTCAGGGGTAACTGGAGTTCCTTTCCCAGGTATCCGGAGGGCACCGGGTTGGGGAAGGCTATCTAACCCTGCATTAGTCCCCCAAAGCTCCTCATCCCACACTATTTTATTTTATTTTTATTTTATTGCCCCGTCCATTACTCCGCAACCAGCATCCCAGCGCATTCCCCCCATCAGACCCCCATCCAGCCATCAATGGCTCAAAGACAGACCTGTCCTTTCTCTTGCCTCCCCCAGGGAAGACATTGAGGATTCCCGCTACCCTCGACTCCTCTGGAGAGCCGAGTGCATCTGCCAAGATTCCTGCGTCTCCTTGAGGCACCCTGTGAAAAAGGTCACCCAAAAGACCTTCGTCCAGAAGGAGGGAAACGGAGTCTCCGAACCGATCTTTGCCGACACAACCGTCTACTATCGAAGGCGTTGTGAGAATGACCACAAGTCATTCTACCTTGAGCGGCGGAAATATCCTTTGCCCGTGGCCTGCACCTGTGTGGCCACACAGTGAGGCTTTGAAGCTGGACCGTGGATTGGATTCAGAGGGAGGGAGCCTCTGAACATGTGCAGAGTTTATTTCCCTCACAGGCTGCCACCCGTGTGTCCACCCTCAGGACCTGGGTACACTAGAACATCACTGTCTGATTGTTTATTTTTTAACTTCAGAATTAATTGCAGTGAAAATGAAAAGCATCCTCAACTGTCCGGTTGAAAATGGATTCAAATCTTTAGCTTTCCCCAAAGGTCGCTGAGGACCAGCTTGAACAGCATCAATAAGGAACAGGGGTCGGGGATGGAATTTCTTGCGCTCTTGCGGAATCCCGGCCCCCTCTGTGCCCTTTGGGGGGCTGTCATGACAGCTTATCCTAGATATGGTTGGGTTTTGCAGTGTAGAGCATACTGGGAGAAAGCGAAAGGGCTTGTTCTAATACACTCAGATATATCAATTGGGGGATATCGGATTCTCTTGCAGATAAACCCAGATTAAGTTGCCAGGTAAATCCTTGTCTCTCTCTTATTGCAGTTTGCCCACTCTGCCAAAAGTCGAGCACCAACTTTTTCTCCTGCAAATGCTCCTCTGCCTTCTAACGTGTGCTTAGCTGCGGATTTTCTGTTAGATGTAGAGGAGCATTGGCAAGAAAAAAAGTTGGTCACCCACTAAATATCGCTACATCTGGCCGACTTCTTCTAAAGACATAGGAGCAGGGTCCAAGCTGGCAACTCTAAGTGACATTAGAGAATAAAGTTAGGAAGAGCCAAACGAAATGGCAAGAGGGGAAATGTTCACACATGAATTGTTGCAGGAGCAACTTGTTACAGAAGAATATCCCCTGGTAAGCCTTGCCATCCCCTATCCTGGCTTGTGAGTGTGACCCTCTGCTCATCCCTATAGCTAGCAATGCCCACATTTATAGGTCAGGATCGTTTCTCAACTATTTGTACACTTGCACTAAAATCCGCTGTCTCTTGTCTGCTGTCCCAAAGAAACTTAACCATCTTGCCTTAATGTATTTATTTTTAAATTTTCAATAAAACGTTCCAAAGACAGCAGAATGTGTCTTGCCTTCTTCATCCAGAGAAAACAGAACTCCCCCTCCCTTTGAGGACCCCCCCGGTTAGATGATCCACTGGGTCCCTTCCAAGTCAGCCCTTCTACGATTCTGTGATTCCCTGCGGCTGAGTCGATGGCCCCCACCCCTCCGCTGCCGACTCCTCCTTGCCTTGAGAGTCCCAGATTGATCTTTCCCTCTCCCTCCGCTTTCCTCTCCCGCCAAAGTGTGCCCACTGCTCCCACCTTAGATATTCTGCATGATTCCCGAATGAAGCTGTTACGCTACTTTTCCTTTGGAGATATTCCTTTGATGTATCCACCCTGCTACCTGCAACGATGATGTCACTCTGCCTGCCGCATGATGTCATCCTACTTGCCACCACCCAAGAGCACAGAGAACCAGCTTGTGCCGTGAATTTGCCACGTTTCAATGTCCCTCAGCTTCATTCGGGGCAAGAATCCGGTGCACGGAACAGCTGTCGAACAGACAGAAATGTCACAGGTGATGCAAGACAGTAGGCAGGAAAGAGAGCACATCACCTGTTGCATTTCCTCCTGCTGCACAGAAGACCCAGGCTCAGAAGTCCAGCAAGGGCAGCAGGAGATGGTATCCCGCTCTCTAACCACTGGGCAATGCTACCTCCCATGGGCTGTGTGGCTTATCTGGCTTCATTGAGAGAGATGGGGAGCTGGATATTACAGACACCAAATCCCCCTGTATTAATGCTAACATTTTCCAGGCAAGGGAAGGTGTGAGAACCTTCTTGGGACTTCCTCCCTTTGTATGTGAGTTGTAGCTACGCGGTGATAGGTGTGGTGGCACTCTGCACATGCTCCAAGAGGCCATGCCTGTGTTGGTTACTGTACATATTCTCGGATGGAATTTTGACTTCCGGGATTGAGGTTTTGGAAGGTGGAATCAGAGGCTCCTTGGGCCCAGGGAAAATGAGAGCTCGCTATCTCCCCGGTGCCCCAGAATTCACATCCATAGCATTCCTGTTCTTGAGATTCCCACTCTGTTTACTTTGCCATGGTTACCCATCGTATTATCGCAGGTATTTTCCTGCCCGTCTGTGAGATGCAAATCTCCTGCAGTAGCCGTGGAAAGCCGGCTGGGATTTCCTTCCGAAACAAAGTGACATGGGTGTCCCTGGGAGACAGGAGAAAAACCTCTGGCAAGTGGGGGGGGGCTCTGCCCCACCTTCTCCATCCACACAGGAACACCTGGATGACACATCAGTGCGAAGGGAATTCTGGGAAAAGAAAACAGTGACCATGAGGACATAAGAAGACTCTGTCTCTCTACATTCCCTTCCTGCTATTTGTATTTTTATAAATGTGAATCATAGAATCATAGAATCATAGAGTTGGAAGAGACCACAAGGGCCATCCAGTCCAACCCCCTGCCCAGCAGGAAACACCATCAAAGCATTCTTGACATATGCCTGTCAAGCCTCTGCTTAAAGACCTCCAAAGAAGGAGACCCCACCACACTCCTTGGTAGCAAATTCCACTGCCGAACAGCTCTTACTGTCAGGAAGTTCTTCCTAATGTTTAGGTGGAATCTTTGCCATGTGTGTCGTGTCACTCTGACATTGCCTGCCTGCCTGCCTGCCTGCCTGCCTGCGAGAATCAGAATCCAGGGGGTATGTTTGGGAGAGAGCAGGAGAGTTCGGGTAAGCCTGGAAGATTAGGAATGGGAGTTCTCTTCCAGAACCAGGTGGAGTGTGGACTCTGGACCGAGCAGGTGGATGGGGGGGGGGCAGTTTGGCTCCTGACTGAGCTCAGCATTTAGATATTTCCAGATTCTGTGGGATCTCACTGGTGTGGTTGGGTGGGGAGATGCCTGCCCGTGATTTGTGACTTGTATCAATATATTGAACATATTTTTGAGCTCTTGGGAGTAAAAAAAAAAGTGGCCTAAAAATGCAGTTTATCAACAAACAGACAACACTTCTTGGTACCTTTGATGCAACCCACTGCAATTATTATTCCATTATTATTTATTAAATTTATATCCTGCTCTTCCTTTCAAAGGAGACAAGAGCAGCCGACACACAAAGCGATTACAACATCTAAAAGTGATTCCAAGACAGATGCAGACTTGGGAGAGGTTGGTAATAAAAGGGGTGGTTGGGAGCTCAAATCTAAAACCAGATAAGCATAGAGGCCACATCGAGGAAGAGCAAGGTTCTCAAGCATAGCCAATAATGCCCGGCTGCCCTTGAGAGTGAGTGATCATTGTGTGTTTATCTCACAGGCATTGTGGCTCCGCAGAGAAATGTCCCCAGACTGGATCACATGCAAATCTAGTCTCTTTTGAACTCATTGTTTACAATTCTGGCTCCCACCCCCTCCCATCGGTGTGCATGCGCTCACGTGTTTGCATGTGCCGGTCAAGGATAACAGTTCACATTGTGGGCTTCAATCTGTGAAACAGGGCCGGCCCTGCCGTTTGGCAGGAGGGTCGGGTGGGGAACGGGCCGTAGCTCAGGGGCGCAGCATCTGCTCTGCAGGCAGAAAGTCCCAGGTTCAATCCCTGGGATCTCGAGGCAGAGGCCTGGATCCTTGGAAAGCGTAGGCAATACTGTGCTAAATGGACAAATGGATTGACTCACACACTCCTGTGTACAGAGTGAATGGGCTGCCTCAGGCGGCAGATTCTGAGGAGCCTGCCCTCCCTAGGCTAACCTCCTGCTGACCACAGATATTTGTACTTGGAATGTGGAAAGTGCCATCTCGGTCCATTGCTTCAGGCAGCAGAAAGTTTGTATGTGCAACTGTACATTTATTATTTTGTGTTTTTATCTTGTATTTTTATGTTGCCAACCGGATGAAGGGCCATATACGAATTTAAATAGATACATTTAAAGCGCACGCGCACACACACAGTGAGAGTATCCTGGGAACTGCAGTTTGTTAGTGGAACTGGGAGCTGTGAGGCAGCGGTGGTGTAGTGGTTAGAGTGCTGGACTAAGACTTGGGAGACTAGGGTTCAAATCCCCACTCGGCCATGAAGCTCAGGACGTAACTGCCTCTCAGCCTGGCCTACCTCACAGGGGTGTTGTGGAGATTAAAACGAGGAGAGGAAGAACCATGCAAGTCGCCATGAATAAAAAGATGGGATATAAAAATGCTTTTGTCGTCATCTGTCTTTCTTGGGAGACAATGGAAGAATGTGCCTGGGGGGGGAGGAGTCAAACCATTGGAGAGTTATAAGATTCATGTTTTTTTATATTTTTAAAAAATTATACTTTTCAGGTTTATACATTTATTTAAAAATTCAATCATTTTAACATTTCAAAACTTGACTTCCTTTCCCCTCATTTTGTGGTTCCTTAAAATTTATTTTTAATATCTTCTGCATATCCAAATTAACTAAATTTGTTCATTTATTCATCTGCTTTAAATATATACTCTTATCAAACTGCAGGTTATTACAATAATCCTGCCAATTTATCTGTAAATATTCAATAAACCATTTCCATTCTTTTATCAAAAGTTTGTCATCTTGATTTCTTATTCTTCCAGTAAGTTTTGCCATTTCTGCATATTCCATAAGTTTTTGTATCCATTCTTCCTTTGCTGGGACTTCTGCTTCTTTCCATTTTGGGGTGAGTAGCATTCTTGCAGCTGTAGTAGCATACATGAATAAGTTTCTATACAGTTCTGGTAGTTCTGTCCCTATAATTCCCAAAAGAAAAGCTTCTGGTTGTTTTGCAAACTTTATTTTAAACATCCTTTTCAATTCATTATATATCATTTCCCAGTAAGCTTTAAGCTTAGTACAAGACCAGCACATATGAAAAGAACCTTCTTTCTCTTTACATTTCCTACACTTATTTGATTAAATTTATACATTTTTGCCAATATAAAGGGAAAGGGACCCCGACCATTAGGTCCAGTCGCAGACGACTCTGGGGTTGTGGCGCTCATCTCGCGTTATTGGCCGAGGGAGCCGGTGTACAGCTTCCAGGTAATGTGGCCAGCATGACTAAGCCGCTTCTGGCGAACCAGAGCAGCGCATGGAAACGCCATTTACCTTCCCACCGGAGCGGTACCTATTTATCTACTTGCACTTGACATGCTTTCGAACTGCTAGGTTGGCAGGAGATGGGACCCAGCAACAGGAGCTCACCCCGTCACAGGGATTCGAACCGACGACCTTCTGTTCAGCAAGCTCGAGTCTAGGCTCTGTGATTTAGAGACCACAGCGCTATCCGCATCCCTCTCTGAGACCATAACATGCTGTAAATTTTATATCCCTATTCCACAATCGTCTTCATGCTTCCATGCCTATATTATGCCAAATATCTCTTGCCCAATGTAACATTGAGGGTTTTACTTGCCCATCTTGTGCCTCCCATTCCAATAATATTTTATACATTTCAGACAGCACTTTTACATTACATCCCAACAGGTCTCTCTCCAGTTGTGATATAATAATATGCTGTAGGTCTGTGATGCATCAGTTCCCAGGATATACGGGGTGTGTGTGTTTTAAATGTATGGGTGTGCATGAAGCCATTTTGATGCCTGATGCCAAGGACCAGGAATGTGCAAAAGTCTTCCCTACCAGATGTTGAAACTTTCTTCAATATCACTGGGTAGCAGACAGGGAGCTGTAGCTCGATGAGGGGTAAACTACAGTTCCCATGAATCTTTCGGAGGGAGGGGTGTGTTTTAAAGGCATGGTGCGTAAACAGCCAATGCTTGGGGTCAGCTTCTGCCAAATGTACTGCTAGTCCTCAAGTTTCCATACGATTCTTTCTTTCTTTCTTTCTTTCTTTCTTTCTTTCTTTCTTTCTTTCTTTCTTTCTTTCTTTCTTTCTTTCTTTCTTTCTTTCTTTCTTTCTTTCTTTCTTTCTTTCTTTTCCTCTCCTTCGGGGGGGTGGGGGTGGGGGAAATGTAGCTCTACGAGGGGCAAACTACAGTTCCCAGGATTCTTTGGGCAGGTGTGTTTGCTTTAAAGGTACAGGGCCAATTCTTTGAGCTGGCTTCTTCCAACCGTGCTGCTAGTCCTTAAGATTCTGCAAGGTGATTCTTCTCCCTTTCTTTTCGAGGAGAGAGGAGCCTCTAGGACCCAGGACTTGGAGGCAGGAGAGAGGGAGGGGTCAGGGTCTGGAGAAGGAATAGACGCGAGTGTGAGCCCGAGGAGGGAGGGGAGGGAGCTGGGCTGTGAGCCAAATCCAGCTGCCTGCCCTTCTTTTTTTTCCTCCTCCTTCGCCCTTTCCCCCCTCCCCTCTCTGCCTTTTTCTAAAGGTCTCTCTCTCTCTCGCTCAGCACGTTTTGGTGGGAAAGAAAAGGAGGAAGGACCCGATTGCAAAAGGAGGAGAGCAGGAAAGAAAGAAGAGAAAGGAAAGAAAGGGCGAGAGAAAGAAGGTGATTCTCCCGGCAGCCGCGGGAGGGAGAAAGAAAAGAGAGAAAGAGAAAGAAAGAGTGGCAAAAGCTGAAAGGAGGAGGAGAAGAAGTAACACATCCGGCCATACCGGAGCCGGAGAGGGGGCGGGAGGCGAGACTTTTGCAGGGAGAAAGAAGGGAAGAGGACAAAATGGGAGAGGGAGGAGGAGGAGGCGAGGGCGCCGTTCGCCCTCCAACAGATGGGAGCGAGAAGAAGTAATCCCTTCGCCCAAACTGGGAGGGGGAAAAAGAGAAAGGAGAGACGCGCGTGGAGAGGAGAGAAGGAAGGAAGAAGGAGACAATGATGGAGAAGGCGCTTTGAAGTCCTCGAGGAGCCTCCGCTCTGCTTCCACCTCCTGCCCTCTTTCTGCTTTTCTTACCCAACTCTCATTCAATCTTTTCTTTCCCCACGACCTCCTTTCCCCGGGTCGCTTTGCGCACCAGGATTGCGCACCAGCCAGCCAGGACCGCGCGTTTCCCTTCCTTCCACCTGATCCCTGCTTTCTCCTTTTGGTCCCCTCTTTCGCCTCCCCTCCTTTTCCTCTTCGTCGCCTACTTTCTGCCTCCCAGCCAGCTGTAATTTTTTCTTTTTTCGACTGGCCTCCTTTTCTTCCCCCTCACCTAGTTTCCATCCAGCAACTTGGTTTCTGACTTGGCCGGATAAATTGCTATCTTGCAAGGAAGCAAGCAGGCCGGACCCTTCTATTATTGGCTTGAGTGGGAGCCAGGATCCCAGCCGAAGGGGAAAAGGCCAAAAAAAACCCTAAATTTTGTGGGTGTGGGTATCTGCTTTTCCTTGGAAGAGAGTTCCCCCCAAATTAAGCCTGCAGCAAAATTAAGCCTGCCTCAGCATAAAATAGATGTGTGTAGGAAGGAGCTAATAATATTCCCCCCCCAAAAAAAAAGAAAGGAAAAAAGATGGACTTGCGACATTTCAAGAGAACTGGTCTCCCTCCAAAATGCAGAGCATCTGGAAAGCAAACCGCCAGTCTCTCATTTTAAACCCACAGAAGAGGGAAAACACAACTTGGGAGTCTTGAGAGAGAAAATTACTACTTCAGGTTAATATGGAAAGCTGAAGTCTGGTTTATCCAAGCTGACTGTTTGGACTTTGCTTGTGGCAAATGACAGAGAGGAGTATGGTTGGTTTGGATCAGCTGCTTTTTCATCTGGATTGCGCAGTCTTTTTTCTGGATGCTGCAGATTAATTCAACTTCTAAAGTCCACCTGTGTCCACTTGGATTGGGGTTGCAGCACACATGTATACATTTTCTGGATGTTGGACCCCGTCATTCGTCGAACACTGATTCTGGATTTGGGCTGGATTGAATATTTGCGCTAGCGAGTTATTTTTCTAGATTTTGGCAGCCCTCCCAATTACTTTCGTTGTTGTTGTTGTTGTTGGAAAAAACGCTGCTTTTTCTGGATTATAAAGGGTGCGGAAACAACATCATGTGGGATTCCTCAAAGTTTACAAATGATTTTGGGGGGTTTTCTGAAGAGCATCAAGTTTCCCATGCTTTGAAAAAGCTAAAATTATGGTGTGTCATCTCCCCCATCACCAAATCTTACATCTCCTCTGTAGTCTGAGGGAGAAAACATGGGTCTTTCTTAGGCAATGAGCTTACACTAATGTGCATCACTATTTTTGAAGTTTGATTTTTGTCAGTATTAGCATTTTCAAGCTTCACGTCTCCTGGAGATTTGGAGATTTCTGCAAAGCAGGCTGGATTTGTACACAGACTTATTATTATTATTATTATTATTATTATTTGGGAGAAAAATTGGATCAAACCTCAGGATTTAAAAAAGAATTTAGTGTCCTGGGTCTTGGGGAAAGTTTGCAAAACACCATGGAAATTTCAAGACATGGTAAATACTGCCTGCACTCTCAGGAAAAAACTGACCTGCTGGGTGTGTGTGTGTGTGCTTTTTTAATCTATTTCGGAGAAGTAGGAAAGTTTGTTAGCATCTGTGGATCTACAGACTTTCTGCTGGCAAGGCTTTTGGCTTGAAAGGAATAGCTCAGGAAGGCTTTCTGGATTTCATGACGATGCAAAAATCCGTGGTCGTTCTTCCGAGCGTGCCAGTTTTTTTTAAAAACAAGGACCTTTGGAGAGAAGTATTGCAAATGCCTCTGTTTTGGGTTGCAATTCCACTCTGCGGTTGCAACACAAGCCCATGTTCCAACTTGTTACTCTTTCGCCTTGTCTGCTTCATCAATCCATGCAGCCTGAGCGGCCTGGAAGCAGCCAGGCCTACTCAGATGGTTTTTCTGGGAAGCTTTTGCTGACCAAGAGATTTGGGAAGGCTTACAAAAACTTCTGGGGTGTGGGGGAAAGAGCATTGCAAATTGAAAGTGGCTGGACTTCTGAGAAACCAGACTCCTAGCAATCAAAGGACAGGGAGTGTTTGAGTTCGGTTGGAAATTACCTTTTTCCCTCCCGCTTTGCATTGACAAATTTGCCAACTTTTTTGTTTGTTGAGAAACTCTTTGTTTTGAATCTGCTCTGGCTTCTTCCATCCCCAAAGCACTGGATATTTTTTTTTCAAGGATATAAGAAACCAGTGTTGAATTTCTCAGGAATCTCCTCTTTGTTTCGGAACAACCAAGTGTGTGGACAAAATAATGCACCTAGAGGCGGGGATATTGTTTTCGGAAGCCGGAGGAACAGAGGTGTAATCTTCGTTCACAATCTCCTGGGTCTGCGGTTGTCCCTTTCCCACTTCTCAGTCTTCGACACCCTGCCTTTTGCAAAGCAACATGTCTGTAAGTATGCTCAGCTAGGAAAAGAGAGCCAGGTATTTAGCTAGCCCTGAGAGCAAAGTCTAGAGTTGAATCTGGAATCCGGAGCTCTTTTGACCTAGGACAAAAGATTAGTTTCAGGGTCACTGGGCCACAGCATGTTCCAGGTGTACAAACAGTGAAGACTAGGGAAAGAAGTACAGAGCTGTAAAAAAAAACCTCTCCTGGGAACGTTTGCCAATGGAAAATCATTTTAAATTTCCCTCACAATTCCCTGAAGATGTTTAATCTCTGTGTGTGTGGGTCCCAGATTCACCTGAGATTTTGCTTCAGGTGAAATTGGATGGCCTTGCTTCTTGGTTGAAGAAGGGTCCTTGCTGTCACTGGGCCTTAGCAACCCAGCACCTGTTTGAATGTTGAAGCTCAGAATACCCGGGTGTCCCCAAGTATATTCAGTAGGTCTTTGCTTAATAACGTGACTTAATACATTTGGGGGCAGAGGATCTGGGTGCTTTTGTAGGTTTGAGCCCCCGGGCCTTTCCACTTTCTCAAATCAAGGCACATCTCAGTTGATTTTATCTTACTTTCTGCAGCTTTACCAGAGAGAGAGAGAGAGAGAGAGAGAGAGAGAGAGAGAGAGAGAGAGAGAGAAGGTCAGGGACCCCTCAGAAAGGACCCTCCCCCTATAGAGAAACACATGCTAACTTCTTGAACATTGCCCTCATTTCTAAGCAGCCCTGCACCCAACTCCCCAATGAGATCATCTCTGGCAAAGAATTATCTGTCAGCACCCAAATTGGCTCTTTCCCTCCCCACCCCACACCCCTTGATTGCCACATATTAATGGCCAAGATCTGCCTTATATTTTAATCTGATTCTTTTTATTGTCGTAGGCCACTTTCGGAACTGGTTTGACTGGAAAGCAAGCTAGCAGTAGCGACAGGGATCTGGCCCCCTAAGGGCTATTTTATCTGCCCCCCCCCGCCCCCCAGAAACTCTTCCTAAATTTTAATCAAGGGATCAGTAACACAATAAAATGCCCCCTCTTTTTGCGCGTAAGGTCACTGGGTTGTAGTCGATGCTAACCCTACGCAGAGGTGGCCCATTGAAATGAATGGACCTAAGTTAGCCGTGGCCATTAACTTCAGTGGGTCTTCTCTTGAGTATTGGATACATACAACCCATTGCTTTTCAAAGCTGTGGGACTCATTTCCAGATGTGTCAGTCATTTCAGCAAAAAGACAAACCCAATGTCTCGAAGATTTCACCGATTCCCCAGTTCAGTGTCTCATCTCTCCTTTGGGATTTGAATGTTCACATTTGCAAGTCATGTGGAGCGTGAATATGCATGTTCCATAGCATCTCTTACTAATGTGCTCTTACTGATGAGGCAACTTTACTGCGGAGCCCGGATACCTGCAAAGGGCTGCCAGTTTGTGTTGCAAAATGCAACTGCCATCTGGAAAATGGGTGTGTGTGTGTGTGTGTGTGTGGACACGACTAAACGACTAAACAACAACAAAATATGAGCAGTACAGTCGTACCTTGGAAGTCAAACAGAATCCATTCCGGAAGTCGGTTCGACTTCCAAAACATTCGGAAACCAAAGCGCGGCTTCCAGCTGGCCGCAGGAAGCTCCTGAAGCCAAGCGGAAGCCGTGTCGGACATTCAGCTTCCAAAAATCATTCCAACACTCACTTCTGGGTTTCGATCTCTTCGGGAGCAAAGGCGTTCGAGATCCAAGGTACGACTGTTTTTTTTTAAAAAAAAACCTCTTAGGAAGGCATCTGTTCAGCTTCTTCCACTCCAGGAAGAGTTTCAAGCAGGCAATATTAAAAAGGGAAGGCAGATGCATGCATCCAAAAAAATAAAAAATCATGGTACAGCCTTTCTTGGACTATACTACTTCAGAATATTGGGGGGGGGGGAGAGAGAGAGAGTTGAATCCTTCTCTGCAACTCTCTGCTGTTTAAAGTGGCAGAGCCTCGCTTCCCAAATGCAGGGAGGGTTGTACTTGTTTTGTGGTGCCTATTTCTATCTGCATGCACTTCTGCTTAGCCGGTAGCCCAGTCCCTGCCACATTTGGCCTTTGGCTTGCCTGTGCGGGTGGCTGTGAGTTATAAGCTACGACTTGGGAGAAACAGATGGCAGCCTGGGATTTAGGGGGATTTGGGTGGCAAAAGCGAGAGTGTTGGAGAGAATGCATTGCTCTGCACAAGATAGGGGGGCTCGCCCTGAGCTCATTTATCGCCTCCTGGGCTGCATCTAACTAACTGGGCTACCGGCATCTGGGCCTGTGGCTATCTAGGGTTAACACAGATGTGTGAACATATGCATTCAGAGCAGCTCTGTCTGGGAAACACCCTGGATCGAGGGACAACCCTTGTGATGCAATATACCGGTATATCCCATGTGGGGAGCGGGTGGGTCCTCCAGCTCCCAGCCAAGGAGTATAGAATCACAGGATCGTAGAGTTGGAAGGGACCCCGAGGGTCATCCAGTCCAACCCCCCCCAACAATGCAGGGATATTTTGCCCAACATGAGGCTCGGCCCGCACGACAAAGGGTCAGGGAGGGTGGGAGTTGTAGTCCAGAAGGACACACCCACCCTTGCAGATCTGTCTCCAGGCGGAACGATCTGTCTCCAGGCGGGCGAATCCTGAGTCAATTCTAGGGTTGTGCGGAGTCAGGAAGAGGGGATACAGCCTCTTTGTGTGGCTGCTGATCCGTAGGTGAAGTTTCGGGCGCCTGTCTTGGACACAGGGTTGTACGCCAAGGGTTTGTTTCCTGCTGAGTCTCGCTGTGTCTGAGCATCCCCCCAAAAAGGACAGCGTGTGCCCGTCTGCAGTAGCAGGAGGCTGTGTGATGGCCTGTCCTTACGGCTGTGTGTTATGTCCTTAAAACTACCAACAACCAGGCAAGTCTGGGCGTTTGCCTCTCCTGGGTATGCTCAAGTGCCGGGGGCCAAATCAAGAACTGACCCACCCTCCCAAAGGCATCTCGCTGGCGCCAACCAGCTGATCAAACTTTATTATGGCACTTAAGCAAGCGAGGTCTTTTGTTTGAGGCAGCCAGCTCCTTTCCACCTTTCTGTTGACAGTGAAGCTGTCTTATCAAAGGCCTTGGAGCTCAATGTAACCTCCCTGCGGGCAGGGCAGACAGGGACAAACAGTGTGGAAGGGGGGGTGTCTCTGTGCCGTCCTCATGTGCTTCCTGGTAGCATCTAGTGGTGGTTGTGAAATGCAGAGTGTTTCTGAAAGCTGGGATCCCAGCTGCTGTCGGGACTACAACTCCCATCATCCCTGGCTAGCAGGATCAGTGGACAGGGATGATGGGAGTTGTAGTTCAACAACAGCAAGCTTGAGAAACACACTGGCTAGGCAGACCCTCAAGAACTTCTCAGGTTCTCTCTGTGTGTGTGTGCGATTTGCACATCCCTGGGAGAATTCTGCAGTCTGTACTGGGATATCATTTCATCTGTTCCTTTAAATTTATACACTGCTTGATTGTAAAGGAGGTGGGGGCCTTCAAAGCGGTTCGCAAAAAAGAATAAAGCGATCGGCAAAAGCTGCGAAGAACAGCAATTCAAACAACAGCAAGCTAAAAGCATATGAAAAACACACGCCCGGCATTCCACATACCTGGGTAGGCTCGCCTAAGCGAAAAGAGTGCAGCAAAGGCGCCTTTCCTGATGTCAAGAGGCAGGGAGTTCCAAAGTCTAGGCACGGCCACACAAACGGAACAAGTATTCAATGCAGATCAAGTATTAGGTGGCACCCGGAGCAAGTTGGGCAGATTGAAGCAGCCACGTCAGCATACGTGGAGTTTTGTGAAGAAGATACAGCTCAGTTGGCAGAGCAGGAGACTCTTAACCTCAGGGTGGTGGGTTCGAGCCCCACGTTGGGCGGGAGATTCCTACACTGCAGGGGGTGGGGCTATACGATCCTCGTGGCCCCTTCCAACTCTGTGATTCTGTGAGTTCATATAGAGATGTCGTTACTCTGCCGGCATTTTGAGGGATACCTGACCTGCCCTCTGCTTCCTGCCAGGCCCAGCTCTGCCGTGCCCTGTACGACAACGCAGCCGAGTGCCCGGACGAGCTCTCCTTCCGCAAGGGCGACTTGATGGTCCTGCTGCAGCCCGAAGCCCCGGGCCTGGAGGGCTGGCACCTGTGCTCCTTGCATGGGCAGCAGGGGATTGTGCCAGCCAACCGGGTCAGAGTCCTCCCCGAGCCAGGGTCCCCAGGGCCCACCGCTCGCCGGAACCACGTCCCAGCAGACGTCTACCAGGTGCCCAGGAAGGAGGCGGCAGCGGCGGTCGGGACTGCCTACGAAGGGCCCCAGGATGAGCGGAGGAGGAGGGGGCTCAGGAAGGAGGAGCAGGAGGTGAGGAAAGGTCATTTATTTATTTGACCCAGGTTTTCAGGCGAGGATTCTCTCCTGGGCCCTGCTTGGAGCTGCTGTCAGAAATTGAACTTGGGACCTTCTGCATGCAAAGCAGATTTAGCTCTATTCCTTAGAACCCCAAACCTTGAGATTTGAGGCCAATATTCCACTAGGTGTAACCCCTGGGTGGGGGGGGGTGCAGCTGCCGGTTTATTAGCTCCACCCCTTCTCTTTCAGCCACGCCCCCTTTAGCGCTGCCACCTCCCCCCTGACAGAAAGAGCATTCTTGTCGTTCTTAATTAGAATCGTATACTTTATCCGTAGATCTCGGGGTGGTTCACAACGACAAATATAACAAACGCAGAATACGCAGTGAAAAATGAGAACGAAAATGAACCCATAATTCCCCCGTCCACAACACATTTAAAAGGCCGTGGAATATTAATCAGCCAAAGGCTGAAGAGGAACGTTTTTGCCTGATGCTTGGGAGGTGTATAATGAAGGTGCTAGGCAAGCCTTCCTGGGGAGTGTGTCCCACAAATGGGGAGCCACCGCAGAAAAGGCCCTGTTCTCATGTAGCCGCCCTCTGGACCTCTGTGGAGTAAATTTATTTAAAGCAGCCTTCCCCCGCCAGTGGGAGTTGTTTTCCTTTTTTAAAAATGATATTTATTGAGTTTCCATTTTATAACATATGAATACAATCTTTGTTTTTCCACATAGGTTCAAACTCATCTGAGCTCATCAACTTCCCACCTCATGGTTACTTTGTTTCTTTGCTGTATCGTCACATTTCTAATATCCCCGTTTTTACCTTACATTATTCCCATGTCCTTTTTAATTTATCTGTAAAAAGGTAGAATTTTCAGCCTTATAAGCCTTTTTAGGTCATTCCTGCCAGTGTTGTTTTCCAAAACACTGGAGGGCACCAGGTTGGCGAAGGTTGCTCTTAAGGTATTCCTCTGGGGCTACGGCCAAATCTCACGGCTTGTACTGGCTGCCTTTCGCTACTGCAAAACAATCCCATCCATGAACCTCAGGATGTAGCCACGACTTCCTTTTGTTGATCCTGGTTTGATTCCTCTCTCTTCCTCCTCCGCCCCCAGGTTTATGAGGTGCCACCGCCCGCCAGACCCTGCCCTCTGCCCCCCGAGGGGATCTATAGGGTGCCTCGGAGCACCAGAAGAGACGGGGACCCCGCAGAGGTTAGTGCTTACGCTCACTGGGGGAACTGCACGATGAAATCCAAGCGGCTGGCTGCATTATCGTTGACTGTGATGGTGTTTAGTTAATTAACACATTTAAAAAAATCTCAATCCCTTCAAGGAGATTGGAGCTTTGCAGACGGTTCATCCCTCTCTCTCCCATCCTCTCAACAACCCTGAGAGGTAGGCCGGGGAGAAGGCGTGTGACTGGGAGCTTCGTGGATGATTTGAAGCCAGGTCTTCTTGGCTGTCGTCTGACGCTCCGACCACAGCGCAACACTGCCTGTAGGATTGGCACAGGGACTGCAGATGGCGGAAGCAGCGTTTTCAGTTGGCGAGAGGGCTTCGGTTTGCTGGGTGCCTGTATAGAGCAAAGTTTGAGGACCCCTGTTTCCGACTGAAGGCAACAATTCCTGCGTTGCTGCGGGTTGGGCTAGATGACCCTTGGGGGTCCCTTCCAACTCTGCGACGCTTTTGTATGCGGTGTTGCAGTAGTAAGGCTAATAACAGCCTTCCGCTTTGTCGCAATAGCAGTGTATTCGTTTCAAAATCTAGCCCCCTTAATCCCTCAGCTCCCAGGGCTTCCCCCCCCCCCCCCGAGTCCTGTTTTTTAACCTTGTCCCCCAAGGGTGAAGGCCCTGCCTTGTAGCCTGAACTGTGGGTGGGAAGATGCATTTGATAACCATGCCGTTTAAGACAACTGGGATTCGGCTGCCTGCTGTCAAGCATCCCCCCTCCATTGGAGAGCTGCCTTTGTGGACAGCTGGACCCGTCTGTTGCTAAAGACAGCTGCGGCCGTGCCGGTCTCCGAGGGTAACTGTATCTCAGCCCAAATGTGGAGACTGTTGTCTCCAGACCAAACTGGTGTCCTTTTCAGCCCCTAGATGGCCAGAGGTTGCCCTAGATGGCCGAAAGCTTCGTGGGGAGTGGCAGGAGGGGTTGGGCGGAGAGGGGACCACTTGGATCCGAAGGGCTGAATGTAAGAGATACACTCTTGAGTTTGGGGGTGCTGAGTGTGTGGGTCTGTGCCAAAGGATAGGGGGCAGCATCTTGGGGGAACAAGCCGCAGACATCTGCCGTGGGGCTCTTTGGGTTTGGGGGGGGATCTCTTCAAGGTGAATTTGTTTGGGATCAGGAAGCTGGGAACGGCAACTTAAAATGGCCGGAATGTCAGAAGCCATCGTATACCAAGTTAACACCATTGCTCCATCTAGGTCAGAAATCTCCCTATTAGGGGTGGGCAGCCTGCAGCCCATGGGTCAGTCATGGCCCAGCAGGGGTACCAGTTTGGCCCACAGGGCCAGATCTTCAAAGCCATGCCCACCTGTCAATCATTTGGCATCGCTCCAGTGGGCAAGTGACACTCATTAAGAGGTGGGGTTCAATTCTGTGTGTGCCAGTTCTTTGCAGGGTTTTCCCCCTCCAGCCCTACCCACCCAACCTGTGGCCCTTGGAGAATTGCCCATGATGAGATCTAGGAGTCTTGGTAGACCACAAACTTGACATGAGTCAACAGTGTGATGCAGCAGCTAAAAAAGCCAATGCAATTCTGGGCTGCATCAATAGGAGTATAGCATCTAGATCAAGGGAAGTAATAGTACCACTGTATTCTGCTCTGGTCAGACCTCACCTGGACTACTGTGTCCAGTTCTGGGCACCACAGTTCAAGAAGGATACTGACAAGCTGGAACGTGTCCAGAAGAGGGCAACCAAAATGGTCAAAGGCCTAGAAACGATGCCTTATGAGGAACGGCTTAGGGAGCTGCGTATGTTTAGCCTGGAGAAGAGAAGGTTAAGGGGTGATATGATAGCCATGTTCAAATATATAAAAGGATGTCATATAAAGGAGGGAGAAAGGTTGTTTTCTGCTGCTCCAGAGAAGTGGACACGGAGCAATGGATTCAAACTACAAGAAAGAAGATTCCACCTAAACGTTAGGAAGAACTTCCTGACAGTAAGAGCTGTTCGGCAGTGGAATTTGCTACCAAGGAGTGTGGTGGAGTCTCCTTCTTTGGAGGTCTTTAAGCAGAGACTTGACAGGCATATGTCAAGAATGCTTTGATGGTGTTTCCTGCTCGGCAGGGGGTTGGACTTGATGGCCCTTGTGGTCTCTTCCAACTCTACGATTCTATGATTCTATGAGATATCCTCCCCCCCGGCTGTCAAGAGTTTGCCACCCCTGTTGTAAACGAGCCAGAAATCCCCTTCCTCCCAAATCTGTGGTTCTCCTCGTTTCCTGGAGTTGATTAACATAGTACAGAATTCCTGGGAGGCTACCATTTCAGTCTGATGTTAGGGGGTTGTATGTATCCAAACACTTCCCCATATCTCCACATAAGACACCTCTTCCTATATACATAGAAAGGTAAGGCTGTTGTCGTGTTAGAGTTTGAATCCAGGGTGACAGCAGAAAGGCAGGTGAGCAAGCACGGGGCGGGGGGGAGGGCAGGTGGCCCAGGCAAGTTGCTTGGCAAACCCCTCTCCAAAGGGCCACCCCCTCTTTAAAAAGGGCTGTGGGGGGGTTGGTCGAACTGTGTGGGGATAGGCAAGGGGAGGGGTGAGGTGTAAAGCAGGCATCCCCAAACTCGGCCCTCCAGATGTTTTGGGACTACAACTCCCATCATCCCTAGCTAACAGGGATGATGGGAATTGTAGTCCCAAAACATCTGGAGGCCCGAGTTTGGGGATGCCTGGCCTAGAACCTTCTCACAAGCAGGCTAGTTTTCAACAGGTGAGGAGATTTTGATGTGAAGGAACACTCAGAGGTGCGACTCCTCATTCCCTACGTGAAACAGTGCACTCCAGGCAACGTTATAAAAAGTGACTGATTTGAACCCAAATTTTGGCGTTTCCACCCAGCACCTTAAACCTCGTTATCTCTCTCCTTCATCATCGTCCGTATCCTTCTGTGCTCCTCAGGTTTACGACGTCCCCTCCTCCCTGATCCGAGACTCTCTGTCCGACACGTACGACTCGCCTTCCCCTTGCCCAAAGAAAGTGGCCCGCGTCGCCCCTCAGCCCTCCGCCCCTCCGCCCTCCAACGACCCCTATGACGTGCCCCTCACCTTCAAGAAGCCCGCCGGTTTGGAAGAGGAAGGGGAGGCGGATGACGGGGGCTCGGAGATGCCCCTTGTCTACGCCACCCCGTCAAACCTGCGGCGCGCCTCGGCCTTGCTGAACTTGTACGAGTCGCCCGAGGAAGTGTTGGCGGGAGGCGGAGAGGAGGAAGAGGACGGGGGCATCTATGACGTCCCTCTGCTGGCGCCCGGCTCCCCGCCTCTTGAGGGGGCGCTCCAAGGACTGAGCTTGCGGGATCCGGGACCCCCTTCGAGACCCCGCTTGCCCTCGGCCGAAAGCCTGTCGCGGCGCCCCCTGCCTGCCCTTCCCAGTGAGGAGCGGCTTTCCGTCGAGCCCCCGCCCCCGTCCCCGAGCATTGTGCGGAAAGGGAGCATCCAGGACCGCCCTCTGCCCCCGCCCCCACCCCGGCTGGGGGGTCTTGGGGCAGGAGAGCACCTGGAGCAAGTCGCAGATGACGGGCACAACGAATACGAGGGAATCCGTCTGGCGGAGGAATACGACTACGTTCACCTTAAGGTGAGTTCAGCGGTGAACGGCTTGCCGCAATGTGTGTGCGTCAGCCCTTGACCCCAGGGCCAAGGCAGGGTCAGAAACCCCTTCATCCTCGCTCTGGGTTTGCATTTGATCCGACCAAGCTCTCACGCACAAAAATCATTTGTTTTCCTGCACTGAAATTAATTGTTTGCATCGGTTTTAATTGTACTGCTATTGTTACTGTTATTTCAGTGAAGTTCAATAAGTGTTGGTGATTTTCCAGAATAGTAAATCTGCTTAACCGCGGAATGGCAGGCAGAAATCCAACAGGTGGAGTTGTTTTTCCATCACTGTATCCTCACTCTGAAAATCCCCCGTAGCAGTTGCCTTCGACCTCTGGTAGAGACCCCTCAGTTGGTAGAGCATCTCAGGGGAGTGGGTTTGAGCCCCACATTGGGTGAAGGATTCCTGCATTGCAGGGGGTTGGACTAGATGACCCTCGGGGGCCCTTTCGAACTCTATGAATTTAATTTTTCGTGGCTTCACTCCCAAGGGATCCTGGGAAATGGGATCAGTGTTCTCTAAACATAGCATCCTCATGAAATGCAATCCCTTGGGTGTCTTGACAGCTGAACCGGATTTTAAAACACCTGAGCCATTTGCAGTGAAGCTCTGCTTCCAGCTCCCAAAAACCATTGAAATTATTATCGCCGCCACCACCACATTTCTGCGGTCTTCACCCAAAATCCGTGGCAAACAAGCCGAACTGTGCATCATTTACATGATGTTGATTTAAAAAAAAAACATTTAGAAAGAAAGATTTGTACATTGCTTAATCACAAAGCTCTAATAAATAAAGCTACCTGTGAAACACAGCTGAAGTGTACGAAACTCACTGACACAAATGTATACAAGATAAGTATCACTAAAACACATAAAATTCATAAAACTCTTAAAACAGAGAGAACTACATTATATGTCTGAGGAGGCAGATCTCTGAGCAGAAGGTCTCATTCTGTGTGGATAGTTAGATTGTGCAGCAATTTTGGTAGTCAGATAAAAGACTTCCCCCAAAAAAGGCATGGACCACGGTACATTCCCACCAAATATGTTTCTCAAGGAGACTGGGAAAGGGATGGGGGGAAAGTGTCAAACCATAATGAGGCATAGAGCAGCAGGAACAGGTTGCAAGGACCTGTGAAGGCTACCTGAATGTACTCTGGAAATGTGGCTGGTTTCTTTGTTGTGCTACTGATGACGTTTTCTGGATCATTTGATACGAAATTTGATCTTCTCGGGAGACCAAACACCTCATCACCTCCTAAGCTTTCTGTTCCACTTTACCTTGCACACATACCCACAATTCTGCCTCTCTCTTCCTTCCCAGGGAGCAGATAAAACGCAGCCCAAAGCTACAACTTCTGAAGGAAGCCTAGGACTCGCCCTTTCTGGAGACACGACCCAGGCTGAGGAAATGGTATGTTTCGCTTTTTAAAAGGTACTAATGTCTTCAGCTTAGGCTGGGGACGGATCCTGGCATTTCCCTCCCTGTGAAGCAGGCCTCTTGGTTTTTCAGGGGGGGTTTCCCCCAAAGGAGAGCCGGCCCGAGACCCTGAAGAGACTCTGCCAAGGCCACGCAGTCGGTCTGTTGTCAAGGTGGGGTGGGACGTGCCTGGCGCTGCAGTCTAAACCACTGAGCCCCTTGGGCTTGCCAATCAGAAGGTTGGCAGTTCGAATCCCCATGACGGGGTGGGCGCCCGTTGCTCTGCCACCCTAGCAGTTTGGAAGCACACCAATGCAAGTAGATAAATAGGTACCGCTGAGGCAGGAAGGTAAATAGCGTTTCCGTGCGCTCTGGTTTCCGTCACGGTGTCCCGTTGCGCCAGAAGAAGTTTAGTCATGCTGGCCACATGACCCTGAAAAGCTGTCTGTGGACAAACACCATCTCCCTTGGCCCGAAAGTGAGATGAGCGCCGCAACCCCATAGTCACCTTTGACTGGACTTAAACATCCAGGGGTCCTTTACCGTTACCTTTTACCTAGGGGTGGGGTTCTAAGGTGGTCTTCCCACAAACCACGCTCAGCCTTGGTCCAGCAGTGTGCATGACACACACGCACCCTTACAACATAAGCAGGCAGAGGGGGAAGGCGGCTGCCATGTTGGATGGCAACGAAGGTTGCCATCTTGAATTTCCCATAATGCCCCCGGGAGGGATGCTACATAACTGCATTTGGTTATGTCACAAGAGCCAAGGAGGCACACATACAACAAGGCGGCTACAGATGAGGGGGCAGTTAGCTCCCACTGAAGTCTTACGTAGGCCAGGATTTTGCTAGGTTCTTCCTCCCAGTGAAAACCTTGGCAGGAAGGCCCAAAATAAGGCACAAGCAAGAAGTGGAGCCTTTTTGACAGCTTGGGGGCCATGTTCCAGGGCCAGAGGCAGCAAATGGAGGCGGCCACAGACTCTTAATTTCAGCTTAGAAGGCAATATTCCAGCCACACGGAAGCACTTGAGAGGAGAGTGTGGAGCAGGGCTGAGGAGGGGTATGGCCTAGCGAGGGACCTGAGAGCCTGATGTGAGGGCATGGAGGGCCACATACAGCTTCTGGGCCTGAAGCTCCTCTCCCCCCACAATGAAGAAGCCCAGATCTCATCCTCACTGGGTTCCTCTGACATGTGCAAAGCAAGAGATCCTCTGATCATGGCAGCTAGGGTAGTTCTGGGGGCATTATGGGAAATTGGAGTTGGGAGCCAGCAGCAGCAGCGAGGAACAGAGAAGAGCATTGGGGAATTTTGAGGTCCTTGCCCTCAAAACCATCAAATTGCCCCCCTCAAACCTTCTCTTGTGCCAATGAGGGAGGTTTTTGTTCTGTTGTAAAAAGCATGCCACTTAAATAAGTCTCCCCATGTTCGATCTGCTTGAATTTTCAGAATTGCACACAGACATGTTCTCTGGCGCCCAACGGGAAAGATTTCCCAGGCGAAGGAAGCAGCCAGCCATCTCTCGTCTCTGAAAATAATGCCCACAACCACACAGCCAGAGTGAGCAAAATGGCAGCCGTCTAACCTTTTTCTCTTCGGTTTATAGGCTCCGCCTTCGCCCGAGGACAGCCAGCTTCTGCAGTTCTACACGGGGCAGTGCCAGACACATTACACCACCCTGCTCTCAGCCATCGAGGCGCTCCTGGCCAGCGCCAGTGCCCACCAGCCACCGTGGGTCTTCGTGCCCCATGGGAAGTTTGTCATCGTCACGGCGCACAAACTGGTCTTCGTGGGGGACACCGTGTCCCGCCTGGCATCCTCGGCAACGGTTCGGGCCAGGGTAGGGGCGGCAAGCGGCACCCTCTGCCAGGCCCTGAAGGACGCCGTGCTCTCGGTCAAGGGGGCCGCCCTGCACTACCCCTCTCCGCCCGCCGCCCGGGAGATGCGCGAGTGCGTGGCAGAGCTCTCCCGGCAAGCCTTGGCCTTCACTTCCTTGCTTGGCACCCTGGCGCCATCTTGAATCCTGCGTCGTGTGTCAGTGCCGATTCACCGCCAGCAAACTCCTGCCCTGAAGCTGTGAGACACTACGACCCCCTCCTGTGGCAATAACTGCAATGCTGCTTGGTGGTTTTCTGGGACTGAGGAGGCCCGAACCTGCCCCATGGATAACTCTGGCCCTTGCCTAAGGACAAATGTTTCCCTTAAGTTCCAGCAGCCATCTTGTCAGGGCCTCTTAACCCCCCATGGCGTTCAGGGTCTGCAGCCAGAAGCAACGTTTAGTGACCTTTGACCCTTGGGTGCTCAGTTTCGACCCACAGAGGAGACGGCCTTGCTCGACTTCATGACAAGAAATGGTCCTTGTCAGTGCCAGACCTTTGCCTCTTTGGTTTTACTCCCTAGCCCTTGCACCTGCGAGCAGCCATCTTGGACAGTTTCCTAACCAAAGAACGTTCCAGACCTTCAGCCTCTGACCCGACACTGCGCATCGTGACACCCATTTCCCCGCTCCGGTTAGGTTTTGCTAATTCTGACATAGGTTCCACCCTGAAAACATCAAAGGTTTCTCAGACGCCCCTCGATAAAGATGGCGGCGTGAGGTCGTAAGACCAAAGACACATCTCCTCGCTGGCTCTTCGTAGACTTGACAACAGTTCTTAAGAGTGAAAAAAAAACCCAAACCTGAATGGGAAAGGAGCTGAAGGGAAACAGAATTGATGGGAAATGACCCTTGTCATCCTGAAACAAAAGATTATGGAGCAACGGCTAGAGAAAGAGCGGGGATTGGGAGAATGGCCAATATTGCTGCAGCAGAGAGGTTTATGGGAAATTGCCAACGGGGCAAAAGAAGACAAAATGCAGAGAGGCAGCCAAATGTGAAAAGAAGCAAATTCATCTGGGGCAGAAGGGAGGAAGCCGAGGGTGAATAGGAAACGATAAAAAAATGGACAACGGGGGCGGGTCAGTATGGACACTGTTATGATGCACAGTGTGAACTAGCAACACAAATAACTGGGCAGGGGGTTATTGAGCCACTGCTAGGTCAGCGGAATAATGCCAGCACCTGGAAGGGGTCAGTATCCTTAATAATGAAAGTCCTTCAGCTTGATCTACGGATTCATTCCTCAGGATTGTTGTCTTCCTCTGAAAAAAAAAAACCCTTTAGATATTGGACAACTGCCAGACAATTCTGCAGTTTACAGCACGCACACACACACACATATACAGGCTCCCTGCGACGACCCTCATCTCACTTCCTCACCAGGAAACAAACGGGGTCAAGAATATCTCTCTCAGGAAATATTTGCCAAGTTATTTTCTAGGTTTGATGACAATAAAAATGGGTGAAAAAACAAACACCCATGCTGTGTTGCTTCCTTCCACATCCTGATTGGTTTTCCCCTCCTCTCCCCGCCCCGCAAATCTCCCCCCGACAACTCTGGCGTGCTTTGATTCCATTTCTGATTATTGATACGCTGCTGTTCAGGAAATACAACTTTACAGATTTAAAACATGAGCAACAAAAAAATGATAAAGCATCCGTTAAAAGCAGACACACCCACACACAAGAAACAACACGGCAAAACAGCCATAAACTAGGGGGAGGCAGCAATCCGTTTTCAAAGGCAAACTGGGAATGAATGTAAGAGTTTTACAAGAAAAGGCTCTGAGAGATCTAGACGCGGTCTAATAAAGTTGACCACCTGGCAGAATGGGAGAATGACGTGTGGGTCCAAGGTCATTAAATGCCAGAATGAATTTCCAAGCTGCAAAATTAAAAACTGGGTGATAGGTAACTAAGTTTAATTCAGGGTATACCCACTGAAATATGACTTAAATATGGTCCATTCGTTTTGACAGGGCTGCTCTGAGTAAAGTTTAGTGGAGTACCTCCCTGTAAAATTTTGAAAAACCAAAATTATATTTCTAGATCTGCCTCCTGCAATTCCCGTTCTTGACGCCCTTTTCCCAGGTCCTTGCTTTAGTCATGGGGTCTAGAAGACTTGTGGCTATAAACAGTTAAGAAGCGAAGGAACGTGAGACACTGGGGGCAAAGGTGGCCTATATCGCATCACCTTCCAGGGGGGAAAACACTGATCTTGTTTATTAGCCTAGAATGATGGGTGAGGTGCAGTGGCGAGAATTTGCCCAAGGCCAGCGAGAGGCGAAAACTGCACTGCAAAATTAAGCAAGAGAATCTCTCCGCCCTTTCAATGGAGTCTTGAATTCACATGATTTTCAGTGTCGCCAGGTACATTTTAATTAATGATTTCATTTATGTCCGTTTTTCCGAGGAACTTGAAGCAGTGCCCACGCCTTGTGAGGTAGATTAGGCTAAGAAAAGGGCTCAGTTATTGAGCATCTGCTTCGCCTGCCTTGGGTTCAATCCCTGGTGTCTCCAGTTAGGTTTGGGATCCACCCACACACACACCCGTCAGTGTGGACAATTCTGAGTTAAGACAGACCCGCGGTGCTCTTGACTCCGGTATAAGGCACCTTGCTGAGAGATCGCCCTGGGAGCCTTTGTGGCCAGCCATTTGAACCTAGATCTAGCTCAGCACTCTATAACCACTGTGCCACACTGCCAAGCATTTCAAGGAGAGCCCTTTGACCCAAAGACCTGCGCCGGGTTGGCCAGCGAAACCTGAGCTGAACTAGACCCCAGAATGAGATTCTGGAGAAAGACGGGTTGCGAATAATCCGGATTCGCTGATGTGCCAAAAGGTGCAGGGCGCGTGACGCACTGGCTGAACGCATTTGGAGAGAGAGAGAGAAGGGCTGGCGGCGGCGGCGCCGCGATCGCGCTCTCGCCCTTGGCCGGCGTCCCTCGCCGCGCCTGCCCGGCTCGAGGTTGCAGGGCGGAGCAGGCTGTGCCAGGGGGGACGCGGCTGTGGGGCGGAGGCAGCCTCGCTCCGCCCCGGCCTGCGTCGCCCCCTTGCGCGATCCCAGCCTCTGGACGCGCACGGAGCCCGATCTCGGAGCGCAGCGTCCCCCCGGCCACCTCCGCTGCTCCAGCACCCTTCTTCGCCCATGGGGACCCTCCCGGAGCGCGGCCACCCGCCCTCGCCCCGCGCCTGGTGGTGAGTCTGGTCACCCGGTGCGCCCGTCCTTTGTCTCTCTTTCTCTCCCTCTCTTCTTCCATCCATTTCCCCCTCTTTGCTCTGCGCGCGCCCCTCTCCATCCCTCTTCCGGCCTCATCCATCCGCCCTTCTCTCTTTTCTCCCCCAAGACTTCTGCCCCCCCCCCCCCGCGCCCATGTCCCGCCTCGCTCTCCCTCTTCCTATTCCCACCGTCGTTTTTTCTTTCTCTCCGCCTCCCTGGGACCCGGAATGCGGAAACGGGAGGCCTGCCTCGGCTCTCCACGCCAGGGGACGCCCCCCTTCCCTCTCCCGGCTCCCTCCATCACCCACACACCCCCTTCTTCCCTTTTTGGACTCCCCCCCGCTTAAAACACACGCAGCCCGTTATTATGTTTCCCTCCCTGCAGCGAAAACGACCCCACCCACCCGATTTTTGCTCACCTCCACCTCTGTCCCCCTGTATTTTATTTATCTATTTGCATTTCTATCCCCACCTTTTTCTCAAGGGGGTGGGCCTCATGATGCTCCCCCCCCTTTAATCCGCAGGACAACCCTGCAAAGTAGGTTAGGCAAAGAGGCAGGTGACTGGGCTCAAGGTCACGCCTTCATGGCCAAGTGGGGATTCGAACCCTGGTCTCTCTCCTGGGTCCTAGTCCGATGACACTCTAACCACTACACAACACCACAGTGCCCGCCCCTTTCCCCTTTCATTCAACCCATAATTCACCATAGAAATCCCAGGGATTGAATTGGGGGTGTTTTGCATTCAAGACAGATGCTTTACCCCTGAGCCAGATAAATGTGGACCCCTTCTTCTCCTCTGCCCCCTTTTGTGTGCTTTCCAGGCCCTCCCTATTCCTGCCACCTGCCCTTCTCCCTCCCTCCCTTCTGTTTGACCCCACCTTTTACGCTTCTGCTCATTTGGGGATTTGCGGGATGAAACCCGAGCGGCTGGCCGCTTTATTGCTGGCCTTGTGTATTTAGTTACTTATTACATTTAAGGGGGTGGGGGACACTTCAAGGAGGTCAGAGCTACGTACACAGTTCATTCCTCTCTCTTCCGTCCTCTCAACAACAACCCTGAGAGTTAGGCTGGGCAGAGAAGCATGAGACTTCCCCACGGTCACTCAGGGAACTTCATGACTGATTTGAACCCAGATCTTCCTGGCCATAGCCTGACGCTCGCGTACAACTGGGGTCAAAGTTTGGGGACCCCTGTTCTCAACTGAAGGCTCCTTGGTGCAGGAAGCCGTTGCCAAGCGTTAACGATTCTTTCACGGTAGCGGGTTCGGCTAGATGACCCCTAGTTCAATTCTATGATCTGCTCTTTCTCTCACTGCAGACACTACCCCATGGATACCAGCCCCCCGACTCCGGACCCCGGGGACCCACGGAGGGACTTTGTGGCTTCTGACCAAGGGCCCCCGTCTTTTGAGGGGCTTCTGGGGCGGCTGGGGGCTGGGGGGCGAAGGCAGCGCCTCCTCTTGGCCCTGACCTGCCTGCCATGCCTCATCCTGGGGCTCGGAGCCGGCTCGGACGCCCTCTTCACTCTGACGCCTCCACGCCACTGCCGAGATCCCAACAGCACCCAGTTCCCGGACAACGCGACCTGCTGGGACCCCCGCTGCCAGAGCTGGGAATATGGAGGCCTCCCGGCCCTCACCAACAATCCGGTGACCGAGGTGAGATTCCCCAAATCCCCTCTCAACGTTGCCACCGAGGTCCATTTCCTGCCCCCACCTACCCTCGCCGGACCCAGGAGAGGCTGAGGGGTGCAGTGGTTCTCGTGCTAGACCAAGGAGACCCGAGTTCGAATCCCCAGGAAGTTAACTGAGTTAACTGCATTACATGGTGGTTGTGTCTATATAAAATGGATGAAGTGGGAATAAGCAGTTATGCCTGTTCTGAGTTCTTTAAAGGAGGCAGACGCAAACACACACGCACACACACACAAACAAATATATAGTGCCAGAAACTTTCTTATAGAACATGTTCCTTAACTCCTACACAAAGCAGTTAATTGGAGCCAATCCCCAAACTGGCTTTCAACGCTGGGCTCAACCTGAATCACATGATGTACTGTACTGCAATAATAATAATAATAATAATAATAATAATAATAATAATAATAATGGGAAGATTGCATCTGAGCCCATGCACAGATTCCTTGCTATGCTTTGCCTCCCCCCCCCACTTGTTTTGAATTTTAGCTTCCGCACCCTTTGCTCAAAAGCACTGTGTAAACGCTTGTTGTTGCCATGCTCCTGAGCATGTGCAGGGTATATTCTCCCTGTTCCCATACTGCTGGATAGTCACTGCCAGACCCTGAAAGCAGGATTGGGGAACATGGGGGTCACACTTGCCCCATCCTCCCTTCCAGCTCTTTGACGTCTGTCTGCTGCCACAAGAATGCATCCATTCAGGGCCAGTTTGGCTCCGGACTTCTAGGATCTCAAATTTACATCCTTGTTCATTTGCGGGTTATTGATAAAGTTTGCAACCTGTTTTTTAAATACATCGAGCCAAAATGCGATGCAACTCTCTCAACTCAGAGCTGCAAATTTAAGCAAATAAGAGAAGCATTGGGTAAAAATCTATATCGCTGATAAAGATTTTGGCGTATTAAATACAGAGAAATGTGCATATAAATGTTAATAAATATATTGGTTCTGATGGCACAAGGTTAGACCTTTCCCATCAGCTGATTATAGAAACAAACCACTCACTCTTTGGGAGGGGGGGGGGGAAACCTGGATATGTTTTTTGTGTGTGTGGTCACAGAATCATAGAATCGTAGAGTTAAATGGGACCCCTGAGGGCCATCTAGTCCAGCCCCATGTAATGGAGGAATCTAACGCGGGGCTCGAACCCGCAACCCTGAGATTAAGAGTCCCTCGCTCTACTGGCTGGTGGTCCTTTTAATTTTTATTTTAGTTACAGTTACGGGCCTCAAAAGTTGGAAGTGACCTGGGCTGCATCCACCCGCCAATATTTCTGCCCTCGTATAAACGTGATGTTCTCCATTGTTCTGCTGCTTTTAATCTCTCTTTCTCCTCAGTGGTCCCTGGACTGTCTCCGTGGATGGATTGTCCCCTTGGAGCAGCTCTGCTTCCTCCTGGGCTTTGCCGCAGGGGCGCTGCTCCTGGGACACCTGGCCGACAGGTAAGCCAGAGGGTGAGGCAGCGGGCCTGTCGATGGGGCAGCTGGCAGCTGGCAGGGGAAGCCATTTCTCATGAAGACGATGGCATTCGCTCCCACGAGATCCATAAGGAAAGCCTGCCGGATCCGGCCAGTGGCTCATTGGGCCAAGCACATCCATTCCAGCTTCTGTCCGACGTGACTCTTTTATTTATTTATTTTCATATAGGATTCTTATTTATTTTCCATTTAATAATATACATTCACATTATTATTACCCTGTTTCTCTGAAAATAAGACGTAGCCATGAAACAAGACGTAACAGGATTTTTAAGCATTCAAGGAATATAATAATAATAATAATAATAATAATAATAATAATAATAATAATAATAATAATAATAATTTATTATTTATACCCCGCCCATCTGGCTGGGTTTCCCCAGCCACTCTGGGCGGCTTCCAACAGAAAAATAAAACCCATTAGTCTATTAAACATTAAAAGCCTCCCTGAACAGGGCTGCCTTCAGATGTCTTCTAAAAGTCTGGTAGTTGTTTTCCTCTTTGACATCTGTTGGGAGAGCGTTCCACAGGGCAGGCGCCACCACGGAGAAGGCCCTCCCCGAAAATAAGGCATAGTGATAGGCACAGCAGCAACGCCGGCCGCGGCAGGAAGAGGAGGAGGAGGAGGAAAAAAATAAGACATCCCCTGAAAATAAGCCATAGTGTGTGTTTTTTTGAGGAAAAATAAATATAAGACGGTGTCTTCTTTTTTGGAGAAATACGGGGTATCTACTTTTACTTCCCTTGCTCTTTAGAGCCTATCGACTTCCTTCCCTCCCTCCTCATGGCTTTCAAAATTAACCTCTATGTCATTGCGTTTTGTACGCTTTTCCCGTTCCAATTACACTCATTACAAAATAGTTCACAATTTAAATAAATATGGAAAGGTAGACAACTTCTCATTGCAAGCCTTCAGGTAACCCTGCTAGTGATGTTAATTGCTTACAATAATATTTCAAGTTACAGGTAGGTAGCCGTGTTGGTCTGACGTAGTAAAAAAAAAAAATCCTTCCAGTAGCACCTCAGAGACCAACTAAGTTTGTCATTGGTGTGAGCTTTCGTGTCCATGGTGAAGGCGGTGAAGGTCCTATGTGAGTGCCTGGAGGCGGTTGAAGGATGGATGGCGGCTAACAGATTGAGATTGAATCCTGACAAGACAGAAGCACTGTTTGTGGGGGACAGGAGGCAGGCAGGTGTGGAGGACTCCCTGGTCCTGAATGGGGTAACTGTGCCCCTGAAGGACCAGGTGTGCAGCCTGGGAGTCATTCTGGACTCAAAGCTGTCCATGGAGGCACAGGTCAATTCTGTGTCCAGGGCAGCTGTCTATCAGCTCCATCTGGTACGCAGGCTGAGACCCTACCTGCCTTCAGACTGTCTCGCCAGAGTGGTGCATGCTCTAGTTATCTCTCGCTTGGACTACTGCAATGCGCTCTATGTGGGGCTACCTTTGAAGGTGACCCGGAAACTACAACTAACCCATAATGCGGCAGCTAGACTGGTGACTGGGAGCGGCCGCCGAGACCACATAACACCGGTCCTGAAAGACCTACATTGGCTCCCAGTACGTTTCCGAGCACAATTCAAAGTGTTGGTGCTGACCTTTAAAGCCCTAAACAGCCTCGGTCCGGTATACCTGAAGGAGCGTCTCCTCCCCCATCGTTCTGCCCGGACACTGAGGTCCAGCGCTGAGGGCCTTCTGGTGGTTCCCTCGCTACGAGAAGCCAAGTTACATGGAACCAGGCAGAGGGCCTTCTCGGTAGTGGCACCCTCCCTGTGGAACGCCCTCCCACCAGAGGTCAAAGAGAACAACAATTACCAGACCTTTAGAAGGCATCTCAAGGCAGCCCTGTTTAGGGAAGCTTTTAATGTTTGATGGATTCCTGTATTTTAATATTTTGTTGGAAGCCGCCCAGAGTGGCTGGGGGAACCCGGCCAGATGAGAGGGGTATAAATAATAATAATAATTATAATAATTATTATTATTATTATTATTATTATTACTCAGAAGGGTGGTGGGAATGGGTGATTGGCTGATAGAGCAATATTCAATCCTTCATTTGAATATAATAGTAAAAAGTAAAATTAAAGATACTATGATACTACCACAAAACATACAAAACCATTTAAAAGGGTCAAATTGAGAAACGAGGACACACAACTTACAATTAGAAAATAAATAAATCCCCAAACCTTGATGAAAATCATTAAAAATATCCCTGAACCTGGATTTGCATAGGGTTTACTGCTTAGCTGCTTCTTCAAGAAAGTCGCAAAGTTGACCTTTTAATCCAGACCTTTGTGGAAGACTCGGAAGAGCTTGGGCTAGGAAGGGGGAGAGAGAAGAATCGGCAGAGCAACCTCTCACCCTCTTTGTCTTTTCATCCGCAGTGTGGGGCGGCGTGGGACCCTCCTCCTGGCCCTGGCTCTGGGTTGTCCTGCGGGCCTCTTGGCTGCCTTTGCCGCCTCGCCCTCCGTCTTCATGTTGGGCCGTTGCCTCTGGGGGGCGATGCTGGGGGGCATGGAGCTCTCCCTCTACCTTAGCCGTGAGTATCCTCTCGTACGTTGTGCAAGCGAATCCATCGGTTGGTAGGGTTCCTCCTTTGAAGGCCGCAACGTAGGAAACACAAGACGCTGTTTTGTGCTGAATCAAGTCATTGGTGCACCTAGCTCAGTGGTTCTCCAAGTGGGTGCTGCGGCCCTCTGGGGGGTGGTGAGTTTCACTAGGGGGGGTGCAAATAGGCAAGGGGCAGCAGGTGTAAATGACCACTGCACTTGACAGGCTGCTGGCGCTGAATCCAGCTTTGTTTGGTTGCCTTAATTAAAACAAATCGTTTTTGTTGCATTCCTTAAATAGTTTTAATTGGGGTTTGAATAAAGGTGCAATGGATTGTTGGGACGCGGGTGGCGCTGTGGTCTAAACCACTGAGCCTCTTGGGCTTGCTGATCGGAAGGTCGGCAGTTCGCGTTGCTCTGTCCCAGCTCCTGCCAACCTAGCAGTTCGAAAGCACGCCACTGCAAGTAGATGAACAGGTACCACTGCGGCGGGAAGGTAAACAGCATTTCCGTGCGCACTGGTTTCCATCACAGTCCTTTCTGCTGGTCACATGACCCCAGAAAGCTGTCTGTGGATAAACGCTGTCTCCCTCGGTCTGAAAGCGAGATAAGCGCTGCAACTCCAGAGTCTCCTTTGACTGGACTTAACAGGGGCCCTTTACCTTTTTTCCCCCTAAAGGTGCAATGGATTGTTGCTGTTTTGTGTTATTATATTACTTAGTGGATTGTGCAAACCACAGTTTATCATGCATTTTTACAGAGCAGGCACTGGAGATGAGTTGATGGAACTAGGAGGGTAATGGCTGGGAAATCACCTTATCTAGCAGATGGGCAAACGCTCTCCTGAATTTCAGGCAGGGCTCTCTCCCAGTCCTACCCTGCAGGGATTTGAACCTGGGGTCTCCTGCGTCCAAAGCAGACACTTTAACCCTGAGCTACGGCCTTTCAGGAGTTTGACTCTTAAATACTAACTCTGTGAGATACAGTCGTACCTTGGAAGTCGAACGGAATCTGTTCCAGAAGTCCATTCGACTTCCAAAACGTTCGGAAACCAAAGCGCGGCTTCTGATTGGCTGCAGGAAGCTCCTACAGCCAATTGGAAGCCACAGAATCCCCGTCGGATGTTCAGGTTCCGAAAACCATTCGAAAACCGGAACACTCACTTCCAGGTTTCGATCGTTCAAGAGCCAAGGCGTTCGAGATCCAAGGTTACGACTACTTAGTTTTGCTCTTATACTTTGCTTTAGGGCTGTGGTTCCCAACAATTTGATTTTTAAGGGGGGCAATTTGAGAATGAGCTATTAATAGTTAACGGCCTTTTAGGCTTCCTCCATGTGAATAGGAGTTCACTTTTTGAATAATAAGAATTATATGTCATATGGGGGTGGGCACCAGGATTTTAGAGATGCTTAGGTGGGGCATGGCCCAAAAAAAGGTTGGGAACCACCGCTTTTGGGAGTTTTGTTGATGTTTTCGTCTGGCGTTTTCATTGTTTCCCATGTCAACCCCCCACTCTGTTACCCTCCCTGCCCCTGGAAAATATTTAATTGCAGCTTAAAAATCCCCCCCCTTCGCCTGGCCGTGCCTTGACTCGCCCGCCTCCTCTCCTCCTTTCCAGGCTTGGAGCTGTGCTGCCCTCCCCAGCGGCTGCCCGTGACGATGGCGGCGGACCTCCTCATGGTTGGGGGGCACTTCCTGCTTCTGGGGCTGGCGTTGGCGTGTGGAGGTTGGAGGGTCTTGCAGGGCGTCATGGCGGCTGGGCTGGGCCTCTGCCTCCTCTATGGGTAAGTTGTGGCTGCGTCACTGAAACCTCTTGCCAAAACCAGGCAGAAGGCCTTTCTTTTTTGGATAATATTTTTATTAGTTTATTAGTTTTCAATTACAATAATACAATAAGAATGGGATATTAACTCCGCCCAAGGCATGGAGGAGAACAGCAACAACCGGGAAAAGGTAAACATAATATTTTACAAGGACAAAAAAAGAAACATCACAGACAGAATAATAATTGCCACACGTGGGAAGAACAAGGATATAGTTTGAATGCTTCACCTGTAGATTTATAAATCATTTCAGGGGTCAGCAAACTTTTTCAGCAGGGGGCCGGTCCACTGTCCCTCAGACCTTGTGGGGGGCCAGACTATATTTTTTGGGGGGGAATGAACGAATTCCTATCCCCCACAAATAACCCAGAGATGCATTTTAAATAGAAGGACACATTCTACTCATGTAAAAAACACGCTGATTCCTGGACCGTCCACGGGCCGGATTTAGAAGGCGATTGGGCCGCATCCGGACCCTGGGCCTTAGTTTGGGGATCCCTGATTTAATGTGTCAATACGAATGGAAGTCGTTAATATTGCAATTGTTGTATAACGGGTTGCTATTTTGACTGGAGTGTAATTGAAATTCGTAAGATTTGGGGACGCAGAAATAAAGTAAATCATCAAACCATCCATTCTAGCACCCGGGGTATAAATAATAAATGGTTGTTGTTGTTGTTGTTTGCTGCAGTCTTCAGATGAGGATTAGACCATGCCAAAAATGAACATAAGATTTTAGCTGCAGTTCATTCATTTTCAGCTTTGTATTCTTGCCATTAAAAAAGTGTGCCTAGACATTGTGTTGTTGCATTCCCCATAACCTAGGTTTAAGGTGGCATTTCGCTCCTAGCTTTCATATCTCAGTTTCTAACGCTGCCTGATACCCCTGATTTTTTTTCCCCTGCCCTGATCCTGCTTAGCTGCCCTGGATTGTACCCAGACTCACCCCGGTGGCTCTTGGCCACTCGACGGACAGCCCAAGCCAAGGAGATCCTGATAGCCCTGTCTCAGGGCAGTGGTAGCCAGGAGTCGGAGGCTCAGGAGGCACTGGAAGGTGAGTCTCAAGAAGAATATGCCAAGAGGGCTTTGATCCAAAGACTGGGAGCCTTTACAGGGAGCAGGCCATTTTCTGCCATTTTCAGTGGGAAGCCTCTGCCCTCCTTTCCACCTGCCCCTTTAAAATATATATAGAAATATATACATACCTCTCAAACCTTTATTGAGGCGGACAATAACCAGCATTAAGAAAGCAAAGGGATTTTTTTTAAAAGGAAACGAAGCACATTATTCAGATACGTATTACAGGGCAGAGCAACATAAATGAAAGTCGCAAGAGATTATATAGGCAGCAACAAAATTAGAATTTATAGTCCTATCACGAACTCCAAAGAGGGAGTATCAATAGGAGTATAGCATCTAGATCAAGGGAAGTAATAGTACCACTGTATTCTGCTCTGGTCAGACCTCACCTGGAGTACTGTGTCCAGTTCTGGGCACCACAGTTCAAGGAGGATACAGACAAGCTGGAACGTGTCCAGAAGAGGGCAACGAAAATGGTCAAAGGCCTGGATACGATGCCTTATGAGGAACGGCTTAGGGAGCTGGGTATGTTTAGCCTGGAGAAGAGAAGGTTAAGGGGTGATATGATAGCCATGTTCAAATATATGAAAGGATGCCATATAGAGGAGAGAGAAAGGTTGTTTTCTGCTGCTCCAGAGAAGCGGACACGGAGCAATGGATTCAAACTACAAGAAAGAAGATTCCACCTAAACATTAGGAAGAACTTCCTGACAGTAAGAGCTGTTCGGCAGTGGAATTTGCTACCAAGGAGTGGGGTGGAGTCTCCTTCTTTGGAGGTCTTTAAGCAGAGGCTTGACAGCCATATGTCAAGAATGCTTTGATGGTGTTTCCTGCTTGGCAGGGGGTTGGACTGGATGGCCCTTGTGGTCTGTTCCAACTCTATGATTCTATGATTCTATGAGGGAGGCTGCAAAATGCCTGGGGTCAATTCCTGGCGAGTTTTGAAAGCGAGAGATGCCTTTTGATTGTCCTGGCAGATTTAATAAATGGGGCTCAATGAAGACTTGGCATAGATTTCAGTAAAAAGGAGCAATGCAGGAGGAGAGCTGTGTGACAGCAGCGTCTCCTCATGGATGGAATGCCCTTCTCTTCAACCTCTTTGTTTTGTGTGTGTCCCCCCCCCAAAAAAAATCTGCTTCTGAAGAACTTGATAGTGTCTGCCACCTCCCTGCTGCAGCCCAGATTTCGTTCCGGGCCGTGCTGTCCTGCAGAAACATCTGGAAGAATGTTCTCATCCTCGGTTTCACTACGTAAGTCCACCTTTCTTTGTCCTGAAGCAGAAAGTCTTGGCATTGGTGGGGGTCAGGGAGGTATAAATGGGGCTTCGAGATGAGGAAGTTATTCAGCGATGAGGAAACACCTCGTAGGGGTGAAACTGGCCGTAACTTTTTGGGGAAGGCTCTTTGGCACTCGCATGTTCTTCCAGACCTGTGAATTGGGTGTGAGAGCCAAGAACCTCGATTTGGAGTCTCCTCTCTTGATAGGAAACGCAGCCTAAGGGGGAGCACAGACCACTAGGTGGCTTTTAACATCGGGATCCACTCTTACAGAACTTTTAATCAGCCATCACACCATGCGAGGATCTAGAATGTGTATAACCATTGCAGTGGTCCTAATTCCTTTCCTTTTTATAACATACAATTTCATCTCAACTTCCCTTTGAGAGAAACTATGAGATTTATGCACTAGCCATTTACAACTGTATCGAAACTGAGTAGATCACTGTTTGGTTGCTCTTTTAAAAATATTTTTAAAGGTATTCGTCAGTTTTCCCTGTTATTTTCTCCCTACCCTACGTTTCCATGATTTTTATATTTTAAAAAACTCCTGCTGCTTTAATTTTTGTTCTGTTTTCTTTTTGTTTTTCATTGGGGTGATTTTGGTTTGGATGCATTTTCTTCCCACAAGATGCTTTCATTATTATTCCTTCCTTCCTTCCTTCCTTCCTTCCTTCCTTCCTTCCTTCCTTCCTTCCTTCCTTCCTTCCTTCCTTCCCCGTCCATCTGGCTGGGTTTCCCCAGCCACTCTGGGCGGGTTACAACATATCTAAAAACATAATAAAAGCAAAAATCCATAAAAACCTAAACAGGGCTGCCTTCAGATGTCTTCTGAAAGTTAGAGAGTTGTTTATTTCCTTGACATCGGATGGGAGGGCGTTCCACGGGGCGGGCACCACTACCGAGAAGGCCCTCTGCCTGGTTCCCTGTAACCTCACAGGGAGAGAACTGCCAGAAGGCCCTCGGTGTTGGACCTCAGTGTCCGGGCAGAACGATGGGGATGGAGACGCTCCTTCAGGTATACTGGGCCGAGGCCATTAAGGGCTTTAAAGGTCAGCACCAACACCTTGAATTGTGCTCGGAAAGGTACTGGGAGCCAATGTACGTCTTTCAGTGGTCTTGGCTGCCGCTCCCAGTCACCAGTCTAGCTGCCGCATTCTGGATTAGTTGTAGTTTCCGGGTCACCTTTCATTCCCTCCAATCCCCCAATTATTGGATATAAATACTAAAAATTAAATTGCGTTGTTGTTGTTTTCTGCATGGCACCTCTCCAGATTCATCGCCCACGCCATCTGCCATTGTTACCTGCTGGCCTGGGAATCCCTGGAGGACCCACGGGCCAACTTCTACCTCTCCTACTTGCTCTCATCCGGCAGTGCGGGACTCGGCTGCCTCTTCCTGTGCCTGAGCGTGGACCGTTACGGACGTCGTGGGATCCTTCTCCTCACCACCACGCTGGCTGGCATCGCTTCCCTGATCCTGCTGGGCCTGGGAGAGTGTAAGTCGCTTTGAGCTACCATTCAGTGGATTTTTAACTGGCTGGCTGACCGAACCCAAAGGGTGCTCATCAATGGCTCCTCTTCATCCTGGAGAGTAGTGACTAGTGGGGTGCCACAGGGTTCTGTCTTGGGCCCAGTCTTATTCAACATCTTTATCAATGACTTGGATGATGGGCTTGAGGGCATCCAGAGCAAGTTTGCAGATGACACCAAATTGGGAGAGGTGGCTAATACCCCAGAGGACAGGATCACACTTCAAAATGACCTTAACAGATTAGACAACTGGGCCAAAGCAAACAAGATGAATTTTAACAAGGAGAAATGTAAAGTACTACACTTGGGCAAAAAATAAAATAAAATATGAAAGGCACGAATACAGGATGGGTGACACCTGGCTTGAGAGCAGTAGATGTGAAAAGGATCTAGGAGTCTTAGTAGACCACAAACTTGACATGAGTCAGCAGTGTGATGCAGCAGCTAAAAAAGCCAATGCAATTCTGGGCTGCATCAATAGGAGTATAGCATCTAGATCAAGGGACGTAATAGTACCACTGTATTCTGCTCTGGTCAGACCTCACCTGGAGTACTGGGTTGGACTGGGTGGCCCTTGTGGTCTCTTCCAACTCTATGATTCTATGCTTTGAGTGGAAAAATATTTGGAGCCACTTCTGTTGGTTGAGACCTCTCTTAGGCAACCCCTTTTCACCCTGTTTCTGCCCATTCCCTCCCTCCGCATTGCAGATCTCAACGATGCTGCGCGGAGAACCTTCTCCATCCTTGGCCTCTTCTCCTCCCACGCTGCTGGATCCCTCAGCATCTTCTTCGCCTCGGAGGTCATCCCCACCGTGATCAGGTGAGGTGGAGAGAGCGAGAGGCCTCTCTCAGTCCCTTAACAAACTACAGCTCCCAGGATTCTTTGGGGAACTGTACAATAATGTAAGGTGCAGTTGTGGACGGGGGGTTGTGAAACTGTGAGAAGGTGGCCCTGTTTTAAAACTCCACCCCGGCTATATCTCCTTCGGTACTTTGCAGCCCACCCTTCTTTCGCCAACGGCTTGGGAACAGCTGCCCTGGACCCCATTTTTCTCTTTCATGTTTCTAGCCCTCAAGCTGTGGCCATTAACTGTCCTTTTGTTGCTCTCCTTATTTCGCTTCCCCAGCAGCTGCAGGTGAGGAAGTGCTGTAGCTCAGTAGGGTCTAATGCAGGTGTGGCCAAACTTGGCCCTCCAGCTGTTTTGGGACTACAACTTCCATCATCCCTAGCTAACAGGACCAGTGGTCAGGGATGGTGGGAGCTGTAGTCCCAAAACAGCTGGAGGGCCAAGTTTGGCCCTGCCTGGTCTAATGCCTGCTTTGAAAGGTCCCGAGTTCAACTCCTCAACATCTGAAGGTAGGACTTGGAATTTCCCCCTCCTGAAACCCAGGAGAGCTGCTGCCTGTCAGTGTAGACTCTACTAACCTAGATGGACCAGCAGTATATTCCTGTGTCTCTATAAATTCGTGGCGGCATTGCCACACATGCACAGAATTTGGTAATCAATCAAATCTTTATTACGGTTGTAGACCAGCATAAGTAGGGTGTAGCACAATCATTTATAATCTATATAACGTTTTGGAGTATCAAAATAGAAGGTATATCTAAAGAACTATAAAAATCTAAAAGTGTTTGGTACTGGTATCAGGACAGAGTTCTGCTTCATGAAGACCATGCTGTCCTTTTTTCAAAAAGGTTTCTAGTCATTGGAAAACGAGCGAGGTCCAAATGAAAAAAGAATGGCAATTTAAGATGACAGAATATGCACAGCTTGCAGACTTAACATATAGAATAAGAGAACAAGAAGAACATACGTTTAGAGAAGATTGGAAAAGGTTTATTGAATATATGGGGGGGGGAATTGTGTTCATTTGAAAACGCTGGCAGCATTAAGATAAATTCAACCGTGTAAGTAAGTTTTGGCAGATGTAATAATGGAATACTGAATGGTATAGTTTTTGTAAAATATGCAGGGATTTATGGTACGCAAAATGAACCATGGAAAGAGAAGAAGGGAAGTTCACTGATATTTTAAGGATGTTTAAATGACTATTCTAAATTGTAAAACAGAAAATGTAATAAAAAATTATATATATAACAGGGACATGGGTGGCGCTGTGGGTTAAACCACAGAGCCTAGGGCTTGCCGATCAGAAGGTCAGCGGTTCGAATCCCTGCGACGGGGTGAGCTCCCGTTGCTCGGTCCCAGCTCCTGCCTACCTGGCAGTTCGAAAGCATGTCAAAGTGCAAGTAGATAAATAGGGACCGCTACAGTGGGAAGGTAAACGGCGTTTCCGTGTGCTGCTCTGGTTCACCAGATGCGGCTTTGTCATGCTGGTCACATGACCTGGAAGCTGTACATTGGCTCCCTCGGCCTATAGAGCAAGATGAGCGTGCAACCCCAGAGTTGTCCGCGACTGGACCTAACGGTCAGGGGTACCTTTACCTTTATATATAAAACAAAATAAGTTTCTAGTCCTTAAGACTGGGAACATAAGCACATGGGCACAGCTTGCTGAACTCTTTAAAATGCTGAGAGCGAGGAAGGCAGGCGAATGGCTGGAGCCGAGGTGCCTTTAGCCGTCGGGGCTCATCCTTCAGTGCCCTGCGTAACGTTTTGTGACTAACCCAAGTAAAATGTCATGCTGCTTGGGGCAGAGCCCTTCCAAACTCCATAAGCCACCAAGCACTTTAAGGGCGCAATAATTTTCAATTCCCCCTCATACTTGTGTACTCCCCTTCCTTTGGAGGTTTTTAAGCAGAGGTTGGACGGCTGCTTTAGTCCAGATTCCTGCCTTGCAGGGGGTTGGACTGAATGACCCTCGGGGTCCCTTCCAAGTCTACAATTCTGAGCTTCTATATTCTCTTTCATTCCATTTCCAGCAGCCTTGCCGCTCCTTTCCGCTCACAGCTCTTTCTCTAGCCTTCGCCATCCACCTGTTTTGGATAACTTTGTTAGATAACGCAGGAGCAAGGATTTACAACATCCTGCTGCTTGTTCAGCCTTGCCCTTGAAGCACCCCAAACTCCGCAACCTTCGTGATAACGTCCCTATGGCAGCTGGTTTCAGGCTCACATCACCAAGGCCCTTTCTCTCTCTCTCTCTCTCTCTCTCCCTCCACAGGGGCAAGGGCCTGGGCCTGATCCTGGCCGTGGCATCCCTGGGTGGGCTAAGCGCCCCTCTGCTGCGGCTGCGAGAGCAGCATGGCTCCTTCCTCGAGCACATCGTCCTGGCCTCCCTCAACATCCTGGCCCTCCTCTGCCTGATGTTGCTGCCCGAGAGCAAGCGGAAGGGGCTGCCCGAGGGCCTCCGCGACGGGGAACTCTACCGGAGGCCTTCGCTGCTCCGCCGGTCCGGAGGAGGAGAAGGCCGGGACGCCGAAGGAGCCACCCGGCGGGACGACGTCCCTCTGCTGTCCACGCCAAACCCGGCCAGCTGATGCACCCTCTGCCGCCGCCGTACGCACCCTGGCTGGATTTGGACCACCTTTGCCTGCCGCGTGGCTTGGGGCTTCACCGAGGCCTCGCAGCGACCCCCAGCTTAGGGCTGGCTCAGCAGGCGAAAGGCAAGGCTAGAAGAAGACATCGCCGAGTGGGCCTCCACCTTTCTCCGTTTCGTTCCGCGGCGTAGCATGAGAAGCAGCGGCAGGAGAGCTGCCGTTTCCTCCACGTCGCAGGGTGGGTGGGGGTAAACCATTAGCAACGCTGACCATTTATATTTTTTGATTCTTTTTTTTTTAAGCCATGAACTGGCTGGGCCCCCGGCTCCTCACGCACATGCAGTTCAGTTGGCGATTTGGTGTGGCTCACTGGACAAAGCCTGGCCCGAGACCACACACACCCACACCCTGACCATGCAGGCTTTCGTGGTTGGGAGGCTACAGAGAACCCTCACAAAACAAGACCGCTCTGTGTGCAATAATAATAATAACCTCCTAGGTACAGTATTTCCAGAAAGCCAGATCCTTTCTCCCGAGTTCCCCGCCCCGAAAGAGCAGCTGTCTGCCTTGATCCCTCGTCTTGGCCATTGTGCAAGTGGAAATTGACAGGTGGTACAAATAATAAATTATTATTATTATTTCCCTGCCATATTTCTGGCAGTCAGGTGTTCAAAGGCTCAGGAGCCCTGGCAGAAATAACAGGGTGCCAGATTTAGAGAGGTGTTTCCTCACCTCCCATCTGTTTTTGTAGTTTCCCCCCTAAAAATGCTTGGCTGCTCTCCAGTCTGGGGAAAAAAACATCCGTATTGGATATTTAACCATCTTGGGGATATAACTTGCCCCATGATACTGAACCGTAGAGGATTCGTTCGGATTAGATTGCTTCTGTTCCCATTTCACAGATTTAGAAAACTGAGGCCAAGATGGAAAGTTTAGAGGCCATTTTCAAAGTTAGGGTCACAGCTTTCAACCTATGCACTACATTCAGTCATCATTTTCATAGCACAAAGGGCTTTGAATCTCACTCTTGCCAGAGTTGACTTAACCCCAAAATGGAAGCAAGAGCCTTTTAAAAGTGGGCTGTTCTATATTCTTCTCCATTATCTTGCAAAAGAGGGCTGCTCACTCAACCCCTATCCCACAATCCCCTGCTGCACTCCATGGCCATTACTCAATACTTGGGGGGGTCAGGATTGCATCTTTTAAGCTGAGCGGCGTTTCCCTGTTTTACCATCCTGGAGGGAGCAAAACCTTGTTGGATTTCTGCTTCCTTACTGCCAAAAGGAAGCAGCGAGCTGCAGCCTTACTTACGGCATTAAGAGCAAAGAAACCTAATTCCTTCTCTTCCTCCCTCCCTGCCCATTTGTATACTTTATAAAGCATTGACATGCACACATCAGGTACAACTGGTTGTTCCACTCCTCTGGGCCCAAATAAAATGCCAATTTTTATCACCGAGGAGGAAGGGGGGGGGGAGATGCCTGACTGTGGGAAGGAACAGACTGGACCACTCCACCTGCTCTTTTGGTGACTCAAAACGCAACCCACACAGGAGACTCTGGGAAGATGGCTGTCTGCTTTCTACGGGAAACAAACTACTGACTGTTAATAAGCTAAATGCAAATTAAAGTTGGGGGGGGACTTCTTCAGAATCCTTTGCTTCGCCCCATTTATTTCAGCGGTGCTAAAAACGTTTGCCCGGGTTCCTCGTGGAGTTGGGATGCAACTGCAGCGGATGCCCTTCCTCAACATGGAACAGCAACTGTCCCAGGACCCTTGCCCGCTCCCCCCCCCAAATGCTAGCATTTCCCTCAAGCGCAGGTAGGGGGCCTACAGCCCTCCTGATGTCACAGCTCCTTCCCACTCCAGGCAGTATGGGCCAATGGGCAGGGATGGTGGGAGTTGGGCGTTCTCAAGACCTGGGGGTTGGGGGCAGAGGCTGCCCTGTCCTAAGGCATCTAGGGCTGATGGGATTTGTAGTTCGAAGCATCTGGGGGGAAGGCTGCCCTGAGAGGTCCTTGCACGGAAAAGCCAACTGGGTCTCTCTCGATGCAGAGCTGTATGGCATGCCCAGCAAGTTTGCTGCTCAGATGTGTGGGAATGTTCAGGAATGTGGATGAGGAAATATTGTTAGATATCTCCTATCCCAGCTTGTGCTAGCAAGCTCCAAAAGTTAGCAGAGTAACATTCCCTTTTGCAAATGCACAGCAGAAAAGCAGGCTTAATTTAAGCCTGTAAAATAAAGTGTATTTTCCCCTTTATCCCTCTTAAAAGAAAAGACATGACACAATGCTCTTAAAAGTATAAAAGACATTTACTTACAGGCTTCCTGAGATACAGCACACTCAAGAGGTAGACTGGCTTAGGTAAAAAGTGATATACTGTATATACCTACATGTGAAGTTCACTTATAGGAAGTGAGACTCCATCTCATCTCTCTCTGGGCTGGAAGCCTAGAGAGAGTCTCACTAAGATGTTGCTTCTTAGATGTGTGTATTCCAAGAGTCCAGGAGTAAGAGAGGGAAATGGCATCTGGCTTCTGAATTTATCTGCCACCTTTCCCATCTAATTAGCATGTGGGAGGAACAGGAAACTAGGCTTAGTCATGTGTTCCTCCTCAGTCCTCCAAGTGGACTATCTAGGGATTGTTGTGACTTTACCTTCCCACCACAGCAGTACCTATTTATCTACTTGCACTTTGATGTGCTTTTGAACTGCTAGGTTGGCAGGAGCTGGGACCGAGCAATGAGAGCTCACCCTGTCACGGGGGTTCAAACCGCCGACCTTCCAATCGGCAAGCCCTAGGCTCAGTACGTAGACCAATAAACGGGGCAGAAAGGCAATACGCAGCCAAGTTCAGGTAATAAGTTTCAGGCTTGCCTGTATATTCCCCCTCTCTCAGAAACACTGCAGATTCCTCAAAAGATGGCCAGGATTTCCAGAAGCTAATTCCATTGCACCAGACTTCTAAAGCCCAGAATGGTAGCATTGCTCCCATGGGACGACATGAGTACTATTATTATTTATTAAATTTGTATACTGCCCTTCACCTGAAGCTCTTGGGATAGTTCACAACATGAAAATACAACAGAAAGCTGGTAATGGAAACAAAGCAATAACACACACCCAACACATTTCCAAGGCCATAGAATATTGATCAAAGGCCTGGGAGAAGAATGTTTTCGTCTGGGACCTAAATATATGTAATGAAGGAGCAAGGCACAAACACTGAGCCACCACAGAAAAAGGCCCGTCCTCGTGTTGCTGCCCTCCACACCTCTCATGGAGGCAGACAAAGAAGGGCCTCGGGTGCTGATCGCAGGGCCTGGGTCGCGGTCCTGAATCGCTTAAGACTTTATATGTCAAACACTGGCACTTTGAATTGGGCCCAGAAGCTACTTGGCAGCTAGTGCAATTGAGCCAGGATTGGTGCAATAGGCTCAAAATGGGCCCCTAATTCTGCACTAGCTGAAGTTTCTAAACCTGGTTATGAGAGCAGGGACAACAGGTTTAGGTTATCCCTGCCCGGATAGAGGCATAGCTGGGCTTCAGTCTTAAATCTGGATTGAGCTTCTGTTTGTTGGCTCTCATCCAGTCCATTACCAAGGCAAGGCAGCGGCCCAGCACATCGCTGCCTCACCTGCAGATGTAAAGTGGAGCTGGGTGTTGTCAGCATATTGTTGACAATGAAATTCCAAGCCCGTAATTCCACTCAGTGCTCCACAACAAGAGGAATAAAACTGAACCCTGAGGAGCCCCACACACCAGGGGCCAAAGACCACTCCCCAAGCTTTGCCCTCTAGAAATGAGCATCCGAGTAGGACCAGAATGACCCCAAGCGGTGCCACCCACCCCAAACTTGGTGGTATCGAAAGCCACTGAGAGGTCGAGAATTAACAGGGATGTTTCCCATCTCTCTCCCAACAGTCATCGTATAGGGCAGGTACGTCCAACAGGTAGATCATTGGACGTCTCTGATAGATCACTGGTATATCACTGGCTCCCCCCAAAGCAGCTGAACAACATTGGATTTTTCCCTGCACCCCAAAGAAACAGGGCTTTCTTCCTCCCCCCCCAAAAGCTCAACTTTGACCTGAACCCCCCAAAAGGGGATAGATCACCACGCTTTTAACTCTGTGAGTAGATCGCAGTCTCTTGGGAGTTGGCCACCCCAGACATAGGGCAATCAAAGCAGTTTCTGTGCCCAAACCCCGATTGGAATGGATCTAGAAAATCAGTTGTTATCCCAAGAGCTTCTGGATCTGGTCCACCACCACCTGCTCTAGAACCCTTCCCAAAGGGAGATTGGCAACTGCCCAGTAGTTACTTAACATTTCCCTCTTTTCAAAGGAGGCATTCACCTCCAGTTGTTTGGGTCAGGCAGGACAGCCACCTGAGCTCTGGCTCCTTGGCCCTTGTGGCTGATAAAAACTAACAGGGAAGAGACAACTGGCTGGGCCAGAGCGCTGGATTAATGCCTCCTTAGGAAAGGGCCCAGAGTACATGCGGCCTTGTCCACGGAGCCTTACTAAGCGAAACTCATCCAATGCGACAGGACTAGACTGTGTTCTGGAAAAGCCTTGAGATCCATCTGCCGTTAACAGCAGCCAAGGTTCCAGGGGATTAAAGCAGATTCATCTTCAAAATGCTTTGCAAACAAGTCAACAGTGAGCTTCCGTCTGTTCCACCACCTCCTTCAGGCCAGACAGGACCCAGAACAGTGGAGGCAGCAAAATATACCTTCTTTTCTGCCTTCACTGCCACCAAGGAGGCTCAATGTTTAGCCCTCACCAGTGTCCACTTGTTTTAGACCGCTTTTCCTCCACCGGCATCCGAGCAGTCTCCTAGCTTGTTTCCTCGCTCGAAGCGCCTGGTTTGCAAACTCAATTGCTTGCTCACTAAGGATTACCTGCCACAGTCCCACAGGAACAGACAATGGCCACATTGGTGCTCTGCGGCTAACTAAAAAAAGGGAATGCAGCTGCCACAGCTCATCCCTGACACTGCAGCCACTGTGTGTGTGTGTGTGTGTGTGTGTGTGTGTGTGTGTGTGTGTGTGTGTGTGTTTCCAATCTGGCTGAAGGCAACTTGATGCAGGTGATATTTCTATCAGCCAGAGAGGAGCTGCTTGCTTGCTAAGGAGCGGCAGAGGTCCTGAACTGTGCTCTTAAACAATTTCTAAAATCAACTTCCTGCTTTGAGGAAAGCAGTTAAAGTGCACAAGAAATTAAATTAAATTTTCCAAAAGGAAGAGGTTATGTGTCTTTATTCGTATGAGTGGAACCCGGGAGTCCTGGCTGCAAGATCACTCAGTACTCACCAGCCCCGCCCAAGGCCTGCCGGGAAACGGCAACAACTGGGGGAAAGGAAGACATAACATCTTACAAGGACAGGAAGAAACACCACAGAAAGATAGATTAACTGCCCCACACAGGAAGGAGGATATAGTTTGAGTACTTCACTTGCAGTTTTATAAATCATTTAATGGGCCAACATGAATACTGTAGAAGCTATTAATGCTGCATTTGTTGTATAAGGGATTATTATGATGACCAGAATGCAATGGAAATTGGTAAGGTTATGGAATGCAGAAATAAAGAAAATAACCAAATCATCAAATCTGGTGGACGCCACTTTATCTAAATTATATAATCCAATATTTGAATGATTGGCATTATAAATGATTGGTATTATAAATTGGAATTGTTATAATGAGGCTATTACTGGATTGTAATTGAAAACTAATTTAAAAAATCACTCAACACTCATCTTTCTTCCAAAAAACATCTTTATTTTTTATTAATTTTTTTTTTTGCCCTCATAACATTTTATTCTATTTCTCCCCCTTTCCTCTTCCCTGCCCCCCCTCCCAATCTGGATCTCCTCCCTCTTTCTCTCTTTTTTTATTTTAAAAAAACCATTCTCCCACATGGAAATATGGGCCTCAATTCCTCCCCACCCCCTCCATCCCCCCATCCCCTGCCCCCAAAAAGGGTGTCCTCTCCCCGGCCCCTGGTCTCTACAGCTTCAGGTTTCGGTGTCATTTCTTCAGGCTAAAAAATAGAGAAACCTGTAAAGATAAAGACACTCAAACAAGGCATATAACATACCCCCAGGGGGAGGTGGGAGGGAGAGGCAGCGACGCAGGGGCAAAGACAGGAAGAGCAAAAAGGGACACAGTCGCAGTTATGTATGGCTCTGAGTGAGGGGTGCCTATTTTTGCAGGAGCTTCCCCACCCGCCAGCCTGTTTTAAAATTAGCATTTCTCCATTGGGGAGTCTGGGGACAAGGATCAATGGGGTAAGGGAAAACCCCAAGGCAGGCTCCCCTGTCTGACGTAGACACACATACACATACACACACCTAGAAAGGGATGCCAAGAGAGACTTGTCTGCCCAAAGTGAGAAAGAGGGTGGAGGACGTCTCGAAACGGGCAGGATCGTCACCGCGGGAGGCAGGAACCCCAGGTCCCCCTCCCTGCCAATTCCTGAAGCAAAGGGGAAGGGAAGCAAATGAGATTTGGGGAGAACCAAGCACACAAGAGAGGGAGGGGGGACACAGGCATACCGAATGGGCAAAGGCTGCAGAAGGAAAGGTTGGGAAGATGAACAAAAACTACGAAACTCTCTCTCTCACACACACACACAAATAGTATCACAAAAGATTTCGGGGTGTCGGCAAACCCTCCCCCCACATCTGCCCCCTCCCCCAAATGTAGGGCAACAATTAAAAAAGGCATGAGAGGAAGAATGGCTCGGTTGTGCCCAACAATCTCTGCAGATGGAAGAGAAAAGGAAGAGGGGCTGGACGGGGTGGGGTGGGGGACGGGGCTCAAGTCAGCAATACCAGCAGGTGGAAATTTGACAACAGGATTTGACCCCCTGCCCCATGTTTACATCTTCCCCCCTCCCAATAAGTCAGCCCTCTTTCTCTGCACAGCATTAGAAACTTCCACCTCCCACCAACAGTATTTTTTTTTTCCGTCATGGTAACAATCTTCATTTTTTTTCTTTTTTTTTCCTCCTTCCTAAAACAACCACTTTTTTGTTTTTAGTAAGGGGAATACCATGAGGTCGCTCTGGCCCGGCCCCTGTGGAGAGAAGAAGGACACAGGTTAATGAAAGATAGATGAAAGGTTTGCTAAGTAACTCAAAACCCTAAAGACCTTGGAGTTGGGACAAGGCTCAGCTCCTTGAGAATGGCTTGCTTTTGGTCTGTGCGAGCCCAGGTTTTGAGTTCTTAAGTTTCTTTTCTGGCTTCCAAAGTTTCTGTCCTGACTAAAAACTTCTAAAGCCCGAGATTGAGAACCTGACCACCTAATGATAATAATAATAATAACCCAACCCAAAACTCTGGCTTTCCAAAGTTAACAAATCTGATTGAAGAACACTCAAAATACTGGCAATGTGACATTAAAACTGACCCAACTCCAATACTTGGAATTGCTTCCTCCTTCGAAGTCCCAAATCCAGCAGCATCTACAACTGGAAATGTCATTAAAATGCTGATTCAAGTTACAAAGTCGTTTTGTCTCAGCGCTGCTGCTTAAAAGAGCAGTCGTGGTTCCCAGCCCGTCACCTCTCACTTGGTGCTGCAGTCTACTTCCAGTCTGGGGGCATCAAGAGTCCTCCCACTCTAAGCCAATAGATCTCCCCTACTCCAGCCGCCACCCCACAGGAACCCCTGCAAGGCAGGAGTGTAGAAGCGCCTCCCCCCCAACCTTCCGCCACCGTCGTGCCAGACCTGTAAGCGCGCCCTCGGGGTGGCCTGCTGCTAAAGCCGCTGTAGAAACGGGCCCGAGAACTGCTGTAGCCGGATCCTCTCCCTCTGTACCGGGTCCGGGGGAAACCCCGGTCTGTGGTGCTGATCCCAGGGCGGTTGGTCCGTTTGGGAATCACCTTCAAAAGGACAAGATCCCCTTAGCCTCACGAGTAAGGGTAGGCACCACCCCAGAAACCACCCCCAGCCCATCCTTCTGCAACTTTTTATATATAATTTTCATTACATTTTCTTTTCAAAATATTCATTTAAACAACCTTAAATCAATGACTTCCCTTCTTCTCTTTCGGTGGTTCGTTTTGAATTCCATACATCCCTGCATATTCTAGATGAACTCAACCATTCAGTAATCCATTGTTACATCCATCAAACCTTATTTACACTGTTGAATTTAACTTAATGCTACCAGTGTTTTTAAACGAACACAATTTTCACCCATATATTCAGTAAACATTTCCTAGTCTTCTTTAAATGTGTATTCTTCTTGTTCTCTTATCCTATATCTTAAATCTGCAAGCTGTGTGTTTTCCATCAGTTAAAGCTGCCATTATTGGGCCACAGTAGTAGCATACATAAATATTTTTTTTTGATACCTGGGAATTTCCCTTTGAATTGTCCCCAACAAAAAAGACTGGTTTTTTTGGAAAGGTACTTTTAGGTTTAAAAGGTAAATGTTTCTAAGTCCCTTATGCAATTGTTTTTAAACTCTGCTTAAGGGTAAAGGTAGCCCTGACCATTAGGTCCAGTCGCAGATGACTCTGGGGTTGCGGCACTCATCCTGCTCTATAGGGCGAGGGAGCTGGCATTTGTCCGCAGACAGCTTCCGGGTCATGTGGCCAGCATGACTAAGCCGCTTCTGGCGAACCAGAGCAGTGCACGGAAACACCGTTTACCTTCCCGCCGGAGCAGTACCTATTTATCTACTTGCACTTGACGTGCTTTCAAACTGCTAGGTGGGCAGGAGCTGGGACCGAGCAATGGGAGCTCATCCCGTCGTGGAGATTCAAATCGCCGACCTTCCGTTTGGCAAGCCCTAGGCTCTGTGTTTTAGACCACAGCGCCACCCGTGTCGCCACCATGCTTACGTATCGCAATTGCGTTACATGTTTCCGTAGAAAGCAATTCATAGATGAAATAGTCAGCCCACAATTCCCAAGTTTTCTTTTCTTTTCTGTCTTTAACTGCTTTCTTGCATTTCATATATTGCATGTATACCCCACCTTTTCCCCGCAAGGAACTCAAGGTGGTATATAAAATCCCATCAACAGCCCTAAGAGGTAGGTTAGGCTGAGAGGCAGCCACTGGCCCCCAAGGACACCCAGAGAGGCCAACTGGAGGTTTGATCCCCAGCTTCCTGGTCCCAGGCAGACCCCCTAACCACTGTGACACACTAGCTTTCACCCTCCAAGTAAAATTTATATCCAGGGATGCGATTCTTTACAGAGTAACTTAAGTATTTCCCTGCTCAAAGGTACTTGCGAGCACAGATTTCAGCAGCAGAAAGGCAAGATAATAAAGGAAATGCAAGAATATCAGTGGTGTGAGTATCACTAGAGTTCTTCACACTGTCTATCATCCAGAAAAGATGTGCGAGATCCAAATCAAGTACCTCACAAATTTTGGTTATAATATACAGGCAGAACGGTGGGGACATATGTGGACGAAGCAGTTAGAATTTACATTGGGTTATATGATCTTATAGATAATTTTCATAAAATGATGCATCGCTGGTATTTAACTCCTGAGAAACTATTCAGAATGTATAAAGGTGCTTCAAATGTTTGCTGAAAATGCCAAGAACGTGAAGGGACATTCGATCATGCTTAGTGGACACGTAAAAAGGGTAAAAAATATTGGATACAAATATTGACCTTTAAAATATTGGATTTTAAAGGTTAATATTGAATTGAAGCCAGAACTCTTCTTTTTTAGGGTTAATGGTTAAAGTGTGGTGTTGATAACACAAAGGTTGCAGGATTGATCCATGCAGGAATATGTATGGGATTGTCGCTGCATATTCCTGCATTGCAAGTAGTTGGAATAGATGATCCTCAGGGTCCCTTCCTACTCTGAAATTCTATGATTCTATGATATACAACTGGAAAAGGGTTATGGACAATTATTCCAATGTACGATTATAGCGGCGAGATTGCTACATGCACAAATATGGAAAGATACAGCCTTACTCACTGTAGAAGAATGGCTGGTAATACTGTTGGACTCAGCTGAAGTGGCAAAGTTTACATGTTTAATCAGAGAAAAATAATTAAGGACATGTCTTAAGGATTAGAACTTTCTTATGGGCTTTTTGTGTGAAAGAGAAAATCAACTTGTAATAGCTGGATTTGAAAATTGAAAAAATACTGGTCTATAGAAGATAGAATGGTTGGATCTTAAGGAGTGAATACTATAGCTGCAGGCCAGAAGGCCAGAAGTGCTTTTTATTCTTGTCTTTCTCTAATCTTTTCTTTCTCTCTTTTCCTTCTTCTTGCCTTTTCTCTTTTATTCTCTCTTCTCTCTTTTCCTTCTTCTTGCCTTTTCTCCTTTCTGCCTTTGTTCTTTTTTAGACTAAGTAGCTGTTTATATTATTAAAAGTTACTTTGTAATGGGCATGAATTTTTGTGTAGTTCTGAATTAAGTGTCAGTAAAAATAAATAAATTCAAAAACAATTCCAGCAACTCAGAGCCTTCATCGCCCAGCCACCGCACTATACAAACTTCTCACCCACAAAATGACGTTTCAGAGGGGGAAAGGGCCTGGTCAAAGAGTGTACACACCTTAATCTGCCTTCCCCTGAACAGCGACTCATCTAACGCTAAAGATGTCCTCACCGACTCCTTGTCCGAGAATTCAATGTAGGCAAACCTGGGGAGAGAGAATGGGCAGGCTTAAAAGGCAATCACTCACCGCGAGGAAAAAACACACCCAGCTTCCCTCTCTCGTCACACGCACTCACCCCTTGGGATGGCCGGTGAACTTATCACAGAGGATGGTCACCCGGTTGACGGAGCCACAGCCGTGGAAGTGAGCCTCCAGCTCCTCTGCTGTCGCCCCATAATCCACCTGAAACCGAGGATAGAGAATGGTGAGGAAACCCAAGATACTTCTCTTGGCCTCCTGATTGAGCTGGGCTGCAGGGAACAGACTTACGTTGCCTACATATATGGACCTGGCATCTGCTTCCATCTTTTCTTCTAAAGACATGATGACTGGGCCAGCTGGGGAGAAAGAAACAGTGTAAGGCAGTGGTAAGATACTCGGAGATATAAGCTGGCCACCAATAAACGGACCAGATGGCTCGAAAATCGTATTTTTCAATACAACCTTTTGGTTCCTGAAATTCGTTCCGATAGTGCAGATAAAATATAACAGATAGAATTCTACAGGATGTGTTGCTAGTGTGTGAAAACAGTCAAGATCCAAGGATCCCCAGGCATGCACCTCCAGATGGTGGAAACTGCCCGGGCATCTTCACTTGGCCCCCAGTGGCCGATAGCCAGGTGCAAAATGCACCTGGCAAATTTCAAACCCTGGCGTAAAGCCGGAAAAATGCTGGAGGTGGAAGAATTGCCTCCAATGATTCTGGGGCCCGGGGAAAGGCACATGCTGATTGGCCAGCACTTCCTCCAGAAGTGGCTAGCCAAGTCTGCTGGAAAGCAACAAAATGAGGCGGGGAAAGGCCCAGCACCTGGGCAAAACAATCTTGACACTGTTTCTGACTGCGACACCACCAGCCTCACAAACCCTCTGCATGGAATTCTCTCTCCAGGTAAGTACAACACGGCACCTTTCTTTTAGCATCTGAAAGTTGGTTTGAACAATTTTAACTAGGAACAAAGGAAGCCACCTTTGTGGCAGCAATTCTCCAGGATTTCGGGGGGGGGGGGCATTGCCAGGTCTACCTGGGGATGCCAGAGGTTAAATCAGAGACTTCCTGGATATAAAGCAAAATTTGGTGCCCTCCAGATTTTGCTGGACTACAACTCCCAATCAGCACCAGCCTGTATTTGACTGATTGAAGCGTCTTGCAAAGGGGGTGGGTGGGAAAGAGGAAGAAGCCAGCTCAAAATCCTTAGCCAAACAATGTTGATGTTGTAAGAGCTGAAACACCTCTTCACTCATCTGCAAAATGGCTCTCATCTACACAAGCACATCTTACTTTGGCACAAGACACCTGGCAAAACAAGTCTCCAGACTTGAGGCACAGCTACATTTTAATTTTTTAAGATTTATTTAACAACTTCTATCCTGCCCTTCTAGAAAACTATATTCAAAAGCGACTAGCTACACATCTGATACAGCAAAACAATCCAGCCTTAATCAGGCCATCTCCGCAAAGCTGTTTGCTAAAATAATGTCATTGCAGAGTCGGCACATTCACACCCTTACCTGAGTCTCACTTGCACACATCCATTTGTGATGGAGAATCAGAGGTTTGGAGGTGCTTTAAGCAACTTCCTTTCTCTACCCCAGGTGTTCTGCATTTGTAAGAACTTGACTGTTAAGTGTGGTGGCAGCGCCTACACTTTGGAACTCCCTGCCTTTTGAGATCCAGCAGGTACCTGTTAGACACACCTACTCAGATGCTTAGAAAGTTCAAGTATTTTTAATGTTTATGTTTTAAAGTAGGGTTGTAAATATATTTTATGAAACAAATAAATCATTCATCCCACTTCAGTGCCACAAGACTCGCACAGAATTTGGAACCCCACAGCCGATAAATGAATGGGGTAAATGCGTATCATCTAAAACACACTCCCATGTCCTCTGCTGACAAGGGAAAAATGAATTTCCTGAAGTGAATTTTAAAGGCATCAAGGTAACCTTCCATTTATCCTAATTGTTGAGGAGAGTAGCTTGCTTTGTCCCGTTCTGCACCGGAATAGTTCTAGCTCTATGCTGCTTTTATCTTGTTTTAAAACAAGTAGACACAATAAAGTTACGTACATGTCTGGCTTGCTTAACCAAAATAAGTCTTTAGCAGCTGTTGAAAACAGTGCAATGAAAGTGCCTCATATTGATAGGTAATTTCTTGTACTTCAGTAATGCTGCTGCTTGTAAAATGTTTTAATTCTAGCCTCTGGTTAGCTAATGTATACCAGAGCCCAAACTGGGATTTTTACAAATCCCTGTAAAGGCAATGCCAAGTAAGAAGATTGGAAGAAATTCAAAGTGTATTTAAGAAATAATTGTAATACTGGAAATGTTTAATATAAGATTTGGAAGTACATGGAGGTTGTAGGGGAGGATTTGTAGAGATATTATAGTATATTAAGATTTAGATATAAGTGTGAAATAAGATATGAAATGTTTGTTAAGGAATTAATAAAAGGATTGAATTATAATTTGCTAAGGTAAAAATAAGATGGTTGAAGTATGATTGAGAAATTACTAAGGATGATATATAATGAAACACAATTAGGAGGGACATGAGGAAGTCAAAAATGTTAGGATAAATGTGGTTTCTTTTGCTTTTTGTATTTTGTTTGGTATTTTCTATTTTTGTGTTTTATGTGTTAAAATCAATAAATATATTTTTAAAAAAGACAATGCCAAGGAAATTAAACCTTTTTTTTGTTTTTTGTCTTCGTGCCATATCCTGCCTTGCTATATTTTCCCATGGAAGAGAGGTTTACAAATATTTTAAAAACAATCAATCCATGAATCCGATCTCTCAGAACAACTCCAACACCCAGAAAAGCCATTTAGCCTATTCCACATCAATGCCCTTTCTGCAGGTAGAGCAACTCAAGATGTGCATAAACCCTTCTACCTGAGCTAGATGGACCATGGGTGCCACTCAGGATAAAGCATCTTCCTTTGTTCCAATGTAATTTCCCCATGTCCTTTTAAACAATAGCCTAAGAGGGATGACATCAATTTGATCTGGCCAACACAGAATTCAAGAGCCTCAAGGTGTCAGTAATAACATATCGTTCGCGTACTTAAGACACCTGTATAGATGTTTCTTACCCATTACACAATTCCAAACTTCTCACCACCACCCGTATCTGAATACTTGCCACCTTTTGCAGGAGGGGAGGGGAGGGGAGGGGAGGGAAGACGAGGAGTGAGCACAAATTAATTATAAGAGACTTACCGTTGCCAGGCGGGGGGCTCATATTCATTTGTTTCTCAACTTCGTTCTGCAGCTCTTTTAGCTTCTCTGCTTCCTCCTCCATCTCTCGCACTCGAGCTTTAATGGCTTCCAACTCCTGAGAGTGGGAAGAATGGGCAAGGAAAAGTGGGGAGCAAATTAAGAAACATTGCAGTAGTTCTTAAGAGCTCAAACCAACCAAGACTCCCTTCTCTTCTTCCACTTCTTTAATGGCACTGATTACTGGTACTTTTCAAGGTTGCTGCTGTAAGACATTTTACAATTATCTACCCCCAACCACTTGTTTATGCCAAGACAGCTCCGCCGGCATTTGCTTCGTCTGATCTCTCCCTGAGAGATCTGTCTTTCCCACGGTTTTAGCTATTTTCCCACTCTACCTCTGCTCTTTCCAATCTTACTGTCACCACCCACTACGCAGGGCCTTAGCTCTGCCCACTTTTTTTGCTTCTACAAATCAGTGTCAAAGCTATAATCTGCATCCAATTGCCAAACGGCAACCCCAGACTCCATTTTTACACTATAATGAACTTCTCATCTGCCCAAGTCAGCAGGTCCAAATTAAAACTGCTTCTGCACTATCACTGAGCATCACATATTAATATTCTGAATGTACTCTCCAATCACCTTCCAGTACGTTTTTTGCCCACCATCCCCCATTAGAGAAGAATCTCCTCCCTGAAGCCACGCTCTCTCCTTATGAAGCAGTGAGCCAGGACCTGAGAGACCCGGGTTTGAATCCCCCACTCACTGCATGACCTTGGGTCCACTCACTGCCTCTCAGCATAATCCTACCTCGTGGGGTTGTTGTGGTAACTACAGTGGCGCCTCTGGTTAAGAACCTAATTCATTCTGGAGGTCTGTTCTTAACCAGAAACTGTTCTTAACCTGACCTGAGGTACCACTTTAGCTAATGGGGCCTCCGCTGCCGCCGTGCAATTTCTGTTCTCATCCTGAAGCAAAGTTCTTAACCTGAGGTACTACTTCTGGGTTAGCGGAGTCTGTAACCTGAAGTGTCTGTAACCCGAAGCACCACTGTACTGTATAGGGGGTATTTGGGGGGGGGGGGAAACCACATACACCCTCAAGTTTCTTGGAGGAAAAGGTGGGATATAAACGCAACAAATAAGCAGCCACGTGTGGCATGTATGCAATTTCTGAAAAATCATATCTTTCCAACTGTTTCCAGTATATATAAAGTAAGAGACTTAATCTCATGGTTGTGGGTCTGAGCCCCACATTACGCTAAGGATTCCTGCATTCGAGGGGATTGGACTAGATCAGTGTTTCCCAACCTTGTGCCTCCAGCTGTTTTCGGACTACACTTCCCATCATTCCTGACCACTGGTGTTGCTAGCTAGGGATGATAGTTGTAGCCCCAAAACATCTGGAGGCACAAGGTTGGGAAACACTGGACTAGATGACCTTGCAGTCCTTTTGAACACCACAATTCTATTATTCAACACACATTATCTCCTCATCCACCACCCCTCTCTTTCTCTTAAGCCAGTGCAATGCAATGGTTAGACTAAGGTCGAACTATGTGAACTGGGAGACAAGGGTTCGAATTCCCACTCAGCCACGAAGCTCACTGGGAGACCTCCGGCTAGCCAACACCTCTCAAGCCTATCCTACCACACAGGTTGGTTGCGATGATCAAATGGGGTGGGGAGAGCCACGTGCGCCACCTTGAACTCCTTGGGGAAAGGCTGACTATAAATGCAGCAAATAAATAAGCCAGGCCTCACAACACTCCTGCGAGGTAGGCTACGCTGAAAGAGAGGGGTGGGGGTTACAAAGATCACGCGGGAAAGCAATTCAAGCCTCGGGCTTCACCGGGCCCTTTCCCCTCTCCTCGGCGTACCCAGGGGCCACTCACCGGGTCTTCGATGGCGGAGTCTCCGGGGTCGCTCTCTCCCAGGCCGGCCTCCTCCTCCAGCTCTTCGGAGTGAGGGTGGTGGTGGGGCCCCCCCACTCCCGCCTGGCCGGCCCTGGAGGGCGCGTGGGAGGAGGAGGAGGAGGAGGAAAGGGCGCCCCGGGGGCCGGAGCCTCGGATCCCGCCGCCGCCCGCGGCTCCTCCGCCCGTCGCGGCCTCGAGGAGCAGCCCCTCCTCCTCCTCTTCCTCCAACTCGCGGAGCCCCCCGCCCTGCTCCCCCTCGGGGCCGCTCCCCCCGAGCCCGTTCCCGTACTGGGAGGAAGGAGGGGCCCCGACCAGCCCCCCGCCGGGCTCCCCTTCGCCCCCCAAGGCCGCCGCGGCCCCTCGCCCGCCGCCGACGCTGCTCGTGCCCCGCACGGACGCCATAGACCCCGCCGCAGCCGCCTGCCGCACTAGCCGCCCGCCGTCGCGCTCTGATTGGCCGCCCGCCCGCGGCTTCGCTCATTGGCTCCCCACGAGGCCCGGCGCCCTCTTGCCATTGGTCCGCGGGGCAGCCCGCGGTCTCGCGAACTCAGGCTCTGCAGGCATTGGCTCGGGACAGCCGCCGCTCGTAAGGTTTCGATCGGCGATTGGATCGGAGTTGGGCAAGGGTTGGTGGGTTTTTTTGCACCCCCTCCCTTTTGCAATTTGGAATAGTGATTGGTCCGGGAACGTCTTGCGCCCGCCTTAGCGGCGTTTCTGTATGATTGGGTGGCTTCGCGAAGTTTCCCGCCCGCCCGATTTGCCTCCGTCGTGAAGTTGAATTGGAGAGCAAGCACGCCAATCAAAACGTACTGGAAAATGATTTGTCAGGGCGCTGAAGGACCAAATCGGAGTGTTCTCATTGGGGCAGACAAACTATCATAGTCTGCCTTCTCCGCTACTAACTCGATGCGTCAATCAATCGGACCGTGGTACATTATTGGTTAGCAACAGTGAAATAACGATTGCTTTTTCATTTTTGACCCGCCTCACGTGATTATTGGGTGAGATGCCTGTCAATTACATACATTCGTATTTTCATTGGGTCTGAAACCTTTGGATGGAGTTGTGCCAATCATATCGAGAATAGCTCTCCTATTGGCCAAGCAGAGATTCTTCATGTTCTACTGTAAGTGGTAGAACGCCGCTTTGGTTCCGGGCCCTTTTCTCTAATCGCGTTTGAAGCGGCAGTTTTTCATTGGCTAATGTCCCCAACGTCTCTGTAGCTACGGTACTGGAAAAGCCGTTTAACGGCCTTCCGTGCCTCCTACAAGCCTTCCCAGGGGGGCCCTACGTTATATATACAATGTTATTGAAATTGAAATATGTTATCCATAGTAGCAGTAATATGAAAACATACAATCAAATGTACGATAAAACAGTTTTAAATAAACAGAAATTCATTTCACTATCGAGAAGTAGAATATACAATAAAACTTTAAATTAAAAACCAGGGAAAACTTTCTTCAAAACTTGGAACTAATGAAGCCTGTTGTATTTCTCTCAGAAAGGAATTGCAGGAGATGGGGCCGCCACTGAAAAGGCCCTGTTTCCCATGGCTGCTGCAGTCGGACTGTTATTTCCTTCAAAATACTCGTTTTACATCCTTAAATGACTTCCATTCTTCTCTTTCCATGGTTCATTTTACATATCATAAATCCCTGCATATTTTACAAAAACTATACCATTCAGTATTCCATTATTGAATCCGTCACAACTTATTTACACTGTTGAATTTATCTTAATGCTGTCAGCGTTTTCAGATCTTTATATTTGCCGTTTGATGCCACAGGGTGTTGGGGTGGCGCTTGACTAAGGCAGATTTAAAGGGAGGTTAGACAAATTGAACGAGGTGTAGAGGCTTATCAGCAGCTTTTTGGTCATGAGAGCTGAAGGCAAAACTCCATTATCAGGGTGAGCAGGCCAGAGCCACGCTTTTCTGCCTCTCTGCTAGCAAACCATTTTGTCTGGATTATTTTTCTGATGGGCTCTTTCAGATATTTAAATTCTAAGCAGACTGCTAGCATTACTTGCAGCAAAACGAGGCAGGCAGGAGAGCTTTTCTGCTTTGCGGGCAGAAAGTCGTGTCTGAAAGGATTCCAGGTGAAGGGAAAGACTGTCTGCCTTAAACTCTAGAGATGTGCTGTCTCTCAGTTTCGGACTATATAGGCCAATGGTCTATATAAGGCGGCTTCCTATCTTTAGAGGATTGCTGAGCTGGCTACACTTTGCAGAATTACTCGGGAGTATATTGCATCAAAATGGGATTTTAAAGTAAAAGTGGGGTTTTCTTCTGAGTAAAAATGCATAGGGATGTTTGCAAATTTACAAGTACAGTACTGGACAGGGAAATCTCTTATTTATAAGCAAGAGACATTAAGTCCATCCGCTGAATAACGAGCGTCTCCTCCTGTCTGCTGTCTCCTTGCCAATCTGTTCAACCACCAGAAGAAACTCAGAATTCTAGTCCATCTGAAAATAAGGGGGCAGATGATTATTATTGCTATTTGTTGAAGTTGTTAGTTGCTTTACCTTCCCCAGAGCAACGCAAAGTGACTTACAACCAGCCAACAAGATTAAAAACCACCACATGCAGTTCAAGGATGTTGTGGCAAATGCTAGACCAGAGGCGTAGCATGGGGGACTGGGGGGGGTCGTCGCTCTGGATGCAGTTTGGGGGGACAGGACATTGTGCATCCTCGCCCATGCCGCCCTGAGAGCCCAATGCTGTTCTTGTGATTCTCGCAAAGTGACACTGGGCTCACAGAGTGCCATGAATGCTTCTTTCTTTGTTTACATTTTCACAATATTGTTTTCTTTTTCTTTTCTTTTTTGTACTCTTACCACTCCTGGCGCTCATTCTAATTGGAACTGGAAGTCAGCAGATCATGGTGGACTTTGGGGTTGGGGCTGCCTTTCTGTTGTGTTTTGTAAATATTTCTTTAACCTCAACGTTCACCTGCTCCTTGGTTCTTTGAGACTATTGCTTAATGGATCCCGTCACTCGGAATTAATCCCCAAAGACACTGAATTGTCTAGTTACAGGTAGGTAGCCGTGTTGGTCTGATGTTGTCGAAACAAAATAAAAAAAATTCCTTCCAGTAGCACCTTAGAGACCAACTAAGTTTGTCATTGGTATGAGTTTTCGTGTGCATGCACACTTCTTCAGATACACTGAAACAGAAGTCACCAGACCCTTATATATAGTGAGAGGGTGGGGAGGGGTATTACTCAGAAGGATGGTGGGAATGGGTGATTGATAGGTGTGGTAAACCTGTTGGTGACTGTTAACAACTGCAATTGATCTTACAGGAAAAAGCAAGGGGTGAGAAGGCTAAAGATAGCTTTATCATGTATAATGAGATGGACCTGTGGGCCAGTCTCCAGCTGTGGAGAGGTAACTGGTAATGAAACACCTTTTGGCAAGTGAAAAAGGCAAGTGAAAAAGGCACAACATGAAAATGTGTGCCCGGTCATTTCCTATGACCTTGCAAAGGTATATCTCAGCCTTCGACCACCAGGTGCCCTCCAGATATTGTTGGATTACAACTCCCATCAACCCCTGCCGACACAGCCATATTGGCACAGTCTGATGGGAATTGTAGTCCAACAACTCCTTTGCCGAGTGAGCAAAGGTCAGGCATCCCCAAACTTCGGTCCCTCTAGACGTTTTGGACTACAATTCCCACCATCCCTGACCACTGGTCCTGTTAGCTAGGGATCATGGGAGTTTTAGGCCAAAACATCTGGATGGCCGCAGTTTGGAGATGCCTGGAAAGGCTGTCCCAGAGAAATTGTGCAGAGTGTAAAAAGCCGGACTTCATAGGCGTAAGAGACAGACAGATTGTTTTAGGTGCAAAACAAACATTGGCTGTTTGCATGTGTCTGCAAGGGATGCATTAACGTTCGGGCCCGAGACAAACCAAGCTCAATTTCACATGACCTTGGGAAATGAGGCAAGTTGAGCAGAGGGACAGAACAGCTGCGATAAAAATAAGATGAGGAGGATGTCATTGAACTCACTCTGCTCCCAAGAGTGAAAAGGCTACGTATTTGTAGAGCTGTCCGTAACCATTTCTGTACCTTCATGAGATTCAGGGAGGTGGCGTGATGCGGTTGCCTGTTTTCTGAAGCTGATCTAAGGTGGCTGTCAGTGGAAAGGAAAAGTGTGATTCTATCAATTTAGGGAAGGGAGAGAGAAGAGGCTCCTTCCTTTGCAATAAAGATAGTACAGTAAACATCCTATAACTCCTTTTGTGCTTCGTGGTGAAAGCAGGCAGGAGGGATGTTAAGGAGAGGAGGGCAGAAAGCTTTAGGCTTGCTCCATTATTCATGACCGGATGCCTGCAGTTTCATGTACAGAGACGCTCTCAGGCACCTGGTTAACGCGGCATGAAGCCAAAGGAGCAGCTCCACCTCAGTTAACAGCTTCATCTCTGCCCCTCAAAACAAGCTCCCCAGCTCTACTGACTTCCCTTGTTGCCAGCTTGAAGCCCCCCCAAAAAAAAAACCCACACACATTTCCCATTTCTGAGCTCCCACTGCCAAATCTGCCCCCGATTTTGAATCCCACCCCCCTTTTCCTGATCTTTGTGGGGCTTGATGGCTCTTGCATAATCCATTAGTTCCATTTTCTCTTCTGAATAATTCATCTCCCAAAGAAACATTTCTGGGCACGTATACTTTTTTTAAAGGTACATCTTGTCTCTGGAACCTAGAGGGGCAAGGTGTGAGGGAGAGGGAGCCCTTTTCCTAGCAGTAATAAAACCTTTTTGGGTCTGGAAGCAAAGATCTTCTCCTTCCCACCAGCCCAAGCCTCCCATTCTTGGCTGAGTTGTGCCTGTCTGCGTTCCTTGGAGAGATCTCCTCTGGAGTGCCGGCCCTTCAGATTCTGGATGGGCAGTCAGGTTGTCAAGGAGCTGCATCTCTGAGGATTGTGAGTCACCTTTAGCTGGACCACACTGAACAAAAAGCTAGAGAGACTGAAAACTCTCCAGGAAGCAAAAATATTTAACAGCATCTTCCAGAGAGAGAGAAAGTCTGGGAATCTCTGGAGTGGGAGAGCGTGGAAGTGAAGCGATGGACAGATAGAAGAAGGAAGAAGCAGCGAGGGAAATATATCTTGATACAGACACATATAACATTTTAAATATACACAAGAGAGCATCAGAGATGAAGTACAGTGAAAAGATACAGGAGAGAGCAGATCGATGACTTGACCGACTTGACTCCTCAAAGGCAGACGAGAGTGGCGGTGTCCTTGGGAAGAAGGCAAAGTCACACAGTTGAATCAACAGAAAGATACAGAGCACGGATGGAATAATAAAACACAGAGCATCTCCAAAAGGCACAGTGACAAAGCAAAAAGAATGAGGTAGAACGAGGGAGAGAAAGTCTTCAGAAGGAAGAGCAGTGGAATACACTGAAAAATGGAAAGGTAGAGCGAAAACACCAGCCCAGATGGACTGAGGGAGAGAGAGCAGAAGATGATGGAGTGGTAATAAGTGAAGAAGTGACCCACAGACAGACCGAGAGTCTGCAGACAACCGGAAGCATGGCAAAGAGACTCTAGCGGGAGAAATCAGAGGAGGTAAGATGCTGAGGGAGAATCAGAGCGCTGAAGAAGACTGAGAGGCAGGGCGGTGGACAACAGAGCCGCAAAGGAACATCTTCCCTCCCAAACGTGCAATAAGGCAGTCCGTCCCAAACGGAGCAACAGTGGAGGAAGGTCCGGCGAAGGGCGTGAAGAACTGGATTGCCACCACACACTCCCCAAAAGTCATTCTTGGGCCTGAGCTGCGTAGAAGAGCCAAGCCTTGGGGTCTGCAGCTTTGCCCCCATGGCTCGTGCCCCACCGTCCCCTCTGACCCCTAGCAACATCCCACGGAACCTGAGCTACATCGCAGGCCTGTATGAACGAGCCTACTACCGCACCGCCCGGCCGAGCATAGCAGAGGACTCGGGGACCGAGGGCTCCGAATCCGAATCGGAGAGCAGGCCCCGGAGCAGGCCCCGGAGGCGACGGCACGTCTTTGGAGGGCACAAGCGAAAAGGAAGGCGCCGGACTCGCTCGGCCCCTGCCCGGGGCAGAAGTCGGGGGGCCTCACGCAGCCGCAGCCCCGGGACACGCAAGAGGGTTCGCTTTGCCGACTCCCTGGGCCTGGAGCTCACCAGCGTCCGCCAGTTCTGGCCCAACGACCTTCCAGAGGTGCCGGAGCGTGTCCATGCCCAGCTGAGGCGCGACTCACTCAGCCACTTTGCCCCGTGCCTGCCTTTTTGCCCACCTGTGAAGGTAACGGGAGGTTAGCCAGCCTAGTGGTGGGATGAATCCTGGGGCAGAATGGGAAGTGGCAGAAAGGTGGGAGGGAAGGAAATCAACCATAGATTTCCCTTCAGCAGCCCCTTTCTGAGGGCAAAGGAAGCATTACAGTAATTCCGTGGAGAATAATAATTCCTACTCATTACCCCCCACAAGCGCCTTAAAGAGCCAAATAACCAGCATTGGACTGGTCCAAAATGCATTATATTGCATCAACTAGCATCAACTGTAGCATTTTCAGATAAGGACTGTAGCCCAGGGGTAGAACATCTGTGTTGCATGCACAAGGTCCCAGGTTCAAACCCTGGCATCTCCCAGATAGGGCTGGGAGTGTCCCCTGCTGCTGCTGCTGCTGCTGCTGCCGGTCAGTGCAGACAATACCAAGTGAGGTGGACCAGAGGTCTGACTCAGTAGAAAGCAGCTTTCCATATTCCCATGTGCAATGCCTCTTTTGGCCATGGGGGGAAGCTGGTGCCATCCAGAGGCTATGAGACATCAAAACAGGCAGCTAGGTCTAATAAATAGTGTTCTGTATTTACTTGCCGCAAGTTTTGAACCTGTTGCCTGGAGCTGATGGGAGTTGTAACAACTAAGGAAGGCAGTACAGTGACTCTCCGGGCTCTCCGGGTTTCAAGCAGAGGGCATTCCCATCCTTACCTGAGGAGTTGCCACTTGGGATTGAACTTGGGACATCTTGCATGCAAAGTAGATGCTATGCCCTTGAGCTGTGACCCTTGTCCCGAGATAAGCGTACATGGGATTGCAGCCTTCGTTTCTTACCATAAAGTCACGTTATTACCCTGTAGTAACCTATATCCACGTCTCTGAGCCTTTGCAGGAGTCCTGTAAATAGGGAAGGAAAGGTAACTGGCCAGTATATTTCTTTCAGTGTTAAAGTGCACTCCTGCATTGATTTCTGCGTTGCAGGGGGTTGGACTAGATGACCCGTAGGGTCCCTTCTAATTCTATGATTCTATGGTTGCTGGGGGAGGTGTGTTGTGAAAATGCAAGCCTCTCCGCCATCATTTCCACTCCCTGCCTGCCTTCCTACTTTACAAAGCAAGGCACAGAAGCACAGAGCCTTTAGTATCCACAGAGATTTCTCATGCATTTTCAAATTTGGCATAACAGGAGGTTATTAAAAGGTGTCAAGAGGCCTCCGCAGATACGGGTGTCTCCTTCTTTCAGTCAGTTGCCTTCCAAGAGTTAGGAGGCAGAAACAGCGATGGGGCATGGATACTAATCTGCATTGCCCCCCAATGCATTTGCATTTCCCTCTTTGTAACCCCTGAAGAGGCCTTAGATCTATTATTATACAAAAGGCATGAATCCAAAATATGCCTTGAAAGGTTGTTTCCACAGTTTCCAGGTGGAGCTAACCTACAAGGCTTCGGAGGCATTCAAGATTCTGCCCACCTTTGGGCAGTTAAGGTCTTTCGCAGTTCGCCTTAAGCTTTCCCCCCTGAGAATTATTGAGCATCTCTTGAGATGGCCCCAAATCTCCAGGGATGGTGGTTGTGCAAGGAGCTGGGAGGGGATATAAGATCTCCTCACCCTTGGCAGGCTGAGGGGATCCCTCCGTCTCCAAAGAGAGTCCTCAGGCTTAAAGAAAGGCCGTTCCTCCCATTCTGAGCCCACACAGTCATGCCAACATGAAAAATGCTTTTATTTTGGGCCCCCAGCCCTCACTAGTCTGCTCGTAGGGCCTTTATATAAAGGCAGCCTTGCCTTCGCCAACCAGCTGCCGTCCAGGACCATAACTCTGTGGCTGGCTGCTGTTGATGGGAGTTGTGGTCCAAAAGTGGCTGTGCTTGCTTGGGCTGGTGAGAGTTTTGCTGGCTGCATTAGAGATGTCTCCATAACGACTCCATTCCAGCCAAAGGAATTAACATAGATGGGCTGGTGGTGCTGGGAAAGGGGTTTTTTAAATGTTGTCCGGAGACCAGAAGTCTCCCTTCTCTTTCCTGAAAGTGACTCTCAAATGGCACTTAGGATTGTTATGGAAAATTGCCCCTAAAATGCGCAGCCTTTTAGGAAGGACAGACGCGGGTCGGAAGGTCCAAAATTTGCCCTAAGTTCAGCTCCGCCGGGAAATGACAGAGACCACACGATGCTGTCAGGAAAAACAAACTGATCCCTTTTATTACAGAAAAGAAAGAACTACAGCGGTAGGGTCCCTGCCTCAAAGAATGTAGGAAGGAACCCCGGGAAATGGTGAATCTCCCTTTTATACCTTTCTGTCCCCACATGGAAATCCCTGGACTGGGAGGGACGGGAAAGACAAGGAAAATGGGTGCTGATGGGATTAACTGGGTGTTGATACGACTATTTCTTCATATGGTGAAATGTCAATTGTTCTCCTCCATTGCTGATGGGTTTCCCTTTGTTTGATCAGTCTAGATGGGAGTTGAGGTGGGGCCGTTCCTGGCGATTGCTGAGGGGTTGGGGTCCATCCGGCAGGTGTTTTCCCCCAGGTCACGCAAGGATGATCCCTGGGATTATGTAAAAGGTGACACTTCTGGAGGTTTGAATAAACTGTCCCAGTTAATCCATCTTTGTCCATGTGTGTCTTTTGAATCAGGATGGCGATGGGGCAAGGTTCAGGTGGGCTGGGGTCATGCACGGGTTATGCAGCATTTCCTTTTACAGGAGACATATCTAATACAGAGAATTCTATGCAAAAGGTAGTAGTCCTGGACTCCTGGTATATAAAGGTTCTGGGACATAAAACAGCAATTATAATACAGAGAGATCCTAGCATACGTCATGAATAAGACAGCAATTCTAATACAGAGAGAATCTAGCATAATTTAAGGCAAAAGGTTCTGTAGTGATAATCTAAAGGAGTCGGGGCAGAGGGGAAGGTGGAGAAGGGAAATGTGTGAGCTTATGCTAACTGTTGTGCATATGCAGATCCTTAAGCCTTCCTCAAGGCAGGGTTGCGTCCAAGCAGGAGGGGTGAAGGTCTTTGAAGCAGAGCGGAGACTGGGAAGATGGCGTTGAACAGGATTCTGGGTATTGCAGCTGTCACCCCTCTCTGTTCATTAATAATGGTGTCCTGCTCCCCCCCCCCATATAATTTTCTATAACAGGATCCATCAGCGCCTCCCTTGCTTTCCACCTTGCCTGCCTCCTCATCCACCCGCCCTTCCCTTCTCCACACGCTGCCATCTTGGATCTCCAGTCTCTTCTCTTCTTCGCCTTGTCCCACCCCTTCATCTCCCCCCTTGACTTCTTTCCTTTTCCCTGTGTGACCTGTACATTTAAGGCACATTCAAAGCACATTCCTTTCCCCTCAAAGAATTCTGGGCACTGGAGTTTGTTAAGGGTCGCTGGGAATTGTATCTCTTGTGAGGGGTCGACTACAGTTCCCAGAATCCTTTGAGGGGAAAGAACGTGCTTTAAAGGGCCGCATCCACACTATACATTTAAAGCGTTATGGTACCACTTGAAACAGTCGTGGCTTCCCTCAGAGAATTCTGGGAGCTACCGTTTTTAGGGAATTGCAACTCCATGAGGGGAATAGGGGCTGCCAAACAACTCTCTACACCCTTAACAAACTACAGTTCCCAGGATTCTTTGGGGGAAGCCATGACTGTTTAAAGAGGTATCAGAGTGTCTTAAATGTATGGTGCAAATGTGGCCTCGCTCCTCTTTCTCTTTCTCTTTCTCTTTCTCACCCTCTTCCTCCACCTCTCTCTCTTGTTTTCCTCCTGTTCTTTTTCTGCTGGCCAGCCAGTATCTTTATCTTTCATCTTTATTGCCCCTTTTCCTCACCTCCCATCCATTGACTTTCCTTCTTCTTGGTCCTCCTGACCTGATTCGAGAATTCCTTTCCTCTTTATTTACTTGGTCATGTGCTTATTATATCCCATTTTATCCCCATGACAGCCGGGTGAAGAAGGTTAATCTGAGAAACAAAGGCTGACCCAGGCCTACCCTGGGAGCTTCCTGGCCTAGTGAGGACTTGAACCCGAGTCTCGCAGGTTCCAGGTCCAAGTCTCACATTCAAACCACTTTACCACATGGGCACACACTGTTTCCTGCCAGCTTTTAGTCTCTCTCTGCCTGCGTTCTCTAGAATTCCTTCTGTTTTCTTTTCACTTGTTTAAATTTATGTAGTCATACCGTATATCCTGTATAATGTTTTCTCTTTCCATCTTATTTGGTCTTTTCTTTCTAAATTCTCATGGTTTGTTCCCACTCACCATTTCCCCCTCTGTTTTCCCCCTAACACACAAATAGTCCTTCACATGCTCCATTTTCTAATTAGGAACACAGGGAGGGTGCCTTATACAGAGTTAGACCAATTAGTCCATCTTATCTTATGTCTTGTCTACACTGACTGGCAGTGGGTCACCAAGGTTTCAAATCTTTCCCAGACAAACAGGGAAATGCCAGAAAATAATAATAATAATAATAATAATAATAATAATAATAATATAATTTATTATTTATACCCCGCCCATCTGGCTGGGTTTCCCTAGCCACTTTGGGCGGCTCCCAAGAGAATACAGTGGTACAGATGCTTCAGGTTACAGATGCTTCAGGTTACAGACTCCGCTAACCTAGAAATAGTAACTCGGGTTAAGAACTTTGCTTCAGGATGAGAACAGAAATTGTGCTCTGGCAGCGCGGCGGCAGCGGGAGGCCCCATTAGCTAAAGTGGTACCTCAGTTTCAGGTTAAGAACGGACCTCCAGAACGAATTAAGTTCCTAACCTGAGGTACCACTATATTAAAAACATGATAAAACATCAAACATTTAAAAATCCCTTAAAAACAAGGTGAGAAAAAGAAATGAAAACACCCAAGGAAAAGGGGGGGGGGAATAGAAAAAAAAGAGAAGAGAATAAATTTAAAGGACTTTTGATTTTCTGTCTGTCAGTTTCATAAAAGAAATTAGTCAAAATATATTCACTCTAGAATGACATCCAACTGATCTTCTATCTGTTAGGTAACATTTTCCCAATCTTCCAACCCAAATGTCTTTGATTCATTTTCTTTTTTACACAAAAACTCCAAAAGGGGTTGTTGTTGTTGTTAACAATAATAAATTTCATCAATGGTTTTTCTCTAATCAAACATATCAACTTTGTCTCCAGCAACCTGTGACCTGCCTCTGAGCCATGGCCCTTCCACAATTCTCACTCCCCTCTTCCTTTGTCTCTCCAGGATCCTTTGAGTCTGCGATACCTGCTGGAGCCCACCTTCCCAGACCCCCTGTCCATGCCAGATTTCTTACCGCGCCTCCTGGCGCAGTGCGTTCTCCTCGAAGGGGCCCGGGCCGAAGGCTCCTGTGTATCCGGCACCATCCGGGTCCTCAACTTGGCCTATGAAAAACGGGTCTCCCTGCGATACACCTGGGATTCTTGGGCTACGCAACACGAAGTTCGGGCATCCTACGCCGCTCCTGCAGGCCGGGATCGGGACCACGCCGACCGCTTTGCCTTCCGCCTTCCGCTGCTCACGCCGCTGGTCCCCGGGGTTGTCCTAGAGTTTGCAATTTGCTACCTTGTGGGGGCAGAAGAGTTCTGGGACAACAACCAAGGCCGCAACTATTGCCTGAGGCCTCCACCCTGTGTGGATGAGGAGGATGAGCCCCCCAGCCCCACTGCCGATTGCTGTGAGACAGGGTGGATACACTTCCTCTAGGGGAACATAGAGCCATCCCAGTAAGATAGGAGGAAGGGAGGGAACCAAAGGACAGAACAGAGCAGAAGGGGGGACTTGTCAAATGTCTGTATTCAGGGTACTTGCCTTGAGCCCTATGAATAGTGTGGGTGGCAACTATCAATATGCCAGAGGTCTCATGCAACACTTGGGAATTCAAAGAACCCAAAATATCAGTACAGTTTTGCAATCAGTGATTTAAATCAGTGCAGTTTTGAAAGTCCGCCATCTTGATTCAAAATGGCACCCAACGGTATCAAAACATAGGCCAAAAACTGCTCATTGATCTCAGGAACAATCAGGCAAAACGCGGTAAAATTCAGCACATTCTCGAAAGTTTCCATCCGCCATCTGGATTCAAAATGGCGCCCCACTGTATCAAAATATAGACAGAAACCTGCTTCTTGATCTTAAGAGCCGTTATGCAAATTTCAGTTACTTTTTCTTAAGAAGCGTCCAAATGCGTAGCAAACAACTTTCCAAAATATATATAGCAGATGTATGCAAAGGTTTGAGGCAGATGATTTGGGTTTGCTCCCAGGCTCCCTAGCATGACATTGTGCAGGTCAAAGTCTGCTATGGAGTTTCTAGCTGAGTGATATCTGACAAATTCAAAAATCAGTCTCTGAAGTAGGGCAGTAACGTTCACCACATACTCTGTTTCCCACAATATACTAACTTGCTATCTAGCTGTGTGTGCTTTCACCAATCTATTTCACCAAGCAAATATATTGAATGGGAAATATTCAGAAAAAGGTCAGGCAAACCGGCCCTTTGTTCTCATTTTACAGTTAGGGGAAATGAGGTCCTAAGAGAGCGACTTGAATCTGGTGTAAGCTAGGATTTGAACTCAAGACTCCACACTGGGGGCTCTCTGAGACTGAACAAAATCTGCATAAAGAGGCTAGCCTTCAAAGTACCATCCCCACCCCATGTAACTAAGCAACATCTGTAAATCTTGAGGATCATCAAGAGATCCCTTCCCTTTGTTGGGGTCTCGCAGGTGCCTTTTCATGAGATTGAGCAAGAGTAAGCTAAATACACATACGTGAGGGAGGAAAGGAGGAAATTCCGGCCTCGGAGTAAGGTGAAAAAGACTGAACTCTTGTGAAACAAAAGATCCACTGCCATATACCGTCACTGAGAGGTGGATCTCCTCCTCGTCCGTCAAACAGATTATGGGTGGCACTGAGAACAATGAGCTTTCATCCTGAGGATTTGTTCACACATGCTAATTCCACCCGCATCTCCTTGCATGAATACATGGGAAATGTGGAATGTATGAATGTTTACATGTAATTGTACTGCTGTTCTTTCAACTCGTGTGTTCTGAACTGGTTCCTTGCGCATGTTTCAATATGTCATTGTGAGATCACTTCACTGATCAAGCAGAGAGTAGCTGCCTGATCTGTGTGTTTAGGGGGGGGTAATGAACACTTGCGCCAAATTCATTATCTTCATGTTGCAGAAAATAATAATAATGTCTTGTGTAGAAGCAGCACTCCCCAAAATGGTGTCCAGGGTAGTTTACAGTGGTGTCCCCTGATACCATCCATGCTTTGGTTGAAATGCACGGGGAGTAAGCCTTAATGAAAAAATGGGTTAAAGTTCGAAATTTCCATGACCCACAAGACCCCTAACAACTGAAGACTCCACAATAGTGTTTCTCAAAATTCTGATGAATTTATTCTCTTACGATTGAAAGCATTATTCACTCTTGCACCTGAAAATATTTATTCCGATGTGTGCAAAAATAATCCATTCTCTGCGTGACTCGGTCATTGTTCTAGGTGCGTTCTAGGTGCCTACAAGCAGTTCAAACCGTTCTCTCATGAGCAAAGCAGTGCAGCTGTGTACAACAACAAAAAATGTGCAACCGAAAACTACAATAAAATATGAAAACAACATAAAACACAAAACCAAAAGACCAACAATTAGCAGAATTAAGTCTCTGAAAATGTTTGACACAACAAATGTTTTCAGCACTGAGAGAACATCAGAATTGTATGTGCCTGCCTAATTGCTATAGGAGCAATGCTCTAAAATACCAGTGCCATTACACTGGAAGCCTTGGCCTAATCCAGTCCTTATGATGTACTACTGCTCTTGGTTCAAGTAGAAGCTAAATGAACATGTGGCACATGTCAGGCAGGTGGGGTCTTTTCCAGAAAATTGCAGTGACCTGGCTGGTGTTTAAGGGAAAAGCAGGCCTCCATTTATTCATAGGAAGACGCAATAGGTAGCCTCTTTATACTAATGAGGAGTATCTGGCGCTGCCTGGGAACTTGCAGAAACCCCAAAATATTGTGACTTTCAAATGGCTAGTGCAACTTGTGAGTTTGGGCCCATCACACCAAAAATCAGGCAAAGTCATGTTCTGCTTCACCATCTTGATTCGAAATGGTGACTGGCATCCAGATATCGAATGAAGACTGAAGGAGTCTTCATGACAAGTTTGGTGATGATGTCTCGAGTCGTATCTGAACCGACAGAAAACAGACAATCCATTTTCCAAAATATAGAATAGATTTCTGATGGCATCATTTTTTTCTCCTCCACCATAGTGTAATGATTGGGGAAAGCCAGCTGCCTAAAATCACCTCTAATTACTGGGTGCCATCTGCTCCCTATTCCAACCCAGGCAGAAGATTCTGGGGCAAATGGACTATTTGTCTGGACAGAGGGAAGACGCTAGGCTTGGGCAGAGATTGGATCAGTGATATATGCTTTTGGTGTGTTCCATAATGTGACAATGAAAAGCAGCAGTGAACAAAAGTTTACATTAATGTTTGTAAGTGACCAAAACAAGCAATTGGACTGAAAAACCAAATAAATAAAACAGTGAAAAAGACTGTGAAAAGTCTCGGACTCGCGTTATATTTGCATACCTCTTGGGAAAGATTGAGGGCACAAGGAGAAGGGGACGACAGAGGACGAGATGGTTGGACAGTGTTCTCGAAGCTACCAACATGAGTTTGACCAAACTGCGGGAGGCAGTGGAAGACAGGAGTGCCTGGTGTGCTCTGGTCCATGGGGTCACGAAGAGTCGGACACAACTAAACAACTAAACCAGGCATCCCCAAACTGAGGCCCTCCAGATGTTTTGGCCTACAACTCCCATGATCCCTAGCTAACAGGACCAGGGGTCAGGCATGATGGGAATTGTAGTCCAAAACATCGGGAGGGCCAAAGTTTGGGGATGCCTGGACTAAACAACAACAAGGATGTAAGACGAGCCTGCTGGATCAGGGCAGTAAACTATTTTGTCCAGCATTTTCTTCTCACGGTGGCAACCATGAGCCCTAAATGGCCTCGGTCCAGTATACTGTACCTGAAGGAACGTCTCCACCCCCATCATTCTGCCCGGACACTGAGGTCCAGTACTGAGGGCCTTCTGGTGGTTCCCTCATTGCGAGAAGCCAAGTTACAGTGAACCAGGCACAGTGCCTTCTCGGTAGTGGCGCCCGCCCTGTGGAATGCCCTCCCATCAGGTGTCAAAGAGAAAAACAGCTACCAGATTTTTAGAAGACATCTGAAGGCAGCCCTGTTTAGGGAGGCTTTTAATGTTTAATTGATTTTTTTTTTTCTGTTGGAAGCCGCCCAGAGTGGCTGGGGTATCCCAGCCAGATGGGCGGATTATAAATTCTTATTATAATAACCAGATGCCTGTGGGAAGCCTGCAAGCAGGACCTGAGCACAACAGTATTCTCCTCACTTGCAATTCCCAGCAATTCAGAGCATGGTATATGGGATGTTAGGGGAGGGGTAGTACCTCTGGTGGGGGGACACATCATGCTTCTGGGGTAGTTTGTCCACTTTTGGTCTCCACCCTGCACTCCGCTCTCACCTATGGCTCCTGGAAGCTGCATGTATACAACAGCAGCCGCACCCCAGGAATGGCTTCTAGTGGCCATAATATTCTCATGTATATTATATCAATTCGAAAAAAGATTGGTTATTGAAGAAATTACACATCTTTCCACTCATGAGTGTTTGTTGAACTAATTGGCTGATGAAGAACTGAACGAAACTACCACTCCCATCATCCCTAGCTAGCAGGACCAGTGGTAAGGGATGATGGGAGTTGTAGTCCAACAACTGGGACGCAAGTCTGAGAAAGGCTGCCTAGCAGGTGGGAAGGAGAACTGGGCAATTTACATCACCTGGCAACACAGGGAGGGGAAAAAGAATTATAGGTGTTGTTTATTCACCATGTATACCGCCCTTCATCCAAAAATCGCAGGGCTGTGGTTCACATCAAAATAATTACAAAATAACAACACAAAATACCGTAACAAAAAAACAAACAAAAAACGAACAAGAAGGAAGTTTCAGGACCTATATACCTAGCAAGGATCGGATGGAGAACAAAGGCTGAGAACACACCATGCATTTAAAGCACACGAATTCCTCCCTAGCAATCCTGGGAACTGTAGTTCACCGCTCACAGAGCTACAGTTCCCAGAAACCTTAACAAACCACCGCCTGGTGCCATCCATGCTGCTTTCATTCTTTCATTTCTTCTGCAGCCTTGAAAAAGGAACAAAAGGATTGCTCTTTGGTCCTCTGGAGGGGGGAGAGAGTTGGAAGAGTTGGGTGCAAGCCCAAATCAGTGGCTGGTTGTCTCCCCACCCTCACCCTCTCCTTCTTTCTTTCTTTCTTTCTTTCTTTCTTTCTTTCTTTCTTTCTTTCTTTCTTTCTTTCTTTCTTTCTTTCTTTCTTTCTTTCTTTCTTTCTCTCTCTCTCTCTCTCTCTCTCTCTCTCTCTCTCTCTCTCTCTCTCTCTCTCTCTCTCTCTTCTTTCTCTCTCCCTCCCTCCCTCCCTCCTTCTATCCCTTCCCTCCTCCATCTCCCCTTCTCCCAACCCCTCATAGCCCTCCCTTCTTCCAGATCCCTCCTCCTTTTCCTACCAGGCAGAGACTGAGAGAGGGGGGCGACTGTGGTCCGGACACCCTAAAAAAAAAAAAGCCCTATACACCGATCGCATACTTCACCCCCCTCTCCGGGTAAGCCGATCGACACTTAACTAAGTTTTCTTCTTCTTCGCGTCGTCTTGGTTGCATGCGGGAGGGGGCGAGCACTTTCCCCAACTGTTAGCCATCACTATGTCCCCCACGCCGTCAAAAGAAAAGGCCTGGATATATGCCGAGGAGGTCGAGAGAGAGTCTTTGGCCGCGGGCTACGTCCATACCTTGACTGGGGGGGGGGAACTGCATCTTTGTAATCCCTCCTGTTACTACAGTACTCAGTTTTATTTAGGATTTACTTGAGGGCGGGGGGAGTGTTAGCTCCTTTAGCCCATGATATGTAATCCCCAAGATGCTTTTATAATGTACTAGTAACTAGTTTACCCCAGATTAGCTGCTTCTCTCTCCCCCCCCCCCATGTCCCTATAGTGGAGAGAAGAGACCTGCCCCACAGCATAGGTATCTCTATTGAAAAGCTGGGGGGCTGAAGAGATCAACAGATCCCTTGGTCGGTTAGAGTAGATCTAGATGGAAAGTATAAGAGAGGAAAGGGGGAAATGTGAATTTAACCACTTTGTAGTTGTAGGAACTAAATCCGTAATGCTTAAAGAGGCACCAGGGAAGTGTTATGGAATCTGTGTTGATAGGGGTACAGCCCCCCACATCTGTTTAGGACCCAAAAGGTATCTGTACAGTGGGGCAGCTGGCGAATAAACATTTTTGTGGGCTACTCAATTCTTTTGTCACCTGATCGATGTTCCTCTCCCCATAGGTAACCATTTACCTTCCACTTTCTTCCAGGTCTGTCTCCTCGCCCCCCACCGCCCCACATTGTAGCAATGTCCCACGGTGTGGCCTTCCTTTTGGTGGCAGCCACATGGGCTGTGGTCTCCCGTGCGGATGGGTGCAATAAGGCGCTCTGCGCCAGCGACGTCAGCAAGTGCTTGCTGCAGGTAAAAGGTTGAGAAGGTGCTGCCTTGCATCAGATCTTGGTGCAAACCTGCAGACTTGGTTTTGGGGTGGGCGTTTCCCAAGCCAGATTTAGGTTTGATGAGGTCCTAAGCTACTGAAGGTAATGGCGCCCTTTATATGTCCAGCTGCCCTTTGTCAACAACAAATTGTCACTGTTTTTCGGGTTGAATATATGCTATATGTTCATTTATGGACCTTATAGGTATCTCAAGCCATTTGCCCATGTTGCCCTGCAACCAGTCCATGCAGAATGTAGGCACTCTATATATCGAAATGAGCAAATCAGTGATATTTTAGGGAACAGGCTAGCAGGTGGGGCCCATTACGTACATCATAGGAGCCTACACAACACAAAACACTGTTGCTGTATGTGGCTTTTATTTTATTTGTTTTTTTGCCTTATATTTTGGAAATGCACATCCAGGTTTTTTTCCTTTAATTTTTTTGGGGGGGCCCTAAACTATAGCTTGTTTAAAGGTAAAAGTAAAGGGGCCCCTGACCATCAGGTCCAGTCGTGTCCGACTCTGGGGTTGCGGCGCTCATCTCGCTCTATAGGCCGAGGGAGCCGGCGTTTGTCCGCAGACAGCTTCCGGGTCATGTGGCCAGCATGACAAAGCTGCTTCTGGCGAACCAGAGCAGCGCACGGAAACGCCGTTTAGCTTCCCGCCGGAGCGGTCCCTAGTTATCTACTTGCACTTTGATGTGCTTTCAAACTCCTAGGTGGGCAGGAGCTGGGACCGAGCAACGGGAGCTCACCCCGTTGCAGGGATTCGAACCGCCGACCTTCTGATCAGCAAGCCCTAGACTCTGTGGTTTAACCCACAGCGCCACCTGGATCCCTTGTTTAGCTTGTTTAGTTTCTACGTAAATCCAGCACTGCTCCTGAGACCTCTTCTCCCCCTTGAATGGGAGGCTCAGTCACAGCACTAACCAGTGCTCTCACACAAAATGTGGTTAGAATGCGTGACAAGTACTCCTTCTTGGTGGCGAACGACCCTTTGTGTATCTGCATGAGCCGCTACCACGAGCTTCCTTTGGATTGGCAGCCCAGAACAGTCACTCACGCAGAAGCACAGCAAGGCAACCTCTTCATTTGGGGAGGCTGAACTACCCAGTCACAGCTGATGCAGCAATCAGGGGAGAACAGCGCATTCATGGCAGGGGGCTGACTGGACAGAGTCAGGCCAGGGCATCAGGCAGAGAGGCAGTGGGCAACCTCCTCCTCTGGGAGGGTCAACCTGAGTTCACAGGATCTGCTAAGTATTTAATTATTTCTCAACACGTGCACATTTTGGAAGAATGGGGGCCTTTTTTGGACTATCTGAAAAAGCCCTATAAAATGAAATTGTGGGCAGGATTTGAGAAGAAAGGATAAAGTGATTGCATTAGAGGGATTTCTGTAATAGATAAAATATTGATATATAATGTAGTAGAAATGGGTATGAAGAAAAACAATGTGGTGTGGGTGGGAAGTCAATATATGAAAAATATAACTATTTAATTTGAAGTCAGTTTATAACACTGGTCCTGAAAGACCTTCATTGGCTCCCAGTACGTTTCTGGGCACAATTCCAAGTGTTGGTGCTGACCTTTAAAGCCCTAAATGGCCTTGGCCCAGTATACCTGAAGGAGTGTCTCTACCCCATCGTCCAGCCTGGACCCTGAGATCCAGCTCCGAGGGCCTTCTGGTGGTTCCCTCCCTGCGAGAAGTTATAGGGGTTACAGGGAACTACGCAGAGGGCCTTCTCGGTAATAGGGCTGTATTTGTCGAATTGGCCTTCCTCACTTTGGGGGCAAAACGGGGGCAGATTTGTGTGCGCGCTGGTGTGATCGTTTTACAAAGGGAACCGGGGGGGGGGTCACTGTTAACACCCCTACTTCGTATCTCTTGGCAGGAAGTGTGCCAGTGTGAGGCCAACCGAGCTGGGTGCCCATGCTGTCGGGAATGTGCTTTCTGCTTGGGCAATCTCTGGGAGTCGTGCTGTGAATGTGTGGGTGAGTGAATTCCAGGGGGTGCTAAACACCCGTATTCAACTGTCACATTGCAGGGTGGAAGAAAAGGTGGGGGCCAAAGTAGAGGCGGAAAAAACCCTGGAAAAAGGGGGGGAAACGGTTTTTTTTCCCCCAAAGCCATTTCCCCCCCGGAAATTGAAAAAAAAGTTTGTTATAGTTTGAATATTCCACACACTTTTTTTTTTCCTGGGGGAAAACCGGGGGCGGGGGGAACTATGGGGCCTTCGAGGAAAATAGGGCTGATTTCCAGATCCAGGACCCTGCCCCCTTCTTCCCAGTGGCTGAACTGTGGTCCTTGAGGAATTCTGACTTGATTTCTCCTCTCCGCAAGGGCTGTGTGACGAACGCCCCTCCTCGGCCCCCCGCCCTGCCCTGCGGAGCTCCATGCACAACCTAATGTCCCCGGTGCCCTCGCTCTTCCGGGCACTCATGGCCATCTCCGACAACGACCCTCCCATGGGCTGGAGCATCCTGACCCTCCCAGTCGAAGAGGAGCTGCGGCAGAACCACGCGGAGACCGGCCACCTCCTGCTGGGGCCTCACACAGGTACGCATGTGGCGGGCAGGGAGGGGGCGAGGGGGCTGTTGGGAGAAGCAGATGGCGCAGGAAGGATACATGCCATTTGCATGGGGGAGGTGGGTTAAGAGGCAGCATGGTATAATGGTTAGGGCTTCAGACTAGAACCTTGGAGAGCAGGGCATGATCTACAGTAATAAATGACACATACCTGTTCACAATGACACCTGGGGGTTATTTTGGATTGGCGTGGGGGTTACTTGAGTGATGTGTGCTGTGACCTAGAAGGGCCATTGCCCAGGGACAGAACATCTTCTTTGCATGTAGAAGGTCGCAGGTTCGTCTTCTAGTAGCATTGGGAATGCCTTGTCTGAAATCCTGGAGCACTGCTGCCAGTCAGTGCAGACAATACAGAGTTAGATGGACTTTTGATCCAACTCGGGATAGGCCAGCTTATTCTATTTGTTCAATTCACCCTGGTTCAATTCACACATGAGCTCGTCATTCCCAGCCGTTGCCTCTCAGCCTTCCCATCGGCCAGGCTAGCTCCATACTGCCTACACAGGCTGGCAGCAGCTCTCCAGGGTCTCAGTCTGGATTCTTTCCTAGCCCTACCTGGGGATCGAGCCTGGGACCTTCTTCGTGCAAAGCAGACGCACGACATCTGAGCTGCGGGCCTTTGTCCTGGGTTCAACCGCAACGGCCGCAAACCTTCTCTCCTCTCGCTTCCAGGCTTGACCCTCTCAGATGCCAAGGGCTTCAATGCCACCGCGCCACCGTGCCAGTCCATTTTCTTCAACGATTGCCTGTCTATGAGCCGGTGCCGGACGGCTTGCCAGTCGGTGGGCGCCTGGCGCTACCGCTGGTTCCACAATGCCTGCTGCCAGTGTCTGGGGCCAGACTGCCTGGGCTATGGGGGAGCCCACGCACAATGTTCCAGTTGCCGGGACTGAGATCTCTGGGGGGTCTCTTGCCCCCTCAAAAACCACCCACTCGCTTGCCCTAGCCTCTGCTTGGGCTGCCTGCCCCAGTCACATCCAGGCTTCCTTTTCCTCCTGATCCTGCCTCCTTCCTACTCTTCATTCACTGAGCAAACATGAATGAAGCATTTGCTTTTTCTTGCTGTTCATTAACCTTTTTGGTTCTATGGACCTCTCTGGACTCATCCCTTCCCCTGCACTGGTCTACGATGGTCCTCCCAAGCAACAGCGCCTTCTGCCCCACCTTCTCCCTCTGCTTAGAATCATAGAATCATAGAGTTGGAAGAGACCACAAGGGCCATCCAGTCCAACCCCCTGCCAAGCAGGAAACACCTTCAAAGCATTCTTGACATATGGCTGTCAAGCCTCTGCTTAAAGACCTCCAAAGAAGGAGACTCCACCACACTTCTTGGCAGCAAATTCCACTGCCGAACAGCTCTTACTGTCAGGAAGTTCTTCCTAATGTTTAGGTGGAATCTTCTTTCTTGTAGTTTGAATCCATTGCTCCGTGTCCTTTTCTCTGGAGCAGCAGAAAACAACCTTTCACCCTCCTCTATATGACATCCTTTTATATACAGTATTTGAACATGGCTATCAAATCACCCCTTAACCTTCTCTTCTCCAGGCTAAACATACCCAGCTCCCTAAGCCGTTCCTCATAAGGCATTGTTTCCAGGCCTTTGACCATTTTGGTTGCCCTCCTCTGGACACGTTCCAGCTTGTCAGTATCCTTCTTGAACTGTGGTGCCCAGAACTGGACACAGTACTCCAGGTGAGGTCTGACCAGAGCAGAATACAGTGGTACTATTACTTCCCTTGATCTAGACGCTATACTCCTATTGATGCAGCCCAGAATTGCATTGGCTTTTTTAGCTGCTGCATCACACTGCTGACTCATGTCAAGTTTGTGGTCTACCAGGACTCCTAGATCCTTTTCACATGTACTGCTCTCAAGCCAGGTGTCTCCTATCCTGTATTTGTGCCTTTCATTTTTTTTGCCCAAGTGTAGTACTTTACATTTCTCCTTGTTAAAATTCATCTTGTTTGCTTTGGCCCAGTAGTCTAATTATGGATATGCTTATTATGGATATCTTGCCAACTACAGTCCCCTCTCTCTGCTCTTTCTTACAACCCTGCTGACTTTGCCTTATTCCCTAATACTCGCTGTTTAAGGCACCTCTCCCAAAAGAGAAAATGTCTTCTGCTTGTAAGCACTGCACCTGCCTATAGCCACCTTGTGGGGAAAAAAACAATGCCCCTTTTCCAACCCCTCTCCGCAGCCCCAAGTTTTCTGAACACCTCATCCAAGTCTATTGCTTCACGGACCTAGATATAAAGACTTTTGTCAGTTTCCCATCTTTGTAACGATAATAAAATAAATCTTTTTACCTGTGTTGTTGTCCTTATTGTTATTTATTCGTTTTATATATTGTCCTTCATCACAAGATATCGGGGCAGTTCACAAGACAAGGTAATTGTGTTGCAGAAGCCTCACCAGACAGATTATCTTCTGAGCTGATTATTTGTTGTTATTATTTATTGAATTTATATACCACCCTAAACCCAGAGGCCTCAGGGCAGATCACAGAATAAAATCAAGATATAAAACCACGAAATACATAATAAAAATAAAAACAACAACCCAATAGCCTTCCACCCAAAACAAACACATTTTAAAAGGATGTAAATCAGATCAACCAAAGGCTTGGTTAAAAAGGAACATTTTTGCCTGGTGCCTAAAGGTGTATAATGAAGGTGGCAGGCGAACTTCCTTGGGGAGAGCATTCCACAGACAAGGAGAAGGGCTTGTTCTCGTGTTGCCACCCTCCGGACCTCTCGAGGAGGAGGCATACGAAGAAGGGCCTCGGAAGGTGATCTCGGAAGGTGATCTCAGGGTCATGGTAGGCTCATATGGAAACAGGCGGTCCTTGAGGTATTGCGGTCCTTATTAATAGGTTGTTCTACTTACATACAGCTTTTTATGGGGATGACAAAGTTATCACGACCTGAATGATGAAGAAACAACCAGAAACTAGCTTTCCAGGGGGAAACACAGGAAAACAGCATCAAGGCTGCCTCACTTTTCAGCCTAGCCGCTCACTAGCTGCATCTTCTGGTCCGTCTCCAAGGGAAGCCCCACATACAGCACACTGCAGCAGTCCAGGCGGGAGGTCACCAGATCGTGGACAAACAAGACCAGGAATGGAAGTGGCTTGTGAGGCAGCCTAAACTGGGCCTGAGCATTTGTAGCCACAGCAGCTTCTTGAGACTCGTGTGACAAGTTGCAACTGGCAGCATCCCCAGACTCTGAGACCCAGAGGTCTCAGTTTATTGGCCTCCATCACTGCTGCCAGACACTGGTCTGACTCCATCACAGCATCTCTGACTTCAGATAGAATAGAATAAAATCTGATATGACTGCACAAATGAAACCAGTTGGTGAGTTTCCAATGGGACATTTCCGATGCGGAGGATGCAACATTTGCAAATATTCCCTACAGCTTAAGGAATTCTCTAATGAACAATCTGGGTTTAAATTTCAAATTAGACATTTTAGTAATTGTAACACAAAAAACTGTATTTATGTATGGATATGTCCTTGCAAAATGATGTACATTAGGATATGCGCCAGGCAAATAAGACTTAGTATCAATGAACTAAGAATACGTTAACCAAATCCTGGAACATTACATGCAACATAAACACACAGAAGAAGACTTTTGTTCTTTGTAATTTGGAAGCTATCTCCAGATCGCTTTCATCGCAAGAACACTGACAAACTTCTGCTACAACAAGAAACTAGATTTATCCATCTTTTCAATACTGTTTCCCCCTGAGGTTTAAATAACTATCAGGATTTTACTCCCTTTTTGTAATTTGCTATACCCCTTACTGTAACCTTAAGATAGAATGTGTACCACTGCCTCTTTAAATCTTTATTAGAACACACCCAATCTCTGCTTTATATATCATTTAACTCGAAACTACCAGTACACGTTGACTCTAAGACTATCCGGTAAGATTGTATTGTACATTCTTGTATATATGCTTGTAAATCCTAATAATAATAATAATAATAATAATAATAATAATAATAATAATTTATTATTTATACCCTGCCCATCTGGCCGGGTTCCCCCAGCCACTCTGGGCGGCTTCCAACAAAATATTAAAATACAGAAATCCATCAAACATTAAAAGCTTCCCTAAACAGATTGATTTTTAAAATATTATTTTCATGTTAATTAATGAGGGTCTCTGACGAATATATATTCAACTTATTCCAGCTGAAGAATTTTTGAAACAGGGCCCTGTCCTGGCGTATAAACTTCACCTGGTGTATAAACCTCAAGAAATAAATCTATCCAAAGAGACTTTTTGAAAAAAATTGAATCATTTGAACCATTAATCCAGCACTATTTTACCTCTGCGGCCAGAGTTCTTGCCCTCCTACCAATTTTCTGTGCATGCTTCCTACAAGGCAGTTGTCCAGTGATAGGTTCAAAGAGTAAAGAGGAAGTTGAGTGGCGATGGAAGATCAACAATCCCTGTTTTACCAATGAGGCACCGCAAAATCACTCATCTTGTTTTACTAACGAGGCACCCCAAAATCAACTATAAAGCCGGTGCAGAGTAATGGTTTATGTGCAAGACATATGATGACCAGAAAGGTCACCAAATCCCAGCTGGGCTGTTAACAAACTGCTAATCAACTTAAGTTTTATTCAGAGTGTGGGTCCGCTGAAATTAATGGAGCAATGTTTGTCATGTTAATTGTTTTCTATAGGTCAGCTCTGAATAAAACTTAGTTGAATACCTTCTTGAGTTTTCAACAAAATCCCACCACAGCACCCAGCTTCAGATTTCATGTGGTCCCATACCTTCCCAATGGCCTCAGGGGGGAAGCAGATGCTTTCTCATCCTCGCAATTACTTAATATTATTTCAACTTATTCACACACACACACACACACACAAGCCTCCACATACAAAGAGATATATTAAAATCGCAGTCCCTCCCCATCGGACACAGAGCAGCTTTCCTCCCTGAGCATTCTGGAACGCCTGAAGCCACAATGAAAGGGGGAGGGCGCAAAGATGTTTCCGAGCACGTTCAGAGTAAAGAACCATCCCCACACATCTGGGGCGAAGGGGCTGGGTTTTCAGGTAAGGGGGTGTGGCTTGAACCTTGGTTCCTATTCAAAAACAGACGAACGTCCTGAGTGTAGAACCCAGGAGACCTGCCGGTTGGGCGCCTCGCTGCTTGTTTCGCTCTGCCTGGAAATCCCAGGAGTCCGGCTTTGCTGCCCGGCTGCCTCTTCCAGCCAATGGCAGGTCCCCGGCCCGCACGGCTGCCCAGCCCAACCTCCTCGATCCCCGCCGCTGGCTCCCCAAGTCGGCTCCCCAAGCGGGCGGAACCCGACTGCAAGGGAGAAGAAGAGCCGGAGCAGGCCCTGGCGGGTGAGTGGGAGCCTCAGTGCGCCCTCCCCTCTCCCGCTTCGCCTCGGCCTGCTGCGATCCCTCCTCTACTGAGCCTTTCCTTCATTGCCTCCCCTTTTGGTAGCCTTGGTGCTACCGGTACATCCCTCCTTTTCCTCTTCCTGGCTTTTCTCACAGGAAGCCTGCTCCTCTTTTCTGCTCTCCTCTTTCTTTTAGATTGCTCGCTCTCTCGTCTTCCACATACAAAAATATCCCCCCTTTCCACCGTTTCCCGTCTCCTCTCATCCTTTTCTCTTCCGCCACTCGCCCTGCCCCTCCGCCTCTTTCGGCCTGTCCACCCCCCTTCCTTTCTCTTTTGTTTACACTCTGTTCCCAAAACTGCTATAAATAAGACCATATTGCGGTGGAGTAAGGAAGGTGGGGAGAAATATAAACAGCAGTCTTCCGGTTTCCTTCCTTATTTGTCCTGGGAAGCGTGCCTGGGCAAAGTGGGAGCCCTGGAGTAGCTCCTGGGGGAGAACTGGCAGAGTAGAGAGGAGGAGAGGGTAAGGCGTGCTCACAATTGTGTGGGACTGTAGTTAAAGCAGGTAGTCAGGGCTATAGGATAGGGACAGGGATGCTGTGAAAGGATTCGGGGGTGAAATAGGTGGGAGACAATATGGGGTTGTGTCAGCAGTGATGTGCCTGAAGTTTTAGAGCAGGGACTTGAGAATGGCAGTCTTACCCCCCTCCGCACCGCCCGGGAGATCCAGGTTGGCCTGTGGTTCCCCCCAACTACCAAGTGACACAAGCTAATGGGCAGGGACTAGAGTCTTGCTGGGTGCTACTTTGCCAGGGTGTTCTCTACAGGGAATGCAGTGAAAAAGCAAACCATTGCAGGCGGCAGGATTGAATCCTTACACAGAGTCACAAGACAGGGCCCTGCCCTTAGGAGTTTACAGCGGCGGGAGGCCTCATTAGGGAAAGCGCGCCTTGGTTTAAGAACGGCTTTGGTTTAAGAACAGACTTCTGGAACGGATTAAGTTCGTAAACTGAGGTACCACTGTATAGACTTTTGAAATTGCCCACCCTGTAGCCCAATGACCGCCCCCCCAAAAAAAAATCATACATACATTATAGAAGGAGGTGGTTTCCATCAGAAATTTGAGAGTGTTGCATCTCTCCTGTCTGCCAGGGTGCCTGATAATGCCTTATTTGATTGCATTTTCTGGGTAGCCTAGCCATTCCTTTGAGATGGTAAATAGTTCCTGAATCTCTTACGCATATTGGTAACAGATACTTGCCAGACTCTAGATTCAGGTAGGTAGATGTGTTTGGTGTGACACAACTTGGTGCCTGAAATCCATTTGCTGGGGATGGAAATGAATAGGAGTGTAGACTGCTCATGCCCTGCTTGTGGGCTTCCCATAGGTATCTGGGGAACATAATGCCAATCTGGTCCAGCAGGACTGCCAACATGGTGCCCTTTGGGTGTTGTTACACTACAGCTCCCATGAGCCCTTGCTAGCATGGCCAAAGGCCAGTGGTGATGGGAACTGTAGTCCAACAACATCTGAAGGACACATTGGCTACCCACCCCTGGTTATTTGGGATTTGTCTGCATAGCACCTTTTTCTTGTTGCTGGGTATACTGTACTCAGTAACACAGACAGCCACCAGATTTGGGATTAAGGAGGCAGTGACAGGGTGTGACTGGATGAATGTTAACTCATCAGTTCCGCAGAACCATTTCACACGCAGAATTCCATACAGTTGCTGTTCTGTTTGCCCTTGCTGTGCTATTCCCATTCTACAGTGGGCCTCCGAACTCCCGTGGACCTTGCGGGGTGCTGGAGCTGGATGTGGGGAGCTGAGGTTGAAAGAAGGAGAGGGACTTTGCCAAGGGCTATGCAATGAGTAGGTGGGAAAGTTGGGACGAGCCTTGGCTCTGAGTAAGGTAAATGGACCCCTGACCATTAGGTCCAGTCGTGACCGACGCTGGAGTTGCAGCGCTCATCTCGCATTATTGGCCGAGGGAGCTGGCGTACAGCTTCCAGGTCATGTGGCCAGCATGACAAAGCCGCTTCTGGCAAACCATAGCAGCTCACGGAAACCCCATTTACCTTCACACCGGAGCGGTACCTATTTATCTACTTGCACTTTGGTGTGCTTTCGAACTGCTAGGTTGGCAGGAGCTGGGACCAAGCAACGGGAGCTCACCCCACTGCTGACTTTCTGATCGGCAAGCCCTAGGCTCTGTGGTTTAACCCACAGTGCCACCCACGTCCCTTTGGCTCTGAGTACAGGTGGACAAATTCCTCCACATTTATTTATTTCACTTATTTCCCATAGATGGCTTTATTTTTCCCTAGATGGCTTTATTTTTATGAGTTTTTTTAAAATCATTGTCGCGATGTCAGAATTTGTTAACTACTTTAACTTTCTTTTGAAAAGAAGATGGGTTAAAAGTTCTTAAATCTTTTTTATAATTTATTTTCAGTGTACTGTATAAACACTAGGGTTAGGCTATTTTTTAAAGGGGTGGGGAGCTTTGGGCAACTTAATGGGAGCAGATCTGCAGAAGCTGATGGAGAAAATGAAAATGGTTAAGGAAAGCACTCCTTAAATAAACAAAACAAAAAACCCGAGTAAACGCAAGTTAGAGAGGACCCAACGTGTCTGGCTCCCCTTAAAGGGCCAGGTTCCTGGGGATTGAGAAACCCCGCCTTCTTCCCCCTGTTTCCCAGCGTGCACTGCAGGGAGCAGGGAAGAGAAAGAAGGAAGGAAAGTCCTGAAGTGGGGGAGGAGTCAAGGGAGAAAAGTGAGTACGTACTGTATAGAGGAGAGAATTCAGGCTTGGGGAGACGGGAGGGGATTTTGACCTAGGGAGGAAAAGCAAGAGGGAAGGTTACGCAGTACTGGAAAGGGAAATGTTGAAGTTAAAGTAGGTTGCTTGCAAAAGGGGGTGGTACTGTGAAATCTCAGGATATCGGTTGGGTAAAACCGATTGGGTAAATCCTTTGGGGATGCTTATGTCTGAGTACCTGGAGAATAATTATACACAGACACATATTCTGCAAAATTCCTTAAAGATCAGATGAAGCGGATCTGGGGAGCTAGTACTGTACTATGATGTTTACATGGCTAGTTGCAAAACCTTGGAGAATACGGTCTGCTTTTGATGGAATTGTGATTTACTTTCTGTTAATGCTGACTTTGGGGGCATTTAATCTTTTGGTGCCTTTGGAAATTGGCATTAATTGCTCCATTGTTGCTTCATTATCCTATTTAATTAAAGGCCATCTGCTTTCTAGAACTATTAGAGTAAAATTGGAATTTCAGTCTGGCTGATCAGTGCTGTGTGTGTGTACAGACATATACACACAGACACCCACACACACACCAGTGTGTGTTAATCATTGTATTTTGAAATACATAACAGGCTCCCCAGAGGCTTGCAGTTTAAAAGATGTGGATGAATATGAGGGAACACGTGAAATAGCAGAAGGTAAATGCGGAAATTGGATCAAACTAGAGTCCCAAGTGAACAATTCTAGAACATATATAATGGAACTAAGCAGATGCACACAGTGTTGAAACTGAGCTATATATCTGTTTCCATGCTCTAGAGCAGAGTTTTCCAAAGTGATGGCTAATATAGCTCCCCACACCCCAGGTTGGTGGAACTGTGCAGGGAGTGAATACAGACCTCAGAGTCGAAAGGGGGCTGAAGTGTTAACCCATACCAGAAGAGGACCAGTGTTAGAAACTGAGATATGAAAGTTAGGAGCTAAACAGCACCTTAAACCTAGGTTATGAGCGCAGCAACGGAATGTATAGGTGTGCTTTTTTATAACAATACAAAGCTGAAAGTGAATGAACTGCACCTAAAATATTGTGTTCATCTTTCACATGGTCTAGTCTTTCCCCTGCCCACCCCTCTTAATATTCTTAAGAGGGTGTCTCCCCTAGAGAGTAGCTGGAAGTGGGGAGGAAGAAAAAGGTCCTCCTTTCCTTCCCCTCTGCAGTTTTAATTTGAAATCTTAGGCGCTGAACTGAGCCCTTAGCTCAGAAACTGCTTGTACTAATGAAATTCCCTGTTGCAAAATGATCCTAGAGAACAATGGGAGTTTTGAACACTGAAGAGGACTAGAGTGGAAAATAAAATTTCTGTGTATTGTTTGAAAATTTAATCAGGAACTATGAGTATCAGAAATAAAAGGCATGGGAATGTACCTTCCTTGCCTATGAGGAACCTCAGTACTTAATAAGATGATTCAACAATAAAACATTATTCCTTATTTTTTATATTTTATGGTTCCTGGGAATGGTGATGGGTGGTTCTTATTTATTATATACAGTATTAATTTAAGAAACAAAACATTGTTTCACTTGTCAATGACAACTTTATAAGCTTATCAAGGGGGTAAATGAACTCAGATGTTTGGGAAACCCTGTTTTGGGGGGCATCAGCAGGCTTTGGGGAACCCCAAGGTTTGCAGAAGGACAAAAAAAATCAGAGGAAAATGCCTAAAACAGAAACACACCCAAACGAAGACTTAGCATATACAGTGGCCATAGAATTGCTGGTTGGATGTTTGGGGCAGGGTAGCGAAGGCAGAGAACTGATGGGGAGGGGGATGGGGCAGCTGGACTCCTGAACAACGGACATTGTGCACTGTAACATTTTGTTGCATATCCCACCTGTTTTTCTAGTCTCAAACAAGATCTAATTCTGGCTTCATAACTTGCTTAATAAGGATATTAAATCTGTTTGCCAGTTTGGATGTATGGAAAACTGGTTTAAATAAGCCTCAATATTGGCAGCAAATCTGGGAGCGTGAGAGGAGGGAAGGGGTCTGGAATGAGTGCAATGGCATGCAGCTTGTTAGGGGGCTGATAAGTTACTTCTGAAGCAGGCCAAAAAGGCCATTTACTTCCTAAATGTTATCTAGAAGCTGTGTTGGTCTGCATCAGTAAAACAGTCCCATGACTCAAAAGCAGTGACCCTGTGTCTAGGCCAGGCATCCCCAAACTGCGGCCCTCCAGATGTTTTGGCCTACAACTCCCATGATCCTTAGCTAACAGCACCAGTGGTCAGGGAAGATGGGAAATGTAGTCCAAAACATTTGGAGGACCGAAGTTTGGGGATGCCTGGTCTAGGCTGTAGCACTTTGGATTGCAGGTGGGACCTTTAATGATAACTACAGTGGTACCTTGGTTTATGAACTTAATCTGTTCCAGACGTCTGTTCTTAAGCTGAAACCATTCTTAAACCAAGGTGCACTTTCCCTTCCACCGTTCGGATTCCATTCTTAGACTGAGGTAAAGTTTGCAAACCGGGACACTACTTCCGGTTTTGCGGACTTCGTAAACCGAATCATTCATAAACAGGACTGTTCTTAAACCGAGGTACCACTGTAAATGCTTTTATATCACCTCACACCACCTTGGCCAATTCTCTGCACATAGAAAGGCTAGGTTAGAACTCTTCTTCCAGACAGTGGCTTGCTATATATAGAAAATATTTCTTTTCTTCACCTGGAAGTGAACACTACAATTTCCTCATTGTGCAATCTCTGTCCTGTCCCCTCCTCCTCTGATGTCTTCTTCTTCTTCTGTTGACCCATATTCTTCCTTTACTCTTTGGTTCTAGCTGTTCTGAGGGACAGAAGCTGATCCCCGGAGATAGAAGACTTCTTGTAGATGACAGCAGTCATGCCTCCCAACAAGGATGCCCCTGGCTGCCTTGGCTCACCTCCCGGTTTGATCTGCCTACCACCCATCTCTGAGGACCTCCAGTTGGTGTGGACACAGGCAGCACAGACAAGCGACCTTGATGGCAACCAGCATCTGCTACAAACTTTCAGCTATTTTCCATACCCCAGCCTCTCTGATCTGGCCTTGCTCTGCCTGCGTCATGGCCTCCACATGGAAAAGGTCAAGGCCTGGTTCATGGCACAGCGCCTACGCTGTGGCATCAGTTGGAGTGCAGAGGAAATTGAAGAGACACGAGCTCGCCTCATCTACCATCAGGACCAGCTTCACTTTAGCTGCCTGCTTGCCAGGAATGATGATGACCCCTGGCACCAAACTTGTAAGAGTCAGGAATATCACCGACCGGTTCCTACCTCTGTGCACCATTCCACTAAATATCCGCCGAACCAGCAGTCTTCCATAACTCACTTAAGCCACTTCACCACAGCCCAAGGAATGAGGGAACTTGGGAGAATCACTCAGGACATTTGGGAATTGAAGGGGAATGTCTTGTCCCACCATAACAAAGTTCAGGAGAACTGTGAACCTTCAGGAACCTCCGTGCAGCTTCACAATACCAAAGAAATCCTTTCTAGTTCTCATCTACCTACCACAACCACCAGCTTGGATCGCAATTTCCATAACTCTCACCCTATGACCTGGGGTCTTACCAAAGCATCCCTGCAGCCGGCTGAACCTGTCACACCTGCAGTGAATGGTGGGAATCACCCAGTGATTCTTCCAGCGGTGTCTTCCACCAAAGCTACCCCATCATCCTCTACAGCTACAGCCAATGTTGAGTCACACAGCCTTCAGAACTATCAGTGCCCTGTGGGGGACCAGCAGCAGGCTTCAGGTTACCTCTCAGACATTCTTCGCAAACCTAGGCGAAAAACAAAGGAGCAACTGGATATGTTAAAGTCCTTCTTCCTTCGTCGTCAGTGGGCCAGGAGAGAGGATTATCACCAGCTGGAGAAGATCACTGGTTTACCACGAGCAGAGATCATCCAGTGGTTTGGAGACACTCGCTATGCCCTCAAACATGGCCAGCTGAAATGGTTTCGGGACAATGCAGGACAGAATCCAGAGCCTGTCTCCTCAATACCTCCTCACCCACTGCATGCTCACCATCCAGACATAAGCCCACTGAAACGGTGCCGTGCAAGCCACCTGCAGCTGCAGGAAAATGACTTGTCAGCACTGTGCCATGAGTCTGGTATGGAGGCTGAGCAGGTGCTGAAGTATTTCAATTCACACTCGCCAGCACCATGCGAGGTAGAGGTATGCTTGGGGGATGAGGACGAAGTAGATGAGGAGGTGGCAGCCGCTATGATAAAAGTAGAAGATGAAGACTATGAGGAAGATGATGATAATGAGGACGAGGAGGAGGAGGATGAAGACTGGGTTGCCTAGGGCTCTTGTGTGAGTGTTGGATGGATATTAGTGATTCTGGACTTCTGAGATAGGTCTGGGGGAAGGATCAAGATTCAACTGGCAAATGTGTTACTAGGTTCTGTTCCATCAAATTCCCGCCCTTAGTCATGGTTCCAAAACACTGAATTTGGTCCCCTTTTCTGTTCCAGCATATTTATGTGTGTCGCCCGCCCCCCCCCCCCCAAGTTTTAGAATTGAAGTAAAATAAATTTGTACCATGCAGTGATGTGTTTAATCAGAGAGTTAGAAAGGTGTAGGATAAGGGGCTTCTTACACCCTTTCTCCAGAATCCATAGAACGAGCCCATTCAGTAGTGTGCTGGACCTATAAATTTCTTTCGTATCAAACTTTCAAATTGCAGCCTTTGTGTTGTGCTCATAGAGTCTAAATTGTTTCCTCCTTCTAGAATCCTGGTGCATTTTTCCTTCTTGCCGTTCTTGAGTTCTAAAGCTGCTACATTCCCTCATTTTAAACGGGATATCTGGGATAAGAGAACCATGTTATTCTGCTTTGTCTCTCTGCTTCCAACTAATTCTTTGACTCCTGCTTGTCAGTGTTTTCCTCACTGGCACAGTGACATAGCTTATACTGTATGACTCTCTGTACCTTCACTTATGGAACAATGTCTTTTTTCGAATTCCACCCAAAAAATATGTAACATCTGGCTACTCTCCCATGTATCAATCCTATTTCATTCTGCTAAGTGAAGCAGCAGCCTAGGGAATACAATGAAGAAACATTTATTTTGGCTTTATAAATCAAAGTCCCTTTACTGACAGATCACATTTTAAAAAATGGAATTTAGACTAAGCTCTTCCAAGCTTTTAGCTCTAACCCACCTCTCCTTTGGCTTTTTTCTGTTTGTTTACTTATGGGATTTTGTTTTTCATTTTTAAAATTGTGGCCCAAAATTACAGTTATAAATATTTGATTTTTGGCAGTTGCCAATCAAGAATGGTGACTTTGTGCCTTAATCTAAGTTGTCTTCCGTTTCATTCTCTCCTTGCATTTTAATTGCCTCTTCTTTGTACAGCTTCTAACTTTTCTTCTGCTCTTGATGATCTTAGGCTAATAGAATTGTAGACTTGGAAAGGACCACAAGCATCATCAAGTCCAACCCCCTGCAGTGCAGGAATCTTTTGCCCAACTTGGGGCTCAAACCCATGACCCTGAGATCCATGGGTCTCATGGGTAAGAGTCTCACACTCTACCAGCTGAGCTCCTTAGGTGGATGTCATCACCCTTTTTTATTCATTCCTGTGCTCACTCTCCCTTTACTGGTGCCTTGATCCATCAGTTTTCACGTTGGTCATATATCCACAGTCATATATCCATTTTGAACTAGATGGTTGATGGCTATGAACTGAAACCCACCACTTTCCATTGCAGCTTACTTGGAGGTGAGGTAAGGTGTAGAGACCATCTCCTTTATGGAAGAAATGGAGGAAGCATTGCTGTTTGTATGCCATCTTTATTCCATCCACAAAGCCAATACTGTCACTGAAACAGGGATGTGTTTCCTACCCTGCTCCCTGCCCCAGAATCTAAGGGATCAAAAGCTGCTGTAAACTCTCAGAACTGGCCCTAAATCATTTATAAGGGGTTATAGGGAAGATGGATTCTGATATTTATGGAACAATGAGTAGGCAGAAGATTGTACATAGTGATACTAATCTGCATTTTTTTTTAAAAAAAACAAACCTATTTATTAAATCACTGTTTCAAGCATTTTTACAGAGTAGCTGAAAAAGCAACAGCTCTTTCCCCTGCAAGAAAAACTAAAAATATTTGTACTGTATAAGCTGGTCATAGAGAGAGAAGGCAGAACATGGGACTGTACAAACTTGTGTGATGTTGGAGATAAATAAAATAGACTGAGGTGTGGATTTAGTTCAAATAGCCATAACTGTGGGATTCTCTTGATAATTAGTCTTATCTTTCAAAGGAATACTTGTCACATCCTTACTCTGGAAAGCAACTTTGGTTATACAGTATGGAGAAAATAGTCCTATATTCTATGCAACTGGAATAAAAAAAGGAACTTTTCTATTGAGCTGCCAGTGGCTAAATTGCAGCTGAGAACTTCAAAAATACATACATACTAGCTTCTCAACAAATGAATCTTATTTCAATTTTGGCAAGTTTATTTTATGATCTACGAACTGCTTTATAAGTTGCAATAGTCTGCTAGAAAATGTCATAGCCTAGTAACACTGAGCCTTGAAATAAGCCTACTAAGTATGCCTTTGATCACCTTTCCTGCAAATATATATTACACCACTTAAGTCTATCACATGTTAGATCTCCTGAAACAATATATTGTGTTACGAGAGAGAGAGAAAGAGAGAGAGAGAGAAAGAAAGAAAGAAAGAAAGAAAGAAAGAAAGAAAGAAAGAAAGAAAGAAAGAAAGAAAGAAAATACTTTTAGTGGGTGGCTTTCCACCAAGGCCCTAAAAATTCGGCAGAGTTTATGCAGGGACAGGAAATACCATCTTGCCCATGTTGAGATTGGTAAGCAGAGAGTAGTTTTCGTCTTCCCTATCTTTGTTGGTGGGCTTGGCTGTTGGATGAATGCCTGTGAGAAAATAAAATGAGCTAGTTGCATATTGTTGGGTTCACACTTCAGTTACAAATGCAGCTTATCACTCAGTTATGTTCAACAAAACCTTTCTGTTTATGGTTAAGTAATGCACTTCAACCTGTATCTACAGCACCATATTGGATTTTGTTGTTGTTTAGTCGTTTAGTCGTGTCCGACTCTTCGTGACCCCATGGACCATAGCACGCCAGGCACTCCTGTCTTGCACTGCCTCCCGCAGTTTGGTCAAACTCATGTTCGTAGCTTCAAGAACACTGTCCAACCATCTCGTCCTCTGTCGTCCCCTTCTCCTAGTGCCCTCAATCTTTCCCAACATCAGGGTCTTTTCCAAGGATTCTTCTCTTCTCATGAGGTGGCCAAAGTATTGGAGCCTCAGCTTCACGATCTGTCCTTCCAGGGAGCACTCGGGGCTGATTTCCTTAAGAATGGATAGGTTTGATCTTCTTGCAGTCCACGGGACTCTCAAGAGTCTCCTCCAGCACCATAATTCAAAAGCATCAATTCTTCGGCGATCAGCCTTCTTTATGGTCCAGCTCTCACTTCCATACATCACTACTGGGAAAACCATAGCTTTAACTATACGGACCTTTGTCGGCAAGGTGATGTCTCTGCTTTTTAAGATGCTGTCTAGGTTTGTCATTGCTTTTCTCCCAAGAAGCAGGCGTCTTTTAATTTCGTGACTGCTGTCACCATCTGCAGTGATCAAGGAGCCCAAGAAGGTGAAATCTCTCACTGCCTCCATTTCTTCCCCTTCTATTTGCCAGGAGGTGATGGGACCAGTGGCCATGATCTTGGTTTTTTTGATGTTGAGCTTCAGACCATATTTTGCGCTCTCCTCTTTCACCCTCATTAAAAGGTTCTTTAATTCCTCCTCGCTTTCTGCCATCAAGGTTGTGTCATCTGCATATCTGAGGTTGTTGATATTTCTTGATATATTGGATTTAGGCAGGAGTTTGTGTCTTATGCAGATCAAGTACCTGGCTTGGCTCAGCAGGAGGAGGAAGTGACAGAATACTTGATACTACAAATCCCAAAAGTTCAAAACCTTGTTTTAGGGGGCCCCTATATATATATATATATATATATATATATATATATATATATATATATATACACACACACACACACACACACACACACACACACATTTAGCTTTAAAAAATTAAGTTTCACAAAACAATATGCACAGACGTTCATCATGTTGTCTCTGCGGCAAAGTGCTGCTTTCTTTATATTGCTTTATTAATGCTCTGTGCAAGCATGCTGAAGTTTAGAAGTCCCCCCCTAAAAGCTATCTTAATTTATATTAGGAATCATTTTCTGTGTTGCAACTCCTTCAACAGAAATTGGGTTTGGATTATATTCATGAACTTTTAAAGCTCTCTTTTACGAGTCCTTGTAGTCTCCTAACTCAGGGAGTCCCCAACTGCTTTTGGCCTAGAGGCTTTGAACCCTGATCCCATAAAAGTGGGCAAAATACAGCTAAAAAAAATAAGCAAAAAATAAAGGCAACCCTCTTCAAATTAAACCCAAATGGGAGTGCCCAAAGGTGCCCTGGTGCCCACAAATAACGTGGGGGGCACAGCCCTAATTCCTGGTGGGAGCAGGGGCATATGTAGGGGTTGGCCCCTGCTAAGGGCACAGGCTCAGGAGTGGCACAAAAACCGCACCTCTCCACTCTGGCTTGGAGTGGCTAGGAGCCCACCTGCCCATCCATGCACTCCCCAGGCTGTTCCTCTGCTGCTCTGACCGAGGGCTCCCTCCCCAGTCAGCCAGTGGTGCTGTTAGAAGTGTGACTTTTTCAGTTTCTAATCCATGGTTTCTCCCAGCTTCAGAGGCACTGATATACCGGTATCTCCATGCCAAGGGCGCAAGTGGGCCTAGGTATGCCTCTGGGTGAGAGGATGGGGAACTAAACAGGTTACTACTTACCTGCAGTGAAAGGAGCGAGGGGTGAATCTCAGCTGAGAAGACAGAAAGAAAAGCAGTTGTTGAAAATGCTCCAACGATAAGCTTTGCCCAATCCATACTCTTATCACAGACTGCTCCTCACCTGTATAGGCTGAGGTCTCTCAATGTTATGCTGTTCTGGCATAGAAACCCCCTCTGTCTGATCTATGGGTTAAAGCCAATAGAGAATTGATCACTGGAAAGTATATGGTGGGGTTCTGAGGCTGAGTGGTGTGTGTCACCCCAACCCTTGGACTGCAACTTGCATTGTAATCATCACTACAGTGAACTATAGTGTACAATGATAGCATTGTTAAGTACTGGAGGAAATATGGAAGACTAAAAGCTGTGTCTGTTAGCAGCAGGGTACTTTCTCACCAGAGAAGATGTTGAGGTTGATGTATGGGGTTTCTTGTTGCTGCCTAGCACTTTGATTTTGCCTCGCCGTAGGCGTGTGTGAGTTGACAGTCATGCTGGAGGTGTGAGAAAAGGCAGGAGAAGCCCTGAAACAAATGGAGAGATGAATGGTGATGAGAAATGCAAGTTACTGTGGCAAGTAATACTAGTCCCATGGCCTTTTCATGGTCATGTGATAATATTATCCTGGAGGGAATATAATCCCTCACCCTGGAACTCACCTGAAGAATAAACTTTGAGTGGAACCTGGAGAAGGAGTAGCTGCAAAATAGAACAAAGTATTATGCCTCAAGTGACTATCGGAGGGTCTGTGGAAAGGTGACAGGAGAAGAACAAAGGTAAGCATGTAGGACAGGCATCCCCAAACTTCGGCCCTCCAGATGTTTTGGACTACAATTCCCATCATCCCTGACCACTGGTCCTGTTAGCTAGGGATCATGGGAGTTGTAGGCCAAAACATCTGGAGGGCCGCAGTTTGGGGATGCCTGATGTAGGACTTTACTTTTCTTAGATACAATAATGTATCTGCCCATTTAAAAGAGGGGACAATTTCCCCTCTTGGACATTGAATAAGCTTTGGAGGAGGCTGAATCTTGCATTCTTCTATTCCTGGTCTTCCATTGCCACCTTTTGGTCTTTTGTATTATCTGTAGTCAAAGCATATACAACATTAATAAAAATAGAGCCTAGGATTCTGAGGTATAGTATACTGTTTCTGATACTGGAGGTATATGCCACTAGCAGCCTTCAATACTGTAGTCTTATGCTTCATGAATTTGTCTAAAACACATTTTTAAAGCCACCCAAGGTGCTGACCATTACAACATTGTCTGGTAGCAAATTCCAGAGTTAAGTTATGTGCTGTGTGACTGAGTTGTTTAGTTGATTAGTCGTGTCCGACTCTTCGTGACCCCATGTGTGACTAAGTACTTCCTTTCATCTGCCAAATTCATTATAAAATATCTATTGGCTTCTAGTACTTTGAGGAGAAAAACTCTATTGGCTTCTAGTATTATGAGGAGAAAAACTCCATACCATGCATAATTTTAGACACTTCACTCTCATTCTTCCACCTTATTCACAATGTAGTAGATTTTCCTCATAAGGGAGTTGCTTCAGTCCCTTGATGATATTCATTACCTTTTTCTTAACCTTTTCCTGTTCTACAATATATTTTTAAAGGTGTGTTACCAGAACTGTGCACAGTATTCTCAAGTATGGTTGCACCATAGATTTGTATAATTGTGTTGGATATATCACCCCTTTTCTTACTATCCCGTACAATTTGGCCTCATAGGCATCTCATCCCTTATTCCAGATAGTTTCTGCACAGGTTAAAAAGCAAAGGTACTAATACCAATTCTTGATGACCAGTATTGAAATAATATAATATATTGTGTTATGAAAATTCTATTTATTCCTACTCTCTGCTTCTTCTTTAGCTAGTTACTGATAGAAGTGAGGATCTGTCCTCTTGTCCCATGGTTTGTAATCATACTCAGGAGTTTTTGATGAAGAATGTTTTGAAAGTGTTTGGCACTATGTTTGACACTCTCAAAGAACTGCAAAATGTTAATGGGACTAGTATTACACTTGTAGTAAACATGCTAGTTTTTATTCAGCAAGTCTTTTTATGTTTGGTAATTCTTCATAATGCTCTCCACCAGCTTTCCTACAATTGACATTAAGCTAATTGGGTTGTACTCTCCTAGATCTCCTTGGATCAGGGGTCACCAAACTAAGGCCCGGGGGCCAGATGCGGCCCAATTGCCTTCTAAATCTGGCTCGCAGATGGTCCGGGAATCAGCATGTTTTTACTTGAGTAGAATGTGTCCTTTTATTTAAAATGCATCTCTGGGTTATTTGTGGGGCCTGCCTGGTGTTTTTACATGAGTAGAATTTGTCCTTTTATTTAAAATGCACCTCTGGGTTATTTGTGGGGCATAGGAATTTGTTCATTTTTTCCCCTTCAAAATATAGTCCGGCCCCCCACAAGTTCTGAGGGACAGTGGACTGTCCTGCTGAAAAAGTTTGCTGACCCCTGCCTTTGATCCGCCTTTTAAAAATTGGTGTTACATTGGCCATTTTCCAGTCCTCCAGTGTGGGGGCTGATCTTACAGACATGTTACATATTTCCATTAAAAGATCAGCAGTTTCACCTTTGAGTTCTTTAAGAATTCTTGAATAGATGCCATTTGGATATGATGTTTAAAAAAATTTAATTTGTCAGTATGGCCTAGGACTTCGTCTCTTGTCACCACTATTTTCCTTGGTTCCTCAGGCTCTCCTCCTGATAAAATTAGTTCAGAAATAGTGACCTGATATATCACATAGTGATATATCTTGTGCAATGAAAACAGATGTAAAGCATTCATTCAGCTTGTCTGCAATCTCCTCTTCCTCCTTTAACACACCTTTGACTCCTTTAGCATCCAGCTACCGGTACCTCCCTAGCTGGTTTCCTGCTTCTAATGTATATAAAAATATTTTAGTGTTGGTCTTAATGATTTTAGTGGTGTGCTCCTTGAATTCTTTTCCCTACCCCAAACTGTTATTGTCTAGTTGAATTTCTTTTGCCAAATTTTGTGTTGCCCTACCTTTTATCTGAAGCTATTTCTTACCATTTATAGAGTCAGTTGGGGTCATCCTAGTGGATCCTGTGGCATGCTGGGTACAAGTGAGAAATCTCTGCTTTTTAATATTATCTAGAAGAGTTTTTACATGGTAAAATAAGGCAACATTGTAAACACCTTAATTCTAAATTTTACATTACAATTCAATCTGCACTTGTTATGTGTGCTGTAGGCCTTATCAGACAGATTATATTAACAGCTCCCACTGACCTTGTTGTGGTTATTGCCATAGCTGCCAAGTTATCCCTTTTTTAAAGGGATTTTCCATTATGCTGAATAGGCTTCCTCGCGAGAAAAGGGAAAACTTGGCAGCTATGGTTATTGCCTTGGTGGGTCCTTGTTGGCAACAGGAGAATACCAGTAGTTCTTTTGCCATGGCAATGTATTAAGTACTGAGCACTAAGCCTTGATAACACAAAACAGTGTGTGACGAGGACAAGGCTTCTCTTTTCATGGGCATATTATATCAGTGGCTCCTGGTTCTCAGAATTCTCTGTGACACTGAGTTTTTGAAGAACAAAAACAACATATCCATCTTATCTTTTCCTTTTCTAGATAAAGGACAGCAGTTGTGGAGACTCACTTGCCAGTTTGATAGCTGGCTGATTCTGGAAGAGATTGCATCCATGGAAGATGAGCGACTATGGAGAATAAAGGCACAAAAAGTCCAGGAGTCACTGGTGGGAAGGCTAGATAGGCAAGCAGACAGATAATATCTATGCATTGCCTCTACTAAGAGGTCTAGATTCCTAAACTAGAATTCAATTTTTGATGATAGGCTACTGGACAGAGGAGGGATCATAGCATGAAGTGTACTGTGTTTAGAGTTGGAATTTTGTTTTACTTAAAGAGGACGAAATAAACTGAAATTCCTCTGGAATTGTGAGCAAACTCCTACATTTTTACTGTTGTTTTTATAACAATGCCTCACACCTGCAACCAATGAATATGTATTTCCTGTTTCACCTACCTGACTACCTCACTGGAGTGCTGGGAAATAGGTTGTGGTGTAACTGCAAAATATGAAACAGGTTACTGTAAAGACAGTAACAACATACTGTGCTAGAGGAAAGATGTTGGTCTGAGTCATTATAAGGAAGGTAATAAATACTCAAGAGCCAAAAAGGCATGTGCAAACCTTTACCCTGATTTTATAGAGAAATATTTGAGCATATGTTTGTACCTGTCCATCCCTCTCGGGGACACATGTTGGATTGCATGTGTATACATGTGCAAATGCATTTTTAGATGGGTAAGTAGCTACTTATTGTTATGTGTTCAGGGCCAGAACACATGCATTCACATGCTCATACACAAACAGATACACTGTAATGTGAACATTTGCTCAAGGCAGGGCATTGATACATGCCTACAGAGGCCCCATCTTTCTACCTACCTCTGGGTGATGGATGTGTGACACCAACTGGCCTTGGAGTGCTGTTTCTGCAGCAAATTGAAATGAATTTTGTTCAGTCAGGGTCAAAGGCATGTGACTGTGCCCCAGTTGTTTTGCTGTCCTGTGGCCTCAAGCTCAGCTCTATCGTTTTGCCACAGTTAGATTGCTGTCTACATTTTCTGTGCTGCAGCTCCTGGTAAATGTTCCAATAAGCAGAACTAACACACTGACCTGCTACTCTGGCGGTGTCTCGGAAAAGCCTGTTGAGAGAAAAGGGTGGGTTTGCATGACCCAAATGCAAATATAAGTAACCTGCAGGGAGGTTGATTCACTTTTCCCATCCCAACATTGACAAAGGCATAGAGGAGCAGAACTTGTTTCTACCAGCAGATGGTGTCTGGAACTCAATCACAAAAAATGTGGAAACAAAATAATTGGTATGAGCTTTTGAGTGCATGCACATAAAAGCTCATACAAATGACAGATTTAGTTGGTCTCTAAGGTGCTACTGGAAGGATTTTTTTATTTTGTTTCGACTACGTCAGACCAACGCGGCTACCTACCTGTAACAAAAAAAGTTATTTGTTTCCAGCAATGGACTCCTACCTTCATGTTGTCCCACTTTTTCTTCAGTTCCCTGTTCTCTCTCCGTATTGCCTCCAAATTCCTAAGCCAAGGGGAGGAGGGGGAAAGAAATGGAAGATAGGTGGTCTGACTAATTATTTTACAATGCCTTAAGTATTCTTCCAGTTATACTGTTGACCCTTTAGGTGGGAACATTTTGGCAGAGAGATCTGGGATGTAGGTCTGTGGGGTCATACAGACCAATAGTTCCATTTCACATTAACATGTTATAGTGTCTAGTACTAATGGAATAAGAATATGAAGTCTTTTTTAAAATAACAGTATACATTTTTATCCCCAATTCGTTGCTTTATGTGAATAATGTTAATGCAGGAGCCCACTCCACCCCTTACCAGGATTCTGCCATCAATCAATAATAAAAGAGCTTCTTACAAATTAAACAAGAATTCAAGAATATTTCATATGAACCTTCTTTATATTGTTTTAAGGAGGGGGAATAGGATATACTGTACTGGGAGATAATGACTGGCCCAAGATCACCAAGTGAGTCTTAGGACTAAACAGGGATTTGAACTTAGGTTTCTGCAGTCCTAGTTCAACACTTTGATGGTCTTCCTCATGATGGTTCTACTAAATCCTACAGCTACAACTAACACTGTTTGCCTTAGTTCATGGGAACACAACCTGCTTTTCCTGGATAGTTCGTTTCTGGTGAGCTTCCTGAAGAGCTCCCTCTGCTTTTGAAGCATTGTGTTTGTAGAAAGAAACTAAAAGCTCCATCTGTCCCTTCTGGAACATGCACACCTAGGAAGAGAAACAAAGGGAATGAAATAAAAGGATTGAAAAGTTGGGGGGGGGAACCAGTCTGCAACCCAGTCAGATGGGTGGGGTAAAAATAATAAAATTAATATTATTATGTGCTCTCCTGGTCAAATCCAGGGACTGTGACTTGCTTCAGGAGATCAGAAATGGAATATGGGTCCTTTCAACTCTAAGGAACATACTAGACAGGAAGCAAGTGGCATAGTGCAGTGGTACAGCATTTGCCTTATATATAGATGGTCACAGGGTAAATGGGGCAGTGACCCACTCATTTCAGTCTGCCCCCAGTTAGTCCCCACTTGCCTACCTCCTTACAACCAGCCCTGTGAGTGGTACTGGTTGTCAGCTTCCTCCTCCTTGGACTCAGTTTTACCCTTGTACAACTTGACAGGGAGAAATATAGGAACAAAACCAGAATTAGTGGGCTCTGTCTGTCTTAGGTTCCACCTATGGTGGACCTCTTTGCCTGCTGCCCTGCCATTCCCAATGGGCACCAGCCACCACAAGAAACAGGTTCAGTATCTACCAATCAGAGTAAAGGTAAAGGGGCCCCTGACCATCAGGTCCAGTCGTGCCCGACTCTGGGGTTGCGGTGCTCATCTCGCTCTATAGGCCGAGGGAGCCAGCGTTTGTCCACAGACAGCTTCTGGATCATGTGGCCAGCATGACAAAGCTGCTTCTGGCGAACCAGAGGAGCGCACGGAAACGCTGTTTACCTTCCCGCTGGAGCGGTCCCTACTTATCTACTTGCACTTTGATGTGCTTTCGAACTGCTAGGTGGGCAGGAGCTGGGACCAAGCAACGGGAGCTCACCCCATTGCAGGGATTCAAACCGCCGACCTTCTGATCAGCAAGCCCTGGGCCTAGACTCTGTAGTTTAACCCACAGCACCACCTGGGTCCCTTACCAATCAGAGTAGACTGGGCTAAATGAACAAATTGTCTGACTTAAGGTTATATAGTTTTGCATGTTCACTCCAATCATATGAGATTCACATCATGTTGTGCAAGTGAATCAGAGTTTGTGCTAATGGCTGTAATTGAACAAGGTGATAAGAGCCCCTAAATTGTTTTTTAACTCTGAGAAATTAAGAAACAACCCAAAGCTCCCCCTAGCAAACTCATGGGTTGTTTCTTAATTTCTCAGAGTTAAAAAACAATTTAGGGGCTCTTATCACCTTGTTCAATAAGAGCCCCTAAATTGTTTTTTTTAACTCTGAGAAATTAAGAAACAACCCATGAATTTGCTAGGGGGAGCTTTTAAAAAGGAAAATTGACAGAAAACTGGCACAGGCAGCTGCAAGCTTGCTCCATTCAAACAGTTGGCTAAAGGTAAGTACTGTGTACAGTACTGTAATGAATGGCAGGGTATCTACCAGTACTTAAAGTGCAATATAAAGACACAGTAACAACTTTGGAGATAAAATTCCTGTTCAAAATGTTGGAAAAAAACATGTTGCAAAAGTGTATCAAGTCGATAGACATCTGTAGTGGGCATGCAGAGCTAGTGGGGTGCAAAGGGGCAGGTCAGGAAGGGAGAGGTTCCTGAAAATATTGGAAATGCAGCAATTACAATACCTGAAATTCCTAGACAGAGAGACACCCTTTACACTTGTGGCACCCTGTTATTAGAATTCTCTCCCATGGTCAGCTTTCCCGGCATCTACATTGCTGTATTTTCAGCAGCAGGTGAAGACCATTTAATTTTTACAGGCCTTATAAATGCGTTCACTGATTTAAATACTGCTTGATTCTACTGTGGTATCACTGTTTTCATTAGACTATGCTTTTGTTATTATTATTTTAATACTTGTAGACTACTTTAGAAACTTTGTTGTTGAAGATGTGATATATACATATTTCCCAAATAAATAAATACCTTTATTATTGTCACTACAGTAATATCCACCAATGAGAAGTAGTATCTTGCTCAGGGGAGGAAGCTGGTCCATAAATACCAAGGCTTGTGAGATACACATAAAATGGCAATCCTGGCAGATTTTAATGTTCAGGTGCTGCTGATTCTGCTGAAATTCTACCTGATTATTAACTACTGTAGTTGGTCTGCATATTTATATGGCTCTTTTATCTAGATTTGTCATAGTAATTAATTAGCTAAGTTGGCAAAGAGGACCACTATTATTATTAACCCTTCCCCAGATTGCTTATTAACTAGTCCTATAAATGACCTTGGATTTACCCCAAGCCATTGGAAATGGGGTGAAATGTAACTTCTTTTCAAATCATATTCATTGTTTATTAGGATAGGAAATTAAGCTGCTACAGCTGCTTCCAGACTTGCTATTTTGCGGCTAGGATTCAATCGCATACAGTATTACCGTAGCAAATCCAGGTTGCTCAGTGTTTAGTTTACTTAATGTAAATTATGGGTGGGTTTCTTTGCTTATTTGTATTGTGAGTGGAACAGTGTGTGTATGTTTACATTACAATGTAGCCGAAACAAATTCCAAGTATGTTGGAAAATGTACTTGGCCAATAAATTATTAAATTAAATTATTATTATTATTATTATTATTATTATTATTATTATTATGGTTGGACAGTGTTCTCGAAGCTACGAACATGAGTTTGACCAAACTGCGGGAGGCAGTGCAAGACAGGAGTGCCTGGCGTGCTATGGTCCATGGGGTCACGAAGAGTCGGACAGGACTAAACGACTAAACAACAACAACAACATTATTAATTTATTTATTTATTAACACAAGCCAATTTTTAAATAACAAGCTTTTGAGGGGTAAAGAAAGTGATAGAACATGTACTGGAAAGTAAGAGATATTTGCTTGGTACGGTATAACCTCCCTACAAACAAATTGGAATGAATGTTCATTATGCAGCCAATTTCACAGAACCTCCCTGAAAACTTTGCACAAACAAATGAGATTAATGCTCAATAAACAGGTTGCCTGAAGCAATTTTTGTTTCTTCCTTGTTTGCAGGAAGGACCTCTTAAACATACTTCTGAATACATTTTCAGCATACACTTCTCCCACTATCTTTAAGCTAACCTGCTTTTTCTGACTGGATTGCAGATCTGTCTTTAAGCTAACCTGCTTTTTCTCAAAGACCCACAATTCCACAAATCCACTCCATGTTTCTTGGCTGTCACCAGCATTTTAGGACCTATGAGACAATGCTCACAGGGTATGTCATTCTTACCTGAGATAGATGGGTGATATAGTTGAGAGCAGTTTCAACAGGGCTTTTGAAAAACTTTTTTTCATCTTCTTTCATCTGTAGATCAGAAACACAAAGAGGACAAGATAAGGCCCAGACTCTTTATTATCTTCCAAAGAGGTAAAGCAAACTGAGATATTCTAGGTTTAATCAGCTGGTGATGTATTTAAGAGACTGATGTTCAAATCCTCTGTTTAAACCATGGCTAAGTGTGAATGCAAGATGTGGGTGGTGCTGTGGGATAAACCACAGAGCCTAGGGCTTGCCAATCAGAAGGTTGGCGGTTCGAATCCCCGCGATGGGGTGAGCTCCCGTTGCTCGGTCCCAGCTCCTGCCCACCTAGCAGTTCGAAAGCACGTCAAAGTGCAAGTAGATAAATAGGTACCGCTACAGCAGGAAGGTAAACGGCGTTTCCGTGTGTTGCTCTGGTTCGTCAGAAGCGGCTTCATCATGACCTGGAAGCTGTATGCCGGCTCCCTCGGCCAATAACGCGAGATGAGGGCCGCAACCCCATAGTTGGTCACGACTGGACCTAATGGTCAGCGGTCCCTTTAAGTGTGAATGCACAAGCATGCAAGCATTAACAGCAGAGTTACTTCACTCATTCCCTCGCCCTGCTGCACACACATGCATGTTTTCACAGCAAAACACATGGCCACTTTACCCTTTCTACAGAAAACCTGAATTGATGTTAGCTCCAATTGAGCACTAAAGAGTGGGTTTTCATGGGGAAAGGAAAGCTTCAGGGCAAAAATAACTAACACTCGGACATAGAGCTTTTATGCATGGACTTGTGACTGGAAAGAGTAGGGCAAAAAGGTAAGTAAGAATATGGATTGAAACTCCTTTGCAAATTAAAAGTGCATTATGCATACTGTATTTTAATTGCATCCCCTGAAATACTCTTACTGATTGGTGTGCTGCTCAGAGAAACAAACTAAGAGGAAGGTGCGTTTGGCAAACCCTCAACGTGATCAACTCCCGCCCGGAAACCTATGTCCCTACTGTGGAAAGACGTATAGATCCAGAATTTGCCTCCACGGTCACTTACAGACTCACTGTTAAGACCATATTAATGGAAGACAATCTTACTCAGCCACGAGTGATTGCCAAAGAAGCTGTTCAGAGCAGAAACCTTGCTCAGTCCAACTCCTGCCAGCCCCCAGCCCTGTATTAATAACTAATTAAATTAGACAAGTGTTTTCAAAATTGTAACATTTTGGCCTTATAAGAAAGTCTTGTGTATACTGAATGCTCCCACTTTCTTGGGAAAGCCTTTATTCTTTTGGGCTCCATACATGGATGGAAGCCATTAATCATGGGCTTTTCCCCCCTTGCCATACAGCCCTAGCAAATTGTTTGCGGGTAGGTTGCATCTTTTTAAAAGGGCCGCTTTGTAAACATAACCACATCCTCAGATAGGAAAAGCTAGCAGCCCTGGATCTCTCTGGTGGTGAAGGTGGCTGGATCAAAATTGTGCCATCTTTCATAATTCTGCTCAATATTTCTTTCTCTGTTTCATAAAAAGAACTCCATACATTAGTCAAAATGGATGTGGTACAACTAGAACATCTGTGTTTCAGAAAGTCCATGGAAACAAAGGAGAATATAAGATTCCGCTTTAGAGAAACTACAACTTACATTATTATTGAGAAGCAAATATTTGCAGCTGGTTCCACATGATGGGCATTTATCTGTCAGGATTAAAATGCAAAAGGTGTTAGAATAATATGTGGAAATTTATTATAAATAATATAAAAGTTATTCTATCACAAGATGGGTCAATCCTCTATAATTATGAACGAATCTTCAAAATTGTGGAAATTGTTAGATCAGAGGTGACCTATATAGTGAGTTCCAAATGTCATCGGACTCCCATCTCCCATCATCCATGACCATGGGAGTTGGGAATCCAGCAATATATGGAGGCTACCATGTTGGCTACCCTTGCATTAGATGGTCTTTAAAAAGCAGATTTGAAAATTTTAGTGCTTCTGACTGCTGGCTTTTGATCAGTCAAGTTCTATTGTACGGCTGACGAATCAAAACATAAGCAATATGTTTACATGTGCAGGACACAAGGAACTAATAGGAAAGTTCACTACCTAGTCATCTTCTGAGGGTGTGTGTAGGAAGGCAGCATTGGTGACTGAATGTTGCATCCCAGACATGGTATAAACATCACGCTGTTACTCTTACCTGTACCAGCACATTTTTTGCAAAATATGTGTCCACAGCTGGTGACGTAATAGTCAGATGCGTCCTGGATAAAGCACTGATTGCAATGAAACCAGTCCATGTTGCAAGAAGGACAGGTGAGGCAGAGGTCCTCCCTCAGCTTCTGTTAAGAAAGGTGTATCAGGAGGATATGTCAAATTTTACCAGTACATGGCACATTGATTTGAATGGAATAGTTAAACTTAATCCCTTCCCTTTGAATTGCAGGTTCAGAAAATCACAGGATTTAAAACTGTAGCAGTCAAGAATAAAATATTATGAGATGCAGTTCTGCTGCACTATTAGCCAAGAGTCCAGTACTTTGTGGCCACCACCATAAGACAGAAACGTGAATCTGAGGTGCAGATCCTCATGGCTGTTGTTTTTTAAAAAACAGCAACACTATCGTCCTGCTTTGAAATGACAGTTCACATCTGTGTTGTCATATTGATGTTTCTGTCCACAGTGGTGCTGCAGCAGAGGCAACCAGATCTATAATTTTAATGGTGTACTTTGTTTGCATTGGTGTAAATCATGATTAAGCAGCAGCTTTTTCTGGCCTCAGCACCAGATTTAGGGTGGTTTGGGCAGTTGCCCCGTACAGGGTACTGAGCCAGGGGGTGCAAAATCGAGAAGATCCGTAATTGAGAAGATCCATTTTGGGGCACCAAATTTTGGGCTCAGTCAGGGCACCATATTACCAAAGTCCACCCCGGTGGGCTGCAAAATTAATGAGCAGATCGATGGGTCTCTGTGCCTCATAACCATGGGTTTTGTTTTTGTTTTTTTGTACCACAGCACACTGGGGTATCAGTCTCTACAGCCACAGCAGGTGCTTCAGCCTTTCAACAGTGTTTTACTTCACCCCAAAAGGCATGCTCCTCCACTGTCTCCTATGACAGATGGATGCCAACAAACACTGGGTCTATGACTTTTGCAACGTACCCGTGGACCTGAATGCAAGGTTAGGATTTGACAGTGGATTTGAGGTACCTTAATGTGCAACAGTGTGTGGATCCAGATTCATTTTTTGCACCACACTGATGTGCCTATGTGCTGAAACCATTATTCTTTACTGTTCAATCTGAAGAGTGTGATTTGATGGTAGATTTTGGAGGGCAAAATCCAAAGTATACATTTTTTCACACACTTACAACCTGGTGTTTGATCCATTGTTTTTTACTATGTGAGTCCATGGATATACAGATGTGAGTGGGAATTTGGTGACAGGATCTGTATAGTGGATTCATGTTTCTGTGCCATGGAAGCACCTTAGGTGCATTTAGGTCTGTGCTTTTATGGTGCAGTCCCTGAAAAAGGATGTTGAAAATGGTTTGAGGGTGTTTTTATACGGCCTGCACACAAAAATCAAATGACTTTAGAAAGATCCACCTGTTTATACACACAATAGATTAGTATTAGTCTTTTAAGGCACCGCGAGTGTGTGTTGTGTCTCCTAAAATGGACTAAAAGGGACAATTGTCTGAAAGCAGGGACAATTTATGGTATCAAGGACAGGTACTAGAAAATAGGGACTGTCCCTGCCATCAGCTGGAGGCAAAGTCCTATTGAGAACAACAAAGAAAGAACATGACTTAAAGGAAGTGCTGAAGGAATCCGTATTTCGAAAGCACCTTTCCCAAAAGGGTCAGGGACCAGGGTCCCCCACCCCACACCCACTAATAAAAAGGATTTTCATCAGAACACTCCTTCAATACCTCTTTTCTTTTTACCCCCACTCTTCTAACCCGCCTGTTTTTCATGCAGCGATTGCCGTCTGAAAAGTCAGTTACTGTATAAAATTCTCAAATTTATAATTTAAAGCAGGGTCGCTTCACACGCCGATAGCCAAGGCAAGTTCCCAACCCCCCCCCTCCCCCGGCTCCTGCCTGTTTCCCGCCCTTTTCCCGAGACTACTTGGCCGCCTCGGCGCTGAGCGAAAAACGACCGTTAAAAAAGGCGGGAAACGGTTTGCGCGGAGGGAGGGAGTCCGGCGCGAGGACTGAAGGGGATTAAGGAGAGGGGGGGAGGGGCGCAGATGGAGGGCGACGTTGTGGCTCTGGAGAGAGAAGCAGGCGTATAAAAATGGCAGGGGTGGGTGGGTGGGTGAGGAAGGGGTTTTTAGGATAGGATGGGGGATACTTTGTGAAAACTAAGAAAAAGGAATGGAGGCAGAGGAGAGAGGTTGGGGAATATGAAAGCGGCCTCTGAGAGTTGGCGGGGACGGGCACAGAGTTTCTGCAATAAAAGTCGGTGGGATTCAACTTAAGTATTACTCAAGAGTTGACCCGCTGAAAACCATGAACAACTTGTGGCCATTAATTTCCATGGGTGCCCCCACCCCCACCCCACTCTGAGTTTGGTTCATGGTCCAGCGGGGGTTTGGATGGGGCAGGGAAACGTTTCTGGTCCCCATTTTTCTTGCCCTTAAAGGCATAATTTCTGCGCCAGCTCAGTGGGTGATTTTGGGATGCCTCCTCGTTGGTGAGAAAAAGCAAGGAGGTTTTGGCAGGGGTTGTGGATCCTCCTCGTTGGCTCCTTGGATCTGTCCTTGGGTAGCTTTAGGGAAAATGGTAGACACTTGTCAGTAAGCAGCACAGGAAGATCCAGCAAGTCCAAGCATTTCCAACCTGCTTTTTCTTAGCCTCAGGAAGCTGCGCTGCTGGAATCTCCTCCTGCTGCTTAGTGAGAGAAACCTGCCAAAATACTCTCCAGGAAGTGAGGAGCAATAAGGGGATAAAATGACTTTTGAGGGCCGTGGATGCAGGAGGAGCCTAGGATGGGGAGGAGAAGCTAAATATGGAGGGTGTGGGATCCTAATCTGTGGAGTTGTGGTCCTTTTAAATTGATACCAGAAGGAGGCAGAACCAGCAAGGCCAGGGTGGATTCTATTTCATAAAATTAATACACCACTTGATTGTTTAAAAAATCCGGAACAACAACCCTCAAAGCAGTTTGCAAAAAGGTAATCCGGTAAAATGAAGACGAATTCACAACCCTACTTTAAAACATACATGTAAATTAAAATAGTAAAACAGATTAAAATTACTTCAACTTTCTAAGCATCTGGGTAGGTGTGTCTAAAAGGGAATGTTTTTAGCAGGCGCTGAAAAAGAATACAGGGAAGGCGCCTGCTTGATGTCAATTGGCGGGGAGTTCCAAAGTGTCACTTGAGTTTTTACAAATGCGGAATGGGGATTATGTGGCACCTGTGGCAGTGCCAATTATGCCAATTGAAGCGGCCAAGTAGATGCATGTAGGGTATGATCTCAGAGATAAACTGGTCCCAAGTTATTCAGGACTTTATATGATAATATGAATATGCCTTGAGCTTTGCTTGGTAGCAAATTGGCAGCCAATGCAGATTTCTGAGCGCAGGTGCTATATGCTGACAAGGCCTTGCCCCGTCAGCAATCGTGCTGCAGCATTCTGCACTGACTGCAGCTTCCGAATCAAGCGCAAGGGAAGCCCCACATACAGCACATTGCAGTAATCCAGTCTTGAAGTAACCAGGGTGTGAACTACTGTGGCAAGGCCTCTCGGCTCAGGAATAGCTGTAGCTCTCGAACCAGGCGCCATGGGCGTAGCCAGGGTTTATTTTAGGGGAGCAGGCATTATGTTGGGGGGCGGGGAACCTGAGTTATCTGCAACACAATTGGTCAGTTAGTATTTGTATTTGTTTACGCCCGTGCCTGCCACAGTTGCTAAAATGCACTTACTGTATATACTACTCACTGAGTATCCAGTGAAAGAGCTGGATCCAGAAGCACCCTCAAACTATAGGCAGCAATTGAATCCTAGTTCAATTTTGAGATCGGGGATGTGGAGGGAAGGAATTAGTCATGAGATGTTTACTGCAGTTTTGCTTCATGTCAGTTCCACTTTGATCTTGTTATTCCCTTTTTTTCTTTCGTTCACGAGACTGCCTGAACCCACAACTCTAATGGATTGTTGTGCAGTTACTGCTGCTGCTGAGTCGCCACGCACTACCCCTGCCTCCCCACACCCTGCTTTTTCTCATTCTCTGCTGTTATCTTCTCTCCTTCCCAGCCCTGACCTTTGCTCTAGCCTGTTCCTGCTGAGATGACGATAAAAAAGAGTCAAGGGTGCTCCCCAAAGGCTGGACTTCACCCCCACATTGCAGGAGAACGTGCGAGATCAGCAGAGATAGCAGAGGGAGAAATGTGCCAAGCAAGGGGAAGTGGGGACATTGAACAGAAGGTGCGGGGGAAGAAGGAAGAGGAATAGTACACAGGAAAAGTGGGGGCACACAAAATCCTGTCATTCTGGTCCTCCCCCCCCCCCGTTGTCAAGTCTCTTTTCTGATTTTCCAGGTCTGGAAGATGAGGGGCTTCCAAAAGCAGGTCCATCATGGAGCAAAATCGGCACTCGTGCCACTTTTTAAAAGGGGATTACTGTACAGTACAGTATATTGGCAGTGCGCACACACCCACACCCCAAGCTGATTAGGGAGAAAGATTAAGGTTGTTAGTGTAATAGACGCTGTTGAGCAATAAACAGATAAACTGAAGCATCACCACAGTGAATGGTAGCGGCCCGGGCAGCAGAGACGGAGAAACCCGTTTCCGGAAACCGCTATTATTTTCAAAGAACAATTTTGTCAGTGTGTGCCCTTACTGAAAGGCTTTGAGTGAGTGTCAGCATAGGGTACTTTACAAGACTGGGGTGGGGTGGGGTATGAACCTAAACTCATGTTCTTTCAAACTGAAATGTAACAAAAGGGAGCCACAGTTGCAGGGGTGGTGGAGGAAAAGAAGAGATTGGTAAAGCGCTGGATTGGATACGCGTTTTGTGAGGAAATCCAGCAGCATGTAAACTTGGCTTTGCGTGCTTACAGTATCGGTGGTAACCAGAAAAGTATTGGGGTTAACGAAAGGAAAGCTTTATTTTTAAATTTTACATCCTGCCCTTCCTCCAATGACTGCAGGGTGGGTCATAGTAATGAAACACGCAAATAATATAATGCACAATAAAACAATGCAGCAAAGTTAAGTTTGATCTGTGACCTAAAAGCTTCTGTGGAGAAAAAGATAATTGGAAGGGGGTGTAGAAAGAGGAATACCAGTACAATAGAGTGAACAATAGAGTGAATACCAGTACAATAGATTGAACATATTCATGTATGCCTATTTATGTATGCACAAGAGCAGACCATAGCCTGGCGTCCTATGGTTCATGGGGTCACGAAGAATCGGACACGACTAAACAAACAAAAACAAGCTAATTTATGTATAGTGAGAATTCTTTAAAATTGTGCAATTAAAGAGTTGGTCATTTCTTTCTGAAATGAAATGAACCCGTTAACCTGAGGAACTCTATGTCACGTGATCCTATGACAATATGGGATCATGTAACAGAGTTGTTGGGGCTAGATTCCAGTTGTGGTGACACTGCTCAGGTAACGAGCTGGTGCCTCGCGGGTTAGGCTGCCGATTAATGTGTGTTCCACACCCCCTGCAACAGCGAACGGGGCATCTTTGATACTATTAGAAGACGAGACCGAACAAGGCATAACGAGAGTCAGTTGCATAGGAAGGCGGGCGAGATCCCAAAGCGACAACACGACCAGCTTCCGTGGATGAGTTTTAAGCGGAGAGGTAAGGCGAGAGGGAGGAGGAGTCTATCTCTGCCTCTCCTGGAGCGAATAATTATCTCCCCCCGCCTTGCCCCAGGACCGGCAGCGGCTGGTTCAGCAGAAGAGCAGGGGAAAGGAACTCAAGAGGGAGAAAAACAAATGCAGAGCGGAGAAGCGCAAGAGCTGGTCTGCGAGAAGGCATGAGAAGCCGAGAGACCTGGTGGAGAGAGAAGCTCAGCTGGGACAACAAAACCGGCGAATCGACCATCAAAGCGAGAGAAACGCTGTGATGAGAAACCACCCTGGCACTTAGAGCGATCCCTGTACAAACTGAGCCACAAGGAAGATCTAGGAAAATCTTTTTAGAGCAAGCGCCACTGATCAGAATAAAACTGTGGTAGTGAGTGTGTGGGAGCTGCACAAACAAGATCAAACCAGTCGGCTTCCCCTGCACTGTTGTGCGGTTCTCCTTCCCTTCAGGGCAAACTACAAAAAAAAAGAAACAGCAACAACGTGAGATTGGAATCCCACATCATCTGCACCTGTGATTTGGAGCGGGAAATATCGTACTGTACTTACTGCATGTGAGAGAGGATCAGTTTGATATCAGAACCAAAGGAAATCTAGCTGCCGACACCCAGATCAAGAGAGAAGAGACCTAACTCAGTTCTAACAAATCCAGCATTTCTGGTATTAGAAAGGAAGTTTCTAATCAGAGGAAGAAGATACAACTCATTTGCTTCTAGAAGAGAGACAACAGATCTGGCCATCACCTGAAGCACAGACTGGGACATCTTGACTAAAGATTTCAGACAGCGTCCCCCAAAGTGGACTGGCAGAGCAAGACTGGGAACAGGTATAATTTGGAGCTGGAAAGTTTGCAGAAGTCCATTTTCACAAGATTCAAGCCTGTAACTGGACCATCAGACACAGAGTGAATCCAGAGTCATTCCAGTTCTAGGAGAGCCATCCACAACCTCTAACCTATAGTTACTTGGTGCTGACTAGTTCAACACTATGGAGGATGGAGCACGTCATCGAGGTGGTTCCGAGAAGGGTTCTGATAGCCCTGAAAAACCAGGAGGAGGTGGTGTTGCACTCAAGAAAGAGATTGGGCTGATGAGCGCATGTGGCATTATAGTGGGTAAGTGGAGACTCTGGTGGGATGTTATTTTCTCTGCTGAGCTGGACAATACTATCTTCTCATATTGGTCTAACATTGGGTGATATTCATCCTCTCCTATCACCCAGGAAGCAGAGATCCTGCTACTACCCTCTATCATGGCCATGGATCTTCTGTCTTTCCTGTAGCAGTGATTAGCACCATGCCCCAACTTGGCTAGGAAGTTTCTACCTCATATTCTGCAGTTACCAGAATGAGGGATGAAAACCTTCCTTCTCTTTATTTATTTATGCTCCTTTCTAATTTTAGCCACCATTTCTTTTTTTTTTCTGTTTGTCTTCCTTTCCTCCTTTCTATAAATACCTTAGAGCTGTCAGTTCACATCACCAATCCGTTTAGAGCTAGTCTTTCCAGCACCACCAACTGAATTCCTCTTAACCCCAGCCTGTTTCATTCTCCATTGAGATAACCAGATTCCTGGTCAATTCCCAGCTCATTTTGCTGTGGTACACCACCCTAAGCCCTTCTATGTTTTGGGACACACAGAATCACTGATAAAACACTAAAAACATTAGCATCTCAGCAGTGGGTGTGGAATGCTTGTATGTACTGCTGTCATGGCCCAGAAGGAGATCGATCTCAGGAACAAGCAAGAATGGGAGACTACACAGCTGATTGCCATGGATGGGGTTGCAAATTCATGGCGGGCAAGATTTCTCTGAACTGCCCCTTGCCAAAGTAAGTAATGAAGTCCTCCAGTTGTCCCTGCCTCATATGGAGATGCAACTTAGACTCTTGAGCTGCCGTGTGGTTTGGGGTTTTTTGTTGTGGAGATGGTTGTTTTTGGTTTTTTGTATTTTGTAATTTATGTGGAATTTTTTCAGTTTGGTTATGTATTTTTATGTTTGTTTTATTGTTTACGACTACTTTAGTTATGCATTTTTTAATGTAAGCTTCCGTGAGCATGGTTTGAACCACAGAAAGGCGGCATACAAATAAAATTATGTAGGGTTCCATGGCCTAGGGGACTTCTGATTTAAAGGCTGCCAGCAGAGCCATGAGGGAGCAGATTGTACCTTTACAGTTCCCCCAACAGTTAGTCACTGGAGTTTGTTTTCCACTCCAGTGCAGCTGGAACTTGGCTCTCGGAGCATGTTTGTTCCAACTCCATCAGTCTCATTCCAGATGGCTTTGTTTCAGCAGGTGCCAGGAGACCACTGAACAAACAGAGGAGGACGAGGACGAGGAAGCACTTTGAAAGAGAGAAAACCCTTGCTTCCCTACTTGTCTAAGCCTCACTCACACCCAAATTCTACCTACTTATTGAGCCCTCCTTCCACTGCATCTGCCCCCCATTCCACAGTGTACTGCACTGCTCTATGCTTTCTCTCCATTTCTGCACCCTAGGATGGCAAGTTGTCATCTATCAACACTTTTCAGTATTCCTTGCCCTGCTTCTTTGGTTCTGTCTTAATCAGGAGGATCATTAAAGCCCACCTTAGGGAGAGTTTCCACTTTCCCAAACCATGACACATAACCAGTTCCTCCTGTATTTCTTTCCACATATTCAAGCCACTCCAGCCTTTCCCGCATCCCTCTTTCTTCCCTTAGCCACCCCCTGCCCCATCTTCTCAAGTTTTGTGTATAATTCTCTGGCCCCTCTCACTTCCATTGGCCTGTAGCAATGCAGCCCAATCCTATCCTGCAGCTGGTACTTTTAGCCACACCTCCACCCAGCCCTTTGGCTTCAATTCACAGCTGCAGAGTTTTAATTTTCTTAATGAAAAATAGTGGAATGATTCTGTGCGATGGGAAAAGAGCCAGAATGTGTCCACAAGGATGGAAAGCTGGACAGTGCACACTCTGAGGTATTCAGCCAGCAATGTAGTGACAGGGACAAATGCATAAATAATAGGTAGGTGTATATAGGAGGAAAGAGCTGGTTCATCTGGACCAGGCATAGGCAAACTCTGCCCTCCAGATGTTTTGGGACTACAATTCCCATCATCCCTAGCTAACAGGACCAGTGGTCAGGGATGATGGGAACTGTAGTCTCAAAACATCTGGAAGGCTGAGTTTGCCTATGCCTGATCTGGACGAATATTTCAGTGAAATTTTATTTGATAATTTTAAAGCTCTTTTTCAAAAAGAGAAATGTGCCACACTGAGATCGCCAGTGATGCCTTTGGAACATCTCCCAGGTTACAGACGATCATCCCTTGCACACAATGTCCTCTATATATGCATTGAAGCCTCAGATCAGGCATCCCCAAACTGTGGCCCTCCAGATGTTTTGGACTACAATCCCCATCATCCCTGACCACTGGTCCTGTTAGCTAGGGATCATGGGAGTTGTAGGCCAAAACATCTGGAGGGCCACAGTTTGGGGATGCCTGCCCATAGCTGCCAAGTTTTCCCTTTTCTCACGAGGAAGCCTATTCAGCATAAGGGAAAATCCCTTTAAAAAAGGGATAACTTGGCAGCTATGTGCCTGCCTCAGATGGAATTATAGGGCCATAGGTTTGCTTTTAAAAGTGGTATCCTCCCTGTTTTGGCCATGGGGCCAGATGTTGAATCAAAGCAAGGCTACAAAAAATGGAAGGCTTGGAATCATAGATAGGCTAGGTCAGGCATCCCCAAACTGTGGCCCTCCAGATGTTTTGGCCTACATCTCCCATGATCCCTAGCTAACAGGACCAGTGGTCAGGGATGATGGGGATTGTAGTCCAAAACATCTGGAGGGCCACAGTTTGGGGATGCCTGGGCTAGGTGCTAAGCATACAGCCGTGGCCTCCCCAGACACAGGAGACATTATCTGCAAGTATTTGGCATATGTGTGCAATCAGGCCACCTGTAGCAAAAAAAATAGATCGTTACTTCCCAGTCCTAAACCTATTTGCTAAGAATTAAGTGCTTGTTTCTATTATTCTTATGTTAAGTCAACATGAGTTGCCTTTAAATAGGACTGGAAGTCTTGAACTTCTGGAAGTTCAGGACTGGAAGTTCAGACTGAGACTTTCCTCTTCACCTTAAAAACTGGGTATATCATATCATATATCATATATCATATATCATATCATATATCATCTTTGGTGTTATAGAAACAGAAAATAGGTTAAATAACAAAGTGGTATAAACAATTTCCATTCTGAAAAGTTTAAAACACAAACATGGATATTTCTATTTCTTCTTACCAGAGAATTTGATTAGTACAAGAGGTAGCGTGTTCTCTATTTGGTGATATATGAAGAAGCTGACATTTAAATGTCACCCTAAATTAACCTTTCTTATTAGACACAGAAGGTAATTCCATTTCTCGGGCCAGTATCTTAGACTCTGCAAACTCATTTGAAACTCAAACTTCAATGTTTGTTGCACTCAAACAGCAGTAGCTAGCCTGTGGCCCTCTGAAAGTTGCTGCATTCCAGTTCCCAAAATCCCTGATCATTGGACATGCTGGCTAGAGCTGATGGGAGTTGGAGTCCAATGACATCTGGAGGGCCTCTGCACTAGAGAGAGTCTCCCCTCTCACCATTTCCCTCTATGATTTCTAATCTCTCTGCACCCCTTTGTTTCTTCTCCAGGTAACATCATTGGATCAGGGATCTTTGTGTCACCAAAGGGTGTGTTGGAGAATGCAGGCTCAGTAGGACTGGCACTAATTGTGTGGATTGTAACGGGTCTTATCACAGCCGTGGGGGCTCTCTGCTATGCAGAATTAGGAGTCACCATCCCCAAATCTGGAGGCGACTATTCCTATGTCAAGGACATCTTTGGGGGACTGGCTGGGTAAGTGAGGAAAGAAGAAATAAGGATGTAAGTGGGTGGGCTGGGGATGTGATGGTGAAGTGGAGCAGGATTAAAAGTAGGAGGGGATGAGTTTTAAGAGGCAGATTGTCCATCTCTTTCACACTTGAATATTTCTCTCAAGGTTCCTGCGGTTATGGATTGCTGTCCTGGTGATCTACCCCACCAACCAGGCTGTTATTGCCCTCACTTTCTCAAACTACGTACTACAGCCACTCTTCCCTACCTGCCTTCCCCCAGAAGCGGGATTGCGACTGCTCGCTGGGGTCTGCCTTTGTAAGTACTGAGCCCACTACCATCCTTTAGCCATGAATATTGGGCTGATTCAGATTGACTGAACTGGCAGTTTATAAATTCCTTGCAGGGAGGTTAGATGACATTGTGCCAAGACAATAGTTATCACACAGCTTCCAGTGCATTTCCCCACCACTTTCCTTACTGCAACCACCCCCCAAAAAATCAATTATGATTTAGCAACCTGAACTTGCTGGTATGTGACTAAATCACACCCCCAAATAGTGACATTCTGGAAGCATTTTTTATCTACTCAAAGACCCTGGAGTTATGTTACAATTGATCTAGCCAACAGCAGATTCTCCCTCAAGAGTTTCAAACCATGTGTAGTTATTCCTCAGAGGCATGTATAGCTATGGCCAACTCACCATTTCTACACATTTAGTAATTATTCTGATATTATTCCGTGTGATGTTGAAGCTAGGCTGTTATGCTTGGACCAGAAAGATATAAGTTTGCATCTTTGCTTGGCCCACTAAATTTACTGGGTGACCTTGGGCCAGTCCCTCTCTCACACCTAGTCTACTTTGCAAGGTTGTTGTAAGATTAAAACAGGTTAACTCACATCTATGTAAGCCACCCTGAGCTCTTTGGAGTTGGAGTGGGTACAAATGTGTGGAATAATGTGCATTTGGCCTGCATACTGAAAGAACAAATTCTTTCACTCTTTTGGAAAGGTGTATCACTGTTTGACCTGTGCTCTAGGTACTGTGAGCTATAAGATATAAATAATGACAACAAACGTTCTTAAAATAGGGTACTTTTTGCAATTTAATATTGAGTGTCCTTTGGTATGCATCTTACATCCTACTAATCTGAAATAGAGCTCCTTACCCGCAGCTGTAGCAGAGGCTGTGTAAGCAGCATTGGAATTTCTCCTCCAAATAATTATGGGAAATATAGTTTGCTAAGGGGCTGGGACATGTAGCTCTGTGAGGGGGTGCAGTGCTCAGGATTCTTGGAGTGTGTGTGGCGCTTTAAATGTATGGTGTGTATGCAGCCTCACTCTAAAAGCACCCCACATGCAATGAGTACAAGACAGAAGCGGAAAGGTTAGAAGGGTCAGAGTGAGGAACACAGAAAGTATAAGGAATGCCCAAATGCCAGGAGATTCTTTCCACCAAAGCTTTAAGCCATTTCTGTCCGTTTGTCTACAGGTTTCCCCCCACCTGTCCTGTCTTGGATGTCTGCACAGTTGCCCCAATCTTAATCAGTGGGGAGTGGGCAGCTGTGTTCCCCATGAACTCAAAAGACATTTAGGAGGGGTAGTTCTCCCTGAGGTTACTTTAGGACATCAGTTGCTGGAAAAATCAGGCCTGAACTAGTTTCGTTCCTTTCTAGCTCTAGGGCAGGAGTGGGGGTGGGGAAAGACAAGCACCAGCCAGGGAGGGGATTTGGCTGAGGCGCTTATGCAAGCCAGCTGCAGCAGCTCAGCAGGAGTTTATCCATCAAGTTAAAGCCAGTTACTCAGCAGCTGAGTCAGCTAAAAAGGGAGAGATTAAATGTGCATATGAAAGAGAGGCAGGGAAGAAGAAAAATCTATGCCTCCAGACCTCAACAACGAGGAGCTGCTCACTAATGGGCCTTTTGGCCAAATTTTGAAATCGAATACAGTACTGGAATGCAAAGGCTGTGGAATTAGTAAAGAACAACAACCAGACGGGAGGGATTGCGGAAACAGATAACATTGGACTGTCAATTACAGTTGAAGGATTGAAGTCTTGTTTCTCTTCCAGCATGCCTTTCAAGTGAAGATTTTTATCCCAGCCTTTATCTATATTTGCCTAGAAATTTCATTTATATGTTGATGTTTTTATTGTTAAATCACTTCAGGATGCTTTGTGTGAAGTGATTCATAAATTAATTCAAACAAACAAACAAACAAACAGAGATAATACTGGTGGTTCAGAATAGCCAGTGGTAAAATTTAGCAGGAAGACTGATGAGAGAGAGGGCTATGGCTGATGATTGGAGGTAATCATTGTGAGACTGGAATTGGGCAGTGTCACCAGAGCCTTGTGAAGCAAGACTTTATCCGCTTTATCTAGTGTACTATGGTTTCTGTTTAGTGTCTCCAGTGCTGACTGACGTAAGCAAGCGGCCTAGAACAGGCCAGAATGTTGTTTTCCTGTACCAGTCCCAGCTTGGTAGCCACAGACTGGCCTGGATAAATTTGTTGGTACTTTAAAGGAGGACACAGAGATGCCATGGAAGTGGCATAACTGGTCTCTGACCTCTCTGAATGAAGCCCTGGATCTATTTTGAGGTCAGGAATAGGGTGGCTGGTTTTGATTAGCCCCTGGGACAGTGTGTGCTAAAAAAAATAGCAACAGATCTGAGCCACACCCTCTGGCTCTAGCATCAGCTCTGAGATTCTGTGTCTGAAAGGATCCCATGGAATTGGAGACTCACTGGCCTTAATCCACTCCTGCTGAGTGCCAGAAATACTGAGAAACAAGGGAACTTCCAGGAGTTTTGACTCTGAGTTGGAACATAAGGCAATAACATATGTTCCTGTAATATTGTGAAGCCAGCTCTCCCGCCTCCCACCCCTGAAATATTCATTCCGGTACCAGTTTGACACTACTACTCCCCACACAAAACCACGACATATTTCCCCATAGAATCCTACACTCAGACCCACCCATTCATCCTGGAGTTATTCCTGGGCTCCTGCTAAGATCCCTTTCTGAAACCTTAGGCAGCCCTGATCTATTATTGGGATCTTCAAACCAAATCTAGCTCTTGATCTCTGATCCTCTTTTGGGGATCTGCAGAAACAGATTGGGTCTCTTCGACCCAACTTTATCCTGGAAAGGAGATCAGACTCTCATCCTCACTACCTTTACCCTCCATTCATACGTGTTGTTTAGTCGTTTAGTCGTGTCCGACTCTTCGTGACCCCATGGACCATAGCACGCCAGGCACTCCTGTCTTGCACTGCCTCCTGTCTTGCACTCGTCCTCTGTCATCCCCTTCTCCCTATGCCCTCAATCTTTCCCAACATCAGGGTCTTTTCCAAGGATTCTTCTCTTCTCATGTTGTCTTTGTCCATGGAGTTTTCTTGGCAGGGATACTGGAGTGGCTTGCCAGTTCCTTCTCCAGGTGGATCACGTTTAGTCAAAACTCTCCACTATGACCTGTCCATCTTGGGTGGCCCTGCATGGCATAGCTCATAGCTTCTCTGAGTTATTCAAGCCCCTTCGCCACGACAAGGCATTGATCCATGAAGGGGCCATTCATACGTAATTGACCACATAACTTCAATGTCATTGTAATCCCTCATATAGAAAACCCCCTTGAAGTTTATGGAATATGTTTCTGATGAAATCAAGTTGTTTAAAGTACATATTCAGGAGCAATAAATGCACACCACTTACCTCTTAACACATGTCACTCTCTTGTTAAATACTCTGTTGCTTTTTCAGGGTAATTAACATACAGTATAGTTTAAAGGCAGTCATATTGGTTTCCAACTTGTATGCAGCGAATGTACATAACTACAGTATGTATAATAGAATCATAGTTAGAAGGGTCCCCAAGGGCCATCTAGTCTAACTCCCTGCAATGCAGGAATATCAACTAAAGCATCCATGACAGATGGTCAACCAACCTCCACATAATCTCCTTTGTGAAGAATCTCTCTGTTTTATAGATAAATTTCATGTGTTAAACAGCCTTAAAATGCGCACGCACGCGCACACACACACTGCTCTCCTCACCCCAGCCCCAGACTGGTTTTCTGTTAAGCTGCCTCCAGGCTTCCTGTTTTGAGCCTTTTGGACTTGAACTGATTGTGCAAAGGGATGCAGAGTAAGCAGAGAAGTTTCCACTTCCTCTTGGTCTGTTGTGTTTTGGGGGTCCTGTTAACTCTCTCTTCCATCCTTCCCACCCTCCAAAGAAAAAAGCAAGGAGAGGACATTGGACAGAGCACAAATGAGATACATTTTTACCTCTCGCCAGTGGTGGAAGAAGCTGATTGGGTGCCTGGGGCGGCACGTGTGCCCTGTGCCTGGGGGGGGGGCTCCAAGAAGTCTGCCTGCCTCCTCCCACTCAGATGCCCTTCAGCTGAGGGGGAGGTGGCGGGTGGACCGCTTGGGGCAGCATGGAGCCTGCGGGCGCCCAAGCCACTGCGTCACTCCCATGGGGCGTTGCAGGCCCCATAGCAAGTGCCGCCTGGCATTTTGTCACCCCCCAGTGGTGACACCCAGGGCAGACCGCCCCCATCGGACCCCCTTCCTCCGCCCCGTGTCTCACAACCTGAACAAGGTCAGGAGAAACATAAACAATGCAACATTTGTTTCCTTGCCATATATCTACATCAGGCATCGGCAACGTCTTCTGCCCGTGGGCCAGACATGGGCCGCACAGGCGCAGAAGCGATTTCCAGTGCCGCGCTGCCCATGTCCCAAACACCGGAAATGGCTTTTGCACATGTCCGCGGCTGCACAGAAGCGATTTCCGGTGCTGGCTGCCCATTTCCAAAATGTCTGCAGCACCAGAAATTGCTTCTGCGACTGTGTAGACGCAATTTCCGGCGCCGCTCAGCGAGTCCCCGCACCGTGCTGCGCCAGTTTACCGCAGCGCACGGGGGACTTGCCAACCAGGCAGCTCAGTTCACGGGTGGCCCGTGGGCCGGATAAACGGCCTCCATGGGCCAGAGGTTGCCGATGCCTGTTCTACATGCATGTATTCATGCATGATGTTAGGGCAGAGCTGTGAAGGCTTGTGGACCTTATCAGAACCATTAAGGATTCCTAGTGTGGGCTGCTAAACCTTCTCTTGGCCTATCATTACTATTATTATTTATTACAATTATACTCTGAATAGCAAAGTAAATGGGTATTGATGCATAATACTTTTCATATAATGTAAACAGACTATGTATCTGGAGAACAGGTACCTCACTCCTCAGAGATGTTTACTTTTTTTCAAACTTTAATGCCAACTTGTGGTGGAATTGTTGTCAAGTTAAAAAAGAGTTGGCATGAAAGAGAGTGTGTGTATGTATGTGACCCTAGACGTCAAGTTTCTTTTCTCCCTGCACTGCAAACAAAGCATTAAGCTCCTGTGCTAGGGTGGTTTTGCATGTTTTGTAAAAGAACTGCTTCTTTGTGTAAACCAGAGAGTAAATGTGGGCAGACAGTTATGCCTTGGTGGTGTTGCTGAGTTTGAATATTGATATGCAATATCAGGAGTGGCGAATGGGAAGGCCAGTGGCCCTCCTGATGCCATTGGACTCCAACTCCTATCAGCCCCTGCAGCCAGCATGACCATTAGTCAGGGATGCTGGGACCTGTAGTCCAGCAACACCTGGAGGGCTCCACAGCTTCCCCATTTGCCCACTAAATGGCTGATAGGTTAATGTATCTGCAAGTGAATATTCCTGTACATAGTTATCCAAATAATTCTTTGTTGCGACTGCAATCTTGTATAAGACTATTTGTATGTGTGATAGCTTGCCTCTACATTTTGGCTATTGTCAAAGTTTTGTGCATATATTGTGGTTAGTGTGGAAGTGTGATGGATTGTGTGATGGATTTGGGCAAGATAAATGGAAGGTCTGATTTGTCACTCCTCTTTGCTGTGGTGGGTAGGCACTGGAAGGTTTAGGGGAGTAAGGGTTTCTACCTATCTGCCAGTCTGCCCATCTGTAAACCCTGTTTGTGTGGTGTTATCTTACCAGGGGACAGGGGCTATTTGTGCTGACGGGATGTTTTGATGCAGCCAGGCTGGGTGCCAAATAGGTCACCACCTCCCCCTCCCTCATCTGTTTGTTTTTCATTCCCTCAAACTTCCAGGAACATTTATAGGAACTGTGGTTTTTTCCTTCCCATATACTGCAGGGCACAGATTTAATCCCAGATTACAATCCTGAGGGGTGGGTCATGTACCTTGGTCCCCTTCAAATAATAAGGGACAGTATCTGTGATCACTTGTCCGCTGATCATAAATTGTTCTTTCTGAATACCTTCACCCTTAAACAGTTGTAGGAGCAGAATATATTTGTACCATTATTTTATTATGAGAGGTTATGATATAATAAGAGATTTACAAAATATAACCCAGGCCATAATCACAATCTCAGTCAAAACCCAAGGAAGGCTGTGGCTGCTCTGAACCAGAAAGCTGTCCTTGTTTGTTCCTGGAAAGTGCCAGTGCAGCATCTGAATTTGCCCCTAACGAAACACATTGCTCCCGGCATTATCTGGCTCTAGTGTTGTGTCCCACAGTCATGAAACTGGCCTTGACTGAGAGATTTGGGCCAGAATAGGAATGTTGACAGTCCCTTCCCCCACTGACTGTCCTGCTTCTCCACAGTACTGCTGACTTGGGTGAACTGTGCCAGCGTGCGTTGGGCCACACGTGTCCAGGATATCTTCACAGCAGGGAAACTGCTGGCGTTGGGACTTATCATTGTTATGGGAGTCGTACAGATCTGCAAAGGTGAGGCCCAGCCTGGTCAGACAAAGAAGGGGACAGGAGTCTGACTCCCCAACGGACTGTATTTGCCTTCCCTCACCCGCCCCACATGCACACACACACCAAGGAGAATAAGCTGCAGTGTTTTAAATTCAGGGTTATCAACATTCCTTAGTAAGCTGATTTAGAGACTGGATTGGCTTCCATAGTTTCCTGCCCCAGTCTGTATCAGAGAGGGGGAGAATTAGCTGACCCAGGGAAAGGGGGGGAGAACAGCCCACCCGTTTTGTTTAAAGAACCCTTTTTGTATTTCAATATCTCCTTTGTGCAGGCGAATACTTCTGGCTGGAGCCGAAACATGCTTTTGAGTTTTTCCAGACACCAGATGTGGGATTGGTGGCCCTATCCTTCTTACAGGGCTCTTTTGCCTATGGGGGCTGGAACTTCCTCAACTATGTCACTGAAGAACTGGTTGACCCTTACAAGTGAGTCAGTGTCCCCCTTGGTGGCGATACAGGGGAATGAGACCCATGTTAACTCTTATTCCTCTCTTCCACTCCACAGTCGTACCTTGGTTCTCCAGCCGAATGCATTCTGGGAGTCCATTCTACTCCTGGAATTGTTCAAAAAGTAAGCTGCAGCTCCCGATTGGATGCAGGAGCATCCTACAGCCAATTGGAAGCTGCAGAAGCCGTGCTGGATGTTTGGATTCCTAAAATTGTTCAAAAACCGGAACACTCACTTCTGGGTTTCGATTGTTCAGGAGCCGATTTGTTTGGGAGCCAAGGCATTTGAGAACCAAGGTACAACTGTAATTGTTTTTCCTCACAGGAACTTGCCTCGAGCCATCTTCATCTCCATTCCCCTGGTCACCTTCGTCTACGTCTTCGCCAATGTCGCCTATGTCACTGCCATGTCACCCCAGGAGTTGCTGGCCTCCAATGCTGTCGCGGTGGTGAGGCCCCATCTACACCATTGTGCAAATTCACCTTCCCCTTGTTTCCAAATACAATGCCCCTAACCACATGCTCTCTTCCTGCTGCCTTCCTCACAGACATTTGGAGAGAAACTGTTAGGAGTCATGGCTTGGATCATGCCCATCTCTGTTGCCCTTTCCACTTTTGGAGGAGTAAATGGATCACTTTTCACTTCCTCTAGGTGAGTAAACATGGGAGTACATACCCCAAATGCTGCAGCTCTGCTGGCATAACAGACTTTTGTGTGTGCAATTAAGCTTCCTCTTCTGTCTCATGCAGCACCCTGGTGCACCCTCAAATTCAGCTCTGAAGGATTGTGTACCCTCTGGAGCAGATTTGGGTGGGCATGGGAGGAGGAGAGGAACCACAAATCCCATTGCACCAGTTGACACAACCCACTGCCTTCAGCAGACATTCAGTGAGGTATTCTCATTTACAGGTTCCATCTGCTGAAATCCTCAGCTATCAAGTGCCATTATAGCAGCAGCTCCCTTTCCACACACAACTGCATTGCTCACCCATGTCTTCATAGTGCTACCTCTCTAATTCAGCTTTACTTTAACACCTATATTAGGACTGGGGAACTAAGTTGGCCGGCCCTTCATCCATTTAAGCCTTCCCCATTCTTTCCCGGGGTCTTTTCTTTAGTAAGTCCTGTTCACAGTGTAGAGCCAGCTTCCTTCCTCAGTGCTGATCAAAGTAAGTAAATAATATTGCAGCACACTGCTTGCATTTATGATGTTCTCTCTCCAACATTCACAGACTATTTTTTGCTGGAGCCCGGGAAGGTCACCTGCCCAGCGTATTGGCTATGATCCACGTGCGACGCTGCACTCCCATACCTGCCCTACTTTTCACTGTGAGTCATCAAAAAAAGAGTTGGGAGGGGGACAGTTGATGCATCAGTGAGGGATGAGGAGAAAGTGTCTGCCAGTACAGGGTTAGAATTGTCAGTGACTGAAGAACTTGGCAGGGGCATTTTCCTGGGAATTGATGGGATTAGCCAGCAGGTGCTGTCGGTTTGGCAGACCAAGTACCTTGGGTGATTTCTCTGAAAACAATATAATTGCATTTTCTCTCTCCTTTTGTCTCTGGCAGTGTCTTTCAACATTGCTTATGCTAGTAACAAGTGATATATATACCTTGATCAATTATGTGGGCTTCATCAACTACCTGTTCTACGGAGTGACTGTGGCTGGACAAGTTGTGCTGCGCTGGCGGGAACCTCACCGACACCGTCCCATCAAGGTAAGACGCCTGCCATCACATTTCTGCTCTACTTATGTCAGCCTCTGTCACCTTCTCACACCAGTGTTGTCTTCACTTGGAACCACACAGGATGGATTGAGCTGAATCATAGTCACATCACTGATTTAAAACACATGGTTTTAAATTTCCTGTTTCCAACTGAATCAAACCTTTATACCAGAACCTGTAGTCCTCCAGTTGTTGCTGAACATTCCCAGTGTTCCTGGTCATTGGCCTTGCTAGCTAGAGCTGATGGGAGCTGGAGTCTTAAGAGCATCTGAAGGGCCACAGGATCCTATATGACCCAGGAACATAATCCAGAACCTGAGTGTTTCCTGAGTGAGGGTGAAGGCTGAGGGTCGGGGAGACATTGGAGCAGAACAGACTACTATTTCTTTTTTCTGGAGCACTCAGCAAAGAATTCCCCCATGGCGGCACCACTGCTAGCAAAATTGGTGGATGTCTTGGAGTGTGGGTCCACTTTTGGCCTATTTTGACTAGCAGCAGCAGATCCCCATTGCTAGAGGTGCTGGAGGCTGAGCTTGGGACCTTCTGCATGCAAGGCATGTCCTCTACCACTGGGGTAGGATTCATCCCACCTCTGCTAGCTTTGTTCTTGATAGAGAAACCTCTGTTCTCCCAGCCTTTTCCCTTGCATCCCACTTCCTGATGCTCCTGCCCAGATCCAACCCATCTCTTTCCTCCCCAGGTGAGCCTGTTCTTCCCCATAATCTACCTGCTGTTCTGGGCCTTCCTGTTGGTGTTCAGCTTATGGTCAGAACCTGTGGTGTGTGGGATTGGCCTAGCCATCATGCTGACAGGTGTCCCAGTCTACTACCTAGGTGTGCATTGGCAGCACAAACCACCTGCCTTCCACACTTTTATTGGTGAGTCCTGGGCAGATAATTGGGTGGGAATTTTTTGAAATTCCATTTTGAAAAATGACGCTGTGGGTTTTCTCCTCCTATCTTAAAGCTCACCCGGTTACCCTTATTTTATTGCAGAGGTAGTGACTCGGCTAGGACAGAAGCTTTGTGTTGTTGTGTACCCTGAAATGGATTCAGGGAAACCTAAAACCAACCTCAGCAAAGAGACCAAAGAACAGCTGGAGCCAATGTGTGGAACTGAAGACTCGAAGTATCCTCAGAACTGAGCCTTCTTGGTGGCTGGGGGGTAGAAGAAGCAGTGCAGTACCCTTTGGGGGCGCTGAAGTAAATGGGAGCTCCTTGCACAGCCAAAGCTCTCTTCTTGCTCCCAACAGCACCACACGCTGGGACTGGAATAGCTGGGAATGCCTCACTAGTGCCTCACCCAGTTTCCTGCACTAAACCCCTGCTGGGGCTGGAGTGCCCACATCCACCACTCCCCACCAGCAGTGCCCCCTGCTGGAGCTGGAAAAGATGGGAGCTCTCTTCACAGCCAACGACACCACACCCACGTCCCTGGCGCACCCTGCTGGAAGGGGCCCCTTCGTTATTGTTGCCTTATATTGTTGGGAATATTCTCTTTGGGTTTGAACCTCATTTCGTGGGAGAGGGTCTTCTCCCATTGTTTTTGTGTCCTTGTATTTTTCACTTTTCTTTCTCTCTTTTTTTGATGTAATAAATTAAGCTAAACTTGCCATCCCTGTTGCCTTAAATGGTGTATTCTAGGATGTGTAAAATACTGCTTCGTACACACCATCCAGTCTGCTAACTCTTGCTTTCCCAGTGGAATTATTTCACAGAGATTGCTACCACCTTGACAAGTATTGCACTATTTTGATCGTGCGTGCCAGTCTTTCCACTCAATGAAATTTTGAAAGATAAACCTCCATTTGCAGAACACGTTTGCCAGAAGGCAATGTATTATTTTCATTGGCATAGCATGCTGGTAGAAACTGACTCAGGAATATCAGAGAGACCTTACGGAGTGAGGAAAGGCAGGTTTAAAGGTTAAGGCAGGTTTAAAGGGTTTGCAGAATCCTGAATAATGTGTCCTACTGCTGTTGGAGCCAACCGGACTGACAGGGTTCCAAGCCTTCAAAGGACCACTGAAGATGGTCAGATGAGAAGAGAGTTAGCTTTACTCCTACAACAGGAGGAAAAGGTCTGATGGCAGAAATGCCCATGTGGTAAGAATGCGTGTCAGCTGGGGAGACTCAGGTCACATCCGCACCTTAGAGTACAGCTAAACCACCCAATAGTCTTGTTTCTTCCCCCTCCCCACAAAGAATCTTGGGAACTAGTTTGTTACGAAGAGTCGGACACGACTAAACAACAGTTTGTTAAAGGTGCTGAGAGAGTTGTGACAAGGCTTCTATGCCCCTCACAGGGCTACAATTTTCAGAGTTCTGAACATCCCTAACCAACTGCAGTTCCCATGAGTCCTGGGGGAAGCCATGATGGTTAAAGCAGTGTCATGGTGTTTTAAACGTGTGGTTGGTTCGAATCCACTCAGCTACAAGGCTCATTGACTGATTTGGGGCCAGCCACTCTCATCTTAAGGCAACCTCACAAGGTTCTATGGGTAAAATGGAGAGCAGGGGGAGAATACACACACACACCGTCAAAGTTATCAAAGGAAAGACTATAATATATAAGAATGGGAAACAAAACAGGTGAAAGTTAAGTCTTCCCTGACACAGGCTGTCTATCCTCATATCTCCTTCATATATAGCAAATCCCTACCCCGTGTTTCCTTATGGCGATCTAGATGGTGCGGTGGTGATTATAAAAGAGGCTGGTTCTTTCACTGCAAAGTGAAGTGATTTTGACAACTTTCTATGCAAGGGCAACCTGGGCCTCCCGCAAGAGGAACTTTTGGAGGTCATTACCAAATTAATTGGGAGGTCTCTGCCAAAGCATCCTTTAGTAAGAGCTCTACACACCAGGTGAGTGGGCACACCACCAAAGGCTTCTAGGGCAAGCCTTCCCTTTCAACCTCAAAACAACTACTTTTGTTTTGTTTTGCACTGCTCCCTATCTCAGTGCAGTTGCACTACTGGCCTCAGGGCCCCACCTGCTGGTGTTCAGAGACACCGCAGAGGAAAACTACGGCAAGCTTTTGCAAATTTCAATATGGCCCCTGATAGGTGGCAAGGGGGCTTCCAGAAGCAAGCCCTCTGGTGCAAACGCTGGCAAAACTGCAAGAAAACTTTCACACCATTGTGCTCCCATTTCTTTATTTGGTTTAATTCTGTCATTTACCATCCACAGGGGCAATGGGAGCCATAGTTCAGCAACATCCAGATTGGACACAGGTTCCTCAGCCGTCTGCATTCAGTGGTAGAGCACCTGCCTTAATAATAATGATATTAATAGTGATTATGATGATAGTTTTATTATTTATCTCCCACCCATCTTGCTGGGTTGCCCCAGCCACTCTGGACAGCTTCCAACACATATAATAAAACATCAAAAATAAAAAACCTCCCGATACAGGCCTGCCTTCAGGTGTCTTCTAAAAGTTGTATTGTTGCATGCAGAAGATCACTGATTCAATCCCAAGTGGTGATAGGTGCTGTTTGAGTGAGGCAGGGTACGGCTTATGGCGGGGGGGGGGGGAGGAGGAAAAGTGCCCCCAGGATCACACATTCTCATTGCATGACAGTAATGTGAAGACCCTCCAGAAGTGGATGAGGATCATGGGGGAGAGATTGCTAGGGTGGATGAGGCAAATTGCTCTTCGCAGGAGCAGGGGTCCGCCTCAGAAAAAGAGGAAGGAAGGGGGAGGGAGACGAAGGAGGGAAGGAAGAAGACGGAGAGAAAGAGGGAAGAAGCTGCAGACCTGCAGAAAGAGGGAACGGTGCACAGAGGGGAGATGAGAAAAGGAATGTGACAGTGACAGAAAGAAAAGGTAGAGGGGGAACCAAGAAGGAAGAAAATTGGACATTCTGAGAAAAGGAGGTATGAAAGAGCAAACAAGATTTTAAAAGTCGAGGGCAAATTGGTGTCAAAGAAGGAAACCAAAGAATCAGCTGGAGAGGAAGGGACCCTCGCATAAGCTGAAGCAACAAGCAACATAAAGAACAACAAGTAATAATAATAATAATAATAATAATAATAATAATTCTGGAGAAACTCGGAGAGGAGCCATTGAAATATAGGAAGGCAAGGAACGAGTGCATTGGGGCCGCTAGCAGACCCGGACAACACAGAGGAGAGAAGTCACGGAATTTGAGACTTCAACTTGGCACCATGTCCCAAGGAGGGTATTTTGAGGGCAGTGAGCAGCGGCAATACCAGGCCCTGGAGATGCCCCCTGCCAGGCCCAGCGGCACAGACCTGGGGCCCCTCTGTGAGTCGGAGCTGGCCTCCTACATTGGAGACGAGCAGCTGCTCTCGGAGCTGCTGCAAGGGGCTGGGCAGAGGGGGCCCAAGCCAAGCACCCCCTTCTCCAATTTCTTCCCTGGGGAGCCCTACCCCTACTTGTCTTACGGAGGGGAGCGCAAGGTCCTCGGTCCCTTTGACCCGCGGCCGGTCGCTGTCAAGGAGGAGCCACGAGGAGGCGAAGCCGGTCGTGCAGGTGGCCGCCATCCCTACAGCCCCATGCACTTCTCGCCAGCCCACTGCGCCCAGGTGGCCCTCGCTCAGCCTGGCATGCGGGCCGGACAAGCCCTGAGAGTCCTCAAGGTAAGGAAGAGAAGCACGGTCTCCCTGTTCCCAGCTTTGCTTTCATCACCCTCACCCAGCTTGGAGAACTTCTCACTCTATAACAAAATTAAAAAATGGTGACCCCCTTTGGAGGTTATTGGTGGCTACTTCACCCTGCCGGCTACGTTCTCCTGTTGTAGTTGGAGGCAGAGATGCTTCTGAATGCCAGTTGCTGGAAGGCACAGGAAGGTGCTCAAATCCTCATTGCGAAGTTCCTACAGGCCTCTGTCTGGCCCCTGTGAGAACAGGATGCTGGGCTTGCTGGGCCACTGGCCTGATCCTGCAGGCTCTTCTAAGGGTCTGAGCTCTTCCTGACTTCAAAACCTGGCATCCTGTCCACACTGGCACAGCTCCTTCCCCCACCCCCCAACCTCAATCTTCTTCGAGTATTTATTACTGTTAACTATTGTTTCTGAAAGTGCTTTAGAGAGTAAAAAGAAAGGGGGCGGCGGCCTGTCCCTTTTGGGGATTAAATCTATAACCTGATGCACAGGCGAGAGAGCAGGGGAAGGGGAAGGAAGTGGAGAGACAGTGGGAGATGGGAAGAAGATGCAGTTAGGTCGGTTGCAAATACTTAGGTTTAGTTACAGCAGGGACCGGGTGCATGGGCAAGAGCAGGGGGTAACCCATGTTGTGCCCTCCAGATGTTGCTGGGCTCTAGCCCCCCCCCCCATCAGCCCCAACAGTCAGGGATGATGCAGTTAAACAAGGTCTGGCACCATGTTTGTTGCCCCTGGAGAAGCGCCTGTTTTGCCAAAGGTCGCACAGAAAAGGTGGGTTTCAAGGAGAGGTTTTTAAGGGAGCCAAGAGAGGGGGCAAAAATGGGTTCTTTTTGGATCCCAGTTCCTTTCTATCCGGAACTATAGGGCTCAGTCCTGAAGTGTTTGCCTCCATTCCTAAAACCTGACTTGCCTTGCCCTCTTAAACCGGGACCCCACTGTCCCTCGTCAGCCCTTGTGAATGCTGTCTCTGCAACACTGGGATAAATGCTTGATAAAAGCTATAACCTACACCAAGAAAAAGGGGGAAAGAGCTGAGCTTAACAGAGGTTAAAAAAATACCAAAGCCTCCTTCAACAGCTCCATTAAAGGGCCCTTTCCACGACTGCGAGTGAACGAGAGATGATTTTGTGAGATGATGTGCAGAGAACCAAGGACCTATGATGGAACAAGCGATCGACCAGGCAAAATTAGGTAAAATCACAGGGACCACATGAGCTGCCAGCAAAATATTACAACAAGAAAAAATTGCAGGACTATTTAACTATTAAAAAACACTTGAGAGATTTCAGATACATAGAAGAATGCATATATCAGTGACTTCCCGACTTCCTTTAACCTAAACCAAGGATCTGTGTTACAAGCACAGACTTTCTCATAAACAAGGTTTTGTAGTGGCACAGCAATAAAACTGCCAGCACACGTACAAAAGCTAAGCAGGGTCTGGTTTGGTTTCAGATTGGATGGAGCATCAGGTTCCTGCCTTGAAGGGGGTTGGACTGGATGACCCTGGGGGTCCCTTCCAACTCTACAATTCTAGGATTCTATGAGAGGGGTGGGTAGTGCTTCTAGAGCAGGCTGGGCCCATAAGGGCATCTGGAGGCACAGCCCCACCAACCTCAGCCAGCCCCACCTGCCTACCTTGTTCTCCTCCTTATTTTATTGCTACTTATTTGATTATTTCTTTGATTCCTGCATGCACCCATTCCAAGGAGTGGCCCTGCCTGCCAGCTTCCTCCTTCTTAGGGTTATCTCTGCAGAGCTCGGCAGGCAGGAAGGTGGGGACGAAACTATAACCTGCTGTGTCTCTGCCTGCCATTGGCTGTGGTTCCACTTACGGCCCCACCAGTTTCAATGGTCACCAGCTGCCGCTGCTTATCCCAGAATCCAAGGGTGTGGAGCCGATATCTAGAGCATCTGGGAGGGCCCTCCTACAACTGGCAATCTCCATCTTGGCATGGAGGGCGTTTCTAGGCAGGTGCAAATGTTTCGCAGTGTCCACCCACATGGTTGGCATTAAAATGCCAACCTGTATCTTTCCTCCATTAACCCAAATTTATCCATTTCGCGGGGAAATCAAATAAATTAATCATCATCATCATCATTATTACATAGCTGCCAAGTTTTCCCTTTTCTCGTGAGGAAGCCTATTCAGCATAAGGGAAAATCCCTTAAAAAAAGGGATAACTTGGCAGCTATGTTATTATTAAAATCTGCTTTAAATGATCTATTTGCGATATCTGAACGATCCATTTACAGTATGAAGCTCCTTCATACTGTAAATGGAAATGCCCTGAGTCCACAAGCTGGCTTCACGACTAATTTTTATACTGTTTCAAGTTGGCTACACTTTCATGACAATTTGATTTGATAAAAGTATTGGCCAGCTGTGGGTTTTGAGGCCCAATGCTCTCTCTCTCTCTCTCTCTCTCTCTCTCTCTCTCTCTCTCACACACACACACACACACACACACACACTTGTGCTATTGTCCCTAACCCATGGAAGGATCTATCCCATTTCAATTTTCTTGGTTTCTTGCTTTTTCCAATATTAAATTCCATTCTTTACATCTCTGCGACAATGTGAGATTTCAGCAAGACTCCTCGTGAACATTCACTGGCGTTTTAGTACGATTTTCTCCTAGTAAACACATTTTGTAAGCAGTTTTGACTACTGTACACCTTTTGCAAGAGATTTTTCCCAATATACTGCACATTTGCTAATACAGTAATTATTACCTTATGCTAACATGCATTTTTGTCAACACTGATTGCCCGGAGAACTGCACTGCAAAATTCAGAGAGTTCCAAAGGACGGCCATGTTTCGCTTTTGCAAGCTGTTTCGGAAACCTGCAAACTTGAGAAGTTTTCCTCCTTTGAGCCAATAAAATCCCTGACTCCTGGCCCTTCCTGCTCCTCCCTCTGTGTCTCCGCAGGGCCCCCCTTGCAGCCCGTCCCCGCCCTGCACCCCCAAGGGGAAGAAATCGGTCAACAAAGACAGCCTGGAGTACCGGCTACGCCGCGAGCGCAACAACATCGCCGTGCGCAAGAGCCGCGACAAGGCCAAGCGCCGGGTGCTGGAGACCCAGCAGCGGATGGTGGAGCTCCTGGGCGAGAACGAGAGGCTGCGCAGCCGGGTGGAGCAGCTGGTACAGGAGACAGAGACCCTCCGTGACATTTTCCGCCAGATGCCTGAGGCTGCCGGGCTTATCAAAGGGCTTGGGGGCTGCAGCTGAAGCCGGCCGGGGTGGGGTGGGGAGCAAGGAAGGAGGGGGCAGCGCTTGAAATCGAGAGGGGGGTGGGCGCGTGCAATTTTGAGTGTGTAAATAAAAGGATCTCTCATGGCACATGCTTGCTTTAGTGATGTGTCGTTTTCTTTTATAGGAGGGAATTGGGGAAGGCCTGTAGCTCCGTGGCAGGGCATATGCTTTGCATGCAGAAGGCTGTGGGCTTTTCCGGGTACCTTTCTTGACTCATGACCCTGGGAAGCAATTGCTGGTCATCGCAGGCAGTGCTGAGCTAAACAGGCCAACAGTGGCAATCAGTGCTTTCCCCCCTAAAAGAAAAAGTTTAGGGGTACTCTCATTTTCATATTGAAATACTGCCCCTCAATGAGGCCAAACTTAGATTCACAAAATGTTTAGCGGCATGCGTACTTTCGCGCCCCCCCCCTCAAAAAAAGAGAGATCTGGCCGGGCCTCCCCAGCCACTCTGGGTGGCTTCCAACAGAATATTAAAAACACGACAAAACATCAAACATTTAAAACTTTCCTAAACAGGATTGCCTTCAGACGTTTTCTAAAAGTCAGGTAGTTGTTTATTTCCTTGACATCTGATGGGAGGGCATTCCACATGGTGGGCGCCACCACCGAGAAGGCCCTCTGCCTGGTTCCCTGTAACTTGGCTTCTCGTAGCGAGGGAACCTCCAGAAGGTCCTTGGAGCTGGACCTCAGTGTCCAGGCTGAACGATGGGGGTGGAGACACTCCTTCAGGTATACTGGGCCGAGGCCTTTTAGGACTTTAAAGGTCAGCACCAACACTTTGAATTGTGCTTGGAAACGTCCTGGGAGCCAATGTAGCTCTTTCAGGACCGGTGTTATATGGTCTCGGCGGCCAATCCCAGTCACCAGTCTAGCTGCTGCATTCTGGATTAGTTGTAGTTTCTGGGTCACCTTCAAAGGTAGCCCCACGTAGAGCGCATTGCAGTAGTCCAAGCGGGAGATAACTAGAGCATGCACCACTCTGTCGAGACAGTCTGTGGGCAGGTAGGGTATCAGCTTGCGTACCAGATGGAGCTGATAGACAGCTGCCCTGGACACAGAATTGACCTGCACCTCCATGGACAGCTGTGAGTCCAAAATGACTCCCAGGCTGCGCACCTGGTCCTTCAGGGTGAGACAGTTTCCTGTGCAGTCAATTGCACCAACAGCCCAACTGGGAAAAGGTTCACAAAGGGCAAGCGAAATGATTAAGGGGCTCCACTTTGAGGAAAGTTTGCAGTATTGTGGGGCCCTTTTAGCTCAGAGAAAATTTGAGAAAGAGGTGACATTACAGAAGCCGATCAAATAATGCAGAGAGAAAAGGTTTCCCTCCTCTCTCGTAATTGTAGAACTTGTGGCTATCCAATGAAACTGAACGCTGGAAGATTCGGGGCAGGTAAATGAAAGTACGTAAACTATATGCCACTCTATGACAGTGACAGCCAGCAATGTGGGCTGGTGGCTTTGAAAGAGAGTTGGACAAAATCATGGAGGAGAAGGGCTACTGATGCCTACTAGCTGCGATGGCTATGTTCTGCCTCCACAGTCGGCGGCAGTAATGCTTCCGAATACCAGTTGCTGGAATCCGCAGGAGGGGGAAGTGATCTTGTGCTCGGGTCCTGCTTGCTGGTTTCCCATAGGCAACTGGGTGGCAACTGGGAGAACAGGATGCTGGACTAGGTGGGCCACAAGCCTGATCTAGGAGGCTTCTCTTAGAATCATAGAATCATAGAATCATAGAGTTGGAAGAGACCACAAGGGCCATCCAGTCCAACCCCCTGCCAAGCAGGAAACACCATCAAAGCATTCCTGACAGATGGCTGTCAAGCCTCTGCTTAAAGACCTCCAAAGAAGGAGACTCCACCACACTCCTTGGCAGCAAATTCCACTGCCGAACAGCTCTTACTGTCAGGAAGTTCTTCCTAATGTTTAGGTGGAATTTTCTTTCTTGTAGTTTGAATCCATTGCTCCGTGTCCGCTTCTCTGGAGCAGCAGAAAACAACCTTTCTCCCTCCTTTATATGACATCCTTTTATATATTTGAACATGGTTATCTTATGTCCTTATAGGAGGAAATGTGGGAAGATCCTTCGCTCACTGGCAGAGCGTCTACTTTGCCTCCATCTCAGTCTCTGGATTCAGCCATGCAGCTGCAAATAAAACGTCACAAGTGTGCTTTAAGTGAAATATGCAATGTGACACGAGACGGAGATGGCGAGCCTTATGGAAAATTCCATGCATTTTTGTAAAAACGCTTTTCTTTACAAGCATTTTCAGAACGGTTTTTATATGTGTGTGTGTAGATTCCACCCCGACATCTCCAGGTATTTTTCTCAGCCTTAGACCCTGGATGGCCATTGCCAGTCGAATGTAGACAATTCTGGGCTAAACAGGGCAACGGTCTGACTTGGAATGAGACAAGGTCCTATGTCGCGAATTGCACCCACAGCCCATCTAAGGACCAAACCTGGGGCCGCATATGCAAAACTACTGAGCTGCTGGGGTGTGTGTGTAAGGCTGGAGTGGGTGGGTGGGTGGGCAGCAACCCAAGGACCGATTTATGCATGGCATGCTTTCAATCCAGTACTCTCTGCACTCAGCACAAGGGACAAGCTAGTCCTCAATCGCCGTGCAGAAGGTGCAGTAGCAAAGTACTTTAAACCATGAAAGAGCCACCTTTGCAAGATCTGGGACCTTCGCAAGATCCTTCACAAGATCAGGGTGGAGCAGCAGGAACGGCACCGGCAGCTGGCATCCTTGGGCAACTGCCAGGGCCCACAGCTGTGACCACTCCTTATGCCTACTCGGCCACCCACTTCAAACCCAGCTTTAATTTCCCACAATGCTCCTGGCATAGCCTTGCTCCAGGCCACGGTGATGAAATCAAAATGGTGGCTCAGCTAAGCCACATGGGCCTGCTTGGAATGCCACTGCCCTCTGCAGCCAAGTACGCCCACCAGGGCCCACTGATGGAGGAGGCTGTTTTGTTCAGAGCCGTGTTATATGAGATCATTGAGTTCAATAAAGTAGTTCGACTTCTCCATAAACCTTTAAAGCACTATTGCCAGGCCACACGCCCAGGTCTCCCAGGTCTAAAAATCCTAAAATGGGTGTTAGGATGTCTGAGAACTGCAGACTTGTGTGCAAATATCACACTTCGTAACAGCCCCTTCAAACCTGGAGCTGGGATTCGAACTCAGATCTCCCTCCTTGCTGCATCCTCTCCCTTTGCCTGCCTGGTGCTCTCTAGATGCTTGGAATTGCAACTCTCTTCAGTTCCAGCATGCATAGTCCAAAACATTTGGGGAGGGGGGGAAGACATCAAGTAGGCAAAGCTTTCCCTATAAAACCTTACCCTCCATTTCTTCTTGTCACCTGGTGGAAACCTAGACTTCTCCTTGGGGTAAAGGTAAAGGTAAAGGTACCCCTGTCTGTTAGGTCCAGTTGCGGATGACTCTGGGATTGCGGCGCTCATCTCGCTCTATAGGCCGAGGGAGCCGGCATTTGTCCACAGACAGCTTCCAGGTCATGTGGCCAGCATGACTAAGCCGCTTCTGGCGAACCAGAGCAACGCACAGAAACACCGTTTACCTTCCCGCCGGAGTGGTACCTATTTATCTACTTGCACTTTGACATGCTTTCGAACTGCTAGGTTGGCAGGAGCTGGGACCGAGCAACGGGAGCTCACTCCGTCGTGGGGATTTGAACCGCCGACCTTCCGATCGGCAAGCCCTAGGCTCTGTGGTTTAGAGACCACAACGCCACCTGTGTCCCTCCTTGGGTTATACAGAGCCAATTGTGGCATTTGGGGGGGGGAGTTGCAAGAGGGCCTCAAGCTCAAAGTGGACCGCAGTTTTAGACCCCTGTTTATTTTGGTGCATTTGATACATTCCATAACTTACTTTCAAGCCCACTGGACTAAAAGGGCGAGCGAAATACAGTAATAAAGAGGATGGAACAAAATATTTAATAGGAAAGGTTGCAACATCTGGGGCCTTTTCGTTTAGGGAAAAGGCGACTAAGAGGGGACACGATATAATTTTATATAAAATTATGGATGCCCTCGAAAAAGTGCATAGAGGAAAGTTTTTCTCCCTCTCTCACAACACTCGGTGGGATCCAATGCATCTGAATGTTGGGAAATGCAGGATGGATAGAAGAAAGCAAATAGTCAGACTTTGGAAATGGCTCCCACAGCATGGTGCTTGAAGAGGACTGAGCAGATTCATGGCTTTGGGTTGCGGGGGCAGGGGCGCCATCTTGCCAAGGTCTGTCTCTGACACTCGGTGCCTGGAATAGCAGCCAGGAGGAAAGGGCGCATTCTCACAATCTGCTCCTAAGGGTTCCCCAGAGGCATCTTGTTGGCCCCTGCGTAGCAGCCAGAGGCCGGGCTAGATAGGCCTTTGGCCTGATCTGGTAGGGCTCATCTTCTCCTCTTGCATTGAACCTGGACGGAGAGAAGTTTTCCCTATCTCTTACAATCCCGAAACTCAGTCCCGAAAATGAGTCAGCAGTGTGATGCAGCAGCTAAAAAAGCCAATGCAATCCTGGGCTCCATCAATAGGAGTATAGTGTCTAGATCGAGGGAAGTAATAGTACCACTGTATTCTGCTCTGGTCAGACCTCACCTGGAGTACTGTGTCCAGTTCTGGGCACCACAGTTCAAGAAGGATACAGACATGCTGGAACATGTCCAGAGGAAGGCAACCAAAATGGTCAAAGGCCTGGAAACGATGCCTTATGAGGAACGGCTTAGGGAGCTGGGTATGTTTAGCCTGGAGAAGAGAAGGTTAAGGGGTGATATGATAGCCATGTTCAAATATATTAAAGGATGTCATATGGAGGAGGGAAAAAGGCTGTTTTCTGCTGCTCCAGAGAAGCGGACACGGAGCAATGGATTCAAACTACAAGAAAGAAGATTCCACCTAAACATTAGGAAGAACTTCCTGACAGTAAGAGCTGTTCGGCAGTGGAATTTGCTGCCAAGGAGTGTGGTGGAGTCTCCTTCTTTGGAGGTCTTTAAGCAGAGGCTTGACAGGCATATGTCAAGAATGCTTTGATGGTGTTTCCTGCTTGGCAGGGGGTTGGACTGGATGGCCCTTGTGGTCTCTTCCAACTCTACGATTCTATGATTCAAGAGCCATCAGGTTGAAACTGGTTGGCTCTCTATGCCCCGAGATGTGGTGATGGCCGCTGGCTTAGATCCTTCTTTGCCTTGTGGGACTCCTGGGCCCCTTTCTTTGTGCTCATTTTTCTCTCTTTCTCTCAGACACACACACACACACACACACACACACACAGAGGCAAGGGTTGCACAAGCAGGTGGTTGATGTTACAACCTCTGGGGAGCAGCTTTCTGCATGGAGGTGAAGCGACGTTGCTAGCCACACTGCCTCCCCTGGGCTCTTGCATCTCCAAAGAGGCCCCCCCTGCACCTAGAGAAAGCCCCCGGTACTTGGGATTTTCTCAGCGCCCTCTTTGCCCAGAGGTCGGCTCCTCGTATCCCAAATTTGCTCGCTGTCCCCATCCGGGCAGGGGTGCAAAGGAGCCGGCCCTCAAGGTAAGGCTTGCGTCATCTTGTGAAATAACCTGTTACACCACCAAGAAGGAGAAGGAACTCTGCCACAAACCACAAGCTGCTCTGCTCCCCTATCCTGCTACAAACACCCCCCAACTCAACCTTGCAAGGGTGTCGTCCCCCCCAACCCAGACTAGAAACGGGAGCCCCAAGTGGAAAGACAGACCACCACCCTCAAAACCAGCTCTCCCCGAGACCAGGCCCATGGGAGAAGCGCAACCCTCCCAGAAGGCACAAAATGGCCCCCTACCCGCCACCTTCCCTCTTTCCACACCGTTGAGGTCTCCCCCCCCCCCAGGCCGAGACTCATTGCAACCGGCCGGGTTTGCGAAACTCCTCTCCTGAAGTGTTTAAAGGGGAATGGGAGGGAGGGAGAGGGGAGAATCTGTTCCGACGTTTCTCTGATGAAAATAGGGGCGTCCCATTCCATCACAGTAATTTTACTATTTGTACCCCCCACATCTCAATGGCTTGCCCCAGCCACTCTGGGCAGCTTCCAACATATATTAAAAAAAACATAATAAAACATTAAACTTTTTTTTAAAAAAAAACAAACTTCCCTATACAGTGGAACCTTGGTTTTCGGATGTCTCCGTTGACGAACGTTTTGGCTCTCAAACACCGAAAACCCGGAAGTAACTGCTTCGGTTTTTGAACGATTTTCAGAAGCCAAAGATGCCACGCGGCTTCCGTTTTGAGTTTCCCTATTGTATTGAGGCTTCCACTTTCAGTTTTTGGTTTTCGAACATTTCGGAAGTTGAACGGTCTTCCGGAATGGATTACATTCGAAAAGCGAGGTTCCACCTGTACTAGATTGCCTTCAGGCGGCTTGGAGGTTGGATACATCCATACCCTACAACATTTCTCCAATAAAAACGGGGACATCCTAAGGGAAAGCGGGACATTCCGGGATCAAATCAAACCGGGACGGCTTCTCTAAATCAGGGGCGTCCCTGGAAAATAGGGACACTTGGAGGGTCTGCCAGAGAATTCCGGGAGCTGTGGTTTGTTAAGGGTGCGGAGGGTTGTTAAAAGACCCCCAATTCCCCCTCACAAAGCTACAATTCTCAGATTTCCCCGTCATGAGGGATTTATTGTTACATCACTCTGGGTATATTGCAGCTCTGGGAGGGGAATGGGGGGGTCTCGTAACTCTAAATGTCTTAAATTAAATGGTGCCTCTTAAGCCCAAAGGGGAAAACTGGTGCATTCTCCGGTAGGCTTCAAGTCACGGGTTCAAGAGGTTCCCCCCAGCCACTTTTGCCTGAAAAACCCACGATTTAGGGGCAAATCAGAAGAAACATCAATCAGGTTTTCTATAGAATGGTGCTTGTTCCAATTCAGCAGTAAACAGGTTTTCCCGGGGAATGCAGCGGGACAAAAAAAAGGGGGGGAATTAAGTGATTAGCCCTTAATGCAGAGTAGAAATACCACAGAAGTGATCTGCCACAGAGGTTTTTCCAAAACCTCTTGCCTCCAGAGAGGAGGGATGAAATAATCTGGCAGAGGAGGGTTTTGGGGGTGGAGGGCAGGGAACAGGAAGGTATAAGTTTAGTGTGAAAATAAATCACAAGAGATAGGTAAAAAGAAAACACCTACGGTACTATGAGAAACACGAGGGAGGATAGGAAGGGGGGGGGGAGAAAAAGCCTTCTCTACTTATGAGACTCTGGAACAGCAAATTCTGCCTAAATTGGGGATGCCGAGAGACACAATGCCTCCAGAACAGACAATACAGTAGTTTCTGTACTTGTCTTGAGGAAAAGATGAGCTGTGGAACTCCTTGCCACAAGGAAAGCGCTTTAGCAAAGGACTTAGCGATTTCCAGAGATGATGGATTAGGTGTTAGCAGAGAGCGATGTCAGTCATTGCCAACTGACTATGTCAAACCATTTTGTGACAAGGGGGGCTCGGTAATTTTCATCCTTCTCTAGTGGTCCCTGTGGGGAGACGGTCCGAGATCCCTTGCAGCGCAGGAGACCCCCAGTTCAAGGAAGAAGTAGTTACCAATCTGTAATGGAATTTGGGGTTGGTTTCCGGGGGGCGGGAGGTGAGAAGCCATCTTGTCCTTTGCCTCAGGCTAGCAAAATGCCCCGGGCCAAACATGTTTAAAAGAATCTGATATGTCTCCAGGGACCCCAGGACACTGTTTGAAAACCGCTGCAAAATACACTGTACTGTAAAATGTTAGGCCTGCAAACATCAAACCAACAGCCATTGAGCCTCAGACTTGGGCAGGGCTGCAAGGGCCTCTGGTGGCCACGAGTGGAGTCAATACAGGACTTCCTGATAGGTGAATGTACTACCCGGTATTTATTTCCCTCCGCTGCTACTGGATCCTTTCAACTGGTGATACATGAAATCGAATCTGGAACAACTGGCTTACTATTTCTGCCAGTTGCCTCAGCTGCTCTCGGAGAAAGACCCATCTAGTTCCAGCATCCTGTTCTCAAATGAATACTGTACATCCATGGCCACGTGCCACGGATTCTTGAGCTGTGGTTCCTGCATTGCAGGGGGGTTGGGCTAGATGACCCATGGGATCCCTTCCAACTCTAGAAATTCTACCATTCTGTGCTTCAAGGGCTGCTCTTTAGGCACACACCGCAAGGCTTGGCTTGCAAGGCATCTGAACAGGCATGTCGCGGGCTGTTGTCAACATGATCAATCTGTTCTTCCTTGCTCCAGATTAACACATAAACACACATACACACGCACTCTGAAGGACGGCAACCGAAGGAAAGTGCGTGCGTGCGTGCAGGAGAGGAAGCAATTGAGAGGGACTTGAGTGCAAACAGGAAAAAAAGACACGGCAATGCAGAAGCCAGCCTGCTCACATTAGAACCGGAAATTGTGGGGTACTTATGGGGGGAATTTAGAGGCTAAAAGGGGTTTAATTAGAGATAGATATGTGTATGTATGATTTTTATTTCTCTAGTAATAAGTATTATGGAATTTAAGATATGGATATGTAAGATTTTGTTTTTTTGTTTTTTGCATATTATGAAAGCTGTCTGATTGGGGTGTAGATTCGGGAAGGGGAGGGCGGGGAAGTCGGGAAAGTTTTGTTTTTCCTTTTTTTTTTCTTGCTTTTTTATGTATTTTTGTGTATTTTTGTATTTTTTTGCTGTGTCTTTTTTTGTGTCTTGTATTCCTGTATGTTTCTGGTTGTTTGAAAAAATCTTTAATAAATATATTTTAAAAAAAGAAGAAGAAGCCAGCCTGCTCACATCCCTCCTCGAAAATATCCTGTAAACCCCACCTAAGCTAATTTCACTCAGCAAGGAACAATTGGAAGGCCAAAGGTCTAAGGCTCTAGGAAGAAGGAGATTTTATTTACAGTGGTACTTTGGTTTACGAACTTAATCCGTTCCGGAAGTCCGTTCTTAAACCAAAGCGCTCTTAAATAAACCAAGGCGTGCTTTCCCATAGCAGCAGGGGACTCAATTTACAAATGGAACATGCTCAACAAGAAGCGGAACATGTTCTGCTTCCAAGGCAAAGTTCACAGACCAAAAACCACCTACTTCCGGGGTTGCAGCGTTCTTAATCCAAGATGTTCATAAACCGAAGGTACCACTGTATTTTATTGTGTTTATGTTGCAGCAAGAAAGGAATGATTACTGGCCACACCTGTTTGAATGCAACTGGGAAAACATGTGTCTGTGTAAGTAAGTAAAAGAGAGGCAAAATCTCTGGCCTGGGAATGGTTGGGATTAATGGATCTGTCAATCCCAGTTTTCTCGATTTCTCATTTTTCCAACCTTAAATTCAGTTCACCACTTCGTTGTAACAATTTGCAATTAAAAGGGGGGGGGGATCGCCGTGAATATTTGTCACCATTCTAGTGTGAATTTCTGCTAACAAACACATTTTTATATGCGCTTTTATTTATTTGGGACATGTATAAACTGTGTGATCATTGATTTTTCTAAGTGACATACATAAAAACAAGCCAGCTGGAACAGGAAAAGTCTCAGTAATGCAAAGAGTGTCCCTGTCTAATTTCAGGTGGGAAGGAGTTCCATAGGCTTGGGCTCCACTCTATGTACATTTTTGCAAAGCAATTTCCCCCTATAATGCATTTTTGCCTGCTATTTTCACCAATATATGCATTTTCACCGTAATATGCACAGCATTTTGCAAAGCATTTCCCCTTTAATGTAATGTGTTTTTGCACACATTAACTCCGCTGGTTGAACCGAATAGTAGCATACAGAGATGTGCAACTTGAAATAATAATAATAATAATAATAATAATAATAATAATAATAATAATATATTATTTATACCCCACCCATCTGGCTGGGTTTCCCCAGCCACTCTGGGCGGCTTCCAATAGAAAAATAAAACACAGTGATCTATTAAACATTAAAAGCCTCCCTAAACAGGGCTGCCTTCAGGTGTCCTCTAAAAGTCTGGTAGTTGTTTTTCTCTTTGACATCTGACGGGAGGGCGTTCCACAGGGAGGGTGCCACTACCGAGAAGGCCCTCTGCCTGGTTCCCTGCAACTTGGCTTCTTTCAATGAGGGAACCGCCAGAAGGCCCTCGGAGCTGGACCTCAGTGTCCGGGCAGAACGATGGAGGTGGAGATGCTCCTTCAGGTATACTGGACCGATGCCATTTAGGACATGAAAACAAGTAATAAAAATACTTTGGGGGAAGAAGAGAGAGATGTGCGACTTTTTAAGGATGGCTGATTCGGTTAGCATATTGTTTTAGAATGCACTGCTGACTTTCTCCACGATCCTAACCTAAAGGTTGGAAACTGCCCCCTTCTGGTCAGTGAGTGCCGTCTAGGTAGGCCTTGGAGCAGATCTCCTGGTATCCCCAAACTAAGGAGAATTAAGCAACATGTACCGTATCGAGCCCACCTGCCTACTTGCCACAAGACCACGAAGTTCAGAGTCTAAGATTACGGCATCAGTGCTTGTTGTCTTCCCAGAGAAGTCAACAAGTTCGTCTGGGCTTTGCATCAACAGCGTCTTATTTACAGCAGCCCTGGGGCTGTTGCAACATGACTGTGTCCCCCCCTTTTTTCCTTGTCTCACTTCTCAGATGATTTATTGCGGGTCCTACCTAAACACAGCCAAAGGCTTTGGGATTGGCAGACAATATGTCTTGCCTCAGGGCTGGGGCAGGGGCAAACTGAAAGCAGACAGGCTCTCTTATTGACATCAAGAAAGCAAGAGGCAGATCAAGGAGATGGAGCAAGTCCACAATGAGGAAAGGTTGCAACATCCACGCCTTTTTAGTTTAGAGCAGGGGTGTCAAACTCAAATTCATCGGGGGCCGCATCAGCAGTTTGGTCACCGTCAAAGGGCCGGTTGTATCTGTGGGACTATGTGTCCACTCTTTATTATCATAAATTATTGTCACTGCATTCAATTATTACTGTTTTTTGTAATAATGTAAGTAATAACTAGCTCTGAAAGCAGAAACATAGTCAGAATAATGGCAAGTAGATATTCAAATGTACAATTATTGTACAATTTATTGAAAAATGATTTTTGGTAACTGCACTGGGTGGTGGAGGCTGGCTAGGGTTTCATGCAGGACCTTTGCAGAGCTACTAGTACCTGGAGATGCTGGGGTCCTTCTGCATGCAGGACAGATGTTCGGCCAGTGAGCCACCACCCTTCACCAAAGGGACTGGCTGAGGTTGACTCACTGAAGCTGCTCTCCTGGTTCCAGGGTTTAAGGGCCAGAAGTATAAAGCAGCACCCTATGTTTCTGAGGATAGGGAGAGGGAGGGGAGGAAGGAAGGAAGGAAGGAAGAAAAGAGGGAGTGGGAGGGAGAGAAGACGGAAAGGGAGAAAGAAGGAAGGAAGTAGAGGGAAAGAAAGAATAAGAATGAGGGAGAGGAAGGAAGTTGGGAAGGACGGAAGGAAGAAAGGAAGTAAGGAAGAAAGAAAGAAAGAAAAGAGGGAGCAGGAGGGAGAGAGGAAGGAAAGAGGTGAGATAAAGAAGAGTAGGAAAGAAGGAATAAAGAAGGAAAGAAAAAGAAAGAGGGAGATAAGACAGAGATAAAGAAGGAAGGAAGGAGAGGGAAAGAAAGAATAAGAACGAGAGAGAGGAAGAAAGAAAGGGAGGGGGGTCGCCGCCTTGATTCAGCGCCAGAAAAGAGCGTGAAGGGACCCAGGGGCAAAAAGCATTTCCCCGGCCCCAGCTGTTTGTCGGCGCTTTGTTGGCACGGCGCTTCAGCAGCAAGGTCCCACTGCTGGGTCCCGCTGGCTGGGGCACTCGGCGGGCCACATGATGAGGTCTGGCGGGCCGGATTTGGCCCCCGGGCCTTGTGTTTGACACCCGTGGTTTAGAGAAATGGCAAGTTGGGGGGGGGCATGATAAGTGCCTGAAATCATGCAGTGCGGAGAAAAGATAGAAAGCAGGGGGGGGTATTGTTTTGTTTTATTATGTATATTTATAATGTATTTTTGTTGTTGTTTAGTCGTTTAGTCATGTCCAACTCTTCGTATTCTTATGTATTTTACATAATATCAAAACAACATCCAAAAAACTAAGATCATGGCCACTGGTCCCACCACCTCCTGGCAAATAGAAGGGGAAGAAATGGAGGCAGTGAGAGATTTTACTTTCTTGGGCTCCTTGATCACTGCAGATGGTGACAGCAGTCACGAAATTAAAAGACGCCTGCTTCTTGGGAGAAAAGCAATGACAAACCTAGACAGCATCTTAAAAAGCAGACATCACCTTCCTTCAAAGGTCCGTATAGTTAAAGCTATGGTTTTCCCAGTAGTGATGTATGGAAGTGAGAGCTGGACCATAAAGAAGGCTGATCGCCGAAGAATTGATGCTTTTGAATTATGGTGCTGGAGGAGACTCTTGAGAGTCCCATGGGCTGCAAGAAGATCAAACCTATCCATTCCTAAGGAAATCAGCCCTGAGTGCTCCCTGGAAGGACAGATCCTGAAGCTGATGCTCCAAAACTTTGGCCACCTCATGAGAAGAGAAGACTCCCTGGAAAAGACCCTGATGTTGGGAAAGATGGAGGGCACTAGGATAAGGGGACGACAGAGGACGAGATGGTTGGACAGTGTTCTTGAAGCTACAAACATGAGTTTGACCAAGCTGCGGGAGGCAGTGCAAGACAGGAGTGCCTGGCGTGCTATGGTCCATGGGGTCACGAAGAGTCGGACACGACTAAACGACTAAACAACATTATGTATTTTGCACCTCATTTGTCAGCTACGGCAATGGCTCGCCTCTCCAAAAGGGTATGGGAGAACGTGATGCAAACGTCCAATACCAAGATGTTGAGCACGCTGATTTATGGATTTTTTTATTTATTTATGGATTTATGTATCTGAAGAAGTGTGCATGCATACGAAAGCTCATACCAATGACAAACTTAGTTGGTGTCTAAGCTGCTACTGGAAGGATTTTTTTGATTTATGGAAGTGACTCACGGGCAACTTACAACCTGTTATAAGAATTCTGAGGTCTCAAATATAGAATAAATATTCATAAATGCACCACGTGTCTGAAACAGTATGGAGGAGCAATCCTGAAGCCATTTTTACTCTCCCAATGACCTCAAATATTCCTACAGTAAGGGATGCAAATGGGGAAAGCCTTCCCATTGTCTTTTTGCTTGCAAATCTTGTCTTAAGGGCATATTTGTGTATGAATAGGGTGAGCCTGTGACCTGGATTCAGGAACTAAACATTAACCATCACAAAAGAATGGCCAAGCTGCCCAGGAAATGCAATCAGTGACCATTATCAGGTATCCTGGCAGGCAGGATTTCTGCTGCAGACCGCCTCCTTCTGTGATGTATGTATGATGGTTTTTTTTGGGGGGGGGGGTCCCTGGGCTACAGGGTGGGCAATTTCAAGAGTCTATATAGGGGCTTGCGCACCATTCTTCAGGGTTCTCCTCCCTCCTGTGTGTGGTGAGTGGGGACCCTGATATCTCAACACCTTCCACCTGTGCTGCGTCATGGGGTATCACAGGGCAGGGTAGAATTTCTAACGAAGGTGTGCTCTCCCAAGCCCACATTCCCAGCATGTTTGCACTCCTGTCTCAGCGATCTCTACGCTGGCTTGCTGATGTCCACAGAATGCAAGGAATCCCCAAGAATGTAGGAATCCCTTGCAAAGGACCACCATGCCTGGGTCAGGTCTTGTATCCGTCAGGTCTTGTATCCATAGCAGTGACCAGAGGAGGAATGACTTGCTGGGAGGAGCAGAGAGAAGAAACACTGTTGCACACCCACAGCAGCACAACCGGATGCCTTCATCTGCCCCGGATGCAACAAAGCATGTCTCTCCTGCATCGGTCCCAACAGCAGGAGCTGCAACTGTCCAACAGCTTGACTTCACCCCCAAAGGGGAGACAGACCGATGCCAAAAACTTTCTCCTTTTGTATTTTTCTGTTGCAAACCACCCTGGGATGTTTGGATGAAGGGCTGTATACAGCGGTACCTCGGTTTTTGAACCTAATCCGTTCCGGAAGTCTGTTCAAGTTCCGAAACGTTTGAAAACTGAAGGGGGAAGCCTCATTTCCTGTTCAATTTCCAGATTTCCACGGTGCATTCGAAACCCGAGGCATTTACTTCCGGGTTTTGGGCGTCCGAGTTCCGAAACAGAGGTGTTCGAAAACCGAGGTACCACTGTACAAATGTAATAAATAATATCAAGCAATATATCTGTCATATATATCTGGGTAAACCGTATGCGGAACGAGTCTGCCCCTGCGGCCTGATAGAGGTGGAAACTGTCTCTCATGTCTTGCTACGATGTCGTTTTTATGAAGATATACGCTCGGTCTTTATCACCCGTTATACAGAAAATTCCAAGTGGGTCTGAACCTCAGTGCTTAAAATCCCTCATAGAGGATAAGGAACCAGAGATCATGCTAAGGGTGGCCAAATTTTGCGCAGCTGCCATAAAACTCAGGGAACAAGCTGTGCTATTACAAAGACTAACGCCTCAGATGCAAACTCTAGGTAATATTTTAGAGACTAAGACCTAAACCACATTTCTAATGGCTGTCATATTCTTATTGTTTACTGTCATATTCGATTGCTAATTCAAATTTAATTCTATTGTGTTTTATATTCGCTTAGTACGGTAATAATTTTATTATAATATTTTTTCCCTCCTTTTCCTAATGCTAGGACTTGGGACCGCCCAGCGAACCTGATTGTTGCAAGGTTCTGGACCAACAAAGAACGTGCTTTTTTCATGCGGCACATGTTCCAGGCAACTAAAATGTAGGTGTTGCTTGAATTTCCTCCATGCATCCCACTACCTCACCAGCGGAAAGAAAGTCCCAAGGAGGATACAGTGCTCATTACAGTGGTACCTCCGGTTACAAACGCTTCAGGATACGTATTTTCGGGTTACGAACTATTTTAACCCAGAAGTAAGTTTCCTGAGTGCTTGGAGACCTCTCTGCTGCCCGGAGCAAAGCCCAGACATCCACAGGAGAGAAGACACCGATTGAGATTGTGGAAGAGGACCCTGAGCCCCCATCCAAACAATGACTATCATCAGCGCAGGTAATAAAAAACAACACACATTTTCATTTTGTACTGTTTTATTGATTTCATTTTATGAATCAATGGCCTCGTTAGATAGTAAAAAATTCATGTAAATTTGCTGTGTTAGGGGTCGCTTTTCATTGTTTGGTTCCTGTTGAGTGTGTTTCGTTTGTTCATTGAGTCCCTCGCTGCTAATCAGAGGCTTCCTGTTGAGTCTGCCAGCTGGAGGTATTGTTTTTGCGTTTTGGTTTGTGTGGCTTTTTCGTTGTTTTTTTTACTGTGACTTGTTCTTCATTTTACGGGACTGACTTGTGACTTTGCTTTTGTGACTGTGGCTTGTGACCCAGTTCAGCTACTGGTTGATTGTGTGACTGCAGAAATGGATAAAAGCCCCCCATCCAAACTGACTATCGTCAGTGCATGTAAGGGGGGAAAAATCAATTTTAATTTTTATCATCTAAAATACTGTCTTATTTATTTTATAGTACAGTACATTGATTTGCCTTCATTTTATGGATCAATGGTCTTGTTACGACAGTAAAACTCGTGTTAAATCCCTGTTTTAGGGGGTGTTTTTCCATCGTCTGGAACGGATCAATCTACTTTCCATTACTTTCAATGGGAAAGTTCGCTACAGGTTAAGAACAGACTTCTGGAACCAATTAAGTACTTAACTTGAGCTACCACTGTACGCTGCTAAGGGTGCGTAGGGAAAAACAGACACTGCAGAGTTTCACAACTGTCAGGGTTTCTTTGGTTGCGGTTCCTGCATTGCAGCGAGTTGGAAGAGCAGACCCCCTTGGGGTCCCTTCCAACTCTACGAGTCCACACACAAGAGTATTAAAAAATAATAATAATATATTTATTGATTTTATAACAAACAAAAACAAAAAAACATACAGACACGGAATAGCTCTGATTTATGTTAAGTTGATGAGGTTGATGGATGATGAATTTTTATATACAGGATATTTTAGAATGTATATTGGTAGAAATAGGGGGAAGCAGTATTGTAATATAGCAATTGATGAACCTGAGAGAGAGATGAGTGGAAGTCAAATAGGAGAGGAGGAGATAAAGGGGAATAATTAAAGGGGAATATAGGTGGGATGTATTTGTAGTACTATGAATATAATAATCTTGAGTTTGAATGAGTGAAGGATTTTTGTCTGTATTTTCTTTTTCCGTATTTTTCTTTTTCTTTTTTATTCTTTCTTTTTCTTTTTTCTTTGTTTTGTTTTTTACTCGTAATTCTTTTAGGGCTACGGGTATTACAATTTAAGTTGGATTTAAGTTGAATGTATGAATTTAATTTAGTTATATTCTTATTATCAGTATTGTTATTATTTCATTATTATTTTTTATTATAAATGATTTTGTATGCTATTATTATCATTTCAAGTGCGTGTATGTGTTTATGTGTGTGCTTATTTTAATTTGAATTTCAATAAAGTTTATTCATTTTTTTAAACAAAAACAAAACAAAAACAAAACATACAGACACACTAGTGGCCAAAATTGTGGACACCTTTTGGGAAAAGTGTATTTCCGAGGTTCGATGGCTCATAGCACCTGATGGGCTCTCTAAACACTCCTGCTCATTGGCCACATTCAAATGAAGGAAAGCTACTGCATATCAACCTAAGCAAGTTGTGCTTCCTTTTTCTGATTATTTGGCTATAGCTTTTGTCATAGAATACAGATAATTGAACAAACAGTGTTGCATTACATTCTTCATGAAATTGTCTTTCCACTGATATGTAATTTTACGGTGCGACTCCAAAAAAAAAGCGGTGTTATGAGCCATCAGACCTCAGAAATGCACTTTCCCCAAAAGGTTTCCACAATTTTGGCCACTAGTGTAGACCTGGCCTTGTGCATCTTACTGGAACGGGGGAACAGTGAAGAACTGAGTGCAAACTGTAAATGGCAGAAATCCATATATTTTTTTAAAAAATTCCTTCAGTAGCACATTAAAGACCAACTAAGTTTTTATTTTGGTATGAGCTTTCGTGTGCGTGCACACTTCATCAGATACACTGAAACAGAAGTAGCTAGACCCTTATGTATATTCAGAAGTAGCTAGACCCTTATGTATATTCTAGCTACTTCTGTTTCAGTGTATCTGATGAAGTGTGCATGCACACGAAAGCTCATACCAAAATAAAAACTTAGTTGGTCTTTAAGGTGCTGCTGAAGGATTTTTTTTTATTTTATTTCGACTCAGACCAACACTGCTACCTATCCATTTATTTGTTAACGTTCCTGTTCCACCTTTCTTCCATGAGGAAACTCGAGTCTACCTGGGAGCTACAAATGGTCTCTCTCTCTCTCTCTCCCTCTCTCTCTGTGTGTGTGTGTGTCTCCCCCATCCAGCCTCTGAATGGAAGCAAATCTAGACACCTTCAGACCACTCCTGGGACTTGCAGGGCATCATAATCCATTTCAACGATAATTGCAAGAGTTATATGCACAGCTAGACACATTACAGTACAGTACAGGCATTCCAGTCTGTTAGGTATTTGTATTAATTACGGGCTTACTACCTGAGCTATGGCTGCTAAGAGGTTGCTGGAACTCTGTCATAAGGCACAGCTTGCCTGTGATTGCACAAACAGGGCCTCCCTTCCCTGCAAACGGCTAATCCCATTGATACAGACGCCTGATTGTTCTCCAGCACGCATTCCTATTTTTAAGTCAGCCGCCAGCAAAGCTAACTTTCAAGAACAGGCTTTGTCCTGGTCGGCCAACCTAAAGCTGGGCTCTTGGCAGGCAGGATTAAATTTGATCACGGTGACCTTCCTGATGTTAAGGGGGGCTAACAAAGATAGAAATGTTTTATTTACTTTAACGTTTCAACAGATGCCCTTCACTGGCTTAGAAAGGGCAGATATTATAGACCATATTATTTAGACCAAGGGTAGCCAACCAATTCCCACAGACCATAACTACCAACTCAAATTATTTTTGTGGGACTTACAAGAACCCCACATTTGCAATTTTTAAAAAAACAACAACAGTATTTGCCCCCCCCCCAAAGATTCCCTGCTGAAATGCCATGGTATCAAAAGCTTTTTAAAATGTGTGTCCCAAGGCTTCCCACTATTTCCCCTATTTTTAAATTCAAAAATATATATTCTTAATTATTATTATTTTTAAAAAAGAATTGACTCCAGAAAATTCCCTTTGGGTTTTTTGTATAATCTCCTATGCAGTTGTCCATAAAAAAATATCTAGTGAATGCAATAATGAATGAGAAAAACATTTAAAATAGTGCAGAACATAGGATGAAGGCGGATTTGAGAACTGCAGTTCCCGTTATGCCCATTTATTTTTACATTTTTGGCCACACCCGCACTGCCATGCCCCTCCCCCTAAAACTTAGTGATAGGTCAATGTAATCCTTGGCCCCAAAAAGGTTCGCTGCTGCTGATTTAGACATTTGTGGTACAGGAAAAACAGAAGATCGTCCCCCAGAAGATCAATGCCCTATATGGGAAGTGTCAAAAAATAGAAAATAAAATTTTTTTACCAAATATTCTCATCTCAGTTTTCTCCTAAATATGGTTTCTACTCAAACCAAAGGAGCCTGTGGGTGGGATGTTTTTTTTAATGCATTTATTCCCCTGCTTGGTTTTATTGTACAGGTGAAACTCGGAAAATTAGAATATCGTCGAAAAGTGCATTTATTTCAGTAACACAATTTAAAAGGTGAAACCAATATATGAGACAGATGCATGACATGCAAAGCAAGATATGCCAAGCCTATATTTGTTGTAATTGTAATTATTTGCCGTTAGGTGGGTCAATTATAAATGGAATGTAATTAATGAAATGTAACAGCGATGTTTATTTTTGTATTATTGTAACTATTTGTTTTATTACTGTGAAATTTCCAAAAGAAAGCATTTTGTAAAAATTAAAAGAAAAATAAATAATAAGTTGCATTACTGAAATAAATGCACTTCTCGACGATATTCTAATTTCCCGAGTTTCACCTGTATGTACAGTGGAACCTCGAGTTGCGGACGTAATCCATCTCGGAGGCATGTCCGCAACTCGAAGCATTCGCATCCAGAAGTGTTGCATCTGCGCACGTGCATAGCGCGATTTAGCGCTTCTGCGCATGCGCAGGCAGCGGAACCAGGAAGTAACCTGTTCCGGTACTTCCGGGTTGCCGCGGGACGTAACGTGAAAAGACGCAACATGAAGCGGACGCAACACGAGGTATGACCGTATGTGGGACTGCCTGTTTGTTTGTAAGTCACTTTGGGTTGCCCTGGGAAAGATAAAGCAACTGAGAAATTGAATAATAATAATCAAGCAATCTTGCATTTCTGTTTGCAGGAAGGGAGAGGTTAGTGACAGACGAAAGGGGCCCTGACAATTAAAAAAAACAGAGAAATACAGATGGCTCAACTCCTTTCTGGATAACCAACCATTTGCATTTGGTATATACGTTTATTCTGTTTCCCTACAGCTGACAGTCACAAATAAGATTGAGAAAAAATTGGGGGGGGGGAGGAGAACCTGACACAACCACGAGGAATGCAAAAGTAGTCACTGCATAATGTTTTTGAGTGGGGGGAGGCACTACTCAGCCCCTGTTACGCCTGCCCAGCGGTCGCCGCCACCTCTTGGTAAAACCGGGAGGCCAGATCCGGCACGGCCTCCTCCAGCTGCCTGACGAATTCATTCCGCTCGGCCTCCGACCAGCTGCGGAACCACTGATCCCACAGCCTCATCTGGCACTCAAAGATGGAGGGGGGCTTCCCGGGTCCCACGCTGAGTCCCGCCAGCCCTTCCAGCAGGGGGAGAACCTTCCAAGGCACGGCCTTGTCCACCAGGTCGCGGAGGAACTGCTCTCGTTGCACTGGGGCCCAGCCCGACAGCCAGTGTAGGAGGCAGCGCATCTCTTGTGCGGTCACGTACGACAGGGGCAACGGTTCAGACATCCTGCGGGGCAGGGGAAGAGCGGTGAAGAAACACAGGCAAGGGAATTATGTGGCCTCGGGAGAAGCGAAGGAGCCTTCAGGAGACAGGGAGAGAGAAACAGGGCTTTGGGGAAGGGTGGGATTCAAACTATGCGGCTCGGGACCTTCGTACCTACGGGACCGCCTCTCCTGGTATGCCCCGCGGAGGACCTTAAGGTCCACAAACAACAATATTCTGGTGATCCCGAGTCATAAGATGACTAGATTGGCCTCTACTAGAGCCAGGGCCTTTTCAGTACTGGCCCCAACTTGGTGGAACGCTCTCTCCCAGGAGACCAGGGCCCTGTGGGATTTGTCATCTTTCCGCAGGGCCTGCAAGACAGAGCTGTTCTGCCTGGCCTTTGGGTTAGACTCAGCCTGACCCCTGTGTTTTCCTCCCTCATGGCTTGGACTTATGGACTACTTGAAATGAGGCTGCACTTTAAATTTTAATACTGTATTTTAATCTGTATTTTAATTAATTGTTTTTATGTTTTATTGTAATTCTGTTGGTGTGAGCCGCCCTGAGCCCGGTTTTTGACTGGGGAGGGCGGGGTATAAATAAAAATTTATTATTATTATTATTATTAAGAGTGGGAAATAGCATATCTTCTGCCAAGCCCAGTAATGTCAGTCCTTGATGTTTCCAGACAAGCAAAGTACTGTACCCCTTAATGCTAACTTGCAACATGGGTGTAGCGGTTCAGGGTCTGTGGGGTGGAGCGTTAAAGACCCCATTACTATGTCTGCAGCAGGGCCCCGGCCTCCAGCGTCTTAAGAGTCACCCCAGCAGTATGAAAGAGGAGCTTTTTAGCCACCGAGGATTGGCTCCTAGGGTCACTCCGCAGAAAGTGTGCAGGAAGAAAACCATTTCAGAAATCCACGGAATCATTGAAGTGTTGAGTTGAAACCAAACCCGTTGCAATGCAGTTGTTCTGTACGCTCCAAATCTAAGCATTACGGGGCACATTTTCAAGAGAATTTTGTGCACGTTCTGTTACATATAATGGAACTTCACAGGAAACTGAGATGGTTGTAATATCTTCGAAAGGGCAAGTTTGTGACTATCACGAGGGGACTCTGCCCTTCTAAATTCACCACTACACTATTGCATCTGGGTTTTTTCCCCTTCCTCTCAGCTCCATCTTCCTTCTCTCCCATTTTGATCACCTGTGTCTCTCTTTCACTCTCCCTCTCTCTGATCCTAGTCTCTCCTCCTCCTCACTCGATATCCATTCTTCTCTTTTAGAAATACAGCAAAATGTGGTTCCCATCAAAGGAATGGACACAGAATACCAGCCAAAACTATTATTTCCACTTCCACAGGAATAGTTGCCAAAATTTGTCCCCTGGAGGTGCCACGGATTGAACCTGGCATTTTACTCCATGTGCTCCACCTACGGCTATGAAAGCAACACAGCCTATACCAGGCATAGGCAACCTTGGCTCTCCAGATGCTTTGGAACTACAACTCCCATGATCCCTAGCTAACTGGGCCAGTGGTCAGGGATCATGGGAGTTGTAGTTACAAAACATCTGGAGAGCCAAGGTTGCCTATGCCTGCCCTATACAAATGAGGGGACCAAGGCATGCCTTGAAGGCAGAGTATTGGCAAATGGGTGTTGATGGTGCAATAGGAACTTACAGGAAATGGTGCTGCTCCAGGTGCCTGCATGTAACAACCACTCTAGAAGGCTGCAACACCACAGTGAGCTGTGCAAAACTGTGGCAGGCTCTCATGAAGAGCAGCAGAAGTAAACAAGAGATGGAAAAGACCCTCCGAATCCCGGAGATGAAGAATTGCACAACACAAATGACCAATTGAAAGTGAGCGGAGTGAGAATTATGTCCTGGGGTCCCGTATGCTGGCAGCAGGGGAGGTTATGAAGGCTGCTTCATCAAACTACCAGGGACCTTACAAGAGAAGATTTGCAACAGAGAATTCTGGAAGATGGAGAGAGGAAGCTGAATATATGAGTGTCCAGTAAGGAATGCCCTGATGGTGCATGGGAATGAGGATGTTTACACGTGAAACCTGAGTTCAAACCTTCTATCAGCTAAGGATTTAAAATGAGAATATTATTGTATATATTCATTTTCCCTGAAGGAACTCAAGGCAACTTGTAGGATCTGAGAAGAACCTGAATGTCGGATCAAACACTGGATGACATTCTTATCATTTTTTAAGCAATGAAACTAGGATCCACTAATACCCTATGAATACACCGGCGGAAAACATCCCAGTAACTAATAAAAAAATTCCTTCAGTAGCACCTTAAAGACCAACTAAGTTTTTATTTTGGTATGAGCTTTCGTGTGCATGCACACTTCTTCAGATACCTGATGGACTTCCATTTCATGTGGCTCAATGTGGTGCCTTCCCTAGTTCTAGTTACAGCACACGAAAGCTCATACCAAAATTAAAAACTTAGTTGGTCTTTAAGGTGCTATTGAAGGAATTTTTTAATTTTGTTTCGACTACGTCAGACCAACACGGCTACCTACCTGTAATTAAAAATGTTGCAGCAAATAGCTTGCTCTTTTTTTTTTAACACCAGGGGGCATAATCTGAACCACCCCTTAGCTCCTGGAGGGAGGGCGGGTGTCAGTTTTTGATCTGAGAAGGACTGCCGCAATCATCCACCCACTCCACCTCCCTAAAACGTGGAATGTCTCAGAAAGATCAGCTCTAAGTATAGTTCTGATTTAAGTGCAACTATAGCCCCGAGATTTCAGAAGGTGGCAGTGCAAAGTGAGGGTCAAGTTTGGTCACTAACCCTCTCCCCACCACCACCCAGCCATTCATGCAAATACCACAACGGGAGGGGCTGCCATTGCAATTCCGCGATTCTCTCCCCTCCTATAACATGTGGGGGTGGGGGGTGACGCTCCCAAGAAAGATCCCCGGAAAGCCGGCGCCGAGTTCTCACCTGAGTCCTCTCCCTGCTCAACACGCCCCTCCTCCCGTCCCGACATCCAATGTTGCCGCTTCCATTTTTCACCTCGGGGAGGAGACTCGGGAGGAGGGACGGAAAGAGCCGAGCGCGTCCGGAAATGCCCGAACGTCAGTCCAATGATTTGAGCGGGGAGGAGGAAAGAACAACGATTGCCTTCCTCTCGGCGGAAATTGCCGAGGGGGTTTCGCGCGACACTGCCGGGGGTTCCGGCGATTTCCGGAAGTTACCGAGGACCTTGCCGGAACTTGCTTCCGGATTGGAGCGCTCCTCCGGAGAACCGGAAACACCCGAAATAGCCCGGAAAGAATCGCCGGGCGAGGGTAGCATCAGCGCAAGTCCCCCCTTTGCCCTCCCTCCCTCCCCTGATTTGGGGTTCTGGATGCTGAGCGGAAGTGGCCGGAAACGCACGACTGCGAACGAAGCGCGGGCGGAGATTCTCGAGTGAAGTCGAAGGCAGTGTCGGAGGTCGCCTTAGAGCGCCGAAGCCCCCTCCGGAAGTTTCCGAACGCCCCCGAAGCTCCGGGGAGGGCAGGCAGCGGCGCCACACAAGATGGCGGACGGGGAGGAGGTTACTCTGGACGGGAAGCCGCTCCAGGCGTTGAGGGTCGCCGACCTGAAGGCGGCTCTGGAGCAGCGCGGCCTGGCGAAGAGCGGGCAGAAGAGCGCGTTGATCAAGCGCCTCCGCGGGGTGAGAAAAAGGGCCCGGCGGAATGGGGCCCTGGGGCCCGGGCCGCTCCGCGCATGCGCAGACTCAGACAGGCAGTTTTTTGGCCTCAGCGACGGGGCTCGTGGCCCCGGGGTGCAGATCGTTAGTACGCATGTGCGGGGCAGTATCCCACTACTGCCACCAAGTGGCGGGGGGAGTTTGTGCGGGGAGCCACCGGTTGCACAAGTGGGGGGGGGAGGACGCTGCCCACACCACCAAAGGGAGAGGGCCCCCCACTTCTGACATCACTTTGGGGTCACGCAGCAGGAGGAGGAAGTGGAGGTCCTCCTTTAAAAAAAATAGGGGGGTAGATCTCGTGAAAGCTGGATCTCTTGTTACTAAATCAAAGCGGGATTGGGATCCAGTGTTGGAGGGGAAGTGGTAGGTTTTATAACCCGTTCTATCACAACCATTCCCTTTTCCCTTGCAAAATTATTTTTTATGGGGGGGGTCCCCCCCCCGGTTAATTCACTGTGTTTTATTCCTTCATTGAGCTTCCCTAGCGAATGTTATAGGCGGTTAGGATGAGCCAGGTGAGCTTTGCAAGAGCTGAGCTGCTGTGTTGGAGCTCTCCCAGTTGAAGACACATTGCATTTTTATTTTACGTAAAGTTTCTGCAAGATTTTAAAGTGTGCAGAGGGTTTTGCGAGTATCTCACTTGAGCACGTTGAGAACTTTGCACAAGGTCGGCTCCAAGTCTTTCAACTTCAGAACTGTACCCCGCTGAAAGCAGGCATTTCTCTAATCTGTCCCACGTACGACAGTACGAAGGAGTGCTGTGTTTCGAATGTAATATAAGTACGGTAAATGGAAGCAGAATCTGTGAATGTATCAGAAGTATAGGGAGTCCAGAGTGAGGGATTGGGAACCTGGGCATTTACCCTGTGTGGACTTTCATTCTTGATGCCATGGGGCAGGGAGTGAGCAATTGAAAAGGAAGACAAGTTGTGGTGTCCTGTCCTGGGCAAAAGTTTGTTATTCTCTGACTTTGGGGATGTCAAATGGATGTACAGTATGGGATAAATGGATGTTGCTCGTTCTTATGTAATGTTATTGGAACTGTTCTCAGACTTTACGTGTGTGCATGTGTGGTGTTATCCTTCCCCCCTTCCTTGACTTAAATACTGTGATCATGATAGTAACACCTGCTGAGTTCATGGCAGAGGTAAGATTTGAACCCAGGACTTTTCTGCTTCACTGTTGAATCTCTTGGGTTACAGTAGCTGTCAGTCTTCTCGGTGTCAGCGCTTTTCTGGCTGCTTACAGTGTAGTACAGGAGTCAGCAACCTTTTTCAGCTGTGAGCCGGTGCCCTGTCCCTCAGACCTTGTGGGGGGGGGCAGACTATATTTTTTTTGGGAGGGGGTGAATGATCAAATTCCTATGCCCCACCAATAACCCAGAGATGCATTTTAAATAAAAGCACACATTCTACTCATGTAAAAACACCAGGCAGGCCCCAAAAATAACCCATAGATGCATTTTAAATAAAATGTCACATTCTACTCATGTAAAAACACGCTGATTCCTGGACAATCCGCAGGCCGGATTGAGAAGGCGATTGGGCCGCATCCGGCCCACGGGCCTTAGGTTGCCTACCCCTGTTGTAGTATTATGCCCATTTCCCAATTTGTGAATAAGCCCTGCTGTGCTTAGTGTACCTTTGTGCCAAGTAAATTGACCAAAGCCTTTGGTGTGTAGCTGAAAATCTAGATTATAGAAGCATACGAAGAACCTAGCTGCTGGATCAGGGCACAGGCCCATTTAATTTAATGTCCTGTTTTTGCTAGTCTGGTGTCCTGTTCTCCAGCAGATGCCCAAGGGTAGCCTGCAGGCAAGAGCTGGGCACAACAGCACTCTTCCTACCTGAGTCATACCGTCTCTTGACAGTGGAACTAGACCAGGCACCCCCAAACTTGGCCCTCCAGATGTTCTGGGACTACAATTTCCCACCATCCCTGACCACTGATCCTGTTAGCTAGGGGTCGTGGGAGTTGCAGTCCCAAAACATCTGGAGGGCCAAGTTTGGGGGTGCCTGAGCTAGACCATAGCCATATCCTCCACTGTACGGCAGTGTGATGTAACACATAGAATCATAGAATTGTAGAGTTGGAAGGGACCACAAGGATCATATAGGCTAACCCTTTTGCCCAACATGGGGCTCAAACCCATGACCCGGAGAGTAAGAGTCTCTTGCTTAAGAAATGGGCCCTCAAATGCAGGTTTGAGGTAAAAGTGGGTCCAGTGTCCGGAAGGGTTGAAGACTATTGGTGTAACAGGTTACTGTGTTGTACTAGAACTGGGAGACTTGGGTTCTAATTGCCATGCACCCGTAAAACACATTGGGGGTCAGTATCTCAGCTTCACCTACCCCACAGGGTTGTTGTGAGGATAAAACAGGTGGCATATGAGTTCCCTGACGGAAGGGCAAGACAGAAATGTAACAGACAACATGGGGCTGTGTATGGTGAGTCTGTTACGTGTTACATGAATCCTATTTGCACTTCATTGCACATGTGTGATTCTTTCTACATTAATAGACTATGTTTGGGCGGGAGTCAGATCTTAATTTGAGCTGCAACTTGTTAGGATTCGGGGTTGGAAGTGCTGAGAGAGTCCACCTTGGAACCTGCAAGGTGCTCATAAAGAAGCGTCGCTCTTCCATCAGTGACTACAACCAGCCTCACATCATTGGGATTAAATAGAGAGACTGCCAGGTGGACCTGAGCCCCAGTAACGCTCTTTGTAAAAATTAGCTATTGGTGGAAGCGCTTTATTAGGTAAGGCTTGCGCTACAGAATCAGTAACTTCACTTGAGAATTACTTGTGCTTAGATACAATGCCGTTGCATTTTCCGAGTGTCAGTACATTTCTGGCTGGCACTGTAAATCCCCCCCATCTGTGTAAAGAACTCGCTTCCTCCTATATTTTGCATGTTTTCTGTTGATTTGTTCTTCTGGCTAGAGTCATTTGGCCCCCAAGAGATTTGGTCAATTGACCAAATGAAAGTATCTTTAAAGATACTGTACTTAAAACAGTGACCAACAGGTTGTATGTGAAATTCAAAACATAAATTAGATGGCTGTCATTTGTTGAACAATATATATATTTATTAGATGTACGTTTCCCTCAAGGAACTCAGTGTGGTGTACATGGTTATCCTGCCATTATATCTGCACAACAACCCTGTGAGGTAGGTTAAATTGAGGGTATGTAATAGGCCTAGCATCACCTAATGAGCTTCATGGCTGAGAGGGGATTTCAACCTAGATCTCCCTGGCCCTAGTCATGAGATCATACAATAGTAGAGTTGGAAGGGATCCTGAGGGTCATGTAGTCCAACCCCCTGCCAAGTCTCCACACTCTACTCACTAGGCATTAGCTTTTGTTGCCGATTACTTCTTGTGCCCGTTTGAAGATGCCTGCAGTTAATAGGAGGTGTTCACTATAAGAAGCATTGCTTTTTTGCTATTGGGTTTTGCAGGCGTAACAGATGACAGTGTACTGAAATTTTAAAAACTAAACACCTTTACATTGGCATTTAGAGACTCATGGACTATTTGACCATGGTCAAATATTGAGCCAACTAACAATTGACCAATGCACCAGCCCTACTTCTTGCCACTGTTTTAGTCGGACTTGATGTTCTGAGTTTCAGGCAAGAGTGGAAATTTGTCCTTGTTTTCATCACTGAATGACACTGATACCTGATTTCAACATTCTTATTATCGTAGACCTCATTCTGTGTGCGCAGAAGGGGTTGTCATTGCTACACTCTGGCTTTAAATCAAGTTTAGTTACCATTAGATCAACTCTTGTCGCTCCAGAGATTTTGGACTAAAACTCCCATCTACCACGGTTAGCACAGTTATGCTGGCCAAGGTGAATGGGAGATGGGGGTCCAAAAAGCTGGGGGGTGCTGGGTTGTGGAAGACCGCCTTAGTTGCTGTAGGATAACAGGATTTATCTGAAAAGCACACAGAATTTTAAATGAGCCTCAACACATCATGACTTTGGTTTTTCTTCTTTAAAAGTCAGTTATTAGGAACAACTTCCTGACAGTAAGAGCTGTTCGGCAGTGGAATTTGCTGCCAAGGAGTGTGGTGGAGTCTCCTTCTTTGGAGGTCTTTAAGCAGAGGCTTGACAGGCATATGTCAAGAATGCTTTGATGGTGTTTCCTGCTTGGCAGGGGGTTGGACTGGATGGCCCTTGTGGTCTCTTCCAACTCTATGATTCTATGACCTACCTGAATGGATTGTTGTGCAGATAGAGGATAAAATTTTGTATCGTCTTTTGCAAGTAAAGAAGTGTGTTGCAAATGATTAGCTGTTGCAGAAATGTCTGTGATGCATCTGGCAGGGTTCTGTGTGATGAGAGATGACTTGGACGGTGTGCGTGTTTGGTGCTGCACTGATGTGCTCTTCCAGTGAGATGTTGACAAGTTAGTAGCTAAATTTCTTACCAAGAATCGCACGTGAGCTTCCTTTGAAGATATCTGATGAAGGTTTGATGTGTAAAAGAGTCAACTTGAGTCTTAAGTTCCAGACTGGTGGCATGGGTGGTTTCTGGCTTGGGGTGAACTGAAGTGTCCATTTCTGATCAAGCTGACATCTGTGAATGACCTGGATTGTACTAAATCCTAGTGAGATTAATTACATTTTAGTAAGAGGCGCAAAAGAAGTGGTGCAAAGTTATTAAGTAATGACTTTTGATTCACCAATGTGTGTTGGTGGAAAGGCATGCAGTGATTTGGAGGTGACCCTGAGTTTGTGCCGTTGTGTTAGAACTTGGAGGACCTGGGCTTATTGGGGGGTATGAAAGAGAAGTTGTCCTTGGACAGGTCACAATCGCTGGGGTAGGTAGGGTGTTTTGGATTTCTTGAGTCAAGTTGCTGAGTGAGAGTTGGGATGAGTTTAGGAAATGCAGGGTTGGGTAAAGGTTAGTCCTTACTGAGGAAGTGACAGATGAATGCTGGGTTTAATTCACGGAACGGAGAATGGATTGGATGGTTGATTATTGGATGTCTTGGGAAACTGGTGTAACCAGTTATGTCCTTTATGGTTTAGTGTATGGGAGATGGTTCTTGATGGACTTTGGGGTAGGGTGTTTTTTTAAAAGAGAGAGAGAGAGAGAGAGAGAGAGAGAGAGAGAGAGAGAGAGAGAGAGAGAGAGAGAGAGAGATGGTGATTAGTATGTTTGAGGCATGGGTCAGCCTTGGGTGCCACCAAAGTTCTGGGCAGTGTGAGATTATCTGACCTGCTATCTCCATTTTTTCATTTCAGGCCCTGATGCTTGAAAACCTCCAGAAGCACTCAACCCCTCACACCACCTTCCAACCCAATTCCCAGGTGAGAGATGTCCTGTGTGGTTGTGCTACACCAAACTGTCTGCGGGGAGCATCCCTTTCCCTTTGACTCTCTGCCGTAGGCCCCGAAAGTCCCACGATAATTGTATGTGTCCAGTTCCATTCCTGTCCCCACAAATGCAGCGTGAACTTAGGGGCTCCTCAGCTTTACACCTAGGCTTCCTTCCCAGAACTTCCCTGGAGCCTGTGACTTCCCATTCTAACTTGCTAGATCCACCATAACTGCCTACGGTTGGGGTCGAAACTCTTGCCCTTCTTTTAAGGCCCAGTTTCTCTATTGTGTCCTATCAGATTGGCGAGGAGATGAGTCAAAACAGCTTCATCAAACAGTACCTGGAAAAGCAGCAGGAGTTGCTGAGGCAACGTTTGGAACGGGAAGCTCGGGAAGCCGCGGATTCAGAGAGTGAGTATAATGAGCCCCGTTCTCTCTCTCTTCCGATTCTCTACCCCAGTAAGACTTGGGAGGCAGACTGCCTTTCAGAACCAAAGAATTAAGGCACATTCTTGTGTTGCTGTTGTTGGCTTTTAATTCTGTAACCAAAGAGCCAGAACGGAGAACTGGCTAATGGGAACTCTTAAGTCTAATTTGTAGCCAGCATATCTTTTGCCTGCTGCGGAAGTTTGGTATAAAACCAGAATGGATGTCTTGGAACGGTTTGTGTTCTGACGAGTCGTATTGCCCACCCTGGAGCTCCTGTGGCATTCGGAGACTTGTGCCGCTTTTGAAAATACTGATTTTGTTCATTCCCAGTTAGTGGCATTTTCCACAATATTTATATTACACAAGAGTCTGTGGTCATTTTAGGTGGAAAAGAAGAATGGTGCAAATTTAATGGAGCTCTGGCAATTCAAAACATACAAAGAAAAGTCTCTGGGGTTACAGACAGCTTCCTTCTTTTCTTCCCTCCTCCTCCTTTATATATATATTTATTCATACCCCGCCTTTTTACCTGACGGGACTCAAGGCAGCTTACAGATGAAAACAAGAACCACTAAAATCATAGAAAAGGCAATCATTAAAATACATTTAAACACTGATAGAATTAAAGCTATATAATCTAAAAAAAAAATCTGTTTAAAATATATCAATAATTGCAATGAAAACAGCACGACACAAGCAGTAAATCCCCATAAGCCTGTTGGAAGAAGAAAGTCTTCACCTGCCAGCAGGACAGCAAGGAAGGAGCCTGTCGAACTTCTCTAGGGAGGGAGATCCAAAGTCTGGGAACAACCACTGAGAAGGCCCTCTCCTGCGTCCTCACCAAGCATGACTGTGAATGTAGGGTGCTCCCTCTCTTTTTCTCTCTTCCTTCAGTTTATATGCCACCCATCCCTCCCAAAGGAGCTCAGGGCAGCAAGCACATCAGCAATAAAAACATTTTAAAACACATTTTAAAAATAGTTGAAAACATTATCTCAGCCAGTGACTGTCATGAACAGTGTTTTTCAGTCATCAAACGCCTAGGTAAGCAAGGTTCTCAAGTTCCTCCTGAAAGTTAATAATGATGGATCCAGGTGCAACTCACCTGGGAGGGATTATAGGGGCTGAAGTAGTTGATTTTAAGGAAGGCGCTCTTTTCGGTACAGTGGTACCTCTACTTACGAATTTAATGTGTTCCGAATGCACATTCGTAAGGCGAAAAAAATGGTAGGTCGAATCCCATAGGAATGCATTGGGAGAAAAAAATTGCAAGTCGAAGCAACCCTATCTAAAAATTCGTAAGTAGAAAAAATCCTATCTAAACCGCATCCAAGATGGCGGAGGGAGCTCCGTTCGTAAGTAGAAACATTCGTAAGTAGAGTTATTCATAAGTAGAGGTACCACTGTATTGACAAGGCTGCAATTCTAACTCCAAAGAGTGACCAAAAAAAGTGAGAAAAATGTGTTAAGTTCTAAATTAAGGAATTGGTTAAGAACACTGAAAGATCGAGAAATATTTTGCCTGTGGAAAGAAAAACTGATAAGAGGATTGAAATGATGGGCCAAAAGGTGGAGGAAAGGATGCTGTTGCAGGGGTACCTCGGGTTACAGACGCTTCAGGTTACAGACGTTTTAGGTTACAGACTCTGCTAACCCAGAAATAGTACCTTGGGTTAAGAACTTTACCTCAGGATGAGAACAGAAATCGCGCAGCAGGAGGCCCCATTAGCTAAAGTGGTGCCTCAGGTTAAGAACAGTTTCAGGTTAAGAACAGACCTCCAGAACAAATCAAGTTCTTAACCAGAGCTACCACTGTACTTTTGTCTGCTGACTGCACTGTTTTTATTCTTATGGATGTCTGTCAAAAGGCAGGTTATAAATTCCATATAGAAAACAATTAAATATGTAGCTCGGAACACAAACTTTGATGACCTGGCAAGTTAATGGGTCCTTGTGAAAAAGCCCCAAGTAAAAAAGCAAAGGGAATATTAAAATGAAGTTGATGAGTTGGAAAACGTTTTTCAGGAGAAACAACTTGTTCTTGTGGAGTGTTTCTGATGAAACGGAGGGGAAACAGCTGGTACACTCTGGTAAATTATGGGTTCGTACTCTGCACGTTCATATTCTGCACATTTTCTGATGGACAAGATAGCATGGAAGTTTTATATCAGGTATCGGAATACTGTGGAAAGTCCACGAGAGTTATTAATTAAACTTTCATGATAACGATATAAAACCATTAAGTAGTTTAGGTAAAGATAAAAGGACCCCTGAGTAGATTATGTTACTTAAAATTGGAGGTTGTGATGAACCAAGGTCATGTTTAAGTCTTCCTTCCTCAGGGATGCTGCAAGAAGAAACTCTGAAATTTGAGGTTGTGCAACAGGATATAGGCATCAATAATTGGTGGGTTTCTCCCTCTAAATGAGTTGCTTCCTCATGCCCCATTAGGATAGGCAGTGTATGTTTGTTCTTCAAGAAGGTCAGTCATTTATTGACCTCTTTAAGAAATTTGGAAAGAACATTGAGGGACAGTTTATTTTATTTATTTAAAAAACCCTTTGTTGCTACAAAAACACAATCATCTTGTGAAGCTTAGGTGGGCATCCTATCTTGTTGAGCAGTGCAAAGAGCGCTTTTCGGCTGATGAGGTCAAAGGCCCTTGTCAGGTCTATGAAGGCGATATAGAAGGCAATACTCCTGCAGCTGTAACAGTGAGAAAATCACATTGCCTGCTGACCTCTGAGCTCTAAAGCTGTATTGTGACTCGGGATAGACCCTGCCAGTGAATGACTGTACTCCATGGGTAGGCAAACTAAGGCCTGGGGGCCGGACCCGGCCCAATCACTTTCTAAATCTGGCCTGTGGACGGTCCGGGAATCGGCGTGTTTTTACATGAGTAGAATGTGTCCTTTTCTTTAAAATGCATCTCTGGGTTATTTGTGGGGCCTGCCTGGTGTTTTTACATGAGTAGAATGTGTGCTTTTATTTAAAATGCATCTCTAGGTTATTTGTGGGGCATAGGAGTTCGTTCATATTCCCCCCCCCCAATATAGTCTGGCCCCCCACAGGGTCTGAGGGACAGTGGACCGGCCCCCTGCTGAAAAAGTTTGCTGACCCCTGCTGTAGTCTGTTGAGAACCACATGGGCAAAGGTTTTCTCCACAGCACTCCACAGAGAGATCAAAATATATCAATACAATTTAAAGTAATACCTACCGTGTTTCTCATATTATAAGACATGTCTTATATTTATTTTTTCCTCAAAAAAACACACTATGGCTTATTTTCAAGGGATGTCTTATTTTTTTCCTCCTCCTCCTGCCGCGGCCGGCATTGCTGCTGCGCCTATCACTATGTCTTATTTTCGGGGTATGGCTTATATTCCTTGAATGCTTAAAAATCCTGCTATGGCTTATTTTATGGGTATGTCTTAAAATATGAGAAACAGGGTATATAAAGTGCTTCTTTTCTTTAAAAAATGTTTAGGGGTACTCTCATTTTGACTCAAGAAAATCACCATTTTATCATTCAAATTGCGCAAAATTAATACAGTAAATGGAGAAAAGTACAAAGATTCACTACATGTTTAGGGCGTCTCCCCAGAAAAAAGCACTGCCCATATATAAATTTAATTTAAAACCTGAGACCATTGGCTGACTGTTATAGAAGGATGTATTATTAATTCCCCCATAAGCCTGGCAAAATAGCCAAGTTTTCTTCTCTCTCTCTCTCTCTCTCTCTTTAATTTTCCAAATTTTGAAATTTACAAACCGTCATCAAACAACCAAAACAAAAAGAGAATTCCATAAATTCCCATGGACTTCCCTCCTCCCCTTTGTGGGTCCTTGTGTTAACTTTTTTCCTCCTGCATCTTCTCTGTTAATAAAATTCTATTAAATCTCCATCACAACCGTAGTCCAACATTAACTACAAGTATCATTCGGATCCTACCACTAATTTTAATTGTTTACAATGCTTTTTAAGATACATTAAATATTTTCCCCTTTTCTTATTAAAATGTTGGTCTTCCTGTTTCCTAATTCTTCTGGTCATTTTTGCCGTTTCGTCATAGCCCATCAATTTAATCTGCCATTCTAAAATAGCCAAGTTTTCAGCAGGCATTTATAGGTTGAAACAGAGGGCACCTGCTGAATCCCTATTGCAGGGGTTCCCAACAAAATTTTCTCGAGGACCCCTCATCGAGCCGCTATTGTGACAAGGACCCCCATTAATTCCTAATCCTAAAATTAAAAAGTGAGAGCCAAATTAAGAGTCTTTTTATATTTTATATTTATATGTTTTTTACAGTTACAACAGAGTACTCCATCAGTATACAGTTAGTTTTAATTTTCAGTTCTTAATGAGATGAACCACTTTTTAACCAATGGTCCATTTTTAACTACGTGAACTGTAGCTTCCGCGAAAAACAACGCTTTGTTTACAAACACTACTGTTTTGCAAAGAGGCAGCGTGCACCAGGGAGGAGGGAGGGGAATGGAGAAGACAGGGTACCTGCGCAGTAGCACACAAACGAAGCCGACGCGCGCAAAGCATCTTGGGGAGGTGAGCGTTAGTAGAATGTGCACGCTGCCTCTTTGCAAAACAGTAGTGTTTGTAAAGCGCCACCTAACGGCATACAGTAGAACTACTGCCTCTATCTAATTCTAGCTTTGCGCTAGATTCTGCTCATGCAGGAAGCGGCCAAAACAAAAAAATCTGTTATCATACGAAATATATTTAATATATTTTTTATTCTAATAGCATCTTGCGGACCCCTCTGGCATAGCTCGCGGACCCCTGGGGGTCCGCGGACCACCTGTTGGGAACCACTGCCCTATTGGCAAAGCATTCCTCAGGACTGGGCCAATGACACTAAAGGCTCTTTTTCGTGTTGATGTCACTTGAGCCTCACCAACTCTGGGGCAACCTAGGTTTGCACATAACCCAGATTTTAGAATCGGGGGGATGAGTGCAGCAAACCTTGCCCTCGCACACTCCCTCCCTTCCTCTCTTCTCTTCAAGAATAGCCATGGGAAAATCAGAGCCTTCTGCTTCCATTTCAGACGTTACATCGGAACCCTAAACCATGTTTTATCTTAACCATGGTTTGTTGAAATAAGTCACTTTCTTAAATGCCGGGTTGTGTCTAACCAGGTTCTACTCATAGTAAACCTACTGGAATTAGTGGACCTACATTAGCCATCTCCACGAATGTCAACTTCCTACCCTCTGTGCATGGCTGACTTTGGATGCAGCCGGATGATTTGCCATTTCAACAAACCATGGTCAAGATCAACTTCGGCTTGTCAGGTTTGGGTGACACAGCAAGGTGTGGTTGATCTAAAATGAAAGTGATGCTTACAAACTCCTCCCTGCAGCCTTGATTGGTTGATTGATTGAGTTTATATACCGCCATAGGGCCTCATACTTGGGGGAGGGGAACACGTGGACCGAGATTCTCCGTTTCTCATTCTGATAATGCTGCACTGCTATTTAGCCTGTCTGGAATGTGTCCTTGAGCTCTGATAATGCCTCTCGCTTGTTTGGGTGGAGGACAGAGAGGCATGTGTGTGAAAGCAAAACTCCTGTGCAAAGGAAATTTTTATGCTCCTTGCTGCACCAGCTTTTTGTCTCTGGTATGTTGTCCTCAAAAGGTTGCTTAAAAGGGAATGGGGCCGCCCCTGCTCTAGACAATTCTGCTTTAAAACCAGGTGTAACCATGTAAAAGGTCTGATGGAATGATTTTAAGCCAGATTTTTCAAAGCTCTGAAATACAGACATTTTAGTAGACTGTCAGATTCAGACACGATGCAGCAAGATTGCATTAGTTAATTACAGAAATGCATGGACTATGACAAATGGCATTCGGAAAACATGAACCGTTCGGAGCTGGTTACAGTATTCTGATGCCATTATCGAGAGTCTGGGTTGTTACGGGCATGATAGATTTTACAGTACTTGTTCTGTAGGGTAGGCTGCGATTTTGAAAAGTTTTAAGTAAAGAAAAAAGGGGGGGGGGGAGATGTACACTGTGTTCAGTCATATTGTTCCATGTTGTTTTCCTTGTTATAGCACAGCTATGCAACTACAGGGTTCATGTGCTTTTGCCTCACCTCTCAATTGCTAAGAAACATACTCGTGGGGTTGATTCCAGAGTGTGGATTTGAGTGTCTAGCTTTTTAAAAGGTGTGTGCTCTTGACCCGCTCAGAATGTGACTCCCATGTACCTGGCTTCCAGAGAGAAAGAGGGCAGGAGGAGGTGCCCCAGACAGACAGGCATTTGCAAACCTCTTGGCGCTCATCCAGTTTCTATGTTCAGAAGATGTGTTTGCACACGCTTCTGCCGCAGAGGGATTTGGATGACCAGGGGGACGAGGTGGGGTGGGGTTGCTCCCGCCAAACAGCCGGGCAGCATTCCACACCTTGAGGCTTAAGGCGATGCCCTGTTAGATGCCCTGTTGCCACATCCGTGTCTTTGCACGCCTGCTGATCATCACGGTTGATCAAAGCTTTTGTTCAGAATGTGGATTATCAGTAAGTATTGTTCCACTGTAGATCAGAGGCAAGCCTGTTTCCGAGTGTTTACACACCCGGGAGAAGAGCAACTTCTGGCTATGCCTCCAGCAAGATTAGAGATCAGCCACATCTGCTCTCACTTCAGCCAAAATGGAGAGGCATGGCAGAGGGGAATGTTTGCTGCTAGCCCTGTGTGTGTGTGTGTGTGTGTGTGTGTACATACACACTCACACTACTTGTGTTTGTCATTGCTTGTGTGAGTATTACAAGAGGCTTCTGGTAGTACTCACGTCGACAGTAATCGGGAGGAAGACCCATGTCTTGCGGGGGGCAGACTATCTGCTTAGAATGCAAAAGGTTCGATCCCCAGTGAAATCTCTAGGTAGGGCTAGTCTGTGTACTATTATAATTATTTCTTCTACTGCTATTGGTTAGTGTACCATCATCATTGTTCAATTTATTGCCCACCGTTCATCAGCAGATCTCTGGGCAGGTTACAGCAACTTAAAACTCGGCCATCACAACCAATTAAGAATTCAATTTTTAAAACAGATAAAACCAATGGTAGTCACAGGAATAGGGTGGGTCATACTGAGACTGATGGACCAATGTTCTGAGATGTTACCAGGCGGTCTCCTCTGCTCCTAGTGTCAAAAATGAAGGTACTGGGGTGGGGTTGGAACCCTTTTATATGTATTGGGGACAAATGGATTGGCAGCCGATCCATTTGGAATCGAGTCAGCTAAATGAAAGAAAGTTCTTCCTCACGCAGTGGAACTATGGAACTCCCCCCCCCCCCCAACACACACACAGGAGGCGGTGATGGCCGCCCACTTGGATGGACAAATTCACGAAGAATAAGACTATCCATGGCTACTAGCCATGATGGCTGTACTTTGACCCCATGGTCGGTGAGAGCAATGCTTCTGAGTACCATTTGCTGGACACCAGAGGAGGAGAGAGGGCTCCTTTGTTTAAATCCTGCTGGCAGGTTTCCAAAATGCCTCTGGTTGGCCACTGTGAGAACACAATGCCGGACCTTGTGCTTCTCCCAGCTGCCACCTGAGCTTCCCTTGGGGTGGCCTACCTTGTGTGAGAGTCGATTTCTGACCTGACCCAGCTGACGGTCCTCCTCTTCCTTTGCTAGGCAAAAGCTGCATTGTGTCACGGGAGAGGGAAGAATCTGACGAAGAAGGGCCAGGAAGACCGGAGCAGCACCCGACCCGAGTCAGGCAGGTAAGTGGCTGTGACACGGGTTGAGGGAGGTCAGCGTGGGGAGGTGCGTGAAGCATTTGCCCCAGGAAGGGCCGGTGCAGAGCTGTTGGAGGCATGCCGTGATTTCCTTTTCCCTTCAGGCCAGAGCTGTAAAGACCCCCGGAGCTGCCCATGCCCCAAGCAGCGAAGAACGAGAGACGCCTCTCCGGAGTCGGAGGGCAGCCCAGAGGGCTCCTGTGAAAGAGGAGGAAGAAGAGGAGGAGGAGGACGACGAAGAGGACGATGACGAGGAGGACGAGGAGGAGGAAGAGGAAGCTGCCACGTTGCCGGCCAAACAGACGCCGAAGGGGCAAGCTGAGCCCGCCGCCCCAGCTCCCCTGGAGAAGGGTGCATGCCAGCCTTCCCTGCCCATTACCCCGCAGGCTCAGCCAAAAGAGGCCACGGCCAAAACCCCGGATGCCCCAGGGTGTGGAGCGGCCGTGCCACTTCTCCCACCCTCAAAGGGCCTAGCGGAGGCTGAACCCACAGCCCCAGAGTGCAGGGAAGAGCAGACAGCAACTGTGACACAGGCGGAGCCCCAGGAGGAAAAGAGGGGCCCTGAGATACCAGGGCTTCCGGAAGAGGCACAGCCTGCTGAGGCCGCAGCCCAGCTACCTGAAGCCTTAAAGGTGGAGGGGCCTTGCCTGGAGGAGAGAGGGCCGACTGCCCCCCACAAGGCACAAAGGGAGCAGGGGGTGGTCCTGCGGGGGTGGGGGGTCCCTCTGCAGCCACAGCAGGTGGTGGCAGAGGAGATCCAGAGAGACAAGGATCAGGAGGAAGCGGCCGAGGCCCTGAAGACTCTGGAGGAAGAGACGGCAGCTGCCGCTGCCGCCCTGGTCCAGGCCTCCCCTTCCCCTCCACAGCTGACGGAAGCACAACACGCCCAGCAGGATGACGGGGGCGAGGAGCCCCCTCCCCCTCTCTTGACCAAGGAGGCCCCCGAGCCCAGCCCTGCAGAAGACGAAGAGGCCCCCCCTCAACTCTCTCAGCCATCTCCCCCCGCTCAGGAAGTCCCAGCCGCCGCCAGCCCCGGCCCCCCAGAGGAACAGCCCGGCCACCCGCCATCTCCCCTGCAGCGCCCGCGGGAAAGGCCCGCAGGCTCCAGCTCCTCCCGCTCTTCCTCTTCGGCGTCCAGCTCCTCCAGGTCCTGCTCTCGCGGCAGCTCGCAGCCTCGCTCCCGCACCAGGAGGCCCCGCTCTGGCTCCTCCGAGTCGCCTGCCAGGAAGCGGCGGGCCTCGGGGTCCCCGTCCCGCTCTGGCTCCGAGCGGCACAGCAGCTCCTGCTCCAGGTCTCGCTCCAGGTCGCGGTCCCGGTCGCCTTCCAGCAGCGGCAGCAGCAGAAAGGTGAGTGCCCAGTTTCTTCCCGAGTCACTTGAAGGCGGCAAAAAGCTGGGCTTCCCACACTGGATTATTGTGTCTGTTTAGGATCACAGATTCAGTCCTGGTTGGATGGTCCCATTGTGCAATTTTTCCAGAGAGGCAAAGTGGTTTCTTGAACACCTGACATTTCCCCCCCCCTTCCTCTGCCTAGTACTTTCCCCCTTTTCTTACTTTATTACCACTTCAACCTGTTGAGGGCCCCTTTCCCAGCAGGAAGGATTTGAATCCAGCTCTCCTCCACCTCAGCCCAGTCTTTTTATCCATGGGGGCCACCAGGGTTTTCATGTGTGTGATTCCCTCCCCCCTTCTCGTTGTTTTTTTTTAATTATGGAAATGAGAAACAATACATTTGGCGGGTGTTTCAAAGCACCTTGTAATTAGCCAGCCCCTTGGTCATCAGTGGTGTATATATAAGTGCCCTTTCTCTGTTATGACAGCTTCCCCTAGGCCTGTGACCCCAGGTATTGATGGACTACAACTCCCATCCTCCCCCTCCCCAGTGCTTTCTTATGGGAGTTGTAGTTCAACAACATCTGGGCACCCCAAGTTGAAGAACGCTGCTCACTTACCAGGCTACAAGCAGCATCCCCATACTTGAGATCATGTACTGTCTTCTTCTTCTGCTGCTGCTTACCAACCTTTGGGCTTCAAACAGTAGGTGAAGTTTCCAGAGCAGCAGGGCAATGTTTTCCCCCTGGAAACGTGCCCCATTCTGGTCCTTCCCTGACTTCTGGGCAACAAATGTGCTCTGACGGGGTGAAAAAGGCCCATGGCTAGCAGCTCAGCATTTGATCGCTGTGTCTAGATGCTGCCCCCTGCTTAAATCACCAGAGCCTTGTTTGAAGCTGCCGTGAGACGGGGCATTCGGAGAGTGTCTGGCTCAAAGCGAGATGCTGCTTAAGAACAAACAGGCATTCCTAGCTCAGGGCAAGCTAATCCATGGGAGATCATGGGCGGAGCTTGGCCAACTAGAAGCTGCCAGGCTTCAGATGCCTCCCACTTGCCTCTGGCCAAATTTTTCAGTCCCTGGTGCCTTGAGCAACTTAAAAATACGCATTGTAAGGCTTGCATGAAAACTGAATTTGCACAAGCGTTTGAAACCCAGGGTGTGTGTGGAAGAGGGGATTCTTTTTCTTAAAAAAAGAAAAGCAACAATCCTGTCTCAGTGCATTGTTTGTTTTCTTGTGCATATTTAAGGATTCATAACTTTAGATGCTGGGCTATTCTGTCCGCACAACCATTCTCAATAGCTGTTAGCTATAAAGCATGTTCAAGGGTGCTGGGAGCTATGAGCCTCTTGTGAGCACGGCCGTATTGATAGTCATTTTAATCGCAGAGATCTAAAACTTGCTTTAAAAATCACTTGTGCTAGTAAAAAAAAAAAGTAACTCCACCTAACTGGCAAGCAGCTTTAAAAATAAAATAAAATACATGTGCAACTGCAAATGGCAAACATATTAAGAGGTGTTCCCTTTTTAATGGGAGAGGCAGGGCTTTTCTGAAATTATACCAACTGTGGCACATTGGTGAATCATCATCTAAAAGCAAAGAAAGCATGTTCCCCCAAACTATTATTCTTTCTCAGGTTGCGGATTTAATCAATTAATTGACTGGCTCAGTTTACTTTCCTTTAATCCAGTCACAAGCTTGCTTCGTGATTGCGCCTTCCCCGGCTTGTGAGCAGCAGGGGAGAGGTGTCTGTGGATTATTTCTCATTTCGATGCAGCCTTCGTCAGGCTGGAGCCAGCCATCTAAAAAAAAAAAAAACACCTATTTTTCTGCTTTCAGTCCCGTAGCCCTGAAGCCTCAAGGGACGGTACCAGCTACCCCCACACCAAAGAGCCCTCCCCAACAGGGGAGAGCCCCCCACGCCACAGCCCCCCGTCCCAGCAAGATGGGTCATCAAGCCCTAGGGAAGAGCGAAGAAACACCCTTCCCCTGCCGTCGGACCCCCAGAGACACCCCAGCTATGGCCAGGAGCAGGAACAGCAGGAAGAGGAGGAGATGGAGATGACAGTTCCAGAGCGAGTACGGAATGGGGGGAGAGGAAGGGTTGCAGGGCGGGGTGCCTGCTCCATACGAGCATCTTTTTTGGAGTGGGAGGCGCATACAGGGCGGGGGAGGTCTTGAGAGCCTGACCCTGTGGCCTCTTCCTGCTAAACTAAGCCTTTCCCCACAGGGCAGCCCAGAGCCCCCCACTCCAATGGAGGCCAGTGGCCTCGACAGCGGGGTCCCTGCCTCGGAGCCACACCGCCCATCCGAACAGCGGCACAGCGAAAAGTAAGTATCCAAGGCCGAGCGACCCAGGCAGCGGAGGGTGGAGGCTGAGCAAGCCCCACACGCACCGCTGGGGAGTGAGGCGCATAGAGAAGGGAACCTCCGGGGCGGCAGCGGGCCCAGGAGTTCAGGTTTGGCTTGAGGCCACGACACAGCAATGCCACACAACGCAACATGTGACACAGGGCTTCGTTTGGCTCACCTTTGAGCTCCAGAACACGTGGGTGGTCAGAGGCATGTGCAGAGCGGGCTGCGGAAGGGTTTCTGGGGGAAGAGGTGATTTCATAGAGTCATAGAGTTGGAAGAGGCCCCAGGGGCCATCTAGTTCAACTCCCTGCAATGCAGAAAATTCCAGCCGAATTTACTAGTTTTAGAAATTCAGGACTGATACACTACATATTTCTAGCTGAACTTTGTTATTTCCCCAGCAGTGCTTGTTAAGTTCAGTATGATCAGGGGGTCTCTGTCTAAACCAGCCTCTGTGCGCTCCTAAGGGACATATACCTTGCTCAGTGCTGTCAGGGGGGAGCCTCTCAGTCGTGCCACGAAATGCCACCCGGGAATTAACCCCGGTCCTTCTGCATGCAAGAGGCTCCAAGGACTGCTCAGTTCTTTGCCCTTCCTCTTGCACCTCTCATTCGAGGAGACTTGATTTCTGGTAGAGAGATTATGCTATTACAGGTTTTATGATGATTCAAAAGTTTTGATTTTGTTAAAGTGGTCTGCATGGTCCAAGGCTGAGGGGTGGATGGAAACAGCTGGCATGCCTCGTTAGTGTCAAGGTGTCATGACTTCTGGATCTTGGTGGTGCAGATCAACCATGGTCAGGTAGATGCTTCTGGTATCAGCAGAGCTGCTTCACATCACCCTGGGCTGCTTGAAACCCCACTTCAGTTAGGCTAGGCCGGTAGTGTACACATGTACAGCGTTTAAGCAGTTCCCATTCTGTGCTAGGTACTGTACTCTATCTAAAGGCTCACCACCCCCCAAAAGCAGCTGCAGTCTCTGCAGCAACATGCTCCAACAAAATCTTGCTTCTGCTTGGGACCCACTGGGCCAAACTGATGGCGATGGAGTTGCTTTTCAAGGGATGGTGAGGAGGAGAACCTCCTTTGACTGATCTTGCACCATTGGGGCGGTGCCAGTTAATTTCTCCCTGGAACAAACACGGGAAACGAAATAACTTGGGGTGGGAGGGACAATGCAACTGGTTTGTAGGGCACAGGTGTCCCAAAAGCCGGTGCTGCCGCCCAGTTTTGTTACCTGATAGTGGCCAGGATGCGGAGGTGGGGAGTCCCCCTGATCTTACTGGAGTAGGTCACAGTAAGCAGAGCTTGCTGGATCAGACCGTTGGCTCATCTCTTCACCACCCTGTTCTTACAGTGGCCAACCAGATAAACCCCTAAGAAGCCCAGTAACCTCCCATCATTATCCTTGATGGGACAGGGCACAATTCCCTGTTCCTGCTCATGACCCAGTGCTGTGCGGCAGACAGGGCAGGGGAAGCTGTTCCTGTTGAACTTGTGCCTGTTGACGCTGCTGTCACAGGCACAGACTCTCCATTGCCCTGAGATGCCAAGGACCAGACCTGGCTGGGCTGCATCATTGACAGCCAAGAAGTGTGGGAAGCCCCCCCGCCCTGCCCATTCCCCAAATGTGGCCATTCCTTCCCCAAGAGAGCAGCCCACTTCCCAAAAAAGTCTCTGCATACGTGTTGTTCCCCCCCTTTCTTTTTGGGGTGACATGGAAGTGGGGTGTTGTGCAGGGGTTGGGGAAAGAAGCTGCGGTGCCGAGGCCAAAGCGTGGGTCGGGTGTGTGTGTGTGTGTGTGTGTGTGTGTCAAGGAGGGCGCGCCTTGATTTGCTGCTTGGGCTCTGCAGCCGCCCATCACCTCCCCTCCGGTCTCCTCGCGTTTCCTCTGGCACCCACCCCCACCCATGCCCTTTCCTCCTCCGCGGTTTCTCCCCTCTCCATCTCCTCCTCCTCCCCCCTCCTCCCCAAACCCTCCCGGGGGCTGCTGGGAAAGACGGCGGCGGCAAGATGGCTCCGCCGCCTGTCCGCGGCTCCGGTGCGCTCCTGACGCTGCTTGCGCCGCTCCTGCCGCCGCCCCCGCCCGGCCCCGCGTCGCTGCGGCGCCTGCTGGACTAGAGGCGGAGCGGAGGAAGCGCCGGCCGGGCCATGCTGCTCTCCGAGAGCAAGGGAGGGTGAGACGGGGCGCCCGGCCTGGCGCAGCGCGGCCGCTGCTTCCATCCATCCCTCCCTCCCATCCATCCATCCATCCATCCATTCATTCGCCCGTCCCCTCCTCTGGCCGGCCTTCGCCCGTCATCGCTCCCCGCAGTCCCGCCCGGGCTCCGCCGCCTGCTGCCGCGTCCTTCCCGGCCGGGTCGCCTCGCTCTCCCTTTCCCTTTCCTCGCTTCATTCCTCCTTCCCCCGCCCCGCGCGCCTTGCTCTCCCTGCGCCATTCCCATCTCGCTCGCCTCTCCTTCCCTACCCGCTGCCAGATCTGTCCCGATCTCCTTCCTGAGCCCTCTTCTCTCTCCCTTCGCCGGCCGCATCCTGCTCCAAGCTTGCTCCCCACCCCCACCCCGCGCGTAAATCCTTTTTTCTCCCCTCCATTCATTCTCCCCCGATTCATTCACTTGCCTCCTGCCCCTCCCCCCTCTTCCTTTCTCTGCCTCGCTGCTCCCTTCCCCCTCTCCTCCTCCTCCTCCGGGCCCCTCTGCCATCCATTTTCTCTTCCATTCCCTTCTTGGCTTTAGCCCCCCTCCTTCCCTCCATCCCTCTGCTTTGTCATGCCCCCACCCTTTCCCCAGTTCTTCCCTTTATTTGACAGGGTCACTCTCCTCCAGCAATCCTTTGCTTCTCCCCTTTCTGAAGGGCCCTCATTTTGCAGCATCTCTCTCTCCTCTCATTTTCTCCTTTCCTTGGACTCTGCCTCTACTCCCTTCCAGCTGGTCTCAACAACACCTCCCCACCACTCCCTTTGCTGTTTCTGCAAATATTTCTCCTGCCTGCCCTCCTCTTTCTTCCATTTCTTTCCTCCTATTTGCCTTCCAGCTGCACACTGGCTCTTTCCCTCCACCCCCTTCAAATTGCACGTGTCTTTCTTCCCCAGACTTCCTATTTCCCATCTCCTTTCCCTCTCTGTCTGTCCGTCTCTCCCTGGTCCATTCTCCCCCCCTCCCCTTCCTCCCCACAGGCCTCACTGTGGCAGGCAGTTCCCTGGTCTCTTATTAAGGACAGGCCTCTGAGGACCCATGGGGATGTTGTGATACTTTGGGGGAGGCTTTGCATGAGAGCAATTTGGGGTGGGGAGAGATTTGGTTGTGGGATTCTGTGGCCTGGAAGACAAAAGAAGCAGCCTTTGGTGACATTCTAGGGGTGAAGTGTGTCTATAAGAGCTTTAGAAGGGAGGGCTCATAATTTTGGAAATTGTTTGTTATTTTAGGGATCTGTGGTTGATCTCTGAAAGGGAAGGGGCTCAGGGGCTATCTTCTGACCCCTAACACCAGATGTGGGGGGGGGGGAAGGGGTGGCTGTGTTTTATGCATTGGATATCAGAATGGTACTCCTCATGTGCTCAGGCAGATTCACAGGTTCTGGGGCTGAGATTAAGCCTGGGACAGTCGGAGGGAGGTTCCTTGAAGGCCCAAATGACCTCTAGGAAGGTTACATGAGTGGGGGAGAAGCTAGGCTGTTTGGAGCATATTTGTTCACAAAGCTGTTTTTTGGGGGGAGTGGCCAAGAGGGAAGAAATGGGGGGTAATGATAGCTAGAGGGAAAGAGACCCCCAAGGAGAAGGTTCCACAGGGCTGTAACAAGTAGTATTTTCCTAGGCCTCAGCCTTTCCCCCAAGGTGCTTTCTGTCTCTCAAGAAGAGATGGCCATGTTCTCCCCACCCCACCCCATGCCATAAGTGACCACTTCTCCCTCTCTCTGCACAGTGAGGAGAAGCAAGAGGTGCCCATGGAGCCGTCCGAGCCCCGAGCAGAGAGCGAGGCCCCTGAGCCTGGCCCTGACGAACACCCCTCCGCGGAGCCCCCCGGACCCGAACCAGGCCCCGAAGACGAGGAGAAGAAAGAGGTAGTGTGTTGGGGCTCCGCTCGGCAGACGGGCAAGGGACCCCAGGGTGCAATGGGGCAGGCAGTCCTGAGGTCCTGTGGAAAGGTGCCTAGGGGGGACTTTTGTGGGGAGACCTTCTTTAGAGAGGTCAGCCATGTGCCCAGGGCTGGTGGGTCTCTGGCTTCCTGTTTGTTCAGTTCTCAGTTCCACCCCATAACCTTGGTGGGCAGGTGCTTCTAATTTAATCCCCTCCCCAATCCAGAGCTTCCTCTCATCCCTTGTATCCTGAGGTACCAGGGTGCTGGGAACTTCTGGGAACACTCTTAGCTTTTGGGGTTTAAATTATTATTATTATTATTTAAATCAGAATCAGCCGAGAAGCACGTTCCTAGCTTGGATGCTTATGTAATAAGAGTTGCATGAATGTCTCTGAGGAAGGTGTCCAGCGCTTTGGGGGAAGGGAGAAGTGTCTCCAGCGCTCTGCAGAACTCCTTGACCTCCCTATGCGCAGCTAGGGAAACCAGAATAAATTGTGTAAAAGTGGTGTGGAATGAATTATGAAAAACGAAGATGAAATTATGCAAAGGTGCCCAGTTTGCATAATTTAGGTGGGACTCAAGAGTTCCGCTTTCCTTGCTGCATAATTTGGGTTTTCCCGGGGCAAAGAGTTCTGAATCCTGAGCGTGGCGCACCACACTTCACCCGGCCTTAAATGTGGTGTAAATGTTTAATGCAAAATATCGTCTGCATGGATTTGCTAGATAGTGACACACACACACATACCTCTTTCTCCCCATAAACTGGGCCTCCTGCAGTCAGCTAGCAGCCAAACTTGGATTTTGGGAGGGTTAACTATTGATGTGTTTGCTGAATGTCATGTTATCGAAAGGTTCGTTTTGCCCACGTTCCTCCCTGCCCTGCATTTCCCAAATTTGACTCTTCCCACCCCTGAGCCGGGGCATGAACCTGGCTTCTTCCATCTCCTCTGTTCCAAAGCGGGGTGGGGTGGGGGTGGGGTGGCGGATCTCGGCCGGGGTGAGGCAGGGCTGTTTTAAGGACACACCCACGCACACGCACGTAACGCGAGCACACACACGCGAGACTGCTTTCTGTGCTGCTGAGAAGAGGGGAGGGTGGGGACAGGCCTTGCTTCCCCCTCACCCTAAAGAGAGTTTCCCCCCACAACCCCGTTGACATTCTCCTCTGGACTCGTTTGTTCTGATCCCCGTTTTAAAGAGGCTCCAATCCACCGGGAGTGCGAAAGAGAGAGTGAGAGAGAGAGAACCGGAGAGAGAGAGCACAGACGTACTTGAGCAGGCCGCACAGACAGGTACCCGTGGAGGTGGATGAGAGTTTTGGAGGGGCCACAACATACTAGGCCTCTCCTGGGACCGTTTCCGCCACCGCTCTCCACTTTGTGGAAAGCCCTCTGGCTCCGTAACCACAGAGCTTCTCGTCTGGGAGCCCCACATGCGCTGTGGCTCTTCCTGAATCCATGGGCCTCTTCTCCTGTCCGTCAAAGAGAGTGCCATCTTGTCCTTGGGACCCGTTCTGCCTTCGGTTGATATATAGTCAATCTCCAAAATCTTAAAGAGCGCTGCTGTTGGAATCCTGCTTGGTCGACAGTATCAGCAAAACGGTTCCAGGAATGTCAGGACTTTTCTGGGCACTCAAGTCTCATGTTGCCCGCCTGGTGCTGTTTGGTGTCTTTTACCACCCGTTGGAAATGTCTACGCCTCCTTCCACCACTCAAGGTGCTTCTGCTTCGTATGAGGTTGCCTTTAAGGACTCCGTTTATTCTGCGGTAGAATTGTCTGCCTCTGAAAACCAAACGTTTGAAGTCAACTTGAGAGAGCTTCCTTCATCACCTTGGGAGCAAACGTCTGCTTTCAGAGACTCCCAGCAAGTTCTCCATCACGCTTGGCCATCTGCGATAAGGCCCCGGCCTGATGATCTTCAGTTCCTGAGAAGCTGCAGCAGTCCGGCAGCTCCTCCGTTCAGTCTGGGACTCGGCATCTTGAGAGGCTTTCCCGAAATTTGAAGGTGGCCTCCCCTTCCAATCCCGCTGGTGTGCAAAGTTAACCAGTTTCCACAGCTCTCGTTGCTCGGCACGGGTTTTTCCTCACGCAAGGCCGTGTTTTCTCCGCCATGCCTCAAGGACTTCCACCTCCACAGAGTTCTCTGGAGTTGCCAAGCATTGCCTAAGGGGACTTTGTTTACGTAGGGTTCTCTGGAGGTCTTTCCCCCTCAAGGACTTGCATTTGCTGCCGTTGAATCGCCACATGGGCACTTCTTCCAGAAAAGGACTTGTCGATGTCAGCCGTCCTCTTTCCGCACGTGGTCTGGACGGTTGCCCCGTTACGAATTCTGTTCTCCATTATGCTTGCTGACGCTTTCCGCCCGGCATCACAGAGTCCCTCGCCCGTCACGGGACTCTTGCTGCCATGCACCACCGGTGGTGCTCAGCTCTCCATTGGCCCAGTCTCTGCCTGCCAAGAACTGATGCCTTAACCCTCCCCCCCACCGCACCTTGCCAGTGGGGGAGGCGCTTCTGTCTCGCCCTCTCTCCTCTGGGACACTTGGCTCCGACCACCTACCAATCAAGCGCTAGGTTCCTACCTACCACCAACCAACCACCACCTCTCTTGTCACCCAACCCAACCAAGCACGCACCTTTCAGGCCAGGGAGGGCTCGTTCCGATTGGACCAGCCGTTGCCTAGATACAGCGCACACACTGAGGTGCGATTGGCTGAACAGAAGACCCTGCCCCAGGTGTGAGAGGGTACCTGGAGCACTTGTCCTAATTTTGTTGATTTTATTGTTTTGTTTAATTTTTTGTTTAATTAATTTTTAAAGGAAAAAAAAGTATCACTTGCAACTTTCCCTGGGGTAGGCGGGTGGGTCATGTTTCAGTTTAAATGGAGGGTCCCCTCCCCTGCATTTATTATTATTTTTAATGATGAGGGAGCAGGGGATCTCTGAGGCTAGTTCCTGCATCAACCTGGTTTGGTCCAGCCCCCATCCTCGCTCAGACTGTGGGGTACGCTATCAACAGGGTGGTACTTGACTCCCAACCACCTGCTCCCTCCATTTCCTTGGGAACCTGCTGTTTGAGGAATAAAGTGGACGTAGAAAGGGGATGCTAGCAAGCTGGCTGTTTCTGCTCACCTGGGATAAGGAGCTTGAGGGGCTTCCAGTGTCGCTGGACTCCATCTCTCATCAGCCCTGGCTACTGGCCATGGGATGGCTGAGGCTGATGGGAACTGGAATCTCTCGACATCGGGAAGCTTCCAGGTTCCCCTATTGCTGCTTTTGCACCAGCCTCTCAGGAACAGGATTTAGCAATGTTCCTTAATTGGCATCAGCGCCTCCTTTATCCCTGCTGAAGCCTAATTAATTAGCATGGGGCTAAAGCCACGTGGGAGCCTCCACAAAGGTTCCCTGTGGCTTGGTCCCAGGTCACCCCCACGAGGTGTGAAGCTCTCCTCTTGTGGAGGGCAGATGAATGATGTGGTTTCCTCCCTGTGCCAGTGGCTGTGGTTAAGTGGGAGGGCTGGTCCTGGCCTTGCTGTCGCCTGGGCTCTCAGCTGCTGAGCTGCAGGGAAACCGAGGGAGGCATTTTGGTGGCTTCCAGACCCCCTTGCATACAACGCAGGCCCGAGAGCTCAATGCTTGACTTTAGACAGGAAGGCCATTCCTCCCCCCCCCCCCGAAAACCAAGCGGTGGAACTTTGGAAAGGCCTCTTCTTTAACAAAAGAAAATCTGTGTGAGAAACAATGCAGAATCAAAAGAGTTGGAAGGGACCCTCAGGGGCTACCTAGTCCAACCCCTTGCAATGCAGGAATCCCAACTAAAGTGTTGAGACATAGTTACATGGCAGACGGCCAGTCTCTGAATAATTGCCTGTTGCGTCTGAGAACCTAAATACACGTTGGGCCCAACAACCGTGGTGTCACTGCTGTGCCTGGGCCAAATGGACTCCATGAGGACTAGAAGCATTGCAGGTAGTGTGGTGGCTAAAATTCATTGCCGACACCTGGGATATTCTTTGTCCTTTGTTTAAAAGCAGCAGCAGCAGCAGCAGTGAAAGCCTCTCTTATCCTGGAATTAACTTGGGCTGCCCATTTCGCCTTGCAGAGATAATGCCCATTGAAGTTTATCCTCTTTAGGATCTGCTTGTGAATATATTGCCTGCATTGCTCATTAATGTGCCACAACTGGCTTAAAAAGAAAAGGAGGGAAGAGCCATCCATTTCTCTCCAAGGCTTTGAGCAGCTAATCACAAGGCTGCCTTAAATTCTCGCCGTAGCCTAGAAAAGAGTTAAAGCCCTTTGGGTTGTATTCTGCGTGTGTGAAAATTTGGCAAGGTCTCAAGTACACTGGGCCCTTCATTGGGCAGGATGGAAAGCTGAATAGTTTTGTGTTAACTTGAGAGCTTGCACGTTTTCTTACCAGAAGGGGCATGGTTTAAAAGTAAAATAATAAAAGTCGCCCAGCCTTGTTCAATAGCTATCATGTATTGATGCACAAGCAGCTTCCCCTATCTGAACCATTCAAAATTAAAGTAATTAGAATAATATCCCATCCAGGTTTGTCCTAATAGTTAGGGATTCTTTCTATCTGTGTTCTAGTAATAGAATCTTTAGCCCTTGGGTTAGAGTGTATGTTGTCTCAATGCAGCAGTTATTTAGTATTATCTACCTGCTTTTCAATTAAAACCCCCAAAGATGTTTATATAATGTCAGGGAAAAAATCACATATATAGCCAACCCACTACATTAAAACAACAAAAAAGCAGCAGTAAAATGTCTTACTACATTTCTAAGATGATTCATGAAAGTCATCTTGCATCTTCAGAACAAGCTAGAAAGCTGAGGTTTTGGTGCCACCACCAATAAGTCCTGTCTCTTGTACCCACCCATCGAGACTAACTTACATTAGTTGAGCTTCCGGCATTGCAGGGGGTTGGACTAGATGACCCCCAGGGTACATCCCAACTCTACATTTCTGTGATTCTAGGACCGAGAATGGGGCCTCCAGCGTCAGTTGTGAGAGACTGAGTAGGCTCATGGAGGAGCATTGTGTTGATCCTCTTGCGCTCGTGAGGACTCGAGTCCAAATAAACTTCTGAGAGGCAAAAGAGGTCCTGGTTCGTAATCGGCATCCCTTTGGCAGCATGTTTCCCACGGAGACGCTGCGCTTGCCATACAGCTACCAAGCGGGGGCAGAGTGAGGCGTAGGGCTTCTGCCATCTCTACTTTATTCCTGAATCAGCAGAGGACCCTTGCCCAGCTCCCCAACTCCTCATCTGGGCCCCTGTTTCATTACTTATGCCCTCGTCTCTTTCCCCCCCCCAAAAAAAGGTGTGGCGGCCACTTTCCAAACCCCTGACGCTGACCTGACTACCCCCTCTATGCGGGGCTTTCTCTCTCTTTCTCCTTCCCCTTCCTCCCTTCTCTCTCTCTTTCTCTCTCTTTCCATTCCCCCCTTCCCTTTTTCTCTGCAGGGTTCAACTCAGCCCAAGGCCTTCAAGAGGAAGATATCTGTTGTCTGTAAGTAAAGGAGCCCTGGTCCAGCGACCACACATGGCATCCGGACATGTTGGAGAAGGGTGGGAGTTCTCCTGGGATCTCCCCCTGCCGCCACTCCAAGGCAGTTCTGAGGGGAAGGAAAACCAGGAGCAATGAGCAGCCTTTGCTGCATTTTCTGGAGTCGCGGTGGATGGGTTTAGCCAGGAGAAAATCTGGTTAGGTATAGGCACAGCATGTCGGCCTTTACCCAGGGGGCTGGTCTTAGTGGGGCCAGAGGGAATTTTCCCATGTTGTTTAATAGACGAAGAAAAGTGCCAGCGTGTCTTTCTCCCCCCCCTCCCGGCCCATTTTCCTCCCACTTTCCTCCCAAGCTTCTAGTCCTCATGTTAGATGGCCACAAATTGGGCTGAGTATGAGTGATTCTTGGGGAAGTCTGCCTCCCTTGGAACTCAAGAAAGCAGATCTCTTTTTAGTGCAATATTAAGGATCGGTTGTCTGATCACTCTTATTAAAGTAGTTTTTGCAGGGCTTTAAACATTTACAAGGGACCCAGGTGGCGCTGTGGTTAAACCACTGAGCCTAGGGCCTGCTGATCAGAAGGTCGGCGGTTCGAATCCCTGTGACGGGGTGAGCCCCCATTGCTTGGTCCCAGCTCCTGCCAACCTAGCAGTTTGAAAGCACGTCAAAATGCAAGTAGATAAATAGGAACTGCTACAGTGGGAAGGTAAACGGCGTTTCCATGTGCTGCTCTGGTTAGCCAGAAGCGGCTTTGTCATGCTGGCCACATGACCTGGAAGCTATACGCCGGCTCCCTCGGCCAATAATGCGAGATGAGCGCGCAACCTCAGAGTCGGTCACGACTGGACCTAATGGTCAGGGGTCCCTTTACCTTTACCTTTAAACATTTACAAAGCTCCTCGTCCTTCCCCTCCCCTGTCATCACTGCGTGGCTTAGGCTGGATTTTGGAGTAAAGGGAGGGGAGCTGGCCATATCTTCCCTGACACTGAGCATGTGCAGAGTGCATTCCTGCCCAAGCCACCTGGGTTTACAGAAGCCTTCGAGACTACGCCTTAGCCCTTGCAGCTGTCTCGAGAGATTAATCCCTTGAGAGATGAACCTGAGGGCGCCAGGGAGGTACCCCCCTCTGCCTCCGAGGTGCCATTTCACTGAAAAACAGAGCAGGCTGCGTCCCTGCGAGGGGAGGGGTCTTAGCCTTGGGTCTGCCCTCTTGATTTCAGCGTCATCGGTGGCCAAAGGCACAGCGGCAGCAACAAACAGTGACACAGAGGGAGGGCAGCCAGGAGGCCGGAAGCGGCGCTGGGGGGCCAGCACAGCCGCCACGCAGAAGAAACCTTCCATCAGCATCACCACAGAGTCCCTCAAGGTACCCTGGGCTCACAGCGGCTCTATTTAGGCTCGGCACAGCTCCTTAAATCCTGGCCTGACCCACCCCTCCCCCTTGGTCCTCCTCCCCCCCCAGAGCCTGATCCCTGAGATCAAGCCACCGACGGGAGGGCAGGAGGCAGTGGTGGACCTGCACGCCGACGACTCGCGCATCTCTGAAGATGAGGCCGAGCGGCACCCGGAGGAGCCCCCCCACGAGAAAGCCCTCAAGATCTGCCGCACCGTCACACAGGTTCGTCCCGTCAGCGGTGGGCTCTGGGTGGGCGTTTTGGCTCAGAAAGTAGCCGCAGGAATGTGGTCCGGAGCCTCTTCTGAGTGGAACCGCAAGGGAAGCCTCTGGGGGCCTCCCCCTCCAGGCCACCGTAGGCAGGCAACCTCCACATTGTCTTGCCTGCTCAGGATGGCAGCTGAACTGCCTGCCTAAGTTAGCACAAGGGGTAGAACAATGTCCCCTTGAAAATGCATATCTTTAAGACAACTGGGTTTTCCTTTTCTTTCTTTCTTTCTTTCGTTCCTTTTTTGGGCTTCACGTTGGTGCTTTTTTAAATGTTGCAAGTCGTATTTTTCATAGTATAAGCAAGTAAGCAATACCCGGGAAAAGCTAAACTAAACAGAGCTAAACAGAGATAACCAAGAGAGTCTCTCTTTCAGTAGATCCATTTCCGTCAGTTGAGAACGAGCCGTGAGGTGTAGCATCCGAGGTGTTTACATATGAGATGAAGCTGAGCCAGGTCGCCTCCCAGTTGCTCTCTAGGCCTATTGCCCTTGCTAAGCCCGTCTGCGTGTTTTTCTGGCTACGCCATTGGGCACATGGCAGGCGCTGCTGCTGCTGCTGCTGCTTCCAGTGGAAGCCCTCTGTCCCTCGCTCCTGAAAAACACAACCTGTTTTTTCTCTCTCCCCCCCAGGTGGTGCCGGCTGAAGGTCAAGAGAACGGCCAAGGAGAGGAGGAGGAAGAGGAGGAGAAGGCGCACGAGGAAGAGCTGCCCGAGGCCCCTCCCGCTGTCGCCGTAGAGGCAGTCGTGCTGCCGCCACCCGTGGAGCACGAAGTGAAAAAAGGTGCGGGGCGAGGGAGAAGGGGAGGCTGCAGGGGCGGAATGACAAGCGGGGGCCGGAAAGTCCGAGTTCCTGCTTCTGAGCCCCAACTCCCCTTCATCCCGCCCCGTAGTTACGCTGAGCGACACTCTGACGCGGCGCTCCATCAGCCAGCAGCGCTCTGGCGTCTCCATCACCATCGACGACCCTGTCCGCACAGCCCAGGTCCCCTCTCCGCCCCGCGGTAAAGTCAGCAGCATCGTCCACATCTGCAACCTGGTGAGTCCGTGACCCGGGTGGGGTGGGGTAGGGTGGGGAGGGTGGCCCTCCAGCAGCCACTGGACTGGGGGCAGCACCTGCCTTAACACCCCGGCGGCATCCTTTTGCGCAGGTGAGACCCTTCACTCTCGGGCAGCTGAAGGAGCTGCTGGGCCGGACAGGCACCCTCGTGGAGGAAGCCTTCTGGATCGACAAGATCAAGTCCCACTGCTACGTCACAGTGAGTTTTCCGCCCCGCCTCCCCCAGCTCAGAGGAGCAAATCCTTGTTTCGAACGCAAGTGCCCTGCAACGGATTGGCGGATGGCCTGGGAAAGGTTGGGATAGAGCCAAGGGCCTCATTCCCTTCCCGGGAGCCTTCCAGGGGCCGGGGGCAAAGGCGGGCAGGGAAACCAAGGTCATCTTTGTCCTTTATACAGTGGGCTTGCCTCTCCACGCACCTGAAGGCCCCTCTCTGTCTTCCATCCAGGCAAGCACACATGGAGGGGCCAAGCGAGGCCAACCGTGGGGTATGGCTTGGGGAGAGGGCCAGGCAGAGATATATTATGGATGGCTGCATTTGGACCCCAGGCCTGCAGTTCCCCACTCCTGATCCTAGAGGTTCTGCCCCCCCCCCCCCGGACTGTTTTCAACCAAGTTTAACTCCTTGTTATTTTGAATGTCTTTAATTGTTAATTTTTCTCATTGATAACTTCATCAGGCAAGCAAGCAAGCGGTGTATAGGTTTTGTTCAGTGGTACCTCGGTTTAAGTACACAATTGGTTCCAGAAGTCTGTACTTACCTGAAGTGTACTTAACCTGAAGCAAACTTAACCCGAAGTAGGAGTGTAATTGGTTCTGGAAGTCCGTACTTAACCTGAAGCGAACTTTCCCATTGAAAGTAATGGAAAGTGGATTAATCCGTCCCAGACGGGTCCGCGGAGTACTTAAACTGAAAGTACTCAAACCGAGGCATACTTAAACCGAGGTATGACTGTACACTGAATGAAGCCAGGATTAGAGCACATTTTCCCATCAGGGAAGAACTATTCACTCTTTCTCCAGGAAAGGGTGGTAGCAGCCTTGAAGGTGAAAGACTTGCTTTTTGAAGCACTAAAACTCAAATTTGAGAGAGAGCCGTATGCAAGACTGGAGCGTAATCCCAGAGCCACCCGTGAACCTCGTCGACCGAACATTTTATAGGACTTGTGCTCACTTAGTGACAATCCCCTGCTCTAAAGCATGAAGGGAAACCAAACTTGGTCTTTATTTTTTAAATCTTCCTTCCTTTTCACCTCCCTTTTTCTTTTCAGTATTCAACAGTGGAAGAAGCGGTAGCAACTCGCAACGCCCTCCATGGTGTCAAGTGGCCACAATCAAACCCCAAATTCTTATCAGCAGACTTTGCAGAGCAAGATGAGGTATGAACTGTGAGAGATCAGGCAGAATAGAGGGTGGGATTTGTTGCTGTCAGTTCCCTCGATGTCTCAGGAGAGGCTGTATGCAGTAAGCTGGGAAGATGGGGAGAAGGAGCCCCATTTTTAAATAAGTCTTTCAGTTTACCTCCCCTTTTGAGGGGTACAGCAGTGCGGGGCTGGGGCACTTGGGGCCGGCCATCCAGACAAGAGCGTTGCTGGTCAGGCCAGTGGCTTTCAAGTCACCATCCTGGTCTTGCTTTGGCTGACCAGATGCCCTCTGGGAAGCCCAGGAGCAGGACCTGAGCACAGCAGCCCTCTCCCCCTCCTGTGGTTTCCGGCAACTGGTATTCACAAGCATTGCTACCTCCAACTGCAGGGGGCAGAACAGAGCCATCATGGCAAGTAGCCAATGATAGCTTTTTCCTCCATGAATGGGACCCATTCTCTTTTGGAGCCCATCCAAGTTGGTGCCCATTGCTGCCTCCTGGGGATGCAAGAGCCACAGTTCAGTTATGCCATGCAGGAAGAAGTACTTCTGAAGCCTTCAACTTTATTGGATGCCCTTCTAGTGTTATGAGAGGAGGGGACCTTTTCTCTTTCCACTTTCTCTACACCACACAGCATTTTATAATCTTCCATCATATTGCTTCGTCCTCGCCTTTTCTTTAAACCCCAAACCCCTAAATGCTGTGAACTTTCTTCAACCCCCTCGATTGTTTTGCTTGTCCCTTTCCCAAATCTTTCCCAATTTTGCAATATCCTTTTTGAAGTGAGGCGAACGGATGTCTGGCTGCATTGCCCAGTGGTCAGGAGTGTTTGGACTTGTGGTCCAGCAGGGTCTGGAGAGGCGAAGGCTCCTAAAAGTAGAACGCAGGCGGAGTGTAGCATCTTAAGAGGTCGGGGCTTCTCGTGCAGTGAAAACAACCAAAACAGAACTGGTGGAGAATTCAGACAGGACGGAACACAAATGAATGTCTTGCTTCAAGACATTTTCCTGTGAAACTCATTGATGTTGAAGGTTGTGGTGGAGGCCGGTGGGGGTTTTCGAGGATGGGGCCAATGTATGGAGGTTTCATTTGTCTGCCCAGGGATAATAGCCCTGTTGACGTGGAGTGGAAATCAAGGGTGAAGGCCTGCAATTTGCTAGATGGACATCGCTTGGCCTAGTGGGCATATTTCTCAGAGCAAGTGGCTGGCCACAGTCAGAAAGAAATATAACACTGCTCTATAAGGGCAGTTTATCTGCCTATTTCCATTTGTATCCTGCCCTTTGGCTCACGAGGAGCCTCCGTGGCACATCTGAAGAGCCTGGTTGTTGGATCTGGCCAAAGGCCCATATAGTCAGGCGCCCTGTTCTCAAGGTGGCCAACCAGCTGCCCCAATGGGAACCTAAGTGCAACAGCCCTTCCATTTACATTCCCCAGTATAATGCCTCTATGACAGTGGTGAATATCTCTATCCTCCGCTAATGGCCTTACCCTCCATGAATTTGTCTTAATTCTCTCTGAAAGCCACCCAGATTTGTGGCCATCACTGCATCCCATGGACCAAACTCCTGTGCACTGACTAAAGAAGTCCTTTCTCTGGCCTGCCTCAAATCGTCCAACACAAAACTGCTAAGTCAAAGGCAATGGAATCAGTTGGGAAATGCTTCTTGAATGATCGGAGTGCCGGGCGTTTTAAGGAAAGCTGCCATGTGTGTCTGATCTTCCTCTTCCTCCTCTTCCCCAGCTGGATTTCCACCGGGGTCTGCTGGCCGAGCGTCCCGCAGAAGCCAAGGCGGACGAGGCGCTCTCCCTCCCTGGGGTGGGCCTGGGCATGCGGGGGGAGCGCGAGATGCCGCGGCGCTCGGAGGCACGAGAGCGGGAGGCGGTGGTCCGGGAGCAGTGGGCCGAGAGGGAGAGAGAGATGGAGCGGCGGGAGAGGACGAGGGCCGAGCGGGAGTGGGACCGGGACAAGGTGCGCGAGGGGCCCCGCTCTCGATCCCGGTCCCGGGAGAGACGCCGCAAGGAGCGCCCCAAGTCTAAGGAGAAGAAAGCCGAGAAGAAGGGTGAGTATATGGGCCGTGTGTGTGTGTGTAAAAATTCTTCCTTCCATGATGGATCCAGGGCTGTGTGGGAAGGGGCAGGCAGAGGGCAGCCCCTTCCTTCCAACTCCACGATGCTGTGATTCAGCCTTCCCTCTGGCATTATCAGGCGGACACATGAGTATTACCATTGGGGCAGCATGAATTTTTGAAATCTCCGCCTCGCCTTTCAGCAATTGCCATTTTGAGTGGCTGAGAGCATCTGGAGAGTGGGTGGGCCGAGGTCTTTAGGAAGCCGAGGGAAGAAGGCCCAGGAAGCCTCCCTTCAGAGACCGCTCTGGCGTGCAAAGTACTTAATCAATAACAACTGTAAGAATAGAAGTCTGAGGCTGCATTTGCCCCTCTGAGGTCTCTGCTTCCTCCTCTCTCTCTCTGCCAACAGAAAAGGCCCAGGAAGAGCCCCCCGCTAAACTGCTGGACGACCTTTTCCGCAAAACCAAAGCAGCCCCCTGCATTTATTGGCTTCCTCTGACAGACACCCAGGTGAGAGACACTGTCCTTCAGGAACGCGACAGTAATATCATTTGCTGCTGTCTGGACTGTCAGGGAGATGGGCTGGCTTCCCCTGTCGGGTTATTCTTGTTTATTATTCAGGGTGAATAAGCCAAGCAATCCAGAACGTTGGTCAAAATCTGCCCTCGCGTTCAGATCCTTTGGGACACTGGGTCAAATGGACAGCGGGAGGGTGCATACATTTCCCTCTTCTCTGTGACCCTGAGGACTAGAAACTTTTATTTCTAAAGGCGAAGAGATTCCCAGGGTGCAGGCCAAGCAAGATGTTTTATGCATCCTTTACTTTTTTTGCCCAACTTCTGCTAGCCGTCGTAAAGAGCAAAGAGCCACGCAGCCTTTCCTGAAGGAAAGTTTGGCAACGAACTGCGTCATTAAATGGATTCTGCCTGGCTCCAGGTACACCAGGAGCTCTGCTCTCCTGGTCCATGGGGCTATTTCCTCTTTTTTTTTAAGGTTTTAAAATAAACTTTATTTAAATTTAAATTAAAATACATTCATCACACACTTAAGAAAACACAAGCATACCAAACAAACACTAACATTCAAATAATAATATACAAAATCATATAACAAAATAATAATAAAATAAGCTGATCATATAGTCTTCTTGTAAATAATTCTAAGCAAAACCACAATTATTTTCAAAGATGCATAAACAATACAAAAAGGAAAAAAGAAGGAAAGAAAAAAAAGAAAATGGGGCTATTTCCAACCTCCCTTTTCTTGCCCATTCTCTTCCCCTCCAGTACGTTCAGAAGCAGGCCGAGCGGGCAGCCAGGGCCCGGGAGCGAGAGCGCCGGCGCAAGGAGCAGGAGGCGGAGGAGGCCCGCCAGAGGGAGCGCAGCCGACAAGCCGAGCGGGAGAAGAGGCGGGAGCACAGCCGGGAGCGCGAACGGGAGCGCCCCAACGCCACAGGAGGCGGGGCCAGCAGCAGAGGGGGCGAGCGCGGTGGCCGGGACCGCGAGCGGCGCGAGGCAAAGGCCCGCCATAGTCGGAGCCGGAGTCGCAGCACGCCTGTACAGGACAGGGGGGGGCGCCGCTGACCTATTCCAACTTCTTTACTTTGACCTTCTGCGGGGAGGGAAGGGGAGCGGTGGCGGCACTTCCTTCCCCCACCCCCTACCCCAAATCTAGCCCTGGTTTTTTGGGAGAGGACTGGGACAGCCAGGGATTGGGCTTCCCCTTTTCCAGCAGCTCTTGCGAGGAGGGAGAGGCGTGCTCGACGGATGTAATGGCTGCGGCAGGGAGAAGAAGGGGCCTTCCTCCTCGGAATGTGGGGCGGTTTTTATCCCCAGTCCTCCCGCTCCCCTCTTCTCCTGGGGCCAGCTCCCTCCCCGTTAATTTGTATTTTATTTTGGGAATTTTTTTTTTATTATTCTGATGAATACAGGAAAAAAGAACATAATAAAGAGATGGCGTTAGTTTTATACCCGCTGTGCATCTTTCTTGTTGGGTTGGGGAGTCGAGTTCCAGAACCTGCTCAGAGCGGGGTGCGAAAGAGAGAGAGAGAGAGAGAGAGAGAGAGAAGGAGCTTGCTAGCAGCACACCAACAGAGCTCGGCAATTCCAGCCCCTTGTGCCAAAAAAGGAAAGGGCAATTTCAGAAACAGGGGTCAAACATCTTTTCCCCCCTCATGGGACCACGTATTTTCCGCCTGCACAGCCATTAGGCAGCAGATGGCGCCTGAGAACAGAAGGCAGAGGCTCCACCACTCCTCCCAGTACCCAGATGGGCTTCACTGGTGCCTTTGAACTGTCAAGAAGCCTTGCTGGTCTCCGAACAGCTTGGGCAAAGCCCAAGAAGTGACCGCAAGCAGTCAGGGGGACACCTGGATCCACCCAAAAAGAAACCCAAAGATGAGAACCCAAGTCCTTTGCTTGCTTGTATTGATTTTGGAAGTGCCTCACAAAATCTGAAGCTAGGTCCCCCTAAGCTTACACAATGCATGCAAATACAATAAAACGCTGCACATTTCAAGTTGCGTTAACCAGCTGCCCGTGGTCCACATCTTGGGTGTTTGGGTACATAAAGCTCCAACAAGAGAGACCTTAGTAGAGTGCAAAAATGGGAGGGAAAAGTCAATGGCTAGAACTCCCATATGGTAGCATGGGAAGGGCCTACAGGGGCCATCTAGCCTGACCCCATTTCAGCCCTCCGTCTTTTTGCTCCTCTCTTGGAATTTAATTTAAAAACAAGTTCCAGAAATTGGATGGTATGTGTTGCAAAAGATAAACTATCCCCAAAGTCTTATTTTATGAAAGGTAGTTTTGCAATGGTTCCCTTCTGCCTCATGGAGAACTTTGCTAGATGTTTGCATTTTTAACCTGTCTGAAGAATTGCACAGTCCTGGACATCTACGCTCCTCATTTTTTCTCAAATCAACACACTGAGGTAAGTTAGACTTGAAAGAGACTAGTCCAAAATTTATCCCATGAGCTTCATAAGCCCGAGTTGGGTCTCTGAAGCTCCTCCACACTGTTTTGGACGAGATGAGCCTCAGGGTCCCTTCCAACTACAATTCTATGAATTTGTCTGGGGCAAGGGTCGGCAAGGTTTACCTCGCCTGGGCCAGTTCACTCCAGCAGAGATCCCTTTGTGGGCCAGATTGCACGCATGCCTGCAATTTCTGGCATCTACGCAGATGCGATTTCCAGAGTCTGCATGTGCAGACATGATTTCCAGTGCTGCGGAAGTGAGTCCCTGTGCTGTGCTGCGCCAGTTTAGTGCAGCGTGCAGGGACTCTCCAAGCGGGTGCCTCGGTTCGGGGGCGGCTCGAGGGCCAGTTAAACAACTCCCGTGGGCCACTTGTGGCCCATGGGCCTTAGGTTGCCTACCCCTGGTCTGGGGTAAAGGTAAAGGGGCCCCTGACCATTAGGTCCAGTCGTGGACGTCTTAGGTTGCAGCGCTCATCTCGCTTCATTGGCCGAGGGAGCCGGCGTACAGCTTCCGGGTCTTGTGGCCAGCATGACTAAGCCGCTTCTGGCGAACAAGAGCAGCGCACGGAAATGCAGTTTACCTTCCCGCTGGAGGGGTACCTATTTATCTACTTGCACTTTGCACTTTATCTACTTGCCCTTTGGTCTGGGGTATAAAGGCCTAAAAAGCATTTCATAGTTCTAGTTACAGGTAGGTAGCCGTGTTTGTCTGATGTGTGCATGGTATCTGAAGAAGTGTGCATGCACACAAAAGCTCATACCAATGACGAAACTTAGTTGGTCTACTACTGGAATGATTTTTTTTTGTTTTAAAAAGCATTTGTTAGGCATGCAATTCCCATCCTGGCTGATAGGTGGCACCAGTGTTCCACAGCTAATTACTTAGATGGGAGAAAAGGAGAATGCAAGAACCCTCTGAAAATGAGCTGCGGTTCCGGCAGTACAAAAACCAGAGGTGAGTTTTTATGCCTGGAAGAAACACTCTGAAGTTTTAAAAGGCTTTATGCAGCAGTTCCTTTCGTTCAGCCACCCCTCTGCCTTTTTCACCCTCCTCAAACCAGAACTGCAGAACTGCAAGGGACCCCGAGGGTCATCTAGTCGAACCCCTTGCAATGCAGGAATCTCGAGTAGATCATACAGGGCAGAATAGAATTTTCCCTTTCACATTTTGGTGCACCTCCGGGGATGCTGCAGGAAATGCAGCAGAAGGGCCGTACGTACCGTAGCAGTAGGACAAATGCTCTGAGTGCAGAAGGCCCCAGTTTCAGTCCCTGGTGGCATCTTCGGGTAGGGCTGGAAATGTCTTATCTAAAATCCTGAAGAGCCTTGGAACAATCAAAACACAATATTGTTAAACAGTTTAAAACTTAACAATCACAGACACGGGATCCTAAAAATGTAGACTTCAAGTGTGCAAATGACAAACTAGAGGCGCATCTTCACAGCGTCCTGTGGGGAGGGGGTTCCACAGCTAAGGGGCTGCTGCAGAGAATAGCCTCTCCTGGGATGCCACCCCTGAGCTTCTGGGCATGGCGAAACAACGGCCCCCACTGGCCTGCAGGGGTAGGGAAGAAGGTGGTCTTTCAGGTATTTGGGAGGGGGGGAGGCTTTAATTGGGCCTGGAAATGAATGGATGGCAAGTGTGCTGAATGAATGGTAGACTCAAAGAATTACAGGAAGGGACCCTGAGGGTCATCCAGTCCAACCCCCTGCAATGCAGGAATCTTTTGCCCGACGTGGGGCTCGAACCCGCGACCCTGAGATTTAAGAGTGGCACAAACCAGCTTCCTATGTACCCGGCTGAGCCTATTCTCCCCCCCTCTCCCATTTCCTCCACCTGTTTGCAGCAGGTGTGTGTGTGTGCTCCGCTTGTGGCGATGTTCAGTGTTCCAAACTCAGCCCTCTTGATAGACGGTGCCCTTTCTATGTGCTTCTCTGCCAGGTGACTAACAGCAGTCCTGTCTTGCTGGAAAGTTGGGCGCAGTGTGCGTGTGTGTGCCTGTGGGGCGGGCAGGAGAGGGGGAGCTGGGTGGGTAGAGAGATGAGGGTTTTAGACCTTGCAGATGATTAAAGCTTTGCACACATTCCCACACCCACACGGCCGCTGTTTCTGCCTCGTTCTCCATAGCAGATTGCTTGATCCACCAGATTTCCTCTTTCGATCCTCCTAACTCCGGCTCAAGCTTGGGAGGATTACATCACCTAACGGGATTTGGGGGTGGGGGTGGCCTGCGAAGAGAGGCCTAGCTGGAGAAGGAGCTAATCCCCACCCAGGGACCCTCTGCTGTTTCCCCTAAGTGCCAGTCGCAGTGGGTCCCCTGCAAATTCTCCATTATGAGCGCACGGGGATGCTCAGCCAACTTACGGGCTGCAGAGCAGCTTTGAAGATTTATGCCGTCCTTCATGTATGTACACTACTGCGGCCGCGATAGCCTTTATTTTCTGCCTCCCTGCCAGCCAGCCCCACTGCTGAAGCCCCCAAGACACACAGTGAGCGTAAGAGATCAAATTAAAAGCACAAATTTTGTCCCTGAAATGCCCGCCAATCCAGAATTTCCCCCATTCTCTGTCAGTGGTGGTCTGTGGACTTCTTCTCCTATGGCGATCACTCGTAGCTGAGTAAGATTGTCTTCCATAAACACGGTTTTAACAATGAGTCCGTAAGTGACTATGGAGGCCAATTCTGGATCCACACGTCCTTCCACAGCGGGGACATTAGTTTCTGGGCGGGATTTGATCACGGTGTGGATTTGCCAAGCGTGCCTTCCTCTTAGCATGTTTCTCTCTTGCGTCCTGAGTTCGAGTGTCTTCAAAGCCCATGGCACCTTTGGTAAAGGCTGTTCTCCAACTGGAGCGCTCGCAGGCCAGTGTTTCCCAGTTGTCAGTGTTTATACTACATTTTTAAAGATTTGCCTTGAGACAGTTTTTACGCTTTCCATTTTTAAGTTCGGAATAGAGTAGCTGCTTTGAAAGACAATCATCAGGCATCTGCACAACATGACCAGTCCAACGAAGTTGATGTTGAAGAATCATTGCTTTCAACACTGGTGATCTTTGCTTCTTCCAGTACACTGATATTAGTTCGCCTGTCTTCCCAAGTGATGTGTAAAAAAAACCGTTGATGGAATATTTCGAGGAGTTAGAGATTGTGTTTATAAGTGGTCTGTGTTTCACAAGCATATAGTAAGGTTGGTAGTACAGTAGCTTTGTAAACAAGCATTTTGGTTTCCCTGTGAATGTCCCGGTCCTCAAACACTCTGCACTTCAATTGGGAGAAAGCCGCACTCGGAGAGCTCACTTCCTGCTGTTTATCTACAGTAGATTATATTCACAGATATGTTGCATCTGAACATGGAGGTTCTAATTGGATATTGATGTTAACAGGCCACAAACTGATCCCACCTTGTCTTTAAATCCGTTGATGCTGGCAGCCACAATCATATATTTTAATAGGGCCAGAAGTGATCACGGGAGCCTCTCCTTGTTATCCATTATATACCCCCTGATTTATTTATTTTATTTCATAGCTTGCCCACAGGCCTGTGCAGATTGCTTGGCCTTCTGCAAAATGCAAGCGCCGGAATTGGTACGAGAAGCAGAATCCAGCCATGGGAACCATAGCTTTTGTTTTACATAAGGTTCTAGCCCTCGTGGTGGCAGAGTTAAGCGTGAGTTGAGGTGACAAAACAAACGATGAAAGGAAGGAACGCAGGAGCAGATCGGAGCAAAGGTTTAAGAGTTTTAGGGTGGCAAATTCAAATATTTTTAGCCTGTATGTTCTCCTCTGTCCCAGGAGCCTTGTAACTATAAAAAACACCTCCATAAAGCAAACTAACGGTATAAAAATACTATTACAAATCAATAAACGTCTTGTTAAAAAACAGCTTATACAACACTTCAGCTCGGGCTAGGCTGCCCATTTGTTTCTGCTACTGTTTTTCTGCTATTCTACACACAGTGGAAACTTGTGCCGAGAGGGGCCTGTCCACTTTCTGAGTCCTCTTAGTCCTTGGGAGGCAACTGCTTCGTGAGCATCGTGGGGATTGGATGTGATAGCTGCCCTAGCCAGGGTTGGGGGTCAGGGCCTTGCTATGGGGCAAGCAGAGGCAGAGAGAGACTCCCTTATGATCCTGCCTGAGCGGAGGGGTGTGGGAACGGTTAGGCGCTGAGTGACAGCCAGCGATGCATGTGGGGGGGGGGAAGATTCCTCTTTTCCCACGCGATTCCCCCGGGTCCTCTTTCTCCTCGCGGGTCTATTTTTATCTCTCCTCTGCTATCGCCTTTCTCCTTCACCTCTTTCTGTGGTTGTGCTGTTGTGCATTGCGAGGCGGCTCTTGGCTCAGAGGAAGCCAGGATTGGCTCTGCCCAAAACAATCCCCGTCTGCATCTCTCGGTCAGGTCAGATCTTTGACTCCTGACCCTGGTGGCCACTTCTAAGAACCTGCATGTCCACCATTTCCTTGACCACTTCCCCAATTGCCAGCCTATGCCAAAGCCTAGATCCCCTGCCCCACCCACGGCCCCCTTTATATGGGAGACTGGTCTAGTCATATCTACCAAAACTGCCCTTTGCTGGCTTTGGCCTAACCTATAGACACCGACCCCCTAGCCACCACGATCCACTCTCGCCACCTAAACAACCCTGGAAAGACCTACACCCAAAATTCACCTTTCCACTCTGGCCAGTGCAACTCCTCAAACTTGTCCCCGGCCCTCCATATGTCGCTCTCCAGCCCCACACTTCTGGTGGGTGATGGCTTTTAACCCCAGCCTGGTGCGCTGACAATGGTTTTTCAAAGTCTTCTCCCTTTTTTAAACTTCAGGGCTTTTGCTTAATATATTTAATCTCTCTCTCTCTCACACGCATGCCCTTCCTCTCAGTCCACTTATGGGGAAGTAGAGCTTGACCACAAGACCCCCACAAAAAACCGTGTTGAGGAAGAACCGAAATGACCCCCCCCATTTCCCTCAGACCGGAATGGGTTGATTCAGCACTGAACACACACACACCCCAAATGGATTTGCCCTCTCCAAATATTTGGGGTTCGCCCCCCTTTCCCCCCATTCCTCAGTCCCCACCGCCCCAGTCCAGCCCAGTTCCTCAGCCTTCCTCAACAGCAGAGAGCCCAGTTTCCCCCGCCGGGTTAATTACGCTATTTAAATTCCCTCAAATAATCGCAGCCAGTTAATTAAACCTCAATCGATCGTTAAAAGCAGACCAATAATGAATACGCCAGCAGCCTCGCTGGGCCTCCACGAGCGTGACTCACAGCGCCCCCCCCCCCAGCCCCCAGCCCACTCCCTGCCATTGTGCCCACCCCAAAATCACCCGATGCCTTTCAGGCCTGAGCCACACAGCACCCCAAAAGTTCAAGCCGCCCCCCCGATCCCAAGGACATCCCTCAAGCCCCATGTCTGCACCACAAGCCCCAACCCTGACCCACACCTAGCCTAACCTTCCACCTCAACCATCCTGCACACCCCAAGTCTCCCTTCTCCCCCACTTTTGTTGGGGCCCCGATTCCCTCATTCCTTCTTCGGAGTTGTGTTGATGGTTGACCTGCAGCATTCCCCCGCCAATCCCGCCCTCTGATTCCCCCTCTTCTGGATTTGGGCAAAGGGGGGTGGGCGGTGGCAAGGGACCCCCCTCTTTCGTTCTGCCTGGCAGTCCGCGGGAGCGCAAGCCCCACTATCAATTTTTTAAAATGAGCCCTCATTAGGAATTCACAAAGTTTCCTTCTCGTGAATAATTCAGGGAACAAGAGAATGGGTTGAGGAGGTGGGGGGGAGAAATGTGGGGTGGGGAGGTTTTGGGGACGGGAGCCCCGCTTTCCAAGATCCTGGCTGTGAGAGAGGGCGGGGGTCGGGTGGGGTGTTCACGAGCATCACGGCTGCCCACCCCCTTCCCAACTCCCCGCCATTTTTCCTTGGCTTCCGCTCCCTCCCAAATAGGCCAAATTTCTGCCTCCCTCACCTCTCGCAGTCCCTTAAAATATTCAAGACCTCATTAAAATGCAATTGCAGCCAAACAATTCATTTCGGGTGGGGTGGGGGGTTTGCACGCAGCAGGTGGGGTATTCTGGCTGAGGGAAGAGGCTGGAGGAAGAGCTGGGAGGCAGAGCTGAAAGACTTGGGCGCAGGGCTTGGGTTCAAGACACCTTGTACTGTATTCGATAGATCTCCAAACGGAGAGGTGCCGGGGGGGGCTCAAGGCCACCTTGGGGGGGGTCTTCCATTTTGCCCCCTCACCGCTTACCTTTCCACATGTTATGTCTGGGGGTTGTTACCCAGTGAGGAAGGCCGAGCACACTCTGCACATGCTCAGGGGCACTCTTGTCCAGCTTGTTCCCATTTTCCTGGACGTTGAAAACCGATTCTGGGGCTAAGCCCGGCTCATGAGAAGCACCCATTGGAGGTCTGTGGTGTCAAGTCAGGGGAACATTATATCTGGAGGCTCCCCCCCCCAATATGTCAAAATGGGGGTGGGTGGCATGGGATTTTGAGCTGGTTTTGAGCAGGGCCGGCCTATAGATGCTGGTTGTGGGGGGTTCAACAGGCATTGGGGGCAGTTTTAGGGCAGAATTGAAAAATGTCTTATAAAGCATATTGGATTAATGATGGGTCTGGACTAAGGTTTGGTTAATTGATGTAGGGATTAGGGGTCTCCATGGGTCAGAAACAGACCCAAACCTAGTCCTGTAGAGTGAGATATTGGGGTGGGGGGCAAGGCTGAAGGTTGGATATAAACTATGGATTAAGCACTCTGTTTGTGGGGCTCTTTTGGGGGGCTTCTGAGCGTCAATTGGGGGGCAGCAGAGTTTAAGAGTCCAGATAGGGTGGAGGGTTGCAAGACATTGACAAATAGCAGGTGGGGGGAATGAAATAAATAAATAGATTTGTGCCGGGACAGGAAAGGAGTTTTTTTTTTGAGGGGGGGCGAGGGAGGGAAGTAGAGTGGAAGGATACCAGCAATTCTGAGGAAGGGTCTTCAAGTGAGGACTTGGGGGTGGAGGCGAGGGAAGAGACACCTTTTAGACCAGGAGGGACGACTCTTATTGGGGGGGGGTTGAAGAGAGTTCAGAAAATTGGGGTGGGGGGGGAGTCCTAGTCGAAGGCTTCTAGGGGTCCAGGACTGGGACAGTGGCACGGCTGGCGGGGGTTTCTGTGGGTCAGGGTTTGGGGGCAGACATTGTCGCAGTGCTAGGCAGGGGGGGGGTCGCGCTTTTCAGTTTTTTGGGGTTTTTTGGGTGGGTGGGGGGCTCTTATCTCTTCCTCTCCATTATTTCTCTCCCTCTGCTCAGACCACCCTGCCGGGAGGGGGGAGAGTGAGTAGTAGCTGAGAAAGACGAGGGAGGGAGGGGGGAGGATCAGACGAGCATCTCTGCAGAAGAAGAATCCCTGCATCTCTCTGTCGCTGGTCCTGCTGCGCTCCCGTCTTCCTTCTCGCCCTTTGCTTTTCTCTCTCTCTTTCTCTCTTCTCTTCTACCTCCCTCCTCTTTCTCTCTCTCTCTCCCTCTCTTCCCCCGCTTCCTTCTACATCTCTGCCTCGTTCCCTCCTTCCTTAACCCTTTTCCCCGGACTCCCAGCGACTCAGGTAGGTTCCCTTCACTTTTGGGGTGGGGGGGAAGGCAGAGGGAGAAGAAGGATAGAGGGGTGGAGCCCCCAGAGGGTACCCACAAGAAGAGGGGGGCGGCAAAATGTGGGGGTGGCGTGGGGGGACGGAGTGCGGGCGAACCCCACAACCCACCCCCACTTCCCTACAAGAGCTCAGTTCCCCCCATCTTTATCCATTCTTTCCCCAACCATGTTATATTATTATTATTAATATTATTATTATTGTTTGGGGAGGGGGCTGTTTCTAGACCTGGCTCCAGGGCATGGGAGGAGCGCGGGAATCACTAATTGATAAAAAGGCAAAATATGTAGAATTCTATTTGGGGTGGGGGGGCGGTTCCATCCCGCACTTCTCCGTCCCTCCCACTTTCTCATTCCTTCTTTCCAGCCCCAGCTGTGTATGTGTGTGTGTCGTCCCCCCTATTCCCGGGGGGAGTCGGGGATCAAAGTTTGATTAGGGACGTGACGGGAGAGATGAGGGGGGGAAGCGATGGGGAGCCAGCGGCGCCCGCACTCGTCCGTCCGCCGGGCTTTTTCGTTCCTTCGTTCCGGAGAGAATTCCGTATTGATTGTGACAAATGTTGTGGCTGGCGGGATTCCCGTCTGGGAGGGGAGGCTGGGACGACGAGGGACCCCCCCCCTTTTCCCCAAACAGACGCGCTCTCGCCTTTCTTTCCCTCCTTCTCTCTCTCTCTCTTCCCCCCCTCACCTACCCCCCCCCCCCGTTTTCTCTTCCTCTCTTTCTTTCTGCCTGTCTCATTCCGCGATTCCGAGGCGCCTCATTAGGAATTTCACTCACGCAGCCCTGGGTTGTAAATCTACCCCGGGAGTCTTAAGACTGCAGCGCGGGGGAAAGGATTGCGGGGGGGGGCATTGGGAGGCTGGAAAAAGAGAGGGGGGACACCTGCTGGCATGACCAAGGGAGGGGGGAGATGGAGATAAATCAAGACCCCCACCACCTCAGCCTCCCGCCCCACAACGATTCCCAGGAGAGAGGAAGGGCTATGGTGAGGATTGGTGGAACCTGACCCACAGCCCCCACACCACAACCCCTCCACACCAACCCAGATCCCACTGGAGAGACCCCCCCTACAAGGCATTTTATGGCAGCCCCCCTCCCCAGACTGATTTATGCATCAGCATAAGCTCACCCACCCCCCTCTTCAAGTGTCCTAGGTACTCCACAAGGGCTATGGGGTGGCTATAGATTTGGGGTGGCTCTGCCCTCAGTCTCCCGTCTCAGCCCATTATTCCCGCCCGCCCCCCAAAAATCCTGGTCCTCCCTCTGCATTCCTCAATGCACCTTGGTCATCCTGACCCACAGCCCCCCAAAGCTGCCCCCCTGATCTTTAAATGAATGTGATTCCTTCCTGCATTACTTGTTGCCACGCACACACACCGACCCCAGGGCCCTTGACCTCTTCCTTCCATCCATGCCAAAACCCCTCCTGTTCTGGCCTCCCTCTTTCTATTGATGCTCCTCAGATTCAATTTCAGATCCGATTCCCTCTCCCCCAACCCGCAAAAATAAACAAATAAACAAATAAACCCCAGCTTTGGTCCTGATCAGTACTTCCAGGTCTCCATTTCGGACCTAACTCTGCCCCCCCCCCACCTACTGAAACGTTAGGAACACACCGAATCGTAAAACTGGGGTGCAAGGGTCCCCCAGAATTAGACCACCCTGTCCAACTGCACTTCAGAGGCCCAGCCACCCCCAACATTATCTACACCCAGTGTGACTCTAACCAAATTTGCTTGTGGCTTCTCAAAAACCAAAAAAAAAACAACCCCACCCAATATCTTTTTGGACTTCTAGTTTCAGGGGGAATCTGCCCCCCAAAAAACTCCAGGTCCATCATGCCCCCTCCTCATTATATTTCCCTCCCCACATCTAAGGGTTGCATTACTCCCCACCCCCCACCCCGCTTTCTCTTGGAGTCAATTTTCTGACGAGGCGAAATAAGATTTGCTGGGTTTATTCTCCCAGGGTCTGGGAATAACTAATCCTAAAAAATCCGCTTAGATTTGGGCAGGAGGGGAGGGGGAGGGAGGAAAGAGACAGAGCCTGCCTGGAGGGGGAGAAGGAATAAATGAAGGAAGGGATGGGGTGGAGAGGGCTGGAAAGAAGGGAATCACTTGCAGGAGGAAGCAGGAGGGAATTAAAACAAACACAGCTAGCACTGGTCCCAGCTTAGGGCCTCGTTCTGAGCCCCTGATTTATTTTAATGGCATCTAGGAAATCTGGGATACAAGATTTACAGTTACAGAGGCTACTGAAAATTGGCATTTAAACAGGGAAGTAATAAATGAGATACTTATATATGTCTCCCCCCTTTTGTTTTTGTTTTTGCATTTTAAAAAAATAAAGAAATGCAAGCACTTTTAAATCAGTGGGGCATGAATGAACAGGGACCTAGTCTTTTAGGTTCATCTTTCCTTATGTCCTAGAAAAGTTGCCACCTTTATCATACTGCCCTTTGCCCCTTGTGCCTTTAACGGCAGTCTGATCTGAGGAGAAATTAGGCAGGGTAAAGCCTTTCTCATCTCCTGATCTCCATGCCAGAAGAAGCTTTTCAGCGGGCTACGTTTCTGAGCAATGGGCTAACATCAGAAGCACAGGAGCTGGGGAACAGGGAAGCAGTTGGCAACTCTCTGAGGAACAGGCAGGCAGAGAGCACACTATCTGTGGGTGCACTGGCTCAAAATCACTTAACGGAGATGAGGAGGGTATATATATATATGGACATGATCGGTCTTTCAATCTGGATTAATTAATCCGGAACAAGTACCACCCCCTGATCCCATAATCATCACACTCCCTGGTGCCTATTAGAATCCACATTTCCGTGTTGTCTCCTTTTTAAAAAACAAAAGCAAGCCGCCGTCTTAACACTTCCCAGATCTCTAGTAAGTTAAGCGACAACAAGAATGTACATTTGATCACGGAAACATGATAATCGCCTGTTTGCTGCTTTCTGGGCCACATTCACAAAATTTGCAAGTGACAGATTCCAGACTAAAAGGTGTCGGCGTCCTTGTTAAACAAACAAAAATTTGAATTATTACCGGGTCTTAATGCTTGAGATGCTCTGGAGTGCTGGGATCCAGCCTTGGGACACGGGGGAATAATAAAAAGGCAGCATGTGCTCTGAGCATTGGCAGAATGCCTTTCTCCTCAACCGTCATTAGCCACAACCAGCTATTGTACTCACATACCATAGGTTCAAACCTCCTAGCACATTTGAGCATGCGAGGGCCTTCCTTTTAACCCCGCAAAATGGGGGTCTGTAGCTCACTGGCAGAGCTATTCGCTTCGCATGGAAAAAGTCCAAGGTTCGATCCCTGGTGTCTCCAGCTACATAGTCATAATAAATTTAATAATAACAAGATGGTGGATCGTGGCCAGTCAGAGGAGGCTAAACATGATAAAGTGGACAAATAAGTTTCATTCAGTATAAGGCAGCTTCCTCAAATATATTCTCATATGCAAAATCGCTAATGTTTATTCTGTATTGACTATTCTGTCATCCCTTTCCTCGATCGTTGACACAGATAACAGCTGCCACTTCATATAAAAGCACGTTGAAAATAGTTTTTTGGGGGGGGTATGCGAAGAATACTGTCGTTTGACCCACCCCAGTTTTGTGAGTGAAAAGGGGGGTTGTGTTGCTAAAGGAATCCCGTGTTTTCTTTCTATTTGTCCTGGGCTGGGCCAGATCAAAAGTCATCCCCTCAGGCAGCAGAACCGGGCCACAATTTGAGGGCTTATCTTTATGGGACTATTTCCGTCCCCAACGTACCACCTCGGCGGTATAATTTTAGCGGCTTGGCGGCAGGAGCTAAGCGCCATTTTGGATCTGCCGGCCTGAATCTTGCCAGGCCTGGGCGGGAGAGAGAAGCAGCTTAGCTGTTTTGCCTCAGGTGGCAAAATATCTGAGGCTGGCTCTGGACATGGCACACATCTTGGGAAGCGTTCCAAAATTTATGAAACGGAAACTTTACAACGGTCTGCCTCTGCGCCTGTTTGACTGCCCAGATTTGTGGTTGGCCGATCAGCTTTTGGCTCCCGTGGAGGGAGTTTAAATGTATTTGACTTGACCCACTTGTAAGCTAACGCGTTGTTGTTTTTTTATGCAGCTTGGGGTTGCTTTCTGACATCTGTCTTAAGATGCCGGTCTGGGGAAATGTAAAAAGTAGGGTTTATTTCATTAGCCACCTTTTTCCGGTGGGAAATAGGTGCTACTACCACACACACCCCCAGACGCCCTTGAAATGTGTGTTTTGCCGGAGCTAATTCTGACCTGTGGCAGCGACCTGCGAATGGTCATTACTCTGGGTTTGTTAGCCAGGCTCAGGGAACAAGAAAGTGGCATCGGCATGTCTTTTCACGTGCGGCGGCAGAGCCTCTGAGACCCTCTGGAGTTATTTATGCGATATAATCATAGAATCGTGGAATTGGAAGAAAGGCGTGCGAGGGTCATCTAGTCCAACCCTCTGCGATGCAGGAATCTTTTGCCTGACATGGGACTCGAACCCACGCGACCCTGAGATTACGAGTCTCATGCTCTGCCGACTGAGCTAGGTGCCTGATAGGCGGGATACAGTACGTACCTGCATGTGTGAATGCAACTAATGCAGGGCAATGGAGTGAAGAGAGCCGGGTCTTTTCATTCAAATTACAGACAACGGGAAAAATAGGAAAGGAATCAATGCCTACTTTTGTAAAGGTTCAAATGGATACCTGAGGCTGGTGCTCAGGCAACTTTTGGGCTGAATCAGGAACACTGAGGGAAAAGCAAAGGGAGGAGATGTCGTTGTTGTGGCACAGGGCAAGTTGCCTCTGGGAAAATGCGGTGCTGACTAGAAGCTTAGACCTGAGCTTTTGTGACTTGCTGGCTTCTTGAGAAAAACCTGCAAGGGTGAAAATCCTATCTCTCCCCACCTGCCCTCCGCAAGCTGGTTGCTCCACGCTGATCTGCTTTTGAAATTAGAAAGGGGCGCTTTTCCATCCTGCCTCTCCCCAGCCCTCAGATCTCTCAGATCTTAAATGCGCCTTCCTGTAATTTAAAATTGTTTCTTCTTATCCTTGCCCTCAGCAGATACGGCATACTCTCCCGTCTTCTTTCTGACACCCTTTTAAAATACTTGGGAGGAAACCGCCGCTTCTTAGAGCAAGGGGTGTTGGCGGGGGAACCTGGGAGACCCTCTCGGTTTTACGGCAAAAGGACTTTAGCTCCGCGCCAGAGCACTTTCTTTAAAATGCAAAAAATGTCCCAAAGTTCAACCCATTTCCTGGCGCCCACCCCTTCCTGGGCTTCAGCTCCCACAATCCCCGACCATCGATTGGCCTGCTGGCTGGGGGCGGCTGGATTTTGAAGCCCAACCATGTTGGGAAGGCCACCTAAGTTGTCCCTTGGGGAAAGATAATTCAGCATATTCCTCCTTCTCCACAGGGGTTGGTCTTGAAACGATCACGCCGCAATGAGGTCCGAGGGTTTTTGCCCTGCAGTGCTTTGCAAGGCCGCAGAGGCTTCTGGGAAATAGCATTGTGAACGCCATAGTCCGCAGGGTCGGTGGTGGGCAGAAGGGGCAGGCCAGCCCCACAAAACTGAGAGAAAGACGTGAGATCTGGGGCATGAAAAGTCGGGCAAGTTTGAGCCAGGCCTCACCTGGTTTTAGGCCCGTGAAAGAGATCAGTCTCCGAAAGGAGCGATACTTCCCCTTGCAGTCACACCCTTGTAGCCTGGAACACACAGAGAGATTTTTGTGGCAACTTGCAGGCAAAGGGAGAGAACTCTGCACATGTTCAGAGGCCCCTCCAGGGTCGAGTCTTTCACTCTTGGTCTCCAATTGCAGGGAGCAGGGGACAACTTGGGACTCCTCTGAGGGCAGGGAAGGAAACTTGAACTGGTGCCCTGGAATTATAGGAGAATAGAAAGCCACCTTGTGCTAGAGTCACACCGTATCTACTAGTATTGCCTGCACTGACTGGCAGCATTTCTCCAAGGCTGCAGACAGGTGTCTCTCCCAGCCCTCCTCGGTGATGCCATTGGGGATTTCACCTGCGACCTTCTGCCTGCAAAGCTCTACCAGCACAATCCCTTGGTGCTGATAATGCCAAGGCTGAAGGTTCAAATCCTCGCATGAGACGGCTGCATTGCAGGGGGTTGGACTAGATGACCCACAGGGTCCCTTCCAACTCTATGACCTACATTACCAAAAGCGGTTGAGGGAGGCAGCGGTTGTTGGCTTCGTGCCTGAACCGAACAAGTTGCTTACAGGAGCACAGTGAGCTGCTATACAGTTGAGCCAGACCGTCGGCCCACCGAGTGCAGTTTTGCCTACACTGACTGGCAGCAGTGGCTCTCCAGGGTGTCAGGCAGGGAGACACCTGGGATCGAACCTGGGTGCTTCTGCATGCAAAGCGGATGCTCTGCCACTGAGCCACACAGCCTGCCTTGCCCAGGGCTGCATCCGGCTACTGAAAACGGGGGCCGAGGCCTGAGAGAGTGCATGCTCAGCCTTTTCCCTTTCTCTGCCGCCATCTCAAATTAAGACCGGGGCGGGCTGCTTCTTGAGGAAGCACCTGCTGGACACGCGCTCCCAGCCTCCGATTCCCCTCCCCCCCTGCTCATTTCCTCGCTGTTTATCTTCATTTCCGATCAATAAGGAGAAGCCAAGTGACTGAATCAGTTGTCGCTCTGAATGAATTACAGCGATTAGGCCCTGGTATGAGGAGGAGGAGGAGGAGGGAGGAGGAGGAGGAACTGGGGACCAGATCTTCATGCCAGTTTCAACAGAGGGCGCCACTGGAGGGCAAGGCGGGTTGTTGTTTTTTATAAAAAAAGAAATTTATTAACTGCATTTCTGGATCACGCTCGAAAGGTTAAAGCAGGTCAGGCCGCAGTTGGGCCCAACTGCCCTGCAGGTTAATTGGGTTGAACGAAGGCCTCGGAGGGAAACCGCTAACAAGGAAGGTGAGAGAGAGAAAGGGGTTGGGGGGGGGGAAGGCAGAGAATGCAAATGCCGGCTGAGCGATAGAAATACAAAGAGGTGGGGAGACCCAGGGCGCTTCCGGACGACCTGTGCATTGCGCATTTTGTCCTGATTTGCTCACGGGGAAGCGAGGCGACGTTGGCCATTTAGTGAGCGTTTGCCTCAATTTGTTTGCGGGGAAGTTAGATGATGTGGCGCCAGAGCCGGTGTTACCCCCACGCTTTCCGTATCGCGAAAAGTTGGATCTTTGGGGGAAAGTGGGTTTCTTATTTCTTTCTTTTTTAAATTTGTATACTGCCCTTCACCCGAAGATCTCAGGGCAGGAAACCAGGACAACTTTAATCATGCTGGTATGTGGTTGAATCCCACTTGAAAGCAGTGACAGTCTGGAAGCTCCCAGCTTGTGGAAGAAGGAGCAACAGAATTGAGGAAGGAAGGAAGGAAGGAAGGAAGGAAGGAAGGAAGGAAGGAAGGAAGGAAGGAAGGAAGGAAGGAAGGAAGGAAGGAAGGAAGGAGGGGTCTGTAGTGGAGCTCAGCCCTAGCACTGGTTGCCAATGGCAGAGCTTATCCCTAGAGATTATGAAGCCAGAACATAACAAGGGCTCCCCTGAGCAGATGCAGAATGCATCTCCCTTAAGAGCATAAGACCTTGCTGGATCAGGCCAGTGGCCCGTCTAGTCCAGCATCCTGATCTCACAGTGGCCAACCAGATGGCCCTGGGGGGGGGGACCCAGAGGCAGGATTTGAGCAGCAAAACACTCTCCACCTCCTGAGATTCCCAGCAAGTGGCATGCAGGAGCTCGCTGCAGAAGACAGCCGCTGTGGCTAGTAGCTGTCGATAGCCAAATCCTCCCACGAATTTGCCCGGTCCTCTTTTAAAGCCGTCCCAAGTCAGTGGCCCTCCTCACCGCTTCCTGCGGGAGTGAGTGACTGCCGCAGGCTCCTGAGGTCAGAGAGTCTTCCCACGTCAAGGGCTGAGGACGAGAGGTTCCAGGTCAGAGGATGCTATTTCCAGGCAGTTCTGGGTCCTGGCATCTGTCCGCCACCCTCTCGAAACCAAGGACTGGGAAGGCAGGCAGGTGGCCAGGCAAAATATTGCAAAGGGTTAAGTGAAGAGGGTACCCCAACTGTTATCCCCCTAGTGTGGTCAAGAGTCCTAGAAGAAAGAGGACAGGACCTCAGGGCTTCCTCGGTGGCCCAAGTTGATGATGGCAGAGGTTTTAAGCACAGAGGCAAACGTGGCCGAAATATTTTGCTGAGGAACCATCAAGTTTTTCTGGCCCCCGGCTCCTCCTGGCCATTTCCACCACTAGTTCCCACCGGGTAGATTGTTGGGGGACGACCACAAATTAACCCCAGAGTGTACGTATATATATATATATATCCCTACACAAAACAGGACAAGGCAGTATCTCTGTCTCGTTCTGCCCTTCCTTGCAACTGCGTTTATCTCCCCGTCTGTCCATTTCTCGCTCCATCCATCATCTGTCCTCTCTCGTCTGCAGGGCAGGCTGGGGAGCAGGACCTGAGGGGAATGTAGAACAGAGACACAAGGAGTGTGTGTTGTGTGTGTTGTGGGGGGGGGAGCAGAGAGTGAGAACAAGAGGGAGAGAAGATGCAGGGAAGGAAGGAGAGAGGGAGGCATAGGCGGACGCATAGATAAATAATCTGCACGGATGGATGGATGGACGGGCAGATGGCTTAGATGAATAGTTAAGTGCCTGTCTTTGGACAGGTTGGTGATGGGCAGGTGGATGGAGCGATGGGCATATTTGAAGATCTCTGTGGACGGATGGATGAATAGTGGGCGGGTGCTGGAGGAGATGGGTGGCTGGTTTAAAGAGGAACGTGTGGGGAGAGGAGGAAGGGGGAAAGGGTGGGTGCCTGGAGGAAAAAAGGGGCTTGCAGATGCGTGGGTGGTTGGAACATTTCGCTTTGGGGGGGGGTACATGTGCGGATACTAGACTCTGGATGGTGGGCAACTAGATACTCCACGAGGAGGCCCCAGTGGTTTTGTGGTTTTGGAAAGATGGCTGCTTTGTGAATGATTTGGGGAGCGAACCCCACAGACCCGAGCAACAAAATGGCTCTATTGCCTAAACCAGGCACCCCCAAACTTCGGCCCCTCCAGATGTTTTGGACTACAATTCCCATCATCCCTGACCACTGGTCCTCTTAGCTAGGGATCATGGGAGTTGTAGGCCAAAACATCTGGAGGGCCGCAGTTTGGGGATGCCTGGCCTAAACAAACGGGGCGGCAGTTCTTCAGGGTTCCAGGCAGGGCTCTCTCCCAGCCGTACCTGGAGACACCGAGACTTGAACCTGGGACCGCCTGCCTGCAAAGCAGATGTTCTCCCCCTGATCTGCGGCCTCTCCTGCTTGACCGCGGGGCCCTCGTTGACCTCAGGGCTGGTTCAAGCCACTTTGCTGCAAGATGGCCCCCCTCCCCACTCCAGCTGAGCTGACTTCAGTACCAGCAACGGAAATAGCATCTTCCTGACACCCGAAGGCAGCAGACTATTTTAGGGATGCTGGGCTGGCCCATATCGCCTGCACAGTTTGGTCCTCCAACAGAGAGCAACGCGGAGGGGGGCCTTCGGAAGGAAGCTCTAGGAAGCAGAGGTGGCGGCCCTCCGCACCTGCCCCCTGAAGCGGTCTGCTTTCTCCGCCCAATGATAGGGCCGGCCCTCTTCCTCCCCATTCATTCTTTCCAGTTCCTGAGTCAGACCCCAGGACTGTGTTTAGGCTGACACTCTTGTCGGTGGATGTAACTTTCACGACTACAGCTCACGTCACTAGGGATCCTGAAGCTACCGGTAACAGGACTAGGTTGCAACTTAAACGTTGGGAATAAGCGCTGTTTGACAGTGCAGCTCGCTCAGAAGGCGGTGGATTTTTTTTCACGGGAGGTTTTTAAGCAAAGGTTGGATGGCCACCTGTCAAGGATTCTTCGGTTGTGATTCCTGCATTGCAGGGGGTTGGACTAGAGGACCTCGGTGGCCCCTTCCAACTGTACGATTCTATGATTTGTGGCAGGCTGACAGAAAGACCCAGAGTTTGAAATCCTAGGTCAGAAGGAGTAATACCTAGGAAGCTGCCTTATGCTGAGTCAGAGCAACTAGGCCAGTCTTGCCTGCACTGACTGGCAGCCGTTCTCTAGGGTTTCAGCCTCTCCCTACCTGGAGATGCTAAGGATTGAACCTGCAACCTTCTGCAAGCAGAGCAAATGCTCTGCTACTGAGCCACGACCCGTCTCCGTCGTCACGCATAAGTAATATAACCTCCAGTGGGACCGATTTACCCAGTGCTGAACTGGCCTTCTGGTACCTATAATAGGTAAATCTGTCTCCATTAAATGAGCCTTTTTCCTTCTCTCTGCCACCAGAAGCAGCTGGCTTTCACCCGTGGAGTAGTTTAGGAAACCAAGGGTTGAGCCGAAGAACCCCCACATACCTGTGATACTGGTTTCGTTCTTAGATTTCCCATTTCTGCCTTTGTATAATTTAAAATGTTTACTGTGAACTGAGAGGTGGGGAAGCCATGGCCCTCCGAATGTTGTGGCAGCACTCCGGTTCCCATCGTTCCCTGATGGTGAGCCATACTAGCCACAAAATCTAAAGGGCCACAGGTTTCCCCAGTCCTGTTTTAAACCGCCCGGAGAATCCTAGCTAGGAGGTGGTCCGCAAATATTGCAAATCAATAAGAACGGAGGATGCTGGGATGAGGTTCTCAGCTCACACGCCAGCCGAACAGCATCCGCAGTGGAGCGCGAGCCCAAAGATTGCCTCTCGACTTGATCGTTTGCTGCGTCGGGCGGTGCCAGCGCAGAGTGTGCACCCGAAGACGTGCAGAGTGTGACCCAGGCTCCCTTGCCTTGGCTTGGCCCTTGCCCGAAGAGAGCCAGTGTGGTGTAGGGCTTAGAGTGTTGGACCAAGACCTGGGAGACCAGGGTTCGAATCCCTGGCAGACGGTTCCCCCTCCCCCAAAAAAAGTCCAATTTGGAGCCCATTAGTTAGATCCAGCAGGAGGGCAGTTCTCTGCAGAAGTCCTGTAGGATTGCGGGCAACGTTGGCCAGCTTGCCTTGGGAAGGGTTAGGAGGGATTTGAGCTAGGTCCTGCTCATGGGTTGCAATGGGAAGACCAATAGGCCATTGGGTACAGTGTTTGGGGAAGTGCAGATTTGTCTCCTGGCCTACCTGTTATCAGTCATCATTCGTAGATCTAGTGTCTGGTTCTCTTTGGGAGGCTGGGAAGGATTTCGGATATCTCCCACCCATAGGTTGCAGTTGGTAGACCTGGGGATCTGACCTTGTGGGGTGACCTAGAGCTAGTCGCCACCACTCAGGCAGACCCCCCCCCCACTCAATAGCATCTAGATCTAGGGAAGTAATAGTACCACTGTATCCTGCTCTGGTCAGACCTCACCTGGAGTACTGTGTCCAGTTCTGGGCACCACAGTTCAAGAAGGATACTGACAAGCTGGAACGTGTCCAGAAGAGGGCAACCAAAATGGTCAAAGGCCTGGAAACGATGCCTTATGAGGAACGGCTTAGGGAGCTGGGCATGTTTAGCCTGGAGAAGAGAAGGTTAAGGGGTGATATGATAGCCATGTTCAAATATATAAAAGGATGTCATATAGAGGAAGGAGAAAGGTTGTTTTCTGCTGCTCCAGAGAAGCGGACACGGAGCAATGGATTCAAACTTCAAGAAAGAAGATTCCACCTAAACATTAGGAAGAACTTCCTGACAGTAAGAGCTGTTCGGCAGTGGAATTTGCTACCAAGGAGTGTGGTGGAGTCTTCTTCTTTGGAGGTCTTTAAGCAGAGGCTTGACAGGCATATGTCAAGAATGCTTTGATGGTGTTTCCTGCTGGGCAGGGGGTTGGACTGGATGGCCCTTGTGGTCTCTTCCAACTCTATGATTCTATGATTCTAAGACAGAAGTATGTACACCCCCATGGGCTCCTTGGAGGGGAAGGTGGGTTACAAATGCCATAATGAATAAATAACTCTGGCCCGATTGGATGGGAATCAGAGAAGAGGCTGCCTAAGGAAGAGGAATGGTGTTCTTTATGGATTATCTGCATGAATCAGCCATTTATTCTGGACAGGGGTGGATGGCGATGTCCGTGATTGAAAGGATGCACCTGGCTGGCAATGATACCTAGTCTTTCTCTCTCTCTCCCTCCTGCCCTCAGATCCACCCAGATGGGGTAGCTGTTCCTTATGGGCATCGCAGATGAGCAGCTCCCCCCGCTGCAGGAGGAGGACTGAACCGCGGGGCTGAGCGATGGCCAGTTTCCTCCAGCTCCTGCTGGCCTGGTTGGGAGGCTGCGGCTGCGCAGGCCGCCTCATGCCGCCCAGCCAGGGTGCCAGAGCTGGGTCCCCGCGGGGGAACGTGTCTCAGCGCTGGGAGCGCCCGCTGCTGAGGTCCCGTCGCAGCTGGGTCTGGAACCAGTTCTTCGTCATCGAGGAGTACGCCGGGCCGGAGCCCGTCCTCATCGGAAGGGTGAGCTGCAGGCTGGCTGGGACCCACACTGGCTGGCCGGGGGGGGGGGTAAGGAGGCAAAGAGGGGCAGCCTGGACTTTTGCAAAGGGATGGGTCCTAATTGGCGGGCCCACCAGACCTTGCGACGTGGTCTGCAAGGCCGGTTCAGCCAAGCTACCTTTGTGGGGCAGGGGGCAGGTAAGAGTGAGACTCAGCCCAAAGGATGTTTTCTGGGCAGATCAGCTGGCTGGAAGTGCCTGCAATGGCGCTTTCAAAGTGCCAGGCAAGGGAGCCAGGGTGGAGTAGTGGTTAGAGCGCTGGACCTGGGTTCAAGTTCCTGCTCAGCTTTGAAGTCCACTTTGGGCCAGTCGCTAATCTACCCCGCAGGGATATTGTGTGTGTATGTGGGGGGAAATGGAGAGGGGGAGGTCTTTGGAGAAAAGGTGGGAATGCAATAGGATTTCCTGCAGTGCTATTTTCCACAGCGTTTTGAACTGGGCTTCTGAACTTCTGACAGAACTTGTGGCCACAAATGGGGAATCTGCGGCCCTGCAGATGTTGCTAGGACCCAGCTCCCGTCAGCTCTGGGCAGCATGCCCAATGGTCAGGGTTGATGGGATCGGGAGTCGCAGGCCACCTTTGGAGGGCAACAGGTCCCGTCCCCCCACTCCTCCTGGCTAAATCCCTTGAGGTTTTATTCCCCCTTTCAGGCTCCTGCCTCCGCCCTTCTCCTCTCTCCCTCATTCCTGGGACCCTCCTTCCCTAGGCCCTAACAGCCCACTATAATAATAATAATAATAATAATAATTTATTATTTATACCCCGCCCATCTGGCTGGGTTTCCCCAGCCACTCTGGGCGGCTTATAACAGAAAAATGAAATAAAACAATTAAACATTAAAAGCTTCCCTAAACAGGGCTGCCTTAAGATGTCTTCTAAAAATCTGGTAGCAATATTGCGGAGTTTTGCGTTTGGAAGCAAGCGCTCAGGCCTCTTTTTTTCTTCAGAATTCTCATCTGCACATTAGCTTCCTGGAACGGACTCAGGGAAAATGATGTCTAAAAAAAAAAACCCAAAAGAAGCACACACAAAAAAGAATTCCCCCAGACAACCAGACTGAAAGCCATTTATTGCACACAGGATGCAGAAACAATATAATATTCATTTCTGACTGGCTTTCAGTCAAGAAGTCCCTGGCTCGAATGGCACCTGAGCTGTGAACTAATTTAGACACGCTGCATTTATCAGCCTCAAAGCGCAGTGCGGGTCCCTCCACCGTCCCCCAGTACAGTAATAAATGAGCAAGTTGGTCAGTGGAGGGGATGGGAGCTAGCGCAAGGCAAAATCCTCGCACTTGAAGATGTGGGCCCTCAATATATATTGTACCTTGAACACTGGATTATTGTACATGAAAAAGCAGTCTTGTTTGTTAGGCCACCTCCGCCCCATACTGTCAAAGTGTTATGATACCATTTTGAACAGGCATGGCTTCCCCCAAGGAATTATGGGAATTGTAGGCTACAATTCCCAGAGTTCCCGGGAAGAGAGATTGGTGGTTACGCAGCTCTGGGAACTGTAGCCTTGGGAGAGGAATAAGAGGTCTTCCGAACAACTCTCAGCACACAGCTCACAAGATTATTTGGGAGAAGCCGCGGCTGGTATAAAGTTTCATCACAGCGCTTTAAACATAAGGTGTGAAAGTAGCTTTAGTAACCTTGGCCACCTGCCCAGTCCATCACTTTGATTGGAGCAAGTCAGCCAATGGTAGCTAAGGACTGCTTGGCATTGGGGCAGTTCAGCCAATCACTGCTGCTGCTCCCACTATTACATTAGGACAGCCTTCACTGCCCTGGTGCCCTTGGGAGGTTTTGGACTACAAGTCCCAACAGCCCACCTGTCGTGTATGTTGAGATCTAGTTGAGATCCCCCCCATTGCAGGGGGTTGGACTAGATGACCCTCCGAGTCCCTTCCAGCGCTACAGTTCTATGATTAACTCGGCTCCCATGAGCCTCAGCTGCATTTGGGGGCTGTGCTCCAAAACGTATGGTTGTCAAATTCTGTGTTAGGGTTATAAATTTATAAAAAAATAAATAAATTACCGACTTCCATGTCTCTGCTCTCTCTTTCCTCTAACAGCTTCACACCGACGTGGACCGGGGCGAGGGCCGCATCAAGTACGTCTTAACCGGAGAGGGGGCCGGCACGGTCTTCGTGATCGATGAGAAAACGGGCAACATCCACGTCACCAAAACCTTGGACCGGGAGGAGAAATCCCAGTATACGTTGCTGGCCCAGGCTGTGGATCGGGCCTCTAACCGGCCTTTGGAGCCGCCGTCTGAGTTCATCATCAAAGTCCAAGACATCAACGACAACCCGCCGGTCTTCCTCCATGGCCCCTACCACGCTACTGTGCCTGAAATGAGCAACGTGGGTGAGTTCAGTGGCCTGGCTGGTGGAGGAACCGCCCTTAGCTGACCCTTTGCAGAATACCCTTTTTGATAAGATTATATTCAGCCTTTTCCTAATGCAATAAAAAAACAACAACCCCGAATTTAAACAGAAACAGAAAAAAGAGGAAGGCGGGAATGCAACGTCCTCTCTCACAGGTGGATCTTAAGCCTTGCCTCACACAGGAAGAGGTGGATCCTGCCAGCTCTCAGCTGGAACCTTCCCTTTCTTCTCCCTGCCTCCCACCCTGGGAGACCTTCTTCCCTTCCCTGCTGCAGCTGGCGCTCTTTGGGCTGGAAGGGCAGGAGGCATGAAAAGCAACAGGAGGCAGAGCCAACCATAAGGCCTCCTTCACGCCCTAAAGTGCTGCGATGTTGCTTTAAGCAGTCATGGCTTCCCCCAAAGAATTATGGGAGCTGTAGTTTGTTAAGAGTGCCGAGAGCTGTTAAAGGACCCCTGACCATTAAGTCTAATCGCGGGTGACTCTGGGGTTGCGGCGCTCATCTTGCTCTATAGGCAGAGGGAGCCGATGTTTGTCCGCAGACAGTTTTCCCGGGTCATGTGGCCAGCATGACTAAGCCGCTTCTGGCGAAACCAGAGCAGCTCACGGAAACGCCATTTACCTTCCCGCCGGAGTGGTACCTATTTATCTACTTGCACTTTGACGTGCTTTTGAACTGCTAGGTGGGCAGGAGCAGGGACCGAGCAACAGGAGCTCACCCCATCGCGGGGATTCGAACCACCAACCTTCTGATCGGCAAGCCCTAGGCTCTGTGGTTTTACCCACAGCGCCACCCGCGTCCCTCTGAGAGCTGTTAGGAGGCACTTATTCCACAGAGCTACAATTCCCAGAGTTCCCTGGGAAGAGGCTTTGTGATTGGTACACCACTCTGGGAAGTGTCGCTCTGGGGGAGAGAGTCTCCTATCGACTCTCCTGAATCTTAGCAAATCAAAGTTCCCAGAATTCCTTGGGAGAAGCCATGACTGGTATCATAACGCAGAGCATGAGTCCTTCCTGAGTCCTACAAGGGGCAACACAGAGAATAAGGAGGAAGAGGAAGCTCACAGGCAGGGTCACTCTCTGGGCTGGACATAAGAGCATGAACAGCTCAATGCCACTGCATGGCGAGCTTCCCACAGATATGGGGTTGGCCTTGTGTAAATATGGCAGGCCATGCGCTGCTGCCTCCTGCGTCTTCCTGCATCTGCAACATGTCCATGTCTGGACCAGGGCACCCCTCCTTTTATTGTCTTCTTGCTTCCCCACACAAGAGAGGAGGGGAGCCATGGGACGGGAGAGGGCTCTTGCACCCGAATCTTGCTTGCATGTTTTCCACAGACATCTGGTTGGCCACCGTTAGAACAGGATGTGGGCCTAGACCAGCAAAGTAGTTCTTATGTCCATATGAAGGAAACTGGAGGAGGGAAGAGGAGCCTGCAGAGTCTCAGCAATGCCAGAGCCCAGTTTCTCCCCTTCCTGTTTCTTCCTGGGCGGGGGCGGGGGGGGGACATTATGGAGAGAGATTGCCTATTTTGCTGGGTTCTCTAATTCCTCCTGCTCCAGGCTCCTGCCCCAGCGAACACAGGTGAAGAGTTTGGGGTGAAATTGCGGGATCTATTCTAGATACCCGCTTGAGTCACCCAAATATCTTGGGTTGGCCCTGTGTGCTTTTAAGTGTGTGAATGGCATCCCCAGATGATGATTCAAATCAGAACCAAGTTTGAAGCTGGGTTGCCATCCTCACATGACATTATCCTACCACTGATATGCTAGATTTCCTGCTGCACACCATGGCCACCAAAGTCCTGCAGGGCCTGGCCCTCCCTGAGGCTGGTAGCCATTGATAGCCCTCTCCTCCATGAATTGTCCAATCCTCCTTTAAAGCCATCCGAGTTGGTGGCCATCATTGTTTCCTGTGGGAGAGAGTTCCATAGTTCAACGTTGCCCAAAGAAGCCCTTTCTTTTATATAGCGTGGATCTTCCATCATTCAACGTCCTTGGAGGTCCATGAGTTCCCATGCTCCACTTCTCTTCCGAATCAAAAGTCAGAAGCACACGTTGACTTTTCGTATGTTAAGTGGACGAACTGCCCAGCCCCAGATAAATCTACCCCCTCTGTGTTTCTGCAGGAGTTGTTGATCTCAGCATGCCTCCTGACTGGAAGCAGACGAGGCCTGCGACTCACAAAGGGAGGTAACGTGTAGCCTCTTTTCAGGGCAGGCAAATCCACTAGGGCTGCGTACACGCTGTCCCTTTAAAGCACATCTGAAGGACATTCTTTCCCCCAAAGAATTCTGGGCACTGCAGTTTCTTAAGGGTTGCTGGGAACTGTAGCTCTGCGAGGGGTGAGCTGCAGTTCCCAGAATTCTTTGAGGGGAAGGAATGGGCTTTGAAGGCAAAGAGTGTGCACAGCCTGTACCTCTTTATTTGGGCCTGATTGAACGCTCGAGTCACACCCCATGCTGACTCACAGAGCCGAAAGTACCTATTCCCCTGTGGAGGCTGAGTAGAATGAGACATGGCCAGGGTGGTGAATCATACAGAGACACAGCAGGGAGCCTCCCTTTATGGGGTGAGTACTTTGGGAGGAGGGTGGAGACAGGTACTTTTGATGATTTAATAGTAACTTTTCAGGGTGGCGGGATTGGGAATGACAGCAACCACGCTGCCGCCTGCCAGAGCTTTGCGTCTGCAAGCAGGACCCTTTGTGAAGAAGCTTGGAGGAGTTTTCATCTAGCATTCTGTTTGGAGATGCTGCTTTTGTATATTGTTGTTTTGGCATTTTACAGTTTGCTCTTGGTGGAGAATACATGTTGGATTTTTATGGCTGTTTTAAGTTGCTGTTTGCCTCCCTAGGGGGCTCTTTTCGGCAATTTTTCACATGTAAGCCTAGAAGATAGTACTGTACAGGTGGTCTTCCTTATTTTTATATTTTTAAAACTTATGTACGGTACCTAAGATGGCTTTCAGCGTTGTTGTTTTTTTGTGAATTCTCAACTGTGCCGGGTTCCTGCTTTTCAAACGCCTTACGACTTTGCTCTTCTTCACGGGCCTCCAACAAAATAGCAGCACTGTGGCCAAGACTACGTCACTGTGCCAACAAGACCCTTTTTGAGCTCTTTCCCTTGAGATGACCTGTGAACTCTCACAACCAGCATCCTCCATAACCTGTGTGCGTTTGGTTTTTCTTTTTTTCTGTTAACCTGCCCCGTTTCTGCAGGTACGTCCGTGATTCAGGTGACGGCCCACGATGCGGATGACCCGGCCTACGGGAACAGTGCCAGGCTGGTCTATACGGTACTCGAGGGGTTGCCATTCTTCTCCGTCGACCCCCAGACGGGTACTTAACGGGGAGGAGGAGAGGGGGCAGGTTTGGGGGTGGAAGGGCGATGGTACCAGTGTCGCCCCATTGCGAAGGGAAGAATGCGGCAAGAGGCCATTGTTGTGTGTGCTCTTGGGGACTGGGGCAAGTTGGCGGATTTGTGATTTGCCGTGGAATGGCAGATTGGTTTGGAATCACAGAGATGGCCATCAAAGCTGATGTTGGAGAAACCTTCTTCAGCGGGAAGTGCGACGCTCCCTTCCTTGCATTTTGGGACAACTGGTTATTAATAGGCCACCCTTTCTCAACTGGGCACCTTCCAGATGTTTTGAACTGCATAACCATGCCCGCTGGGGCTGGTGGGAATTTCAGTCCAAAGTATTTGGAGGGTGGCGGGTAGGGAAAGCCTGCAATAGGCTTGGGAATGATAGAGCCCCTTACAGATGTTCTTTTTATTGGGCATTTGTTATTTCAATACTATGCGCACCTGCAAATATTTTGGGGTGGGCGCCCTGCCTCGCTTCCAACCAGCGCATGCCCTGTAACGTCCTGCCGAAATCCTGTAGCTTTAAATAGCACCAATGCCCTATTAGTGGGGTTGGGTTTTTTTTAACCTCCTTTTGTCGTGTTGCTGCAGAGGAGGTCCCCTCCAGAAAGAAACAACGCAGAATAACATAGGATGATGTGTGGACAGTCTAGTATAGATCCTTTACTGAGGCACCATTATTGCATCTGTGGCAAATTGCAGAGCACACCTGCACTACCACCCCTCTCCAAAATCGGGAGGTGGGGCTCATAGACAGGCCCCCAAATCCAAGCCTATGCAGTACATGTGAAAAAGATCTAGGAGTCTTTGTAGACCACAAACTTGACATGAGTCAACAATGTGATGCAGCAGCTAAAAAAGCCAATGCAATTCTGGGCTGCATCAATAGGAGTATAGCATCTAGATCTAGGGAAGTAATAGTACCACTGTATTCTGCTCTGGTCAGACCTCACCTGGAGTACTGTGTCCAGTTCTGGGCACCACAGTTCAAGAAGGATACTGACAAGCTGGAACGTGTCCAGAGGAGGGCAACCAAAATGGTCAAAGGCCTGGAAACGATGCCTTATGAGGAACGGCTTAGGGAGCTGGGTATGTTTAGCCTGGAGAAGAGAAGGTTAAGGGGTGATATGATAGCCATGTTCAAATATATGAAAGGATGTCATATGGAGGAGGGAGAAAGATTGTTTTCTGCTGCTCCAGAGAAGCGGACACGGAGCAATGGATTCAAACTTCAAGAAAGAAGATTCCACCTAAACATTAGGAAGAACTTCCTGACAGTAAGAGCTGTTTGGCAGTGGAAATTGCTACCAAGGAGTGTGGTGGAGTCTCCTTTGGAGGTCTTTAAGCAGAGGCATATGTCAGGAATGCTTTGATGGTGTTTCCTGCTTGGCAGGGGGTTGGACTGGATGGCCCTTGTGGTCTCTTCCAACTCTGATTCTATGGTGTGTGTGTGTGTGTGTGTGTGTGTGTGTGTGTGTGATGTGTGTCCTTGGGGAGGTTTAAAGGTGCTGTCATGGCTGCCTCTGAGTTGCCTCCTTCTTCTCTGCAAGTCTATCCAGCCACCAGTGTCTCATCTCACCAACCAACCAACCTCTGTCCATTTGCCCAGCTTCATGGTCACATGAACAACAACCTCTGAATCTGTTGGGTCGGCCACCTGTCTTTACATTCATCCATATCATAGTTTCCTCTACCCAGTGTCTCTGGCTAGCCCTGCTTGGCTTCATTGTGTGGCCCTGGGTGGCCATGACATCTGCTCTGTGTGATCTGCCTTGTAGCTGCAGTCAGCGATTTCCGCTGGGCTGAGGTGACAGTTCCCCAGCAACCCTGGTCGCCAGTGAAGTGTAGGTGGGTTCCCACGACACAGTGATAACAGCAAGAACCTTTATTGAACTACGTAACTGGGAAACAGAGGCAAAGCAACTGCTTATATACATTTCTGAAAGCTGGGCCACTCCCACTCCCAACGTGATTGGCTGTCTAAACTTCCAAGCTGTGAATCACAACTCAGAGTTCAAGAGCCAATGGCAGAGGCCCAAACCCTGAAATGTTCTGCAATTGGACAACATGTATCGAATCAGAACACGGGAGCTCAGAATCCTTAGTACAGACCCAAACTCAGGCAAACACAGAATACACTGAATATATAACACTTCCTTCCCTTTAGTTCAGGCATCCCCAAACTGTGGCCCTCCAGATGTTTTGGCCTACAACTCCCATGATCCCTAGCTAACAGGACCAGTGGTTGGGGAAGATGGGAATTGTAGTCCAAAACATCTGGAGGGCCAGTTTGGGGATGCCTGCTTTAGGTGGAGCTAATTGAGATGATGAAAGGCAAATTTGCAGGGTGGGAATCTATCTATCTATCTATCTATCTATCTATCTATCTATCTATCTATCTATCTATCTATCATCTATCTATCTATCTATCATCTATCTATATCTATCTATCTATCTATCTATCTATCTATCTATCATCTATCTATCTATCTATCTATCTATCTATCTATCTATCTATCATCTATCTATCTATCTATCATCTATCTATCTATCTATCTTCTATCCTGGTCCCTCACGCACTGCTTCTTCTGCCACTCTCTCTCTGATACTTCTCCTTCCTCCTGCGTTTAAGGTGTGATCCGGACAGCGACCCCCAACATGGACCGGGAAACCCAGCAAGAATTCCTTGTGGTGGTTCAGGCCAAGGACATGGGGGGGCATGCTGGGGGTCTCTCAGGAAGCACGACCGTCACTGTCACACTGAGCGACGTCAACGATAACCCGCCTCGCTTCCCTCAGAGTAAGCTGGGAAGGGGTAGTCGGCATCAGACCTCGGTTCTTTCTATGGATGTGACCATATTTTCATACGCAGGGCAGGAAGGCTGATGTGGGGGGGGGCTGTGGGCGGGACACCACTTCATTGGTGGATTTTAGAGGCTGACCAGAAACTTCAGATTTTAATAGGAAGCTGGGATTGGACCTGATTTTGCAAAGTACCTAAAGCAAAGCAAAAACCCACAAAAGAAATGAAGAATTCCTAGCTCCCTAGCCACTTTTGCTACTCAGTTCTATGTTAGTTTGCTAAATTTGAGATGGCAAATAGCTCAGAACTAAGGTCTTTCTAGTCGATCGTACAAAACGTTACATCTGAGCTGTCTACCAGCAAAATTGTCTTGGTTGGTTCTTAACTTTGTTAAGGAGAGGCAAGATGTTCCTGGGACGGGTTTAGCAATCTAATTGGATGTTTTGTTTACGGTTTAGCCTTGGAGCTTAGCATATTAAACGTTTTTAATGTAACCACACGCAAAACTGCAAAGCGCCTAGAAATGCGTCTCATGTGCGCACAAGGAAACCTGCAACATCCTCAGACATTACGGTATCCTTGACGTTAACGATTGTTGAAAAATATGTAACAGGCGAACAAATACTGTAAATGTTTTAAGAGCATGATTATGAATTAATGCAGGATGTTGCAATGCCTTCCTTTCATATTCATGATGTGTGAAGTAGTAGGGGAGGAAGGAAGATCGGGGAAGGAGACTACATTTCTTGAATAATGAAATCCGGCCGGTCTGTTCATGGTAGTCGCTCACCCCTTCCTGCTTCTCATGTAGTCCCAGTTTAGCGGGGCAGAGCAGGGCTGCTTGGAGGACAGCAAGTGTGCACACATTGTACTTTTAAAGCACATTCAAAGCACATTCCCCTCAAAGAATTATGGGCACTGTAGTTTGTTAAGGGCTGCTGGGAAGTGTAACTCGGTGTGGGGTAAAACTGCACTGCCCAGAATTCTCTGAGGGAGGGGAACGTGCTTCAAATGTAAGTTTCTGAGCACAATTCAAAGGGTTGGTGCTGACCTTTAAAGCCCTAAGCCTCGGTGCAGTATACCCCATCATTCTGCCTGGACACTGAGGTCCAGTGCTGAGGGCCTTCTGGCGGTTCCCTCGCTGCGAGAAGCCAAGTTACAGGGAACCAGGCAGAGGGCCTTCTCGGTAGTGGCACCCGCCCTGTGGAACGCCCTCCCACCAGATGTCAAAGAGAAAAACAACTACCAGACTTTTAGAAGACAACTGAAGGCAGCCCTGTTTAGGGAAACTTTTAATGTTTAATAGATTATTGTATTTTAATATCCTTCTGGAAGCCGCCCAGCCAGATGGGCGGGGTATGTTTAAATAAATAAATGAATAAAATTTCAGGGTACAGTGTGTGCTTTACACAGTCTGAATCGGTGGCTGCCATTTTGTCATGTGTAGATGGGGGGGTGGGGCGGTTAAAATGACTCAAATCAGCGGCGGCACAATGAGCCAATGAATTCAAGTTGCAGGAAAGGAGATTCCGACTAAACACCAGGAAGTGCTTTCTGTCAATAAGAGCTGTTTTGACAGTGGAACGGTCTCCCTCGGGAGGTTCCAGACTCTCCTCCCTTGGAGGTTCTCAAGCAGAGGTTGGATGGCCATCCGTCATAGATGCCTTAGCTGAGATTCCTGCATTGCAGGGGGTTGGACTAGATGGCCCCTGGGGGAAGGTTTTATAGGTGTAGTACCAGTGTAGCCGCCGCTAGAGGGTGCTGGTTTGCAACCTGGTTCTTTTCCCAGCATGCACTTTCGGCTGAGTGGTGCGTTCTGGAACAGGGGTTTTTTGGGTTTCACCTGGCGGAGGTGTGGCATCTGTCTTTGAAAACCTTATAAGAGCCTTCGGACATTCGCTTTGGACGTTGTGTTCAAATTTGAATGCAATTGGTGAAGCGGTTTCGGAGAAAAGTGGATAATAACCAACATGCCCAGTTTACATTTTTATATATAGGGACAGGAGGGAGAGGAGTGGGGAGGTTCTGCTGGTTAGCCAAAAGTCCTTGCGCTAGCAAAGCTACTTTGTTGGCTGCCACCCATTCTCCCACATACACACGCCTGTTTCCCTGCACTTCTTTCCCCTCCCCCAGGCTCTTACCAGTTTTCCGTGGTAGAGACTGCACCTCCCGGCTCTGCCGTGGGGCGGCTGCGAGCGCACGACCCCGACGAAGGGGAGAATGCTCTGCTGGCCTACAGCATTCTCGATGGAGGAGATGGAGCAGAAGCCTTTGCTATCCACACCGATGCGCTGGGACAGGACGGGATCATCACAGTGAAAAAGGTTGGTGGAGGTGCCCCCATTCTGGGGGTACCTTGGAATTAGGGGGCCCTGATCCTCCTTCCGTCCTCCCTCCCAGGGACCACCCCCTCCATTTTCCCCACAGGCAGCAAAAGATGGGAGCTGTGGGTTCTGAAGGATTCAACAAGTTCAAGGAGGAGAAGACCACTGATAATGATGATGATTTTATTGAATTTATATACCACCCTATACCCAGAGGTCTCAGGGCAGTTCACAGAAAAGATCCCAATATATAAAATCAACATAAGAACAATAACACACACACACACACACACACACACACACACACACACACACACACACACCAAAAAGAGCCACATTTTAAAAGGGTATATTATGTCAATTAGGTCAACCAAAGGCCTGATTAGAAAGGAACGTTTTTGCCTGGTGCCTAAAGGTGTATAATGAAGGCGCCAGGCGAACTTTCCTGGGGAGAGCATTCCACAGATGGGGAGCCACTGCAGAGAAGGCCCCGTTCTCGTGTTGCCACCCTCCAGGCCTCTCAAGGAGGAGGCACACGAAGAAGTGCCTCAGAAGATATCAGGGTCCGGGTATGGAAAGAGGCGGTCCTTGAGTTATTGCAGTCCTGAGCCAGCAGACCACTTTTATGTTCTGATGTCCTTTAAACCAGCGGAATAAGTCCTAATGTCCCAGCAAATGTGGTCACCAACTGGATGCTCAGGAAAGTGGGATTGATGAGACCTGGAACGGGCTAGATAGGGCTACTAAACTGTCAGCCTGGACTGAGCGAAACTGAATACTCAGTAGACGCCGACGGACAGAGGCTTCCAGCCTTGCAGCGTAGTTGTGGCTTCACAGCCTGCCTTTCTTATTTCCCTGACCCACGCTAAGAAGTGACCCTGACCTTCACTATTCCGCTTCCGCAAGAATCCCCATTGCTGTATTTTGACATGGGTCTCCCCGTCCCATAGAGCTCCCCTCCCTCTTTCCCTCTGGTTCCCTGCTCTAACTTGCCCAAACCCTCCCGCAGCCCCTCGACTTCGAATCGCGCCACTCGTACACCTTCCGCGTGGAAGCCACCAACACGCTCATCGACCCCCAGTACATCCGCAAAGGTCCCTTCAAAGACATGGCCACCGTCCGCATCACGGTGGAGGACGCCGACGAGCCCCCGGCGTTCTCCCGCTCTGACTACCACCTCGCCGTCTACGAGAACAGCCCCCCGGGGACCCTGCTGGGCAAGGTGACAGCCGTGGACCTCGACTCCCCCAGCAGCGCCATCCGGTAACGGCAAGCGGGGGGCCGCAGGAGCAGGGGTGGGGTGGGGACTGTGCAGATTTGCATCTGCGTGCCTTGCGTGTGAAAGTTACAGTTGCTCCGTTTGTACCTGGTTGCCACGACAACCTGATGCCCCAGGTTCCCCCCCATCTTCTAGATACTCCATCCTGCCGCACACGGACCCCGAGCGCTATTTCAGCATCAACCCTCAGGACGGGACGATCCTGACCTCTGTGCCTCTCGACCGGGAGCTCTTGCCCTGGCATAACATGACCGTGGTGGCAACGGAACTTGGTAAGGGACGGGTGGGTTTGGGGAGGGCCAGGTGGGTGGCTCTGGGTGGGGGGACGAGATGGCATGCGGTGGCGGGGTTTGGGGTATTCATTTGCAGGTCGGATTCCCCCCGTCGACAGATACTACAACAAATGCTTTTATTCCACATTGTGCAATATATACGCCTGTTTCCCAATGGGCAAATATTTACTCATTGTCTCTCTCGCGCTCTTTCTCTCTCCGTGCATCGTTTTGCATGCGGCTGCCTGTTCGGGATGCACTTCCTCCTTTGCGCCACCTGCCTCATGCACTTTGCTCCTTTCTGCCATCTTTATCCCATGTGGCTCCTTGCTTGTCATGATTACCGTGCATGGCTGACGTCTGGCCTGGTGGCGACGCACTCCTCTGCATGCCAATTCTGTGGCCTGCGTGCCTCGCTGTGGCTTCCCCCTTTCTGCACGGTTGTATATGCCGGGCGCAATGTGGCTGCCTTATCATACGCTTCTCCCTACCCCTGCATAAACGCGGCACACCATGCGCTGGCCCCTCCCTCTCCTTGGATCTTATGGGGCTGTGTGCGCTCTCTCTAAAATGTTGCATTCGCATGGGTGCCGATTTCTGTGTACCTGCCTTGTGTTCATTTTTGCACAACCTCCTAACTACCCTACCTTATGGTCCGCCTGGCACGCGCTCCTATACTGTAATCTCTCTGACGTGGGCTGCGTCTGACCCTATGGCTTCGTATGCACACTTGTCACATGGAACTGCCCTGGCCTGGGGTGGCTGATCTGTACGGCTTCCCCCCATTTGCAACTTTAACATTTTTTTAATTTGGGGGATCCTGGTTAATTGCCTGTTGCGTGTCCCTCCGTGTCGCCTGCATTCCATTCCCGGCATGCCCCGCATGGCTTTTCCTCGGCCTCCTCACGCTTTATGCTGCTCCCCATCCCCCCGCTCTTGCCCTCAGACAGCCCCACACAGGCCTCCCACGTCCAAGTGGCCGTCCAGATTCTGGATGTCAACGACAACCCACCCCAGCTGGAGCACAGCTACGAGCCGTTTGTCTGTGACAATGCCGCCCCCGGCCACGTAAGTGCTTCCTGGGACCTGCTGCGGGTAATAACTCGCAACGGTTTGGCTGTTGGGATGGAGCTAGGCGAGGAGGCCACAGCTTGGCTCCTTCTCACCCCTTCCCTTTCCCCTTCTCCTGCTAGTTGGTGCAGCTGATCCGAGCGGTGGATCGAGACGAGGACGGGAACGTGAGCCGCATCATAATCCGCTCCCCGCTTGGGGCCAGGGACCCAAACGTCACTGTGCGAGACAACAAGGGTGAGGAATTGCACTCAGGTGTGGCTTTCTCAAATGTCCCAGGTGGTTGGCAGGCAATCTCGGATAAAGCTGGTCTCCTTCTTTGGAGGTCTTTAAGCAGAGGCTTGACAGGCATATCTCAAGAATGCTTTGATGGTGTTTCCTGCTCGGCAGGGGGTTGGACTGGATGGCCCTTGTGGTCTCTTCCAACTCTATGATTCTATGATCTAGTCCAGCGTCCTGGGAGGTAGTGGGATAACCTGGGGGGGGGCACCAAGAGGCAAGGGGTGGGGGGCTGGGTGGTGGTGGCAGTTGGAGGTGTAAATGACAATCAGACCTTGAAAAGCTGGTATCCCTGGATCTAGTTCATCAACTTGGTTGAATTAATTAAACTAAATAGTTTTAATTGGATTTTGAATACATGTGCAATGAATCGTTACTGTTTAATTTTATTGCGTTATTATCTTCCTGAGTGGGTCGTGCCGACTGCTATTCTGAATGATGCTTTTTGTAGGGCAGGGGACATTGGGCATGAGTTTATGGAACCAAGGAGGGGGGGCTGGTTTGGGAACCACGGATCTCGATTCATTTCAGAACGGTTTCAGGTCTGAACTGGCCCTGAGCTCTTCCAGGAGAGGGGAAAGGGGACTGCAACCTTGCTTCTTTTGCTTGATCTCTCTATGGCTTTTGTTATGGGGTGCTGAGGGTCCCTCTCCCCCCCCTAATGCTACTTAGCATATGAAACCCATAGGAATGCTCATCAGGCGATTGGTACCTACATGTATGTACCCTCTGAATTGAGAATGGCCATGCAGGCTCTGAACCACCATCTGGCCACAGTGGAGGGCTGGATGAGTGCCAACAAATGGAGCTTAAACCCTGGCAAGACAGAGGCCCTGTGTGCGAGTGCTCCCCACGCCCAGGGCGTAGTTCAGTTACCTGTTGCGGACAGTAAAGGAAGGAACAGGTACATAGCCCGGGGCTGCTGCCAGATCCATCTTTGTCTCTCAAGGATGAGATGGCACCAGTGGCTGTTATGGTTGTTGTTTGTCGCTAATTAAATTTCTGTACACCCCCCCCCACCCTTCGTCCGAGGACCACAGGGCAGTTTGCAATATGAGAACACACAAAAAACACACCACAACAACAAAGGGAAATGATAACCTTGACACACAGCTTCAAAGACCATAAGATTGTTTCATTAGCCCAAAGTCTAGGAGTGCCTTTGACCACATCTGGTTGCAGCTGCTCCTCGACTGACATAGCTTGGCTACTGTGACTTTGGCGCTGAGAACCTCAAGCCTGGATTTCCACAACGTGGTCTCTATGTGGGGCTTCCCCTGGAAGGGGCAGCCGGTGCGCAACACAGCAGCTGGGTTGACCCAGGGCATCCCATCGACACCTCTGCCACACAGGCTGCCAACACAGGCGCAGTTCAAGGTTTACCTTTAGGCATTTAAAGCCCTAAGCTTTAGGGAAGCTTTCATGGGCGTAGGCAGGGGGGGCAGGAGGGGGCAGTTGTCCCCCCCCAGAAGCAGGGCCGCTGGCCAGCCTGCCCCGCTGCCCGCCCGGTGCCGTCTCCCTTCTCCCTGGCTGGCTGTGGGGCGGGCGGAAGGAAAGCCAGGCAACCGCTTTGCGCGGTTCTGGGGCTTTCCCTCCACCCGCCCCGGCGATCGCAGAGGGGGAGGAGGGGATCGGAGCAGCCCGATTTCGGGCTGATCCTGGCGCCCCCTCCCCCCCCTCCGCGATCGCCGGGGCGGGTGGAGGGAAAGCTGGCTTTCCCTCCGCCCGCCCCACAGCCAGCAAGGGAGAAGGGAGCTTTCCTTGCCCCACTGTGCCCCCGCCCCTTGGCCCTGCCCCTTGCCCCCCTCTAATTTTCATCCTGACTACGCCCCTGGAAGCTTTTAATGTTTAATAAATTATTGTATTTATTATTGGGTTGGAAGCTGCCCAGAGTGGCTGGGGAAACCCAGCCAGGTGGGCAGGGTATAAATTATTATTATTATTATTATTATTATTATTATTATTATTATTAGCAACTTGACTGCGGTTCCTGCACTGCAGGGGTTTGGACTAGATGACCCCTGGGGTCCCTTCGAACTCTACACTTCTGTGGTTCTAACTTGAGACCAATATATCCGAGGGACCCCACTGCCTAGCAACTGTGCTTCTCAAATGGGGCGCTGCAGAGAGTTGTGTGCTTAGCCTGTAGTACAAACTAGGCTTTTAGTGTTGCCGCTCCAGCCCTCTGGGATCAATTACCAGCTGAAATAAGACCATCGCCTACTGTCAGGATGCTTAGGTGTCCCTACTGAATCCATTTTTGTTCAGGAGCGCTTTCCCAAAGGGGTACCCCAATCGTTTATGGAATATCAATTTTATATCTGAGGAAATTGCTTTGTTTCTGAAGTTTGTAGGGTGGCCTTACTGTTTTGAAGGGTTTGTTGATATTATGATTTTCAGAGCTTTCTCCCTCTGTCTGCCTCTCTATGTGTGAGAGCACGCGCGCCTTACACTGCTTTATGCTGTGGTCTATAAGTTTGTTCCCCTAACCACCTTTCATCTTTTCCCTCCCCAGATAACTCTGCCTCCTTGCTACTTCGTGCTTCCCGCCTGCCCACACAAGGCGGGTCCCTGCTGGTGCCGCTGGAACTGGTGGACGGGGGCTCCCCCACCCGGACAGGCTCCCCTACCCTGACCGTCAGCATCTGCCGGTGTCGGCGCGATGGGGCCATGCACTCCTGCGGGGCCGAGGCCCTGGGGTCCCCGGCAGGCCTCAGCACGGGTGCCCTTCTTGCCATCCTCGCCTGTGTGGGCACTCTGCTTGGTGAGAAAGAACAGGAGCTGCACTCAGGCAGCAGAAATGGGCGCTGCGAACTGGGGAGGGGGGAGGAATTTGATTCCTTCCGCATTCCAATGAGAAGATCGGCAATTCACACTTCTGCACCAATACGCAAACTGAAACATAGCTAAACTTCAGAGTTCACGCTTTTCAGAATTTTGTGGCGCAGTTCGCTGAACAAACAACTGGTGCATACATGTTTACGTTAGGGGGAAGTGTGTGTAAAAACATTGCTGCAAATTACATACAGAAATGCATTGCGTTAGGGGGGGGAATTTCTTGCGAAATTTTGCGTTTTAGCTAAAACTGCGTGCAAGAGCGTAATTATGAGAAATCTGCACTAGAACAAATTTTCGCAAGGATTTTTTAAAATGGCCATTTACTGCCGAAATGTGGAGAAGTGAATTTAAGAGCGTTTTTAAAAAATGAGTAACTGCAATTGGACGATTTGCCCCTCCCCACCGAAAACCCAGCAGGGCAGGGGTAGATTTTTCCGAATGAGCCACTGCTATGGTATTCCAAGAATGTGGGCCTTGCAGATCACAAGCTCAGAAAGAGTCACCCCAAAAATCTGAGAGCAGAGGTTGGGCACCAAGGATGGGTGTGAAAACTGAGCAGGGGACCTCCAGAAACATGGAGGGTGGACGTTGGAGAATGAGCCTGGTCTGGGAAGGCTGTCTTATTGTGTTATGTCCCTCTGATTCCACAAGAAGCGTCCAACAAGGCGTATGGGTGTGTGTGGTGATGAAAGCCCTGCTGTTTGTTGTGCTTTGCTAACGCCTGTCCTTCTCCCTTGCTTCTTTCTGCCCATCCCTGCCCCCCCCCCCGCCTCCCTGCGTCCAGCCCTGGTGCTGCTGTTTGTCGCCCTCCGGAGGCAGAAGCAGGCGGCGCTGCTGCCTTTCGAAGAAGAGGACGTCCGCGAGAACATCATCACCTACGACGACGAGGGCGGGGGCGAAGAGGACACAGAGGCCTTCGACATGGCCGCCCTGCAGAACCCCGACGCTGCCCCTCCACCCCCTCAGCAGCGCCGCCTCTTCAGGCGGGACGTGCTACCCCGCCTGCACTTCCCGCCCTCCTTGCCGACCCGCCTGCCCCCTCAGCCCCATGACGTGGCCAGCTTCCTGGCGGCCCGCCTGAGCGAAGTGGACGCCGACCCCTCTGTCCCTCCCTACGACTCCATCCAGGTGTACGGCTACGAGGGACAGGGCTCCTCGGCCGGCTCCCTCAGCTCCCCGGGGTCCTCGTGCGCGGGCGACAGCGACGCCGGCGGGTACGAGTACCTGGAAGAATGGGGGCCACTCTTCCGAACGCTGGCTGAGCTCTACGGCACCCCAGAAGGGCCACCTCCAACCTGAGGGACCTGGAACCGGGGAGGGGTCACATCCACAGAACAGCGCGGCCCTCCAGCCCTCTCTGTCCCTGTTGTGTTGCTTGTTGCTTTCTCCCTTTTGGTTCGCTCTCGGTTTCAGCTTGTCTCCTAGACATCTCCTGTCCTTGTTTGCGTCGCCTCCCTGTAGGCCTGGGCGGCTGGCCTGTGGCCTTCCAGATGTTTCTGAGTCATATCAGTCCCACCCGGCATGGCGGGCAGTCAGGGATGATGGGGGGGGCTGTGGTCGTGCAACATCTGCAGGGCCACAGGTTAGCCACCCCAATTATTCTTTCATTGCGTCTTTCATTCTCTAGCGGTTTTCCCGCTCCCCAAATCTTTCGTGTTTAAATTGCTTCGATTTTATTTCGGATTCTTCTCTTCCCTTCTTCATCTACTTTGCACTTCCAGCTTCCACCATTCCTTACTCTGTTCCTTTAGACGTCCTCGATTCCCTTTCCATTATGCTACTTTGTCATTTGTTCAGCCTTTAAACAAAAATGTTATGGGTGTGTGGTTTTTTTTTGGTCCCCTCTGTAATTCGCATTGTTTTCTCTTCATTTTGCTGTTACCTGTGCCGTGTTTATTCTGTTTTCGGTTTCCGTTCTTTTCTTTCCCCCCTTCTCCTGTACAAAAATAACTCTATGCATTCATTTTCTCCCAGAATCCTTTGGTACCAAACTCCCTCCCTACCTGGACCCTAACAATCCAGTCTTGCCAGCATGGATTTCCCTCTCATTCAACTTGCAGCCCCCCCAGCCAGGGCAGGGCTTCTGACCTCACCACCAGCACCCCTGCATGGGCTCCCGGGAAAATGCGTGGAGATGGCAGCGGGGGCGGAGGACGAGATCTGGCCTCCGCCCTCTGGACAAAGCCCTCCTCTCCTGATACCACAAAGAGACTTTCTATAGCCAGGACAATTTTATTCTAGGGAGCTAAGGCATAATCGGTGTTGGGTGGGGGACATCCATGTTATAATTTCGTAATAAACAATTTATTTTCTAAAAAAAGAGAGAGAGACTGTGGTTTTTCAGTTGTGCGTCTGCCTGAGCGAGATGGGAACAAGTGGGCATGTTGCTGTTGGCAGCTGTATGTCTCCAGAGACAATGGAGTGTGCCTCTGGGGGTGAAGTCAAACTGCTGCATTAGCGGTGACCTCCCCAATACGCAACTCTAGGCAGTGTGTCTGGAGGTCCTGGGCTGCCCAGACCACAATACCCCCCTCTTGGCTTCACTGATGTGGTCCAAAGGAAAGCAGAGCAAGACATTTGGCACCAGCTTGGCTGCAAGAGTTGCAGGAAGGAGTACAAGGCGGCACCATCTAATTGCCTTAGGGCAGGCACCCCCAAACTTCAACCCTCCAGATGTTTTGGACTACAATTCCCATCATCCCTGACCACTGGTCCTGTTAGCTAGGGATTATGGGAGTTGTAGGCCAAAACATCTGGAGGGCTGCAGTTTGGGGGTGCCTGCCTTAGGGTTTCCACACTGGATTTGTGGAAACCCTTCTCCTAGATGGGCTACCTTCCCACCTGCCCTTCTCTTTCCTCTACAGCAGGGGTGGCCAGACTGCAATCTACTTAAAGAGTTTAAAAACTTACAGTGATCTACCCCCTTTTGGGAGGTTCAGGTCAAAGTTGTTGAGCTTTTTTGGGGAGGAGGAAGGCCCATTTTTAGGCATTCAGATCAAAGTTGTTGAGCTTTTTTTTAGGAAGAAGGAAAGTGCCATTTTGGGGGGTGCAGGGCAAAAAAATGAGCTTTTTTATGGGAACCAAAGTTGTTGAGCTTCTTTGGGGGGGAGCCAGTGATCTGCCAGTGATCTAGCACAGGTGTCCAGTGATCTACTGATAGATCACGATCTACCTGTTGGACGTGCCTGCTCTACAGCACATGCAGAAAGTGCCTTCCTGACCACTGGGCCTATTCTTGCTCTCATCCACTCAGTCTGCCAGAGCCTGTCTTCACATGCAGAGGAAGTCCCGAGGGTTTGAGACCCATCGGCTGCCCTCACCTGATTTAGCTGGCCAGTTGAAGCTGTTTCCCGGGGTGTGGCCACTGTCACATGCTGGCAGCTTCCAGGAGCCACAGGTGAGAGCTGAGTGCAAAGGTGGCCAAACTACCCCAGAAGGAGCACAGTGTGTGTGTGTGTCTCCCCCCCCCCCCGGCAGAAGTACTACCTTTCCCGCTAACAACTCCCACACCCCCATGATAGCATGACAACCAATAAAACTTTGGGCCCTTCCAGGTTGTCGCTATTTGGGGACGGGATTCTGGCAAATTCAAGCATTAGGCGGTCTTGTGCAAAAACAAACCCTCCACCTCCCCAAAAGATTGGACTTTTTGCAATGTGCTGGTGGTTGTGAGATACCGGTAGCTTGCTTTGACAGAGTTTCCTCACCTCCCCGCAAACAAATCAGGAGTGCTTATTAAATGGCCAACTGGCTTCTAGTCTCCCTGCAAACAGATCAGGTTAAATGCTCAGTAAAGACTGGCATTTGGTTGGCTACTCTTGGAACAGAACTCTAGACCAGACTGAAAGGTCTTTCACCTGATCTGGCACGGCCCTCTTTATGAGTTGGCCGTAGCTGGCGTGAGCTTTTGCAAGCGAAGGTCTAGCCTAGTGTAGAAGATGAGCAGGGTGGGCAGTATAATAGGTGGGAAACAGGGTGTGTTGGAGGGCAGGCTGCCGGGTTCTGTTACGGGAGCTGCCGTGCGAAGCAGCTGGAGGGGCAAAAGAGGGTGGCAAAAGCAGTTCTGCAAGGCATTCTGTCTCTTTCCTTGGCTTTTTAAGGCATAGCATTCCCCCAGGGCTGGGTCTCAACTCCCCTGGGTGAAAAAGCTGCCCCCTCCCACAGGCCCTGGGTGCTATGAGCACCTGTTGGCTTGACCTGGAGAATAAGATCTATAAGGTGCAGCACCTGTGGCTTTCTGGAGCATGTCAGGATCCAACTCCCATCAGCCTCCAGGCAGCACAGCTGGGATAAACTGAGCTGATGTGTCTCCTCCCAGCCAGGCCAGGTAAGGACCCCCTCCCTGCTAGGCTCTCCTTCCCTCCTGGCAGCATCCTTCCAATCGCTTAGCAGATAATACGACAAGGCAGAGGGCATTGCCTACTGATAAAGGGACTGTCTTTATCAGCCACTGAACACAACGGCAATAATCGGTTCCTCCAGGAGCAGAGGCACTCTACCTGTGAGTTACCCATAAGCAAGAGAAGCCTATTGCCTTCATGTTCTAGGTCAGGGATCAGCAAACTTTTTCAGTAGGGGGCCGGCCCACTGTCCCTCAGACCTTGTGGGGGGCTGGACTAGATTTGGGGGGGGGGAACTGAATGAATTCCTATGCCCCACAAATAACCCAGAGATGAATTTTAAATAAAAGCACACATTCTACTCATGTCAAAACACCAGGCAGGCCCCACAAATAACTCAGAGGTGCATTTTAAATAAAAGGACACATTCTACTCATGTAAAAACACCAGGCAGGCCCCACAAATAACTCATAGAATCATAGAATCGTAGAGTTGGAAGAGACCACAAGGGCCATCCAGTCCAACCCCCTGCCGAGGAAAAGGGTAGAAAAAAAAATGTGGGGCAGGATCAGAGATGCATTTTAAATAAAAACACACATCCTACTCATTTAAAACACGTTGATTCCCGGACCGTCCATGGGCCGGATTTAGAAGCCGATTGGGCTGGATCCGGCCCCCGGGCCTTAGTTTGCCTACTCATGTTCTAGGTGGAGGTTTGTAGCTCGGGCACAGAACACCGTCTGTCCCTAATGCCATTTCCCAGTAAAGCTGGGAATGTTCCCTGCTGAAATCCTGGAGAGTCACTGCCCCCAAGTTAGATGGATCAGTGCAATGCAGCTTCCTGTGTCCTTGTGAGCCACTGCTGAGAAAGAGGACATATCTGGCACCAAAAAGGAACAGCGAGGATAATTCCTGGGGCCCCTCCCTGCACCAAGGATGTATCTTCCTTAAACATTTTAATTTAATTTAATTAAGCCTTATCAGGAGCATATGCAGATAACCAAGCCCTAAGCAACACATTTCAAATAGACTCCACTGCTGGCAATATGGATGACGAAGCAGTTAACTTCCCGAGAATGTTAATTTCTAACCATGTTTTTAAAGAATTTTTTTTAAAGTAATGTACCTGTGTGCGCCTCAAGCATAGGAGTGAGGAAACTTTTTGGACCGCATCACCTGTTGGAAAGCGGTTAGAGGGCCACATTCCAGTAGTGGGTGAGGTCAGATCCACACACAATCACACAGACAGGTATTTCAGCTAGTTTTTAGATGGTTTTTAGTTTTTAAATGTTTTAAATGTGTTTCTGTTTGATTTTTAAGTGGTACTATTTTAAACCCCTTGGTCTTTGCTGCTCTCGGAGGAAGCTCGGGATACAAACCTAATAATAAACAACATAAATAAATAACTTTTCTGTCGGAAACAGGCATCTATTTAATTGTTAGCAACTAACTCCACTCTAGCGTGCAAAGGAAAAAAGAATAAATAAAAAACTTCTCCAGTACCCCTTATCTATCCTGACTTTACAAATGGCAAAAAGAACTTCAAGGCACAGCTGAACTGCCACCCCTCCCTTAACTCAAAGCCATGAATTTCAAAATGCAATTGCATCCTGGAAATCGCATGCGTGCAATTTCCAATTTTTTCTCATACCGGTATTTGCAAGTCTGCTTCTGTGCTGAGGCATTTCCAACCCCTCTGCATTGATATTCTTGCAACAGATTTTTTATTTTTATTTTTTTGCTGAGGCAAGAGATGATGCGCTGCACACTTTGCACAACATCAAAGCCGTTTTACCTTTAAGCGGATCCCTGCTTAACGGCTGATGGGCAGGAGCGAGGACCCCGAAGGAACTGTACCTACCCAGCTGGATCCTGAGCCCTGATCCTAATGGATTAACACAGAGAACTTCAAAAAAAGGACTTTGGACTCCACCCACTACCCCAAGCTGCTGAGCCCCACTTCAATAATGTGGAAGATGGTGGTCCCACGTGGGTCTTTTTGATGCCGCAAAGGGAAATTGTGCAAATGTGGGGCGAGACAGAGAATTTAGATGTTGAATGCTGGCCACTCCTACAACTCGAAATCCTGGTACCCGGGTGGGGCTCAGAGACAGAGGATGGAATAAGAGAATATCCTTGCTTCTTTGATCTTCTAGTAACCATCTTGAAAGCAGCTGATCTCCCTCGTCCATTCTTCTCTGTGCAACTTTTCCTCTTCAGCCTTTTCAAAAGGGCGTCTTCCTTCCCGCTGCCTCGTTTCTCTATCACTCGCATCGCTCCGTTTCAAAGGCTGGGCCCTCTTTTCATTTCCCCCGTTATTTGAGCTGCACTCGTTCTGTTTCCTTTCTTCCACACCCTCGTCCGCAGCTCAAGGCTGGCTCACCTGCTGTTAATGCCGTCACCGTCTCTGATGCCGAGACAACGGCGGCCTCCAAAATAATGTCGATAGTTTATGGATTCACTCCCACACAGAGGAGCGAGCGGCTCTGTGGGAAATAGGCTCAGGACCCAGGCATCCCGGAGCCGAGAGGACCAGGAGGTTGCTAGGCCTCAAAGCCTGCCTAGGAGTTGCGCCCTCTGCTCTGGAAACTCCTGACCCCCCCAATCTGGTACTGAAAGGCAATCTGCACGTGGCGCAGAGACACTCTTTTGCTCTTTCATATTGAACTTTCATATTGCCAAAAAAGAGGACAGAGTCATGTACGCTTTTGCATATATGCTAAGTTATACATATAGATGCAAATGCAAGCGTCTTAGGGGGGGGGAGGGAACATCCTTTTTTATCGCGAGAGAATGGCAGCCATTTTGGCTGCCGTGAATCTTGCACCCCCAAAAAGCACTTTTTTGGGTGGGTGAGAACAGCAGCATGATATCACGCGAAATCATGGCAACAAAAATGGCTGCTGGGCTCTTTTTTAAAAAAATGGGAACGTGGAATTCTAGTGGGTTTCAAACTAGTGTTGGAGGGTATGCAAATATCAAAAAATGACTATAATGCAGGCATCCCCAAACTGCGGCCCTCCAGATGTTTTGGCCTACAACTCCCATGATCCCTAGCTAACAGGACCAGTGATCAGGGATGATGGGAATTGTAGTCCAAAACATCTGGAGGGCCGAAGTTTGGGGATGCCTGCTATAATGTAACTGGAAATGCAATCCATTTCACCATAAGGAGGGAAACTGTGATTAGGGTCATATTCACACCATGCATTTAAAGTGTTATGATACCATGTGAAATGGTCATGGCTTCTCCTAAAGAATTCTGGGATTATTTATGACCGCCCCATATCAAGTATTAGTATATTAAAATACAAAAAGCAGGCTCTGGCTCACTCTTGTTAACATCTGGGTGTCCCTTTGTGACTTCCCTTTCACTTCTATAGGCTTGTCTAAACAGGAATGTTTATAGCAGTCACCAAAAAGTGTACAGTCAAGCCGCCATCTCAATAGGCAGGGAGTTCCAAGGTTCATTTACACTCCATAATCCTGTTCACTTCACCTTTCCAATCTGCTCTTTCTTCCCTCAGCCCCTAAACTGCCTTTCCCGCTGCTGCCGTGTCCTGCAACCCTGTTTCCTCAACCCCAGATTTGTGTGGACTCTTTAGGCCTTCTCTGTCCTGAGGGGGGGAAAAACATTTTGCACGTGCTCAGAGACTCTTTCTCCCCTTTCATTGTAGAACACCCAAATGTTCCACGACTGTAGTCCTGGCACTGAAAAAGGCTAAGCCCTCCCCTACTGCTTTCCAACTAAAATGAACTCAAAGCAGACCTGCTGAAACAAATGGACTGCGGGTTCAAGTCCCATGTTGGGCAAAAGATTCCTGCATTGCAGTGGGTTGGACTAGATGGCCCTCCGAAACCGTTTCCAGTTCTGCGATTCTTTTATTCCAGTAATGCACCCATTATTTTCAGTGGGTCTGATCCGAGCAGGGCTAACATTAGACACAACCTCCAGTCTCTAGTGCCACGACCTTCCATTCCTTTCCCCACTGGCAAAGTTTATATCCTGCCCCACATTTTTTTCTACCCTTTTCCTCCCATCCCACCCCTAACACCTTCAATTGAAGGAGTGAAGGCCATAACACAATCTCTGTTGGCACTAGGAGACAGACCCATTTAGAGGATGCTGGCAAAGTAATCTCTCTCTCTCTCTCTCTTTTTAACTCTCTGGCCTTCTCATCACTTTTTTTTTTTAAGGCCCAGGTATTTGAAATTTTCCCCTGCTGCTTCGAAATCAAAATGCCACAGGGAAGCAAATGAGCCAAAGTCACAACGCCCCTCCTGTCACAGAAAGTGCTGGAATCTGGGCTGGCAAAATAAATAAATAAATAAAAGCAAAACGTTCGGCTTTGGAGTTTTTGTTTTTTTGTTTTTGCAGAAATCTACTGCAAAGCACAGGCCCTATAGGTCAACCGGAAGGGGATGAATATTATACCACAAACGCACCACTTTTTAGAAACAGCGTGCGATATTATTAAAAGCGAGGTGGAGATTGAGAACACAGGCAAACGCGTACCCTAAATAATTACACACACACCCTTAAGCCTGGTAATAAATGCATCGGGACGCCTCCGGCTGCCCAGCAAAGCAAAACACAAACGAACAAAATAATTGTGAAGTTTCATCTCTTTTAAAGCAGCCGCAATGCTAAATATCTAGGGAGGGTAAGTCCTGCAGGATTTGTACCCCTGTTTGCAAAGTTGTAAGTGGTCCTGAGGGACTTGGGGGGGGGGAGTCCCACATAGCCAGGATGGGGGCACCTGCTCTTGCTAGACTACAATTCCCATCACCCCTGATTATTGGCCATGTTGCCTGGGGCTGATAGGGCCACAGGTCCCCCCCTCCGCCATTGAGCAGCCGAAAGGTCAGAAGTCAAGGTTTGGACAGGATGTCTGGGGGAGTTGGGCCCATATCCCACTTTCCTGTCATGTTTTCTGTGTGGCCTTGGGCTAAACGACAAACACAGAGCACGACAAGAGGTTTATAACGCTGTATTATGCAAGGTGTGGTTAAATTTTTTTCCTTTCTTCATCCTTTTTCTTTCTTTTTGTTGATTTTTTCCCTCGGTTATTATAATTATTACTACTACTACTACTACTATTATTATTATTATTTTCTTTTTTTCCTTTTCTCCCCTCGCTTTTCCCTCTTTCAATGCAACTGCCAAGTATTAGTTCTTTTGGGATTTTAAATTCGGAAAATTGAGTAATATAAATACCAATGACATAGGTCTGTTTGTATTATGTATATGATGGATAGGTAGGAATGTAAGCGCATTATTATTTCTTGATTATTTTCTGTTATATGAATGTATGTGTATTATCTCTTTTGTGTTTTCATTTGTGTAATAAATTAATAATAATAATAATAATAAATAAAATTGTGAGAGAGATTTCACACGCATCCCTTCCTCTCTGATAATACTAGGCCAAAGGGTCCGCCAGGCGACTGGCAATAAATTCAAGAGGCGCAAGAGAAAGCCCTTCTTAACACCGCACAGAATTAATTGACGGAAGCCGCTGCCAAAAGATGCGGTGATAGCCAATTAACGTAGATGGCTTTTAAAATGGTTTAGCCAAGTTCAGAGAGGAGGAGGGGACATATATCAGAGGCGATTGGCTGAGACAAACGGGACCTGAAAGAAAATGCAGTGGCGTAGCCTCTCCACATTTGGGGAAGGGGCTGGAAGAGACAACCTGCAGAGCTGCTGCCAGTCCGTGTAGACAATACAGAGGTAGGTGGACCTTCCTATGAGTCTTCCTGTTCAGCCACATTTTTTCCCAGAATACTAAAGTGCACAAAAAGGACATCCCACCTTATTCCCTGGTTTTCAGGCCAATACTCTTGTTTCTCAGGCCCTATCTGCACTATGCATTTAAAGCCGTGTTATGCCACTTTAAACAGCCAAAGAATCCTGGGAAATGTAGTTTAAGGGTGCTGAGAGAAGTTAGGAGATCCCCATTCCCATCACAGAGCTACAGTTCCCAGGATTCCGTGCAAGGATTGTTACGCTGCTCTGATAATTGTAGTTCCGTGAGGGCAATACTGTAGATGGGTCTCCTAACAACTCTTAGCACCCTTAGCAAACTACACATCCCAGAATTCTCTGGGAAGAGAATATGACTGCTTGAAGAAGTGTGATACTGCTTTAAAGGTATAGTGCAGAGAGGGAGCTCAGCTACCCTCTTCTGACTTCAGTTACTCACCAGCCGAGTTCACAGTTTTGGGGAGTGGTGCCTGTACAGAGAACATTCATGCAAAGGCAGGACATGCCCCTGATTATCAGGTGCTGAGGAGCATCAAGAGGGGAGGAACGTGGCATTCAAAACCCTGCTTGGTGGCTTCCCAGACACGTCTGGTCTGCCACTGGCCACAACAGGATGCTGGATTTGGTGGGCCTTTAGTCTGATCCTACAAAGCTCCTCTCATGTAGAGCACTTTGTGCATTTAAGAATGTTGCATTGTATAGCAGGAATGCCCAATTCTACAACCCCACCAAGCTACCCAGCGCCTAGGAGAACTGACCGGAGGCTGGAACCCAGGTGGCACTGTGGGTTAAACCAACACGAGTCTAGGGCTTGCTGATCAGAAGGTCGGCGGTTCGAATCCCTTCAACGGGGTGAGCTCCCGTTGCTCGGTCCCAGCTCCTGCCTACCTAGCATTCTATAGTGGGAATGTCCAATTCTACAACCCCACCAAACTACCCAGCGCCTAGGAGAACTGACCGGAGGCTAGAAGTGTATCATTGTGGCACAAACTGACCAGCTTACAAGTGATTGGGCTCTGTAAAAGAACTGGTACCATCAATCAATAAGGATTTTGTATGTATCACACACGCAGGGAAAAATTACTTGCTAAATACAAGCAAGCAAGCAAGCAAGCAAAAGACCCAGAGGCAAATGACATTATTGTGGGAATTCTCTTTATTTCTTACAACTTAAAAAGACATTTCTCTTTTCTGTAGGTTAGGGCTGCCATACAGTTTGATTTTCACGGACATTACCAGGATTTCAAAGGCAGAATTGACATCCCGGGGGGGGGTCCCGAAAGGTGGCACTCAACGATTTTGGAGGTTTCCTTAAAAACAGCTCAACAACCCAATTTCAGGGTGTCCTGGTTTTTACTTTTTGAAATATGTCAACCCTACTGTAGTTTGGACGAACATTGGTAAGGCAACCAGGGTTCGGTTAAAGTTGCCCATCCCTATGATAAAAAGACAAGTAATGATAAATGTGCAAGAAATGTGCCCGGCTCACAATATGGTTTTTACGGCAGGAGGGGGGAAAGGAAGGTGTGATACCTGACTGGTTTGGAAGAGAGGGGGATACATCTCCTGGGTTTGGAGCGTCACTGAAGAGCTGGTTGGAAAAGGTGAGCAGCTCCTGGGCTGCTCTCATCCCAGCACGGAGAAGGAATCAAGGCTCTGGAGGAGTTTCCAAGACAGATGTCATGTCAGTCCAAGGACTCTCTCAGGGTGGGATTGTGCTCCCGTGATTTGGTGCAGGGAGAAGTGCCATCATGGGCACTTCTGGGCTTGTCTGGGGCAGAAGGCCTGGAGGGTGGCAGTGGTACCCCTGGGCTGGAGGGAGCTGGGGCTGTGATTGCTTTTCTGGCTTTTCAGTCTCTTTGTCTGTCGTTTAATTTATATGCAAATGAGGAGGGCGGGCCTGCCCCCTCTGTGCCCAGCACTACAAGAATATTAATTACTTTCCAAGGGGAGTGCAGAGCTCAAGTGCAAGCAGACACTCTCCCCTTCCCTCCTCCACTTCATCCCTGGCCACATCCACACGGCTGACTCCTTTTCCTGCTTTCTCATTCCTTCGCTTCCTCTCCCCTTGTCTGTATGCATCTGCAATCCCCTTTCCCCCCTTCATTCCTTTGATCCCCCTCTTGTTCCTCCATTCATCTCCTCCGTCTTGATCTCCACACTTGGCCCACTGTCCCTTTTTATTACTTAACAAGGCACATTCCCTTCCTCCTCGCCCCCCCTTCCTTGCATTGAGCCAATCAACTTTTACGATTAATTCTGCACTGCTTCTTTTAATGGCATTCTACCTTCTGTTGTGTCTGGTACACACGCTGCTGTACACCGCCTTGGTATTTTATGAGTGGGCGGTGTATATGAATATTTTAATAAGACGAAGGCTGGTTCGCGGTGTTCTCCCTTCTTGGCCTGCCATCCGTTCCAGATCTGCCTGAGCTTTGAGGCCAGCGCTGGCTCGCTCGGCTACGGAACAGCCACTGCAATGTAGTGGGCTAGGGTGTTTAGACCAGGACCTGGGAGACCAGGGTTCGAATCCCCACCTGGGGGGGGGGCTATCTCTCAGCCTAACCTACCTCGCAGGGTTGCCGTGAGGATTGCCTGGAGAGCTCCTTGAGGGTATAAAACCTAAAATAAAATAAAATTCTTTCTTTGCCTTTGCTCACTGGCATGGTTATCTCCAGAACTCCTTTCTCATTCCTTCGTTCTGCATCCCTCAGCCACCTCCTGCTTTCCTTGGCCTTCTCGTCAGGGCTCTCCGCATCCCTCCTCCACAATTCACCTACTGTCCCTTCTTCACTGCCTTGTTTCTCCCTTCTCCCATTCCTTTGCCGTTCTTTCCTCATTCCTTCCGCCCGTCTTTCTCTGCACTCCTCTCTCACCTCCCTATTCCCTTCGCTCCCTCCATTAAATTCACTGGCCTCCTCCGCTCCCTTTCTGCATTCCTTTCGCATCACTTTCACACTCCTTCGCTCCGCTGTCGCCTCGCCCCTAACACCCTTCTCCCCAGAACATTTATTCCCCTTCGCTTTCCCCTCTCAGCGTGCCCCCCAAGCACACTGTCTCTCTCTGCCTCCCTCCTTGCCTCTCCCTTTCCATCTGCACTCCTTCCCAGCCACTTTTTCATTCCTTCGCTCTCTTCTGCGCCTCAAGGTGCAGCCTCCACCCAGGCGTGAAACAGCTAAAGTGCTGATAATTGGCGCCCCCTCCCCCGCGGCGCCTGCTAATGGACTGACACCCCGTGGCGCAAGAGCGCTGATGGACAGGCCCGGGCACCCCCCACCCCACCCCACAGAGGGCCACGTGGGGAGGAGAGGAGGGGTCGGGGGGGGGGAATAGGAGCCAACGCAAGATAGGGATGGGGGTAGTGGGGAAAGGCGGAAGGCAGAAATAATGAAAAAGGGATGGAAAGAATCGGAGGGCGGGCTGGAGAAGATGGAAAGAGGCGGCGGCAGCAGAAGAAGAAGAATGGAGCCATGGGCCCAGGAAGAAAAGGGGGCAGGCGCCGCTGGGGGGGGGGGGAACGGGAGGCAAAAGGGGAGCGCGGAGAAGGAGGGGACGTGGGGCGCCGGATGATGGATAGAAGGAGAAAGGGGCAGATGGAGAAGAGAAGGGGAAGGTGGAGGCATCGGCAGGAGGCAGACGGATCGGGAGCGACAGGGCGAGGCCGGAGAAGCGGGGAGGGGCGCGGAAGCGGGCCTTCCGCCAGCATCGCAGCCGCGGCCGGGAGATGCCAATTAAGATAAGGGCGCACAATGGCGTGGTGTCCCCAGAACGCAGCCGGGAAGCGCGCCAGGCCTAGCATGCAAGGAGCTGTGGTTAGGCGGCTGGGTTTTTTGGGGGGGCAACCACTAGGGGGCGCTTTAGGGACCCAGGGGCCGCGATCCGGCCCGCGGCGCGTTGCTGCCGAAGGCTCTATCGCCGTCCTCCTCCCTCCGCGGAGCTGTTTTCTCCCCAACAGCAGCCGCCGCGCCGGGGAGATGGAGAGGCGCGATAAGGAAGAAGGAGGCTGCTCTCCCGGCGGCGTCGGCAGACAATGCTGTGGAGGGCTGCGGGGGGAGTGTAATGAGATGACGGGCGGCGAGGCGGGCCGGGCAGAAGGACATTGAAGCGGGGAGATGGCAGCAAGATACGAGGCGGCGGCGAGACGGCAGAGATAACAGCGCCTATCTGTCACCGTCGCCGGGACACGTTCAGCAGCGCGGCGGATGGAGGAGGAGATGATGCGATGAAAGGCGCCGGCCAGCAGACGCCCCCCATTTATTTTCTCAAACAATGGAGCAGCCGAGGCTCAGTCCCCCTTGGTTCCGGCTGCGTCTGGTTTTTTCCTCCCAAGGCAGAAGGGTGAACATGTTTGGTCCATCCAAGGATACTCGCAGGTTATTTCGACCCAGTTGCACAAGCATGAGCCCAGGCCTAGGAGGGTTGCTAGCCGCCATCCTGGCTGGTCCAAAGGGATCCTGGGCGTCATTTCGGCCTCCACAGATCAGTTCCATACATCAGAACCAGCAGTCAGTTCCATACTGGTTTACACTGGCCCAAGGCTCCCCCCGCCGCCCCGCATCTAATGTACGCTGCGCTACCATCTGCTCCATAATTGGCCCTATGCTAAATCAAGCTGCTTTTTTAATAAGCCACGCTGATTGCTTTTCACCATATTTGTGAATTATTTGGGGTTCTGATTTGCCGTTTGTGGAAACAGGCGATTGGTTTCTCTCTGCGCTAAGCATCTTGCTGCTACGAGATTGTCCCTATTGGGTTTGCACTGGTCCAAGCTGCTGTCTTTGCAGGTTGTTTGTTTTTTTAAATCAATTTAGTCCACTCGGGAGGGGGGATTCCCCCTCTCTATTTTGCAACCTGTGCTTTGCTTTCTCTGCACCGCTTTGCTGAAATGAAGGGTTTCTGAATATTATCTGAGTTATGGCTGCTTCTTGCTGAAACCGACAGACCCGTCCCGTTTTAGGCTGGTATCTAGTCGATTCCACGGTGCCTTTCTTTAGTGTCGCCCTCGCCCTCGCCCAGTGGCCCCAAGCCCCGATAGATCTGGCCGAGATCTTCCCGGGAGACGCACACCCAGCCGCTTGGCCGCACGTGGTAGAGGTCCACGTTCCCCCCGGAGTAGGCGTCTCGGTGGGCGGCGTGAGCCACAGCCTGCCGGGCCAGCATGAAAGCCTCATCGCGTGGTAGGTCGAAGCGGTATGAGCCGTCCATCACCCCGTAGGCGTAGGGAGACCCGGAGCCCACTGCGAACAGGTCTCCTTGGAGGCATGTGCCATCGCTGTAGACGTAACGCAGAGCAGGCCCGCCATCGTCCCATCCGCACAGCACGGTGGCCACGCACAAGTCCTTGTGGCGGCAGCCCCGCAAGAGGAAAGCCAGCAGCTTGGCGGCCCCTGCCACGCTGACCTGGCGCCCGCCGTGGAGCTGCCTTAGGCGTAGAGAGCACCGCAGCAGGCGCAACCAGGAGGCGCAGTCGGCTGATGTCCCAGACGTGGTCGCCAGGAGGTGGCGGTGGAGGGTCATGACCTTGCGGGCGGACGGGTCAGACACGAGACTCCCGCTCGAAGCGCGGGTGTCCGCTGCCACTACCACCCCATGGCTGCAGCGGAAGGCCAGCGTGGTGGTGCCGTGGGACAGCGGAAACGGCAGGGGCGCCACTCTCCCGTCGGGGGGTGGCAGGGGCCAGCTGGGGGCCTGCGGCGGGAGGTCCATGCCCAAGACGTTCTGGAGAGCCATTTGGGAGGGGTTTTGGAAACACTGGGAGAAGAGAGCTTATAAAAGGAGGGAGGGGGCCTAGATTCCGGGAAGGATCAGAGATAGAGGAGGGGCTGGAGACAAGGTGAGATGGGTCAGGTAAAGTTGCATGTTCAACGGTGGGGAAAGGAGGGTGACGAAAAGCTTCAGGAAGCTTCTGCTAGGTGACAGGCTCCGGCCTGTTTTTTGACACTGACTAATTTCCTTTTTTATTTTAGTCTAAAGGCAGGTGGGACTGGGAGAAGCATCCTTCGTTTATGAGCAGTGGATTCTATTGTATTCTGTTTGGCACGCTCCCAAGCCTGTGTCTAGGACTGCAGCCCAAGTAGCGTGTGTGTGTGAGTACTTCATAATGGGGTTGAAACAGTGAGCGGTGAATGATACAGCAAGAAAAGCTGGGTCTCATTCACACCCCGTGGTGCGTCTTCTTCATTTATTTGTTAAATTTGTATACTGCCCTTCCTCCGAAGATCTTGGGGCAGTTCACAACATAAGCATACAAAATGAAAACACAAAAATATGTAACAAGGGCAAGAACAAACCCATAACCCCACCTTCCACAAAGACGTTTAAAAGGACATAGAATGTTAATCAGCCCAAGGCCTGGTTGAAGAGGAACATTTTCGCCTGCCACCTAAAGGTGTATAATAAAGGTGCCAGGTAAGCCTCCCTGGGGAGAGCACCGCACAAATGGGGAGCCACCACAGAAAGGCCCTTTCGTGTGCTGCCACCCTCTGGACCTCTTGTGCAGAATGCACATGACGAAGGGCCTCAGACGGTGATCTCAGATCCCGGGTAGGTTCATATGGAAAGAGGTGGTCCTTGAGGTATTGAGGTCCTGAGCCATTTAATTATTATTATTATTATTATTATTATTATTATTATTATTATTATTTGTACCCTGCCCTTCCGGCTGGGTCTCCCCAGCCACTCTGGGCGGCTTCCAACAAAGATTAAAATACAATAAAATGTCACCAATTAAAAACTTCCCTAAACAACAATAATAATTTATTTAAGATTTTATCCGTCAAAACCAACACTTTGAATTGGGCCTGGAAACTAATTGGCAGCCAGTGCAGTTGGGCCAGGATTTGGCATTATACGCTCAAACCACCTTGCCCTGGTGAGCAACCTGGCCGCTTAATTTTGCACCAGCTGAAGTTTCCGAACCGTCTTCAGAGGCAGCCCTACGTGTAATGCATTCCAGTGATCCAACCTAGAGGTTACTAGAGCATAGATGACAGAAGTTAGTGAGTTGTTCCCTCTCCCGTCTCTTGGGCCCCCAGAGAGACCGAAGAACCTGCCTTAGACTCGAGTCAGACTATTTTTCCATCTAGCCCAGGATAAGCCTATGCTGACTGGGTGTATTTTATTTATTTTATTGACAACCCATCTTCTCCAAGGAGCTCGAGGTGGTGTGTGTGGTACCTCCCACTCCCTCCACATTCAATCCCTGCAAGGACCCGTTCGCTTGGGTGAGGCACTTGCCTCAGGTGGGGACAGCCGAGAGGGGCGGCAAATCCAGGCCCCCAAGGAGCGTGCTGTTCTCTGCCTCCTGCAAAGAGCAGGGGCCACCACCTGCTCCTCTCTAGCCTCCCTTCCCTCCCATCCCCCTCAGCATGGCAGAGGTTCCCCAGGCCATGTCCAGTTGCTTCAGGCGGTGTGTTGGTGTGTGCCATGTTCTGTTCTGCCTCAAGCGGCAACATTTATTGAGCCAGCCTTGGGAGGTAATTAGGCAATCAGGAAGTGGCTGGCCCAAGGTAACCCACTGAGCTTCATGGTCAAGCAGGGGGTTGGATTCTGGTCTCCCACGGCCTAGTCTGACAAACCATCACACACTGGGTTTCAGGCATGGTGTCTCTCCCAGGCCTACCTGGAGATGTGGGGACTTGAGCCTGGGACTATCTCCTTTCTGCACAAGGAGAACTTCCCATTTACTTTGCCATCAAGGTTCCTCAAAAACCTCACTACATCCAGAGCCATCACAATCGAGTGACGGTATTGTTGCTCCCCCAAGCGTTTTGGACGGGGGCCAAGTAGAAGCCCAGTCAGACCAATAAAGCAGGTTTCGCCCTTGCCGCGTCCCCAGTGCCATGTCAAAGGCAAAAGCGATGGGGTTCTTTCTTGGCAGAGGCTGCAATCTGCTTTTGTGTTTGGCTCCTGGGAAGCTGCTTTAGGTCAGTCTCTGAGAGAGCAAACTGGCAGCTGGAATTATACAACCAGACACATCAAATATGCTTTTGCTGCTTGCAATTTAGCTCATAATAAACATTGCTTCGTTTTCTCGTCTCCTCCAGTTATTGGCAAGGATGGCCCGTCAGCACAAAATAGGCACCGACCAACTCAGCTTCGTATTGGTAGCCCTTTGTGCAGCCCGGACACCTTGGCCTAGCGAGAGTGGGACCCTGAGCCGAACTGGTCCCCAGCACCGAGAGGGTTACCTCTCCCTTCCCTCCCGCCCTGACCTAAAAGAGACGCTGCCCTGTCAGCATCTGTCACCCTCAAATGCACGTGATGCCGAGTCCCCCAGCAGCATCCACCTAGCGCTTGGGGGGGCTGGGGGAAGGGAGCGGGGGAATGTGGGAGCCAGGATGGAATGGGAGGGGTGTGTGTGTGTGTGAAGAAGACCCTCAAAGGTTGTGATCCAGTTACATGGTGATGGGGCGATCCTGTGCACTCTGTCACCAGGCCTTGCACGAATGGCTTCTCTCCGCTTTCTCTCCAGAAGTGCCTTGGCCTTTGCCGGGAAAGGGGGGGGGGTCACACTTAGCTCAGTGATAGTCAAGACCTCTGGATGATCCTGCTATGGATAGCAACTGCAGGATGCTGCCTTGTGCTAATTCAGACAGTTGGTCTGCCTAACTCAGTATTGCCTGCACTGGCCGGCAGGATTTTGGGCAGCCCTAACTGGAGACGCCGTTGGGGACCAAACCAGACACCCTCTGCATGCAAAACGTCTTAGAGAAACTGGTGCTGAGTGCAGGCGGTTTGGCTTTTTTTTGGAGGACGTCCCCTGTCCTCCGAGGCCAAAACAGTTGGCTTCAGCGCCGTTAAAGGTGTACAAAGCAAACAGGCATTTCCAGCAGAAAAGAGTAGGGTGGTGGGAGACGCCTATGTTGATGGGAAGCAGAAGCTCCTTTTCAGACGATGTTTAGGGCTCACGCTGCATGAATGGGAAGCAGAGCATTTATCACTGGAACTGGAGGAGTACAATTCGGAGGACTTAACTCTGCTGCAGAAAAGGTACGTGCGAATGCATTCCGAACTTGGCACGGTGTGTGTGTGTGTTTGTGTCTGGTAAATTCAAGTCACAGTTAAGTTTATAAAATGATGTCTGCCATGGAGAACGTGGACGGAAAACAGTTTTTATCCCTCGTAACTCTAGGACTCGTGGACATTCCATGAAGCTGAATGATGGAAGGTTCAGGACAGGTAAAAGGAAGAACTTCTCCATGCAATGCAGAGTAGAACTATGGGACCCGCTGCCACAGGAATCGGTTATGACCACCAACGTGGCTTTAAAAGGATTAGACGAATTCCTGGGGGAGAGGGTCGTCGGTGGCTACTAGCCCTCATGGCTATGTTCTGCCTCCACGGCTGGAGGCAGCAATGCTTCTGAATACCAGCTGTTTTGGAAACCACAGGAGCAGAGAGAGCTGTTGTATGCAGGCCCCGCTTGCGGGTTTCCCATTTGGGCATCCGGTTGGCCACTGTGAGAAGAGGGTGCTGAACGAGGCTGGCTCTTCTTGCATTCCTCTGGGCTTTAACAGGCAGCTGCCAGGGACCACGGATGCAGGCTTGGGAGTTTTCCCTTTCCACCACCTGAAGCAAAAAGGCCTAGCCAGCTGCCCCGCTAACGTCAGGCAGCTGCTGGGGCACGATGGATGGTAGAAGGGACTCCTGTCTTCGTGCATCAGTATCCTTCAAGTGCTGTGCAATGGCACGGCGCTCAGGCTCGCTGGAGAGCAGTGCCATCTCTAGGAAGCCCGTGTGTAAATGCACACGCTCCATCTTGGTGGCTTCCCCCCCACCCCACCCCGATGGTGCCAGGGAGAAGGTGAAGAGGCTGATACCAAAGATGTGGGGATACTGGCTGCTCCCTGAACTCTCCAGCCAAAGCTTCTGCTAGTGCAGGATGACGTGGCACTGTACTGTCAACATATGACACCAGTGTTAAAAGGCTTCCTATCGAAGTCATTGTAAAAGATGATTGGGGTTGTGGCGCTCATCTTGCTTTACTGGCCGAGGGAGACGGTGTTTGTCCGCAGACAGCTTCTGGGTCACTTAATAAACAACAACAACAACAACAACAACAACAATTTATTATTTAAACAACAACAACAACAACAACAACAATTTATTATTTATATCCCGCCCAACTGGCCGGGTTCCCCCAGCCACTCTGGGCGGCTTCCAACAAAATATTAAAATACAGAAATCCATCAAACATTAAAAGCTTCCCTAAACGTCTGCCTTGAGATATAATATTAATATTAATATTAATATTAATATTAATATTAATAGTAATAATTTATTATTTATACCCCGCCTATCTGGCTGGGTTTCCCCAGCCACTCTGGGCGGCTTCCAACAGAAAAATAAAACACAGTAATCTATTAAACATTAAAAGTCTCCCTGAACAGGGCTGCCTTCAGATGTCTTCTAAAAGTCTGGTAGTTGTTTTCCTCTTTGACATCTGTTGGGAGGTGCCACCACCGAGAAGGCCCTCTGCCTAGTTCCCTGCAACTTGGCTTCTCGCAACGAGGGAACCGCCAGAAGGCCCTCGGTGCTGGACCTCAGTGTCCGGGCAGAATGATGGAGGTGGAGACGCTCCTTCAGGTATACTGGACCGAGGCCATTTATTTAGAGATGCCTTCTAAAGATCTGGTAATTGTTGTTCTCTTTGACCTCTAGTGGGAGGGCATTCCACAGGGTGGGTGCTACTACCAAGAAGGCCCTCTGCTTGGTTCCCTGTAGCTTGGCTTCTCGTAGTGAGGGAACCGCCAGAAGGCCCTCGGCCCTGGACCTCAGTGTCCGGGCAGAACGATGGGGGTGGAGACGCTCCTTCAGGTATACTGGACCGAGGCCGTTTAGGGCTTTAAAGGTCAGCACCAACACTTTGAATTGTGCTCGGAAACGTACTGGGAGCCAATGTAGGTCTTTCAGGACCGGTGTTACGTGGCCAGCATGACAAAGCCGCTTCTGGCGAACCAGAGCAGCGCACGGAAACGCCGTTTACCTTCCCGCTGAAGCGGTACCTATTTATCTACTTGCACTTTGACATGCTTTCGAACTGCTAGGTTGGCAGGAGCAGAGACCAAGCAACAGGAGCTCGCCCTGTCATTCACCGACTGCATCAGTGAAGCCGAGAGAGGGGGTCTTGTCGACTGGGCAGCCAAGGACCTCCAGACACACTGGCCAGGCTTGTGCCCTAGGGAAGTCACATCAGGGCTGCTACTGCAGCAGTTTGACTTCACCACCCCCCCCCCCCAGGCACGAGGCGTATTCCATTATCTCTTGAGAAAGATGGGTGCCAACAACTTAGGCCCAGGATACCTTAAGGATTGCTTCACCCACCCTGTACACCTTAAGTCAATCACTTTAGAGATCATCAGGGGGATCATCATGTTAACAAGGAGTTGTGACTTCAGTACTGCATTATGGACCTAACTCTATGGAACTCCCTCCCACTAGAACAGAGGTAGCTAAGCCAATGTGCTTCTCCCCATTGGTTGTTGGGACTATAACTCCCTTTACCTCTTACCATTGGACATGCTGGCTGGGATTGATTGAAGTTGTAGTCCAGCAACACAGGGAAGGCACCACATAGGCTATTCCTGCACTAGATATTAGTCTGTCACCATCCCTGCTGAGTTTCAGGTGCCTGGTTAAAATTGTTTTATTTCAAGAAGCCTTTGCAACATGACTGCGTCTCTGAAGTTTTACATTTTCTGATGCTTTAGGTTTATTTTTCATTTTTATTATTTAAATTTTATGAGGTTAGATTTATGCTTTACATTCTGTTTGTTTTTGTCATTTTATTGTTATAAGGTGCTATGGGACCTAGATGGTGAAAAGCTGAAAATAAATTTAATAATAATCATAGTTGGAAGAGACCACAAGGGCCATCCAGTCCAACCCCCTGTCAAGCAGGAAACACCATCAAAGCATTTCTGACAGATGGCTGTCAAGCCTCCGCTTAAAGACCTCCAAAGAAGGAGACTCCACCACACTCCTTGGCAGCAAATTCCACTGTCGAACAGCTCCTACTGTCAGGAAGTTCTTCCTAATGTTTAGGTGGAATCTTCTTTCTTGTAGCTTGAATCCATTGCTCTGTGTCTGCTTCTCTGGAGCATCAGAAAACAAGCTTTAGTACAGAATAGTTCAGAAGAAGAGCAGCACAATTGAACATGAGTCTTTAACCCCAATTTTTCACATTTGCAAAGATCAGACACTTCAGGGTACTGTACTTGAATTCTGCCAGCTATTGTCCAATCACGAATGAGGGGCTATCTTGCTTACTTGTTTTAGCCCTGTATTTGTTGTTGGCCTCCATGCCACCATGTGGCGGTGAGTTCCACAGGAAAAGAAACTAACACTTTGTGCATCTTTCACCGAACAAGGAAAACTCGTTCCTTTGCTTTGCTTCATCCGTGTCCTAGAATCCTAGAATTGTAGAGTTGGAAGGGGTCCTGTGGGTCATCTAGTCCAACCCCTAACTTCACTGGTTGCTCAGAATGTAAAGGGATAAAAGCACTCGTCCTTTCCCATCCCCAAACGACATCCCTTCCACCACCCCCTCCCAGGAAATGAAGATGGTGACTGACGCGTTTCCTTTCCATGGGACTGGAGGCCTATTTGCTTTCGCCGGGGCAACCGGTCTCTCAGGCCTAGCCTTGCCCTCACCCAAGATGGCGCCTGGCTTTTTATTCGCACCAGCAAGCCTCAGGCAACAGAGCTGGCCCCTCACTAATAATGGCGAATCCAACTTCTCACACGCGGCGTGAAATGAGAACGAGGCCGCACCAAGATGGCGCCCGCCACTTGCTTATACTGTATGCGTGCGGCTCCCGCTAGCTCTGCCCACACCAAACATGGCGCCCGGAGCCTATATAGGCTGTAGGCCCTGAGTCACGGTGACTAGCCCTTATCCAAGATGGCGCTAGCCAGTCTCCTGGAGCCGCAGCTGCCCGTGAACAGGGCCGGGTTCTTCGGTTTCGGGGCCGGCAACGAGTTCCGACTCCCCACGCTCGGCACCTGCGGTGGGGGCAGCCATGGGGCGGAAGCCCAGGCCTCGGGGCTACCGCTGCTTCTGGCGGCCCCTTGTCCCGGCCTGGACCCAGGCACCGCCGCGGGGGATGCCAAGATCGAGCTGCTGCATGGCACGACCACCCTGGCCTTCAAGGTGGGGAGTGGGGGACACGCCCCTTTGGGGGCTGAAAGGGGGCGCTTTGGGCATAAGGGGGGGGTTGGGGGCGAGCACTACTTGGGGAAGACTCATTGAGACGAATGAGTTGGGTCCTCTCTTGAGTAGGCCAGCATTGGATTACAAACCATGGTTTTGAAACCTGTACTGTATCTAGTTTGTTTGTTTGCTCAAAGCTGTTCATCGCTGTTTTTGTTATTTGCACGTGGAAGGCAAAGTGCAGCGTTTGCAGCAGGCATCCCCAAACTCGGCCCTCCAGATGTTTTGGGACTACAACTCCAATCACCCCTATCTAACAGGACCAGTGGTAAGGGATGATGGGAATTGTAGTTCCAAAACATCTGGAGGGCCGAGTTTGGGGATGCCTGGTTTACAGTGTCGGGGACTAGAATCCGGGAGACCAGGGTTTGAATCCCCACTCAGCCATGAAGCCCCTCTGCGTGACCCTGGTTTACAGTGTCGGGGACTAGAATCCGGGAGACCAGGGTTTGAATCCCCACTCAGCCATGAAGCCCCTCTGCGTGACCTTAAGCCAGTCACCATCTCCCAGCCTCACAGGGTGGTGGGTGCTTATTGTGAGGTTAAAATGCAGAACCATGTACACCACCGTAAGCTCCTTGGAGGAAAGGGTGGCATATAATTTTTTATATATATGCCCAGGGTGGTGTCTGTCAGAATGTTGGTTCGGGGCTTTTTTTGTTCCTGTTCTTATTAGGTAATTAGTGTTTTGATACTGTGTTTTTATTATTGTGAACCATCATGAGATCTATGGATGATGGGTGATATACAAATTTAATAAATAATAACAATATTTATTTCTTTAATTAATTTTTATACTGCCTTTCACCTGAGGATCACAAGGTGGTTTAAAGAACAAGTGTTAATGGCTTAAATTATATAAACTATCCTGGGAGTAGGGTTCACATATATTGGGCTGGTGGTGGCTATAGTTGGTAGTGGGTGGCAAATAAGAGGCCTGAAACTGGTGTTCAGATATGTGCAAAGGATACTGGAGACCATGTTGGGATAATTTGGGAGAATAGGTTGGTTCAGTTGGGGGCATAGAAAATTGGGGAGTGGAGAGGGATTCACTGGAAGGAAGTCGCAAGGAAAGGCTTCAGGAAGCGGGGACCTGAGAAGGTGGGCAATGGGTGGCATTGTCTTACAAAGTCACTTTGAGATTATCACCTGAGTTTTCCGGAATAGAATTAATGAACTTTTGATGTCTTGTGGGCACTTTTGAGGGAGAGGGATACTGGCCTCACAAACCCTGGTGTACTTTTGGACTGGTGATTCAGGTTGAGACAGAGGTAGGTTGCTTTGGCAAATCCCATACTGGATTGGCAGGTGAATGTTGCCTCAGGATGGTATCTTATCACCTGGACCATGTAATAAGGTGTGAGGAACCCTCTTGCATTGGTGCCTTCAAGCAGGGTGGGCACACTTTGGATTGCCATTCATTCAGGTTGTGTGTATCCTTTGTGGTTTGTTCATCATGATCTTGACCTTCGATTCCTTGATCCTCCAGTTTCAGCATGGTGTGATAGTGGCCGTGGATTCCCGGGCAACAGCAGGTGTCTACATTGCTTCTCAGACGGTCAAGAAGGTCATCGAGATTAACCCTTACCTGCTGGGCACCATGGCTGGTGGAGCAGCCGATTGCAGCTTCTGGGAGCGGCTGCTGGCACGGCAGTGTCGCATCTATGAACTCCGCAACAAGGAGCAGATATCAGTGGCTGCTGCCTCGAAGCTGTTGGCCAACATGGTGTATCAGTACAAGGGAATGGGGCTCTCTATGGGTACCATGATCTGTGGCTGGGACAAGCGAGGGCCAGGTGAGGACACCACATTTTTCTGCGGGGGCGGGGGGCTTTCATAAGATTTAAATGTCCTCTCCACTTCCCTGTCTTACTAAATTCTAACCAGATTTAGCCTTTGCGCTATTTCCCTTGATCATGCCCATCCCTATGTTCTGGTGACTCCACAATCCTTGTCTGTATTTACATTAGCATTTGCTGTGGGAAGTGCTATGCAGGTGGTGATAAATCCATTGTGTGATGTTCCTGAATGCAGTTTTTTTTTATCTGGCACCCTGGGCTCCTTTGGGAGAAAGGGCAGGATAAAAAAAATAATGGTGGTTAAGATTACCTTTCTGGAGTCCAGTGTCTTCCTGATCCTGCTTTTTTCACTTAAAACAACCTTCTGAGACTCCCCAACCTTTATAGTTGCATTAGTTTAGGACTAATTAAGGCTGTACCCCCACCTCACATGCTGTCCCAAGTTTTGGGTTGGGTTTTCTGACTGCATTTTGACACTGGGAAAAGGACATGCACTGGTTCTGAATTCTGCTGTGCATCTCAAGTGATATTCTGGCTCCTGCTCTCTCTAGCCCACTTTTGTTTGTTTCTACTTCCTCGGAAAACTATTCTTTATAGGTAAGTGTTCAACTCTGTGGGGAGGTGGAGCCAGTAACATAGGAAACATACTGCTCTGCTAGCTGGATTAAAATATCTGGCAGAAACCTGGATAAATTACTGGAGAAGTGACTCATAATAATCACCCTATTTGCACCATTCATTGAAAGCAGTATCATACCACTTTAAACAGTCATGGCTTCCAAAAGAATCCTGGGAACAGCTGAGAGTTGTTATAAGGCTTATATGCCCCTCACAAGAGCCAGAATTTGCAGAACAGTCAACCTCTCTTCCCTGGGAAGTCTTGAGAGTTGTAGCTCTGTGAGGTGAGTAGGAGCATCCTAACAACATTTAGCACCCTTAACAAACATGGGTTCCCCCAAAGAATCCTGGGAAATGTAGTGTTTAAAATGGTATGATGATGCTTCAAATATATAGGACAGTTGGGGCCAATGTCTCACTTGTAGTCGTAGCTGCAACTTACTTCCCCCCAACAATGCTGCACTTTTACAACCAACTTGCTAGTGGTGAGGTAATCATAGTTTACCAATTAAGTATATTATTTTATATCCCACTTTCTTCCATCTTGAAACTTAAGATGATGCATGTAGGGCTCACAAGGGGTCTCCCATTCAGGCACAGATCAGACCCCGACCTATTTAGCTTCTGCAGGGCTGCTGCTAGAAACTCCTGCCAAGTCTCTGGTTGTGTAAAAATGTGTTTAGAAGCAAGGGCAATTGTGCCTCCAGTTGAATCTGCTAACTAGGGAGGTGATATCTCCAGGTAAAGTGTGCTTGCTACAGCCATTGTTGCTTTGGTACAGCTAATTGCTGTGCCATGCACATGGATTCTACTAAATGTTCCTGTACCTGGTTCCCTCCAGACATTTTAGTCCACAGCTGTGCTGTCTGGGACTGATGGGAGCAGTGGTCCAAGAATTCTGGAGGATACCAGGGGAAGGGTGTGTGTACTAAGTCAGGCATAGGCAACCTTGGCTCTCCAGTTGTTTTGGAACTATAACTCCCATGATCCCTAGCTAAGAGGGCCAGTGGTCAGGGATCGTGGGAGTTGTAGTTCCAAAACATCTGGAGAGCCAAGGTTGTCTATGCCTCTACTAAGTTGACTGGACTTGCATTTGTCAGCAGGAAGATCCCCACAATCCCCACAAAGATTGTTGGTACTCAGTACTTGTTGCCCATGAAGGCCTTCCTCTGGAAGCACTTGGTTGCACTAGCGTAGAATCACAGTGTGGTGAACCTATTTAAAATGGCTTTGTCTACTTGTAATATTTGCATAGCAGACCATTGGGCCAGGTTGGCTGCTCTCCTGAGAAAAAAATCCAAAGAATTTACATGGGCTCTGCACATTTTTAATTTCCTCAATGTTTGCACTGACTAGTCCCTTTGATAAATCCCTTTCTCATATGTTTATTTGTTACAGCCTGTCTTTCCATGTGGAATACCCAATATATGGTTGAGGCTGAGAGAAGCTGCAGTCTTTGGTTCCCCTGAAATCAGTGATACTTTGCATCCAAGTACTGTATGCAAAGGACTGTTTTCCTTTATTCCTCTGACTTAGGCAATCCATGAGGATCTTGTTCCCTATTCTGCATCATATTCTACCCTTTCCATCAGGCTGTGCTCTCAGGGCAACCCCCCCTTCTTTCTAAATCAGTGCCTACAGTTTCAGGATATCCTAAAATACCTCTTCATTTAACATTCCCCAAAGGATTCCGTCCCCCACCTAAGCACTTAAAAGCAAATTCTTCCCAGGGCCACCTTTCCCCTCCAGGTGTTGGACTGCAACTTCCATCATCCCTGACCATAGGCCATAGGCTGATGAGAGTTGGAGACCAGCAACATTTTGAGGGCTACAGGTTCCCTATCTCTGGTATAGGATGCAGGACACATAGCTGTGTGTTGCAGCTCTTTTTATAGAAAAGGAAACCCCAGTGTTTTCATGTGAAGGTATCTGTGTAGCTTGTTCCATCAGGCTAGGAAACTGATCTTGAAGATTACCGTAATCCTTTTGGGTTTTGTCAACTGTCCAGGAAGGCTGATTAGAGCAGGGAATGCTGGGCAGAAGATGCCTGGAGCTGTGGCCAAGTTTATCCTTGAGCTTGGTACAAAATGCATAGCTATAGCTCCTCCTAATAAACGTACCGCCACCTGCAATCTAGCATTCCAGTTGCCACATTTCCTTTGGATGTTGCATAGCCCCATGTTGGGACATGTGCAGCTTCAGGAAGGGCGTGCAAGGCAAACTTTTGTGCTGATACGATAATTGTAATGATTTTGTGAAAAGCCACAGTAACACAAACTTCCCTGCCCTGCCTTTCAGGACTTTATTACGTGGACAGTGAAGGGAACCGCATCTCGGGCAAAGTTTTCTCGGTGGGCTCCGGATCTGTCTACGCCTATGGAGTGATGGACCGTGGCTACTCTAACGATCTCACCGTCGAAGAAGCCTACGATCTGGCCCGTCGCGCCATCTACCAGGCTACATACCGTGATGCCTACTCAGGGGGCACAGTCAACCTCTACCACGTGCGCCAGGATGGCTGGATCCGTGTCTCCAGCGATGACGTGTCCAAACTGCATGAATTGTATAATGACAAAGCCACAGAAACAGTAGCTTGAGATGATGGACTTTGGGAGAAAGCTAGGGTGCTGATTTGGGGTCTCTTAAGGGTTGCTGGCTGGAGGAAGGGCGGGACTCATAGATGCCGCCATCTGGGAAGATGTCTCATGCTTGTAACCCATGTTTCATGTAGTATTTGGGTTTTGTTTTCGTTTTTTTTCCTTGTTCAGAATTAAACTTTTGCTGTCCAAACTGTTTTTTGTCTTCACTTGAAAAACGAGAGTGGGCAAGGGAGATCTTGGCTACTCCAGTCCCGTCAGAGGTGTGTTGTTGGCTTTGGATTCCTGCCAACGGAGGGATGCCTTGGAGGGGCAAACATGCTGGCTGCCTCTGTGGGCGTTAGTGATTGGGCACAGGAGGTGGGAGATAAACGTCTCTTGAAATTCATTGTTCCTAGGCAAGAAAGCAGAAGGTCGGCTGTTCCCACAGGCACTGAAGCATACGTGTCTGCCGATACCAAGGGAGGGAGGAAGTCAAACGATTGTTAAATAATTGCTCCTTTCCCCCATGATAAGCCTGTGTTGCTTCACTTGCATCTTCACACACATTTGATCAAAACGGCCCCTTGCCTTTCCTACGGATCCCACCCCCTCACCCACCCCAAATCTATGCTTGTTGAATGTTGACAGTCGTAGATGATGAAGTGCATGCCAATATTAACCCATGCTGGCCCCCTCGCCAAGCATAGCCATCCCAAATACTTTTATGCACTGTTGCATTCTCTGGTTCCCACCCAATTGACGCGAGCGATGTGTGTGCAGTGCGTAGAACCTAATGTGAACAGAAAAGGTTATTGCCAGCTGCAGGGCAGCAGGAATAGAATGAACAAAGCAGCCAAGATGGAGGCGTAGTTTTGTAGAGAGTTGAAAACAAAATAAACCTTCCTGGGTAAATGGCCTTTCCTTTTCCAAATCTGCCCCCCCCCTGCTTGTTTAGTGGGTGGAGAGGAAGAAAATTAGGGTTACAGTACACTACAAAATGAGTGAGGCATGGGCCAAGGGGTTTCCTGGATTGGGGGGGGGGTACTACAGCTGCAAAGGTTGAGGAAGGGAAGAGCCGGCAAGAAAGATGAACAGAAGGAGGAAGGCAATGAGGTGAAAGCCGTGTGTGCACAGGAGCCAAAGGGAGAGCAAAAACAGAAACAGTTCAGAGTGAAACATAGAAGAAGAAACGAGGGACTAGCAGGAGCATGAGAGGAAGGCTTTGAGAAACAAAATAGCACGCAGAAGTAAAGGGTGGCAAGGATCAAAGGGAAGTGTAAATTGGAGGAATAAAAAACAGCCTGATTGTACATGTCCAGGAAAGGGGGAAATTGGCAGTGCCCAGCTAGTCTAGGTGTCCCCTGCTGGGGCCCTGCTCAGGAATGCGTGTGCAGCTTTGGTGTGTGTTTGTGTGCGTACAGGAGATTGGCCAATCAGGGCAGAAGGGGGGAGCATGGGGGTGTGGCGGTTGGCAGCAGGGTGCACATCCTCCCCCTTTGCACACACACGAATACAAAGAGCTGCACGACCTTCCAGTATCCTTTTCCCAGGGACGTGTGGGATGGAATTGGGGGGTGGGGGTGGGGGGGGAAGGATCTGGGGAGGGATTGAAAAGGGAGGCACCCCAATCCCTTGTTTGGCCTTGCCATGGAAAATATACGCCAAGGGAGAGAGAGGCTTGTATGTGGCAGAATGTGGGAGGGGGGAAAGCAGGAGAGCAGGGATACGCTTGGCAGAAAATATATGTACATGCAGGAACAGTGTAGCTTTGTAGGTTTTTGTACATGGATATAGCGAAGACAAGGAGAAAGAGGTCTATATAATGCTGGGGAATGGATAAGTGAACAGGAAAATGGGTAACACTCAGATAGCCTAGATCATAGATCAGTTTACCCCTCCAAACCCTTTAACTGCTATGGGGCTTTAAAGAATGGGGGTGGGGGGATACCTTTCTTCATTTTATTGTGGATGATGTGAGAATTTTAATGGGAATTAGTAGTGGTCATTAATAACAAGGCAGTTAGTCTGGGTTATTTAACGGCGTGTAAAGTAATGTGATTTGGCTGTGATGCTGTAGAGGTAAATGGTGTTTCAAGAAGAGCGGATAGGAAAATAAGTGGAGAGGTGAGGCTGTGAGTATACTAATTAGGCACACAGGATGTGTGTCTACATGATCAGGCTTGCAGAGGAATAATGCATGCATCTGCGTTGGATTTTTTAATCAAATATACCTTCTCTCGTCTCAATCTAATCATGCTTTTGTTTCTACAAGAGGGTGATTAGAAAAGGCACAGGGGGCTTATTCAATAGCATTTGGGGTGACAAATATGCTAACATGCATTATTAATTCTTTTGTTCACCCTGTCAGGATTGCTGTAAAGCAGTGAAACGGTGAATTTCCTTTGGCCCAATTTTTCATTAGTGACTGGCTGCGGAATCATTTTGGACTTAAATTAACCTGGAATAAAAGGGTCTTCTTCTTCTTCTTTGGTGATCCCTTGTAACTGAGTAAGATTGCCTCCCATGAACATGGTGGAGGCCAGTTCTGGATCCACACATCCTTCCACAGTGGGGACATAGGTTTGTTTCCGGGTGGGAGTAGATCATGGTATGGATTTGCCAAATGTGCCTTCCTCTTAGCACGTTTCTCCCTTTCGTCCTGAGTTCGAGTGTCTTCAAAGCCCATGACACCTTTGGTAAAGGCTGTTCTCTCCCAGTTGTCGGTGTTTATACTGTACTACATTTTTATAAATTTGCCTCGAGAGTCTTTAAACCTCTTTTGTTGCCTGCCAGCATTACGCTTTCTCTTTTTAAGTTCGGAATAGAGTAGTTGCTTTGGAAGACGATAATCAGGCACCCGAACATCAAGACCAGTCCAACGAAGTTGATGTTGAAGAATCATTGCTTCGATACTATTGATCTTTGCTTCTTCCAGTACACTGGCATTAGTTCGCCTGTCTTCCCTGGAATAAAAGAGTACTCAAAGTGTTTATGACCCTGGGGGTGTGCTAGCCCTGACATAGCAGTGGGAACATGGCAGCTAATAAATTGGAGGATCTGTATACTATTTTGTGTGGAAGGGTTGTGTCAGGTGCTTGGGAAGCAGGCGCTGTGAGGCCTGTCAATACCCCCCCCCCAAGTAATAAATTAACCTTCACTTTGAAAGCAAGGGTACCGGTAAATTAAGAAGGGAAAGACTGGCAACGTAAATTTTAAAATTGTCAGTGACACACAAGCCCATTGGGGACAGACAGCTTTGCTAGTCAGGGATACCAGCTGACGGAGGAAGACTTAGGGGGAAAATATTTATCAGATACCCAGTAACTGGGTGGGCAGGGGGGGGCAACAAAACCCAGCAATAAATCCAGGGAGAAACAATATTATTAGAAATTGAAGATTTAAATGTGGTGGGTTTCTTTTTCAAGGCCATGGTGCCCCTGTGTGCCAGGACTTTTGCCAATGGGGCGCAAGTCTTGACATGACCTTGGGCCTGGTCAGCCATTTTGGAAGATACTCCAGTCAAGGCAATTTTTTTGGAAATCATTTATTTTATACGCTGTTGTCGTTTGTGTGTAATTACTGGGTATTTGACGTGTCCTTATATTGGGTTTTAAAACGTAGACGATGACTGGCGCCTTTCGCGGGGCCACGGAAAGGAAAGCCCCTCGGCCACCCAATGTGGGGAAGGCGGCCTTGAAAAGGGACCAGCCTCGCAGACCTCCTCAGAGAGCCCCCTTCTCCCCCGTCCATGTTCATTTTCCCCGCCCCTCGCTCCTATCCCCGGGCCTAGGCGCCACCGTCTGCAACCAATCGGCTCCCTCCTGCTCTTCCGCAATAGCCAATCGGAGAGCGGACGAGGCGGACGGAGCGCTGTTCCGTTCGTACACGACTGCGGCGCTCTTGCTTCTCCTGCCGCTCCCCCCCCTCCCCGGGCGCTGCACACGCGGGATGGAATGCTGGGGAGCGTAGGATTCTAAACCGTTGGGCAGCAGAAGCAAACGAGGAGAAGCCTCGGACACGTTTCCCGCCTTGGGGGTTGCGAATTTTAAATATGCAAAGAGATGCCTTGCATGAACTTTAAAACCACTTTTGAGCATTTGAAATTGGAAAAGGGGAACAGCTTGCTAGGGATGGGGATGGGTAGTTTCTCCTCTCCGCTTTACTTTCCATTATCACCTCAGACTCGGAACCCTCCTCCGTCCCCAGTTACGGGAGATTCAAAAACATTGGTTCTTCGAGGGCTGTTTGCAAGTGCTTTGCAAGAGCTGAATGCTCTGCTGGTTAAAAGCAAACTGCACTGCTGAGGAGGAAAAACAAACGTTGCACAGTGTGAACTACTGAAACCAAGCAGAGCCCCCCCATTTTTTTCTTTTTCTTTTGGCAGGGTCTCAGTGCTTCTACAAAGAAATTGAAAAGAGGTAGCCAAAACCTGAACTGCTAGTTCAGCTCTTGAGTTCATTGCAGGACTTTTGACTGTCAAAATAATCAATAGATATAGACTGTAAAAGCAATAAGATTTACAAGAGGTCAGCTGTGGGTTAATATAGATCCAAATGGACAAGCTGTGCGGCTGGAAGATAGTGCTGAATCCCTCCTAATGTTAATCGCACTGAGCATAAATTTAGATCGGAGTTCACAATCTGATTTATAGTCTGTTGAGTTTCTTTATTCAGGTGGTCTGTGGCATGTCTGCCTTAAAGATAATGATTTTGGATTGTATTTTAATTGCTTCTTTTATTTCTCATATTTATTGAATTATAATTTGAATATTATGGAATCCAAATTGTAATTCAGCTTGATAAAATATAAGAAATAAAAGAACAAAGGAAAATACAGCATCTAGCAAAGGGCATTGCAATTCATCAAGGGGTTAGGGAGTGGGTAGTTTCCGAACCACAGATTTAGACAAACAGTGTCTGAATGCAAATATGAAATGGCCTGCCCTGTTGGGTTTGGCTACAGCAGATCTGTGTACAGAGGTTAGAGCCTAAATCTAAGCAATTTAGGTGATCAGAAGCAGGTAGGTCCAGATGTACTACAACATGACTGTCTGCTCTCCAGTCATACTTTTGGAAATATTTCTTTAATATCTTTCCTCTTGTTTGCTGAGACCCAGCCTTCGGAGCATTGCTATGGGCATACCTCCACTGCAGAGCATTCAAGGCTAGATCCGAAGCTTGCCTTGCCTCCTCCAAGAGAACTAGCTGGGGAACACCAAGAATCCCTCATAAACCTGCATCGTCATGTCATTCAGTGCCACAATTTTGTTCTCCCCTCCCAACACCAAAGAGGCAAAATGCTGCTGCTGTACCTGCAAGCAGGAACCGGGGGCTCAGGCGACTACGCCGTCCCCGCCACCATCTTCATCGAGCACCCCGATCACGGTTACAGGCACTGGGCTAGCGGTACAGTCTTCAGAGCAACTGCTCCATGTTATCTATCAACGTATAGAGAAGGCAGTGGGCCTTGCTGAGGTGGCGCTGAGCCTGGCCAAGGCCAATAATGAAGCCCTGAGGCGGCTGGAGGAGGAAATGGGGACACTGCGCCGAAGGACGGCCCCTGTCCTCAAAGCCAGCCCCTTGAGTGGTCCTGAGGAGCGGCAAGAGGACAATGAAGAGCAGAATGAGGAGGAACAAGAGGCCGAAGGCTTCAGAAGTGGCGTCCAGGTGGTCATTGAAGAGCTGCGGCAGCTGGGAGCGGCAGCAGGGCCACCTGAACACTTGGGTTTCTCGCCTGTGCATCTGGGGCCTGGGGGGCTTGGCGGGGTATGTAGGCTGAAGATTAAGAGTTGCTTTGTCCCTCCCACCTCACAAAATACACACAGTCCCCATGTCCCTCCGGTCAGACACAGATGGGCTCATGAATATTTGATGGCATCTCTCGCCTCCTCTGCCAATGACCTGCTCAGGAGAGATGCATTCTGGGAGCCATGCCAAGCTCTGCTCTGCTGTTGTGGCCTGGGGTTGGGGGGCACTGGCAAGAGCTAAAAGTGTATGTGTATTTGTATATGTGATACCAAAGCTGGTACGGGAGTCAGGCTGGAGCTGTTTGCGATGATTAAGGGGCATTGGCAACATTGTGGTTGGCGGACATTCTAGTGGGTTAGTGTTAGAATGTTTTCATATATATGGTGCTATGAGAAGTGCCTTTGAGCCTTCCGTACCACTTGAGCCAGCTGTGAACTTTTGTTGGTGAAAGATAAAAAGAGGCTTTAAAATTCAGCTATGTGTTTTGGCTATTACACACTTGTGTTTGCAGGCCAATGCGTTTTGTGTGCGTGCGTGAAAACACACAAAAGAAGGTTTGGAGGAACTTTAAAGGATAGTAGAGCAGAGATGAATTAAAGGCCCACAATTTGAGCCAGAGCTCTAGAATTGGAATAGCAGCTGCGATAGGAAGGGTAGCTGCTGTTTGGAATGAAGGATATCATATTAAGTTGTACAAGTTTTTTTTCTTGTTCTCAGGCAGCAGAAGAATCACCCACAGTAGATGTCTCCATTCAAAGGGTCTATGCCGCACCACCTTCCCCCTCTTCTCAGCCTCTGGATGATCCTTCCCTCTCTTGCCCAGAGGTATCCCCTAACAGCATCACCTTGGAGGACAACATGTGCAGGGAGCCACGTTTCTCTTTGGGCTTTGCAAGTCTTCCTTGTAGAAACCGAAGCATGGGACAGAAGAATGCAAGGCGCAAGAGGGACTTGGTGCTCTCGGTTAGTTGCCTTAGATAGCTGCCACATATTGGAGCTTGTGTCTTACACGGAACTTGGCATGGGCCCAGCAGCTTAGACACTGCAAATCTTATTTTAATTAACTTTCTGGGGCATGCTGCTCTGTTTTAATAGCTTGGGGTTTGCAGAGTTACTGTGGAGGGGCACTTATCTCTTTCTGTTTACTCTCCCAGAAACTGGTCCATAATGTCCACAACCACATCACCAATGACAAGAGGTTTGATGGCTCTGAGAGGTGAGCTCTGGGTGGGATTGTCAAATAAGATAAGGAAGAGTAACTGCTAATGAAAGATAACCAACAAGTGTGGCTTCTCTTCTCATTGTGTTGTGGTGGGAGAAGGAAGTTGTATGGATCAAGCTGGTCTTTTCTGCATAGCTAATAGAAGCACAGAACACCTTTATTGATCTGGCAACCCATGTTCCTACTGAAATTAATACTGACATCCTGAATAGTCAGCCTTCATTATGATTATTATCCCTTATTAAGGCACCTTAATAACCTTCAGGTTATTAATGCTTATACTGTATAGGGCCATCTGTTTGCAACATGCTTTATAAACTACAAGAGGAGAGGTCTCTGCCTTAAGGGCTTGTAATATAGAATGCAACACATGGGAGACAACAGGAAGGAGAAGAAGGAGAGAGTCACGGTAAAGATGGGAGAATAATGTGCTTAGGGTTAGTTAGATTATGGTATGAGGACTTGGAGGTTGTGCTGAAGGCATTGCTAAAAACATGGGTTTTGAGGATGGATTTGTTCTAGTCTTTACGTTTCTCCATTCTCTTTCTCTGTCCCGCCACTCCAGCATTAAATCTTCATGGAATATCTCTGTAGTGAAATTCTTGCTGGAGAAACTGAAGCATGAATTGGTATCAAATCACCACAATTACACTGACAAAGAACTAAAAGGTAAGATGAGGGTGAATAAAAACACTTCACTTGTTTCATGTCTGGATTTTATTGTTAGGAAATTTTTACCTGTTGAGTAATCCTTATACACTTTGCTGGTAAATTTTACTTCAGGCCTGAAAATAAATATCTCTCTTGGTGTTCACTCTGGAACTTACTGCTGCTGCTGCTGCTGCTGCTGCTGCTGCTGCTGCTGCTGTTATATTTGTCAGTCACTTTTCTCAGAAAGTGACTAAAGTGACTTATGTTGGAAGCAGTTCAGAATATCCAGTGACAATGTAAAAGCACAGCTATGCACAAACAAGGCAGGATTTGCAAACTCTACCACACTAAAAGAGGCCACAGTGCCACCCTTCAATTTAGGAGCCAAAAATCCCAGGTAAAGATAAAAGTCTTTACCTTCTGGTGACATTGAAATGCTGGCTGTTCATATACACAGACATGCAGACATAAATATCCTCTGGTCACTCAAGTGTGCCCCGGTTCCTGCTTTTCATGCCTGCAATTGCTCTGCCCACGTTTTGTTCTGTTAGGTGCTTGTGTGGCCTACTTTCTAACCAAACGACGTGAGTATCGCAACTCTCTCAATCCCTTCAAAGGACTCAAGGAGAAGGAGGAGAAGAAACTACGAAGTAGGCGCTACCGGGTAAGGGACCAATCCATTATTCCGAGGAAGTATTTCTCCTGTATTATCTCAATGCTACATTATCTACCAAAAAATAGTTTTTTGCCCCTTTTTTTATTTAAGCCCAAATGCATCCAATCAATTCCAGAAATCACACTGAAGTTGAGTAGGAAATGACATTTATATTCTGGTTAGAAACATAAAGAAGCAACACTGTATAAGACAGGTGAAGGAATAAGTTCGGTGCACTAAGAAAGTTCTTAATATTTAGTTGGAATTCTCTTCCTTGAAATTTGAACTGTAGGTATTGTCCTATTCCTTGGAAATTTGCTCTGTCATCTATGTGACAGACTTTCAAATATTTAAAAATGGCTTCTTATGCTCATTGCTCCAGGCTAAACATACCACAACTCCTTCCAAATTTTCATTGCAGGGCTGGTCTCTTAGGCCATTTCATCTCTGCTCAGCACACTCCAGTTGTTGAATGGGATGGTTTGCTTAACAGTGGAACAGACCTGCCTCAGAAGTTGGACTCTTTGTAGAGAATTTCCTGCATTGGCAGGGGGATTGGACTTGGCCCTTCAGATGTTGAACAACAACTTCCCATCAGCCCCAAAAAGCATAGTCTATGGCCATGGATGGTGGAAGTTGTAGTTTAACAACCTCTGGAGGGCCAAAGGTTCCCCACTCATAGATCTTTGGGGTCCTTTCTAACCCTGATTATATAAGGCAGTTAGAACAGGCTACATGTAGTGGGAACTGCTATATATCTTCAGTGAACTATGTGATGTTGAAATTACCTGAAGTAAATAAATGTTCAAACTACTGCAAAGACATTCCATTAGTTTCATCAAGCAGTTTAGGTGTTAAATAACTCAGATTTCCTAATTAATAAGTGCATGTTTGCTCCTCAGCTGTGACTTTCATAACATTTGAGTTCTGACTGTTCTTGGATTCCAGCCGTAACGACATTTCCTCAGACAACACCATTTCATTCCCTTTTTTATAACCTGATCCTAACTAAGAAGTAAATGGCACTGTGTTCAATGGAGCTTACTCCTTAAGGCTGTCATCTTATGTACACTTCTTGAGAATAAGCCCTATGAACTGCAGTGAGACTTACATCTGAGTTAAATATGCCTATGCTTTATGGAAAGTTGCCAAAGGTAACTGGAGACGGTTTACAAAATGTTATTGAAGTTTTAGAAGTGATTTAACTGGTTAAATCCTTAATGAGCAGTGCTATCCTATGTCTGCTTAGAATTCCTATTGACTCCAATAGGGCGTAATCCTGGATAGGTTAGGATTGCAACTGAAATGTCATTTTTAAAGGCTGCAGTCTCATGAACATACATAAGGTAATCCCATTGAAAAAAAATGACTTCTGAATAAATACGCACAGGATTGGTCTGTTAGCAGGGTGAGAGGATTCTCTCAGTCAAAAATAAATTACTTGATCTAAGTTGTTAAACAAGCTACAATTCATTCTAATTAGCTTTCTACCTAGCAGTTCGTTCCTAAGTGTATTTACTCAGACATAAGGCCCATTGAGTTCAATAAGGCTTATTTGCAAGTGTGTGCTTCTAAAACAGCAGCCTAAAAAAGAAAAAGGCAAAAAAAAGCAAGAGGACAAAACCAGGGAACTGGATCATTATGTCTGCATCCCACTTGTTTTCCAATCTCATTTATCAAAGCAGTGCTAGTCTTCCTTTAAAAAGAAAGAAAAATGAAGCCTGCCTCAGAGTAAAGCTTCACTCTCTTCTGAGACCTCCCTGTAGCAGAAGAGACTTTCCTTCACCCAGGGGAGCAGACACTCGGGTGGTGGGGCAAATGAGCCCATCAACCCACAGCTGCCAAGAGGTGTTTGCATTATAAACTGCAGGCCTTGGAGCATGTGTTCTATTTCTGCTGCAGAGATGACTCCCAATCCCTAGCTTGTCAAATGCTGGGCAGAAGAAAGCTCTGATTTTCAGATACATGCCACAGAGCGGGCTCCAGTTTTCAAAAGACACTGGGCAGCAAGCAAGCAAATTCGTAAGGTGGTGGGGGCCTGCAATATGGCAGGCCCGGATAGAGCTGAGTTTTGGAGTCCTCCAACACTGGGGGGGGGGGGACGACAAAATGGGGGCAGAGATATGATAAGGTATGATAGAGGAGTTTGGGGGCAGGGAGAGACATTTGGGAAAGACAGACCAGTGAGGACAGATGGGGTGAGTAATTGCAGGGGCGTAGGCAAAGATGATATTCTTAGAATGACTAATTAGACTTCATTTTGTCTTACCATTAGCTTTTTGCAAATCGTTCAGGGGTGGCGCGTCTGCTGGGCCCTGAAGAGCAGCGTTTGTGGCAAGGTGTGACAGAGGAGCTCATGTCAGATGAGGAAGACAGCCTAAGTGAACCAGGTGTGTGGGTGGCACGCCCCCCACGATTCCGCGCTACCCCTCTCACTCAGCTTTGCTACCGACTTGATGCCAACTCAAAGCATGGCACCAAAGCTAACCGGGTTTATGGGTCGCCCTCTGACCGCCTGCCCTCCGCTGAAGCTCAGCTTTTGCCTTTGCACCTCTACAACCCCCATTTTCAAGAGGAAGGAGCCAGGGCGGGCACACCGCCTAGGCCGCCCAGCCACAAAGGCTTTTGTCCTGACCTCAGCTCATTCGTTGAGATCAAAGTGGAAAAGGATGAGTGACCTGAGAATGCTGATTGTGTTTAATATGGCAGCCAAAAGGAAGACAATGAGAGAATACAGGATCACCACCAGCTGAACTCAGTATCTTCCCGAGGAGGAGGGAAGCAAATTGTCTGCCATGCGCCAGGATGCGTTTGTGGGTTGAGATGCATCTTCGCTCCATAAGGAGCTATTACTTCTAGGTCATGATGGGGAAGAAATGGGGGATAGAGAGGGACACCACTGGAAAATGTAGCCCTTCACAAATATGTGGCTGTTTGGTCTATATATCCAACAGGTTGATGGTGTGAACATGAAGAGTACAATGTTGCAAAGAGAAGTAAGTCTTTTGTGAGCCTTCAAAAGCTCACAAAAATAGGATTTTTTTTGTAAAAACTAACTACATTGTGGACTGGGTGGATCAGAAACTTTGCAGAACCTTTCACAGTGCAAAACTACTCTGTTATACTATTGAGTTAATAAAAGTAAAGGTAAAGGTACCCCTGACCATTAGGTCCAGTCGTGACCGACTCTGGGGTTGTGGCGTTCATCTCGCTTTATTGGCCGAGGGAGCTGGCGTACAGCTTCCAGGTCATGTGGCCAGCATGACAAAGCCGCTTCTGGTAAACCAGAGCAGCACATGGAAACGCTGGATGTGGTACCTATTTATCTACTTGCGCCTGACATGCTTTTGAACTGCTAGGTTAGCAGGAGCTGGAACCGAGCAACGGGAGCTCACCCCGTCGTGGGGATTCAAACCGCCAACCTGATCGGCAAGCCCTAGGCTCTGTGGTTTAACCCACAGCGCCACCCGCGTCCCTATTGAGTTAATAGTAGCGCAGAAAAATGTCTGAGACCTTTTCTGAAATTATGGGGATTGCTCATTGCTTAGTGAAACTGCTTTTGGGACTACAAGAGTTACGAGAGCACTTAGAGCGCCTCTGACTCTTCATTGATAGCAATGCTTTTACATTAGAAACATTTAGTGATATCAAGTTGACTGTTCTCACCTGTATCTGTAAACATTAGGCAGGTGTGTATTTTATTCCTTCATAAACCCCCCTCCTACTCGCAAAGTTCCTATTCCTCCCTCTTATTTGCAGGAAGAGTAAAAATCTTGTGTAGGAATGTGAAGAAGAGCTAAGAAACAACACTCCTGGTTTTTATTATTGCATTCTTGTGATAACTTCCCCTTTGCTAGGTTTCAGGAATAGCTCTCTATTGTCAAACTCCAGGTCCCCTACAACAGGAGAAAAAAAAATATCTCTGGCTTTTACCAGTAGTAAAACACCAGGCTTTTTGTTTTTTTTAAAAAAACATTTGCATATGTTAATTCACATAAATGTACACTAATTAATTTCCAGAGGATTGGCTGTGCTAGAATGTTGCAGCCAAAACAGTAAAGAGTCATTAACACTTCATGCATCTGATGAAGTGGACTCTAGTTCATAAAAGTTTATGCCGCCATGAGTGTGTTAAGGTGCCACGGGACTCATCATTGTTCTTACTAAGTAAAAGTACGTGTTGACTTGCCTGGCTCAAGTTTTTAATAGAATTTGTTTCAAATTATCTATGCGTCAGTCTTACCACTGACCTGTCATTAAACTATGGAACTCGCTCCCACGGGAGGCAGTGATGGCCACCAACTAATATTGGCTGTAAAAGAGGATTGGACAAATTCATGGAGGAGGCTGTTGTTGGCTCTACTAGCCATGATGGCTATGCTCTGCCTCCACAGCTAGAGTCAGTAATGCTTTTGAGGAATGCTCTTCTGCTTGGATTCTGTTTGTGGGCTTCTCACAGACACCTGGCTAGCTGCTGTGAGAACAGGATGCTGGACTAAATGGCCCATTAGCCTGAGCCTACAGGCTCTTCTCATGTTCTTATGTACATGGATGGACTTATGAGAAACATATTTTAGAGGGTGCTGTCAGGTGTGGAGACATTGGGGGTACAAAACAGCCCCCCAAAAGAGGGCCACGGTACCATTCTTATGCCTACTACTATATCAAAAGCATAAACTGGATATTTATTGAGCCATCACTGTCCTCTAGTGGCTTTTTTTAGATAGTACAAAAGGATGGATGGTCCTTTTCCTCTCTGGCTGGGCAGACACCTGTTATCAGTCTTTGTTTGATATAGAAAAAAGCAGTGTTATTATTATGCCTGCTGCAGCCCTCTATTCCTTTCCTTGATGCTCACTCTGTTCCCTGTAACCCATGACCCTGTATCTTGGTTTCTATGACAATCCATCTGTCTCTATTTACAGTGACGAGCAATAATAAGAAACTCCATTCTGACCATAAGAGAATGCATTGAATGAATGGGACAATAGGTCACTAGTTAAGATCAGGTTCCAGTGATGGGAAATAACATTGCCAGGAACATTGGAATGGAGATACGCTGCCACCTAGAGCACAGGGGTAGGTGGACCAAGAGGCAAAATTTTACTGTAGGTATGCCTAAGGCACCTAACACACTTGTAAAACTCCTTTTTAATTGATCTGGGCTAACGGTTGTCCCCTGGCTATGTTTTCCTGGTCCAGATAGAATCTCAGCTCCACAGATGAACACAAACTGAAATCTATAGAGAGGTCTTGCAAAACCTATCAATCAAAAGAAGCTACCAAGGACAGAGACAGTTCAAATAGCAGATGCTAGGCATGGCCATCACCTACGGTAGTCGTATGGGTGGCAACAATACTGAAACAACTGAGTTTTGGGCTGGTTTCACAAGGCCAATTTAAGGTAGTGGGAAAAGTGGACTCCTCCCACTACCTGCTACTACATGTATACACACTTTTTAAAAGCAGTTTCTAGTGTACTGTACACAGTGCTGTACAGTTTTGTAACAAATTCCTTACCAAGCTGAATCTCATAGTGGTTCACATGAGCCCATAAGGACCCCACTCGACCATGGAAAAACAAAAGCTTGCTATAAATCTTTTGTGTGGTCCATTAATAGAATACACCTATTTTACAAACAGGGTAAGCTGAGGCTGAGCTAGTGATTCTCCTAAAGTTTCCCAGGTAATCGGTCTGTGCCAGAGGAAGAACTAAGTCACCTGGTCTCAAGGCTAACACTATATCCTGCCGTGATGACTGGGTACAAAAAGAGCAGACAGGACTCCTGTACCTTTAATAGTTGTAGGAATGCTCTCCCCAAGGAGAGCTGGCCTGGTGCCATTGTTGCATATCTTTACGCAAAAACATTCCTTTTTAATCAGGCCTTTGGCTTTTAACTATCTGTGGCCTTTTTGCACGAGTGGGGATGTTTTAATATGGTTTATTTAGAAAAGGTTGGTATTTGGTTTTTGCTTAAAATATTGTAAGTGGCTTTGAGTTGGTGTGACCTAAAAATGATTAATAAAATTAATAATAATGATAATATTAGGAGAGAGAAATCTTTTGAGTGTAGCTTTCTTCACTTCTGCAGTGCTGTGACATGACCAGATGCCCTGACAAAATCCCACCTTGCAAGTAAACTATTAAAGAGGGAGCCCTTTGTTCTGTTGTCGGTGTGTCACTCCCCAATAAGTCTTGAGGTGCATCTGTGATGCTGGGGACACAGAGAAAGAACATTGGGAGTCGTGCAAAAACAAAAGCATTGGCTGGGAATTTTTATTTCATAAAATTTATACACTGCTTGATTGTAGAAAATACCTTAATGCGGTTTACAAAAAAGATAAAACGATAAAATTATAACTAAAGAAATCTACAACCATAATCTACAGAATGTTAAAACCACAACAGAATAGACTAACTAAAATAAAACTCCTCGCCAGCCCCTCCAGATGTTTACGACTACAACTCCCATCGGCCCCAGCGGGTGAAGGCCTTAAGATTCAGAATGAATATTAAAAGCGCCCAACGAAGGCGGTTTGCAGACACAGACCAATCGGGTTGTAAATAAGCGGACGAGGTCCCGCCCTTTCTGACACCAACCTCCCGCCTTCCTTTTCTTCTCGCCGCTCCTCATTGGCTTCCGGTTTCTAAGGCGCGCCCCAAGTAGGTGGCTCCGCCTCCTCTCGGAACTTTGGCTTTACCGGGCGCGCGGGGGAGACGGTTGGAAGCCCTATTTTGGCCGCGTGCAAATCGAGCCCTCAGGGGCAGAAAGAAAAGGTGGGAATAGGTGAAAGGTTCTCGTGACGTCACTAGCAGAACCCCCACTTTTTCCCCTAAAAAAGAAACGAGCGCGGAATTGGTGGTGGGCATATTGATGTGCCTCGATGTTTACCTCATGCTAATTTTTACTTTTTGCAAAGAAAATGGGCTTTTGGGGTGAGTAGGCGGGGTGTTTGTGGGCTAACACTTTTTTTAAAAAAATCCATATATGGCAAGGTGCACATGCTTTTTGACTGTTTTGCACCAGGCAGGCAGGCAGGCAGACATTCACCTGGTGAAGCTTCCCCTCTTCGTTTTAAAGGGAAACTGCACCAATTGAATTTCTGCCCGCCTAGCAGATTTTTAAGGCCGTGGAGCTTTTCCCACAGGAAGCAATGACCCTCCTGGAAAGAAGCGCCTAAAATCCTATTTATACGCATTGGGAGGACCCATTTCTTTCCTCTGCCATATCTTTGTATGGTGGCAGTGCTGCTGCTGCGGCCTCCTGGGCCTGCCAGTTGAAGACCAGTTGCCTCAAGCACAGGGCTGGAAATGTCGTGTGATGGCAGTGGTGGATCTGTGCAAAGGATGGGATGTTTAGCTTGGTGTGGGCCCATTGCATTCTGGGGCAATGGGATGAAGAGTCTGGTTTTGGGTCAGTGTGATTGGCTGTAGCAGCATTTAGTGATGTCTCCCTCAACTTGTCCTACCCCTTGAGGGAGAGCAAATGGGAAGGACACCTTCCTCGTGCTTACCGTGGGATTAGCAAGAGGAGGACCAATTAACTGGGGTGCCTTAAAGTAGATCTACTTTTGTTGTTGTTTAGTCGTTTAGTCGTGTCCGACTCTTCGTGACCCCATGGACCATAGCACGCCAGGCACTCCTGTCTTGCACTGCCTCCCGCAGTTTGTTCAAACTCATGTTCGTAGCTTCGAGAACACTGTCCAACCATCTTGTCCTCTGACGTCCCCTTCTCCTAGTGCCCTCCATCTTTCCCAACATCAGGGTCTTTTCCAAGGATTCTTCTCTTCTTATGAGGTGGCCAAAGTATTGGAGCCTCAGCTTCACGATCTGTCCTTCCAGGGAGCACTCAGGGCTGATTTCCTTAAGAATGGATAGGTTTGATCTTCTTGCAGTCCATGGGACTCTCAAGAGTCTCCTCCAGCACCACAATTCAAAAGCATCAATTCTCCAGCGATCAGCCTTCTTTATGGTCCAGCTCTCACTTCCATACATCACTACTGGGAAAACCATAGCTTTAACTATATGGACCTTTGTCGGCAAGGTGATGTCTCTGCTTTTTAAGATGCTGTCTAGGTTTGTCATTGCTTTTCTCCCAAGAAGCAGGCGTCTTTTAATTTCGTGACTGCTGCCACCATCTGCAGTGATCAAGGAGCCCAAGAAGGTGAAATCTCTCACTGCCTCCATTTCTTCCCCTTCTATTTGCCAGGAGGTGATGGGACCAGTGGCCATGATCTTGGGTTTTTTTTGATGTTGAGCTTCAGACCATATTTTGCGCTCTCCTCTTTCACCCTCATTAATCTACTTTAGGATCACACACAGATCTACTTTAGGATCACACAATCTCTGTGAAGACGTTCAAGGATGCTTCTTATAGGTTAGCATGACCTAGTATGCTCATTTTCAGATGACACCAAACAGGGAGGGGTAGCCAGTGCCGCTGAAGAGAGAATTGGGATTCAAGGTGACCCTAACAGATTGGAGAGCCAGGCCCAAACTCACAAAGTGAATTTCAATAGAGACAAATTACAGGTTCTGCACTTAGGCAGGAAGAAGCAGCTGCACAAATATAAGATGGGGGACACCTGGCTTACACCTGGAGGAGCTTGTTTTCTCTTGCTTCGGAGATTAGGACCCAAACCAACTTGGTTCAAGTTACAAGAAAGAAGATTCCAACTTGACATCGGGAAGAACTTCCTGATAGTAAGAGCTGTTTTGACAATGGGACTGTCTCCCTCTGGAGGTTGTGGACTCTTCTTCCTTGGAGGTTTTAAAGCAGGGGTTGGACTAGATGAGCCTTGAGGTCCCGTTTAACTCGATAATTATCTGATTCCGTAAGGAGAGAACAAAAAGGGTCTTCCTCAGTTTAGCTCAGAGTGTCAGGTTGGAGTTTGGCATATGTGTGGATCTCCTTTAGGGATTAGCATGACTTCCCTGAAATTGGGGGTGATGGAGGGGAGGAGTTTATGTATTCCTGTGTAGGAAGCTTTGAGTAGATGCCTCCATAGCAGTGCCTATGTATATGTTGGGGCACACTTCCAACAGGCATCTCCTAAAGTTGGCGTGAGACAAACTCATTACCTTCCCTTCCGCTGACACCTTTTACATATCCTTATCTGGCTGGCAGAGGTATGTAGATTCCTTCTTCAGCCAGCACTGATATGCCAGAGACCAGCTGTGCTTCTAGGTTTGCTTGTTGCTGCACAGTAGGGGCTGTTTCTGTATGGCAGCAAGTATATATTTCCCCCGAGGGACCTGTCTATCTTTATGCCTGCTAACAGCTCTCATCTCACCTTTTTCTTTTCTAGCTGATTTTCCCTGGTAAAGGGCCAATGGCATCTGCCTTAGGGACTGTCGGTGTTCAGTTGCTGCGGCAGCCAGGTAACTTCACTGGGGTTATCTGAGGGGAGACTGAGGTGTAAAGCAAATGTGGGGGGCACCTTTAACCCCCCAGATGCTGCTGAACTACAATGCCTACTATCCCTGGCCATTGGCTATGCTTGCCAGAACTGATGGGATTTGTAGTTCAGCAACATCTGGAGGGACAAAAGTTCTCTGCTCCTGGCACAGAGCTTTACTCTCTTTTGCCATTTCCTGTCCCCGCAGGTTGTGGGAGCTGCCTGCCCCCTTGCTCACTCACCGATGAGGACCTGGCTGCCTACCCTGGCTTGGCTAACCTCCTTTTGGGCCTGACCAGCCATATGGACTCCAGTGGGCTCAGTGTACACTTGGCACAACAAATGGAGGAGGTAAGAGCAGGTTGTCTCATCCAGGCTACTCTGTGCTTCATGACCATGCGGCCGTGTTGGACAATAAAAACCGCCAGACTGCAAATCCGACCTCTCATTTTTAGGCGGAAGGGTGTCCCTTCTGGCTCTGCCGTGGTAAGATTCCAGGGTTGATGGCGACAGACGTGAGTCCTGAAAGTGGCAGGGTGTTGACATGCCGACTCTCAGCTGTGCTGTTATGCAAAGTGCCCTCGTACAAATCTATGGTGTAGCTGCATTTGGAATACTGTGCACAGTTTTGGTCGCCTCAGGGCAGATAAACAAAGAAGTATTTCTTCATGCAGTGAATAGTTAAAACTATAGAACTCGCTCCCACAGGGAAGCAATGATGGCTATCAACTTGGACGGCTATGAAAGAGGTTTAGGCAAATTTAGGGAAGAAACAGCTACTGATGGTTACTAGCCATTATGGCAAGGCTCAGTGGCCCATCCCCATGTGACCTGTTTGCCCTGCCCTATATAGAATTCAGCTGCAGCAGATAGGAATCTACTGGTTTGTCGTGACTACTTCATGCCATCGGAACAGAGCCCTACTGTGAAGACTGTGCACTGGTCAGCGTGCACTGATCTACACACATAAAACAAAATCACGCACAGGCGTCTTCCAAAAACCCAACCCAAACCCCAAAAGTCCCATGGAAATCGGCAAATGGTAACGGGGGCAGGATCGTGAAATCTGGAAGCCCCTTGTCATAGACCGGCACATGGGCGGTGGATACAGATTCAGTCGTTCTGACTCAAGGAATGAGGCAGTTGAGCAGCTCGGCAGCTGTATCCATGACTGAGCAGCCCTTTTTAGGATCCACATCACTTGGGAAGACAGGCAAACTAATGCCCATGTACTGGAAGAAGCAAAGATCACCAGTGTTGAAGCAATGATTCTTCAACATCAACTTCATTGGACTGGTCATGTTGTGCAGATGCCTGGTGATCGTCTTCCAAAGCAACTACTCTATTCCGAACTTAAAAATGGAAAGCGTAATGCTGGTGGTCAACAAAAGAGGTTTAAAGACTGTCTCAAGTCAAATCTTTAAAAATGTAGTATAAACACTGAAAACTAGGAAACACTGGCCTGCGAGCGCTCCAGTTGGAGAACAGCCTTTACCAAAGGTGTCATGGGCTTTGATGAAACTCGATCTCAGGACGCAAGGGAGAAACGTGCTAGGAGGAAGGCACACTCGGCAAATCCACACCGTGATCAACTCCCGCCTGGAAACCAATGTCCCCACTGTGGAAGGACGTGTGGATCCAGAATTGGCCTCCACAGTCACTTAGGGACCCATTGTTAAAATCATGTTTATGGAAGACAATCTTACTCGGCTACAAGTGATCACCAAAGAAGAAGAAGAAGAAGAAGAAGAAGAAGAAGAATAGAATTCAGGTTGCATGATTTGGCTTTCCTCTGAGCTGCATTGGTCCTCCTCCATTGCCTAATGTAGGATTTGTACATTAAGACTGTAAGAGTGTGTTTATTTTATTATGAAGGAGGTATCCTCACTGCTGTCTCTCTCTTCTGCCCCCCCCAATGGCCACACATTTCCTCTTTCGTAGGCAAGAAAGGAATTGCAGCGGTGCCGAGGAAACTGGTTGAAATGGGAAGTGGTCCACCGGCTTCTGCAGGAGGCGCTAAGGGAACTGGGAACTGGCCTGTCTCCACGGGACCAAAAAGTAATGCTTGAAGGGAAAAAGTGTGGGGGGGGGAATTGGAGGGTGAGTGAGGGCTGTCAGTAGGAATCTGGAAGTAGGCAGAGCTTTGAGAAAGGCTGGTTAAAGCGTTTGGCAATAAGCATCACTGAAGAAAAATGGTGTGCTTATAGTCGGCTTTTGAAGTGGGTTCCTGGAGCGCTCTAACAAGGCTCAGAAACAGACAGCGAGATCTTGGTTTGTTTGTTTAAGGCATTTACACCGTGCCCTTTAGCCAGAAAGACTCTGGTAGCTTACAGAAATGAGTACTAAGATGATCTTGCCAGTCTACTATCTAAGAAACCCATGACCCATGAGGAAAATGGGATGGAAGAGAGAGGAAAAGAGAAGCAAGCTCAAGCCCATGTTCTTAAACCTACTGTTCTTATAATGAAGTTTTGTCTGTGTAGATTCTGGCCGTTTAGAGGAGCAGGTCAACTCCTGGCTGCTTCTTGTCGGGGAAAGAAACATGGGGTGATAAACGGGAACATCAAGCCTTGAAACAGTGAAATGTGATGGTGTTATGCAAGCTTCAGAGAAAAGCCTTGTGTGTGTGGAAGGTCTGGCGAGGCTGATGAGAGGCTTTGTGTGGGGGGGATTTGCTTCCCTTCCCCCAACCTCTTTCATTCCTGTCCCTCAGTTCCTTGAGGTCCTGGAGCAGCAGCTTTCGGTAGCTGAGCTGAAACGGATGCTTGATCTCGGCCCTTCTCTGCAAGACACACAACCGTCTCTTTTGGGTTTGGAGGCCTCTGATCTACAGGAGCTTCTTCCCCCTAACCAAGTAAGATGGGCATAAGCAGGAGAATTCCCAACAAGTAGACCTGTTGAGAGGCCCAAGCGTAGAGGCCCGATCCTTCGTTTTTAGATCCCATTACGAAACTTATAATTTACTGCAGGAAGAGGGTGTGTTATTCCCCAACTGGCCTTTCCCTCCTGTTCAAGGTAGGCTTAATGGGCATGGTGAAGATCAGGCACCCCCAAACTTGGCCCTCCAGATGTTTTGGGACTCCCATCATCCCTAGCTAACAGGACCAGTGGTCAGGGGTGATGGGAATTGTAGTCCCAAAACATCTGGAGGGGTGAGTTTGGGGGTGCCTGGTGAAGATTCATCTGTAGGGCAGGGGCTAATATATGAGAGATCCTGTCTGTGTCCTGGGCCAACGTGAAACCCCCACCTCCCCCAAAAGGTGCGTCTTTACCAGAAAAAAACATGGCTTAACTTGCCACGTTTCCTCTCAATGAACCCTGGAAATCTTAGCTTAGTAAGGGAGTTCTTAGTGCCTTTGTGAAATTAAAAATGGTGGTATTCCCTCCCACCCCCACAATCCATGTTTTTATCACCAAACTAGGTGTGAGTGAAGCTATTTTTCAAGAAAGAAAGACCTACTAGTCTGGAGTGGTGCATGCTCTAGTTAGTTCCCGCTTGGACTACTGCAATGTGCTCTATGTGGGGCTGCCTTTGAAGGTGACCCAGAAACTACAATTAATCCAGAATGCGACAGCTAGTCCGGTGACTGGGAGTGGCCGTCGGGACCATGTAACACCGGTCCTGAAAGACCTACATTGGCTCCCAGGACTTTTCCGAGCACAATTCAAAGTGTTGGTGCTGACCTTTAAAGCCCTAAAAGGCCTCGGTCCTGTATACCTGAAGGAGTGTCTCCACCCCATCATTTAGCCCGGACACTGAGTCCACCGCCGAGGGCCTTCTGGCAGTTCCCTCGTTGCGAGAAGTGAGGTTACAGGGAACCAGGAAGAGGGCCTTCTCGGTGGCGGCGCCCATCCTGTGGAACACCCTCCCACTGGATGTCAAGGAAATAAACAACTATCTTGACCTTTAGAAGACATCTGAAGGCAGCCCTGTTTAGGGAAATTTTAAATATTTGATATTTTATTGCTTTTTAAATATTCTATTGGGAGCTGCCCAGAGTGGCTGGGGAAACCCAGCCAGATAGGCGGGGTATAAATAATAAATTACAGTCATACCTCGGTTTAAGTACGCTTCGGTTTGAGTACTTTCAGTTTAAGTACTCCGCGGACCTGTCTGGAACGGATTAATCCACTTTCCATTCCTTTCAATGGGAAAGTTCACTTCAGGTTAAGTACGCTTCAGGTTAAGTACGCTTCAGGTTAAGTACAGACTTCCGGAACCAATTGTGTACTTAAGCCGAGGCACCACTGTGTTACTATTAGTAGTAGTAGTATGGTCACTGCATGAGGGGATGGTCCTTTAGGGGCTTTTATCTCCTCTCTCCCTGTTACTTCAGTCGACATGGCTTGCGAGTGTTTGATGTACAGATCCAATTTGCCCAACGCTACCTGAAAGCACTCTTGGAAAAATCCCCGGCGACAGTTAAGCTCATTCACATTTATAGTACCTCTCTTTTCTGCACTTTGCCACAGGAGCTGGAGCAAATGCGAAAACACCTCCCTGCGGAACTGGAGAAACGCCTTAAGTCCAAATGCCTTGCCGTGCTCGGTTACTACCTCCCTGAGAGTGGTGAGATGCCGTTCTTCCCCCTGGGCTGCCTCACAGGAGAGGGTTTCTTGTTCCATCAGGCTTTGCCGAGACATCGGCTCCAGCGGGCGCCTTCTGCCCTTGAGCTGTTTCTGCGCCAGCTGGTCATTATCGGAAGAAGCGTTGCCTAAGTTTGCTTTCCCCCTCTTCCCTCCCTGTCCCCTCTCCCTTGTGTGTCGTGTTTTCTAGTTTGTAGGCCTATGTGCAGCAGGGACCGTTTAGTTTTAATGGATTGTGTGCCAACTGCTCCGGGAGCCTTTTTGGCTGAAGAGTGGGGTACAAATACTTGTAATACAAATAGGGGGGAGCCCCCTGCAGGTGTGTGTGTGGGAAGCCCATGGCAATTCCAGGAGATTTAAGGATGCCTGTTGACCTGACCTCTCTTCTTCTCAGATGGCGCTGGAGACGTTGCACGGGCAGCAATGCTGGGGACCTTGGCAGAGTGCTTGGCTGCAGAGAAGCAGCGTCTGCGAGAAAGCCAGGCTCGGCACCAGGAACTGGTGGGGTTGCTGGAGCAGCAGAAAGCCGCCTATCCCCAGGTAACAGCTGGAGGAGGGAAGTCTGCCAGTGTGTGCTGTGGGCATGCCAGAAGCCTCCGTGCACGCTTTGCCAAGAAAATGGTGCAAATAAGGGGGAAAATTCCTTCAGCTTGCACAGTTTAAAACACATTTTGTGTGTTTGTCGCGGGGAGGATTAAATTGATAACATAGTTAAAAGCAATATTTTCCTTCCTCTCCCTTGTGCTCACCCCCTCTCAAAATTTGCCCCTGAAGGACAGGGGACACCCTGGGACAGATTTTGGGGGGACATGGGGAGAGGAGAGGAAAGCAAAGTCTTGTTGTGTAAGTGGAGCACCTTGTTAAAAAAAATCAGAATGTTTCAATGAGTCCAATATTTTTTCTGAGTATTCCAAAAATGTTGGAGACCACCGACTGCTTTGATTTATTTTTTTTAAGTGCAAAATCAGGGGCGTAGGAAGATAGAGGCGGTAGGGGCAGGCCGCCCCGAGCAGCGGGCTCCAAGGGGCACCATTGCGGGCACCCACCCCTCCCCCGCAATGTGTATCACACCCCTCCGGCAGGCGCGCCCTGCCCCCAGAACGGGTGCCAGCCCCGCCCCCGGTGCCGGAGCATGGAGCTCCGCCACTGTGCAAAATACCCTGTTTCTCTTGAATAAATTGTAACTAGGTAAATATTAAATAACCTGGAAATAAATGTGTTGCTAGCCCTACAGCAAATCTTTAAAATGAATCAATGCCTCTGCCAGATAACATTGCGCTTTATCGTTTCCTAAATATGCATATTTACACCCTGTCTATCAAACAGAGGCACTTCATTTTTGTCTGATGAAAACAAGCCGGACATTTTCATTCACAACTTGCTTCTGCCTGTATACGTCATGACTTAAGTTAGGTCCATTAATTTCAATGCTCTGATCAGGGTTCAGCCCAGCCCAGCCCTATGTCTTTAAAGCTTTGTAAGCCGCCGAGAAAGTGATTAATCGATTAAGCACTAATTTCACTCTCCCATGCGCCGCAGGTCTTGTTACGCTGCTTGGCCATACTGAAACGCTTGGCCCGTGAGCTCCGCCTTAACGCTCAGTCTGAACTCGACTATTTCAACACCCAGTACCTAGAGACCAAGTGCAATGCCATGTTCTTCAAGATACGGTGAGGCCTTGGCTGTGTCTGTTCATGCCAGGTCAGAGATTGCTTGCAAGGCTGGGGATGAAACGAAAGATGGTTTAGATTTCACCCCGTGTCAGAGACCAGGCTGAGGAGTACTGCTCTGATGAGGAATGGTGGGAGCCTCCCCCTCCCCCTGCTCCTGACCAGGACCCTGAAGCTTCCCAGGAGCTGTGGAGCAGTATAGACTTAGAACAGTGGTTTGCTGAGGGGCATAGTTCTAAAGACAAAAGTTGGGAAAAACCGGGGGGTGGACAGCAAAATGAAGAAGAACTAGAAGAGAGAGTCTGAGCTAAACAGACTCTCTCACTGGAAAGTGTCCAGCCTATCAGTCCAAGGTCACGTAGAGCAGATAAGTTGGATACACAAAAAGCACATTGGTTGCGAGATCAGGTTGCAAGGTGCAGAAGTGACTAGGCGGAAAGTGGGTGGAAACCTTAACTGGGAGCACCTTCATTCCGAGAATGGCTGCTTTTTTCTTTTGCTGTGATCATTAAAGACTCTCTGAATGGTAAAGTAAGGTGGCGTCTCTGGGTAGGGTGCGGGGAGAACCCTGCCTGAAAATCCACTGCCGGTCAGTGCAGACAATATGGAGCCTGATTGACCAATGGTCTGACTCGGTGTAAGGCAACTTCCTACACTCACCCAGATCAGATCTATCTGGTGAATATGGTTTAGAGATCCGCCTTGTATCCAACCTGGGGTGTCTGTCATAGGGTAGCAAGTCATTATGTCCCTAAAGGGAGGTTTTCTGTAGTTCCCAAGAGAGAATTAGAATCCAGGAGACGCTTTGAAACTTTGGTTTGCACATAATGCTGGTCGAACTTGCAACAGACCCTTTGAAACGAAGGGACATGACTAACTCGGGTTTGTTAATTTGAGTAGGCCTTTTCTGAGTAGGAAGTTGGGTACAGCTCAGCGGTTCGGAGTGTTGCGGTCATCTGTGAGTGAGGGGCAGAGCAGAAGCCGTACGGCGTTATAGGAAGAGGACTCTAGTGTCTGTCAATCCTGCTCCTCCAAATAATTCTGTCTGCTACAGGCTCGAGGAGCTGAGCATCCTTTTGGACACCTACACACCTGAGAAAGTGGATGTGCATCGGATGATGAGGTAAGAGAGAGAGAGTGAGTTGGAGCGGCCAGTCTTTATTTATGGCCGTAAAGCTAAACACGGAGACTCCCGTGGGTCCCACTGCTGTGGCAGGTGTGAATACAGATAGCAGCTGGAAGGTGATTACCAGCAAATGGTGTTTTGTTGGCAGGCATCTCCCTTTTATTTATTTATTTTTAAAAATCTCTGAGGTACCCTAAGTCACGACGAGTTGTGCTGCAGAGCTTTTGCTGACTTTGCATCTGCACTAGGGGGTAATGCCAAGATCTTATTGAATCACAGAACTGTAGTCTCAGGAGGGACCTAAAGGGTCATCTAGTCCAACCCCTGCAATGCAGGAAACTTGCTTGTTTGTGGTCTCTGTCCAGCCCTACATAGAGAATTGGAGAACTGGGACCAGCAACAAAAATGTTGCTGTTCAGTATTCCATCTGATCCCCTCCATTCTTCCTCCTGGCTGGCTTTCTGTTCATTCTCTTTCTTCCTCCATACCCTACCTCCCAAGGTCAGCCAGTACTCTGAACATTCTTAGTCTTCATTCTAGTTGGGGGTTGTTGTTGTTTTTTTGTACACCTCGGGGTTCCCCAGGCCTGCCAATACAGTACTGTACGTCCCATTTCTCTGTGTGTGTGGTGCCATTTTTGGCTTTGACAAAAGCAATAGTACTCACAGCCTGAGTACCATTATGTTTCTATCCCTCCTTTCCTCCAAGGAGGACAACCCTGTGAGGCAGGCTAGGCTGAGAAGGTAGTCTTTGCGGGTACCCTGGTGCCCGCGGGCACTGGATTGGCAACCATGCTCTAACCAATATGCCATACCAGAAATATAAGGAATGGTCTTTGTTCTTGAGGCTTGGAGGGCACAAGGAGATAACACTGAAGAGGCTTCTTTCAGCTACCTGTGGAGATAGGCCAAAGGCAAGGAAGTACCTTCTCAGTAACACGACTCTAGTCGGACTTTTTTCCAGATGGACAGGAACGGATTTGGAATGAAGCTGGGTGTTGGGTAGCTGCTAGGAGACTAGAAAAGTGTGTCTCTGCATAGATTTTGCAAAAGCTCGTCCTACATACCAGTCCTTCATTCTTCGTTTTTTTTCCCTAGGGACAAACTGCAGACAGCACTAAGCCAAGAGGAGCAAGACCTGGCCACTTCTCGCAAAATCGTCTCCAACTATGAGACACTGGGCCCAGAGTTCGAAGAACTGGTGAAGGAATATGCCCGGCTGCAAGCCATCATTGAGAACAGGCGCTGGGCCCTGAGAGAATTCAGCAAAGACTGAGGCCCTGTTTGGCCACGGACTGGTTGAATATTGATCCGTTTAGTGTGTAACGACTGTTTTGTACAATAAAGTATGGAGGAAAGGCTGGCTGGCTTCACATGTCTCTATTGCTTTCCCTCTAATGGATAGACACATGGGTCCTGCTTTTCTCCCCTGCTGGATTTCTCGCGGTATTTCTCACTAAAACATTAGCAGAGGGACCCAGGTGGCGCTGTGGTTAAACCACTGAGCCTAGGGCTTGCTGATCAGAAGGTCGGCGGCTCGAATCCCTGTGACGGGGTGAGCTCCCGTTGCTCGGTCCCAGCTCCTGCCAACCTAGCAGTTCGAAAGCACGTCAAAATGCAAGTAGATAAATAGGAACCGCTACAGCGGGAAGGTAAACGGCGTTTCCATGTGCTGCTCTGGTTTGCCAGAAGCGGCTTTGTCATGCTGGCCACATGACCTGGAAGCTATACGCTGGCTCCCTCGGCCAATAATGCGAGATGAGCGCGCAACCCCAGAGTCGGTCACGACTGGACCTAATCGTCAGGGGTCCCTTTACCTAAAACATTAGCATTTCCCAGAAGAAAAGGTTGCACTTACATATTCCATAATGACCAGATTTGCACATCGTGTTGGTGAAGTCTGCAAACCTTTTGTTAATTAGAGCAAATGAATCACACCGGCAGTTGTTGTGGTTGTCCCTGTGGCTTTTCCTGGCTTGCTCTTTACCCAAAAGCAAAAAAAAAACCACACACCCTGCAACTGTTTGTCCCCGTGCTTTCTTACTTTGTGAAATGTGCAGATAAGTGGAAGGATGGCTTTTGTGGCTTGGCATCTTGACCAGCTCCCAAGTTCCATCTGCAGCGCATCCTGCTGGAGAAAGAACCTGGAAATACAGCCTTAAACATCTCCAGATACTGTACCCAAAATAAATTGTTCTGCTTCTGTTTGGGCTGTAATTTTAAGCTTCCGTGGGAGCCAGTTGGCTTCAAAGACACGTATAAATATAATATTCAACTGAATTATGAATACAATACATGAATATCTGTCTGTCTATCTATCTATCTATCTATCTATCTATCTATCTATCTATCTATCTATCTATCTATCTATCTGCTTCCAGACCTGTGGATTCCTGTGGTATCTGAAGAAGTGTGCATGCACACGAAAGCTCACACCAATGGCAAACTTAGTTGGTTTCTAAGGTGCTACTGGAAGGAATTTTTCTATTTTATTTTTATTTTGTGGATAGCAGGTTTTCCGGCTATATTTTGAGTTACTAAACAGCCATAAAGTGTGACACACTTGTGAAAAATTTTTAGCAGGCAGAAATTAAAAAGAGACTGCTGTTGGTATAAAGGGATTTAAAAAGAAGACACCTCCAGTATTTTTCAGTATATCTTGGACAACTTCAATTAATTAACTTTGTAATGGTTGCTATTTGTTGCTTGATGTTTTTGATTATTTTTAAAAGCGTTATTGCTTATTGAAGAGGCTAACTTTGATGCATTTAAAAAATACCTCTTGAAGGCGAGAAGAAGGGATGCCTTTTCAATGATGATGTGCTCAGCTACTGCATTATTTAGGAAAAACAAATAAGGGCATTCTGCCAGAAGCCCATATTTAACTGCATAAAAGAAAACCAGCTTCCTATCTTGGTCCCAGTAGTAGCTAAAGGGTTTCTTAGGTTTGCAAGCAAATATTCATTGCTTGGGAATTTAAAATGCAAATATGATGTAAGGAAATATTCAATTGCTTAAGCCCAATGTGAAAAAATAGGACTTTTCCTGATGTATTTAAATATTGCTCAAAGCTAATGGGTTCATATGAAAATATTTTTTTATAATTTGTGGGCAAAGCTTTCTGCCACGTTTGGGCAGGCTTATTTTTTTGCAGATTCCCCCTGCAGTATGAGGCGGAGGCTAGATGTAAAATAACGCCAATGCCTAAATGGCAATAATATTATCTAGTTACAATTTTATAATTCTTTTGTCTTTTTTGGGTGGTGGGGGCAAAATTACGTCCTTTCCGAGCCAGCCAGGAGTCGAACCTAGAATCTTCTGATCCGTAGTCAGACGCGTTATCCATTGCGCCACTGGCCCTTGGACGTTTTGGGAGTTTCACGGCACCTTCCTTATAGAGCACGCTACGGTGGGCGAGCGGGATGAACGACAGCTAAAAGCCTGTGCCGCGATGCATGCCGGGAACTGCAGTCCTCACACGAGCAGAGAGCAAGGCATGCTGATCTTTAGTAAGAACAGCAGGGGAACATAAAAAACCTCAGGCGCCTCTCAACCCAAGAGCATGATGGGAAACTGATTTCTTTCCCCGGACGCCTCATTGAGCTAAAAAGCTGTTTCCCCGCCCCCGGTTTGGAGTCTAATTGGCTCCTCCTCTCATTCCTGCCCGGGAACGGCCTCCTGCGATTGGCTGGACCTTTTATTATTATTTTTTCCCCTCCGAGGACGTCCGCTGATTGGCCAGGACGACGAAGTGGGCGCGGCTGCCGGGCTCCCGGCTCCTTGTGTGGCGGGACATGGCGGCGAGCGCAGCGGCGGCGATGGCGGCGGCAGCAGTGGGGCCGGGGGCGGCGGCGGCGCGCGTCTCCTGCGGGAGGGACTTGAGCTGCGTCCCGGAAGTGGCGGGCACCCTCGGAGCGGTCGCCAGGCAGGGGTGAGAGGGACCACGTGGTCCTCTGCTGACCCTTGACCCCTCCCTTAAGTGTGCCATGGTGACCCCTGACCTCTACCTGCGGGTCACCTGGGACCATCCTGGGCTGAGGGCTGGTTGGGTTTGCTTTGCTTTATTTTTTTAATGCCTTCCCATTTACTCAGGATTCCTGGGGTGACCTCTGACCCCAGGGGAGGTCATGCCACCTGACCCTTGACCTCAGAGAATGCAAAGGTGCTGCCTCTGTGTGGCTTCAACAGCTTCCCAGCAGGCAGAGACTCCCCTACCATAAAAGATCGTAGAATGGTAGAGTTGGAAGGGACCCCCAAGAGTCATCTAGTCCAACCCCCTGCAGCACAGGAATCTCATCAAGCATCCATGACAGGTGGCCATCCTGCCTCAGCTTATAAACCTCCAGTGAAGGAAAGTCCACCTCCACCCGAGGGAGACCGTTCCACTTTTGAACAGATAGATTGAGGGGGATTAACGTCTCCGCTTCATAGATCAGGACAATGGAACCTTTGGCATTCCAGATCTTGCTGGCCTACAACTTTTGTAACCCAGTCAAGGGGTTGGCCGCCATGGCTGGGGCTGACAAAACTGGAGTCTATAACGGCATCTGGACGTAGAGCAGGCATCCCCAAACTTCGGCCCTCCAGATGTTTTGGACTACAATTCCCATCTTCCCCAACCACTGGTCCTGTTAGGATCATGGGAGTTGTAGGCCAAAACATCCTAAAGGCCACAGTTTGGGGATGCCTGATGTAGGGTGTGGTGGCAACTCTGCTTGATTTCTGCTGTTAAGCTCACTGATGAGTGAAGCAGGTAGCACAATGGGACACTCTGGCTGTTTGAGCTCACCCAGGAATGGCCATGGGCAGGATTCCTGCAGTGCAGGGGGTTGGGCCAGATGACCCTTAGGGTCCCGTCCAACTCTATGATTCATTGCGGAAACACTTAAACTGAGTTTCCTCACCCTCATCCTCGCTTGGGAAGTAGCTTGTAACCACCTAGCCAGCCATGAACTTGGATATCATCTGGGTGAGTTGCTGTGTTTAGACACTACGTTCTAGCTTTGTAGTGACATCCTTCACCGTATATATTTTGTAGCTCTAAAAAATTAGATTCAGTCTTTGTACTGTATATTGTAAGATTTCTTCTCAGTCAAATTCCTGTAGTCACAAACCCGCAGAGCTGTAGGTGAACCCTGTGACTGTTGTTAGTGGATATTGATGACCTTGGAGGAGAAAAGAAATTAACTTTTCCAACAAGTGAGAGTTTCCCCCAGTTCTTGCTCAAGCTTCAATTCTGTCTCAAGGGATTCTGTAGAAAAAAACTCAACAATTCACTGGAGACAGTGTTGATTATCACCACTATAAAGATAACATCATCCCCAAAAAGAAAAGAAATGGGGAAGGGATGTTGGCATAAGCTGTACAACCGTATTAAAATTTTAATCCACTAGTTAATCATTTTAATCCATTAATTAATAAACTTAGAAAAACTACAGGCAGCTTATCTTTTTTTATAAAAGCATTTGCTATTCTATCTTTCAATTAGTAGAGATGCTGAAGGTGCTTACATTCTGATTGGCAGGTTAAAAACAAAAACAAAAAAACCCATGAAATAATCAGCGATAAAAGAGAGAAGAGGCAGTAGGTAGCACATGAACTAACATATCAGGGAGGTTAAATTTAATTGCCTGGGCGACCAAGTGGGAAATAAATGGGGTTGCACAACAATCAAATGCCAACAGAGCGAGTGGCTCAATCTGCACTATACGTTAAAGCAATATCATGCCAGTTCAAACAGACATAGCTTCCTCCAGAGATCCCTGAGAAAAAGGATAGATTTCTTAAAGCACTCAGGGAAATGAAGCTCTTTGAGAGGAGTAGGGAACACCTGACAATTCTCAGCACCCTTAGCAAACTGTAGCATGATACTGTTTTAAATGTCTAGAAAATATGGGGTCTGTATGTTAAGATGCGCTCCCTGGAAGGACAGATCGTGAAGCTGAGGCTCCAATACTTTAGCCACCTCATGAGAAGAGAAGAATCCTTGGAAAAGACCCTGATGTTGGGAAAGATTGAGGGCACTAGGAGAAGGGGACGTCAGAGGACAAGGTGGTTGGACAGTGTTCTCAAAGCTACGAACATGAGTTTGACCAAACTGCGGGAGGCAGTGCAAGACAGGAGTGCCTGGCGTGCTATGGTCCATGGGGTCACGAAGAGTCGGACACGACTAAACGACTAAACAACAACAATGTTAAGATGCGACTCCAGACACATCCACAGAGAAGGTTCTTTTCTGCATCCCAACCAAACACATCTCAGGTGCTGGTGGGATGCAGTGTTGTCATTTTAACTCGCGGTACCAGGATCTTAACTTCACAATTTCCTTTCTCCTCACCCTATAGGTTTGATTTCCTTTGCATGCCCATTTTCCACCCTCGCTACAAGAGGGAGTTTTTCCAGGAGCCAGCTAAAAACCGACCGGGACCCCAGACACGCTCTGACCTCTTGCTCTCGGGGAGAGGTGAGAACTTGGGAGCCCAGATTGCTTGCTGTTGCTTTCTCTGTCTATAAAAGACAGGGCGGGAAGTAATGGATTTGTTCACTTGTTAAAATGTAGTGATATTCTCAAGGGCGTGGTATAGGAAAGCCGCTTTGGTTTATTTTTTATTTTGGTGCGCGCGCACACACACACACACACACTTACTTGATGAATGACCTCTATGCAGTTTACAGGAAACAAAGTTTAAAAGAAAGGGACAAAATTGCAGTAAAAAACACAGCAATTGAAGTACAGTGGAACCTCGGTTTATGAACACCTCGGTTTATGAATTTTCAGTTTATGAACACCGCAGACCCATCTGGAACGGATTAATTCATTTTCCATTACTTTCAATGGGAAAGTTCGCTTCAGTTTATGAACGCTTCAGTTTATGAACAGACTTCCGGAACCAATTACACCCATGCTTCAAGTTACAGGTAGGTAGCCGTGTTGGTCTGAGTCGAAGCAAAATTCCTTCAGTAGCACCTTAAAGACCAACTAAGTTTATAAACTTAGTTGGTCTTTAAGTTGCTACTGAAGGAATTTTCTTATTTTGCTTCGACTCAGACCAACACGGCTACCTACCTGTAACAGGTATCTGAAGAAGTGTGCATGCACACGAAAGCTCATACCAAAATATAAACTTAGTTGGTCTTTAAGGTGCTACCCATGCTTCAGTTTATGAACGCTTCAGTTTAAGTACTCCGCGGACCCATCTGGAACGGATTAATCCACTTTCCATTACTTTCAATGGGAAAGTTCGCTTCAGTTTATGAACGCTTCAGTTTAAGTACCCCGCGGACCGTCTGGAACAGATTAATCCACTTTCCATTACTTTCAATGGGAAAGTTCGCTTCAGTTTATGAACGCTTCAGTTTATGAACAGACTTCCGGAACCAATTGTGTTCATAAACCGAGGTACCACTGTATGTCCATCTCTCTCCAGTGATTGCCAGTTCAGACAAATGTTTTCCACTACAAATGCTGGAAGGTATTCAGGTCAGGATTTGGACCAAAAAATGGGGAGGGGAGATAATTCCTTAGTAGGAGGAGGTCACTGAGTACTTGTTACTGTGTGACCCATGAGTAGTAAAAGGGTGTTTGTTTGTTTTTTTTAAAAAAAAGCTTTCATTTGATTTTAAAGGGCAAGCTGCATTCTCATTGTGGCTATTGGCTCTGAACAAGCTGCCTGTCCCTCCCCAAATGAACATTCTCCTTTACATCCTGCTTCCTTGCAGACTGGAACACCCTGATTGTGGGCAAACTGTCCCCATGGATCCGGGCAGATTCCAATGTGGAAAAGGTTCGCAGGAATTCTGAGGCGGTGAGTGAGCTTGGCAACGAAGGGTTGGGAGGTGTTTCTGGGCTGGTCTGCGAAGGTTTGCGTGCAGTGCTTGGGAGAGGGGGAAACTGTCCACCAAGACTTGCTAGACTCAAAACTCCGTCTTGGCCACCGTTTCAGAAGTGGCCAGCCAGATCATAAGCAAGATTTGTCTATTAAAATCTCTGCAAATTCCATTTATTGTTGACGTGCCGAATAAACATTTCAACAGAGATGATGGTCTGTGTGCTCCTGGCATATGGAAATTGGAGGTATCTTGCATGAGAACGTCTGGTCCTAGCCATCCTAACTAATGTCCTCTGAAATATAAATTAGAAGGAGCTTCCTTTTTTTGACCAGGTACGTGTAACTGGTCAGTAGCTTAAGGACCGCCTCTCCCCATACAAACCGACCCGACCCTGCACTTGTCATCGGAGGCCCTTCACTATGTCCCCACCCTCCCAGAGCGTTTCAGAGGGTGGCAGCAAGAGAATGGGCCTTTTCTGTGATGGTTCCCCAATTATGGAAAGCTCTCCCCAGAGAGGCTCGCCTGGTACCATCGTTACATATCTTTAGGCACCAGGCAAAAACTTTTCTCTTTACTCAGGTCTATGGCTATTGAATAATCTATGACCTGTAAAATTGTGGGGGATAAGACTGTTATGATGATTTTATTATTAGGCTGTACGTTGGTATGCTTTTTACTATGTTTTTATTATGTTTTTGTCATTGATGTTCTGTAATGTGTTTATAATATTGTACGCTACCCTAGCATCGTTTGATAAAGGGCGGCATATAAATTGAATTAATGATAATAATGCCAGTGGCTGTCATGACATCTGTGGCACTGAATTCTGTAAATTACTTGTGCATTGCATAAAGAGACAGAACTTTGGTCGTTCTAGCGCAGCATCAGCTACTCTGATTGGTGGAAACTCTCCAGGGACTCTTTCCAGGCCTGCTACCTGATATTCTTTTAGCTAGAGATTCTGAGGATTGAACCCTGAGCCACTAAGCCAGGAGTAGCCAATACGGTACACTCTAGACCAGGGGTACACAACCTGCTACCCTCCAGCCAGTGATCAGGGATGATGGGAGTTGTAGTCCAGAAACATCTGGAGGGCCGCAAGTTGTGCCTCCCTGCTCTAAGATGCTGTTGGACTTCAACTATTATCATACCCGGCATGTGTGGTGTGACCAATGGTTAGAGATGATGGGAGTTGTAGTCCAACAAAATCTTGAGGGAGCCATCTTAGCTGCTGGCCATTTCCAATAGTTCTTCCTTTTCTTTTGTCCTGAACCTCTCATTGGCTCGTTTCCTTGTATCGCTTGGAGTTGTTGTGGAGGGAAAATGAGGTTTCCTTTCTTTTATTGCATTGCCCTTTCAAAGACAAAACACCAGCCATTCTAAACCTTCCTCCAGTTGTGCTGCATATGCTTTCAAGTTTGATTTTGGCAATAACTTTACATGCTATTCTATGCTTTCTCTGTCCTCCGCAGGCCATGTTACAGGAGCTGAATTTTGGGGCATACTTGGGACTCCCAGCGTTCCTGCTGCCCCTGAAGCAGGCCGACAACCCCAACTTGGCCCGCGTTCTGTGTAACCACATCAATACAGGGCATCACACTTCCATGGTAAGGCCATCAAATACGTCCCCCCTTCTGCCATTATATCCACAGTACACCTGCAGAAACCTCACCGCATCCCTCTGACATGCTGTTTTGTTTGTTGGTACAACAATTGAAAAAAATAAAAGAAAAAATAAATGCCATTCAGACTAAGATTGAACCTAAATTGAATTTAATGGAAGATTATTATAAATGGAAGATAAAAGTTGTGTGATATGATACAATAAGGTGAATACATAGATTACAGAGAGAATAATCGGAAGTCAGTTAAAAGAAGATATAAATGAATGACTTTACTTTTTCTAATTTTTGTTGTTTTTATTCTTGTTTTTTTTTTGTGACTGCGTTTTTGGTTATATGATTGGATCTTCAGAATGTATTGTTCTTTTTGTCTGTAAAAGTGTGTGCGCCTGTTGAGTGTTTATGTTTTTAAAGAGAGAAATTAATAAAGTATTTAAAAAATAAAGAAAAAATAAATGCCATTCAAAGCAATGAAGCACAATACAAAACAACAACATCATCAACAACAACAACAACATTTATATGCTGCCTTATCTGGCTGGGTTGTCCCAACCACAATCTGGCTGGCTTCCAACAGAATATTAAGAATCACAATAAAACATCAATTAAAAACTTCCCTATATAGGGCTGCCTTCAGGTGCCTTCTAAAATTCAGCTTCCAAAATGAAAACCCTAATTTACCTTTCATTGGAATTAATCTTTCATCAGAAGCTGATGGAGGTTTTAATGCAGAGGTTGGGTGGACATCCACTAGGGATTCTTTCTCTCTGATTCCTGCATTGCTGGGGGGGGTTGGACTAGATGACCCCTGGGGGTTCCTTCCAACCCCACGATTCTCTGATTCTGTCAGTATGCTCAGGTCAGTGTTGAAGATAAAGCCCGACCAACCCTATCCTTCCTGCCTCATGCATGTGATCATTTCTCCCCCTCTCTCTTCCCCCCTCCCCCTCCCCCAAATCTAGTTCTGGATGCGCGTCCCACTGCTGGACCCTGAGGACTTGCGGGACGACGTTATCGAGAATGAGGCAGTGCAGGAGGTAGAGGATGAGTCTGCAGGCGAGGAGAAGACCTGGCAGTGGTGAGTGGCTGTCAGCCGGCATCTGGGCAGATGTTGGGAAGGTAGAGCCAGTTTGCTACTGAATAAGAACAGTGTGCAAGTCACACTTCTGAAGCTGAGGTTTTGCTTGTTTGTTTTATTTTCATTTTAACCGCTCTGAGATCTATGGATGAAGGGCGGTATACAAATTTATTTTTATTTTTAAAAAACTATTAATCTCTTCCTATGAAACCTCTTGAAATGACTTGGCAAATAAATACATAATTTCATATATGAAAACAGTTGAGACAATCACATACCTAAATAAACATGTATATAAACAATTGCAAAGAGGTCCTTTTTCACCTAGATTCAGCCCAGTACTTAAGGCAGGAGTAAGATGGTTTCCATAACCCCGTATTCATTTATCCCAAACTGGGCAAGAAGTGAATCAAGGGGTCAACCGTGCTAGAGATTGTCGTCTCTCTTCAAAAGCAGGGGCGGAATCCAGATTTGTTCTTGGAACTCTTGTTATGCTGCTGAAGAACTAGATCAGGCATTCCCAAACTTCGGCCCTCCAGATGTTTTGGACTACAGTTCCCATCATCCCTGACCACTGGTCCTGCTAGCTAGGGATCATGGGAGTTGTAGGCCAAAACATCTGGAGGGCTGCAGTTTGGGGGTGCCTGAACTAGATAATCGTGTTCTTTTTTCTTTTTTCTTTAATGTTTCGACCCTTCGATACCGGCTGTTTCAATTCGTGTGGCCATTTGTGGTAAAGTGGGGCTGCCCTTTTGGCTCCCCTCTCCCGAGACTCAACACCTGAGTCTTCTGACTCACCTCCTGAACACATCAGTTGCTCCGCTAGTTGCGTAAACAAGTCCTGAGAGAGGAATGGAGGGAGGGGAAGAGGACGATGCAGGTCAGAGGAAGAGACAAGAGATGCCAGTCTTCCCATGGGGCCACATTTCTTGTTTCTCCAGGTGGCACAATTTCCGGACGCTGTGTGACTACAACAAGCGTGTTGCCGTGGGTGAGTGCTGCTGGGCCGAGACGGGGGGGGCACCCCCAGAGGGAGGGAGGCTTGCACCCCTTGGCACCCTCGAGGTGCAGAGACGGGTGCCTCTTCTCTTCCTTTGACGCCTTTTTATGCCTTCTCCCCAGCGCTGGAGGTGGGCCCCGACCTGCCGTCCAATCACGTCATTGACCGCTGGCTGGGGGAGCCAATCAAAGCGGCTATACTGCCCACCAACATCTTCCTGACCAATAAGAAAGGCTTCCCTGTCCTCTCCAAGATGCATCAGCGCCTGGTCTTCCGCCTGCTGAAGGTCAGCTTCCCCCTTTTCTACCTTGAGAACAGGACGCTGGGCTGGATGGGCCATTGGCCTGATCCAGCAGCCTCTTGCGTTCTTACCTGCTTCTTTCCATCACTGGAACCCTGAGTTAATCGCCTGTGTGAAGGGCTACCTGTCTAAATTCTTCTCTACCTTTCCCTGTTGGAAAGAGCACAGCACCGTCCTCTCTAGGGCGCCATTTTCTGCAACAAAGCCATTTCCCGATGTCGGGAGAGAGCCTCGTTTTTTGCGAGGGCACACAAGAAGTGAAGGGCGGGGGGAATTAGCAGCAGAGAATTCTGAGCTACGGCCCCACGTGATTTTGCTAAATTAAATCCTCTTGAAGAGAAAACGTTAGCTCTACGTGTGAAAAGATGTATGACTAGAACAGGTGCCTGGCAGGTAATTCCTGAGGGACTTGCAGTCTGTGCGGTTGAAGCAGGCGTTTGGGAGATCTAGCGAAGCCAAAATAACCTGCAGTTGAAATAATCTTACATTATTTGCCTGCTTGTTCCCGCCTCCATCCCTCTCCTTCCCCTGTTTCTGTGGGTCTGTTTTTAGATCTGGGGCGCGATCATCCAGCATGTGGGCCTAATCCAGGCCTCCCTGCTCCACGTTAGATGTAATGTCAGGTGCGGGGCTGATAAAAGTTGAGCTTGAGTGATTTGCAGAGCCTGCAAAGCCTATTGTATGGCACTTCCCAAGAGCCGGATGGTTGCTAGGCATTTGAGAAGTGCTGCGCACGGGACTTTGACAGGTGTCAGTCACCTATCAAATTATTCATAGGCAGGTTTTGCAAAGGGGAGATGAGGAAGTGGCCCGCCAGGCCAGGAAGGTTCCCCGCAGCATCATGTACACAAAGAATAATTTGCAGAGCGATGGGTCACCAGGGCGGGTGAGCGAATATTTTAGTATGGGCCATAAGCCAGGATGGTGTAGGGGTCAGACTGTTGGACCTAAGATACAGGAGATCAGGGTTCAAATCCCCACTCGGCCATGAAGCTTGCTGGGTGACCTTGGGTCTATCGCAGTCTGTCAGCCTGACCTACTTTGCAGGGTTGTTGTGAGGATAAAGGAGGGAGGTAGAGAACCCTGTTCACCACTTTGAGCTCCTTGGGGAAAGGCTGGGTGTAAAGAAATAAACTTGGACCTTCCATTCCCTTCCCCCAGCTTGAGGTGCAGTTCATCATCACAGGTTCCCACCACCATCCGGAAAAGGAGTTCTGCTCCTACCTGCAGTACCTGGAGTACCTGAGCCAGAACCGCCCTCCTCCTTCTGCCTATGAGCTCTTTGCAAAGGGCTATGAAGACTATCTCCAGTCCCCGCTGCAGGTGAGTCTCCTGGGCTCAAGGTCCTCTCCAGCTCTTAAAAATACGCAAGTTGCTCCCCCTCAGCCTTCATTCCCCACCTCTGAAATTTGACCCCCCCTTGGATGTGTTATAAGCATCAGATCAAAGATGTTGCAAAGAGGACTGCCATGTGTTTTGGCTGAATTCCACCATCCTGGTACAAAACCCGCAGTGAGGAAGCCTGCACATATTCTGCGTTGGTGTAACTTGCTTGGCTACGGTTTTCCAAGCGCCTTCTTTCCTGGTTGGTCGGCGCCCTTCCCAAATCGCACTGGGGGGGGGGCAGGACAGGGAGCAGTTAAGACTGCCTCCTTTCCCCCAGCCTGTAGAGGCAAAGGAGCAGGGGGGGCCCTCCCTGTCGGGCTGCCCCCTGCCAACGTCGCCTTTCGCACTCGCCTCTTCCTCATCTGACTTCCACCACAGCCAGGATTGTAGCCCTGGTTGTTGTTGGACTAAAATAGTCTGGTCTATCTCTGGATGCTTTAAGGATGCTAATAAATTATGATGGTGATGCCTTAGTTAAGATTCCTGCGTTGCAGGGGTTGGACTGGAATTCCCTCGGGGTCCCTTCCAGCTATATCGGGCACCCCCCAAACTGCGGCCCTCCAGATGTTTTGGCCTACAACTCCCATGATCCCTAGCTAACAGGACCAGTGGTCAGGGATGATGGGAATTGTAGTCCAAAACACCTGGAGGGCCAAAGTTTGGGGGTGCCTGAGCTATATGATTCTGTGATCTTCCCATTTGACCTTTTCCTTGGTGTGTCTTTTTCATCCGCCCCTCTCCTTACCCACAATGCTGGAAGTCTTGCTCCCTAACACACACCCGGCCCCTTTGTTTGCTGTGTTGCCCACACTGGGTGTGAAGCCTTTCTCCTTGTGGTGCTTCTCCCCCTGCAGCCCCTGATGGACAACCTGGAATCCCAGACCTATGAGGTGTTTGAGAAGGACCCTATCAAGTACTCCCAGTACCAACAGGTTGGTGCGTGGCGGAGAAAAGGTGTGGGAGGGAGGTTGGAGCTATGAGAGAGGGGCAAGAAGTGGGGAGGGGAAAAGAGTGCAGGGGAGGGGTACGTGGGGAGGAGCATAGGCCAAATATTTGTGATTGGGTGGAACACGGAAGCCGGTTGGAGCACTGAAGGGCCAACATTTTGTGGGAAGGAGGCGAAACTAGAGGGAAGGGTAGCTAATTGGCCTTCCTGGTGTTGTTGGACTCCAACTCTCCTATCAGCCTCAGCTGATGGCAAATAGTCAGGGATGATGGGAGTTGTAGTTTAGCAGGACCTGGAGGACACCACATTCGGGTTAGAGAGTAGAGGCCTTATAACAGGCATCCCCAAACTGTGGCCCTCCAGATGTTTTGGCCTACAACTCCCATGATCCCTAGCTAACAGGACCAGTGGTCAGGGAAGATGGGAATTGTAGTCCAAAACATCTGGAGGGCCGAAGTTTGGGGATGTCTGCCTTATAAGGAAGGTGTTTTGTGAAGGGGAGATTGAAGTGGGAACATTATCAGCTAGTTCTCAATGGCGGGGAGAGGAACGGACTTTTACAGACACACTCAAAAGCCCATTATTCTCCCTCCCATCAGGCGATATACAAGTACCTGCTAGACCGTGTGCCTGAGGAGGAGAAAGAAACTAACGTTCAGTGAGTAAGAATCCCAACGATGAGCCGGGTTGGCCTCATTTGACCGCCTTTGCAGAGAATGCTGGGAAATGGGTGTGGGAGGCACATTTTGGGCGCTTTTTAGCCAGCCGTTTATTGCCATGTTATATTTCTTTATGAAAACATTTCTATATTGGTATGTCGTTATAGGTAACATATATGTGTGTGTGTGTGTGTGTGTGTGTCAAAGCTGTTTACAGCAATAAAAACATATAACCGTACAATAAAAACGTATTAAAAGGTTAATAACAAACAGTGGTTAACCGTTGTGGAAGGACGTATTTCCAATTGCCTGGAGGAATAGAAAAGTTTCAGCAGGCTCGGTAGTAAATGAGCAGACAGGGAAGCTTTGGTAATATACTATTTCAGTTCTGTTCAGCTTGTGGTGCCACCTTAGTGGGGATGAAACTCTTGTTCGGCACCACCTGCCCTATTTTCCTTTCAGAAATTATAAGTTGAAAAGGGCCCTCTCCCTGTTTCTTCGTACTCGGCTTGAACTCCCAGATCCTCTAATCTGCACAGTGTCTTTCAAGCCGTCCCCCACCCGCAGGAGCAACAAATTTACTGCCGGCTCTTCCAAGTAAAGCTTGACATCAAAACTACCACAGTGTGCACCCAGAGAAACACACTGTTTGATGATGCTTTCTCCTTTTTTGACTCTGCCTTGCCCCGAGCGCAGGCTCCAGCAGTTCCTTGCAGCGCATTAAAAATAAATAAAGAGGAATGAACCGTTCGGAAGTAGGGTTTCTCATTTTTAAGAAAAAATTGGCACTCCTTCAATTTTAACTCTTCCCTCGCTGAGAAGACTGTGTTCGGGAGCGCTGTGCCCGTTTCCTGCACACACTTAAATTGGGAGCGAACACCATTGAACCCTGCATGACCGCTCCTGAGGAGTAAAGGTCAAAAATCCAACTGCGTGCGTCGGTTAAAATGAAGTAGCCCGACTTGGGTTCGAATGTGGCCTAGCGGGAATTGGCGTAACTCCAGAAACGGAGCACAGATAGTGGCCTTCCCACACAAGATGTCGGTGGGCCTTGAGTTTTATTGTGCTTTCGGGGTCTGCGCCAACGCCTCTTTCCAGCTGGTCAGCCATCTTGGAGAATAAGCTGCTCAGTTGTTGCCTGTTACTTTAGCACCCCAGTCAGCCTCTTCTCCCTCTTCTCCCTTCTCTCCTTCCCCAACCGCCCAGGGTGGTGATGGTGCTGGGGGCAGGACGGGGCCCCCTTGTGAATGCCTCCCTCCGCGCTGCGCGACAGGCTGACAGGCACATCAAGATTTACGCCGTGGAGAAAAACCCCAATGCTGTGGTGACGTAAGTACTTCAGCCGCCGCCCCCCCCCCCCGGTGAAATGGAAAAGAAATGTTTTGTGCTCACTCTTCTGAGAGGAGAGCAGGTGAAACCCACACAGGCCCCCGTACTGGCTGTGACGAAAAGGAAACCGGAAAACTGCAGGATTTGGGAAGGTTTACAGGAGCAGGGCTCTGCTCTTCACCCTGCACAAACTAACAAATTGAAAGATAACTTTTTTTTTTTTACAATAGTTGGGCGGTAACTTACTTCAGTAAGTACCCCACAGCCCATTGCATCTATTACCTGAGGCAAATGCTCCAAAACAGGAACCGAGATGGGAGATAACGCAGGAAACCGTAATCTAGAATGTTTTGCTGTCTGCAGATTAACAGATAGTTTTAACGTGCAGATTTTGCTCTCTGGCACCCACCCCCTTCTTTGTTGTTGTTTCATAACTGGGGAAGAGAAAATGCCTTCTGAACGAGGGAGGGCTTGCGTTTCCTCTCCGTCCCCCTTCCCTTTGGTATTACATGTTAGTTTAAAATGGAAGCTTCTAGGCAGATATCTTGTACATTGGTTAGTATTCTTTGGGCAGGTTCCTAATAAATCAAAAGATTTTAGCAGGCTGCTAAAATATAATTACAGGCACATTTGCACTTCCCGTTATTAAATATAACAGCAATAAATAATACTATTACTGTACTTCACTGCGGCATTAGGTGGGAAAAGGCTTTGTTCCTTCTTAGAGGCCTCACCCAACCCTGTCGTACTCCCCATATAAGCTGCAGGTGGGAGATCTGATGACACACTCGTTTTTATCTTACAGCTTCATACTGTGAGTCAGGTGTGGATTTCAGTTCACAGTGCCCTTGGGGAAATGGCATTGTCCTAGCCAGGTTTGGAAGACCTGTAGTCCTCTGGCTGTTGCTGGACTACAACTCCCATGAGCCTTAGCGTGTATGCCCGATCGCAGTTGTAGTAGTTCAGCAACAGCAAAGGCTTCCCCACAACTAGTCTGGACTGCAGAGGTGTATTACAGTGGTACCTTGGGTTGCGGACCCGATCTGTTCCAGGGTGCCGTTCGCACCCTGAAAAGTCTGCAACCTAAGTGGCGCTTTCGCACATGCACGAAAGCACGGTAGAGCGCTTCTGCACATGCGTGCACGGCGAAACCCATGAGTAAACACTTCCGGGTCCTCCGCATTTGTAACCGGGGAAAACTAAACCTGCAGTGGACGCAACATGAGGTATGACTGTACTAGGAAACAGAGAAAGTTTGCTTTTGCTGTGACTTTCCCTCTCAGCCTTGTGCGAACGTGGCGGTTAACTTGAATGGCTTTCAAAGTGGATTAGAGAAATTCACGGAGGATTAAGCTATTGAGGGCTACTAACCCTTATAGCTAGGCTCTCCTTCCGCTGCTGGGATTACCAGTTACTAGAAACTGCAGGGCACATTGCAATGAGGTCGAGGATACGTTCTTTCATATGTGATGGACCTGTAAAAAGGTAAAAGAGTATTGGGAAAGAATTTATCATGAATTGGAAAAAAAAATCTTTTAAAGCACTTTCCCATAAAAAGCCAGAGTTCTTTTTGTTGGGGATAATTCAGATGAAAATTCCCAGGTGTCAAAAAAAAGGTAATTTATGTATGCCACTATGGTGGCCCGTATTCTGTTAGCCCAAAAATGGAATGTGAGCGATGTCCCAACCAAAGAAGAATGGCAACTTAAAAGTGATGCAATATGCACAGCTTGTGGATCTAACTTAAGGAATAAGAGAACAAGAAGAACATTTGTTCTTCTTAATGATTGGAAAATGTTTATTGAATATATTGGGGGGAAACTGTGTACACTTGAAAATGTTGGCAGCATTAAGATAAATGCAACAGTGTAAATAAGTTTTGATGGGTGTAATAATGGAATACTGAATGGTTTAGTTTATATAAAATATGCATGGAAAGAGAAGAAGGGAAGTCATTGATATCTTAAGGTTGTTTAAATGTATATTCTCAATTCTAAAACTGTGTGTGTGTGTATGTGTGTGTGTGTACACACCCACACACCCACACACACACACACACACACACGAAAGAAAATATGAATGAATGAAACTGCAGTGCTGTTGTGCTCCAGTTTGCAGGCTTCTCCTAGGTGTCTTGTGGGCCACTGAGAGAGGATAATACTGGACCAGACGGGCCTGTAACTCAATCCAGCAGGGCTTCCCCTATGTTCTTGCACTAAAACCCCTGCTTTGTGTTGTAGCGATAAGGGGGAAGGTGGTGGAGCTGTGGTGTCGCCGGAACAAAGATCCAGGGATGGAAAAGGCTGGGAACAGTTACTCATTCCAGCCTTCCTTTGAGTGGGGTTGAGGCGTCCCCATGCCCATGCCTTGAGTCTCCCTAATGTCCTTGTGGGGTTGAAATGTCGGGATAACCTGCTCTGCACACCAAGGTGTTTTATGACCCTCCTAAGGAGCCTCATAAGAAGAGCTGAATCGGGCCCATCTAGTCCAGCATCCTGTTCTCACAGTAGCCAACTAGATGTCTCTTCTTGGAAGCCCACAAGCCGGTCCTGCCTGAGGGCAACAGCAGCTGAGGCTGAAACTGTGCCACTTCGGCGCCCTTGACCGCTGCCTTCCCTTCCCTTCCTGCAGGCTGGAGAGCTGGCAGTACGAGGAATGGGGTTCCCAGGTGACGGTGGTCTCTTGCGACATGCGTGAGTGGGAAGCCCCCGAGAAGGCTGACCTCATGGTGTCAGAGTTGCTGGGCTCCTTTGCCGACAACGAGTTGTCCCCAGAGTGCCTGGATGGGGCAGAGCACTGCCTGAAAGGTGAGTGGGGCACAGTGGAGGGCAGCCCACAGACAGGGAGAGTATAATTGGGGGGGGTCGTTTTGAGTAGGGAGGGAGCACTGCTTTGAGCATCTAGATCAGGTACCCCCAAACTTCGGCCCTCCAGATGTTTTGGACTACAATTCGCATCTTCCCCAACCACTGGCCCTGTTAGCTAGGGATCATGGGAGTTGTAGGCCAAAACATCTGGAGGGCCGAAGTTTGGGGGTGCCTGATCTAGATGCTTAGTGGGTTGGGGCTACCAGCCAATTCCAAGCACTTGATGCCTTTTCTCTTCTCCACCTACGCAGAAGGAGGGGTGAGCATCCCAGGTGACTACACTTCCTTCCTGGGCCCAATCTCATCCTCGAAGCTCTACAACGAAGTGCGTGTCTGTCGCGAGAAAGACCGCGACCCCGAGGTGGGAGTTCCTCCATACCCCGTGCCCTGCAATCTGCAGTTCTGCATTTATAAAAGAAATAAAAAACTGTTGCGTGGAGAAAAAGCAGGATCCTGCGATCTTTGTGAATAACACAGGCAGAAAATGGCGCTTTTCCTAACCGTCAGTAATGCATGAAAACATTGGGTCAAGGTTAAAAAGAAATACCCCTTTATTGTTTCAATACCACACACACACAAATGTATTTGGAAGGATATGAGACCAGACAGCTAAATTCAGCTAAGACAACAGAGTCTTGTAGCGCCTGGAAGATGGGAACATATGTTACGGCCATAAGCTTTTGTGGAATGGACTCTTATCTGGAAAAGCGTATGTCAGTATTGAACTCTCAGCTCCCATCAGCCCAAACCTGCAGAGCCAACAACCAGGGATGATGGACATTGTGGTTCAACAACATCTGGACGGCACAGTGTGTGTTACTGATGGCTTTTAGGACATAATAAATGTGCTAGTTTTCCAGTTGCTACAATATGGCTCTCATATCTTCTCCCAGCCTCTTTTGCAGGCTAAACCTGCCCAACTCCCTCAACCGTTCCCCATAAGGCTTGGCTTCCAGCCTAAATGTAATCAGAGGCGAAGAGCTTGTTACATTAAGGACTAGACGCTTCTTGTTAATGCATTTGTAAAAGAATCAGTGTTAAGAGCACGGGGAATGACATGTTCTGTAGGGACAGGAGAGATTAGTGACATGAACTGAGCTGTTTTGAACTGTTCAGTTCAAGTTCCACAAACTCGGCAGACAAAGACTGTATTCTTTTGAAGAAGGTCCGACACAGTTTTTGTACAACTGTCTCACTCCCCGCCCTCCCAAATAATAGGAGGAAATAATTGCAAACCTTTAACATGGCTCTCTCAAGTACGACAAGCAGTCGGTGCCTATGCATGCAAGGTGAATTTTAGAGCAGTGTCCTAACAGTGTTTTGTTCTGTTCCTGTCTTTCACATCCCCAGGCTCAGTTTGAAATGCCTTACGTTGTCCGGCTTCACAACTTCCACCAGTTGGCACCCCCGCAGGCATGCTTCTCCTTCAAGCACCCTAACCCAGGTAGGAGAAGGGCTGCAGAGGAGCTAACCACATGTTCCCTGCTGAGGAGGGTGGGGCTTGGACTAGCCACGTGATGTGGCCGGAACGGCTAGTCACACCTTTAAAAACCAAACTCCACAGAACCTGGGTTGGCACAGCCCAGGTGAGTGGTGGGCGATCAGCTTGTGCTCTTAAGAGAGCAAGGTGGGCCGCCCTTTGAGGGGGCGTGGCCTTGGCTGACCACACCCTCTCCCTCCTTGTAGACAGAGTCAAAGACAACAACCGCTACCAGACGCTGGAGTTCCCTGTGGATGTAAACACAGTGCTTCACGGTTTTGCCGGCTACTTTGAGACCACTCTATATGGAGACGTCACTCTCAGTAAGTTGAGGGCAGATAAGTGGGGTTATTTATTTCATTTAAATACTTTTAAACTGCATGCCCATGGAAAGTACGACAGGGCGGTGTACGGCATACAAAAGCAATTTAAAACGTCAGTAGCCACTGGTAGAAGGCCTGTCCGAATAACAGGTTTTTTTTAGAGACTCCCAAGAGGCAAGAATTAATATTATATTATTTATTAAATTTGTATACCGCCCTGTATCTGTAGATCTCATGGCGGTTCATGGCATAAAATTACAATATAAAAAACACACAAAATCTATATATATATATATAAATGTTCACACTGCGTGCGTGGAGGTAACACCCTTGCTCCGTAACCGCTGGACCAAATTGCATCAAATTAGGACAAAGCGTACCTTGCCCATTAGGGAGGAATCTGTCATACTTTTTTTTTTTTTTTTTAAAATGATTAAACACAAAAAAGTGGCACCCAAATTAGACGTCACCAGCAAAAGCTCTGAAGATTCCAGCAGCATCCAATAGAAAGGCAGATCTCCGAGAGTGGGGCCAAATCGTTACATCATCAACCACCGTCCAACAACCGCCAAAACGGCCATTCCACACCCAAAGCCCAAGGATGGACACCACCAAGACAGCCATTACCAGACAAAGGCAAACGGCTAAACCCAGAGCCACTGCCAAAGGAGACCACAGCCCGCTGCCATAGGCCGCAACCCAAAAATACACGCATACACACCCAAGCCAAGGCCGACAGACTAGGCCTCGGCTCCACTTTACAGAATATCCCGAGTGGAGCCCTGGGTGGGGGGTGGGGGGGGAGGGGCCCGAATAGGTAATGGGTTGAGACAGGGTGGAGGGAGTCATAGGGATGACCCGGGGGAGGGGGGACGAAATACCTCATGGGTTGCTACAGGATGGGAGGAATCACAGGGTTGAGACACAACGGGGGGGGGGGGGAGAGGGAAAAAAACACATAGTCCAGGGGGGGAACGTACACATCCTCCCCCTTTCCTGGGAAACAAGGAACCTGAGTCAGGCACAGCAACGCGTCATGGATCGTCACAGGGTGGGGGCAGCCACAGGGATAACCCACAGCAACGCGTGGCAGTGCCAGCTAGTACATAATAAAAATAACAGCAAAACCAACTCAACAATCCCCCTTCCACAACACATTTCAAAGGGTGTTGGATGTCAGTCACCCAAAGGCCTAGTTGAAAAGGAACATTTTTGCCCGGCACTTAAAGGTGTATAATGAAAGTGCCAGCCCAAGCATTGCACAAACAGGAAGCCACTGCAGAAAAGGCTTGTTCTCGTGTTGCCTCCCTTCGGACTTCCCATGGAGGCGGCACACGCAGAATGGTCCAGATGATGATCTCAGGGTCCGGGTAGGTTCATAGGGAGAGAGGCGGAGTTGAGGTATTGCAGTCCTGAGCCATTCCTTCTGAATGGTTCCTGCTGAACCTCTAATGGCAGGGAGTTCCACGGGGTAGGGAACCTGTCACACTGAAGGTTTGGTTCCTAGCAAAGGCCAACAGAAGCTCAGGTGGTGGGGAGCCACCAGGTGTGCCCCCCCCCTCAGAGGTTGAAGGTGTGGAGTGAGCGATCTTGCGTTGATGTTCATTGATGTTGCAGAACGTGCCTTTTTTCAATGTTTCCTCCGCCTAGGTATTCGGCCTGAGACTCACTCACCTGGCATGTTTTCATGGTTCCCTATCTTCTTCCCTCTCAAGGTAAGTGCTTCCTTGAACGCTCCCTTGTGGGAGAGGAAGGCATCCCTTGTTACCGCTGGGCGGTAAGACTTTGCACCAAGGGAACCTCCAAGGTGATAAGAACAGCTGTAGGAGGTGTGGGCGTTTTGTGCGCTTTACATTCAGTGGGGGGTAACACAACAATGTGTGCCAGGATAATCAAATGCTATTTAAGGCAACACGGTTTCTGTCTCCTCGTCTCTGTCTTTGCTACTTCTTCCCCCACTGTCTCCTCCTCTGCCCTCTTACACACCTTTTCTTTGCTTTTGATCTCCTTTTGACTTTTTTCCTTTTTTTGTTAGTGGTGGTGGCAGGACTGGATGGTTCTTCTAAACTGGTTTTCACATCTATAAGAAAACCTATTTGGCGGGGGGAAATAACAAAACAGGATTCTCCCAGCTAGCCCACGCATTCCTAACGCTTTTAGATTATCGCTGAGAGCACAAGGCTTTCGTCAAGAGTAGGGTGGGTGGCACCAGGTTCTGGTTCTCATGTAGCATGGACTGAGGAAGGCTCACCGCTTCTCAGTTTAGGTGTACAGCAGAACAGGAACAACAAAGCAGTTCTAAAATGTGATGGTTTTTACTTCCAGAAATTAAAGGGTTGGGGATATATGGAGGAATGTCAAAGTGTAACTTTTGAGGGATCCGTGTGGCAAGGTCTGTTGGGGCATGTGCAGAGTGCCCATTCAACACGCCAGCTAAATGTGCAAATGGAAAACCTGGAATGGGGTTGTCAAAAAAGAGCACCAGGCATTGGGGTGAGGTCAGTTCCTTCAGTGACCGGAAGTCCAAAGTATAATGCAGATCCGTATCTTAGCAGTTACATGCAGTTGCAGCATAAAGTAATCTTGGTCTCTCCGAACAGACAGCTTACAGCAAAAATAATAAAACACAGGTTAGTTTCTAGCCAAGGGGCAGGGGCCCAAGGCAAACTTGCTACAAACACATGGGTATTTATACTTTAGATTGTGCCAAGTCGCTCTCTTGACTTACTCTCACAAGTTTTCACATCTTAGCCAGCTGCAGGTGTAGGGCAAGGGCAAGCACACCTAAACGAACCCTTTCTTGTCATTTTCCTCTGCATGCAATAAAATCTTATAAATAAACAAGGTCTTGTCTGGGAGAAAAGCAGTGCAGTGCTGGTAAGGGTGGAAGGCCTGGTGGGTAATAGTAGGTAGAGCCAGAGCCCAGTGATAGGCTGAGCCAACTAAATCTAACTTAGCAGGGAGGAGCTACAAAGGCAACATCAAGGGAGCTGGCAGCCAGTGGCTGGCACCTCCCAACTGGTCGTGTTTTGAATACGTAGGCAAGTCAGAGCTGTCTTGAGCACAGGCTGAGCTTGATGGAGCAGTGCTCCGTTTGCCCTAGTAGACTGCCTCCAGCGGGGAAATTAATGATTATTTCTCGCATTGTTAGTTGCATTCTTCTTCTTTGGTGATCACTCGTAGCCAAGTAAGATTTTCTTCCATGAAAACGATTTTAACAGTGACTGTGGAGGCCACTTCTGGATCCACACGTCCTTCCACAGTGGGGACATAGGTTTCTGGGCAGGAACTGATCACGGTGAGGGTTTGCCAAAGGTGCCTTCCTCTTAGCACGTTTCTCCCTTTCGTCCTGAGTTCGAGCGCCTTCACCGCCCATGACACCTTTGGTAGAGGCTGTTCTCCAGTTGGAGTGCTCGCAGGCCAGTGTTTCCCAGTTGTCGGTGTTTATACTACATTTTTAAAGATTTGCCTTGAGACAGTTTTTACGCTTTCCATTTTAAAGTTCAGAATAGAGTAGCTGCTTTGAAAGACGATAATCGGGCATCTGCACAACATGACCAGTCCAACGAAGTTGATGTTGAAGAATCATTGCTTTCAACACTGGAGTTCGAGCGTCTTCAACGCCCATGACACCTTTGGTAAAAGCTGTTCTCCAGTTGGAGTGCTCGCAGGCCAGTGTTTCCCAGTTGTCGGTGTTTATACTACATTTTTTTAGATTTGCCTTGAGAGAGTCTTTAAACCTCTCTCTTGCCCAAGGCAACCCAAAGTGATTTACAACCAAACAAGAGAAGGGAAGAAAAGTCTTTAGCAGACTGCTGAGGGAAAAGGACTTGTGGACAAAGGTTCCTGATTTAATACTGTGTTGGGGTGGTGTTTTCCTGGTTCATGAATGGACCCCCAGCTATTAATGCTCTTCTCCCTACCCCCCCCCAGCAACCCATGAACGTGCAGGCAGGTGAGCGCATTCGTGTGGCCTTCTGGCGCTGCAGCAACTCGAAGAAAGTGTGGTACGAGTGGGCCGTAGTCTCTCCCATGTGCTCCGTCATCCACAACCCCACAGGACGTTCCTACACCATTGGACTATGAGGGGAGTCAAGTCCATTCCCCTTAACCAAGTTCTTCTTGCTGCCAGCCCTGAGCGACAAGAAATCCTCTTTCCACTCAGAGTAGCATCAGAGACTGTGCAGGGGCCTGGAGGGGCTCCAACCACGCTGCGGGTTTAGGTCCAGGAAAGGTCCATTCTTAACGCCTGCCATTGTTCTATGTATTGCTTCTGGTCTGTGAAATTTCAATAAAGTCATTCAAATGTGTATTTGGAGCTGTTGTCTGTAATGAAGCAAGGAACTCGTTTTCAATATTGGGTTTTGAAAGCGATACAACCATTATAGAATTAGCTGCCATCTTCTGTCTTAACTTAGATGGCTTTAAACAACAAAACCAGTTGAAGATAGCCCTGCTGATGGCTGTTAACTGTCGCCGCTAAGTAGAACTTCCATGTTCAGAGGCAGTCTATCAGGAATCAGGGCCAACAGGATGCACGTCAGCTGGAGGCCCCAAGCATCCCTGAGCCGCTCCGGTCTTACCAAGCAGAACACCTAACAGTTGTTATGATAAACATACAAAAGTTAAAATACTAAAACGGGTTAAAATTCCTTCAACTTCCTAAGCATCAGCAGGTGCCGAAAAAGAGCACAGCAGAGGCACCTGCTTGATGTCAAGAGGCAGGGAGTTCCAAAGTGCCCAAACAGGTTCAGCACCCACGTAGGTTTCTCATTCCAAAACGCTTCAGCTCTTTTTTTGCTGGGCAGGGTTGTGGACCCGCAGGTGCCAAAACTAGTTGCAAACCAGTTTAAATCTGGTATGTGCTCTGACCACAGGAGCAGCTTATATGAAGTACTGCTGCCATTATCATTTTATCTGATTTGGTGATGTGCCCTTTGCCCCCAAAGGTATTTAAAAGGAAATGACTCTCTTATGCTTGATGCAGGATTCCCCGGGAAGATAAGGGGGTGGCAAAATATGGCTCTTGGGTGTCCCATATGTCCCCCACTTTACAGTATATGGTTTAAAGGTGGAGCGAGAGGTGCCCGAGGGGAGGGAAGCCATCTTGAATCGGGCTGGGCGGTGATTGGCTTCCACCGCAGCCCGTAGGACCGCGGGAGTCATAGCAGACCTGTGGTTCTGTTTCCATGGCAACTGCGCGGCACAGCCTCCTCCCCTCCGTTCCATCTTTTTTTACAGGAGCTCAGCGGCTTTTGGCCTCTACCAGGAAAGAGGACTTGCCGCCGCCGCAAAGCGGCCAATCGGATTCGCTTCCACCACGAAGGCCTCCGTCCAATCAGCTCAAGCGATTGTGTGCTGTTTCCTAAACTTTTCATATAATTAAATGATAGCTCGAGGAGCCCCCTCTCCTTCGAGGAATGACAGCCAATACTGATTGTTATGGCGAACAATACACTTTATTTTTTTCCGCACTTTTACCCAATCAGACTTCGTTCTCACAGTTCCTCCGTCGTTTCGGCCAATCGCATTTAAGTATATCCCGCCTTCGGCCCACCTTCGCCTCGCAACCATTGGTTCCACTCGGGGGCAGGGGCGAAAGGAAAACCTTACCTCAAACGTTCCTGAGCCATTATCGAGTGAGCATCGAGATCACAGCTTGAAAGCCCGCCTTCGTACCGTAGCCCGACCAATCGCCGTCTATATTGTAATGACACCCCCCTCCCATTCTTGCTCTTTTTTCTCCTCCTCCTCCGCTCTTAGCCAATCAACAGCGTTAGAGTCCACGCGCATGCGCTTTGGGGCCTCCGCGAGGCGAAGGAGAAGGGAGGGGGAAGCTTCTGGAGGGAGAAGTGTTCGCCGCCATCTTAGCATCGCCGCTGCTGCTTGTTGCGGCCGCGTCTGAGGAGAGAGCGAAAGACTTTGGAGCTGACCCGGGCCGGAAAGAGACCTCTGAGGTCTAACGGCCAAAGGGGAGGGGGAGGTGGGTGAGTGACTTCGAGAAAGGCCTGAGGGGAGGGAGGGGGGAAGAACCCGGAGGCGCCGAACGGGCAGAAGTGGCGGCGGTGACGTCACGGCCGCGGCGGTGACGTCAGCGGGAGGGGTTTCTAGGCCTCCCCGCTGTTCTGAAAAAGACGGGAGCGCGGGCCGAAGGGCCGCAGAGGCAAAGGGCGGGGCTTTGGGTGGAGGGGGCGTGGCCTGGCCTTTGGTTGCCCTCCCGCTTTCCTTCCCACCCGCCTCCCGCATTGCGGGCGGGGGCAGGTGGTGGATGAAAGGCCAGGTAGGCGGTGCAAGGTCTCCTTCCGATTGGGGTGGGGAGGGGGTTTCCAGGCAGGTAACAAGATGGTGCCTCTGAGCCTAATAGAGAGCGGGGGGAGGGGTGCTAAACATGGCGGTATGTGTGTTTTATATATGTATGTATGTTCATCCTTATTAAATTTATATACCGCCCTTCATCCAAGAATCGCAGGGCGGTTTGCAACATAAATGTTCAAGATGTATGTGGCTCATTTCCTACTTGCAGGCGGTGTTTGTTTTTGGAGTGGTGGTATAGCTTACTCCATTTTAAAGAGAGTTAGGACTCGAGGAGGGCCAGCCCCTCTCGGGATGAATAACCTCAAGGCCACACTTTGGAGTGGGGGAGGTGACTGTTGTGGTGTATCCATTGTACTTCGGTAAACGTGAAGAGACCCTTTGAAGACTTTGGTGGGAAAGTGGGTTGTGCATATAGTACATAGATACGGTATGGATGCTGTGAGGTTCTGATGTTGCAAGTACTGTACATGATTGCAGCCTATTGGGTTCCCTGTTAGACTGCAGGTCTAGTATAGACCTGTGTATATTTCCTAAAAAGTAAACACTGTTGTGTTCAGGTTAGCATGCATGGTATTGCAGTCCCTGAAGCACAAGAAGTGCTGTTTTTCTTCTTGTAGTTTGCAGTCCCCTTGTTGCCAACCTCATCAATTCTGAAGTATGGGTAACTTTGACAGTCGAGTTGAAGGCAGAACAGGTATTAAGTGAGCTGTGAGAATCTAATATTTCAAAGTTCAGTAGACTATTTGGGGTAGGCAGGGAGTTGAAGAAGAGCCAGCAGGTGCTGGAGTGGAATTATCTAGGGATATTATTTAGGGGGAAACTTTGGAACGTTGTGAACCATTCTTGTCTGTCTCTAGATTCTGCTAGATTGAAGTCTGGAAAGCTGAGTTATATTAGGAAAAGTCAAACTAAGGGTTTATTTAACGCTAGGGGTAGGCAATGTTGTGCTTTCCTCATGTTGTTAGAACACAACACACCCAATAGTCAGGGGAGATGGGAATTGTAGTATAAGAACATTTGGAGGCTACCCCTGAGAATATGGTGGCTTCTGTTCATTTCATTTCCTTAAAACCTCCTTTCAGGATAACGATTCCTCAAAGGCAACTTGCAAGAAACATTCAAACACATATAATCATCATCATCATCATCATCAACAACAACAACAACAACAACAACAACATCAGGAAAAGCCTTCACAATTCTTCCCACCCAGCCATTGTTGGTAGTATTGCCCTATGGGAGAATGAAGGAAGTGTAGCCAGAGTAGACTCTGGGGTGATTTTTGCCTGCAAGAATCCTTCCCACAGTGCAGTTGGTGGTAGGTAGCCCTGTGGTGGAGAGGGAATAGTTCAGCTGGAGTAGGCTGTGAGTTGGTCTTCTGTAATACATGTGTGAGCTCCTTGACCAAAGTCTAGTAAACAAGTGACGGAGTTGGAGTTGCATGTTTTGTTTGTTTTGGTATTAAAGAGGACTTGTCCTGTGGCCACCTCACCTATACCTGACATGAACAGAATAGAACAGGGGTGGGGAGCTTGTGGCCTTCCAGTGTGGTGTAGTGGTTAAGAGCAGTAGACTCGTAATCTGGTTCATGTCTCCGCTCCTCCACATGCAGCTGCTGGGTGACCTTGGGCTAGTCACAGTTCTCTGAAGTCTCTCAGCCCCACTCACCTCACAGTGTGTTTGTTGTGGGGGAGGAAGGGAAAGGAGAATGTTAGCCACTTTGAGACTCCTTCGGGTAGTGATAAAGCGGGATATCAAATCCAAACTCCTCCTCCTCCTCCTCTTCTTCTTCTTCTTCTTCTTCTTCTTCTTCTTCTTCTTCTTCTTCTTCCAGATATTGCTGGACTACAACTCACATCACCTCTTACCTACTGGCCTTGTTGGCAATGGTTACTGGGAGTTGGGAGTCCAACCAGCTCTGGAGGCCCAAAGGCTCCCCACAACTGCCTTAGACTAGTGGGTGTCTGGAGCTACAGGTATCAAGCTGGTCATAGATTTCATGATGGAAAAGTTGCACACTGTAATAAAACCTGAGCAGTAATTAAAGACTGGAATTGGGGCGAGTAGGGAGCAAGCAGGTTCTGCATAGTGAATCCTTAAATTTGAGGCTTGACGATCTTCATAGATGCTTTATCATTTTCATGCTTTAGGGCAGGGGTAGTCACTATTGGTGCCTTCCATCGGATGTTGGACTGCCAGCTCACATTAGCGGTGTGGGGTGGTGGGAGTTGCAGGCCAACAGCTTCTGGAGGGCACCACGTTGGCTGCTTCTGTTTTAGGGGATACAGAGATTTGAAAAGCCTGAGATCCAAGTGAGCTCTTTATCAGGGTGGTTAAGATCCTGTGTTCTAGCCTCTCTCTGCTAGCCTTCTTTGGTGTGGTTAAATTCCTCATGATGGAAACATAATAGCTTCTACTGTACCATGAAGACTCGAACTGGGCAATTCTGGATACTCCAGAAAACATCTGCAAGTGACTGGAAGAGCAGTTCCTCTGCATCTTTTGTCTGTTAACATAAGAAGCCCATGCATGCTGTCACTACTGAATGCAGCTATACACCACGAGATCTTAACTAAGCTTGGGCACATTCCAAATTCCAAGGAAAACCCAAGCTTAGGCAAATATCTGCATGTGTGCAATATGCATGGTCTGTTGGGGGCACTTTTTAGGCTTCATCAGAATATTTAAGCTAAAAAAAACCCAAGAACGGACACCACCACCCAACCCAGAATCTAGGCTGTGTTTGGTAGCCTGTAGGAGTTATGGAGAGTTTTCTAGGCCATGCATGACCATTGGGAATACTTCTGAAGTCCATTTTTAGCTTCTGAGTCTTCAGTAGACTGTGTGTCCTTTAAAAGCTGTCACTGTTGTAATAAAGCCTAGGCATTTATAGAGAGAAATGAAGAAATTAATTGTACTGTTATATCTAGCAGATACTGTCACTTGATCTTTCTGCCTGAGTAAATCACTGGAAGGTGGGAAATTGTTGCTTCTGTATCCCAGTAAATGATCAGCTGCTATTCTAGAGCAAGGTTCTCTTTTTTTCTATGGAAGAGTTAAATCCCAAAAAACTCCAGGGCAAAGACGGGGAGAATTCCATAGCGGTGAGAAAACGAATTGTTAGAACGAAACAACAAGGACTAGAAACTTTGAATCAACTTAAAATTTAAAACAATGTTGTGATAGTCTTTTCCCTGTTGGAAAGCTACATGAAGGTTCCTTCCTACATGTATACTTAGGAATTTCAGAGGACGCCTCTCATAACCTGCATGTTTACAGACTATGACTCACTATTCAGCAGGTCTTTGATAGTGCACAAACTATGTGAATTCCATGCATCCAAAAGGTGAAGGTTTTTCTTAGCCTTAGGGTTACTCTCGGTTGTGTGAATCTACTGTGGGGTACTCTTAGGGCAGTGGATCCTGCAACAGGCAGAGCCAGATATGCTTTCCTCCTGGCAGCAGAAGTTTGCAACCACCCAATCTACTTTGCTAACAGTGAAGGCGGCAAAGAGGAAGGGAACAGACTAGAGTTTCTGATCAAGCAGCTCTTCCTTCTTCTCTGAATGGCTGGCTGGCTGTAGGAGGGGATCAGAGATGCCCACTTCTGGTTCTCCTACTGCCAGTGTTAGATTAGTGCCCCAGTGATCAGATCCTTACACTCACAGTAAACGTAAAAAAAGGGTGCAAGGTTTCTGCATAGTAACTTCCGAGCTCAGGTAGCTAGGGTAAACATAGAAGAATATGAGAGTTTAAAATGTTTGAAGAACCATGTGTTTTGGCATTGGGGTGTGTGCCTAAAATTCAGTACTGCTACAATGGTATGAGACAAGAATCTCACCATTTTCATGTAAAATCAGGTATTGCCTGTGAAGACTTCATGGCTATAGAGAAAACAACAGCTCTCCTGTTTGCGAAAGACTTAACTGCCCCATCCTATGCAAAATCCCATAGAACTAAGTGCAAGGCAGTTCAGAGTGGAGATATTTGAGATTATGAGGTGTCAGTACAGATCTCTGGTTTTCTAGAGTAAAAATACAGAGGTTGCCAGTACACAGTCCCTCTATGTCCTGTCTCTGCTCCCCCTCTAAAAATACAGTTTCTGTGCCCAAACCTTGATTTTATTAAAATACGTCACATAATAATTATTTCCCTGCATCCACTCCTGCCCACCTCATTCTAAAGCAAAAATACTGCAACCAGTATTTTGCAGGTGTATCTGATAGGCACCCCTTTACCCAGATGGAGAAGTGGGGTGTTTATATATGTTTTGCAGTGTGGGGTCTCTGGAAGGAGTGTGGAGTGCAGGTTCCCATGTGAAGGAGTTTACTGGATGGATTGAGATCATTCTAGATTAGAAAAGGAGGCAGGGGCAGGTTGCTAGAGGAGAGGTATTGTTTGCATGGGAGGTGGGCAGGCAACTTGAGATGCTCTTTCATGTTTGTCTTGGCATTCCAGAATCCCAGAGGTCACATGGTGGGCTCCAGTTGGTTTTACAGATCCGTAGATTCTAGAACTCTAGCGTATCCAAGCAACATGCACGACCCTCCCTGCCCACCCCTGCGTAGCCCACTTCTCAATTTCACTCATGCCTCCATCTTCTCCAGGCTGTGATCGAATTCTTTGCCTGCTAGAAGCCCTTCTCCACTAGCAGCTCCTGTGTCTCGGGGTGGTGGGGAGCCCACCCGTTTGGGCCAGCCATGGATCCGGCGTTCCCCAATCCATCCCAGGACCCAGTGAGTACCCACCCTCACCCCCTTCTCTTATTCTTCGGGAAGGTAGTGTTGTGGGGTTTCATTGCAGGGAACTCTGCATTTAACCCTTTCCCCCCTCTTCCTACTTGCAGAGCCAAGAGGACGGCATGGCCTCGGATGACTTTGATATCGTGATAGAGGCCATGTTGGAGGCCCCATACAAGAAAGAGGAGGTAAGGAGTGAGATCTTGAAAGCAGCAGCAGCAGCAGCATGCCCAGCCTGTGAAAAAAAGAGGTTCTTAGCCATGTTACCAATATTGCAGTGTAGTGCCTAATGCAGTTCCTTGTGTAGCTCCCTTCCCTGAGGGCCTCAACTTTGTTTTTTGTTTTTTTTAAAGCATCATTTCTAACCTACGTAGCTGCATTTTATTATTTCCATTGTTAATGTGAGGCCACCAAAGAAATTGGTTATTTGCCTGCATATAGGTGCAGGGGCAGCTCCCACTAAAGATTTGAAATCATGATAATTCAGAAACAAGCTTCTTGGTTCAGGAGTTGCCAGTTGCTTGCCACAATTTGGTCACCATGCTGCCTAGAGTTTAGAAAATAAAATAAAAACGTTCCTTTTCTTTCATAAGCCTTAGACCACTTGTCCTCTCCATCCCTGCCAAAGAGCACCCAAACTTTGCAGCAGAATAACCCATTCCGAAGAAAGCTATGTGCATTTGTGTGACATGCTGTTTCCCCCCCTGGCCTTTATTTATTTAAGGTAGTTCTGGAATGCACTTATTTAGAAGCAGCTCCCATTAGAAATCATTGGATGCGAATCTGGCCACAATTTTGGGCCGTGGTGACATTTATCTCTCCCTAAGCATTGGTTGCATGCAGTACTTTGCCCCACTTGCTGTTGTGACCAAAACAGCAGCATCCCATGCAGAGCCTTGGCTCATGCAGTTATGAGCTCAAAAACAACAAATTCTGTATTAATTAAATCGAGGAATTTTGTTGTTGTTGATTCCGACTGCAGGTTCCCGCGTCCCGGGAAACTGAATACTTGCCAGGTAAATGTTCCTAGAGTGGGTCTTGGCAATAGGAGAGAACTCAGTTAAGTGTCACTGGTATTTTGGGTAGGCTAAACAGTGGGTGAAAAGTTGTTGTTTTTTTCCTTTACAGTAGAAGTTGGGGTTCTCAGGGAAGCAAATCCTGCACCAGTTTCAAAGTGGGTGTAAGGCAAGCAGATTTGATCCTTCTTTAAGCAGAGGGGATGAAAGATGAGTTGCTGAATATCAGCTACTTATGACAATTCTGTGTTGAACAGAATATTGCCCTTTTTTTAAAAGGAAACAATTCCTGGTAGTAGAATGATGGGCAGGGGGAGTTTTGAAAAGCTAATAATTCTAACTTTCCTAATAAAAACTTTGGTTTTCAAACTTCAAAAGTGGCTTATCTCCCTGCCAAAGAGCCCTGGAGGTCCCCCTCCCAGCATTTGGTGGGGGACAAGCCTATATTGGGGTGCATGTGTGTGTTTTGCTCTTATATCCCAGTCTGCTGAGGCAGCTTAAGTACTCAGTTGTGCTTGCAGGTGTGCTCCCAATGTTTACAAAAGACAAAACGTTCAAAGCGTAGTATCTTAAAGCAGCTGCACCCTCCAAGGAACGGGAGGGTGCAGGTGCTTTAATTCTAAGTGTTGGGGTTCTGGGTCCTCCCTGCCATGGCTCATATAATTAATGAGCTGGGACGTACTGCCAGTGATTCTCCCAGGTCCCTCAGATGTGCCATTCTGTGCTAGACATATGGAAAGAAACGTGTTTTGGGTTGTTGTTTTCTTGGTTTGAGTGGGGTCAGGAATGGTGGAGTGTGTGTATGTATGCCCCCCCTCCCTGTGTGTCTCAGTGACCCTTCCCTGCTGGGCCCATCCCTCCTGTGTTTGCTCCAGGCCCAGCCAGGACCCTCAAAGTCACCAGCTGATCCCCCCACAGCACAGGTAATGTATGAATGCGGTCGGGAGCTGCTGGGGGGGGGGCAGAGTGGGGCTGGGCTTCAGGGCATGCGAGGGAGGAGCAGGGGCTGCATATTACCCCCCTCTCTTCTGTCTTCCGACCCTTTTTCCAGCCACCTCAGGAGGAGCAAGCAAAGGACGCAAAGAAAGAAAGTGCCCCCAGCAGCAGTGGGGAAAGCAGCAGGTGAGTTGGTCTGCTTCCTCTGGCGTTTCCTTCTCCCCTCCCTCTTTCCTGCGCATCTCTCACCTCCTTCCTTCCCGATTGCAGCAAAAAGAAGAGGAGCAAGAGTCGTAGCAGGAGCCGTGACCACAGACATAGGTAGGTAGGGATGGGCTCCAATGAGCACAGAGAGAGGATTGAGCAGTGAGTAAGGAGTTGTGTGGGTTGCTAGCTTAGGCCCCCCACTTGCCATGGTTGGCAAACATGTAGCTGTCAGGAGCTTATTGCCTTCCTTTTCCAGGGAGTGCAAGAGGGGAAGCACTTCCCCTTGCATGCTCCAGAGAGATTGGAGGATTTGGGCCAGGCTGGTTGGATTTTAGCTGCATGCATGCATTTCAGCCAGTATCTTTGGGCAGATCCACGCCATACATCTAAAGTGCATTCCGCAAACTTCCCCCGCAGACTTCCCGGGAGAAGGGCCCTGGCAGATGTAGCACTGTGAGGGGGGGGGGACACTGCAGTTCCCAGGATTCTGAATGTACTTTAAATGAGTCGTGCACCGTGGGGTGAAAGGAGGGCCTGGTTATCGCCCAGCACGCTTAGTTCCCTGTCCCACGGTCCTGTGGTAGGAGGCGCAACAAGGGCAGTTTGGGGGAGATCACCATGTTTCATAAGCCTTTCTCATTCTTCAAACCTATTCTAGCCGTAGTCGGGACCGAGACCGCCACCGCAGGCGCAGCCGCAGCAGAGATCGCAGAAGCCGCCACCGGAGCAGAAGCCGCCACCGGAGCCGCAGCCGGGACCGCAGGCGGGGCAGTCGGTCTCGCAGCAGAGAGCGCCGGCGGGACGAGAGAGTGCGCTACCGGAGCCCCCCACCCCCTGGGTAAGGGACACCACCATAGTCCTGTCACAAAAGCCCCGGGTGATCAAATGTTTAACGCAAAGAGAGGAAATAGTTCATCTCAGCTGTGTCAGCATCAGGGATGGCGAGAAAGGCTGAGTTATGCCCATCTTATAGCAGTGGACCATTTCCCTCTGAACTTCTCCCTCCATCTCCTTTCCATGTCTCCCAAATCCTCGGCCTTCTCTGCCACAGCAGCATCTCCATTACATGGCTTGAAACTTTCTCCACCCATTGTGTATCCCAGAAACAATCCCCCCCTCCCCGGCATTTCATTAAATGCACAAGTCTCTTTAAAAACGAATTTCAGACTGGAAGCCCAAAGTGACTGACGATACGCAAACGATGCAAATGTATTGTACAATACAAATGATATGTACAATAATCAATGTACATATCAAGTGTGGGGCACCTTTGGCCTTCCAGATGTTTGCTTAACCACAACCCGGATGATCCTTGACCCTTTGTCGTTATTGCTGGGGCTGAGGAGGGTTGTAGTTTGGCAGCATCCAGACGGCCAAAGGTTCCCCGCACTGGCTAGACAATCTATATATAAACAGTGTAGGATTGCTGTTTCCTATCTGAACCCTGCCCTGGAAGGTGTTTCAGGTGAAAGACCTAAGAAAAGAAGCAACAGTATTGGGGAGTGGGTAATATATGGCAGCAGATAGTAGCAGTGGTACTGAACATCTCCCTGGATAGCCAGGCTGTCACTTGCATTGGGATGTTTTCTCTTGGCTTTGATCTCAAGCAAATGAGAAAGGACTTGGTGGTTTGTGTATTTTGACAGTGCTTGCTCTGTTTATGCTCTTGTGGTTGAACTAGGCCATCTTGCATTGTGTCCCGTTCCCTTTCCTTTCAGGCGTCGGTTTGGGCACAGCAAGAGTCCCTTGTACAGAGAGAAAAGCCCCCTTCGGTGAGTGTTTGCAACTGGGGAGGGCTGGGTGGTGGTTCTTGGGCCAGAATAATAATAATGATAATAATTTAATTTTTTATATGCCACCAATCTGAATGGGTTGCCCTAGCTACTCTGGGCAAAATATAAAAACACAACAAAATATCAAATGTTAATAGCTTCCCTATACAGATGTCTTCTAAAAATAAAAAAGTTGTTTATCTGACATCTGATGGGAGGGTATTCCACAGGGTGGGTGCCACTACCAAGAGGGCTCTCTGCCTGGTTCCCTGTAATCTCACTTCCGCCAGAGGGCCCACTGGATCTCAGTGTTCAGGGTGAACAATGGGATGGAGACGTTCCTTTAGGTATACAGGGCTGAGGCCATTTAGGGCTTTGAAGGTCAGCACCAACACTTTGAATTGGGCTTGGAAATGTACTGGGAGCCAACGTAGATCCTTTTGGGCCGGTGTTATATAGTCCCGGCGGCCGCTTGCAGTGACCAGTCTAGCTGCTACATTCTGGATTAGTTGTAGTTTCCGAGTCACCTTCGAAGGTAGCCCCATGTAGACGGCATTGCAGTAGTCAAGGTGGGAGATAACCAGAGCATGCACCACTCTGGCAAAACAGGGCACAGGCAGGTAGGGTCTCAGCCAGCGTACCAGATGGGGCTGGTAGACAGTTGCCTTGCATGTAGAATTAACCTGCACCTCCGTGGACAACTGTGAGTCCAAAATGACCCCCAGGCTTTGCACCTGGTCCTTCAGGGGCACAGTTACCCCATTCAGGACTAGGGATTCCCCCACACCTGCCCACCCCTTGTCCCCCAGAACCAGTAAGGCTTGTTGAGTTCCTCCTCCCAGGTTTGAACCTCCTTTTCTGCTCCTTGGCAACTTCTGCTTTTCTCCCACAGGGAGCCCTTGGGCAGCTTGAGCCCAGAGGAGCGTGATGCCCGCACTGTCTTCTGCATGCAGCTGGCTGCCCGCATTCGCCCACGTGACCTTGAGGACTTTTTCTCCGCTGTCGGCAAGGTTGGCTGTCTCCCCTCCCTCCCTCCATTGGGCTTTGACACCTGCTTATTTCTCTCCCCCCACCCCCTTCAAGTGCAGACTTGAAACCCACAGTTCCCTCTGTATTCTGTATGGTACCCAGTGATCTCAACCAGGAACGCCTTTTTAGTCGTCCTCAGCTGCACTTCTATGGGGTTCCTGCAGCCATTCAGTCTCTCACTTGCCTCCCCTTGTACCTCTGAGCAGGTGCGCGATGTGCGGATCATCTCCGACCGAAACTCCCGCCGCTCCAAGGGCATCGCCTACGTGGAGTTCTGTGAGATCCAGTCGGTACCGTTGGCCATTGGGCTGACAGGGCAGCGCCTCCTTGGGGTGCCCATCATTGTCCAGGCCTCACAGGTGCGAAACTGGGTGTGAACTAGCCGACAACATTTGAGGTTTGAGGGGGCGGGTAAAGAAATTTTGTATGTGTGGCCTGAGAAAGAGAAGGAGGGGTGTGGATTGGGGTAGGTGTATGTGACCTGGTGAACACGTTGATGGCAGAAAATGGAGCTAGGGAGGATGCAGAGAGGTGGAGCAAAGGAGTGTTGTGAGGAACTGGCAGGGTTGGGTTTTTAAGGAAAGGGCTGGAAGTTCTTAAAGCCCAAGCCCAGAGTTAGTAAGATACTCCTTTGGGCATGTTTGTGCAGCCCTCTTCTCCCGCCCAAATGCCAGGGGATGAGGAGCCTCTTACACTTGTGTAAGACTCATATCCAGCTCTTGACTTTTTAATGCTGTTACTGTTTTTAATATTGCGAGCCATCTTCTGGGAACAAATGTTTGGGAAAAAACATTTGATTTTTGATTTTTTTTAAAAAATGATGCCTATTGCTTGCGGCTGTTTCTAATTCTGCCTGGTTTTCCCTGGCCTTAGGCAGAGAAGAACCGGCTGGCAGCCATGGCTAACAACCTTCAGAAAGGCAGTGGGGGGCCCATGCGGCTCTATGTTGGCTCCCTTCACTGCAACATCACCAAAGAGATGCTGCGTGGGATCTTTGAGCCCTTTGGCAAGGTAGGAGGCCATACCTGGGGTGAGGTGGGAGGGGTGGAGGAGCGAGTGGGCAGAGTGTGGTGGGGGCTCACGGAATTCCGATTTGTGGCTTTTCTGTCCTACATGCAGATTGACAGCATTGTGCTGATGCGTGACCAGGATACCGGGCAGTCCAAGGGCTATGGCTTCATCACGGTATGTATCTCCTCTCTCCTGGTTTTGAAGGTGGGTGGAGAGCCTCAGATACTTCCAGGGCCATCTTACCCATTAGGGTTAGTGGCGCCCTGCACCACAGCGCCCGCCCATCAGGGGCACCCAGCAGCGGGAGTCCAGGACCGACTGGGAACAGCTGCAAGGGTATGCTAGGTGGTGGTGGCGGCGGCTCTTTCTACAGCCAGCCACGCTTCCTGCCTGGGAGAGGAGGCAGCGGCAGCGGTGTACAAAGCTATGCAGCGCCCTTCTCCCTCCTGCCCGCCCTGCAACAGTAGTGGGACTGCTGAGGAAGCCTGCATGGCAAGTGAGCCTCAAGCTGCCCAGCGCAGGGGACGGGGAGGGGGAGGAGCACCGAGAACTGTACCACGATGCGGCAGCCCTGTTATGGTTAAAAGATTGGATTGAATTGAAAAATATTGAAACTTTAGATTTAGAGGGATTTGGAGTAGGGTTTGGTTGGCACCACTACTTAATGAAAGAAAAACCGGGAAAACACAGCACCTTCTGGAACAGCATTGTGAGGAAATCTTTAATTAAAACATGGAAAAAATACCAGGGCGTCTTGGAACCAAAAGTACCATGGTGGTTGTCACCTAAAGAAGCAATAGCAGTTAAAAGGGTTAATATGGATAAAGATTGGCCAACATATAAAGATTTATTAAAAGAAGAGAATGGAAGTTTAAAATTGAAAGAATATAATGAAGTCAAAAAGTATTGCAATGTTTGGCTGCAATACTTCCAAATAAATCAGAAATTCAGTGAAGATAAAAAAAATGGCTTCGAAAGAGAGATATCCAAATTCAGGAAAATATTATTGGAGGGGAAAAACAAATTTATTCGAAATTTGTACGAATTATTGTTGGATTGGGCTACAAAAGATGAATTAACCAAAGCGGTTATGATAAAGTGGGCACAAGATTTGGGGAAAATAATTACGGTTGAAAATTGGGAAAGTTTATGGATTAGAGATTCAAATTATATTTCGAATTATGATTTAAAAGAAAATGTGCTCAAGATGCAATTTAGGTGGCATCTCACCCCCTCGAAATTAGCCAAGATGTACGGAGGGGTCAGTAACATCTGTTGGAGGTGCAAGGAAGAAGTAGGTACTTTCCTACACATTTGGTGGTGCTGCAAAGAAATTAAGAAGTTCTGGGATGAGATATATAAAGAATTAAAAAAAATAGTTAGATACTCCTTTAAAAAAGAGCCGGAAATCTTCCTCCTGAGCATGTTGAAGGAAGACATAAAACCAAAGGACAGATGCGTGCTAATGCATGCGACAACAGCGGGTAGACTCTTAGTCGCCAAAAATTGGAAGAGTAAAAAAATACCAAATAAAGAAGAGTGGTTGACCAAATTAATAAACTATCAAAATTTAGCAATCAAAGTTGGAATATCTAAAGGTTTAAGTGAAGAAAAAGCAGGAGAAGAGTGGAAACCGCTCAAGATTTATTTACAAAAACAAGTGGAAAAGGCGCAACTAATAGCGGATTCATGAGGGGCACAATATTAAGAAAATAAATTAAATTAGAGAAAGGTATGCGGTATATCAGTGAAACCAAAATCAGAATACAGGAATGGTTGGAAGTCACGATATGGTGGAGGGGGGAAAGGGTGGGGGGACAGTAGATTTTAGTAATGTGTAATGCTAAAGTGGCTGAAATATATATGTTTTTTCCGTCTGCTCTTTTGTTCTTCGTTTTCTCTCTCTCTTTTTTTCTTTTCTCCCTTCCCTTCTCTCCTCTTTTTCTATTATCTTTCTTTCCCCTCCCCCCTTTTTTCTTTTTTTTCTTTTTCTTTTTCTTTTTTCTTTTCCCCTTTCTTTTCTTAAATTGTATTTGTTATGTTATGTTAAGATTATTAAGTTACATTATGTCATGCTAAAATGCTGTTATATGTTATGTTATGTTAGGCTTTTTCAAGTTAGGTTTTTTCTTTTTTTCTTTTATTTCATTGGAAATAATTTTGCGTTGACATTATTTTCTGTTTTGTGTGGTTATGTCTGTCATATTTGCTATCTATATTTTATTCTTTCTATATGTTGAATTTTAAAGATTCTCAATAAAGATTATTTAAAAAAAAGATAACGTCGCCACCCGCCCCTTCTGCACCACGGTGCCAGATATGCTTAAGACGGCCCTGGATACTTCCCTTTTAAAGCACTTTCTTCCCCTATCAGTTTGCAGAGGCTGAGTGTGCCCGGCGTGCCCTGGAGCAGCTGAATGGTTTCGAGCTAGCCGGCCGACCCATGCGGGTGGGGCAGGTCACTGAGCGGCTGGACGGCACCACCGACATCACCTTCCCAGATGGTGATGAGACCGAGCGGTCGGCCCTTAATCTCAGCACCACTGGCTCCCAGCTCCAGCTCATGGCCAAACTGGCAGAAGGTGAGTTTCCTGGTAGGAATTGAGCAACGAGGAAACTGGGGAGAGATTTTTTCACATGAATCATGGAAACAAACTGATTTGTTTATTAAGAAGTGATACGCCATGCAGGGAGCAATAAAAGCAATATTAAAACAGGCTGGAGACAAGAAGGCGGATATCTGGAGAGCAGCAGTCTTTAAAAGCTTGGCACTACAATTGAGGGTGTTGATCTGAAAGGAAGTAAATTTTACAGAAGGGAAGGTACCACCAGGAAGCACCTGCTTCTAGTAGACGTCTGCCTAGCTTGCCTCTGGGGTGTACCTTGCAAATAAGACCTCATCTCTAGATCTCTGTTTTCAAGGGATTGTACAGTAGAAGACGGTCCTTCAGATATCCCATTCCCAGGCCATTTTGGTCTTAAAACCTTTGAACTCTCTTTAACTGGGAACACACCAAAATCAAGTTGTTGGGCAATACTCAGGACCACAATATCTCAAGGACTGCCTCTCCACATATGAACCAACCCGGACCCTGCGATCACCACCTGAGGCCCTTTGTGTGCCTCTTCCACAAGAGGTCCAGAGGGTGGCAACACACAAACGGGCCTTTTCTGCAGTGGCTCCCCACTTATGGAATGCTCTCCCCAGGGAGGCTCACCTGGCAGCTTCATTGCATATCTCTAGGTGCCAGATGAAAATGTTCCTCTTCTATTGGCCTTTGGCGAATTTAATTGTGCAGGCGGGGAGTGTATTTTGTGTGTGTGTTATGTTATATATTTCTGTGTTTTTATATTGTGAACTGCCCTCTGATCTTCGGATGAAGGCTGGTATAGAAAACTTCATAATTACAGTGGTACTTCTACTTACGAATTTAATGCGTTCCGAACTCACATTCATAAGTCGAAAAAAATTGTAAGTCGAATCCCATAGGAATGCATTGGAAGAAAAAAATCGTAAGTAGAAGCAACCCTATCTAAAAATTCGTAAGTAGAAAAAATCCTATCTAAACCGCATCCACGATGGCGGACGGAGCTCCATTCGTAAGTAGAAACATTCGTAAGTAGAGTTATTCGTAAGTAGAGGTACCACTGTATAATTATAATTAATACTTTTATTATGACCAACTGAAATGTCACAAAACATTGAGCAACCTTCCAAGTTCTCCAGAACTCTTAACGAAGCTGGAAGTTATGTAAACCTAGGGGTGGGTGAGAGTGGGGTAGAGCAGTGTTTCTCAACCTTTTTTGGGCCACGGCACACTTGTTCCGTGAAAAAAATCACGAGGCACACCACCATTAAAAAAGTTAAAAAAGTTAACTCTGTGCCGCCCTATATTGACTATATAATTATGACTGTAAGAAACACTTGCCAATTGCTGCTTTCCGGCGGGTCAGTGCTGTGTATTGGCAGCCGCCAGGCACGTGACAATGCAAATCGCCCTTCTCGCCGCGGCACACCAGCCAGCGTCTCGCGGCACACTAGTGTGCCGCGGAACAGCGGTTGAGAAATGCTGGGGTAGAGGGATGAGGAAATCACAAATCTCCAGCCTCTCCTCTATTCTTTCGTTATTAACAGTTGTGGCAGTGGAGAAGAAGTAGGTTGCCCCCTAGTTCAGGTATAGAGAACTTCAGCCCCACCCACAGCTGTAGGCTAATTACACCTTTTCTTGCATTGGTTCTATTCGAGGGGATGGAATAAATCTATCCCTTCCTCTGTCTGTGTTCAGCACATAACAGCTCCTGCTAAATTAGAACCCTTCGATATACTTCATCTTCTGTTCTCATGGAGAAAAGAGTTAGTGTGGCAGAAGCAGGAACACTGTGCCTCCTTTTGGCTGCAGAGTCGGGTCTGCCTCTCTTCTTCCCCAGACCCCTCCATTCAACATGACAGGAGTCTTGCTTCTTACAGAGGTTGATGCTCTCTGCTATGATCTCCAGATAGCCTGCCTCATAAGCTTGTGAGGATAAATTACTAGAGGGTGCTGTCCTCTCTGGGCCTTTGTAATATGCTGGGAAGGAAATCAGAATAATATGACGGGGAGAGGAGACACTAAGAGGACAGTTGCGTTTCCTGCAGAATTGTCCGAAAAGATTATGGTTCACCATTTTGTGGGAAGGAGAGCAAAAAAAAGTTCATTGGGTTCATCGTAACGTTATCCACAGAGCAGCTTTTACTATTTTTGAGCACTTAGTCATACTGAAAAAGAGATCCCCTTGGATTCTTCAGTTGCTTTGGAGAGTTTGTGTGGCCACCTGCAGTTGAGGGGTGGCGCACCGAAAAGTGCATATCACTAAGCTCAGATTGGGTTTTGGGGGGAGTGCAGGGGAAACTTTTGAAAGGGTCCTCATTCATGTCCCAATATAGTTGTAGCTTGGGCAGCAGCCTAGTGCAAAGAGTTGTTCAGTCTCTTAATGCCTTCTGCTAAGGAAATGCTTGTTGAATGAAAATGTGTCTGTGGCTGAGTGTCTCCTTTGGGGCTTCTCCCCTCTCAGCAGGTTCCGGGATCCCATTGTCAACTACAGCCGCAGCTCAGGCGGCCCTGCAGCTCAATGGAGCGATACCCCTGGGAGCACTGAACCCAGCTGCCCTGACAGGTAAGGTGGGAAATGTGTGCGATCCATCGGATGGGCTTGTTTGGAGAGAACCTTGAGAGACACGAGGTCCAGCCACAATCTTTAATAAAGCATATTCAGCAAGGAGACAGATCCCTGACCATTGTTGGACACTCCTGGGAATTGTGTCTGGAGATACCTCTTTATACTGAGCCAGTCATCGGCCCCATTTGTCTGCTCTGACTGGCAGCAGTTCTCCACAGTCTTCAGGATGGGTCCTTTCCACCTCTGCTGCATGAGCTTCTCTAAACTTGAGATGCTGCAGATTACGGAAAGGTGGGTCACTCTGCGTTCAAGGCATGCATTGTGCTATTCTCCAGTGGATGAAGCTTTCCTAACCTGGTGCTCTTCAGATATTATTGAACCATAAGCTCCCATCACTGCTTAATATTGACGATGCTGTCTGGGGCTGATGGGAATTTGCAGCCCAACCTCTTGAGGGCACCCAGTAGGGGAAGGCTACCCTGGCCATAATCCAACCAGACATTTGCCCAGCCTGCTTACAGAGGGCTCTGCTAAGAAGCTTGTGTGGCACCCTAAGGCATGAAGCCGTTTTACCACTGTCTTGTTTGAGAATTACTTCCTTTAAAAAAATAAAAATCTCTTAGTGTTTTCCTCCGTCCTTCTCCACTTGTAGCTCTCAGTCCAGCACTGAACCTGGCTTCACAGACGTTGGCTTCCCAGTGCTTCCAGCTTTCGGGCCTCTTCACTCCCCAGACAATGTGAGTGGCTGAATCACAGAGACGGGTAGGGTTGGGGGGCAAGGACTGTGGTTTATGTGCCGGAAAATCTAATGGTGCCTGTTTAATTTCCCGTAACCAGATTTTGCTGATACTCTCTTAAAATGGTGTGTGGAAATGGAGGCCTCCTGGCCTACTGTTCTCCCGCATTCCCAAAATGCACTGCCAGGCTGTTCCCTTCCTGCCTTATCCCTGAGTCCCCTTCACTTCTAAACTTGCTACTCACAGATGTCAGGATGTCCATCAGTGTTCTGACAGTTCTCCTCAGCATATACTCAGTTTTCACATCAAACAACTTCTGTGTGATTTTTTCTGAGCTGCAATATTTTGGCATGAAACCTATGTGGCGAAGTGGGGTGGAAAGAGAGAGGTGGTTTCCCAGAATTGGTTTTCCAGCCTTTTTTTCTTTTCTGCAACCTTGTGGCTCAGAAAATTCTACTTTTAGAAACCGACACACAAAGGCCTAATCTGCTCTCAGTATTTTATGTTGATTACGGTTTGTGCTTGCATGGAATCTGTGCAACTGGATGCTAGACAGAGAGGGTTTATACTGTATCTTCCTAATCCTTTATGTCTCTCTTTCTCTCTCCCCAGGTAACTCAACCCAGTTCCCCCCCTGCCCTCCCTCTCCCACGGAGCCAGGAGGGGAATGATCATCTCCACATCATCACCACATCACCGCCCTCATTGAATGAAAGGCAGAGCGGGATGGACTCTGAAGGAACACCCCCTCCTCCTCGGGGCCCCTTCTCAATGCGAACTGATTTTACTCCGATTCCCTTCTCACCAGGAGCCTGGGGGTGGGAGGGGGTTGGTGTTCTTTCCCTTGATTCTGGAATCATAATCAAATGGGGGGGGTTGCATTAAATCCCCTGCATGGGACCGTCAGGAGGACCAGGGACCCGTTTCCCCCACAGACGTGGGCTCTCAGCATCTCTTCTTGTTTTTTGCCGCCTCCTGGCAGAGGCCCTGCAGGGCTTGCAGTGCCAGGGTGTACATTTGCCATTCCTCTTCCCCACCCTCCAGTGGTGTGTCGTGGGTATTTGCTGGACGGCTTTACGAATTGAGCTCATTGCAGATGGGTGTGCGTGGTTGTCTTGTACATAGCAGAGAGGGAGGAAATGGGGAGAGTTGAGAACCAGCATTTGGGTGGGAGGCCTGGCCCTGAGGGGATACCCCCCTCCTTCCCAAGCAGTGTTTTGTAATCCCCTCTCGATCTCTCTGAGGTTGCCTATAGTGTGGGGATGTCGTCCCGTTCCTCCCTTTCCTTTCCTTTCCCTCACCCCTCCTTTTTCTTGGGTCTGTATCCTCTTCTTGATGTTCCCGTTTTCTGCTGCACCTTCCCTTCAACAAGTCCCTTGGATCACATCTTTCCCCTTCCCCCTCCACCCCCAGATTTGAAGGTGTATTTTGGTTTTCTTTTTATCTGTCTCTTTAATTTTTTTCTCTTTTTTTCTCTTTTTTGCTTATAAATGAATAATAAAAAGTCACCAAATGTAGCTAGGTGTGTTTTTCATTTTGTGGCAGTGAAAGGGCAGCAAGAGGTGAGGTTGCTTCTACTCCTGGAATTGAGGGGCAGAGGTGATGCACATCTGCAGGTTGAGGCTGAAATATGGGGCTGAAAGTGTTATTGGGAGGGTCTGTCAGGTTAAGAGGTATTGGTTGGAGAGACAGGGCGGATGCTGTGGTTCTTAGTCTAGATAAGCATTTCCAAACCGTCTGGGGGCAGATGCACACTTCAGTCATGTACACCAAATTAAGTCAGAACGGAAACATCCTCAGAACTAACCAAGCATTTCTCCATCACGAGTGATTGATGGGTCCGCTCATACCTCATGCCAGACAATTGGCAAAATTGCCACCCCTGGCAGAGTCGATGAGTGGAAGGCCCCAAGGCCAAAGGAAGGAAGTCCAGGGCAGCCCTGGACTAGGGGTAGGCAGACTTTCAGGTTTGCTGGAATAACACTTGTTTCCTGAAAATGAGAGCCAGGTCCGAAAGCTATACAATTAAGAATTAAAGGGTAAGAAGGTGCCTCAGCAGCCTTTGAAGTTCATTTTCCGGTTTGTCAGCTTGTTTCAGCAACCTGATTTAGACAGAAGAGATCGCATTTTTGTTGCTCCTGTCAAATAACTGGGAGTCTGAAACCTTGTTGGTCCCGACAGCTGATCTTGAGATCTACCATTAGATCTTGATCTGCTTTCCCCTTCTGTCGACTTGCCAGGAGCCTTTGGTTTTTTAACTTGTTTATGGCACATCCCCAGTCTTCCCTCCCATGGCTCCCTGTTCAGGAACGACTGATTTGAGAAGGAGACGGACTGTTTTCCACCGAGGCTCTGGGCAGGATGCCTTGCTTGAACTGTGCAAGTCAACATCCGCGGTTAGGCTGCCTGGGTGTCCCTGGGCCAGATTCAGCCCACTCGCCATCACTCATCCCCTACACACACTCCTTGTGACTCAAAGGAGTCTCTTGATCCTGGTTGGCCCACCTAAGCTTGCCTCCTGGTGGGAAACAGCTAAGAGCCCTGGGCTACCCCACCCCCCAAAGGATTTCCTGCAGCTTTTATTCCCAGGGGGTTCCTCGAGTATGCGTGATCCCCTTGCCCGGCAGAGAGAGTGGTTAGTGTAGAGAAAATGGCTGTTCACAGCGCACGTTGCCCTGAGCTGCCACCTTGTCTTATTTTCTGATGCTCTCCTCTTGTTCTCTTCGCCGCGTTTAGAGAGTTGTGAAATACAAGGCATATGTTGGTAATTGGGTCAAACGTTCACTGCTTGGGTGAGTGCAGATGTACATGCATTGGTGCGCTTCAGGGTCTTTTTTTGCTCCTGGTCTTGCAGGAAGATGGCCAGAGCCTGTTCACGGCGCCGTGTTAAGTTGCTCAGCTGTGGCTGTTGTTTGTCGCTTGAAAGCCACGGGATCCAGCTGGTGTGGGAGCGGAGGGGCAACCCTCCAGGCTCCCCGATTCTGCCATCCTTGTGACGGAATGCGTGACTTGTAGGGTGTGAGATTATTATTATTATTTTTCCCCATGCTGCTTTTGCTCATGGATATCTTGGCAGATCTTTTTCTCCTTCTTCCTTTGGAGATGGAGGGTGTGCGCACACCCCAGGAGTAAATCATGTGACCCATTCTTCTGCTGCCTCCTGCTCTTTGTGCAAGGCGGGCTTCTCGGTTGCCTGCTCCTTGGCTCCCAGGTGCTGTGAGCTGCAGATGGCTCTGAATGTACGCCTGTGAAATCTGTCAGCAAATTCAGCATCTACCCCCCCCCCAGCCTCCCGCAACCTCTAGCTGTACACCTGCATGGCCTCCCCTAGGGACACGGAGAGTGAGGATCTATAAATAACTTTAACCTTTTCTCCTGTTTCCCAAATGGCGTTCCTTTCCCCTGATTACAGGCCTGGGTTCATCTGTGGGGACTCCACATAATAATAATAATAATAATTTTTTATTTATATCCCGCCCCCAAGCCCCTTGTCCTTGATTTCGGTTGCAGAAGGCTAGGGTGGCAGTCTGGCTGCCAGCTTGCTCAATCGATGATCATCGCTATGGCAATGGGAAACATTTTGTCTCCATGGCAACCACCCAGCTGTGGACCCACAAGGGTGTTTCCATGGTGAAGAGATGCACATCTCCTTCCCATCCCCCCCCTTTTCCTTGCTCATCCAATTTCTGAGCACTTGAGCCATGGAAAGGGAGGGGAGGGGGAGGGGAAGACATTTTGTTCCTCATTTTCTCAAGTGCCCTAGCTTTGATAGCTTTCGCTGGCAAAGGAAGGGATTGGGGAGGGGAGAGAGAAAAAGGGGCTGCAATGTGGGTTTGGTTTTGCTAAGCTAGGAGGCAGCGGAGGCGAAAGCATTCCTTGCTCCTTGTGCAAAAAGATCGCACCCTCTTTCTGCAATATTTGTACGGCGGCAACTACCGTCCTTGGTGACCTGAAATTGCATTTAGGTGTTTACTGAATGAATGATCTCTCTTTTTACCCTCCCCCCTTTTTATTAAAAAAAAGAGCCATCTTCATGGTGAACAAACCTGTGTTAGTTGATGAGCAATCTGTCTTATGTGCTCCCGTGTATGAAAATGAGAGGGTCTGCTTCGAACCAGTTATCTGGTTTTGGAGACGTGTGAAGGGGAAAGTTTATATTATTGAGGCATTTTTCGTCTTTGGTTGAAATTCAAGGATGCATTCTGTTGGTTCTCTTGTGGGTTCAATTCTTGGGGGGGGGGGCAGATTCACTTTGAGGACCAGCATGCTCAGAGCGTTGGTTTAGGAGCTGGGAGATGTTCAAATCCCCACTTGGCTATGTAGCTAACTGCAGGGGTGTTCACACATTACATTCAGCAAGTATACAACCAGTGTACACCAACAGTATAGTGTTATACTCATAGAATGTGTAATGTAAGGATTTCTTATATACATAGGGAGGTGTGTGTGTGTTAATGCATCTATAGCCAGCAGTCCATCTAGTCAGGAATCCTGTTTTCATAGTGGCCACCGCTGGAATATATATACCTGTTTATACCTTCAATTCTTAACCCAGGGACCCCGCTGTAGCTTAAACCACAGAGCCTAGGGCTTGCTGATTAGAAGGTCGGCGGTTCGAATACCTGCGATGGGAAGGTACTGGTTTGCCAGAAGCGGCTTTGTCATGCTGGCCACATCACCTGGAAGCTGTACGCCAGCTCCCTCGGCCAATAACGCGAGATGAGCGCCGCAGCCCCAGAGTCGGTCACGACTGGACCAAAGGGTCAGGGGTCCCTTTACCTTTTACCTTCAATAGGCTTCTGCGTCCTCGATTGGCCTGGCTCTCTTTTAAAGCCCTCCCAAGTTTAAGAACTTGTAATGGGCAAAGGGGTTGCATAACACATAACACATCCAGGTGTTAAGTTCCTCTCTTCTACAGGACTCAGACACCCTCCGCCCACCTCAAATCTGCCTTGTGGCTGTGAGGTGTGACCAGCTGGTCCCTTCAGAAAATGCAAGTGCTTCTGAAGTTTTTGATAAGCCCCTTTCTCTCCCTACCCACTCCTTAGCAGTGGTAAAGGCACAGGGGCAGAGGCGGCTCAGGGTGGATGTTTTGAAGGTGGCAGTGGATGCTCAGGATCTGTGCAAAGGTTTGCAGGGAGGGGAGGGGAGGGGTGGAGAGGGAATAGAAATCTTCGTTGCAGGTGCTTCTCTTTTAAGGCAGGCGTAGGAGGGCCCCTGGAAAGCGCTGACAGCTTGAACCGTCAGCCTGTCTCCTCTGCTGATGAGGGGAGGCACACGGCTTGCATCTTAAGCAGGCTCCTTGCGCTGCCTTTCGCTTGTAGCCCCGCTGACTCCTTCCTCTGCTCTGCCGCTCTCATTGCTCATCAGGCCTCGGCTTCTGTAGGCAAACCCCCTCCTCTTTCTCCCTCTCCTGCTCCTTTATCTGTCCTTTCCCCACCCCCGGCCTATAGAGGCAAAGTGCAGCCCCTTGAAACCTGCTCTTGAGTGGGTTAAAGCCCAGGGAACAGATGAAGGAATGGACTGGTAACAGAGCATGTACAGAAGGCCTGCCTTTCTTGTCACAGCCAGGTCCCTGCAAAGCTAAGAGGAAATCACATCTTGGAGGGACCTCCATACCGGTGGGTTTTCTGTTCGGCTTTTTTGTGTGTGGATGCACCCTGCAATTTTAAGAAGAGCCTTCTGGATCAGGCCAGTGGCCCATCTCATCCTGCAAACCCGCAAGCGGGATTTTAACACAACAGCATCCTCCCTGTGCTTCCCAGCTAGTGGTATTCAAGAAGCATGACTGTCTCAGCGAAGGTAGCGTTAGCCATTGTGCCTAGTAGCTGTTTATAGCCTTGCCTTCCATTAATTGGTTCAGTCCTCTTTTATAAGCCACCTTGATTGTTGATCATTGCTGCTGCCGCCTCTGGAAGTGAGTTCCATAGTTTACCTATGCATTGCATGAAGAAGTACTTTCTTTTAGTAATGACTCACTAATAGGGAATTGGTGGAGGATTTACACTGCCCTGTCTAATTCACGAGTCGTTCTGCGATGCTTCCTCCACTGCTGAGTCTGGAGGGGAGCTCTTGCACGAAAGCACAACAACAAAAAAGGAGCATTTTGTGGTATAAAATCCTGCAGGATTTCACCAGGAAGTTAAGGGACACGTGCTGATTGGAAACAAAGCCGTGAGCTTAGCCACCCTTTGGGTTGACCCTTGTTTCGATTGTGTTGCTTCCTGATTAATTCCTCTGGGTTCGGGAGCTTTTCTCACTGTTCTGCCTTGCGAAAATGTGATCTTGCCTGCTGAGCTGAAGTTCAGTTCAGCAAAATATTTCTTCAGATTTTTCTGTGCATCTGATAAAATCCAATTCAGTGGGTAAGATTGGGGTTTTTTTGTGTGCAAGGCAGAGCCACAGAATGACAAGAAAAGCTCTCTGACCCAGGGGAATCGGGCTGAGCAAAGGTGTGGATCAGCCGGTCTCCCTCGAAACTCTTGCAGGCACAAACATGGAAAACGGGATCACGTATAACTGCCCTGATCCAGTTGTGAACACAATGGAGGTCCACTGCGTTTGAGCTTCTCATCCTATGCCCCACCCTGCTGTCAAATCATGCTAATGTCCACTTCTTGAGTAGGAGCTGTGCACTTCCAGGATCGCATAATTTTAATGGCCTTTCCACAAGTCATCTCCTGGCTTTACCACTCACTGCCTTGCCTCCTGCGTTCTTCCTCCTTCCCTGCAATTCCCCTGCCAGCCCATCCTTTTGCATCCCTTTTTTGCAGGTGGCGCTGTGGGTTAAACCACAGAGCCTAGGGCTTGCTGATCAGAAGGTCGGCGGTTTGAATCCCTGCGGCGGGCTAAGCTCCCGTTGCTCGGTCCCAGCTCCTGCCAACCTAGCAGTTCGAAAGCACGTCAAAGTGCAAGTAGATAAATAGGTACCACTCCAAGCGGGAAGGTAAACGGCATTTCCATGTGCTGCTCTGGTTCGCCAGAAGCGGCTTTGTCATGCTGGCCACATGTCCTGGAAGCTGTACGCCGGCTCCCTCGGCCAATAATGCGAGACAAGCGCCGCAATCCCAGAGTCGGTCATGACTGGACCGAATGGGTCAGGGGTCCCTTTACCATTTTTGCTCTCTACATCCCACACCACTTCTGAGCAACCCCTGGCCCAGACGCTACAGGTAAGATAAATGAAGGTACTATAATAGAAAATGGCTTTAATTGGAAAATAAGCACACAGCATTTGTCAGGCACTCTTCCTCAAGGTGTTTTGTTGTTTGTTTGTTTTTGGCAGGTGTGGGGTGTACATATAAGGCTACATCCTTCAAATCCGTCTTTTTGGAAGCTGAAAGCAGTCTTTTTCTTCCTGTCCCTTTAAGAGCTGCTTAAAAGAACCAGGCTCCAAGCTGGTTAATCATTAAATGTTCCATTTCATTATTGGTGTAGCCTTCGAAACAAAAGGTCCAGCAAGTCAGTCAGAAGACACACACACACACATCCCTGCCCCACAATCTCAAATTCTTTGAGGTTTGTGCCTTTAGTCTGCCTCTTAAAAGGGAGGTTATAAGCTACGGCATGTGGGGGATTCTCCATCTGTAGCTGAATGGAAAAGACTGCTGTCACGATGGCTTCTTTAAAACGATGTGCTAGATATGGCGGTTAACTGATCATCCATCTTCCACAACGACTCTCCTTAAGAAGAGCATGCCCTTCAGGTGGATGGTGATATTAAAAAGAGAAGCATATGTGTATTTAAAACAGCAATTCCTTTGATGAATTCCTTAATAATAAAACAGAGCAATTGTTTAAAAGGTGAGCATTGGCATAGGAAGCATCATTAAGCAAAGGAATTAAAGCTTTCCAAAGCTGCAGTTAGATGGTTGAAATAAGCACAGGTTTTGGGGACGCCCTTATGTGCTCTTTAAAAGTGAGGTACACAAAGCTTTAGAGATGCTATTCCTCCACCGTATCGATGCAATGAGATTGAAATATCCCCCAGCTGGTGCCTTTAAGCGAACACAAAGCATTCCTGTTTGCTAGACCATACATTCTAAAGTTGGTGCCTTTAAGCAAGGGCCTCTTAAAAGCGAGGTGCGCCGCACGACTATAGAGAGAATAAACTTCTAGCATTTCATATCCTCTGTATCCTCTTCGGTATATGTACAGACGCAGAGGGCAGCAAAATAATGCCTCCTAAGATAGCACGAGGGGTAAGGCTTTGCGCAAAGAGTCTAGGGGCCATTTGTTTACATATACAGTAGACATAACGTTTCACTCCAGAGTTAGTGCCTTGGGGGGGAAAAATTGTCCCATGAGAGATTATGGGCACCTGAGCGTCACGGACAAGAAAAGAACAGAAATCCTGAACAAAAGTCCTGAGTCTCTTTACTGAAGCGTTTTGTACCAGTTGGGCACGTTTAAGACAGACGCCCTTAAAGGCAGACAAAAAAATTTAAATCTCACAAGAGCGCCACGAGCAATATTTGAAAAAGTGAGAGGCACGTGAGTTTGGAGAGCAGTAGGCGCCTCCAGTCCTGTAAAGCATACTGTATATTAAATGTGTGTTTTTTGTAAAAACGTGTGTGTGTGTGTGTGTGTGTGTGTGTGTGTGTTTGAGAAGGCCTCTCGAAGAGCCAAGATGGTGCAGAGGACAGGAGCAAATAGTTTGTTCGGTTATGCTTTGAAGATGATGGGAGGAGAGCTGAGCCAAGGAGGATTTTGGGAGCCTTGCTATGTTTGGGAACTGCCCTCGGCCGACGTGGCTGCTCTCCTGAACTTGATGCAGCTGGGGGTAAGGGGAGTCTTACGTGTTTCCTTTCGTTGCAGAGATTTCTGGCATGCTGGCTGGCGATGGAGAGCGATGGGGCTCATAGCACTGAAAGGTCGTTGCAGGATTTTGACCTTTGCTTGAAGAAGCGTCCATTCCTCGGCACGAGGCTAGAGAGGAAGCGTTTGGCTTTCTTGGTGAGGCTCTCGCGCCGGCCCCCAGCCCCTTCCCTGCTGAAGGCATCGCCCTCGCGCCGATGGCGGCGCAGCCGTATCTGCCGCACGACGCCTTCGAAGAGCTCCTCCGTGTTGTGATGCAGCGCCGCGGACGTCTCGATGTGCTTGCAGTTCATCATGACAGCTAGGCTGCGGCCCTCTGGATATGGAGGCAAGAAACATGAGAAAATAAACGAGCAAACAATTCTCCTGGGTTTCTTCTCCTGCCTCGGCCCTTCTGAAAGAACGAATTATTCCCAAATGGTAGGCCGGAAGCCACCTGGGCGGTGCACAGACGGTCTCCCCAGCGTTTAGGGAGCGGGACCTCTAGCAACTCACCTTCGCGTGAGACCTCCCGGGATCGCGCCAAGTCGCTCTTGTTCCCCACCAGGATAATAGGGGGGTCTGTCCGAGGGCACCCTGCCCGTAGGCTCAGCAGGGTGGGGGGGACCCGTGTGAAGCTGCGGCGATCGGTCACCGAGAAAACCAACAGGAAGGCGTCTCCCGTCTGTAGGCAGGATTCCTGCATCCAGCCTCCGGGATCTCCCTGCGGAAATAGTTTGCGGGGAGGGAAGAGGTCAAAGTCAGGGAAAGTGAGGGCATGTGCATGTCCAGATCAGGGGCTGCCAAACTTTGTTTGATAGCATTTGGGGGGAAGTGCCGTGGGCGCCAGTCACAAAATGGCCGCCATTGGGGGTGTGGCATAATAAGACAAAACGGCTCCCCCACCTGAACAAGAGACAGGACCACAAAATGGGGGGAAACCCACTCCTGCCTCCCAAACAGTGCCTCTCATATATTTGAGGGGTGGGGTGGGGATGGAGACACGAGAGCCACGCTGGTGTGGCTTATTTGGTGATGAATTATGGTGCTGGAGGAGACTCTTGAGAGTCCCATGGACTGCAAGAAAATCAAACCTATCCATTCTTAAGGAAATCAGCCCTGAGTGCTCACTGGAAGGACAGGTCGTGAAGCTGAGGCTCCAATACTTTGGCCACCTCATGAGAAGAGAAGAATCCTTGGAAAAGACCCTGATGCTGGGAAAGATTGAGGGCACTAGGAGAAGGGGACGACAGAGGACGAGAGGGTTGGACAGTGTTCTCGAAGCTACGAACATGAGTTTGACCAAATTGCGGGAGGCAGGGGAAGACAGGAGTGCCTGGCGTGCTCTGGTCCATGGGGTCCCGAAGAGTCGGACACGACTAAACTACTAAACAACAACAATAACCCAGTTATAGTTCACAGCTACATACAGAATCTATTGCTATGGACATTTCCCCTGTTAAATCTTAGCTAGTAAATCATGCAAGTTTTATTTTTCTATAGCTGTATGAGATTTAAAAAGATATTCACACACACAAATTGTTCTGAAGAAACAACAAATTGTTCATAATCAGCAACATGTTAAAAGAAGCAACCTCTCTCTCTCTCCCAAGAACTACCTGCATTTTTTGTATATGTGGGTGATATTAAAAAGAACTACGGTACATTAACCAAAGCTGCAGCTTTTAAATATATTGGAAAATGTAATGGATCAATCCAGCATGTTACCAGAGTGAACGTGACAGCGATATTAAGGTGGGTGGCTGTTGAACATTTCCGATTGGTGTGTTTGGTTACTGGAAAGTTCAGATAAACAGGAGTGTGTTTTACATATTTTTTTATTATAATTATTCACACCTCACCTTTAAGGATACAAATTGTTCCAAGGTGACTTACAACTAAAGTCAAAACACAATAATCAAAATCGCAATTAAGATGATATTGAAACATAGAGCAGCTCATCAGGATCCTTCCCTGGGCCCTTCCGAATTGGCAACGGCGGGAGGGGAGAAGGCATGCAGGTATTTGAAAACGCAGATTTCGATAATCGGGGAATTTGGATAATAGGAATGCAGATAATGGGGGTTCTATTGCTTACTCTCCTGGGCAGTTGAATATGCTCTCCATATATTTGCATAATAGCACTGTATGCTGCAATCAAGCCGCCCAAGAACGCTGCCAGTTTCCAGAACAATTTGCATATCCATGCATGTCAGTGGTATACACCCACGCCTGACTCCCAAACGGCTGTGTTAATTTAATATGGATTTGCATAAATTTGCATACCACTCTCCCTCACTTCAGGGATGCTGTGCAATTTTGGAACGCATTTCCATGCAAACGAAATGCTAAAACAAAACAATAATAAAACAAGGCAATTCCATCCGGTTGTCTAGCTTTGCGTAAATCTTGGATATAATTGCATACATTCCTCACAACCATGCCATATTTTTTTTTTTTTGCATAATTTTGTCTTGTTTCCGTTTGCCCCTTGCAGTAACCCAAGAACTGCAGAGAAAACTATGCCCTTGCCAACCGGAAATCCCACTCGACAATCTCTAAAACATTCTGATATTGCCTGGCATTGCCCACAATATTCTCCTAAGACTTAAGATGTAGAAAACTGGTTCAAATAAACAATAACAACAGAGATTCTCAGAATGCTGGATTTGTAACTGAGAATTTCTGTAGACCTGAAAAATTGTGGAATACCCCAATTTTGAAAACAGAAAACCAGGGCAGATGCTGGAACCAAAGGTGTAAATAAATACTCTCAATCTCGTCAGGGTGAAGCCTGCTATGTACTGTGCTAGACTGGTTAGATTGGGGCTGTCACCCATCTAAAGATATATATTACCATTCGTGGGGCAATGAATCCACTTTGGTAGATGGGTGCGTGACTCACAAAATGCTGTTTGGGGAGGAAGATAAATTCCCCACCCATGCCGCTACAGTTGCAATCCACCCCTTCTGCTCCTGGTGACAGCTGTACCGTACAGTCATACCTCGGTTTAAGTATGCTTCGGTTTGAGTACTTTCAGTTTAAGTACTCCGTGGACCGCCTGGAACAGATTAATCCACTTTCCATTACTTTCAGTGGGAAAGTTCACTTCAGGTTAAGTACGCTTCAGGTTAAGTACGGACGGGGCCGGCCCTACGGCAAGGCTGGGGGGTGCCGGGCCGACGGGGGCGCTGCACAGCTGTGCCTGCGGCTGCCGCGCTACACCCGCCAGACAGCCGCGCTGGGAAACGGGGCGGGGGAACGCCGGAGGGATCTTCGCGCCAGGTATGCTTAAGACGGCCCTGAGTACGGACTTCCAGAACCAATTACACTCCTACCTCGGGTTAAGTGTGCTTCAGTTGAGTACTCTGCGGACCCGTCTGGAATTGATTAATCCACTTTCCATTACTTTCAATGGGAAAGTTCGCTTCGGGTTAAGTACACTTCAGGTTAAGTACGGACTTCCAGAACCAATTACACTCATACCTCGGGTTAAGTACGCTTCAGGTTGAGTACTCCACAGACCCGCCTGGAACGGATTAATCCACTTTCCATTACTTTCCATGGGAATGTTCGCTTCAGGTTAAGTACGCTTCAGGTTAAGTACAGACTTCCGGAACCAATTGTGTACTTAAACTGAGGTACCACTGTATGTTAAAACTAAAAGGAATGAGAGATCAAATCACAAGTCTCCATTGTATGGTCCGGTTATGAGTTTTGATTCAGTCATCGTGCCTTTGCTTATGAACAAGCCAACAGCTTTGAAGACCAGAGCACATTTTCTGTGGGTGGTATTCAGATAAGTCATGCCCAAAGTAAACCCACTGGAAAGGAACGAACATGACGATGTTAGGCCCGTTAATTTCGGTGGGTCTGCACTGGGTAAAACTTCATTGACTATCACCTTTTGTTGTTTTGGATTCCAAGTGGTCTGTGTCCCAACAGATGCTTATTTTAGAATCAAAGGTATTCCTTCGTTTGTGTGTAAGAGATAATTCTATATGGTCATGCCTTCCATCTTATGGCTGACGCAACTACTTGCATTAATAATAATTTTTTAAATCTTTCTTTCTGGTGTGTTGCCAGATTTATCCGCTTTTAAGTTGGTCAAAGGCTTTCAAATCGGTTTATGACTAAACATTGTAGCCGTTAGATGGGATAAGAGAACTTCTTCCTGTAATATTTCCTGGGGTTAACACTCTGGGTACATCCCACCTCAATGGGTAGCAAGGCGACAGAAATGAACCTACCTGGTCCCAGATGTCGTATAATATTAGAGTGACTTCTTCATCATCTACGTAGAAATTTCTTTCGTAGGAATCCTCTGAGGGAATAAAAGAAATGTGGAAGGGGAAAGAGAGGATTAGTATAACTTGAATATTACCTTACAAACTATTGCCAGATATGTCTGTACCATCAAATATCCACTTTGTGGCTGATTTGTCAAGTTATATGGGTAGGATTTGACCATATTCTACTCAAAGGAAACCATTAATGGGACTAAATTAGCCATGTCCATTAATTTCAGTGGGTCTGCTCTGAGTAGGACTAGCTGCAACCCTATACATTTAATAGTTTGAAAAGTTCAGGGGAGCCTTCTGGGTATAAATGTGGGGTAGGAATTAGATAAATGGAATTATTTTTTGAGAAACATCTCAAGGTAGTGTAGTTTACCCCTCACCGAGTCACAATTTCCAGCAACCTTTAGCTTACATCCTGCCCATTATTTATTTGCACGTGTGCTTTGAAGGCTTAGTGTGTACACAGCCTTAGACACAAACACACATATATTATATGATGTCAGGTTTTTAAGATAGCAGCGATTTGAAATTTTTTCAGAAGATCTATCTCACAGCTTCCCATACTTACCCCCTCAGGATTTTAAGAAAATCACCAGCGCAAAGTCATTTCCCACAGCTGCCACTTTGAAATTCTGGCCTAACAGCTTAAATTCAACACAAAACCTCCATTTATCTGGCGAGTTTCTACCTTCCCCTTCCTCAACAACAATGCTATGGAAGGCAGAAATTCAACAGGTGAATCGAGAGCAGGACGCCTGATCCAATATGGCTCTTCTCCTGTCTATTTAAATCAATAAAAATAAAATGTCCTCAGGTGGAGCACGCCGTTCTCTCCTGTTCCACGTCTGCTGCATGTATGGCAGGAAAAGCAGGACCCGTTGAACTTTTGCTTTTTTTTGCAGAGTGAAATATTGCAACGCCTTCCCCTGGCATCTTCTTGGGCTCACCTGTGTGCTCTTCCTCATGGTGGGCGCCTCCTCTAAGGCCTCCGAATATGGCCGCCAAGGTGGTCTTCCCCACCCCGCTCTCGCCAAGCAACATGACTTTGTAGGGGCCGCGTCCTCCTGCGGGGCTTGCCCCCCCAGTGCTTCCCACTTCGGGGGAGCTGGGGGGAGAGTCCAGTTCATCCACCGCCGACGCCCTCACCAGCTGGTGCTTGATGGGCAAAGGCATGCTCCCACGCCGTGGTCCAGCACCCACCAGCGCCGCGGGCAACGTCATGGTGGACGGCAAGCTGCAGGAACAGGGGCGAGATGCGCAAGAGGTCAGAGCATTTCAGCACCAGGACACATCATGCACACAAAACATTTTCAGGTGCAATTCACTCAGGCTCAGGGGCAAGATAACTCCTTACCCTCCAACATTTCTCCAAAGAAAACAGGGACATCCTAAGGAAAAGTGGGAGCTTCCACGATCAAATCAGAAACTGGGTCGGCTTCTCTAAATCCAGGACTGTCCCTGGAAAATAGGGGCACTTGGAGGGTCTGAGGTTGCCTGTGACCCAGATAGCGGAGTTATCAGCGGCAAGTGAATTATCTTTGGTCACAACTGCCCCATGCGTTTAAAGCACATTTATGCCACTTTGTGGCTTCCTCCAAAGGATGCTGGGAACTGTAGGCTACCCCTCCTCACGGAGGCACCATTCACAGCACCCTTAACAAACTACAGTTCCCAAGATCCTTGAGGGGAAGCCATGTGCTTTAAATGGACTCTTAAATAGTTTTTTAAACCCAGAATGTATTGGTTTTGTGCTGCCGTTTTAATTCTTTTTATTTGCATTTGTATTTTATAATGTTGGTTATATCTTTATGATACTTGTGTGGTTCTTCTTCACTCACTGGCTCTTTACTACATAAAAGGACAGTCTGGAATAGCGAATGGATCCCATTAATTTTACCACAGGGTGTGTAGAGATATCACAAGGTTGTCCAAAGATACTCAGTGTACTCTCTGCCCCCAAAATAATGTGTGAAAAAAAGGAATATGAAAATTGTTGTGGGTTTTCTTTGCTTGCCCTTTAGTAGCTGAGATGTCCACAAGTATCTTTGAGGAAATCTTGAGTTATCTCTAAATGGTAAACTTTATTTTCATCACAGCTCCATGCCACACACAGAATACCAACTAGGCTCATGTGCCAGGCTAATAGCACACATTCTCTGAGGCAATGCCTATGTTCCCACGTGGAAAAATACAAATATATTCACCAGGGGCATGACAGAGGGAGAAGGAGGGAAGGATGCTGAGTGTGCACACCGTTCATTTACAATCCATTTACCTCTTTAACAGTCATGGCTTCTCCCCCCCAAAATACTGGGAACTGTAGTTTACCCCCACAGAGCTACAATTCCCAGCCCCTTTCATAATGCACAGTTCCCAGCATTCCTCTGTGTGTGTGTGTGTGCTTGAAATCTATGTTGTATATGTAGCCAAAGTGTGTGCAATACCGTGTGTCTGTTCTGCAGGTTTTCAACATGGCACAACACACAATCACACTTTGGTTAGAAGCACCAAACTCCCCTTCTTTTTCACACACAGCTAGAGACACAGTAAAGCACATAAAACAGGCTTCCTCAACCTTGGCCCTCCAGAAGTTTTGAGACTACAATTCCCATCATCCCTGACCACTTGTCCTGCTAGCTAGGGATCATGGGAGTTGTAGGCAAAAAACATCTGGAGGGCCGAGGTTGAGGAAGCCTGACATAAACAATGCACATCTCTCTCACACAAACAAGCACATTTTCTCTACCGCCTTCTCTTGCACACTCTCTACTTCACAAACACATTAAAACTACCCATATTGCAGAGTATAAAGGCAGGCAGGCACAATATTCAATGCTCTCTTTGTTTATTCAAAATATTTACACCTTGCCTTTTCTCCATGAGATCAAGGAGTGATCATACAAGTGAAAATAATGGTGGAATTTGATACATGTCTGTATAGAAGAAGACTGTACCCTATTCTCCCAGAAATTACATCAGGGCAAGAAACAGACCAGCTTGGCCCCATCCATTGGCCAGTGAATGTTCAGCTGCTCAAACGCTTGCTTTCCTCCTCCCTCCCCATTCGTTATTCCTTTTGCATCATGACTCAAGATTGTGAACCTGCAGGCAGGGGCTGGTGTACTTTTTAATATACCATACGTACAGTGCTTTAAAAATAGTGGGTACTTTGCAAGTGTCAAATGAAAATTTAAAAACGTAATAATATTTCTACTAAATAAGTGAGCATGGGGCACCAGGCTTAGTTTGCAATTTTAATAAACAATTTAATCGCCTTCAACGAAGCAGCCATAAAACACTTAGAAGAGAAACAGTACGGCAATCATTAAATCAATCAAACGTAATTAAACCATAGCAATTGCTACGGCTTTTATCCAATGCTAGTCCTGCTGGGTCATTGAAGTGAATAGACATGACTTAGGTTAGTGGGTCTAATCTAGCTGGATACAACTTGTCACTTCTAAAAACGGAGCAACAATTTATATCCGTCCTCCCTCAAAAGAGATAAGAATAATAATAATAATTTGGATTTGATATCCTGCTTTATCACTACCCTAAGGAGTCTCAAAGCGGCTAACATTCTCCTTTCCCTTCCTCCCCCACAACAAACACTCTGTGAGGTGAGTGAGGCTGAGAGACTTCAAAGAAGTGTGACTAGCCTAAGGTCACCCAGCAGCTGCATGTGGAGGAGCGGGGAAGCAAACCCGGTTCACCAGATTACGAGTCCACCGCTCTTAACCACTACACCACACTGATAAGATTTTGTGCACCACAAGATAAGATTTTGGAGTGTCGTAAGTAAAGCCATTTGAGAAGCTACGAGGCGGGCCTCCCTTTGGAGGAAGCCACTGAAAAGGCCCTTTCCCTTTTCCAAATCAGGAATATCTCTGAGCAATATAGCACACTCAGGAGGATCTCTGATTATGACGATTTTGATAGGAAAGCAGTGGGTCAAGTCTTTTTCTCTGCTCCACGGGAAATAAATGGTTTTTCAGAGACACCCGGGGTTGAGGCTTTGATGTCTGAATTGGCACATAGAATTTTCACCAGGGTTGACCCTTGCGTAGTTTGACGTGTATTGCCATCCCTCGCAGCTTGGCTCGCTTTCTTGAGCTACCCGGCACCTGGGCGTTTATTTCTGTTCTACTGTTGTGGTTTGCATATGGGCCTCTCTCCTTCTAAGTCAGGGGAATTTGAGTAAGTGAAGTTGCTCCCCCACCTCGCTGCTTTTTTTCTTTCCCCCTTGCAGACCTCCTATTCTGCAATACAGACAGAAATTCAACTGGCAGAGCTTTCTCTAGGTTGGAGGTGCAATAACGGAATACATTTTGCCTAGCGTGCAGTTTGTACAAGGCAGAAGAGGAGCTTTGCTGGGGTGTGTGGAGTGGCCATCTTAAAAGGACAGGTGGGAACAGGATCCTGGCTTTAGGCAGAAAAGGGGGCTGCTTTTACAGCTTTCTAATTCTACACAACACAGGAATAAACACACCTTCGGGAAAAGCCAGGGCCTGCCGATAAAACCCACACACGTCCCCCTGCTTAGGAGCATGCACAAATAGAACGAGAGAACGAGCAAACGCCTTCCGCTCACATAGGCGGACAGACACACCCACAGAAAATGACACCAGCCCAGCCAATATACTCAACCAAAAGAGACAGTGTCAGTTTAACACCAATACACAACAGGACTGCATCTCATGTGCATGTGGTCCCTCCCTGGAGAAACACACCAATACATGTGGCAGGGTCACAAGGCCGGCGTGCGCACAACAGCATGATCGCCATGTGCCTGCAAACGCCATGCATGCTTGGGTTAAAACTATATCCTCATTCAATCCACATGATGGGTTCAGTAGGCACCGAAACGCAGAGCCCCCCCCCAAAACTAACAGGTTTGCTGTGTACGCACATTGGCAGAGGGCATGTGTGCGCACACGCGCAACTGCACACCGTGGCTGTATATACACACTGTGTGTGTTGACTGCATTTATAGCCCAGCCCACCTTCCTCCCAAAGGAGTCGAGGGTAGCAAACAAGGGGTTAAGCAACAAGCATATCTTGAAAAAAACGATTCAGGCACAGATGCAAACTGGGAAAGACTTCCAATTCAATGGCTTGTTGAAGATGTTTGGGCTCAGCAAGCACCTAGAAGACAACAGAGATGGCGCACATCTGATGGTCAAGGGGAAGACATTCCAAAGGGCAGGTGGAACAACACTAAAAGTCTGATATCTTCATTGTGCGGAACGTACCTCCTGATAAGGTGGTGCTTGTAGGAAGCCCTCAGCTGTAGATCGAGCGGGCGTATAAGGGGTGAGACAATATTTCAGGTGTCCTGGTCCCACACTGTGTATAGACCAAACTAGCATCTTGAACTAGTAGCTAATTGTACCACCCCTAAAGAATACTGGGAGCTGTAGTTTACCCCTAACAGAGCTGCAATTCCACTTGGCAAACTACAGTTCCCAGGATTCTATGGGAGAAGCACCGTGCACCAGGATTCTATGGGAGAAGCACCAAATGCACCGTGCGTACACAGCTTCAGACTCAAAACATAGCTAAGGTTTAAGCGGGCATCACAATGCATCTCTCAGGCACCCAAATATTTGATGCATAGGTTGTCTACTGAACACTGAAGGAATATGGAGGCATGCGCAGTAACGCCACACAGACACATCGACATTCCTCACCTTGTGAGCCTAATAGCAGAGATAATAGCATTCCAAACATCAATACTTACACAAACCTAATTACCCTCCATTTCATTGACTACTGGAATGACAGACGTCTACGGCATGTCACTCACGACCTCGTGAGCCGCAAGAACAAAGAGCCAGCCCAAATATAGCTGCTCCATCGGAGCATGGGTTAGAATCACAGAACTGTAGGGTTGGAAGGGGGACCCCCAGGGGTCATCTAGTCCAACCCCCTGCAATGCAGGGATCCAATGCTAAAGAATCCCTCACAGGTCCCTGCCATCTAATCTCTGCTTAAAAACCTCCAAGGAAGGAGAGTCCACCACCTTCCGAGGGAGTCAGTTCCACTGCCAAACGCTTCTTAACGTTGGGAAGTTCTTCCTAATATTTAGCTGGAAGCTCCTTCATTGCAATTTGAATCCATTGGTTCAGGTCCTACCCCGTGGAGCAGCAGGAAGCCAGCTTGCTCCGTCTTCCAATGTGACAGCCCTTTAGATATTTGAAGATGGCTATCTTATCACCTCTCAAGTCTTCTCTTCTCCAAGCCTAAGCACATGCAACTCCCTCAACCATTCTTCATAAGGCATGGTTTCCAGACCCTTTGTCATAATCACAACTTCTGCATGGGGACCCATGGCACACTCGCTGTGGTAGCACCAATCTCGCTGATGCCACAGACACACTCTTTTATCCACACAAACCCTCTCGTTCCTTGTGAACGCTGCTTGCAAGCACCCACACCCAATGCAGACAAGGTGCGTGTCCTCAAACACCACCATAAAATCAGGAACACGAACATTAAATTGTACTTTTGGCTGTTGCACACCAAAGCACATGTCAATGATTTTCCCCAGTTGTGACTATTGCAGCTGTGACCAGTTGCCTAAAGGGGTCCGGTGAGGCTACCACATTAGACAACTTGCAACAAACTCGTGAACATTGTGACAACACTGGCAAGCACCGCACATTAGACCCATCTGATTCTTACTTGGAGGCAAAATCCACAATGCACCATAGAGGCGAATTCAGTTGAGCCGAGATGGGCTGCCTGAATTGTATTCTCAGTGGTACTCAGTTGTCTGAAGGAGCCCACCGTGTGGTGGGTTTGATCATCTCCCTTTACACCCCCCCCCCATACTCCACCACACACACCCCAAGCTTGTCAAAATCTACCTTGCTGGAAGAGTTGTTCCTGCTGGAATCCTTTAGGGCAATTAGTTTCCTCTGGATGCTTTTCCCCACCAATCTAGTATTATGGGAGCAAGGTGGACTAGAGTTCGAATAGCCACAATTGTTTCTCCAGGTCAGAAAAGTGCGCAGGGCGGCGCACCAGTTTAATCACCGCTTAGATTGTGGCAGGAGCGTTTGCAGTCAGGCAGCAGCCTACTTTTGTCAGATGATGGGGGCTTTTGACTGTCAGGGCCCTCTCTCTCGCAGAGGCACCGGCAACTCTGATCTCATGTCTCCGGCGGAGGCACTCATGCTCTGCCATGTTCTCCGCTCATACCCTGGCTGGCACACTCATCTGTGCAACAATGCCAGTCTTGGCACACGCTGTCTCTCACAGACATCTGTCGTAGACACGGCGACAAAGGCACAATACCTTGTCAAGGGGACACCCACCCACATCGCCTTCCCCCACCTACAGTCCCTCCACACACACACACACCAGAGAACATTTATACCCAGCTCACCACCAGCTTCACCCCTTCCTTTAAATATCTGCCTTCTTCTTCCTGTTGCCTCTAGAGCTGCCAGCTAAGCTCCCCTTTTAAAACCCCTTCCCCTCCCTTATTTAAAACACAAAAATAGCAGGGGGAAAATAATCCAAACAAACCTGGGGATGCCCCGCCCTGGAGGGGAGTCGTCGCACATGTTTGGAAACTGCGAGGCCGGTCCTTGTCCTCAAACCCACCTGTTCGCGGAACGCCAAGAGCCAGAGGCGAGGATGCCAATTTTGGAGGGGATCCCAGGTTATGCCCACGGCTCCCTGCAGCCCAAATGTGGAGGGAGGGAGGAAGGGAGGAAGGAAGGAAGGGGGAGAATTAGCAGGAGGGATGTGTTGGGATGATAGACAGGTGGACCTAGGCGAAGGGGGTGTGTTTATGGAGAGGGGAGAGCATGGAGGGGGGGGGAGAGAGAGAGAGAGAGAGAGACAGTAAATGATTGGAGGATGGATGGAGAGGGAGGGGGAGAGAGGTGCACGGAGGGAGGCACAGCCAGATGGGAAACAAGATTAGGGCATGTATATGGGGGATTAAGAAAGCCTATGGATCTGTGCATGGCTTGGCAAATTGCTAGGCAGGGACATTTGCACTGGGAACGGATCAATAGGCTGATTAATCTTAGGGGGACGAGGGTGCTGGTGGATTGAGGGAGAAGAGAGACAGGCAAAGGAGGAGAACACACACACACACACACACACATCTATTCTGCCTTTCGGCAACTAAACCCCAGGTTTAAAACCCAACATGATGAAAGGGTGAAAAAAGACATGGCATGGGCTTTGTTTTGTGTCTCTGATTGCCACTTGCTGGGGGAATCACAACTGGGGAGAGCGCTGTGGCACCCAGGTCTTGCTTGTGTGGCTCCCTAGAGGCCTCTGCTTGGCCACTGTGTGAGAACAGGACGTTGAGCTAGGTTGGCCATTGCCCAACCAATTGGTCCTTAACACCTTTCAGAACTGGGCTTGGAGGTGCTGTGGCCGATTCCCTCAGCTGCAGGACAGGGTTACACACCCACCAGCCCCTTCCCCCTGACCAGTGTCCACAAAGAGGGTGGGTAAGGTGCCTTGCGGTAAAAGTGCCTTGCAGGCGACTCAAGGAAGCGAGCCATGCTGCACACACTGTAGGTAGAGCAGGCTCCCTCAATCAACCTCGGCCCTCCAGATGTTTTGAGACTACAACAATTCCCATCACCCCTGACCACTGGTCCTGCTAGCTAGGGATCATGGGAGCTGTAGGCCAAAAACATCTGGAGGGCCGAGGTTGAGGAAGCCTGAGGTAGAGCAATATAAAATTAACAATACAGTAGAGGTATATCTGTGTGTGAGAGACACTGAGGATCTGGAATGGTGACCCCCCCATCTGTTCTAGGCATTTGAAACAGCTTCATACAATTTTATAGGGCAATGGCTCCCCCCACCCCCCAAAAAAAGATTACTGGGAGCTGCAGTTTGGAGAGTTTTTAGAAGACCCGCCTCCTGCAGTGCTACGGTTTCCAGAGTGGTTTAACTGTCTGTCCATCTTCTCAGGGAACTCTCTGAAGGGAATACAGGGGTCTCCTAACAGCGGTCAGCATGCTCAACAAACTGCACTTCCCAGCAGGGTTTTTGAACTACAATCCCCATCACCCTTGACCACTGTTCCTGCAAGCTAAGGATGATGGGAGTTGTAGTCCAAGACAGCTGCCGACCCAAGTTTGGGGGACCCTGCTTCCCGGGATTATTTGGGAGAAGCATTGACTATTTTAAAGTGGCATGATACTGCTTTAAATTTACAGTACTGTATAGCACAAATGGGGCCAAAGAAAGAAATATGGTGTGTGTGTATATTTGTTTGTGTGTGGGGGCGGGTATTTGTTGGAAGGAGTAGCGAGAGCGAGACAGCCTAACGCAAAGAGTGAGTATGGGGCATATAAGATAATGAGAAAGTGAGCATGGAGGGATAAACAAAGGAGACAGATGGATGGGGGGATTAAGGGAAAGACTGATAAAGGCAATTTGTGTGATTGCGAAAGCACATTTGCAAAATCCACTCTGCTGTAGCCGCTGCTAGTCCTGCAGCAGAGCAGACCCACTGAAGTTAATTAACACATGGCTAAATTAGGTTCGTTGATTTCAATGGGTCTACTCTAATTAGAACTTCGGCAGGTAGTGTGTGTTTATTGGTTTGTTAAATTTGTATCCCCCGCCTTCATCCCAAAGGAGCCCAGGGTGGAAAACATGGGCGCACACAAAAGCAAAACAATGCATTATTATTATTACCTGCCCCTATATTTTAAACGGCTTTAAAAATACAGTATATCCAAAACACGGATTCAGCCGTCGAGGCAACTGATGATGTGGAAAGACGGTGAATGTTAGGTGGGTAAATGGATATTCAAAACAGTCACGGGAGGAAGAAAGAGTAAACAAAGTAATTGGATGGAGAATGAAACCAAGAGCGTGGGGAGGGGGGGCGGGGAGCATCCACTGGTGAATGGTTTTCGTATAGGAAGGGGATGGGCAGAGATGAGAGAAGCGCGCACAGGAGAGACTCTCTCCCTCTTTAATGATGCTGAATTAGCTGCTCAGCCTAATTAGGCAGGGGGGAGGGAATTACAGAGTTAGTCACGGGTGGGAGGATGCTAATTAGGCATAATTAATGCCTGCCATAGGGTGAGAGAAGGGAGCCCCCCTGGGAGACACAGGAAACAAGGCTGAGGCTTGCTGGGCCCGTGGGGATCCTCTGCGGGCAAGCGCCCCCTCCTGACTGCTGATTCTGCTCCTCTGTGTTTAGAGGTTGAGAGGCATCCAAATGACAGCACACCTGGTCGCTTTGCAAGCCCTGGTTCAGCATCCTTGCGCTTTTGGCCTCTCTCTCTCTCCCTCACATACACACACACACATACATTCAGCCTCAGCTGCAATCAGCCAGGCATCCTCCTTGCCCTAATTGCAGCCCGGGGAGGATTTGAACTCATGGCGGCGGTAGAGAAAGGGACAAACTCTGGGCCTCCGTTTTCCATCTGTGTTAATGAATCCAGAATGACCACCCATTTGGCACAGCAGTGCGGCATGTGGAAAGCTTTCTGTGTGAACAAGGCCCCCGATGCAGCCTGCATGATATTAGCCATGCAGAGCAAAGCTACCCCTTAACCTTATGACTGAAAATCAATAGCTTATTTTTTTTTTACACACAGTTGCTGGGATTTCCCTGTTTATTGGTGCCTGGCAGCTGTGCCAACTGCGGTTCTTTCCCAACGGGCCTAGGCAGTCGCTGAAATGGCTCCAAAACCCCCTCACCCACAAGAACTTTTAGGCTGGGGAAAAAAAGGTATTAAGGGATAATCTTGGTAAAGGGTTATTTGCAAATAAGATAGCTCATCCTGTTGGGTGGTGGTAGCTGATCACTTCCCCTCGTGCCGTTTTCTTAGCAAAGCTTCCCATCCCAATGTTTCCCTATTTGGACACTTAGCAAAGAGGTAACAGAAGTTGATCTGTATGCCAACCTTTTGTTTGTAGTACTGAATTTACTGCACGCTGCTTAGTTAAATCAATCTGAAGTGTGTGTAGATATGTTTGTTAGAAGAGCTGGGAAGGAACATCAAGAGGCCATTCAGTCTGACCCCCCCCCTGCAAAGGCATAACAACAACAACAACAACAACAACAAATATATAATTATTATTTATACCCCATCCATTTGGCTGGGTTTCCGCAGCCACTCTGGGTGGCTCCCAATAGAATATTAAAAACATGATAAAACATTAAACATTATAGGTAAAGGTAAAGGGACCCCTGACCATTAGGTCCAGTCGTGACCGACTCTGGGGTTGCGCGCTCATCTCGCATTATTGGCCGAGGGAGCTGGTGTACAGCTTCCAGGTCATGTGGTCAGCATGACAAAGCCGCTTCTGGCAAACCAGAGCAGCACATGGAAACACTGTTTACCTTCCCGCTGTAGCGGTTCCTATTTATCTACTTGCATTTTGACGTGCTTTCGAACTGCTAGGTTGGCAGGAGCTGGGACCAACCAACGGGAGTTCACCCAGTCACAGGGATTCGAACCGCCGACCTTCTGATCAGCAAGCCCTAGGCTCAGTGGTTTAACCACAGCGCCACCTGGGTCCCATTAAACATTATAAACTTCCCTAAACAGGGCTGCTTTCACATGTCTTCTAAAAGTTATAGCTGTTTATTTCCTCGACATCGGATGGGAGGGAGTTCCACAGGGTGGGGGCCACCACCGAGAAGGCCCTCTGCCTGGTTCCCTGTAACCTCACTTCTCGCAGGGAGGGAACTGTCAGAAGGCCCCTGGCGCTGGACCTCAGTGTCCGGCCTGAACGATGGGGGTGGAGACGCTCCTTCAGGTATACTGGGCCTTTGAGGCCGTTTAGGGCTTTCAAGGTCAGCACCAACACTTTGAATTGTGCTTGGAAACGTACTGGGAGCCAATGTAGATCTTTCAGGACCAGTGTTACATGGTCTCGGCAGCTACTCTCAGTTATCAATCTAGCTGCCGCAGGCTTCAATCGCCAGCTTCTTCAGAGCACTCACTGCTTGACCTGTGCTAACTGCAAAAAGCAGAGGGCACTGCCAGAGACACTTTCTTGATTTACCTGCCACCAGGCAACACTTCTCCCTCTTCCCACTTTTAGAACTGCGTGGGTCCATTGGCTGAGTTATCTTCACAGCAGCTCAACAAAGGCACTGTTTTTGTCGGTTCTGTCTCACATACAGGAAACTGAGACTCTGAGCGAGGACGACTCTGAGCCATCCATGGCTTGTTTCCATAGCGAAGGCTTTGGGGCTGCTGTTCTTATAGACTGATGTAGTAATCTGTAAGAACAAAGGGTCCCGGTGTATTTTCACCCGCGTACGTCTTTGCCAAGTATCCTGGGATAACGTCAAGCCATTCTGTCTCTCTGTGGCTCCCCACATTTCTTAATTCTGCACTACGTTTTGGGGAGGGGGGATCCTGGCTGGCAGGGACTGTTGGGAATTGTGGTTCCCAAAACATCTCGAGGGCACCGGCTGGTTTACACAATCTGCTAACCCTGGGATGGAAGAGACACAACATTGATCATGGCTAGAGGGGGTAGACCAGGCATCCCCAAACTTTGGCCCTCCAGATGTTTTGGACTACAATCCCCATCATCCCTGACCACTGGTCCTGTTAGCTAGGGATCGTGGGAGTTGTAGGCCAAAACATCTGGAGGGCCGCAGTTTGGGGATGCCTGGGGTAGACTCTCCAATTTGGGACTTGCCCTCATAAGCACATCAGAGGCGGACCAGAGTTGAAGGAACTGATACAACTGACCGTGGAAACAGCTCTAGGCAATCGGGTCTCTCCCTCCTCATCATATCCCCGAAACCTACGAGCCTGTTTTGGCAGCCGGTTAATTAGTTGGCTCAGGAACAGAAATCCACCTTACAGTTCAAAATCTCTCTTTTTAATTCTTAGCAAAAAACTCGAAAAGGCAACAGAAGGTGAAATAACAAAACAGTGCGTGGCCCGTTAGTGGTCACAGCTCAACGGACTAAAATACACAGTGCAAATATTTACTCATCTAGAACTCAATATTGTCAGTTATCCACACATCACACCTACCCGGGGGTGGGGGGGGGTGGGGGAGAGAGAGAACAGAACAAGACAGCAGGAAAACATGAACTCCTGGCTTCCATTAAATGTCGCCACCGATTTCTTCGAGAAGCATCTCTTGTCAGCAAACAAGAATAAATTATATATAATTTATATATGTATATATATATATCTATATATCTCACACCCATACATACTTGTGCCAGCAGCCAACAAAGCCATCTCACCTAATTCTTTTTTTTTTTAAGGGGAAAGACAGAGAATTTGTGGCCTTCCAGATGTTGCTAGGCAGCAGCTCCCATAATCCCCGTTTACCGACTGTGCTGGCTTAGGGATGATGGGATTCGCAGGCCCACTTCCCATCCTTGCTGGGGAAGGAGTTCAAGGCCCAGGTGGGCCAGGAGAGGTACAGTAATAGCTGCCACCTCTGCCCTGGTTTGCTTCGTCTGAGTCACATGGAGCGCCCATAGATTGTGCGATTAAGAAGGCACCGGTTTAGCTAAATCCTGTTAGGAGGTTTCTTCACCTGACAGGATTGTAGTGTATCGTTTTGATTTGGGATGTTCTGCAGATTTTCTAATCCGGTGGGGCTCCCACCCTGTTTGCATATCAACAATTGAAGAAGAATCCATCGTGGTCATTGCATCTGAGCCTGTTATTGCCACCACACTCCCTGTGGGACCTACGATTCCTCACATGCTGCTGGACTCCAACTCCCATGACTGCCAACTTCTAAGATAGTTGGGGTGCTGGGAGTTGGAGTCCAACAATGTCCCAGAGGTTCCCCAGCTCCAATTCACAACTAATGGGCAAGAGCCAAATAGAGTGTGAGAGAACTTCCACTTTTGAGATGTGGGCTCTCCTCCTTCCTCTCTTGCCCCTTCAGCCCCTCCTGAAACCCTCAAATGATGCTCCAAAAGGTAAGGGAAGAAGATCTGGAGGCAGCAGAGGAGAAACCAGAAACCTCCTTGCGCAAAGCTGATCTCTGTTGCACAAATGGGCAGATAACATTGGAAGTCACCCACAACATCCTTTTGAAATTGTTTTTCCAAATATTGTCAGTTAAATTAATTATTATTATTATTATTATTATTATTATTATTATTATTATTATTATTAAAAATAGACATACAAAGATTTGGGCAAAGACTCAGTGCAGATATTACCCTTTTATGCTTCTTTTTAAATACCTATCTAAGAAAGACGCTTAAGAATGAGCCGTTGCCTTAAAAAAAATCAGGTAGAATTAAGAGTTGTTAACTTTTCTAACTTCATGTTTAGAAAACCGTATCTTCATGCTCTGACTGGCTTGAATGAAGCCTTAGCTTCATATTTAAAAAATAGTATTCTTTATATTAAATAGCCAGAGTTACCTTTTAAAATCTAATTTTTATCAGCATTTATTCATTTATACCAAGTTATGTTAATTTATTGGGCCTTTGGATCCATGCAACATTTTCTGTGCTTTTGGTCACCGCCAAAGAAATAATCTGCAATGATCACGACTAAAAATCTGAACTGATCATTGCTCTCGAGGAGTGTTTTCTTTAAAAAAATAAATCCTTCATACACATTTTCCTTATTTAAAGCTGTTCGGATATTCCATGTGCAAAATTTAACTTCTTTCATTTTCTGTGTCTTTCAAAAAAATAGCTTACTTACAAAACATTTAATCAATAAATGGAACAAAACATTGTTCCATCTTTTTCTTTGCCTAAGGCTGTGATTCTGTCTCTATACTAGGGAGTAAGTCCATTTGAACAAATTTGGGATTTGCTCCTGAGTAAACATACATAGGGAGTGCACGGTTAAAACGTTGCTTTGCAACTACTGCAGAAGAATTTAAGCTGAGTTGCTGACTTCATCCTCTCCCCCTTCTTTTAATCTTTCCACAACTCGAATCACGTGATTTTTCTCTCTCTGCTGTGGCATTGCAAAATAAGGATTGGGGCCCCCCCCAATTTAGTCATTGCTTTTAAGGGTTACAGTGCCTGTAAGGATTACTTCTGACTACTACATAACTCTTCTTCCTTCAGGCAGACATATCTGAGCTTCTCCCCGCAGAAGCATATTTCATTTCCGTCCCTTCCTCCTCCTCCTCCTCCTCACTTTCCAAGAACATTTCTTAAAATGTCAAGTGCATGTACATTCCTATCACTTCTTCCACACAAGCCGCGATTTCAGCACCGACTGAAACAAAAACCGCAGCAGGCAGCTCTCAGAAGATGGAGGTGTCAAGATAGCTGGGTGGGCCCTAGGGATTTGTTTCCTCTCGCCTCGTTGCGCAGAACTAGGAACAGCGGCGGTATACCAGATCAGAATCTCTCCCCTTTTAAGAACCACGATTTACGTGGCACGCAAATATCGCTCCCCTGTTCCGCTGAGCTGGTATTTGAATCCTCAAAGTGACCGAGGAAAGAGAGATGTCGCGGTGGCCCCTAGGAGCATATTCTCTTGCTCAAACACCAAGCATGGAAAATAACCTTTAAGAACTTCCTTTTTTAAAACTGCCACCCTTTCCCATACACCACAAAATATACCTTTAGGGGAGCGGGAGGGGAAGGGATTGCTGGTGGGGTGGGGTGGGGGGAAAGGGAGAGGGAGAGGTGGTAAGCGGGAGAGAGCTGGAAAAAATTCTGCTCCTGCTGTTGTGCACAAATAACCCTGTTTGCAGTTCTTAAAAGGCAACGTCCAGTGTTTGGGTAAGAGAGTCCCCGATGGCCCGGATGCTGCTGCAGAAGGCCGCTCAGGTCAGGAGGGGCTCGTCGTCTGCAGCCCAGTCGGCAGACGCACTTCCGCTCTCGGAGTCGGGCACCGTGAGGGACACCAGAAGTACATCATCCTCGTCTTCGGGGGACGGAGGGGCACTGAGCGGGTTGCCCGTCTCCACAGAGCACGGCAGCACAGGGGAGAACAGCCGTACGCGGAGAGACCGCATCATCCCCGAGAACCGCGGGGTGGGAGGGGGCGGGGGCTGGGGCTCTGGCGCAGGCTCAGCAGGCGGGGGCGGGGCCTTCTGGGGAAGAGGCGGGGCTTGCTCTTCCAGCTGGCAGGAAGTTGCATTCTCCTCTCCGGGTAGTGGCTCAGGCAGGGTGTCGGGAGTGGAGTGTGACGAAGAGGTGGTTGTGGCGGTGGCGGCAGAGGCGGCAGAAGGGGAGGTGGCTGGAGCAGGCCGAGGCAGCAGTCCCAACCGCCGCATGCGCCTCGCCAAGCGGCGCAGGAAGCGGCCGCGGTGCGGGCGGCGGTTCCCACCAGCGGCAGTGGCGGCGGCTGTGTCATGGCGGAACAAATGCAGTAGAGACCTCAAGTTCCCCAGCACTGAGTTCTGAAATGAAAGAGCAGAGTGAGGGGTGGGTGGGTGAGGAATTCGGACAGACCGAAAACCAAACACAAGTGTGTTTACCTGGCAGGGAGAGTCCCTCAAGAAATCCCCGGAGGGCATATTTATTCATTCGTTGATTTATTACACTGTTCGGGAGTGGAATTTGCTACCAAGGAGTGTGGTGAAGTCTCCTTCTTTGGAGGTCTTTAAGCAGAGGCTTGACAGCCATATGTCAAGAATGCTTTGATGGCGTTTCCTGCTTGGCAGGGGGTTGGACTGGATGGCCCTTGTGGTCTCTTCCAACTATGATTCTACATTTGCAACCTGCCCTTCCCACTCCCCAAAGCAGCCCAGTGTGGCAAACATGCCGAAACAAGTACAATCTAAACTAGAAAAGATATTTGAAACATCAAAAACGCAAATCTGGAAAACACTAAAAACAATTGCATTTCCTCACAGTTACTAATTTCCAACATTTTCAGTAGCCGTCACCAGTCAAATGCCTGGGATGTCAGGCATGTCAGGATGTCATAAAAATTCATCCGGAAAGCCAATAATGAGGGAGACAGGTGCACCTCACCATTGAGTGCATCACACAAGAAGCCACCACCCAAAGTCCCTGTCTTGGGTCAACACCATCCAGGCAGAGGCGGTAACATTAACAGGGCCTCCCCTGCCAATCATAGGGCCTGAGATGGTCAATATGTTGGGAAGACTCCAGTAAGGTATTTTCGCTCTCCTTCTACAGGTGCATGCCCTACAGTTCCTTTGCTGGGCACACCTTTTATTCAGGTCTTCGCATCTTCGCATGTGATGGTCCCAGAGTTTTCAGAGACCTCTTCAGAACTGAGTGATATGGGGGGCTGCAATACTGACATTCATTGCAGCCCTCAATACGGCGAGAGCTAGCTGACACATATCCATACAGTGAAGCCTCGCCCGAGTGCTCTTGTTGCCTATCGCTCCTCAAAACTCCCGGCTCAGAGTCCCCAGACTTCTGCCTCGAAGACACGGCTTTCTGAGAACGAATTGCATCTTAATATGAGGGCCATTTCCCAGCTGGCCCGGACCATATGGATAGCCCATCGTACAAGCAATGGAGCTTACAGAGTGGCATCTGTGCAGTTTGGAATCCCTGTGGCAGCCAAGTAGCCAGAATAATGTAAAATCTTAGACCTCAGAGGCAATTTCAGGAAGGGAACCTTGTGGGGAGACATGAGGAGTCAAGACATGGAGCACCCGTAGGAATATTCTCAGTAGGGTGGACAAAACAAAATGCTTTGGGGAGCAGGCCAATTTCTCACACACACACAAATGAGGAGAGTGAGGCCTGTACATTTTGCCTCCTACCTCAGGTTCTACAAACGTAAGAAATTTGCTGACCTGATGAGGGTGCTCTGTGGGGAAGCCTTCGACGGGGGGGATGACGCCGCGAGCAATGAGTTGCCCGTAGGAAGGCGGCGCCTGCCGCTGCACCAGCTGGGCCTCCATCCGCGACAAGGGGGATAAGATACTGTCGGGAGAAACACACACACACACACACAAAATGTGAGAGTTGGCACCCATCAACCCTCTCCATCCCTCCATAACATTCTTTTCTTATCCCTCCTCAGGATAAGAAAGGGGACGACAGAGGACGAGATGGTTGGACAGTGTTCTCGAAGCTACGAACATGAGTTTGACCAAAGTGCGGGAGGCAGTGCAAGACAGGAGTGCCTGACGTGCTATGGTCCATGGGGTCACGAAGAGTCGGACATGACTAAACGACTAAACAACAAAATCCCTCCTCAACTCTCCCTCTCTCTGCCTGAGTGGAAGCTTCTAACTTCAACTTCCTTTCACTTCATAAGAACAGCCCTACTCGTTCTGGCTGGGGGCCTGTCCAGCCCAACATCCTGTTCCTACAAGTCGCCAACCTAAGGTCCACAAAAAAGGAACAGGGTGCAACGGCACTCTCCCCAAATGCGATTCCCATTGCCTCTGGCCATGCAGGTGGAGCATAGCCCCTGTGGCTATCAGCCATTGATAGCGTTATCCTCCACAAATGTACAAGCTGGGGGTCCTCACTGCTTCTCATGGGAACCGATTCCATAGTTTTAACTAGGCGCTGAGAGAAGAAGCCCTTTATTTTGTCTGTCCCGAATCTTCCAACACCCACTTTCGTTGGGTGCCCCCGAGTTAATTTTCATTGCCCACGTTTTCCAGCTCTACAATAAAGGTAAAGGGACCCCTGACCATTAGGTCCAGTCGTGACCGACTCTGGGGTTGCGGCGCTCATCTCGCGTTATTGGGCGAGGGAGCCGGCGTACAGCTTCCAGGTCATGTGGCCAGCATGACAAAGCCACCTCTGGCGAACCAGAGCAGCTCCTGCCAACCTAGCAGTTCGAAAGTACGTCAAAGTGCAAGTAGATAAATAGGTACCACTACAGCAGGAAGGTAAACGGCGTTTCCGTGTGCTGCTCTGGTTCGCCAGAAGCGGCTTTGTCATGCTGGCCACATGACCTAGAAGCTGAATGCCGGCTCCCTCGGCCAATAAAGCGAGATGAGCGCCGCAACCCCAGAGTCGGTCACGACTGGACCTAATGGTCGGGGGTCCCTTTACCTTTTATTCATCAGGAAATAAGGATTTGTTTTAAGTTTTTCATGTATGCTAAAACTCAGTCTGGTTTTTTAAAAATTATCTAACCACATCAGTTAACAAACATGTATACATGCGCTATAATGTTATTGTTTTAGCTAAATAAATTGTTTAAATTGTTATTAAGGAAATTATTATTTTTCTCCTTCCAATAAAGTACAGCAGAAAAGTTGTCCCAATATAAACAGTTAACTTATTAAACCTCACAATAAAGTCATAATTATCTGTCTATGTATTACTAATAGTATAACCAAATCTGTAATTTTTTATATACTGTATATACTAGAGCATAAGCCAACCCGAATATAAGCCGAGGCATCTAATTTTACCTCAAAAAAACTGGGAAAACTTATTGACTCGAGTATAGGCCAAGGGTGGGAAATACAGCAGCTACTGGTAAATTTAAAAAATAAAAATAAATACCATCCTATGCCTTTCCTAGCTGTCGGCTCCCCGCTGCCTCACACAGAGCAGGCATAGGATGGGGGTTCGGAGAGTCGCAGCGCTTCTCCGAACGCCCGGTCCTGTGCCTTTCTCCACCACCGCCGCCTGCCTCACTCGAATATAAGCCGAGGATGGCTTTTTCAGCACATTTTTGGTGCGGAAAAGGTAGGCTTATACTCGAGTATATAGGGTAACTGTAAAAACTACTCTGAAAATCTATTATTCCAAAAATGAATAATATTTAAATCTGCTTGTAAATATTAAATTATACCAGCAAGAATGAGTCTTTCTGGGGGGGGGAATGATTTAAATCAAGTCTTACTGACTAGTGATTTTAGATTGATTTGATTTAAATTAAATCCACCCTGGGCTGAAGAGTGTATTTAAGCAAATAAAGTAGATTTTTATACACCAGGGTACTGTGATCACTGCACAGCACTTCCTGGGGACACCTGTCTTCCCTCTCTGTATGGCTGTATTCCTATTACTTCCCACCCGCCTTCCCAGTCCTGTCCCCCCACTTTCCATTGCTCTCCTCATTTTTGATATCTCGTGTGCACATTCCCTAAGCCCCAGCCTTGCCCCTCGCTGCCTGGTTATGTCCCTCACCCAAACTCGTGGCTGCGGAGGGCATACAGCCGGCAGGTGCAGCCCAGCGCGATCACCAAGAGAAGGCCGCACACCAGGCTTCCGATGACGGCCGCCGTCACCACTTTCCGCGGGAGGACGTAGGAGCAGTCCGCCTCGTCGGAACCGTCAATGCAGTCCGCCTGCCCGTCGCACACCCAGCTCTCGTAGATGCAGCGCCCGTCCCGGCACCGGAAGTTCCCCGGTTGGCATGTGTAGCAGTGGCGCTCGTCTGCGGCGTCGGCGCAGAAAGTCTGGTAATTGCAGCGGTCGGCCGGCCCGTAGCAGCCGGCCCCACCGATCCCGCGCCCCCCGCAGGGGTACTGCCCCGCCGGGCAGCCTTTGCAGCCGTCCTCGTCGGCACCGCTGGCGCAGTCCCAGAACCCGTCGCAGCGTTCGGCGGCGCTGTAGCAAGTGGCCCCCTCGCTGTCGCCTCCGCCGCAGGGGAAGTCCCATGGTACGCAAAAGCCCCGCACATGGTAGGTGGCGTTGAAGCCCCGGCCGGAAGTTCCCGGCGCCGCCTGGTAGGACACCCACGCACGGCTGGAAGGCGAGTCCACGGAGACCACTTTCTTGTTGCTGGTGTAGTCAAGGTTGCGCAGCAAGTGGGGGAGCGGCACGGATCCAGGTGCCCCCTCGTACACCCTCAGGGAGTCCCCGACGTCCAGGCTGAGGGCGGTGAAGCGGATGCTCAGAGGCCGGCTGTCGTGGGCATCAAGGGCCCACTGGCAATGCGCAGCAGCGGCCAGGTAGGAGTCGGAGGCGAAGCCGGGCGAGAAAAAGATGCCGTAGAAGTTGTCCAGGGTGAGGTTGCAAGGGAAGACGGGTGGCCTGATGGCTTCTGGAGCAGAGAAAGAGAGTGAGGAAAGGGGTGTGGAAAACACAGAATGAGGCTCTCAGAAGGACTGATAGGAAGCCAAAAGAGGCATGGAATGGCCAGAGCCAATAATACACAGATTTGTATTCCATCAGTTTTGGAGATGTGGGTTGCTGGGAACAACAACAACAGCAACAGCAGCAACAACAACATATTTATACCCCACCCATCTGGCTGGGTTTCCCCAGCCACTCTGGGTGGCTCCCAACAGAATACGAAAAACACGATACAGCATCAAACATTAAAAACTTCCCTAAACAGGGCTGCCTTCAGATGTCTTCTAAAAGTCAGATAGCTACTTATTTCCTTGACATCTGATGGGAGGGCGTTCCACAGGGCGGGCACCTACCGAGAAGGCCCTCTGCCCGGTTCCCTGTAGCTGCACTTCTTGCAGGGAGGGAACCGCCAGAAGGCGCTCGGAGCTGGGCCTCAGTGCCTGGGCTGAAGGATGGGGGTGGAGATGCTCCTTCAGGTCTACTGGGCCTTTGAGGCCATTTAGGGCTTTCAAGGTCAGCACCAACACTTTGAATTGTGCTCGGAAACGGTAGGGATGGGGGACCCCCTTCAGTTCTGGTTTCTCTCACTTTCTGATTTTTTCAGCCTTGAGGTTTTCTTTCCTCATTCCCAAATCAGTTTGTGGTGGTTGCTTTTTAAATGAGAGAGAAGGGAGAGCCACACTTTAGAGGAAAAATAGCACCCCACCCACGAAACGGAGGGAAAGGAGGTCCATGTAGACATGCCTGTGTGTAGAAGGAGATGGATAATTGGAAACAGTAATCAGGGAGGGAAATGGATTGGGAGAGAAGCTTCTCTTCTCTTCCCATAATGCGCAAGACTCCTCCGTACCTCTCTCATATTTCAGCTGAAACCCATCTCCTGTCATGAACTTCCAGTTGTAACTCAGGGTGACGTTGCCTCCCTTTATCCGGAGGGGCTCTGGAGTGTGGTAGCCACAGATTTTCCAAGGAGATGAAGGGAGCGAGGCTGACTGGATGATCAACATCTCTGAGGTACAGGAGAGATGGAAGTGCTGGAACCTGTGGAAGGAAAAGAGAAATAGATATCTGTTCAGTTTCTGTTAATTGGTTCTCATGGGAAACTTACAGATTCTTGCTTCATACAATTAACTCAAGGCAGTGTCAATTTACCCTTGGCAGAAAGCCAAGGTCTGCCTGGCCTGGAAACTACTCTCTGATTGGTTATTGACCAGCACTGAACTCTGTTATCTAGGAATGCTAGCACAGTCGTTTCTTGTTGGGTGTTAGGAGTAGGAGTGCTGCGTATGGTTGGAGAGAGAGAGAGACAGAGAGGATTTATTTTGCTTTGCTTTGTATGCAGAAACTCTGCTTCTTTTATTTTCTTTTAATAAATCCTGTAAATAGTTATTCTGCGTCTAGCCGACTAGTCATTTCTACCTTAACTAGCTTCTGCGCTGTGCAGGAAAACTCTGCTACGTTCGGGCTAAAGCCACTAGAGCTATGCCTGACACTTCAAAATTCTAAGAATATCATGTGTGCATGCCAACTTTTGCTTCTATGTGGCGCTCCCCGGGAAATCTGAAGGATGCGCTCGTGTGAGGTTGGTTTCTGGGCGCAACTAAAAGTGCTCCCTTCTCACCTGATACTGATGATCTCCTCAGGGTCGGCCAGAATGACCCAGCTACAACTGCTGTATGTCGTCCCTTGGGAAGAAGGGCTACGAATCTGGCCTTGTGGCTCCCTCCGGACGTCAGGGAAGCCTTGACAGATAGCTGGGGGGGGGGGAGGAGAAGGTCAGTTAAGCAACGTTGAGCCCCTTTCCCCCATACTTCCAGCTCCTCCTGACTTATAGTTCCCCTTCGTAATACAGTGGTACCTCTCCGTTTCCGGACGTCTCGGAAGTCAAACGTTTCGGCTTCCGCACGCCGGAAACCCAGAAGCTTTGGTTTCCGAACTCTTTTTGGAAGCCGAATGTGCCACACGGCTTCCCCGTTGAGTTTCCCAGAAGTAAATGCTTCCGGAAAGGGCATGCTTTGGTTTCCGAACGTTTCAGAAGTCAAATGGTCTTCTGGAGCAGATTACGTTCGAAAACCGAGGTATCTTTCTAAGCAACCTGGTCTCCATGGTCATTTCAGGCTTCTCTCCCTTGCTGTCACTTATCCCTGAAATGGCTACCACCACCCCACTCCGCTCAGTGCCCTCCTCGGTCCTTAACCTTCTTTTTCTGAGCCTTTGTCACGACATCCTGGTTCTCCAAACCCAATGCAGAGATAGCCAACATTGTGACCTCCAGCTATTTTTGGACAGCAACTCGCATCTTATAAGGGCTATATTGCTTGAGCACCAGGTTGGCTACTATAATATAATATAATAATAATAATTTATTATTTATACCCCGCCCATCTGGCCGGGTTCCCCCAGCCACTCTGGGCGGCTTCCAACAAAACACCAAAATACAGAAATCCATCAAACATTAAAAGCTTCCCTAAACAGGGCTGCCTTAAGATGCCTTCTAAAGGTCTGGTAATTGTTGTTCTCTTTGACCTCTGGTGGGAGGGCATTCCACAGGGTGGGTGCCACTACCGAGAAGGCCCTCTGCCTGGTTCCCTGTAACTTAGCTTCTCGTAGCGAGGGAACCGCCAGAAGGCCCTCGGCGCTGGACCTCAGTGTCCAGGCAGAACGATGGGGGAGGAGACGCTCCTTCAGGTATACTGGACCAAGGCTACCCTTGCCTTTCCCTCAGGGGTGCTGAATGTGTGACACCCCAAATATTTATGGGCTGTAATTCTCCTCATCCCTGATCAGGAGCCATGCTGGCTGCGGCTGAGGGGAGCTGGAGTCCCACAGAGTCTGAAGGGCCACAGGAACCTTATTTCTAGCAAACGGCTATTTAGGTGGCTGCATAAAAATAAAACTAGGCCACAATACGAGCCTGCTGGATCAGGACAATGGCCCATCTGGTCCAGCATCCTGATATCGCAGTTGCTTGTGGGAAACCCACAAGCAAGATTCGAACACAGGAGCATTTTCTCCTCCCGAGGTTTCTAGCAACTGGCGTTCAGAAGCATTACTGCCTAGCTGCTAGACCTTGTCGTGCCTAATCCCATTTTAAAGTCACACAAGATGGTCATCACTGCCTCCTGTGGGAGCAAGGGGGGAAATAGTTTTTAAAGTCCTGTGTCTGTTTCCCAACTTGGCCCTTTTACGTGGTTTTGTGTGTATGCATTGTGGTGTTTCCAGGCATTGTGACTTGCAGTTATTTTTATCGATCGTAGTTTAGCAATTATTTATTCCAATTGTTAAGGGTGATCTTCGTTTCATAATTACTTGCTGGTGTTTTGTGAGTTGATTTTATTGTGTACTGTGACTAACAGATGATTGAACATGACTTTATCTGATACAAGTCATTCCATTTGAAATTTATGTTTTATTACGACTTTTTGTGTGCAACAAAATATGCTGTTTGTTGCATATTTTGTTACCGTGAACCGCCTTGGGTATCGTTAATATAGAAAGGTGGTATACAAATTAAAAATGAAATGAAAATGAAAAGTTATGAGAGAAAAAAACTTTTCTCCATCTCCTTTTCTCTAGGACATGCATAATTTTATAAATTTTCTATCATGTCACACACACACACCCCACTCACTAAGTCTCAAATGCTACAGCCTTTTCTCTTGGGAATCGCTCCACCCCCTTGACAATTTTTGTTACCCTTTTCTGGACCTTCAGATATAAACAATACCCCCCTCCTCCGCCCCCACCTTCCCTCTCCGCCCCATGCCTTGAGCCCCCACCTCTATCCCCCAACTCACCCATGTGTGAGGAGTTGCTCTCAGTGGACCGAATCCCACCTAGGGATTAGAAAGGAAAGAGAAAGTCAAATTCCAGACTTAACATGTCTGTGTTAAGTCTGCTTATCTGAAAAACACACAAACCAAGGACTTCCTGGTATGTTGAAGGAGCACATTCCTTGTGGCCTAAACGTCTGTTAGGCTGGAGTGCACTTTGCCAGAGTTCAGCTGGTAGATTAAAAACTCATGCATGGCAACAACAACAAACATTTCCTTGCCAGCATAGAAAACCTTTGCAACGGTTGCCGATTTGCTACCCAGCTTGGGAATAACATACCTACAATATATTTACAAGGTGTTTTATTTCTTTATATGCCCACTTGGCCACTTCAACCTGGGGAACTGTTACAGGTGACACATATTGTCTGTTCCACATTGGTAAGAAATCAGTATTTTAGTGCAGCGACAGCCACACTTTGGAACGGCTCAGGGCCGCAATACCTCAAGGACCGCCTCTTTCCATGTGAACCTATCTGAGATCATCTTCTGAGGCCCTTCTTCGCATGTCTCCTCCTCGAGAGGTCTGGAGGGTGGCAACACGAGAACAGGGCCTTCTCTGCAGTGGCTCCCCGTCTGTGGAATGCTCTCCCCAGGGAGGTTCGCCTTACGCTTTTCATTAAAGATGCTTTCGTTATACATCTTTAGGCGCCAGGCAAAAATGTTCCTTTTTAACCAGGCCTTTGGGTTGATCCGATTTACATCCTATGCCCTTTTAAAATGTGGTTTTTTTGGGGGGAAGGACTATTTTTATTTTTATTAGGTATTTTGTGGTTTTAAATCTTGATTTTATTCTGTGAACTGCCGTGAGATCCCCGAACATAGGGCAGTATATAAATTCAAATAATAATAATAATAATAATAATAATAACTCTTTGCCCCTTGATACAAGACAGGCACCTTTGCTATACTCTTTTTGGTGCCTGCTAAAACAATTTTGTTTAGGCAAGCCCATCTCGACAGGAAGAAGAACACTGACAGGTGTTCTAGTGTGGTTTTTAGCTGATCGTTGATTTTAATTATCTCTGAATGTTTTACTTGAGATTCCTGCATTGCAGGGGGTTGGATTAGATGACCCTTGGGGGTCCCTTCCAACTCTTATGATTCTACTTATACTTCTTTTTGTAAACAACTTCGAGGCTGGTTTGTTGTTGTTGCTGCTGCTGCTATATAAAGCAGTGTATAAATTCTATGAACTAAATACACGAAGCCCCTTCCCTTATAAACAGAAAGGTGAAAAGCCTGTTAAAAGCAAGATAAGAACAGAGCAACCCTTTCCCAATACCCTTCAGCAGGTGATAATGCTATCTTTATTGCTAACATACAATATGGAGAGGAATTACTTTATCTGGTGGGAAAGATACCACAGTCAGGAGCGAGTCTGAATCCAATAAATCCATTTAAAAAGAAAAGTTAGTTCCACAATGTGGCCTCCCTTTGCAATATATATATATTCCTGGACTACGGGGACTCTGAGGTCAGCAGCAGAGTGCCCCGCAAGACCATAGTGTGTTTTCCAGAGTTCTCTGAACACTGACATACAGGTGTAACTCGGAAAATTAGGATATCGACGAAAAGTGCATTTATTTCAGTAATGCAACTTATTATTATTTATTTTTCTTTTAATTTTTTTACAAATGCTTTCTTTTGGAAATTCCACAGTTATAAAACAAATAGTTACAATAATACAAAAATAAACATTGCCATTACATTTCATTAATTACATTTATAATTGACCCGCCTAACGACAAATAATTACAATTACAACAAATAAAGGCTTGACATATCTTGCTTTGCATGTCATGCACCTATCTCATATATTGGCTTCACCTTTTAAGTCGCATTACTGAAATAAATGCACTTTTCGACGATATTCTAATTTCCCGAGTTTCACCTGTATTTTGATGTCACATTTCTCTCAGATTAGAGAATCAGATTACCAGAGAGGAAAACAAGGCCTTTGACAGGTTGCCTGGAGGAAACAGAGGTGACTCAGAGCAGGTTTGACCTGGTGCATGACTCAGAGCAGATTCTGTTCCCCATATGTTTTGGAGACTGAAGTTCAAAACAACTAGAGGCACCAGGTTGGGGAAGGCAGGCAGGAGGGCTATTAGGCTGAACTCCAGAGTTTCAGGTTTCCTCCATCAGGTATAAACCGGAATGAATGCAAGGGAAATGCTTATTAAACTCCCTCCATCAAGGAAACTTCCTCCTCACCTGGGCTGATACCAAGTCTCCTGGGAGAAAAGGACTCTCAGAAAAGGACCCATAGCGGCAAAAAGTGCTACGCTGACCCTTATTATAAATTACTAGCTGACCCGACCACACATTGCTGTGGTTCTTTCCTGTGACCCCCCCCCCGTCCCGATTATTATTATTATTACTATTATATCTGATGTTAATGTTGACACCAGTGGATTGGCCATCCCCACACTTAGCTTAGACTCGAGGTTTAGAGACCAAACTTTACAGGTGTGCCTTTGAATGGGCAGATCTCTGCCCCCACCCCTGACTACCAAAAATGTGGGGTGCTGCATAGGGCTCCGAGCGGACGACCTTTGACCCTCCAGGTTTCGCTGGACCACAACTGCAACCATCATCTCTGACCACTGGGTATGCTGGTCCGGGCTGATGGGAACCGGAGCCCCGGCATTTCTTGGGGAGGGGGCACAGATTGAGCCCTCTCCCATCGCCATAGCTGTCAAGTTCTCTCCCCCCCCCTTTTAAAGGGAAATTCCCTTATGCTGAATAGGCTTCCTCGCGCGAAAAAGGGAAAACTTGACAGCTATGCCCATCGCCATCATTTCAGCAACTGGGCGACATGTGAAAAGGGGCGCTTGTGCCCCCAAAGGGAAACCGACCCCGCGCCCCACGCGCCAATCTCTCTCTTACCCAGGAGGAGAGCCAGGAGGAAGCCCCGGGCGAGCCCCGAAGGCGTCGGCATCTTGGGGGGCCCCATCGCCCCCTCTGCCCGATTCTCCATCCTCTCCGGCGCCTGCTGGGTTCCCACGCGTCGTGGCCCCGGAGGAGGAAGCCAGGTCTCAAGGCTGGTCGGTGGATCCTTCCTTGGGGATGGTGGAGAGGAGATAATCCTCCCCCCCCCTTCCAAAAGAAGAAAAGACTCCCCGAATCTGCGATGGAAGCCGGCCGCTTTCACTTTCTCGCGCCTCCCTCCCCAGCTTTGACCTCTACGCCTCCATCCCCGGTCCCTTTGCCAAGTCAGGGCTGCTTGTGGCCCATCGCCGCGGCCTCGAGCCTCGTGGCGCCCCGTTCCGCCGACTCCTCCCCGGGGTTTCTCGTTTTTCGGGGTGTTTTTTTTCTGGCGCTGGCGCTGCAGAGGACGCGTCCCCGTCGCCCTCCTCCTCCTCCTCTCCGCCCCGAATGTTTGCAAACTTTTGTTTCCTCCTTCCACTTCCTGCCTTTGCAACTTTCTCAGCCCTTGGCGGGGAGGAGCTGCGGGGTGGGGTGGGGGGTGGAGAGGTGGAGGGGCGAGCCACGTGACCTCTTCCTTCCTGACCCTCCCCTTTCCTCGTTCCTGTTTTCACACGCACACCCATCCTCCTCCTCCTCTTTTTAACTACTTCGTGGCACTGCCAGCAATTTTTGTATTTTATTCCCTCCCCGCCGCCCGCCCCGTGGGATAGACTCAAAAAAGGAAAGAGAGACAGAGAGGGAGACTCTCCCGACCTGAAAACGACCTGAAAACGAAGCAGGGCCCACAAAAAGCAATAGGGGGCATTAAACCGGAGTGACACCGGTCTTTACATGAAAACCTGATCTTCCAAACAATTCCTCCCCCCCGCTCCTTTTGAATCCTTCCCATCCAAAAGGATCGAGCGGAAGAGTCAGCACCCCTTTTTATGATCCTGCTTGCCCTGGGGGGGGGGGAATCCCATAATTTCACCTCCCAAACACACCCAATTGTCCGACGTTATAATGTGGGTCTGTCCTTTTAAGAGTGGGCGCTCCCCTCCCCGGACTCCGCCGTTGGCCAGCGTTTGGCGCCATCTAGCGGCTTCGGCGCGATTCTGCAAGCCGGGACAAGAAGGGAAGCCAAGCGCCACCCCGGCCTCAAATTGCAGGTTTCAAATTTGCTTGCTCAGGCTGCAGCTTGCATTCCTCCCCCCCCCATCGCCCCCGTTTCCTATCGCCAGCTTTAACCCTTTTTTTGCGAAGAGTTGCATCTCATCCATCATAGTCTCTCTCCAGCTGTTTCGCCCTTCTTTTTTCTTTCTTCTTCTGCCTGCCCCAGAATAATCTGGATGATTAATATATAGTTTCACTGAATGCAAGCAGGCAACAGAGTGTGCTAACACATTCCTGCTAACATCAGAAGCAGGGAGCGCATTTAAGTCCGACTAGCTTCTACCAATTGCTGCTCCACTCTGGCACTCCTAGGCAGTTTGATGGCCAAAACAGCAGCAGCAACGAAACCCAGTGGTACTAACTTGCCACAGTGGCTTTTGCAAAACTAAAACAGGCCCTCACCAAAACCAATAGGTAAATATTCCACTATTATAAAGACAAGGCAATCTTTGACCATGTGCAGAGTGCACTTCCACTCACATCACACACCAACCTAAACCCATTCCCACTAAGTTAGAGGGTAGTCCTTTCACATCAAGCTTAATCCCTGGAGCCTCTTTGTTTAGAAAAGAATTCGGAACAGCGATTCCCCCTTCCTTGTGCACTATTTCCAAACAGGCAAGCAGTGCTCTCGAAGCTTTTTTTTGCAGCATTTGGGACTTTTTAGAGAAAATGCCAGTAAAAGGTGGCATGATAGAATTTTTGTAAAATTATGCATAGCATAGAGAAAGTGGATAGAGAATAGTTGTCCTCCTGCGTTTCATTGCACTAGAAACTGTGGACATTCAGTGACGCTGGATGTTGGAAGATTCAGGATAGATGAAAGTCCTTCATGCAGAGCATAGCTAAACTATGAAACTCCCTCCCACAGGAGGCAGTGATGGCCACCAACGCAGATCGCTTTAAAAGAGTGCATGTCTATGGTTTATGTCCTTCATCACTGCAGATGGTGACAGCAGTCACAAAATTAAAAGATGCCTGCTTCTTGGGAGAAAAGCAATGACAAACCTAGACAGCATCTTAAAAAGCAGAGACATCACCTTGCCGACAAAGGTCCGTATAGTTAAAGCTATGGTTTCCCCAGTAATGATGCATGGAAGTGAGAGCTGGACCATAAAGAAGGTATCTGACGAAGTGTGCATGCACACGAAAGCTCATACCAAAATAAAAACTTAGTTGGTCTTTAAGGTGCTACTGAAGGAATTTTTTTATTTTGCATAAAGAAGGCAGATCTCCGAAGAATTGATGCTTTTGAATTATGGTGCTGGAGGAGACTCTTGAGAGTCCCATGGACTGCAAGAAGATCAAACCTATCCATTGTGAAGGAAATCAGCCCTGAGTACTCACTGGAAGGACAGATCCTGAAGCTGAGGCTCCAATACTTTGGCCACCTCATGAGAAGAGAAGACTCCCTGGAAAAGACCCTGATGTTGGGAAAGATGGAGGGCACAAGGAGAAGGGGACGACAGAGGACGAGATGGTTGGACAGTGTTCTCAAAGCTACAAACAAGAGTTTGACCAAACTGCGGGAGGCAGTGCAAGACAGGAGTGCCTGGCGTACTATGGTCCATGGGGTCACGAAGAGTCGGACACGACTAAACGACTAAACAACAACAACAACAATGTCTATGGGATCCTAACCCGTCCCTAATCCTAACAGAGACGTATGGCCTTTTCCCGAAAGTATCTTCTGCATGAAGAGCACACACACACACACACACACACACACACACACACACACACACACCACCACTCTTTCTTTCCCCCTCTCATTCCATAGAACTTGGATCTCTTGCTGTCGGTCTCTCCAGACGTGGTTCCTGGCGTTTACATTTTGCTGATCCCAGATTTTATTTTGTTTAAGGTTTCCCACTTCCTCTTTCTCCTTTGCCCTATGCATTTTCTCTTCTCTTCTTGTGCTGGCTGGGTCCCAGGACTCCTGGGGTTCTCTAGGAAGGGGAAGCATGCTCCAGTGATCATACAGATTAAATCTGAGCCGCCCCCAGCCCACCATACCTGGGAGGAAGGATGTAGATGTTTGCGGTGGGTGTAATGAGATTGCAAAAGGAGGTCATTTGATGGGGTAGGCAGAGAAGCAGGATTCCTCAGTCCCAGCTGCCGGCCTGGGGGTGAAATGGAGGGGGGGTGCAGTGGAGAGGGGGAGAGGAAGGGAGCTAGGTGCCACTAGGACTAATGGGTTTTGTTTTGGTGGTTACCAAGTTATACCGGTAGCTAAGCTCCCCAGTGGGAGAGAGAAACGCAGGATGCAGGACTCTTGAATTCCATCCCTTGATCCGGGAGGGATCTTTGGGCTAGAGAAGGCAGGGGCCAAGAGGAGGCTCTCTTCTTCCAACTCAGCAAAAATCAGTGTTTGCTGAGTCAACTGTAGGAGCCAGTGTCCCCACCCAGCAGGGGAGCAGACAAGGATCAGAGAGAGACATGCAGGATGGGGGGAGAAGGAGGGGGAATAATTTTTTGCTGAGAGGGGAAGCCCACATCATTTGCAAAATCAACATCCTCCACTGACTTGACTTGCTTCCCCTACACACCCTTTCGATTTCCTTCCTATTAGTCCTGTGGAAAGGCTGCAGGTTCTCTTTTAAGCTGCCGTGCTAACAATTTACCTGGTTTATTGGCAAATTCAAATTTTTTTCCTGTTCCATTAGTTTAATTTTCTGTTCAATCTCTTGATTTACTAACATCGAGAATTGTGTTTGATCGCTTGGGCAATATTTTTGTCCTTTGGTTTTTAAATTAACTCCTCCTCCTCCTCCATTGATGGTTGGATGTTTTGAAACCCACCAGAGGCACTAAGGTGCCAGCTTTGAAAACCTCTTGGCCCGCTAGCCCCACCCCTTTCTCCTTTGACCACACCCACTTAGCACCGCATCACAAGCTTTGGCCACACCCTTTCTGCGGGAAGCGGTTGTATATGTGGAAGTAAAGGCGGCCTCTGAGAACGCACAGAGTGCCGTTCTCTCAGCCTCTGCACACGTATTTGCAATTAACAAGTGGAGCTTCTGGAAGGTGGGTGAAAGTGCTTTGATGTGCTTTAAGCATGTTCACGCTCCTGTCTCAGCGACATCTACACTGGCTTGGTCACGTACACAGAATTGAAGTGGGCAGGATCCCCAAGGACGTGCTCTATGGGGAGCTGGCTTTAGGCACCAGGCCCGTCGGCAGACCAATTCTGCGTTACAAAGAAGTCTGCAAATATGACATGAGGGCTGGCAACGTAACCCAGCCATGTGGGAATCCCTTGCAGACGACCACAGAAACAGGAGACAGACAGACAAGTTGTGCATCCACAGCAGTGACCAGAGGAGGAATGACTGCTGGGAGGAGCGCATAGAAAAGAGGTGCCCAGTGCGTCTGCAACAGCGAAACCGGATGTCTTGATCTGCCCCGGCTGCAAGAAACATGTCTCTCCCGTATTGCTCCCCACAGCCACAACAGGCGCTGTTAACTCTCCAATAGTATGACTTAATCCCCAAACAAAGGCCCACTTTTCCATTGTCTCCCGAGACAGATGGATGGACACCAGCTCTTGTCTGCAGCTCTAGCATTAGGAGAGAGAGAAAAAAACTGGATTCACGTCACATTTCTAAGCAATACTAGTAGCACTGCAGAACTGACTGTATTTGCTTATTTCTACCCTTGGACCATAAAGAAGGCTGATCGCCGAAGAATGGATGCTTTTGAATTATGGTGCTGGAGGAGACTCTTGAGAGTCCCATGGACTGCAAGAAGATCAAACCTATCCATTCTGAGGGAAATCAGCCCTGAGTGCTCACTGGAAGGACAGATCCTGAAGCTGAGGCTCCAGTACTTTGGCCACCTCATGAGAAGAGAAGACTCCCTGGAAAAGACCCTGATGTTGGGAAAGATTGAGGGCGCAAGGAGAAGGGGACGACAGAGGATGAGGTGGTTGGACAGTGTTCTCGAAGCTACAAACATGAGTTTGACCAAACTGCGGGAGGCAGTGCAAGACAGGAGTGCCTGGCGTGCTCTGGTCCATGGGGTCACAAAGAGTCGGACACGACTAAACAACTAAACAACAACAACCCTTGGGTTATGGTGGTGATTTCCCCCCTTCCCTTCACCATAGAGCCTCAGGGTGGCTTACAGGGGTGTATAAATATAATATTAATATCAGTTAAAAGCAAGTTGCAGGTAAGATATTAGGGTGGGTCATCTATATCCCTATACTGTACCTATTTCTATATAATTTCCAAGGCCAGAAAGAGCAAAGACTTGCATCTTCAGCATACAACGGAAAGTGCATCATGCAAGTGCCAGGACACAACTCTTTGGGGAGGAAATACTTAAGAGGCTGTCACAGACAATGCCCTCTTCCTGGGCTGCTGCCCTCCCCACCCCCACCCCTGAACTTCTGAGGGCAGTGGAACTACCACCGAGGGCCCAGATCCTATCTAGTCTTAGTTCTTGGAACCAAAGTTTCAGCTCAAAGGTGGTGTGTGTTTCATGTGTGGGGTTGATAAAGCCATGCCAAAGTCCACAGGACGCATACCTGGAATTGCCCTTCCAGAACAGAGTTGGCTTTGCCCTAGAAAGCAGGGCAGAGCTTGTTTTCCCTCTGCGGAAAGAGAGACCCTCTTAAAAGAGGCAGAGTGGTGAGGGATGGTGGGGTGTGGGCTGCCTCAAATGGTGTGGTCTTAAGTAGGCACAGGGCAGGCCTCACCGGAGAATTCCCTTGCCCAGGATTTGGCAATTGCCCAGTGCTGGCTGGCTGGCTGCTGCCACCCAGCGCTGCTGAACAGTCCCATCCTTATCAGGAAGGAAGCCCCTAATGATTTCACGTTTCATATCCTCCCGCAAAGCGGATATTAGGAATATCTGGGTTTGCGCAGCAGACCATTCATGCCTCTGAGTCACCGCCTCTCGTATACAAGAAGCGGCCACCTGTCTGCCCTGCTAAGAAAGGCTGCGGTGCAACTCCTGAAATAGACGATGCTCAGGCAAACCTCCAGGGCAGAGCAGCTGGAGCCGAACCTCGCCGAGTAATCCCTCGCATTGTAACATGTTTGTCTTAACAGGAAGGTCCTTTGGCTCCAACCATTTCCTCACTTTCTCTGGAAGCCAAGACCACCGGTTCGCTCAGCCCAGCCCTACCTCCCTGGTCTGAAATCTGGGTGGGGGTGGTGAGCTCTGGCTCAAAGTGCATTGCGCTCGGAGGCAGAGGCAGAATCCAAGAGTCCCAGGCCATAGCATTTCTTTTTGTTCACTGGAAAATAAACCAGCATTCCAGCTGCCCGGTCCTGCTTTTTTTTTTAGTTGAAATGGTGCTTTTATTGTTTATTTGTTTTTTTAAAAAAACAAACGCAATACTGCTTAATATCATAAAAATCTCTCGAGTGCTTTACAGGAAAAACAAACAAACAGTAATAATAACAATTAAAACAGCAATGATTTCACTTAATATTTTGAGCTGCTAATCTATTTCAGAAAGAATTACTACACCATTCTGAGTCGAAAAGCTTTTGTGCCCAGGCTAATTCTCGGGAATAATTTCCTCCAATTGATTGGCGCTAATTGATATTGATATGGATAGATATAAAATATAGAGTATTATATAATGTGCAGTTGGGAACATTGACAATAGGACCCAGGGAGGGGATGGGTGGGGGGAGGTCTCGAAATTCAGAGAAATCTCTTTATATGGAAATGTATTTGGTTTTGTTATAAATTTATATTTGTAAAATCAAATAAAAGTGATTTAAAAAAAAGATATTGTAACATTTGCCCCGGTCCTGCTCTGAACATTTCTCCTACGCCTCATGCTATGGAAATGTTGGCTGGATGTTGATATATTTCTGTTTCTTGAGAGACAATGGACCGCGCCTCCAGGGGCGAAGTCAAACCTCTGGAGAATCGCAGCGCCTGCTGTGGCTGCAGAGACCGGTGACTTGTAACTGCTGCCTCCCACGTTGTTTAGCGGCACTCAAGTGACCTGTCTGGGAGGCAAGCCTGGGCAGTGTGTATGGAGGTCCTGGACTGGCCAGACAACAAGGCACCCCCCTTCCCCCGGTCTCACTTATGTGGTCTAAAGGAAAGCAGAGCAAGACATTTGGCACCAGCTTGGCTGCAGGAGTTGGTGGAAGGAGGCATCCAACCCGCTTAGGCAGGTACTCCACTCTGGATTTGTGCAGGGTTTAAGATGTCCCACAAGACAGAGGGTACGGATTTGTCCTCAGGGTTTACTCCTAAAGCCCTTTCTCTCAAATGAGTTTAGCCACAAGGCAGCGGAGGTTTAGGATCAGAATTTTCCTTGTCCTAGATGGGCTACGTTCCCAGGTGGGCGAGTCCCGTCTGCCCCTCGCTTCTCTCTCCAAGACATGCAGAAACCGCTTTCTTGACCATTGGACCCACTCTCGGTCTCGTCTGGCCGCTGTCACCCCATTAACCTACCCTGCTCCTCCTGCTCCAACCCTTTGTTCCAGAAGGACATTTAAGTAGAGCTTCCTGGCCCTCTAGCCCAGCATCCTGTCATCACAGCGGCCAGCCAGGTGCCTGTGGCATTGAAGCACAGCAACACACTCACTTCCTGCAGTTTCGAGTGGATGGGATTCAGAAGCATTTACTGCCTCTGACCAGTGGAGGCAGAGTATATAGCCATTGTGGCTAGTAGCCGCTCCATGAATTTATCTAATCCCTTTTATAAAGGTAAAGGTAAAAGGGCCCTGACCATCAGGTCCAGTCGTGTCCGACTCTGGGGTTGCGGCGCTCATCTCGCTCTATAGGCCGAGGGAGCCGCCGTTTGTCCGCAGACAGCTTCCGGGTCATGTGGCCAACATGACAAAGCTGCTTCTGGCGAACCAGAGCAGCACACGGAAACGCCGTTTACCTTCCCGCCGGAGCGGTCCCTATTTATCTACTTGCACTTTGATGTGCTTTTGAACTGCTAGGTGGGCAGGAGCTGGGACCGAGCAACGGGACCGAGCAACGGGAGCTCACCCAGTTGCAGGGATTCGAACCGCCAACCTTCTGATCAGCAAGCCCTAGACTCTGTGGTTTAACCCACAGCACCACCTGGGTCCCTAATCTCCCTTATAGAGCCATTCAACTTGAAGGCCCTCCTTGCCTCCTGTGGGATCAAATTCCGAGAACTTAACTAAGTGCTATGTGAAAAAGACCTTTCTTTCCTCTGACCCAAATTCTTCAATATCCAGCTTCTTCGGAAGTTCTAGCATTATGAGGGGGTGGGGGGAAATCACCCTCTAACCACTTTTCTCCATGACTTGCATAGTTTTACATTAACTTTCGTCTTGTTGCCTCTGCTTGCCTTCTCTTTAAATTGAAAAGCCCCACATGTTGCAACCTTTCCTCAGAGGGGAATTCCAGTCCCCTTTCTAGATCTGAATTTCTCCCTCCCTCTCCAGTAGGTAGACTAGAGCATGAGGCTCTTAATCCCAGGGTCGTGGGTTCGAGCCCCATGTTGGGCAAAAGATTTTTGCCTTGCAGGGGGTTGGGCTAGATGACCCCCCGGGTCCCTTCCAGCTCTATGATTCTATTATTTGATTACCTAATTAATTTCAGAATTTACACATTGCTCTACATTCAGAGAATACCCAAGCTGTGTAAATAATAATAATAATAATAATAATAATAATAATGTTTTACGTTAATGTCTAATTCTTTACAATTTTTATGTGTTTAAGCCACCCAGAGTGGCCGTGAATAAAGGAAATTATTAAATAATAAAGTAATAATAACATTATTATTATTATTATTATTATTATTATTATTATTATTATTATTATTATTATTTTGCCAGGCACAGTGATGGCATAACACCACCACCACCAATACTAGTAGCATGATAGAGAAAGACCAGAAAGGCAATGTGGGGTAGTGGTTAAAGTATAGGACTAGGACTTGGGAGGCCAGGGCAGGGCCGGATTTAGGTTTGATGAGGCCCTAAGCTACTGAAGGTAATGAGGCCCTTTGTATATCCAACTGTCCTTTTTCAACAACAAATTGTTGCTGTTTTTTATGTGTTGAATATATGCTACAGTACTGTATATGGTAATTTATGGACCTAACAGGTGTCTAAAGCCATTTGCACATAACAAAATAGGAGCCTACACAACACAAAACACTGTTGCTGTATGTAGGTTTTATTTGGTAAATGGTTATTTAATTGGTTTTATATTTTGGAAATGTACATCAAGGTTTTTTTCCCTTTCAATTTTTTTGGGGCCCCCAAGAGAGTAGGGCTCTAAGCTATAGCTTGTTTAGCTTATACCTCGGGTTAAGAACTTAATTCGTTCTGGAGGTCCATTCTTAACCTGAAGTACCACTTTAGCTAATGGGGCCTCCCGCTGTCGCTCGCCGCCGTTGCGCAATTTCTGTTCTCATCCTGAAGCAAAGTTCTTAACCCGAGGTGCTATTTCTGGGTTAGTGGAGTCTGTAACCTGAAGCGTCTGTAACCCGAGGTACCACTGTACATAAATCCGGCTATGGACCGGGGGCTCAATCCCCACTCAGCCTCAGCCATGAGCCTCAGGAGGTGCCTTGGGGCCAGACTCGTTCTTTCACTGCCCTAGCCTACCTTTTAGGGTTGTGGTGAGCAGGCAACGGTGACAGCGGGAGACAACCATGTTATGCAGGCCGCCTTGAGCTCCCCGGTAGAAAGGCGGCCTACCGGTATGCATGCAATAGAAGTCGCTGTACAGTAACATTAAGGCGAAGGTAAGTTCCTGCCCCCGAAGTGGGGGACTTACGGTGTTAAAGTTCAGCGCAGAGGGAAGAACCGGGGGATGGGAAAAGAGAGGGGGTGGAAGCGGGAAAGAGCATGCATGCATTTGGGTCGCATGTGCAGCGACCCTCTGCTCAGAAGTTGAGTTCAATAGGCGCATGCAGATTGGAGGCTCCCTGGCTTTCTTCCTTTCCTTTCTTTTCCTCCTCCCTCCGTCCCTCCCTCCTCCCATCTTCTCCCCCCCCCCCCTGCAAGGGGAGTCTCTCTCTCTCTCTCTCTCTCTCCCTCCATCCTCCTCGCAACCCTCTAATTGGAGCCAGACCCCGCGCCCGACCACGTCTCCACTTTGGGCGAGGGGGAGAGACGGGGCGGAAGGAGGGAGCGAGGGAAAAGCAGCGCGAGGAGGGGAGAGGAGAGAGAGAGAGGGAGACGGGTAAGGAGGGAGGGACAGAGAAACTCGACACCAGCAACTTTTTTTTTCTTTTTTTGCACAACGGGAGAAGGGAGAGGGGGAAGAAGAAGAAAAAAAGGCTTTCGAGTGAGTGGGATCGCCACAGAGCGCCACACTCGGGGGGAGAAGCAACATGTGTCCGTGGCTCGCCCTCCTCCGGCTGCTGCCCCTCGCCGTGGCCTTGAGCGCCCTCCTGCCCCGAGGATCCTCCACCTCCCGCTTCAGCCCCGAGGTGAGTGCCCTGCAAAATCGAGGGGAGGGGGGTGGGGAGAGGTAATGCATTGCCAGGTCCTCCTGGCCAGCTTTCCTCCGTTGCCTCCCTCCTCTTTCTCTCTGAATTTCCCAGGCTTTCCTCTGCCCGACCTGCTTCTCCGTTCCTTCCCTTGCATCCCTCCACCCGCCTGCCTTCCCCACTCCTTTGCTCTCTGCTTTCCTCCTCCCTTACGTTTTTTTCCTCCTTTTCTTTTCCTGGCCGGACAGTTCATTCCTCCACGTTCCCGCTTGGTGCGCTTTTGTTCTGGGGAACCTTTATTATTGTTTTTGTATGAATGAGACCCATTGGAGAAGATCCCCCCCTTATTTCCACCCCACTTGCTGGCTTTTCCACTCCCTTCTTCCTGCTCTCTGCCTCGCTCTCTCATTCTCTTGCGCCCGCAGTAGACTTCACCCTTGTTTCACTCTTCTCTCACCTCTCTCTCTCTCTCTCCTCTTTCCCTCGTTTTCATCCTGCACTCCTCTGCCAGCCCAGGTTTCTCATTCCTTCCTTCTGTGCCTTTCCCTCCTGCTAAACTTCTCTTAAATACTCCATTCTTCGATGTTCTTGTCTCCACTTGCCTGCTGCAGAGATGGCTCCGTTCCCTCTCTCTCTCCTGTGCTCGCTCTTTCCCTCGGCCTCTGCCACACTCATTCGCTTTAAGCTTGTCACACATTATTCTCCACTTATTCATCAACCAAGTGGCTGCCCTCCACCTAAACAGGATTCTTCCATCTCTCCAATGATAGAGCCTTCACCTCTTCCCATTAACTGGGCTTATATATTGCTTTATTGCTGCTTGCAGTTCAATATTTCTGCCTTCTTTTTTGCAAATTCATTTGTATGTGTTCTGCCTTCCACTGCACTCCTCCTTTAGGAAGCTTCTGACATCCACCCTTCCCTGGTGGTCAATATGGCCTTTCCCAATCACTCCTGATTTTTTCCTCCCCTTTTCTTCTTCTTCTTGAGACGCCCCTTCACGAGTCAGGCACGTTCTGAATTTTCCTTCCTGTATCTCCCTTCTGCCAAACTTCCCATCACCTTTGCTCCTATTCTTTTATTCACATTCCTTCTCCAGCTGTTCTTTCCATCTACTCCTCCCTTGCTTTTTCTTTTACCATCCTTTGTGTTCACCCCCTCCCCTCTTTTCTTGGATGTGTTCTGCAGCTGGACAGAGAGGTGGTGTTTTCTATGCCAAGGCATTTTCTGTTCCATTCGTTCTTTTGCCAACCTTCCCCATTCCCTCACTTCCCTGCGCTTTCGTGTTCCAGTTTTGGATGGCTGTCCCTTGGATGCAAGCTCCCTTTCTTCCTTGATTTTGCCCATCAGCTTAAACAATTTCATGACTTCTGCCCCCCGCCCCCCATATATTGATGTCTACCAAAATCCCTTAGTTTTAAGGCCTTTATTCTCTTTCACAACCTTTTCTCTTCCCTTTTGGAGAAACATTGCAGTTTAAACTCCCCTAAAGTGGATGGTAATCCAGCTTGCCTGTTCCCTTCCCTTCCCTACCGCTTTGTTTATGTACTTTAAAAGTTTTATTTATTTGCATTTATTTACTGGGTTCACACACCACATTTCCACCCAGACACCCTCGAGGCAGCTTGCAACAGTCCATCAGATTGTCATGCAATCTCTTCCTTCCTTTCTGTTATTTGAACTGGCTCCCTGCTCCTTTATAAATCAAGTACCAATGTGAAGTCACAATTCATTCCTTGCTTCTGAGCCTTCACCATTCTCAACAAGCAGATAACTCCCTCTTTCATTGTGACCCATTTCCTTTGCCCACTTTGTTCTCAAACTCCCTCCCTATCTTCCCATAGCTATCTGTCCACTTGTCCGCTTATATCTCTCTCTCCATCCACTGTTTTGAAGGGAGTTTGAAAGAGGAATTGCTACTTATGGTGGTCACACTCATCATCCCTCTTCTTCTTCTTTGCCTCACTCAGCCAGACAAAAGAATTATGTGTATACACCGGAGAGAGTGAAGTCTGTCTCAAACCACTTTCAACTCCCTTTAAAAAAAAGTTTCTACCTGCCCATCAATCATAACCTTATCTACTTCTTAAGTCTGCCATATCTCTGTCACCCATTGAACCTCCCTCATCCATATTTCTCCATTTAGCCATACATATCTCAGGCTCTCCCATCCATCATTCTTCCATCTTCCTTCCCTCTTTCTTGATCTTGATCATACTGCTCTCAGTTACGCAATCCTTGAAGAGGGAAAAAAAAAAAAACCCCAAACAAACCACCTTGGTCTCCTTCCAATTTTTCCTTGGCTTTTGACGGGGTGTCTGTTATTGTTACAGTTCCTTTCTCTCTCTTTTTTCTTTTTGTTCCTTGATTTTCTTGCCGATCCAAGCAACTTTTGCTGCTGAAACACACACACACACACACAATTATTATTATTATTTGTGGTAGCTGGGAATATTTTATGTTAAAGGGGAAGAACCCGAATCTAGTCCTGAAATGTCCTCGGAGGAACAAAGAGGAACAAAGTCTGTGGCGTTGGTGGCTGGTTTGGAAGAAAGAGCTGTGAAGCACTTAGGGATCAATGAGGGCTAGAATGATGGTGGTGGACATCCACTGGCAGAAGATGCAACTGGAAGGATGTCTTTTACCTTGTAACATAATTGTTGTGATAAGTTTGGAAGGAAAAAAATGAATGCAGAGAGAGAGAGAGAGAGAGAGAGAGAGAGAGAGAGAGAGAGAGAGAGGAATATGGGGAAAAGAACCCAGGCAGGAAAAGGGTAGCTTTTCATGTGGGTGTTCTCAGCCAATTTCACAATTGAAAAAAAAAATAAGAAGAAGAAAAGGAAATGGGCCCAGCATAGGAAGGCAGAGGAAAGAACAGGTCAGGGAAGTGGCGGTACCAGCTCTGAAAGGGGGTTGGCGGCTGTGACCTTAAGCCACTCTCCGAATGCCAGGAATGAGGATGTGGGGAGGGACGAGACAAAAGAAAGCCTTGTCTGAACCCTCGAGGAAGTTTGCAAGTTTGCCCGGACAAGAGCGAAGGCCGGGGACTGCTGGGGAATTCACTCTAAGGAAGGCTCTGGCCTAGGATGAAACGAAGGAGGAGGGCAGGACGGTTACTGTACCCAAAGGCCGCGTGGGCGGTGGGTTGTTTGTGTCTCTCTTCCAAGGGATATTTTTGAGACTTCGGGGATGAGGCATGGTGACTTTTTTTAGGGACCGCTCCGTCCCGAAGCGAGGGAAGGGAGGCAAGAGGGAGTGCGAAGGGAGAGCAAGCGGAAAAAAGCGGGGGCACGGGGTCTTTTTTTATACCCAACGTTGGCGAGTGGAGCAAGGGAAATTGGGGGGGGGGACGCGCGTTATGGACGGATAGGAAGGCAAGAAAATAATTGGCAACGCCCGAGGGTGTCGAAATTTGTCAGGCTCCTTGACATCATCACCTGGGCCTGCTCCAAGTTCTTTTTTAAAATCTTTGCCTTAAGGGGGTGTGTTTCTGGAAAAAAGAAAAACACACACACAAGGCCTTTATGTATAGAGTCTGAAATGTATACATCGCTGCTCACTTTGACCCTAAAGTCCCCATTTCCTTGTGCCCACTTACTTGACATAACTCTCAAAAGTAAGGCCAAAGATACCAGGAAAAGGTTTAGGCTGCACACTTACTAGGGAGTGAGCCCCATCAAATACCCACTTTGATTATTTATTAGATTTATATCACACCTTTCCTCAAGGTAGCATGGTTTCCCCCCTCCCATCTCATCTTATCCTGGGAGGTAGTTTAGGCTAAGAGACAGTGACTGGCCCAAGGTCACCCAACGAGCTTCAAGACTGAGAGGGGATTTGAACCCTGGTCTCCCTAGTCCAACGCTCTAACCACTACACCACCTTACTTCTGAGTAAGCACATGTAAGATTGTCCATGCATAGTAGTCTTCTCCTTTAGTGGAGTGTGGAAAAAGATCTCCTCTGGTGATGTTAAGAGCTCAAGTAGCTTGGCACAAGAGGAGGCAGATATTTGAACCCTAGGCTCTTATACAGCAGGTGTCGCTAACTTTGTGTCCTCCCAACTGTTTTGGAGTACAATTCCCATCGTCATGCTGGCTGGGGCTAAAGGGTGATGGAGAGTACAGAACATCTGACAAGCACCAGGTTGGTGAAGGTTGATTTAGGGCAGCATTGCCTTGAACTGGTCTCTGTGGTAGAATCTTAGAATTGTAGAGTTGAAAGGGACCCCGAGGGTCATCCAGTCCAACCCCCTGCAATGCAGGAAGCTCATCTAAAGCATCCATGACAGATGGCCATCCAACCTCTGTTTGAAAACCTCCAAGGGAGGAGAGTCCACAACCTCCTGAGGGAGACCGCGCCATTGCCAAACAGCTCTTACGGTCAGAAAGTTCTTCCTGACGTTGAGTCGGAATCTCCTTTCTTGTAATTTCAAGGCATTGGTTCGACTCCTACCCTCCAAAGCAGGAGAAAACAAGCCTGTCCCCTCTTCCAGATATTTGAAGATGACTATAAGATCAAACCTCTCCATTGTGAAGGAGATCAGCCCTGGGTGCTCACTGGAAGGACAGATCGTGAAGCTGAGGCTCCAATACTTTGGCCACCTCATGAGAAGAGAAGACTCCCTGGAAAAGACCCTGATGTTGGGAAAGATGGAGGGCACTAGGAGAAGGGGGACGACAGAGGACAAGATGGTTGGACAGTGTTCTCGAAGCTACGAACATGAGTTTGACCAAACTGCGGGAGGCAGTGGAAGACAGGAGTGCCTGGCGTGCTCTGGTCCATGGGGTCACGAAGAGTCGGACACGACTAAACAACTAAACAACAACAACAACATCCTATCTGATGAATAGGGAGCCAGCATACCTGTAGTTCCTTCAGAGTTGATGCGATATGTCTCTATCTAGATAAACCATCCAGAATGGTAGCAGGTGAATTCTGTATTAGGTGAGGGTTCTGAACTGTATTCAAGGGCAGCCCCATGCGTAGCACATTATAGTAGTCCAAGCTGGAGGGTGCTAGAGATCAGGTGGCCAGGTCACAGTTGCTAAGTTTCTTAAAGCTTAACAGTGCAGTCGTGTGTGTGTTTACTTCAAAGTACATCTCACTGGCTCAGTGTATACAAAGCGTTAAGCCGCAAACCATGGTTTAAGTGAGAAAGAGCAAACAGATTCCTAGGCTGTGGCTGTTTTGTTCCTTTTCTGGCCCTGCAGCTGCGAGTGAAGCTATGGTTTGGCACAGTGTTACGTCTGATCCCAAACTTGTGGTTTATCATATTCCGGACAAACCATGAATGGTAAAACCACAGAACAAACGTTGGTTGCAACTCAAAAGCCCATGTTCAGACATTATGCTAAGCCAAACCATGGCTTAGCAAACAGCAGTGCAGGAGGACAAGTGGTCACAAACCTGCATATTTGTGCATTCGCATTAAATCATGGCTAAGCCGGGTCAGTGTGCTGTTATTATTATTTATTAAATTTATATTCCTCCTTATACCAGGAGGTCTCGGGGCAGTTCACAGAAAAAAAAATCAAAATATGAAACCACAAAAAATATAATCAAATGAAAAACAACAACCCAATAATCCTTTCTAGTGGGCTTTAATCAGCTGATGAATTGGTTAAAAGGTAGGTGATTAATCAGCTAAAAAAACCAACCCTCTTGGATTGTTTGACAGCTATTAAAAATAAACTTGCAGAAAGAGAGCCAGCAGCTGTGTTGTATCACCCACTGTATGGGAAGCCAAAATTAGGGTGTTCCAAGGACAGGGCTGCCAATGGCTACCAGCCATGATAAGAATACCAGAATAGAAGAAGAGCGCTGCTGGATCAGGCCAAGAGTCGATCTCATCCAGCGTCCTCTTTCTAGGGGTGGCCAGGAAACTCGCGAGCAGAGCGTGTAAGCAAGAATAGCCCTCTCCTGTATTTGTGCCCTTCCGGCAGCTGGCATTGAGAGAGAGAGGTACACTGCTCCTAAGCCTGGAGGTTCTACAGGATTTCATTTGTCAAGGCCAATAACCACAGGCAGACCTCTCTTTCTCCCTCTGGGAATGTGGATGATTGCCCCTCTGATGCCTGCCCAAGCCAAGCTGGCCATTGCCATACCTCGCTGCTGAAAAATTTGCAAGTTGCACTGTCGGCCCTCTCAGCTGATTTTTCACGGGGTGCCCCTGAGTTCTAGTCTTCCAAGAGAGGGAGAAACATTTTTCTCTGTAGCTAAATGACACCGTCCGTGTGGAGAGGCAGTCTACCTCGTGAGTAAAGAACAGGCACTAGGGATAGACATCAGGAAAGACCTGCCATGCTTATGGCTCAGGACGTTCTTTTGGGGGGAACGGGCTGGCGGCTGTCAGAAAATGGATCGACAGGCTAATAATAATAATGATTTTTATTTATACCCCGCCCTTCCCAGTCAAGACCCGGCTCAGGGCAGCTAACAACAAATAATATCAACACAAGTATAAAAGAAACAATTCAGTTAAAACGCAGATTAATACAATGTTAAAATTCAATTTTGAAATTAAAAATCTACGAATAAGATAAAACCATTATGAAATAAAACCTTAGGGGAGGGTAACCGTGGGGTCAGACTGCGTCAGTCCGAAGGCCAAACGGAACAGCTCTGTCTTGCAGGCCCTACGAAAAGATGACAAATCCCACAGGGCCCTAGTCTCCTGGGACAGAGCGTTCCACCAGGTCGGGGCCAGTCCTGAGAAGGCCCTGGTCCTGGTCGAGGCCAGCCTAACCACCTTGTGACTCGGGATCTCCAATATGTTATTATTTGTGGACCTTAATGTCCTCTGTGGGTCATACCCACAGAGGCGGTCCCGTAGGTATGAGGGTCCTAAGCTGCATAAGGTTTTAAAGGTCAAAACCAGCACCTTAAACCTGATCCTGTACTCCACCGGGAGCCAGTGCAGTTGGTAAAGCACTGGATGAATGTGATCCCGCGGCCGGGACCCCGTAAGGAGCCTCGCCGCAGCATTCTGCACCCGCTGGAGTTTCTGGGTCAGTTTCAAGGGCAGCCCCGCGTAGAGCGAGTTACAATAATCAAGCCTAGAGGTGACCATCGCATGGATCACTGTGGCCAGATCAGGTTGAGAGAGGTAGGGGACCAACTGCTTAATGCGGCGGAGATGGAAAAATGCCACCTTGGCTGTCGTTGCACAGGGCTAGGAGGCCCTGTTGAATTATCCGGCCATGCAGTTTCATTTTGAGGGGGGGGGGGCGAGAATCGCCATCACAAAACCTATCGCATCACAAAGGGTTAAATCTTCTCCTTTCCCAGCTCTTCTCTCTGTCTTCCCCAGGATAATTCATTTGCTGCTTGTTTCCTGGGTTTCTCCCTCTGAGTAACATCCCTTTTGAATCACCTGGTGTTACGCAAGGAGATGATCTATAATGAGTGTCAATCCTGGACCGCAGTTCCTTGTAGAGACGGACCGCCCCCCCTTCCCCTTCTTCTTCTTCCTGCTCTTCTCTTTTCATGCTGCTCAAGCAGCTCCCCTTACCCCCAAAGCATTGCAGAAGACCAGCATCTGAAGATCTGATCCCAGGCCTCTTAGATCTGAGGAGAGCTTTGCCCAGCCTGCTTTTACCAAGGGTCACCATGCCTGGAAATGGCTTGCAGACTGAGTGATTCACAGTAAAGATCAATGGAAGGCTAGCAGTGGGGCGGTGAGGGGGGAGGAACTGAGACAGCCACAAGGCCTGTGTGCCTGGCAGGAGCTGACACACAAAAGCAACTGATAAAGGAAGGAAGCACTTAATAAATGCCACTGAAGTTAGTGGAACTTAAGATGGCATTTGATGTTCCCCTGACTGAACTGGGCAGGGGGCAGGGTGGGGGGTAAGTTCCCCTTAGCACCAGCCACAATCATCACAGAATTGTAGAGTTGAAGGGACCCCCAAGGGTCTTCTAGCCAAACCTCCTGCAAAGCAGGAATCTTTTGTCCATGGTGGGGCTCGAAGCCACGACCCTGAGATTAAGAGTCTCCTTCTGTACTGACTGAGCTGAAGGGGAAAGCTGGTGCAGATGGACAGGCAGAATAAGGAGAAGGTGTTATTTTGGAGTATTTCAGGGTTTCCCAAACTTCCAACCCTCTTACACGGCTCCCCAAAGTGTACTCCTTTAATTTTCAAAATATGTTTAATACTAGCTGGCCCTGTACGCGTTGCTGTGCATTAGTCTGTCAAATGGAGGGTAATAGCCCCCCTTCAGATCCCCCTGAGTCTCAGAGTTCCTGTTTTACAGGATCTCGTGGCGGAGGCGGAGTTTGTGGGTGCGGGCTAGACTCCATGGGGAGGGAGGAGGAGCTGTGGGAATAACGCCACTTGAGGGCACTGTTTTAGTTTGTGGAAAAGCATGTTTTTACCTGCGCAGGTATGAGATGTGAGCAATCCGAGGTTGTGCAAACACTCGGGTAGTGGCATGGACCGTTGTGTCCAAATTCCAGGACAATCGGTCAAGCGGTTTCGGATAAAAGTGGAGCCCACAGTTTCACCTTTTTTACATTTATATATATATAGATTCACCCCCTGGATGAGTCACTGTTCTGGGTATGACTCCTCTTGAGATCAGGTGGTTCTTTGGCACCTCTTTGTATTGGGAGCGATGGAATGAATTTATCCTGCCCTATTCATCACTGTTGCCTTCCATCCAGCGGAGAATGATGGGAAGGAGGGCAAGGCGATCACGCAGAGGCACAACGTGTCAACTCCTGAATGGGTAGATGCTTTGGGCTCACAGCACACTTTTAACGGATCAGCAGATGGACAGAAAGATGAGTTCGACGTATGGGAATGAGTCGGTGGATGGGCAGTGATTGGGGAGGAAAAGTGGATGGACAGAGAAAGGAAAGAAAGATGGAGGCAATAGATCAGGACTGAGGATGCTGGGGCCAGTCAGGTGTTGTTGGACTACAGCTCCCATCATCCCTGGCTATTGACCATGCTGATGGGAGTTGGAGTCCGACAGCATCCAAAGGACTAAACAGGTCCTCAGACCCCATGATCGCAAGACGAATGCCTCGCGCAACGAAAAACTCGCTAGACGAAAGCGTCTAGCGATTCTTTGTTGCCTCGCAAGACGAAACTTTCTATGGCCGCGTCTCGCAAGACGAATTGTTTTTGCCGTTTGTTTTTGTTTTTGCCGTTTTGTTGTTGTTGCCGTCTGCCGTTTGTTTCCGCAAGACGTAAGAAGGCACGACCCGCGGAACGAATTATTTTCGTCTTGCGAGGTACCACTGTATATATATGGAAACAGAAGGATTGCACTGTGAACTTTATTTGTTTAATTCATAAATTTGATATACCGCTGGATTGTAAAAACGAAACCGCAAAGCGATTATGTAGGTGGATAGATGAATGAATGTGGAGGGGAAGGTTGATAGTTGAGGGGCGTCCTTTATAAAGGATGCCCTACCTCAAAGCAGGCAACAGAGAACACACAAATGGATTGATATGTAGGGAGGAGTGTGGGAAGGACAGATAGACGGGAATATGCTGAAAGGTGGAGACACTGAGTGGGACTTATACCAGCAATTATTGGGCAGTGGGTCTTTGCCATGGATAGTGTTATGTATTAAGTTAACTGCAGTACTCCTTCTGCCACCGTGGCTGCAGTTCTTGCCCAGTGTGGCTGCAGTTCTCACTCAGGTCCACAACATGCAAATGAAGGATTGAGAGTGCTGTTCACTGATTGGGTAGCTAGGGGAAGTTTGTTACTGTTGCAAGTTACTGAGTACTATATAAGCCAGTTGGCTAAGCTACTGTTCAGTCTGGGACTCAGAGGTAGAATAAAGAGCTGGTTGTTTTGAGAGCTGTGTCTTCATCCTTCTTACCCACTATTCAGCAGATAGTATGGCTGAGCTGACAGTATATGGACATAGATCAGGGGTGGGAGACATGTGGGCCTTCTGGACGTTGATGCACTCCAAATCCCATCAAGCCCAGCCAGCGTGGCCAGTGGCTAAGGATGATGGGAGATGTAGTCCTGCAAAAGGTCTTGAAGGCCACAGGCTCCCCAGCCCAGTTTGTTCGATCCGCCGTCACTCCTGGCAGCCAGCTATTTTGTTTTTCTTGAGCTATCATGCGGCGAGCGGAGCTAGCAGGAGAAGGGCTGGGATTTGTGGGAAAACCTTGTTCTGAGGCCAGGGGTTGGCCTCTATCTGTGTCTGGTTCCTTCGAACCCTATGATTCTGTGGCCTAGCTCTCACCAAAGCGGTGAGCCAAGACTGGGCTGTACCACTTCAGATGGTCGAAGGGGTGGGCGTGTAGGCCCAAACGCATGTCCATATGAAAATAACCCCCCTGGCATAAAATATCAGCACACCAGAGAGGCGGCTGCTCTGCTCTAATATTCTTTGCCGTGCTCATCTTCTGCCTGAAGGGCTTTTGTTTTAAATAGGGTGAGCCCCCCCCCCCCGCAGATTGAGGTGGCATATTCCAGACACAGGTTTGACCACCTTGGTGAGAATGAAGCCTATAGGTAGAAATGGACAGAGGAAAGGAAAAATCCTGAAATAATTTGCCGTGGCTCAGTCCTCCATTCTTCTTTTTTGGGTTGTGCACTCTTTGCGGTGGTTCTGGCTTCACAAATGCGCTTGTGACCAAACTCGAGAGATATAAACTCACCAATTGGCTAATAATAATAATAATTTATTATTTATACCCCGCCCATCTGGCCGGGTTCCCCCAGCCACTCTGGACGGCTTACAACAAAACATTAAAATACAGAAATCCATCAAACATTAAAAGCTTCCCTAAACAGGGCTGCCTTGAGATGCCTTCTAAAGGTCTGGTAATTGTTGTTCTCTTTGACCTCTGGTGGGAGGGCGTTCCACAGGGCGGGTGCCACTACCGAGAAGGCCCTCTGCCTGGTTCCTTGCAACTTGGCTTCTCGTAGTGAGGGAACCGCCAGAAGGCCCTCGGCGCTGGACCTCAGTGTCCGGACAGAACGATGGGGGTGGAGACGCTCCTTCTTAAACTTGGTCACTGCAGTGCAATGTCTAGGCACCTTTTTTGCGGTAGAATTTATTGTCGTCGTTATGATTATTATTCATTTCATTTCTATACTGCGTTATATTTTAAAAGAAACGATCTCAAAAAGTGGTTTACAACTAATTGAAACGTCAAATAAAACAACCCGGAATAAAACAGGTTCGAGCTTCAAAGAAAACATTTCAGATCCTTTTCTAAGTGACATTTGGCTTTCCCCATATTTTATTCATCTACTTAACTTATAGAGCTGCCCCATTGCAGAAGTGCTCCAGGAAGCCAGTGGGCTGGAAGCCATTAAGAGTGTCAGACTAGGACCAGGGAGATCGGGGTTCAAATCCCCACTCAGACATGAAGGTCACTGGGCCAGTCACAGCCACTTAACCTACCTTACAAACCTACCTTACAGGGTTGTTGTCGGGATTAACCGGGTGTGTGTGTGTGTGTGTGTGTGTGTGTGTGTGTGTCAACCATGTACTCCTTGGAGATATAAATGCAATAAATAAGCAAAACGAGCCTGGGGAATTTCGACCGCTGCTTGTGAGGACGGCTGTCCTTCCTGCCATCTGTGTTTCTCACACCCTTCTCCTTCTCCCCCCAGGCCTGGCTGCAGCAGTATGGCTACCTTCCCCCCGGAGACCTTCGAACGCACACTCAACGCTCCCCGCAGTCGCTCACGGCTGCCATTTCGGCCATGCAGCGGTTCTACGGCCTTCAGGTGACGGGCACGGCGGACTCCGAGACCATGAAGTAAGTTCCCTCCTCCTGATGCTGCCGCTGCTCACTTCCTTCCTGGGTCCGTCCAGTTCAGCATTGCCTACACTGACTGGCAGCAGCTGTCCAGGGTGTCCGGCAGGGGACCTCTCGGATGCCTTTGTTGCAATGCTCAGGCTCTGTCACCATGGCCCTTGGTGTGACGAATTCTCCTTTTCAAAATCCGGTGGCAACTCTTCTCTGTTTTCACCAATAAAAGCCTTGGGACCTTCGCTTCACCCCTACCCACAAGTGAAGACCCCTTTTAAAAATCTCTTTTAGACCCATGCCCTTTTGAAGCCAATAATGCCCTTCTCCCTCCCAATAATTTAATTTTTAAACTTTTTTTGGGGTGTGTGTGGGGGTTGTTTGGCTGGGAAAGTTGCATGTTTCTAGAGAAGGCTGCTGCCTGCGGCGTTTGTCTGTGTTTTCATTCATTTTGAGGTGTTTGTAGCTGTTTTGCCTTCTTTTCTTTCTCGAGGGGTTTCTGAGCATTGCCAGTTTTTCTTATGTGAAATGAGTGCTTTTGAGGCTCCCCTAAAACAGTTTATCATTTGGGACCCCAAGTTTTAAGGTGTAGCAGTAAATAGTAATAATAATAACAACAATAGTGATTTATTGCAAGCCATGTCAGAAAACAACAACAACGGATTGTATTTACATGGTTCACTGAGGTGCTGTGGCAACCGCAGTGTTTTTGGTACGTGGGGTCTTTTAGTCATGAGGTGGGGGTAAAAAACAAAACTGTTTTGCTTTACTGGAAAACAGTATCAGAGGGGAATTGTCTTCCTACCAAGCATCAATCAAGCAAATGGGATATATTTCTCACAGGTCCTATCATGGCGGTCTTTAGTGACTGTGCTTCAGCCATTTTGAAATGAGTGTGTGGTCGGCAACTTTGTCCCTTGGTTGCCTGCCGGCCTAAGTTGGGTAAAGAGGAGAATTGAAGGAGAGGACAACTGTGAGGGCCTTCTTATTTGGGGTACGCGGTTGGCGAGACCCAGCCTTGATAAAACTCTACTGGATAGGAGAAACTTTTCTGAATTCAAGGAGCACCTCATAGGTGATAAATCTCGAACTCAGGACAGGCAAGACCACCAGTCCAGGAGCTGAGATTTGTCCCTTGCGAGGTGCTTCCTGCATCCGGAAAACTTCTCCTATCCAGACTTCCGAAGATTTGAAGGACTATGGGCAGTTTTTCCCCAAAATGCTGCAAACGCTGCTGGTGGGAGAACGATATGAAACCACCTAAAAGGCCCATGATGTAACCGAGAGAAAGGCTGGGACTGTGGTTGTGGCTCGGTGGCTGGCTGGCTTCCAGTTCCCAGCGCTGGCAAGCAGGCAGAACGGCTGAGCGGCATCCTGTCCCAGGGGTGGCCCTCGTATTGCATACAGAGCAAGCAGTGTCTGGTGGAGTTAGGGCTGACCAGTGGAACTCCACACCACAAGAGCTTGGCGAGGGTACAAAGAACAGAGGAGGAGGAGAATTTTAAACAGGACTCAGAAGCAGCTTCCGGCTGGGGAATAGTGGCTCTTCTATTGTCGGATCTACAAATTTTGCAAGGGGGGGGGAGCAAATGTGTGCACTGCTGTTCCCCCTCTTTGATTGTGAACTCTCTCTCTCTCTCTTTGTGGGGTGGGGGCTCATCTTTCGCGGTGGCAGCGCGTAGTTGCCAACTGCAATGTGCAACATCGTCCTTTAAATCACGTTAAGTGGTTCCTAAACTATAAGCTAGCAAAAGATTTAATTGACATTTTTTTACTAGAAATCTCGATCCATTGAGTGTTTACGATCCATTGAGTGTTTACATTTCCCCTCTCCATCCCCTCTCTGCCCCCTCTTTCTAAGCTCCCCCCCAACCCAGTTTAGTCTAGGGCCAGAACTTGCCTGTCGCGTAATTGCACACTCCAGTCGAAAGAGCAATTTTATTTGCCACGGCCGGTGAGGTATCCCAGGACTGCCCTCTGCTCTCCTGCCCGGAGCTGGCCTTGTCTCGCTTTTGCCAGCCTTGCTACTTGCCGCTTTTGCCAGCCTGGCCAAGCTGAGGGTGGCAGGCCTGGGGTCTTCTCTGCCTTGGTCAACAAAGATTGGGAAAGAGAAAAGTGTCACACATCTTCCACTATGTTTGGCATATAGAGCTAGGTGACCGGCAGCAAATTGGCACCCCTTGGCCTGTATAAAGCTGATAAACCAGTGTAAGAACTCCACGCACACGCTGGATGATGGGATTTGTAGTCCAAGGCATCCAGAGCTGGGGAAAGCTGGTTTGGAGATCCTTTGCAAAAAGCATTTTGGAGGAAGAGTGGGGCGAGAGATACCCTTTAAAACATGTTATTTGCTTGTCTGTTCTGGGTTAGTGATGATACGGGGAAGGGCTGGGCCAGAGGGATGATGGGGCTTGTAGTCCAACAACTTTGGTGCGGTGGGGCTACTGGTTTCCTTATCCCTGTGCCGAAAGCATCCTAGAAAGGCTTCTTTGTGCTATGCAGAGGAAGTCAGAGAGTTTTGGGTGTGGAGGAAGGGAGGGGGAACTGTGTGGGATTGGCAGAGACTGACTTAGCGTGGACACTGGCAAACGACAGTGCCGGAGAAACAAGTTGGCATGCGTATGCCATCATTGTTTCAGGCAGCAGCTCCGCCTCACAACAACCCTGTGAAGTAGGTTGCTGAGATCGGCCTCGGGTCCACCCAGGGAGCTGAGTGGGGCTTCAAACCGTGGTCTCTCAGGTCCTTTCCCCCCCATGCAACACTTTGTGCTACTCTCCCACAACACTATGGATCCTGAAGCAGAAGCCCAGGATGATACCCCTCCGCGTGAATCCATAGGGGCCCGATCCACCAAGAAGTTACTTCGCACAATCTTCTGTCTAATGGAGAATTGGCTGTCTGAGTTATGAAACTTAGCTTCCTCAGTCTACGATACCGCCTCTTGTATTTCTATGTTGTGAACTGCCCTTAGATCTATGGTTGAAGGGGTGGTGTACAAATTTACTTTTTATGTGCTAGAAGCCACCCAGAGTGGCTGGGAATAAACAAAATTATTTAATAACTAGTGTAATTCAGCCCGTTGAGTAAACGGGCACTAGAACCCCGGGGTTCGGAGAAGCGCTTGTGCAGCGCTTCTCCGAACCCCAGGACCTGTCCTTGTTGTCGGCGACAGGGGGACAGGAATGAAGGAGGAGAAAGCAGCCCTTTCTCCTCCTTCCTTCCTCTCCCCCAGCCGCCGCTAGGAAGGAGACATCCCGGGGTTCGGAGAAGCGCTTGCGCAGCGCTTTTCCGAACCCCGGGACCTGTCCTTGCTGGACGCACACACGCACGCTCTCCCACCCCCTGCCGCCAACGCTTAGTCCGGCTGGGAGCAGCGGTTGGAGGCTGCAGGGAAACGGTAGGTGGGGTGGGGGTGGGGAGAGCGTGTGTGTGTGTGTGTGTGTGTGTGCGTGCAGTCTCTGCCTCCAATCCCTGTGTCCGTGGGGCACATGCGCAGTAGCACGGACACAGGGACACAGGGAATCTGGACGCAGAGACACTTGCACTTTATTATATAGGATGATAATAATAATAATAATAATAATAATAATAATAATAATAATAATAGTGTAATCAGAGAGCAGAGACAGAGCTTTCTCTCCTCAGGAGTCTTCTCTTTTGGTCTTCATAGCAGTGGGCATCATATACGATCAGAGCATCCTGAAATCGTTCTCCATCTGTCGTTTCAAGCAGCAGAGGCTGGCTTATTAGGGTGAATACCTGACTGCCCCACCAACCTCAGTTTGCAGCTCCCCACCTGCCTGCTTTCCTGTCTACAGTCCACCCAAGGGTGGGAGCGCCCTGTCCGCTTCCTCCTCCTTAGCCCCAGTGTTGCCGTTTTAGGACCCAGCAGGGAGGAGGGTGGCAGACAGAACTAGAATGAGCTGGCTCTGCCTGCCATTGGCTCGGACTTCACCTGCTGCTGCGTCTCCATGTCTTCCGTTCTACCTGTCCCGATTTCGCACCCCAACCCCCACTAGTTTCAAGACGGCTAGAATGTAAATAACTATTCCGACAGAAGCAGCGGTAAATGCTGGCCAGGTGTCAAGGCATCGAACCACCAACATCACCATTTATCTCATGATTTCTGGAAGTCTCAAAGCAGTCCATAAAATATGCAAACACATCAATAAAATACAATTACTGGTTTTTTTTTTTTTGCTGAAAGCGCTCCTCCAGCAATACTGACCCTATAAGAAGGAGGCATCCTATCCCAGCCTACTAAATGATTAACACCACAGACGGGCCGATAATCACACTGTGGTATGATTCCAAGAAGGAACCAAGGGTAAACAGGAACGATTTAGCCTGGCAACTGAAAGCTGGCAGTGGCAGAGCATTCCACAACCGGGACATGATCAATGAAAAAGCTTTTCTCACATTGTCCTCCTCTCTCAGAGACGGCGCATGAAGAGAGACAGACCTCATGACAGTCACTGAGCCCGGGCAGGTTGTCCGGATGGCTAACATGAGGAGGTCGACCTACAGAGACTTTGGTGAGATAGAAATGCGTTTCTCAAGGTCAGCTGGAACCTTAAATGCATCTTCCTTCTTCCAGGGCTATGAAGAGGCCCCGCTGTGGCGTCCCGGATAAATTTGGGGCGGAGATCAAGGCCAATGTCCGGCGCAGGCGCTACGCCATCCAAGGGCTGAAGTGGTCGCACTACGATCTTACTTTTTGGTGAGGTTGGCAGAGGAGACGGTGTGGGGTAGGGAGTCGAAGGGCTGGCCTGCGGGAAAGGAGGGATAAAGGAGAATTAGCTGTGGGGCTGGGTCTGTTGGAAGAAAGGCAGGCGATATAGAAAAGCATGAATTCCTGGGGGCAGAATTCTGACCTGTTGCCAGAAGAAAATGCAAATACGGGGTTATTTTTATACACATTTTGTGTCCTGATGTTGAAATCAACATGGGACTTCAAAGGGGGAAACTTTTAGGAAATGAGACAATGAGGCAAAAAGCATGAGTAAAAAGGCAGCGTAGTGGCCTCTTGAGAAAGACCTGGGAAGGCCTACATGGAAGGCAAAGCCTGACTCCTCAAGCCCAGCTCTCATTTTTTTGCTCTCCAGCTTCATTTCTGAGTGCCCAACACATTATCCTAGCAAACATCATTTGCAAGAACTAAACACTTCAGATAGGAAGAAATCTGATGGTCCAAATAAGCCAACAAGTTTTGCACTACAAATCCAGATCCTCAGGTTCCCAGGCAATGGAACAGATTCCTTCCACCCTATTTTTCAGTGCTTTCCCTGAAAGTTTTCCAAACTTTCAGAGGAAGGGCAGAAGTCATAACAAGCTTTTGGCCCCATTGTCCTGCATGAAGAGCCATCTTAAGAGGGGGGAGCAGTTAAATGGCGTGCATGACTGAAAAAGGAGGGAGAGCTTGAAAGGTAATTTTAGCTGGATTTAGGAGGCATCCTGAAAGGGATGTCCAAGTGATCCCTTTGTGGAAGCAACGCAGGTTCAGAGGCCTACATGCCTGAGATGGTTGAGGTATCAGGACGGGCCTTTCCAAAACCCTTGGGATTTCAACTTCTGCTTCCGTTCCAGCATCCAGAACTACACACCCAAGGTGGGAGAGCATGCCACCTTCACCGCAATCCGACGCGCCTTCAGCGTGTGGCAGTCTGTAACGCCACTGCGCTTCCGCGAGGTTTCCTACTCGGACGTGCGCGAGGGCCGCCAGCCGCAGGCCGACATAATGATCTTCTTCGCCGAAGGCTTCCATGGCGACAGCACCCCCTTCGATGGCGAGGGAGGCTTCTTGGCCCATGCCTACTTCCCTGGGCCCCACATCGGTGGCGACACTCACTTTGACGCTGCGGAGCCCTGGACGTCCCGCAGCGATGACCTTAGCGGTGAGTGGAAGCTTAAGGTGCTGGAAGGACTTTGGGGGGGGGGGTTGGGGAGATAAAATATCAGGAGGAAGAAGCATAAAAGGGTGGCAGACATGACTGACAAACCCTTTCTGGGAATGAGTCACTATGAGTAACTACCGGCGAGAAGAAGGAACCCCTCTCTCCTCATCAGCTCGAGACCAGCCAGAACATCACTTCCTTTTTCTAGTTCCCCAAATCTCATAATGAAGTGAGTTCTAGACAAAAGCAGAAGGACTTCTTAGGAAGGAAACCCCCTGTATCCAATTCCTTATTTTCTCCTGAGCTCAGCCTTTGTTCGATCAGAACCGATGTTAAGGAATGGCTATCCTTGACCCAAGCTGTGTTGGATTCACCACGAGAGGAAGTGTCCCCTTGGCCAAGATTTTCACACTCCTTGAACCACTTGGTGTCCTTCATCTTGAGGGGATGGTTGACTCTGGCAAACCATTTGCAAAGGACGCTGGTAAATCGTTGCTTCCCTCCTCGTAGGAAATGACATTTTCCTGGTTGCGGTGCATGAACTGGGCCACGCGCTGGGTTTGGAGCACTCGAACGACCCGTCCGCCATCATGGCCCCCTTCTACCAATGGATGGAAACAGAGAACTTTGAGCTTCCGGAAGATGACCGGCGTGGCATACAGCAATTGTATGGTATGATCCCACTTAACTTCTGCTGTGACTTCTGACCCCTTGGCCTGATTCCATTTCTACAGTACTCTTATATCACCCTCACATCCCTGAGCGGAGCTGGGCTGTGTGGCTGGTAGCTACAAAACCCACTGTCAATTGTTCCCTTAGCATGGCCAATTAAGAGAGTGCTTCAAGGGAATGGCGGCCATGTTTACCAGGCCTGCTTTCAGACTTTCTGCTTCCAGTTCCACTCAGAGCTGTTTTTCTGACTTTACACTGACAACTAGCTGCCTCCTTTGGAATATGCTCCAGAGCACAACAGAGTCTTTCATCTCTGTTGTTTGCCCCCTGCCATTTTGTAATTGGCGGAATAGTGCCCTTGAACATGGAGGTTTGATTTTAAGTTGTTATGGCAAATAATTCCTCAAAAAAAAGGGGGGAGGAATCGCAGGCCAGACTAAAATCACCCCAGTTCTTCGCTGTAACCCTGACTTCTTAGAACTTTCGTTGCATGTTTCATTCACCTGCCCACAAAGGTTTCAAGATTCACCCTTTCCATCCTTGTCTCCAGGGACCGAAATCGGCCACCCCAGTAAACCTCCGCCTATCCCTCGAACCACTATGAAGCCCCGAGTCCCAGACCGGCCGCCCAAGAACCCAACATACGGCCCCAACATCTGCGACGGAAGATTTGACACCATCGCTGTGCTAAGGGGCGAGATGTTTGTCTTCAAGGTTAGCACCCAGTGCGGGGAGCATAATCAGAGCTGTGGGGAGGGCAAGGCAGAGAGCGGAGGTGGTTATAAGTTTGTAGGAAGGGTGATAGCCCTGCTTTGGAGCCATCTCTGAAAATACTATTACCTGGTTTTACGTTTGCTACATAAAAGAGATAGATCCATCATTCTGCAACAAGATTTTTTTCGGGGGGAACCCTGAACTCTGCAACCTGTATATGAAATACAGAGATTTAGCAAATCTGCTTATTTTGCATAATTTATTAAGCCTCTATTAGTCATGGTTGCAGATTAAGGTGTATGTAGGCCTCTAGTGCCCATTCCCTTGATAGCGACTGAAATTCTAAGTGGAATCTCCACAAACACAGGCTTAATATTATTTGCTATGTATTTTCAAGCTTGTCTGTTTAACTTTAAGGGCTGAAAATGTCTTGGTTTTTTAAAAATTTTATAGTCAGAATGTAGAAATCAGTACCCAGCATCAACTTTCTTTAGTAACCAACGTCAGCCCAAACCCAGCCTGACTGTGGAATTGCAAAAGCGTGCAAGCACCAGCTATTACTGCATTAGCATCAGTATCGTCATGATTGGACCCACCGATCTAAGTATGCAGGGCAATTTAAACACTGTTTCACATCATTTGACGTGTTTGGAAACTCACTGCTTTCCAGGACAAATGGTTTTGGCGAGTCCGGAACAACCGCGTGATGGACGGGCATCCTCTCCCTATCGGCCAGTTCTGGGTTGGTCTCCCCTCAACAATCAACACAGCCTATGAGAGGAAAGACGGCAAATTCGTGTTCTTTAAAGGTTGGCGGACTGTTACGAACTCTTTTGCTTCTGAAGGCAGCAAGGTCTTCCTCAGTGTGGAATGCCAATATGTTATATAACGAAATATATTATTCCCCCCTTTCCCAAATACTCTTTTTTATATTTCTGTGATTTATATACCTTTTAATTGCTGGGGTGGGCTGTGCCGCTGTCCTGCCAAAGTCCCTTGCATGGGAAAACAGCATTGCAGGCCAAATTGGGACCTGTGCTGGGCCAAATTTGGCCTGCAGGTCAGAGCCCCACCCCATGGTTCTTTGCGGTGTTTGATGGGGGTGGAAGTTTGGTCCTCTGGCTAGGCAATGGTAGACATGGTTAAGGCTGCTGGTGCATCTTGGGAAATCAGGTGGCCTTCCTTCTTTCAGGGGACAAGCATTGGGTCTTCAACGAAGCCACCTTGGAACCCGGCTACCCGAAGCACATCAAGGAGCTGGGCAGAGGGCTTCCCACAGACCGGATCGATGCTGCTCTCTTCTGGATGCCGAGCGGGAAGACCTACTTCTTCCGGGGAGACAAGTGAGTTACCGATAAGCTGCTGTGGCCTGCTAAGCGGCTCACATTCCGCCCCCAGCAAACCAGACTTCTCACCCAGCGAACGGTTGAAATTGTTTCAGCTTCAAGACTTCTAGCCATTCGCTTTGCCAGATGAAAATGCGGGAGGATTTGGGTAACGAGTGCTGGCTGTTTTGAGGGAAGAAACCACTGGGTGGATCAATGAGTCCTTTGCCCCCGCACCCAGGTCAGAAGGGTAATTTGCACGTCAGGACTGACTGCTGCAGAATTCTCCGGCTCCTTGGGACCAAAACAGAGTTGGAAGAGGTTGGAGGTCTCATAGCCCAGCCCCTTTCTTTACTCAGCGGCCCCACCCCTATCCATCATGGTCTTTAGAAGCATTCTCTGCCCGAGTGTCTGAATCTCATTGCTGTGTCCAGAAGGCCATTTGCAGAGAGGGTTCCCATGCCAATGGCAGCTTCCCTAGGCAGAGTGTAGGGGAATTGCTGCAGGTTCTCCGGGCGAATGCCAGCCAAGTCTCTGGGGGAAGCGAGTGGTAATCGCGAGCGCAGTCCTTTTTGCTTTCCGTGCATAATTTTTGAGAAGGTTTTTTTTTTTGCCACGTGCCCCGAGCCCTAGAACAGGCTGTTAGTGTAAGCAAATGGACACAGGAGGATAGGAGGTTGACATAGTACTGAGTTAGGCCATTGGGGCCCCATCTTGCTCAGTACTGTCTTCACTGACTGACAGCGGCTCTCTAAGGTTTCAGGCAGCCCTGCTTGGAGTTGCCAGAGATTGAACCCCTTCGGCATGCAAGTCAGACGTTGCTATAGCCCTTCCAAACAATATGCTACTGTGAGTTGCAGGGGGGAAGCATAGAGCTGAAGATCAGGGCGCGGAAGCAAGTTCTGCTCCCCCAGCTAACTCGGAATCTTCCTCGTCCTTCCCTTCTGGGTTCTGTAATTTCCCCAGTCAACACATGCACATTCCCAAGCCTGTCTTCACATCCTTGAGGGCGAAGAGCTTGGCTTTTATTTCAAAAGAACGGCAGCTGAGATTGTCAGCTGAGCGCTGACTGAACTGAACGCTGCGCCTGCTCTCAGAATCTCTGATTTGCGCGATCACAAGTGTTTCTGGTTCCTTGTTAAACCTAAAGGTTTAGCTCTCTTTCAGTTTGCTGTGTGCAGGTTAGTAGCCCCGCAGACCTCAGAATACTGCCCAGGGCAAAAAGTCCCAAGTCAAGGCGGTGGGGTGTTCTTCTGAGTAAATTTAAGCTGGGCTGCACACTGTAGACGTTTTACCTGCAGATCCTCAAGAGCTGTGTTGCTCAATGAGGCCAAAGATCCAAAACCTGCAGGCATGAGATATTCCAGATATTCTTAGACTGCCACTTTCTGAGCACTGGCCATGCTTGCTGAAAGGGCTGGTGGGAGTTTTTCACCCTTGGTCTAACCCTTTCTAAAGGCCCTCTTGTCTGGTAGGTCGGTGCCAAATCATGCAATCTTGAATTCCAATTTAAGGCATTGTCTGGCCACCAGAGGGAGGTTTGATCACCGCTGCTGCGGTTTTCTTGCTCATCCCATCGGGGGTTTTGCTACAAAGAGGGAAGCAATTACTTTTCTCTTTCTGCTCTGCAGTCTTTTTAACACGGCGTTCTTTTTCATTCTTCAGATATTACCGCTTCAATGAGGAGAGCCGAACGGTCGAGCCCGGCTACCCCAAGCACATTTCTGTCTGGGAAGGGATCCCTGAGTCACTTCGGGGGGCTTTTATGGGCAGCGATGAGGGTGAGAAAGGGGGAGCGGAGGGGGGGGCTATTGGGTGGGAGGAAAAGGGGGTTATTATGAAAGGGCTCCGCTTTCTAACGCAAAGCTAGGAAGGATGCGGCCCACCTGATACTGCCTTACCGTATGTAAGAAGCAGCTGCCAACATTCTGCGACCAAGAATGAGTGAACAGGATGCACACGAATAAAATTGGGTGGTGGTGTGCAGATAGGGTCAGGATTTGATACCTAATAGCTGGAGTCATTGTAGTAGAATCATAGAATCATAGAGTTGGAAGAGACCACAAAGGCCATCCTGTCCAACCCCCTGCCAAGCAGGAAACACCATCAAAGCATTCTTGACATATGCCTGTCAAGCCTCTGCTTAAAGACCTCCAAAGAAGGAGACTCCACCACACTCCTTGGTAGCAAATTCCACTGCCGAACAGCTCTCACTGTCAGGAAGTTCTTCCTAATGTTTAGGTGGAATCTTCTTTTTAGTAGGGAGCTTAATCAGCAGCCACCATATTGCAGCTGTCCAGAAAAAGTGGAATTTCTGCACTCTGGGACAGTGTGGTGTAGTGGTTAAGAGCGGTAGACTGCTAATCTGGGGAACCGGGTTCGTGTCTCCGCTCCTCCACATGCAGCTGCTGGGTGACCTTGGGCTAGTCACACTTCTCTGAAGTCTCCCACTCACCTCACAGGGTGTCTGTTGTGGGGGAGGAGGGGAAAGGAGATTGTTAGCCGCTTTGGGACTCCTTCGGGTAGTGATAAAGCGGGATATCAAATCCAAACTCTTCTTCCTCTTCTTCATTTGTTGATTATTAAGTGCCTGGTTCTCCTCCACTTGTGAGGCAGATTAGGCTGAGAGACATGGGCTGGCCTAAGGGTCACCCAGTGAGGATCATGGCTGAGAGAGGGATTTCAATGGGAGTAGGCCCGGCCCTCGTCCAATATTGTCTCTCTCCTCACTGTTGCAGTGAAGGCAATGCCTGCCCCGGCCCCTGATGTTGACAGAGGGTAGCTTGGCCTCAGCCGCAGGAATCTCCTGAAGAAATGCAATGCACCTAGGTGCAAAGATTATGCAAAGAATGTCTCCCAGGTGCTTCTTGTGTGAATAATCAAACCCCTGCACACTCAGCCATTCAAAAGGCATCCCGTTTTAATGACTAAAAACCGTTTGAGCCTTCATGAAAGGTGGCTGATGTGATACCGTTGACCGTCATTGTGCAGTTAATGTTGTGTTCCTAAAATGATTCAGCGGGTGGCAGCTGGTAATCATCTATTAAAACATGAATTTTTCATTATGTGAATTTTTTTTAAAGGAAGCTTTACCCTTCCCAACTCTGATCAGAAAGCCATTTTGCTACGATGAAATGTAAAATGCCTTAAAAAGTGATTATAGCTTGAATTGAAACCCAACCGTAAAAACTTGTTGGAGCCAAAGGTTATTTTTACGAATTTCTAACGTGAAATGAAAGTGAAGATTCAGATAGAAAACATTTTGCTTTCAGAATAATGAAACAACTCAGTGTGAAATACCATTTTTCTCACAAAAATGTCTCGGATGAAATAAAACATTGCCTTTATAATTTACACATGCCTTTATAATTGACACATTGGTGTCAAAATCCAAAGGGAAGGTCTGAAATGAACATTTGGGCCACAAATTCTCCATATGTACTCAAGATGGGGGCAGAAAATGAAATTCAGATTCCAAAGCTTAATCGGCAAAACACAGGCAGATATCACTTGAATTCCAAATACGCACACGAAATAAAACGTGCTTTGCAAGGTCCTCAACTTGAAACTGAAAATTAACTTTGAAGTATCCACCAGACAGATCCTACATTCCTGCCTCAGATGGGTTTTACAATTTAAAAGTGGGATTCAGAATTTCACAAAAACCATCTCGAATTTTATTGGGAATGATCCCATTGTTGCTCTCGGGTAATTTTTTCCTTTGCTGTTAAATGACCCACATTTTCTTCCTTATCTCTCCTGTTTCTTGACCACCCCCTTTTCCTCTCTCCTCCCCCTACAGTTTTCACCTACTTTTACAAGGGAGACCGTTACTGGAAGTTCAACAACGAGAAGCTGAAGGTGGAGCCAGGGTACCCCAAGTCTGTGCTCCGAGACTGGATGGGATGTAGCTCGGGTGGCGACCGCCAGGAAGACGGCGAGGAGGTCATCATCATTGAGGTGGACAATGCGGAAGCAGGGGAGGTGAACGCAGCCGCCGTGGTGCTACCCATCCTCCTTCTACTCACCATCTTTGCCCTGGGGATCGCCCTGTTCATCTTCAAGCGCTACGGCACGCCCAAGCGGTTGCTGTATTGCCAGCGTTCTCTGCTGGACAAGGTGTGACCAGGCGAGCTCCCTCGCTGGGCCGGGAGCACAAGGGCACTCCTGTCTCCCCCGCCTTGGCCACCATCTCTCCTCCGGTGCTTCTTTCGTGAACCCTTTTGCCCTAGTCGCCACACTCTTCCTTCTCTGCCTTTCCCCGGTGCTGCCCTGCTGCCATTTCATCCTCTTCTTGCCTTCGTTCTGCCACTGCTCCTTGCGTGCTGCTTCCTCATATCCTGATCTCCTCTTCTCCACTTGCATTTTCTCCTACTGCATCCTTTTCCCTGGTCCTGTTCTCCCTCCTTCCTCTCCTTCCCTCTCCTCCTCCTCGGTCTCTTCACATCCCCTCCACCCCCCCTGTTTCCATGCAAGCGTGCTCATCGTGAGTGTAACTTGAGGAGGCAAAAGAGGACCTTCTTCCCCCATGCTGGTTTCGGTCTCTGCCCGACCCCCGTCGCAGTGCACCCCTTGACCTCCGCTCGGGAAAAGGAGACTTCGCTTTTACCTGCCGACCTGCAAGGCAGGGGGATAAGACGGCACACTGTGAACGCCCACCAAAGTTTCCCCCGCGCTCTCTCTCCCATGGGTGGGATCGAGGTTAAATTATCGCGGCGGCCCTCCCAAGTATCCCCTGTTGTTCCTGCCGCCCACCCCGCAACCTTCTTCCAGGGTCACATGGGAATGAATGATGGGCATAAGGATTAGGAGTGATGGGAGGGGAGTTGCAGGCCTCGTGGTGGGCGGAGCTATGAAGGCAAAATAGGGAAGCTGCAGGATTTTGGGGGCGGGGCAATGTAGCTGGGAAGAAATCACGGCATTCCAAAAAGGGAACTCTTTTATCATTCCATTGGGCGTGGCTTGAAAAGGAGGGAGGAGCCATGGCTGACCAATAGAAGCGCTTATGTAGATTACCCAACAGGGAGTGGCCGGGAGGGCCCTTTGGTGGAAGGCAAGGGGCGGGGTCTAAAATGTGGGGCGTGGCATGACAGCTCGTACCTTTTGGAGGTGGGGAAGCATCTTAAAGGGCCAAACCTTGGGAAAGTGGAGGTCTCCCACACAGCAGAGGTGGAGTTGGCCATTGGTACCCTGAATGCAACAGAGAGTGGGGCAAGTTTGGGAGCAGGAGGAAAGGGAAGGGTGGTTGTGGCGGTCGGTCTGGAGATGGAGGAGGAGGTGTGGAATGGGATGGAGGTGGTCAGCGCGGTTCAAATGATTTTGCATAAATGTTTACTCCAATGTCTGATTATAACTGCATGAAGTTTACAGTTGTCACTTCCAATCCATTCTGGATTCTTAAGAAAAAAACCAAACAAAGCAAAGTAGCAATTTCCAAAAACGAGAAAAGAAAGAAAGAAAGAAAGAAAGAAAGAAAGAAAGAAAGAAAGAAAGAAAGAAAGAAAGAAAGAAAAAGTGGAAGAAAAATTCCTATTGCACCAGAGAACTGCCTCAAACTGCCTTATCCTCCTTTCTTAGGGAAAATGTTTAATTTTGTTTGTTTGTTGAATATGTAATTTTTTAATTATTCTATAGAAATGCCTTTTTTGAAAAAAGAAAGTTTAAAATAGTGCATTAACAGGGTGGGGAAATCAGAATAGGGGTGGGAGATGGAACCCCCCAATCCTGCAGGCCGGGAACGAGGTATCTAAACTCTCTCCTATTCAGACCATTTTCCATTGGGGGTGCGGGGAGGGCATGTCTGGATTCTGGATCTTTTGTTTTCAAATGGTCTCCAAACGGAATTAAACTGTGTTTAACGATACATTTGGGTTTGTGGGCGGGTTTTTAATATTGTTTATTGTTTCACTTTATTGTTATTATTATTTTGCTATTATTAATAAACACCCATTCTTTGGGAGGGGAATATAACATACATCGCTGGGGCCTGTTTTAAATCTGTTATTCCTTTTAACGTTTAGCAATAAAAACCCCCATTTCTGGGTAGAAATGGACTCAAAATGCTGGGAGTTTTCAAACATTTATTTTATTTTTGTCCCCACACAATTTGTTCATGACTATTTTGTTATTAAAAATAATCACCAGAGTTTTTTTGGTTTTTTTGGAAAAAAATAAATGCTGGAATTTCCCCTCCTTTTTAGTAGTATGTTGTATTAAAGTGTGATTTATATTTCTTTTTTGGGAATTGATATCTAAATACTCCCGAGATATTTCTGCACATTCTTGGAAAGTTTGCTTGCCATTCCTTTTCATTGACCCAAAGAAATGCTAATATAGAAATCCACAATGTGTTTGGCCCATTAAGGGCTAAGAGCCAAGTTCAAATCTAAGAATAATCACAGAGCTACGCTTCTCAAGAGTGTTTTAACAATCAATCCCTTTTCCCAGGGAACTCTTGAAAACTGTAGCTCTGTGAGGGATATAGGGCTCTCCTCTTAACAACTTTCAGCACCCTTAACAAACTACACTTCCCAGGATGCTTTGGGGCAGGCACCCCCAACCTGCGGCCCTCCAGATGTTTTGGCCTACAATTCCCATGATCCCTAGCTAACAGGACCAGTGGTCAGGGATGATGGGAATTGTAGTCCAAAACATCTGGAGGGCCGAAGGTTGGGGGTGCCTGCTTTAGGGGAAGCTGCTGCGACTGTTGAAAGTGCTATGATACCGCTTTAAATGTATAGTGCGGAATGGCCCTGAATGAACTAACGCTTCCCTGCCAAAATTAGCTGCTCGAAATCAAACACCAGAGCGAGACTTTGCCTGTGATGAAAGTCACAGGGAGAAGATGACTTGCAGAAACCCCATACTTCCTGTCCCCCTGCTCATCTGATCTTTTCAGAATTGAAGCTTCACGTTTGGGAAATTTTTTGTGATGATACCGCATTTGGAAAAGTGCGTCTCATTGTGCAATGTTTGTTTTGAAATCTAGTTTCCGAAGTACTGTATTTTGCTTTGCACGTCAACGCCATAATTCTGGGAAATTCAGGGCCAAGTTGTTTGTTGCTGGGGGAGTCAGATGAGTTGGCACAGGCGGTTAGGGACATGCACTCTGCACAAGGTCAGGAGCACTGTGCTCCATCTTCTGCGTGTGTTCCAGAGCTGAGCTGTAGACTTCACAGTTGCGCGGCTGAAATCCTGCCGATCACACTTTGGTTCAAAGTGAGCCCTGGGCAGCCTCTGGAACAATGTTTTGGAAACCGGCTGAAGTTTTAGCAAGTATTCCTTGACTGGGATAAGGCAACTTTTGGCCATCTTGGGGGGCTACCTCTATGGCACTGCTGTGCACTTTGTTTAACATACCATAGTCAACCTATTTTGGACAGCAAGCGCATTTGCAAAATGGAGAAACTTACAGGTGCCATGCACCACCCTATTCTCGGGGCTGCAACAGAATGCTTCTCTCAAGCCTGGTTTCCACAGGGACAGGGGTGGAGGGAACCCTGTGGGCACCAAGGAAGCCCCCTTGTGGGTGAATGTGCACCCATGGGTGCTGTACTGGCAGCCCGCAGCCTAGCGAGCTATAGCCAACTGAAGGAAGGGTTTGTTTTTAAGAACCACGCTTGTGTGTGTGAGAGAGAAAAAAACTATTCTAAGCAGTGTCTCCTAGCCATGATGGCTGTTGTCGACCCTCCACTGTCAGACAGAGTTTACCTGCAAATGCCAGTTGCCGAGAGCCACAAATTCCTGCATTGCAGGGGGTTGGACTAAATGACCCTCGGGGATCTCTTCCAACTCGTACGATTCTATAAAAAGGGTGCTAGACCACATGAGCCATTCGCAGGGCTAGAACGAACGCATTAACACCCCTCTCCCCAAATGTACTATATAAAAGTCAAATCGCCAGAGATGTACGTATGACACATAGCCCCTGTATCCTGTCTCCGGCACTGTGACGTTGGTATAACCGCGGCGGTCTCTCTCTCCCCCCCCCCCCGACACACACATTCAACTGAGTCAGGAATAATTCAATAGATACTGACAAGGGCTGCAGTGAGGCTACAGCTCAAATGTTTTGGCTGCCCTATTAGCTTTATGCGTGAAGATGTGGGGGGGGGAGCCCTGAGAAAGTGGGGCTGGGAGGGTGGGTTGCCGGGGCTCAATGGGGGGGTGGGGGGGCTGCAGCAAATGGCAGCCCTCTGCCCTGCTGTCTCTCCAGCCCCTTGGATGTCCCTGTGGGTCTCGTGCGCTTGGCAGAGGCCCCAGGCGCTGATCTCATCCATGCTTTCGTGGCTGCTGCATCTGGAAGCAATTACTAATATGGGGTGGGAGGGGGAGGGGGGGTGAGAGATGTGTTCAAAACACAGCTGGGATCAGCAAGGAAAGAGCTGGCAGAGTTGGGGGGAAGAATGGGGTGGGGAGGGGGAGAAACTAAACACACACACACACACACACACACACGGCCTCAAAATCCCGAAGCTTTAGGGTTGGGCTTTGTGTTGTCACTCCCAGCTAGGGTCACGGGATAGAAAGAGGATTTTTTTGGAGCGGAGGGGAAAATCCCTACTCTGTTCCCGTCCCTGGCTGAGCCACTGACCCAAATTTGGCATCCAAGTTCCTGTATTAGAAAGCTTAAACAGAGACAAATGCAGGGGACAAGCAGGCAGGCTGCGCTGGAGACAATGGAAGTGTTTCGCAAAACCACGTCCTCCCAAGATCACAGGCAACACAGGCCAACCCTACAGAATCAGAAGGCTTGTTGCCATTTCTCTGCCCTCAACGGGAATGATAGAATTGTAGAGTTGGAAAGGGACCATGAGAGCCATCTAGTCCATCTTTTGCCCAAGGTGGGACTCGAACCCACCACCCCGAGAATTAAGATCGCCGTGCTCTACCAACTCAACTGTCCGAGAAATCTGAAAGCAGATCGTGAGCAGTGTGTCAGTATTCTCCCCACTTAGGATTTCCCAGATACTGGCATCCTTGCTCCGATAAATTTCAGAGGCCGCCGTTTGCACAAAATCCTCCAGGGAAAATCAGCAACAGGGCCAAAGACTTAACCGTTTTTAAATTATTATTATTATTATGGCACCAGAAATTACAAGCGTAACCACTTTGTTAAGGTGTAACAATACTGTGATGCTCGCTGCAAAAATGGCTACTGGGTGTGACAGGAAACATCCCACCCTATTAGGGAAAAAAAGGGCAATTTAGGAGGGGTAGAGAACCACCAGAATAGATCATTGCGGTAGCGGTGAATGTGTGGGAACCTCTTTTCCATTGGGAAGGAATATTTTTGTGTTTGTGTGTGCACACCTCTGCTTTTCAAGTCCCTCGTTCTCAGCCCTTGATCCTTCTTCCTTCCTGCATTGCTGTGACTTCACCTCCAGCAGGCAGTGGTTCCCACGGGGCCGAGAGAGGGAAGGTGAAAAAAAAAAAACATAAAGAAGCAGCGAGCCATCTCAAGAGGGAATCTAAATGGCAGGAGGGGAAAAGGAGCGCTCCCTTTTCCAGAGGAGAGGGCCAAGATTCCTTCCAGCCTGGCTTACGGCCACCAGGAGGTCTGCAGCCAGGCTGAGATCTCCTCCAACCTAAACACACACACAGTTCCTCAGGCCAGCTGACAAAGGCAGAAAAATATTAAGTGTGTAATCCTGCTGACTCTCTCCAACCCTTGTACCTCTCTAACCCTTAGGCTGTACGGTTCGGGGAGAGGTAGCAGTAGTTTAAGCTTCTCTTGGAAAACCTCCCTGGACTCCAAACTGCTAGGACAGTGGAGCAAGGGAAAGCACTTTGCACGTGCTTTTGGGTCCTCTCTGCAGGGTTCCAGGGCTCCTTTAACAGCTACAGATTATTTGGGTAGGCCTTTGCAGCCTAAATACTTCCCCATATATTTTAATTTCTCTCTTCCCCCCCCCCCACCCAGTTTTCAGATTTTAGTTTCTCGAAGTTTAAAATGTCAGAGGTCCAATCTAGGTTTCTGATTGTTTGCAGCAATGTGTTATTGCTGTAAGGCACGTTTGAGAACCTAGATGAAAAGAGAGGACGTGCAGTTTGAAACAAACAAACAAACAAACAAACAAACAAACAAACAAACAAGGTTCCCAAAATTTTCCATGGCTGTTAAGAGTGATACAACAGTCCTTTAACATGTATGGTGGGGAGGTGACTCTAAGATGCGTGACCCTGAGATGAGCTTGTTGCAACGCCCCAGCTCCTGCCCAAACTGTTTTTTTAAGCCTAACTCACACACCCATAAAGCTGCATTAAAATTGATCCTCTGCCAAGCAGTGACCGGCTATTGTGCTAAAGGACCACCATTTTGTCCCACTTCGCCCTTAACCCAAACAAACAGGAGCTGCAGGTTCCATTTTCTTTGGACAGGAACGTTCTAGAAAGGCTCTCGATGGAACAATCTGGTGGTTTCCCCACTGCAAAAAAGGGAACGTTTAAAAAAACAAACAAACCAAGCCCCAAATTGGAGGGGTGAAAGTATTTATTCGGGGTCTTGCTTTTGGGAGCTTCCTTTAGGTTGAAGTCTGTTGCGTCGCTTTTCCTCTGCCTTTCGCTCTCGTTCATCCTGCTTAGCTTTCCACTTCTCCACCCCGTGATCCATTTCTGCGGAGATCATGGCTACCCGACGCTGAGGAGGCAAGGTGGAGAGTGGAGTGAGCTCAGCGCCTGAGGAAATCCTCAGCGGCCATTGGACAGCCGTCGTCTCTATTGGCCCCATCTGCATTAGACGTTCGAAGCAGTATCATACCACTTTAAACTGTCACAGCTTCTGCCCGATTCCTGGGAACCATAGTTTTTAATTTTTTTTATCACACCCACACCCACACAACCAAGCAGTATATAAATTTTAGGAAATTTAAAAAAAATTAGAAAAGGGTTCTGAGTATTGTTAGGAAACCACTATTTCCCTCAGAGAACTATCATTCCCAGAGTTCCCTGTGAGGAAGGACAGATTTGTAAGCCAGTCTGAGAACTGTAGCTCTGCTTGGGTGATTCTCTCTATCGCAGCCTATATTCATATTGGATCTGGAACGGTTTCTACACATGAAATTGCTTTTGAACAGCGTTGTTTTCTTTGTATACATGGAAAAAACTTTTTAACCTATGGAATCTTAAAAATCGCTTCTACATATGGAATTGCTTTTAGCTGTGATGCTTTTGTAAACTGCGAAATCAATTCAAGGTGTTTTAGGGGGAAGCAATTCATACGCTGGATCAAATAAATAAATAAGTACATAATCCGTTGCTGAGGGTACATTACGTTACACCATGAATTTTAAAACGGGTTTCAAACTGCACTATCCTTTCTCAAGAAATCTTGAGAACTGTTCAGTTTTATTCCGGAAGGCACAAAGCTAAAATTCCAAACGTTCGTGGGTAGCGATGGGATTCACACTGGTTTAGGTTCATAGCTTTAATGGAAACCCACCAAGGCTCCTGCTTTCCATCCATCCTTATCCCAGTTTCAAGAGGTGAAAGAGCTGGCTGAAGTTTCTCAGGCAGTGGGCACTCTGCATATGGTCATAGCAACGTACCTCTGAACATATGCAGACTTAATTCATGGGATCCAGGACTGAGCCTGCCATTTTAAAAAAACAAACAGACCTCTAGAGAGAAAACTCCCTGCCTCAGAACCCACTGGATCCTTTTCCTATAGGGCAACAGCATAGGAATAGCTCCAGATCGGCTCATTTCCATCTGTTGTTACCCCTGTGTGAGGTTTTCCAGCATTCTGCCAATCCAGGAAGCCCCACCCTCTTCCGTAACGGAATTCCAAAATTCCCCCTAAACCAGGACTGCTACGGCTCTTAGGCGCTCTGGCTCCCACTTACAGCCAAGTTTTCGTTCTTTTCCTTCCGACGGAGATGATTTTTCATCGGTGGGGCTGGCCGCCCATCTGGGGTAGAGAGAGAAAAAGGATACAGATTCTTGCTCCCTCCCCGTATGCTCAAAAGTACAAAAAAAAGTAATCTCAATTGCACCTCACGCCAGGTTGTTAAGGTTATTTCAACACGGATGCATGCTCTCTTCCAGCCTTCCCAAGCTGGCGCCCTCCAGAGATTAGACTACAACTCCCATCACTCCCAGCAAGGGGCTGATAGGAGTTGTAGTCCAACAACCTCTGGAAGGCGCCTGCTTAGCAAAGGATGCTAGTCACACCCTTTTACTGCGCTCTCAGATCACGACAGATAGCAACAAGTTTTATGGGCCAATTATTTATTTTAAAAAATTATTTTTATTAAAGATTTCTTAGTTTACAAAAGTACGTGCAATGTCTCTTTTTTCAAGCTGCGTTTTCTACAGATCAGTTTCATTTGCTGTGAGACATTAGTGTTACATTAGGAAGAAAAGGGGGAAAGAGGTGGAGGGCGGAATGGTGATTATGGGCCAAATTTTAACACTAAAAGTTAGTGCACTTAGCAAAGTACACTGGTTCTCTTCCAGATTAACCGAGCTGTGAGTTGGGGTGGAAGAGGAGATTATAAATAATGACCTTGTTGGTTCAATGGTCTGATATCATGTAAAGGCAATGTTATTTTTATTTTGCAAGTCTGCAGCCTAAATACAGGAAAACAAATAAGATAAACACCCATTTTTCTTACCAGCAAACGACCAGTCGGGAAGGTCTGTTAAGGGTCCGTAATGTGAAGGGTTTATAGGGAAACCGTGCCTGGAAGGAAGTATACAGAGAGGGCAAAGTCATTTGCAGTGCTGCCAGAAAAGTATTAATAATAATAATAATAATAATAATAATAATAATTTATTATTTATACCCCGCCCATCTGGCTGGGTCTCCCCAGCCACTCTGGGCGGCTTCCAACAGAAAAATAAAACACAATAATCTATTAAACATTAAAAGCCTCCCTGAACAGGGTTGCCTTCAGATGTCTTCTAAAAGTCTGGTAGTTGTTTCCCTTTTTGACATCTGATGGGAGGGCGTTCCACAGGGCAGGCGCCACCACCGAGAAGGCCCTCTGCCTAGTTCCCTGCAACTTGGCTTCTCGCAACGAGGGAACTGCCAGAAGGCCCTCGGTGCTGGACTTCATAATAATTATGAAGTAAGATGAAGGATCACTCTCTAGCTCTGAAGATAGCCCCCCTCTATCTCTGGCACTCACTTCACTCTCCAGGCCCCACCAGACTGATCGACAGTACTGCAATGGAAGGTGCGAGATACCGAAGCAATTTTTGCCAGCCGAGGTCCTGCAGGGTTGGAAGTAGAAAGAGAAATTCAGGACTCAGTTAGAATCACGGTGCCTTGTACTCTTGAAACCACTGCATATAGATGAATATACTTTAGGGCAGTGGTCCTCAACCTTGGGCCTCCAGATGTTTTGAGACTACAATTCCCATCATCCCTGACCACTGATCCTGCTAGCTAGGGATCATGGGAGTTGTAGGCCAAAAACATCTGGAGGCCCAAGGTTGAGGACCACTGCTTTAGGGGACCCAAAGCTTTCTAAGCCTTCTCTTGGTAACTGTTACAACCACCCTGTTAGGCAGCTCTATACTATCATCAATATCACCATCATCGTTAAAAATGCTCCACTGCCCCAAGGCTACCACCAAGTTCATGGGCAGAGGCAAAAATTGACCTGAGAACTTTGCAAGAATGACGTGCTGTGTGGTAGAGGAAAGCAGGTACTCATTCCCCCCCCCCCAATTATGGCAGGAGTGGGGAAAACCTGTAGCCCAACATTCACCAAACCTGTGCCCTCCAGCAGTTTTGGACTCTATTTCCCATGGTAGTTGGAAGTCCTACACCTGGAGAGTCAAATCGCCTCTCCCTCTCCTTACTTTATAGGAACACAAGAGAAGGCTACAGGATCAGGCCAACGGGCCATCTAGCCCAGCATCCTGTTCTCACAGTGGCTGACTAAGATGCCTGTGGGAAATCTGCAAGCAGGATTCGAGCCATCTCGGCTTTACCATCTATTCACCTCTCAAATCTTCGCTCACTTGCCAATAAAATGGATGAACTGGACCTTATTAATCTAGAAAACTCCAGAAACTCCCAATATGCTAAAGAGGAGGCTTACAGGAAAGGAGTCAGATTTTTGTACAGCCAAGCTAGGAATGCACTGACGAAGGAGATTAAAGTGGCAAAACGAAGCTATGATTCAGTCTCAATTCTCAAACAGGCTACTCTTTGGAAGAATTTACAGAACATTACTGAATATAAGAGAACATCTTATTCTGCTCCAGAGAGTCAAAAAATTGGCAACTGACCTGAATCAGTTTTATAGCAGGTTCGAAAGTCAAGCATTATCAACTAGTGCCATTCAGTTGGCGCCAGAGGCACCAACAACCACCTCAACCTGTTCTGAAGTCACTCCGCTGGTGATCTTGAAATAGTGTTCTGCACACTTTGTATTAAGTACATTTACATTGCAATGTAGTCGAAACAAAATTCCAAGACAAGTACTGTATGTTAGTACTTGGCCAATAAATTATCATTCTATTCTATTCTATTCTATCTACCCACTTGCAACTTCTAGCAACTGGTATTTCATAGGCACAACAGTACAATAGCATAATGCTATAGCCAAAGCCGGTGCATAAATCAGTTATAACCATTATGGGCTCTGGCAACGGGTCGTGCTTAAAATGTTGAAAGTCATATTATATTTTCATCGCAACACACAAGCAAAAGAAACTAAGCAAATGCCATTTAGAAATTATATATAATATAATATAATATATATATGCGCCATTTTAAAGCCATAAAAGTCGCACTCCCCCCGCTTTAAAAAAAATTGTTAGAGAGACAACTGTGCATGTTTCACTTTCCAGAATTTTAACACGGGTATAATTCTGGAACAGCAACCTGCGATGATAGTAAGAAAAGCATAGAGCATCCTGCTTCTGGACAGCCCCGCTCCCTTCCCTAGCTCTCCCACCGGTAAGATTTCCGTACCCAGCCTCCGAGCCACGCAAGCTGCCATTTTGACACTAAACATCGGAGAAAGGGACCATGCGCTTCCGTTCGCAGAGGTTGTACGGAAAAAAACACACACCTCCACTGGGAGTCGCCATTTCTAAATGAGCGCCGCCATTTTTGGGATAATTCGTCAGCGGAAACCAGCCACTTGCGACCGGAAAGGTCGCCTCATCCGGAAGCCTTGCGAGACGTAAAAAAAAGGCCAGGAGGGCGCCATCTTGTACGGATCGTTTCAGAGTTCTAAGAAAAAACCGTAGGAAAGAGGAGAAAACGCCCGAAGACTCCGTAAACCCGGTCAGATATAGCTGCACATTCCCACAGGCCCCGCTCCAGGGCCTTGGGAACGTGAGCTGATCAATGTTCCTAGTTGCCTAAGGGAGATATTTTCATTAGTGAGAGCAGCCATTTTGGTACGGGGACCAGGATGTGAGTACCGGCAAACGAAGCGCGGCGCCATTTTGTGATTTAAACCGGAAGCTATATCCCCACTCTCTGTATTGGGTTAGGGAACACGCTCTGCGTCGCCTTTTGACGTGAAAGACGCATTTCCCTTTCAGAACTAACACCTCAGTCTCTTAACACAACCCATAGCCTCAGGAAAGGCGGCGTTTTTGTTTGTTTGTTTATTTATTTCTGACGTGCCCTGACTGCCATTTTTCCTAAGGGCGGAAAGGGGCTCTTTGGCCATCTTTGAAATGGGCAAGGCTTTTCCGTCGCCATCTTGGCCTTTGGTTGCTAAGGAAGCCGTCGCCCTTGGAAACGGCATAAACAGGAAGAGGAGTCGCTTTGTGGAGTTTTTTGCTGGCAACCTCGGACTCCTGGGTTCCTGGAGGCTGGGTGCATCAAGTTGCTGCCCCCCCCCTTGAAGGAACTTAGTCTTTAAGCACGTGTATAAAACATATATTTATTAAATTATAGATTTATAAAGCTCACATTTATAAATTGCGATCTGATATATATTGAACAGGCGTGCATGTATGGTTCATGCAAGTGGACTGGAGCCCAAACCCGCTTGCATTTCAGTGAAGCCAAATCAATGCGTGTTTCTGCCTGTGATACAACTGAAATAAAAGGCGCGGGAACACAGCCAGTAAAAAAGGTAGCAGCCCTAAATTTAGCCACGGGGTGGGGTGGGGTCGGGGTGTTAATGTAACAGGATGAACCCCTCCCCTGCTGCTCTTGTCCCAATTCTCCCACAGCGTGATCCTGTGAATACTTGCTAGGTCCTCAGTCCCACGCTCTTTACTGAACGGGGCTTGCTCCCAGGGAAGTGTACAAAGGATTGTGCTCTTGCAGTGTAATCCTGTTTCGTGTCCCATTTGAATTCGATTAAGCTTATTCCCAGGTAGGTGCGCATAGGGTTGCAGCCTGGTTCAAAGCCATTATATGATTTGCAAACGTGGAATAATGTGTGGCTTACTTTTATCCAGAAAACAATTTCCAAGTAGCCAGGATGCAGGGTGTGTGTTGTGTAGCAATTGTCAAGAATCGCACAGGACTTTTTCTGTCTGAATAAGAGTTCGGTGTGGCTTGGAAAGTTGCCATCGTGTATGATCTATACAGTCTGGGAAAAGATAACATTTGAAGTTTTGGATTCCCAGTTGCCGTTCATTTGTCAAGTTGTGAAAGCAACAACTCCCCTGCTCCAACTCCCAACTACTCCTATGAGAAGCGAAGGTTAAGTTGGTGGATCATAGAACTGTATAGTTGGAAGGGACCCGAGGGTCATCTAGTCCAATCCCCTGCAATGCAAGAATGGTGGCGAGATTTTCCTCTTGAACCAATCTGACAGGCTTGGTTGCCTTCAGGGCTGATAACCTTTGCATTTTGAACCATTTGCCCCGGTAGGTCTAGCAAGCTGCCGATTCCCACAGGTCTCTTTGTCTCTGAAGAGGCACTCTGTGTGACTTGGGAGGCTTGACGTCTCACAGGATGCATAAGGGGGCTGCTGCGGGAAACTGATAGCGCCATTTGTGAGGGTGCGCACCCGTGAGACGTTCCTGCAGGAAGCCAATTCTTGGACGGCTCAGCCATGGGGTGCCCTAGAGGCACTGCCAGTCCTCTTATCTCCCATAGCACTCCCCCTGCCCCCACCTGGCACCAGACGGACCTTGGACTCGGCCAATGGCTCACCCTCCTTTACCCCCCCCTCACCCCGCCCCCGGCAATCCCGGTTAGTTCCTCATGTTAAAAGTGCTGTTCTGGCAGCTTCTGTCTCTATTCTTAAGCTGGCGTGGGGATAAGACGACAGAGCAGCCAGCAGGAGGAACTACACTGTGGACTGTGAGTATCTGTCAGTTTCTCTTTCCCATCACCCCCATCTATATACCCCTTTCTGTCCCCTAATAATATTGTGTGGGTGGTGGGTTTTAATCCAGCCCCAGAACTGCTCTCTCAAAGCTGAAACCCACCCTCTCTTTTCCTGGTTCCCAGCCCCCTGGATTCTCCGCCCCCCTCCCCGGCACCTCTCCCTGGGCAGAAAAAGGAAATCCACAGTGCATAGCTCCCAACCTCCTTAAGATTACCCAACCATTACCTGTTTGAGCTGTTCAGATTTAAGAGATAGTGTCTAGGTAACCTCAGTGCCCCAAACTGGCTTGCTGGACTCGCCTTCCAGAAATGAGGATCAAGGTTCTAGAGCTCACCCTTTGCAGCTCTTCAGGCAAATAAGAGGTAAGAACCAGGCCCTGGGTCCCAGTATTTGGGAGGCAGAGGGACATCTGCCCGCTTCTAGCACTTGCTTGTCTCTTGGGATGATAGCATGCTCCCCTCCCCGGGAAAGTAGAGCCACTCCTGTCCAGTTTCCTACCTGCCTGTGCATGCCAGCTTACACCCCCATCCTCTTTTCTCCCAATGCCCTGTCGAAACTTGCGCCTCCTTGAAGAGAACGCCATCCTTTTGGGTGTTGTACCTCCTAGAGCTACTACTTCATATTAGCAAAATGTGCCTTGAGTACAGCAGAAACGGGAGAGTGTTCTTCAAGTTGTTAAGGAGTTTGGGAACCGCTTTCTTTAAAGTGCAAGAGACAAACCCATCTTCTTGGTTTTGAAAGATGCACTAGAGCTCAAACGCCTCAGGTCCCCAAACACCTGAAAGATGGCCTACATCCTGACAGACCCTCTTAGATGCTTAAATTGGCAGAAGGGGTCCTCTTGGTAGTTCCTCCCCCCTCTGAGGCTGGGGTGTAGGTGGAGTGGCAGGCCAGGAGAGGACATGATCTCTGGTGAACCCCTAAGGCGTGGATCTTCCTCCCCACAGACATGTGTCTGGCACCTTCATTATACAGCTTCTGGAGGATGCTGAAGGCTGAAGACATCCCTCCTTACCCTGGATTTTGACTCTTGAGGCGTATATTTTTATCTATATGATTGTAAATTGTCTCAAATGGTCTTTAATGTTACGTTTCAGTGATGCAACCTGCCCTGGGAGACCTTATGGTTGCAGGGCAGGTAATAAATAATAATAATAATAATTATAACAGAACCGTTCCTCTTCTTGCCAAGCTATGGCCAAGACCACCCGCTACGAGCCGACTCCTCAGGATGAGCTGCCGGCCAACTCAGTACCCAACGGGACCTCGAATCCCTCCTCCCGCCAGCCCCTCGAGGACTCCTCCGGCAAGTCTCCCGACGACTCCATGAAGCTGAAGAAGGAAATCTCCCTGGTCAACGGCGTCTGCTTGATCGTGGGCAACATGATCGGCTCTGGCATCTTCGTCTCGCCCAAGGGCGTGCTGATGTACAGTGACTCGTACGGCCTATCCCTTGTGGTTTGGGCCATAGGAGGGCTCTTCTCTGTCTTTGGGGCCCTGTGCTATGCAGAACTGGGCACCACCATCAAAAAATCGGGGGCCAGCTACGCCTACATCTTGGAGGCCTTTGGGCAGCTGCCGGCCTTCATCCGCCTGTGGACTTCTCTCCTCATCATTGAGCCCACCAGCCAGGCCGTCATTGCCATCACCTTCGCCAACTACCTGGTGCAACCCATGTTCACGTCCTGCGAGGCGCCTTACCTGGCAGGCCGACTCTTGGCCGCCGTCTGCATCTGTGAGTGAGACTGCCAGTGGGCACTGTGGGGAGAGGTTGGGGAGGACTTGGGAGAACCCAGCGGGGCTGAAAAAAGCCCTGGCAGAAGTGCCTGAGCTGATTCAGCCTCAGGTGGGCTGACAGGCAGCCCTTTTCCCCCCTTATCTAATCTCCCATTGTTCATTTATCTCTCTCTTCTGCGACCTTTCCTTCCCAGTTCTGGGAAACTCTTTCCTTCCTTGGCAATGGTTTTGAATCTCCGGTGTAAGGGAAGCTTCAGACTTTGTGCTTTGCCAAAGCTCCACCTTGAGCTTCTGGAACTGGGTGTGGGATGGACCCAGGAATTCTGACACCCACAACATGCCTCTCTGCTTTGGAAGGGGCGGCGGGGCACGGGAGCATAATTTGGGGGGGGGGGAAGGGGTTACTGGGTGAAACCAATAGATATGGCTGTTATCTCAGATAAGGCCCGGCTTATAGCTCCCCTTGCCCACAATACATCTCACTCCTCTAGTTAGACATAAAAGACAAAAGAACGATTACCGCCTCACCAGGGCTCCACAGCCTTGATCAGCTGCCTTTGTTAGAAGTTAACCTTGCACCTCCAAGCTGGAGAGAGATAGAATCATAGAAGTGTAGAGTTGGAAGGGACCCTGAAGGCCACCCATCCTCATTCTCCCCCGCTGGAGCTCTAGGGTGGTCTCCAGGGAGAGCGAAGGGGGTCCTGAGTCTCCGCTTCCCTCTCTTGCGGAAGATGAGTTGGCATCTGTTTGCATCTGGGCAAGTCCGTGCCTGCTTGAAGCTGTTTGGGGCTGGGTTTTGCCACCTGTTGCCTCCTTGGACTGAGCAAGATGGGTGTATTTGATCGGTGGGGAGGGACAGGCACTCTGCACATGCTCAGAAGTGACACCGCTTTCACACCAAGCCTTTCTGACTCATGGTCTTGTGATCCACCAGTGGTGTCTAAACCTGGCGCGAGCCTCTCCTCTGGGGCCTCTCGGCTCTCTGTTCCTCCTAACCCTGCGGGTAATTCTGGGTCTCTCTCAGGAAATGACCGACTTCAGCTGGGAGACCTGCAGTGTGCTGAGTCGGCAGCTGTTGTCCAGATCCAGCTGGCGAGAGACGCAATGTCAGGCTCCCCGAAACCGCTCCCGTTGCAACACACAGGAATGTGCCGGCTGAGGGAGGCACGAGGTCAGGCATGAATGCCAGCGGCGATGGGGAGCTAGCTGAGAGCACCCCACAAGCCCAGTGTGTCTTCAAGCAAAGGGGGTCGGGAGAAGGTTAGAGCAGAGGATTACGTGCCCCCCCCCCCGCTGCTACCCAGGTCCTCAGTGCTTCACAAATGCTAACTCAGTAGCAACAGGTCTGTAAGTTAGGCCAGTGTAGTCATCCCCATTTCTTCACAGATGTAGAAGCTGAAAGATTCATTAACCTTAAATTTGGGATCACCCCAAAAAAACCTATTGTAGGGCAAGATTTGAGGTGGGGAACTGGGGAAACTGGGCTGCTTCATGCTTGGGGAATTGCTAGAGCCATGTGCAAGTGAGTGTAGCTCACGGTATGTGTGGTTTTCTATGTTCAGAGCATGTCACCCGCCTGATAAGAGAGAGGAATTTATGGCCTTGTTTATAAAGAAGCAGAGCCGCTGTTTGCAAGGTGTCCCCAGTTCCCCCCTGCTCCTGCCAATAGGGAAGCTCCATTCATACCCTGGAGCTGGGGGGGGAGGGAGGGACACCTTCTCTGTGCCCCCCTGACCTGTGTCTAGCATCACCCTCCTGTCAGGTTTGGGTGTCTGGTGGAAAGCTGAGTCCCACACAGCCCCTTGAGTCACAACAACTTGTTCCTGGAATAAAGATAAAGGTGAGCAGGGGAGAGAAGATCAGAGCGCCAGGAAAGGGATAAACAACCAACTTCTCCACCTCCTCTCAAGGAAGTCCCATCTCCCACTGAGGGCTCCCTTGGACAAAAAAACAAGGACACCAGCCAGGAATACCAGAGCAAAACAGCAGCCAGTAGGCTTGGTCTTTATTGAAGACTGTCGCGACAGGACTCCCACCTGCCACCAGGTGAAACAAGATGGAAGCCCCCGTACAAAAGAGAACCCAAACTTTTTAAAGCTGCTAATCCCCATGTTACACGCCCCCCCCCCAAAACTACATCACTACTACATCATGGTCACATCATGAAAGGTGAGGTCTGGTGGCGGTAATCTGAGCATCCTGGACCCTGCCCCATGCCTCCCCTTGCCCTCCACCAAACATCCTTCAAGTGTAACAAAAGAGATATTTACATTTCCCTGTTTCCCAGCCAAGTTAATCACACCCTTTTGTCTTCACCTGGGTTTGTTATTTCTGGAATGGCTACCTGTCTGGCGCTTAGGTATCAGGATGCCATGGATTATCACTTCAGGCAGAGGGGCTGCTGAGTAGCTGAGCTCACATGTCTATATGAATGTCTGAAGTTTTCCCAGTGAGCCAGTACATAGATTGCATTTATCAGTGAATTTTATACCTTTGGTATTGTGCAGCAGAGGCCCTTTGAATAGATAGGAAGAAACTGCGATGAAGTGTTTTGTGGGGACAAATCACAAAAGTCACAAAAGTGATTGTGCTGATTTTGGTAGTGGGCTGCAAGTGCATGATATCTGCTGGAGGGGCAACCCCCCCCAAAAAAAACCCTATACATAAATTCCTGCAACACCTCCCTCTTAATTCGAACTCTGGATGACTGTTTGTGCATTAGCCACAATCCTTGTTAGGTTTTCCCATGTTGTTTGGTTTTGTTAATGTTACCTTTTTTATGAGGGGCTAGGATGCTGATGGGCCCCCCCAAGTTTCCCAGCCTGCAGAACCACCATCCCTGCTTTGCATCCTCCTTGAGGATCCATGCTGTGTCTAGAAGCTAGCCCAGAAGGGAAGGTGGGAAAGGTCCCCCCCCCCTGACACACCCGCCTTCAGACATAAAAAGACCAGGAGCTGCCTTATACCAAATCAGGCTGTTGGGATCTGCCCGGCTCATTGCGAACACAGACTGCCAGTGACTTTGCACGGTTTCGTTTCAGGCAAGGGCGCATTCTCTCACTTCTGCCTGGAAATGCCATCAGGGATGGAAACTGGGACTTAGGCAGAGCTGGTGCTCCAAACAGCTAGACCCCACTCCTTCTCGGGACTAGGAATAGGTGATAGACTCTGCGCCCTGTGCCCCCCCCCCGCTTTTGCTCAATCTCTTAGGCGCCATGTATCTCTCAGATCTCACACATGCAGGAAACGAGGGGAATGAAGGTCGCCTTTTAGTTGGGGCAATGCTGTCCCGTTTGTAGGTCCCCCATCTTGATAGAGTCGGTTTGCTGAGAAGCCAATTTCCCAATGCTTACTTTCGCTCTCTTTGTCACTCGGCCTTGCATCACAACCCAGGAAGGAAGTAGGAGAAGAGAAGGTTAAGGGGTGATATGATAGGCATGCTCAAATATATAAAAGGATGTCATATAGAGGAGGGAGAAAGGTTGTTTTCTGCTGCTCCAGAGAAGCGGACACAGAGCAATCGATTCAAACTACAAGAAAGAAGATTCCACCTAAACATTAGAAAGAACTTCTTGACAGTAAGAGCTGTTCGGCAGTGGAATTTGCTGCCAAGGAGTGTGGCGGAGTCTCCTTCTTTGGAGGTCTTTAAGCAGAGGCTTGACAGGCATATGTCAAGAATGCTTTGATGGTGTTTCCTGCTTGGCAGGGGGTTGGACTGGATGGCCCTTGTGGTCTCTTCCAACTCTACGATTCTATGATTCTATGATTCTAGGACTGGAAGGCCAGGGCTATGAGGATTGGACTGAGCTCAGCAGCTGCGTTAATTTTCCATGGGAATAAACAGAAGCCAAGCAAGTAGTGGGGGTCCGGGGAAACACCTCCCCACCCTTTAAAATCGCAAGGAGTCAAGATTCAGATTTTGTCCCGCAGTGATATCTCATGAATACACACTCTTTCTCACATCTAGGATAAGGTTACCAGATTTTTTCCCCCCAATGAATCCAGGGACACTTTCCAACTTCAGTGGATTTTTTATGGAGACTGATTTGTAAATCCGGGGACTGTTCCCCGGGAAACGGGGACACATGTTAACCTTAATCTAGGAGAATTGGTGCATGTGAGAGCATCATCCCATGACAATAGGAAATGGAGGTCGCAGGGTCATAGTGGTGTGTGTGTGTGGGGGGGGGATCTGTCCTCCTTTGTGCCTGGTCCTAGACTAGAGATGGCTAACCTTCTTTGGAGCCGGGGCTGCATTGCCTCCTTGCAATTCCTCCGGGGCACACATGCCAGCCACTCAATTGTGCATCGCAAGACAGACAACATGCCCCCCCCCCTGCAGAGAGGCTTCCGTTCCTAGCAACTCATGCCCAAGAGACCCACAGTTAAGGGGGCAAGGAGTCCCCTCCTTCACCAGGTCACTCTAGGGGTGCAGCCACCCCATTTGCCTGAGAATGCCTTGGAAGGTTTGGTTCAACAGGACTAGACTTTTGCACCTTTTGTTTTATTTGCTCCTCGTTTGGAGCAACCGAGGACCTCATTCCTTCCAGGCAAAATGTGACCCTCCAGGCCTCTCTGTCCAGTTCTTAGAACGCTGCTCCGCAAGCCGCATCCCTCAGCAGCCCTCCTCTCTCTTATCCTTGAGGGCTTTTGCCTGGCTGGATTGTGGCCTTGATCTGCGATGTTGTCTAATGTTTGCCTGGGTAGAGAGAGGTGTGTGTAAAAAACTCTGATTCATACTTTACAAAGGTAAGAGTTGCCTCTCTTGCTCCACCCACTTTTGTCACTGGCCTCACCCACGACTGGGAGGTGGCCCCCAGGAGGTTCTCTGCAGGGGAATGTGGCCCTTGTGCTGCAAAAAAAAAAGTTTCCCACCTCTGCACCGAGAAAATAAAATGGAGTCCAGCAGAAAATTACTGGGCAGCTGCGTCAATTTCTCCCTGTCCCTCTCCTCTCTTTCTTTCTCTTTTCCCCTTTTAGGAATCAACCACTTAGGCATGTATTTATATTTCCGTATTGGATATACGTTTGAAATCGGAGAAGGGAAGGATTCAATGGGACTTTGCTGTGTATGTGGATGTAGTCCAAGGGCCCCTTGCCATGGGATGACTTCTGGCTTGTTTCCTCTTCCAGGCCTCCTCACATTTGTCAACTGTGCCTATGTGAAATGGGGCACGCGGGTGCAGGATCTGTCCACCTACGCCAAGGTGCTGGCTCTCATTGCCGTGATCATCGCCGGCGTGGTCCGCATCGGGCAAGGTAATAATATCTTTTTATTACGGTCGGGGCACTTTTGATGCACATAGGCATAGAAGCAATGGAGCCTTCTTGACCTTTACTGTGTTTCAACCTCACAGCCTTTTGGTGTAGGCCTGTGTGCCCATTCCGCAGTGGGAAAGTTGAGAGTTAGTGGTCCCCTCCAGGCCACTCACTGAACCCACGTCTGAGGCGAGACTTGAACCCAAAGTCCAAACCCAGACAGACTCACACCCCACTTTCCCACATCTTTTGGCTTTGTGGGCGTCTGTTTGCACCTGGACAATTTTTGCTCGACAGCCGCGAGCGTCTAGCGATGGCTTGCGCGAGGGAACACTGTGTCAGCACCACAGATGGGACTTTTGCGCCTCTTCCACTTTTTCCTCAGGCAGGATGTTTTTTTCATCGCAACTAGAAGTTGACCGATTGACAACGGATGTGGTTATCTTTCCCTGTAGGACATTCGCAGAACTTTGCCGACCCTTTCGAAGGATCCTCCTGGCACGCGGGGGACATTGCACTTGCCCTGTACTCCGCCCTCTTCTCCTACTCGGGGTGGGACACCCTCAATTTTGTCACCGAGGAAATCAAGAATCCTGAAAGGTCAGCATTTGCAGAGGATAATGTGACTTCCGTCCTCAGCTAGCGAGACCGATGTGTTTTTTGGCATTTTGTGTGGAATGAGGCTGCAGGGACCGATTGGACAGCGCCTGTGTGATCATCCCTAGGGACAAGCAACATTGTTCCCTCCTTAAAATCTGTGCTCTGCTTCCAAAGGAATTGAAACTGACTAGCCTTAAGTACTGCCCCCCCCCCCGCATCTTCAGTCTTTCTCTCTGGTCTTTAGTTGGGCTTTCTTCTGCAGAGACATGGATAAGAGGCTTCTCCATACTTTGCCTGGAGAGTTGCTTTTAAAACAGCTGAGCGAGTGCTCTCCCTCTTGCGTACTTGAAAGCACATCATACAGTTTCAAAAAAACGAGAAAAGAAAATGTGTGTGTGTGTGATGGAGTTGTGGTGGCAGAACGCCCGGTTCCTTTCCTCATTTTAACGGGCTTTGTTTGGGATGGGCTCTTGTGGAGGAGCTCTGCCATCTAGTTGCCACAGCTGGGCATTACATCACAATCCGGGGACAGCTGAGAGCGGCTCAGCTTGCTTCCTGGGTCCTGCCGTGGGCTTGGCAGTGAAGGGGGACGCTGTGTGAAGCCTAGCATAAAAAGTATTGGGTTTTGCAGAGCAAGCTGTAATCTAAAGATCCACTTTCGGCTAAAGAATTGTTTAAAGGGATCTCGGCAGGAATGTTGATTTGATTGAATCAAATAATAGCTTGGCTTAAGAGGGAGGAGGTGGCAATCTTGCAATTTTCATCACAGCAAAGCGAGTCTGCAGAGTCAAGCACTATATTTTCTGCTTAGCTGGAGCATTTTTTAATTTAACACCCTGCTCCGCCGCCTGGTAATAATTTTTCTCAATATTCTTTAGTACAGCAGGCAAATGAAAATAAAGGAAGCCCAGGGTGACACAGTTTCTTAGGCTACTTAGGGAGCAGGGGATTCTGGGAACTGGGCTTTGCAAAGCAGCTTTCTAGGGCCTCTGGGTGGTAATGTGGGCTTCAGTGTATTCTGCTAGCCCTGGGCAGGAGTAGTGCCAAGGGAAGTATGATGTGGGCGGTGGAAGAGAGTTAACATTGTTTTTCCTCACTGCCATTCCTCAGGAACCTTCCCCTCTCCATAGGCATCTCGATGCCCATCGTCACAGTGATCTACATCATGACCAACTTGGCATATTACACAGTGCTGAGCAAGACGGAGATATTAACAAGTGACGCTGTGGCCGTGGTGAGCAGATCCCGTTCCCTCTTCCTCCCGCCCCCGAATGACAGGTCACTTTGGAATCCAGTGGGCTGGTCCACGGGGGGCCATTAGCGTGGATCATTTACTCAAAAGAACAACTTCAAAGGGACAGTAGTACAATATGAAGTAATTTTTTTTGCAATGATTTGCAATGAGGTGCATTCCTCCTGCCTCGGCCTCTTGGAGTACAGGCACAAGTAGTCTCTTGTTGAGTTGGGAATGAAGTTTATACTAGAAACCCCCCCGCAAGGCATTCACCAGATCATTTTCTTCTCATGTTCCTCTTCCTTTCAGACCTTTGCCGATCAAGTTTTTGGAGTTATGAACTGGACGATCCCAGTTGCTGTCGCCCTGTCCTGCTTTGGGGGGCTGAATGCTTCCATTTTAGCTGCTTCCAGGTAACCTGCATGCATCTCTTGTTATAAAGATGTATGTCTGAACCCATATGCCTGCCCAGCACTTGTGTGCATTCCTACACACCCTTCCGACAGGTTTCGGGCTTTCCGCTAGAGTTCACATGTGCGTTTGCTACGAATATGTTCTCATGCAAGAAATTACGAGAAGTTCTCATGCATGAGCAGTAAAGAAAGGTTGGTTTATTACATGAAACGAGAGACAAAGCGTATAAACGTTGCTTCAGGCAGCAGAGTTGCAATATAAGTGGGCAGCAACTTGTGGAGTAAAAGAATCCCTAACTATTCCCCAAAGCCTAAAGAAAATGAGCGTGACAATTTTGCTACAGAACCTACAGTAAAAAACAAAGCAAGAAAGGTGAGGGGAAATGTATACCTGTCCTATCGACCTCGGTACAGTATATCTGAAGGAGCGTCTCCACCTCCATCACTCTGCCCGGACACTGAGGTCCAGTGCCGAGGGCCTTCTGGCGGTTCCATCGCTACGAGAAGCCAAGTTACAGGGAACCAGACAGAAGGCCTTCTCGGTAGTGGCACCCGCCCTGTGGAATGCCCTCCCACCAGATGTCAAAAAGAAAACCAACTACCAGACTCTTAGAGGACATCTGAAGGCAGCCCTGTTTAGGGAAGCTTTTAATCTTTAAGAAATTAGTGTATTTTAATATTTCTGTTGGAAGCCACCCAGAGTGGCTGGGGAAACCCAGCCAGATGGGCGGGGTATAAATAATAAATTATTATTATTATTATTATTATTATTATTATTATTATTATTATTATTATCGTGACTCCTAGTGTCAGGCTGGTCCTTGACCGCATTAGAGTCAAAAGGGGACGATGTTGGTGCTTTTAAGATCTCACCAACCACTGAAAATCTTAGGGTGTTAGTGCTGCTTTGAGCCAATGCATTCTCAACATTGAGGCGACAGGGTCTTTGGGATGAGTGATTTGTTAGATCACCTACATTCCTATTCTGTTGTCTTTTCCTACAGTTTCCTGCCTATTTCCCTATTTTGTTTACTCTGCATAATTGGGACTTGAAAGAACATAATCCTAGTTAGAAATGACAAAACTGGTTACCTTGTTTGTCTTCTGAGTTTATCTTGCTTTTGTCTACATGGACCCCATTCTTTTTACAGGAGGTGTAAATTAAATTTTGCTGGTAACACCAGATTACTGTGCTAGTCTTTACCTAAAGTATTAAGAAGGTCAGGAAGCCTTACATGACACGTTCACGATGAGGAGTTGTACCAGGGTCAAGAAAGTTCCTAACGGAGATCTCCTTCTATATCCAATTATGTCAACTTTTACTCGTGCCCATGATCTTCAGAAATAAACCATAGAAAACATTCAGATTGGCCCATGCCATTACACTCCCAGCCCTGGGAGTCATTCGAAATGTAATTTTGGAGCCCTTCCGCGAATGGATTAACACCCACTCATTTTCACCCGAGGAACCGTGAACCACATCGGGGAGGGGGGAAATGTCAGCATGCCAGAGAGGCCGTTTAGAAACTAGGTAACTCTCCACTTTTGTGCAAAGATTCTGTTTTGCACAGAAGTCTTCCCCCATGTGGTAAAGCTTCTTACATGTGAGAAAAATAAATAAATGCCTGGATTGACCCTTGGAAACTCACCTGGGATCCTAGGAAACTCAGTGGATACATAGCCATATGACGGCTGTGTTCTCCGTCCACAGTTGGTGGCAAAATGGATCTGAATCTGCCCTAATTTTATTTCATTGGAGGAGGCAATGTGCCACCCTGTGGGTATAGCAAACCTCTCTAAGTGCCAAATATATATCTGTTTCTCAGAGGTAAAGTTAAGCAGAGGAAGAGGGATTGCAGGAGTCTGGGGTGTGGAAGTCCTTTGGGAATGGCTGGTGGTTCCCTTGTCTGAATGGAATGTCCGTTCTCTTGTTCTTTTGAATTGGCACAGTGGATTCTGAGAACTGTGCCAGCCCACCCCCCCCCCCGGGGGGGGGACAGCCTGACCCCTTGCCCTGCCCCTCTGTGGGTCTTAGTCATCAGCTAGGACAATTCTGCTTTGCCTCAGCCAGCAGCTTCCTTATGCTCCCTCGCTCTTGGCAGGTTGTTTTTCGTTGGTTCCCGCGAGGGGCACTTGCCTGATGCCATCTGCATGATCCACGTCGAGCGGTTCACGCCTGTGCCAGCGCTGCTTTTTAACGTAAGTCCCGGGTAGCCGGGGAGAACACTCTAGTCTGCATGGCAGGGGAGGAAGGGAAGCCAGTCTTCAAAAAAAAAAAAGAAAAGGAAAAAAGCAAAAGGAAAAAAGGACTCTTTGTAGCTCTTGGCAGCCTTCTACCGGGGCGGGTCACTGGCTAAAGACTGCCGCCCTGATCTCTTAATCGGCTTAGATGAGATGGGGAAAACTGAATTTGTTACTGATCAAATATTTTGGAATGCAAGCTTATTTATTGGACTGCTGCATTTCAATTAAAAAACCCCTGTGAATGAACACAGAGAGGAACCGTATGCCTTTTTATTCAGAACTAGTGGAATTCAGCCCGTTAAAATAAACGGGCGCTAGAACAGATTTTATTGATTTTTAGTGTGCAAAGCAGAGAGGCTGGGACCCAAGAGCAGCGCATGGGGTGGAGGGAAGGAAGTCAGGTGGGCCGCCGCTGCCGCCGGAGCTTCAGGGTTGCGAGGGGGGGGTAACTTCGTTGCTCCAGCAGGCGGAGCAGAACCGGCCAAACGGTTAACTAAGGCCTGATGTTGCTGAGTCACAGAGCATAATTCATCAACCCAGATCTCTTTACCTGTCGAGACTTATCATATAAACATTAATACCTTCCAGAAGATAATCAAAGAACTGCTGAAATTCATCTGAAGCCCCACTGTCATCGAGTAACTGGGTGGGTGGGACTGATGCTCCAGGGGCAAATGCCCCTTTGTCTGGGATCTGAGGGGTAGTTCCCTCACCTGCAGGAATGATGGGAACGGGTGTGCAGCCCCGCCGAAGCTGCGGCCGTGGGAGGGGCCAGCCGCCCCCCCCCCACGCGCCGCCGCCACAGAAAGAGGCCGAATTGCGGCCTTCTTCTGGGCGCCCGCTGCCCAGCTGGGCTCAGCGGAGCACCCCAACGAAGCGGCGGCTGTGGGAGGGGCCAGCCGCCGCCCCCCACGCGCCGCTGCCACAGAAAGAGGCCGAATCACAGCCTTTTCTTGGGCGCCCGCTGCCCAGCTGGGCTCAGCGGAGCGCCCCGACAAAGCGGAGTAAACGGTAGGCAGAGGTGGGGGGGGGGAGAGAGCGTGTGTGTGTGTGCGTCCTGTCTCTCCGTCCAATCCCTGTGTCCCTGGGGTACATGCGCAGTAACCCAGGGACACACGGGACAACTTGGATGCAGGGACACTTGGACTTTATTATATAGGATCCCATCCCACAGTGTCTGCAGCAGGGGTAGGGAAGGAACCTTTTTCATCCTGAGGGCCGCATTGCCTTCTGGGCAACCTTTTGAGGGCCGGACACTGAAAACCCAGAAGTGAATGCTTCTGTTTTCGAACACACCTCGGGAGTCAAAAGGCTTCCGAGGCGCGCTTTTCATTTTTTTCTATTGACTTTGCAGCCAGCCCTTTGATCCTTGGTTTTCAAACGTTTTGGAAGTCGGACGGACATCCGGAACGGATTACGTTCAAAAACCGAGGTTCCATTGTAACAGCTCCCTTCCGAGGCAATGTGCAAAATATAATTTAAACAACCGAAAGGAACACCAGGCAAATGTAAAACAATATAAACCAGACGTCCCATGAAGAAATTTCCCGAAACTGCAGGCTGGGGGCACCCGTCTTATCTCGACAGGAATGCTCTTCCACGGAATAGGGGCAGCTGCGCCAAAAGCCCTGCTCTGCGTTCCTGCGGAGCAGCCTTTCTCCGCAGACCACGGCAGCCTAGATATCGCTCCATCTGTGAGGCAAACAGGGCTGGGTCTTGGCTGCGAGGCTGTCCTAGAAACCACCAAGACAGCTGCCCTCAGCTCCAGGAAGGAAGATGGGGGAATCAAGCGCCATGAGTCAGCACCCAGAATAGCACAAACCTGCGCTCCTGGGAGATCTTGTGGGGAGAATGTGGGTGGCCCTTTTTGGGAGGTCTGAGTTCACGGAGTCACAGTCTTCAGGGAGAGATGTGTCTGTGTGTTTGGTTAGACGGTGGATGCTGTGTTATTTATTGCATTCCCCTCCTTGTTTAATCCCCACAACAGCCCTGAGAGGTAGGCTAGGCTGAGGGACTCAGTGACCAATCCTAGGTCACCCAAGGAGCTTCATGGCCAAGTGAGGATTTGAAGCCTGGTCTCCCAGGTTCTGGTCTAATGCTCTAACCAGGCATGTCCAAAGTCCGTTCCGGGGGCATAATCCGGCCCGCCAGTCGGTTCAATCCGGCCCTCGTGGCAGTTTATTTCCTGGGGTAAAAAAAGCTCAACGACTTTGGGGTAAAATCAAAAAAAAGCTCAACTTCAATCCTTAAAAAAGGTCAACAACAGCCCTTCACTTCATCAAATCTGGCTGTCTTTGAAAAAAGTTTTGACACAGGGCTGGCTCTAGGGGTAGGCTGGGTGGCGCGGGGCGCCAGGGCGCCGGGTTGGCAGGGGGGCGCTGCACAGCGAAGCCGTGCGGAAACCACGCTGCGCGCTGCGCCCGCCCACCAGCTGCGGGAAGAAACGGGCGCCTGACCCGCTTAAGACGGCCCTGTTTGGACACCACACACCGACTTCCTAGCAGAGCTTATCCCACTTACCAGCTATTCCCCCCCCCCCAATCTTCACAGGGAGCCATGGCCCTGATCTACCTCTGCGTAGAGGACATCTTCAAGCTCATCAATTACTACAGTTTTAGTTACTGGTTCTTTGTGGGCCTGTCGATCGCGGGGCAACTCTACCTACGCTGGAAGGAGCCATCGAGGGAACGTCCCCTCAAGGTAGGGCAGGGAAAACCCTCAAAACTCGTCTTTAAAAAGATAAAAAGGATCCCGCAGCCTGCTGTTTTGTGCTTAAATTCACAAGGCACGATGCACGCTGTCTCTCGATTGCTCATTTAGGCGTTCACACCCTTTCTTGTGAACGGTACAAAGCGTTTTGCTGCATGAGACCAAAGTCCACCGTGTCCGGTATCCTTTGCAACAATCCCAGCCAGCAGGAAGCAGTCCGCAAGAAATCAGCCAGCGGTTCTTTGGGCTGCCTTCCTAAAACCGAGCTGCCACTCTCGCAGAGCATTTGCATTCTGCCCATACCCCAGCATCCTTTGCAACGCCGTGGCCGAGACTCCTGCCAGGAGGGGATGGGCCTGAGCTCGGCCATAATGGCTTTAATAGGCAGAGCAGTGCTGGAAATCAATGGCCCCCAGACTCCAGGAAAAAGGGTAGTAGTGTAAGGCTGAGAAAAGTTGATGAAAAGTCATTTCTCTCTCTCTCTGCATAATAGTAGTAATAATTTTATTATTTGTACCCTGCCCATTCTGACTGGGTTGCCCCAGCCACTCTGAAAGCGTGCGTGGCAATGAACATTAGCTTGAGATGGCTCCAGAAAGGGGATTGTTGCATTCCCAGTGTGGTTGCTGTGCTTGAGCTTCCATGTTCAGGTGCAGTATACCCCCCAAGGACTAGTCGACTGGAGGCGAAGAAAGTTCATGGCCTTCCTTATGATCTCACCCCGCTGGCTGCTTATTGGAAAGAGACTCCTGTACCCGTTGAACCGAGCTTGTTTCCCCTCAGTTCTTTGGAGGAGAGCCTGAGGTGAAGGCTGGGAGGTAGTTTGAGATGCCAAGTGCCTGCTTGACACCCCTTTTTTTCTTTCCCCACCAGCTCAGCATCTTCTTCCCCATCGTCTTCTGCCTCTGCTCTGTCTTCCTGGTAGCCATCCCCCTCTACAGCGACCCCATAAACTCCGCCATTGGCATTGCCATAGCAGCTTCCGGACTGCCCATCTACTACCTGGTGGTGAGGGTACCTGAGCAGAAGAGGCCGCACTTCCTCCGCCGGGCTGTGGGTGAGTCTGAGGGGCAAACACCCCCCCCTCCATTTCACCGATGGCTTCTTAGCTCTCCCTGCCCCACGGCTAGAACAGCTACGCTTAAATTGCAGAACAGAAATTAGCGTTGGGTCCCCATATCGGAGGGAGCTTTGTACTTTCCCCCCCACGATGTCTGTAACAGCAAACAAATGTGCTCAGTCTCTCCAACAGCCCTTTCAGGTGTTTGAATCATAATCTCTTAAATCAACTCCCTTCTCTAGGCTAAACATACCCAACCCCCTCCCAAGTCCCTATGAGGAAATGCTGAAGGGAGTCTGGTGCATTTAAGTCCTGGAGACGAGTAAGAGGGGACACGGTAGTCATCTAAAACTGGGCTGGTTCTCCCTGAAATATTTAGTGGTACCTTGGTTGTCAAACTCGTCGAGTCCATTGGACTTCCGGAATGGTTCGAAAGCCAAGACTCTGCTTCCGATTGGCTGCAGGAGCTTCCAAAAAACGTTTGCAAACTGGAACGCTCACTTCTGGGTTTATGGCGTTCTGGAGCCAAAATGTCTGAGTACCAAGGCATTTGACAACCAAGGTACGACTATATTAAAAATGCAGGATCCATGTTGCATAATTAGACTGTAATGCGTAGGCAGAGTTGGAGGGTGATTATCATTATTATTCTAACAATCACCCTCAAAACCAGGCATCCCCAAACTTCGGCCCTCCAGATGTTTTGGACTACAATTCCCATATTCCCCAGCCACCGGTCCCGTTAGCTCGGGATCATGGGAGTTGTAGGCCAACGCATCTGGAGGGCTGCAGTTTGGGGATGCCTGCTCAAAACCACCTGCCGCTTGAGGCTTGGACTGCAGGGGTTGCCAACTTTTCTAGGGCCCATTTGCAAACTGGAGAAACTGTTGCATCACTCACTCACGTAGAGCCTGCAGGATCAGGCCAATGGCCCCTATAGTCCAGCATCCGGTTCTCAGGATGGGGCCAATCAGATGCCCGAATGAGAAGCCTGCAAGCAGGATCTGAGCGCAAGAACCCTTTCCCCTCCTGTGCTTTCCAGCAGCTGGTATTCTGAAGCATTTCTGCCTCCAACCGTGGAGAGACAAAACATAGCCACTCCACAAATGCTCCCATCCTCAATCCTGGCTCTCTCTGGCCTCGACCTGACGTGTCCCTTTCCTCCCTCCGCAGGCTCCATGACGCGGCTCATCCAGCTCGTATCCTTGTGTGTCCTGACGGAGATGGATCCCGACACAGAAGCGAAGGATCAGTGATCGAGGAAGTGGGGAAGCCGGTTTCTCCCCCTTGCCTGCGCCTTCTGTAACAGACTCTTTGGTGACCTCTAATTTATTGTTTGCTACTTGCCCAGACCCATTCGTGAGGAAGTCTTTGGGGACTTTGTCGGAACGGCCGTTGCAGGAACTGAGAGACTCGCTCGCCTATTTTTGTTCTTGTCTAACGCAGGAGTGTCTGTGTGTCCTTTCACCCTCGGCAGCTAAGTCCCAATAAACCCTGAGAGCCACAGGTTTGCCTGTGGACAATGATTCTTACCTTCACGTCTGCAACCTCCGAATTCTTGGGCCTGCTGTCAAATGAGCCCCATGGCAATATTAAGACACCACTTTAAACAGTCAGACCAATGGCTCACCCAGCTCAGGCCTGTCTCTGCTGACTGGCAGTGGCTTGGCAGAATTCTCTCCCTGGGGATTGAACTTGCGACCTCCCGCATGCAAGGCAGATGCTCTAGCTCAGAGCTCTGCCCCTTCCTGTCCACGCTTAGGTTTTGCCGCCTCCTTCCTTGAGTCCCTCCCCTCCTTGCTTTCGTTTTCTTCTCAGTGAACCCTTTTTCACAGCCTGCCAAACCTATTCCTCCTAGAGTCCACTGGAATGCAAGTATATGCAGAATGTACAAAAGATGAGCCTTGTGGATCAGGCCCATGGCCTATCTTGTGCAGCATCCTGTTCTCACTGGTGGCTTTGGGAGCTGAGTGCAAGAGCACTCTCTCCTCCCCTTTCCAACAGCTGGTATCCAGAAGCAGCCAGCAGCCATGGATAGTCTTATCCTCGCCTAATACACTTTAAAAAACCATCACTGCCTCCTGCGGCAGTGAGTTTCATAGTTTAACTATCCGCTGTGTGAAGTAGAACTTTATCTGTCCTTGAATCTTTTGACATTTCGCTCCACTGGGTTTCCACGAGAGTCTAGTGTTACGAACGAGGGAGAAAACCTTTTCTCGGTCACCTCTCACTCACCTCTTCTGTAAACCAAGTGCTCCTTCTCCTTGATCATTTCGGTTGCTCTTTTCTGAACCTCCAAAATAATAGAATCATAGGGTTGGCAGGGACCATGAGGGTCACCTAGTCCAACCCCGCCACACAGGAATCTTTCACCAAACGCAGGGCTCTTTATATTATTATCACCCAAGGGCTCATGGCCTAAGATGGTTTTGGAAGAGCAAAGCTTCGCTTTAATCCCTCTGAAAGAGAGAGCAGGGATCTGGCATGCCAGGACTACAAGAGAAGACCCCTAGCTGGATCAGACCAAGGAGTTTGTTGTACTAGTCTTGCGTCTCATTGATTGGGTGTTGCCCGGGGAGCCAACAAATGAGGCATATAAGGCAACAGCCCCCTCCTGGGTTGGGCTCCGTTCTCGCAGCCCACACTTCCGGTATCCAGAAAAAGGATAGGGAACCTATGTCCCACCTGACCTTTTGAAACTACAACTCCCATCATTCCTGACCTTTAACCTGGGGGCTGCTGGAAGCAGGAGTTTAACATCATCTAGAGCAGGCATCCCCAAACTGTGGCCCTCCAGATGTTTTGGCCTACAACTCCCATGATCCCTAGCTAATAGGACCAGTGGTCGGGGAAGATGGGAATTTTAGTCCAAAACATCTGGAAGGCCGAAGTTTGGGGATGCCTGATCTAGAGGGTTCCTCCATCCCAAATTCAGAGGCTTACAACTCCTGCAGGTTCTGTCTGTCTACATTCCCATGTGGAAACTTTGCGGGAGAAAAAGTGAGCTTGAGTCGGGGAGAAAAATCTGGGAAGCACGAAACTTGGGAAGAGGAAGTTCCACATCCTTTTATTACCTAATCTCAGAAAACAAAGGAGTGGGCCAGGGGTGGGGAGGCGGGAAAGGGAAGGAGGCTCTTTCCCCTGTGCAAAGTCTTTTGGTTTGATGGTGTTCGCCGCTCAGCCTAACGTGTCCTCCCAGGGTCTCTTTCGTGGCGGCGGCTTCGCAGGACCCGGCTGGTGCTGCTCCAAAGGATTGTGGGAAAAGGTCTGGCGCAGCGGCCCTGAGTGGAAGAGAAGCCCACCGTTTCGTTAGTTTGTTTTCGCAAAGTGGGCAAGGAGACTTGTCAGCCCCCACCTGGGAACTGCGTTGAGAACAGAATAAACACAAGCAGAGCCAGGCTGAATGATCAGAACAACTGCCTACCCAGTCCACCACCCTCTTGGCCAACCTCACACATCTGGGAGTCCCAGAAATAGGGTCTGAAGGCGAGTCCCCCTCCCTGCTCATGTTCCCTAACAGGATACAGTGGCATCCTGACTCCGAAGGATGGACCAAAGCGGTGGGCAACCTGAAGCCCTTCCCCAAGTCCTACTATCCCAAGCCAGAATGACTGATGGTATGGAATGAGGGGAGCTGGGAGCCCACTCTGAACTGGTGGTGCAGAGATACCCCAGCCCCTGTCTTGGCTACTAGCCCACAATGCATCTTGTGGCAGTGAGTTCCATAGGTTAAGGATGCGCTACGAGTTCTTCTGCCTGTCCTGAAGCTACCACAAAGTCAGTTTCACTGGTCTATCCCGATTTTCTGTTAATTGTGTGTGAGAGAAACTTACTCTCTCCAACCCAAACCTCGATCACGCCTCCTTGCTCATATCTTAAGTTGCCATTTTGCTCAGCTGAAAAGCCACAAATACTGCAGGCTTTTCTAAGAAGGAAGGTGGCTCAGATGAAGCAGCCAGTCCCGTCCCACCCCAAATGATTTCGGCTGCCCTTTCTGTACACCTCCCCTGCCCTACAGTACCATGTTTTTAAGATGTAGGGGGCAGAATTACATTATGTAGGATCAAAAAAGCCCATGTGTAATTTGCAAAACTTATTCTGATGGCAAAAACAGGTCCTTAGCACAAGATTTCTTTCTTTCTTTCTTTCTTTCTTTCTTTCTTTCTTTCTTTCTTTCTTAGCTTCTAGCATTGAAAAAACCTTGAAAAAGGTTTCTAGCATTGAAAAAACATTGAAAAAGCCGACCTTCCCACAGTTGCTAACACAACTGCAGAGGCCTGAGTGAAATCAATGTCAATTAGTTGAAGGCGAGGAACCGCTAACTTATGAATAGGAGAAAGGGCCAGGAGAGCCACCCTGAGATAACTGCCTCTTCTCAAGTGATGAAATGACAGCAGAGAACTGGGAAAGGTAGTGACCTCTGATTTGGGGCTCTACGTGGGGCTACCTTTGAAGGTGACCTGGAAACTGCAATTAATCCAGAATGCGGCAGCTGGAGTAGTGACTGGGAGTGGCTGCCGGGACCATATAACACTGGTCCTGAGAGATCTCCACTGGCTCCCAGTACGGTTCCGAGCACAATTCAAAGTGTTGGTGCTGACCTTTAAAGCCCTAAATGGCCTCGGTCCCGTAGACCTGAAGGAGCATCTAAACCCCCATCATTCAGCCCCGACACTGAGATCCAGCACCGAGGGCCTTCTGGTGGTTCCCTCATTGCGAAAAGTGAGGTTACAGGGAACCAGACAAAGGGCCTTCTCGGTAGTGGCACCCGCCCTGTGGAACGCCCTCCCAGCAGATGTCAAGGCAATAAGCAACTATTTTACTTTTAGAAGACAACTGAAGGCGGCCCTGTTTAGGGAAGTTTTTAATGTTTTGATGCTGTACTGTTTTTAATATTCGGTTGGAAGCCGCCCAGAGTGGCTGGGGGAACCTGGCCAGATGTGCGAGGTATAAATAATAAATTATTATTATTATTATTATTATTATTATTATTATTATATTTGCACATTGACTTGCCGGGCAGAGCAAGTGGAGGGAAAAACCCATCCCAGGATTTCCTCCTCCCTGCAGGAAAAGGATCACACACATGCCTGGTGGTCGTGGATGGCGGCAGGAGAGGGCGAGGGGGTGCGGTAGACTTACCCTTAGCTGCCAAATTCAGGTGGTTTTTGATGCGCTGCTCCCTCTCTTCCATCTGCCGAGCCACCTGTGCATTTTTCCAGCCTGGAAGGGGGTGGAGACGCAAGTAAGTTAACCCCCTAGGAGCTGGAGGCCTTTGAGAAGCCCTTATCCCCTCCCTTGCGCCACAGCCACCTTTGGCCACCCTGCTCCTCCCAAGTCAGCTTTCTTTTTTGTTGTCTGTTTTTAAGTAAAAATAAAAAGTGGGAAAAGGTATACTATATCATTGTGAGAGCTAACAATTACAGTTCTGCATATACTTATCTAGTATATTATCTAGTATCTTGGAAGTCGAATGGAATCTGTTCCGGAAGTCCGCTCAATTTCCAAAATGTTCAGAAACCAAAGCGCGGCTTCTGATTGGCTGCAGGATGTTTGGATGTTCGGCTTCCAAAAACAATTTGCAAGCCAAAACAGTCACTTCTGGATTTGCGGTGTTTGGGAGCCAAAATGTTCGAGAACTAAGCTGTTCAAAAAGCAAGGTATGACTATATGGGTATTAAAGGTAAAGGTAAAAGGACCCCTGACAATTAAGTCTAGTCATGAACAACTCTGGGGTTGCGGTGCTCATCTCGCTTTAAAGGCTGAGGGAGCAGGCGTTTGTCTGCTTCCGCAGTCAGTTTTTCCGGGTCATGTGGCCAGCATGACTAAGCTGCCTTTGGCGAAACCAAAGCAGCACATGGAAACGCCATTTACCTTCCCGCCGGAGCAGTACCTATTTATCTACTTATTATTACCATCCCAATACAGTGGTACCTCGACTTACAAAGACGATCCGTTCTGCGGCGCTCTTCGTAAGTCGAGGTTTTCAGATGTCGAAGCGCCTGTTCTGCGCACGCGTGATTTTGCGCTTCTGCGCAGGCACAGAATGCGCGCGCGGAAGCGGCGCAACGAAAAGACTTCCGGGGTTGTCGGCTTCGTATGTCGAGGTACCACTGTACAAATATGTTTATTTTTAACCTACTACGGGCAACGACCATTTATGTTTCCCAGTTATCAAACTTCATATGTAGTTCAAAAAAAATTTCCTCTGAAAATTTTAACTTTTCCAGCACAGTCATATTGATATAATCTGCTCATTCCTCCCCAAACCTAATAACTGTTGTTGTTGTTGTTGTTTAGTCATGTCCGACTCTTTGTGACCCCATGGACCATAGCACGCCAGGCACTCCTGTCTTGCGCTGCCTCCCGCAGTTTGGTCAAACTCATGTTCGTAGCTTCGAGAACACTGTCCAACCATCTCGTCCTCTGTCGTCCCCTTCTCCTAGTGCCCTCAATCTTTCCCAACATCAGGGTCTTTTCCAAGGATTCTTCTCTTCTCATGAGGTGGCCAAAGTATTGGAGCCTCAGCTTCACGATCTGTCCTTCCAGGGAGCACTCAGGGCTGATTTCCTTCAGAATGGATAGGTTTGATCTTCTTGCAGTCCATGGGACTCCCAAGAGTCTCCTCCAGCACCATAATTCAAAAGCATCAATTCTTCGGCGATCAGCCTTCTTTATGGTCCAGCTCTTACTTCCATACATCACTACTGGGAAAACCATAGCTTTAACTATACGGGCCTTTGTTGGCAAGGTGATGTCTCTGCTTTTTAAGATGCTGTCTAGGTTTGTCATTGTTTTTCTCCCAAGAAGCAGGCGTCTTTTAATTTCGTGACTGCTGTCACCATCTGCAGTGATCAAGGAGCCCAAGAAAGTAAAATCTCTCACTGCCTCCATTTCCTCCCCTTCTATTTGCCAGGAGGTGATGGGACCAGTGGCCATGATCTTGGGTTTTTTGATGTTGAGCTTCAGACCATATTTTGCGCTCTCCTCTTTCACCCTCATTAAAAGGTTCTTTAATTCCTCCTCACTTTAATAACTGTAGGACATTGTAAAAATGTGCATTTAAAAAAACACCACTATCCTTCCTGCATCTCAGACAACGTGCTGCCTTAATCACCTTTCTTGAAGCTCTTTATGAAGCCTCCCTGAGCAGGCAGGACGCTGGGGTCGTGCTGCACCCGGTCGGGGATGCCAAGTCGGGTGCGAACTGCAGGCAACCGCAGAAAGGCCACTTGCACCAGCGAGAAGAGGTTGGATGTCAGCCAGTAGGTGAAAATGACCTGCAGGGAGGGAAAGAGAGAGACTCAAAGACCCCCTTCATTCACTGCACGTGGGGAAGTTCGTATAGAACGTGGCCCACCCTGTTGCAACAGGATAGCTGCCCCGTGGCATGAGAGGTGCTGGAGAATTGAGGGTCAGCGGGGAGGAAGTGGGAACAGCAGCCCCACAGGAAAAGGCGTTTTGCCCCCGCCCCCCCGTGTGATGAAAGTTCAGGAAAGTCCCCTTTGTACTTGCCCACAGCTCCCATCTGCCCAAGCAAGCATAGCCGATGGCAAAGAATGATGGGAGTTGTAGTTCGGCAACATCTGGAGGGCACAGTACCCCCTGCACCGGCCACAGAGGAACAGATCCAGCTGAAGCTTTATTTACACTCTTTTTGTTTCTCTTGGACTGTGCAGGCTAAATTGCAGGTTTCTGAACCGAACGGGGGGGCCAAGGCTGAGACGAAGGAACATGGGTTAGCGCAGGGCAAGTCAGAACTGGCCACGAGATGTTTCATAGGGAATACATAAAAGCAATTGCAATCTGCCTGCGGCAGCGTCTCACCGTCGGGAAGGAGATCGTGAGAGGCAGGATAACAAGTGGCATCACCCGGAAAACTGTTTTCATAATGTGGAGGTTCGGGTTCGCCACTCCGGATTCTGCTCCTAGCTGCAGAGAAGGTGGACACTGTTAACCCTCCTGCCATTTCCCCCATTTTTCACTGCGTTGTCCTTTCCTACATGAGGTTTTCTGCCAAGCAGGAATTCTGAAATTGTGGGGGGAATTTCTAGTGATGGACAGGATCCAGAGGTAGCCACAGCCTCTCTCGCCCTTGGCAGTGCACCCCATCCCTCCAACAACTGGCTTTAGGAGGTTCACTGCAGCCTTATTATCTAGGCCCCAACCCCCCCCCCACTTTATTTTGGGATAAAGCAAATTCCGAACGTTCCTTATGATCTCCTTTGGGTCTACCCCTGTCTAATACAGACCCATAATATTAGGGGCACCAAACCAATTCACACATCTGGTCCAGTCTGAAACATCTGGTTTCAGAGCCCATGAGGCCTCTGGTCTCTTTATTTCCTATTTGTTCTGTGATATGCAGACACCTCAAATTTCTTCATCGGTCCACTAATTCAGTTGCCTTCCCCACACCTTCTGCCCCCACAGCATAGGGGCTAGTACCCACAGAGAGGTTTGTTCTCCACAAACCTCTCTTAATCCCCCCCATCATTGCCTCTTGCAGAATCCAATGCCTAACTATGCACTGTGTGAAAAAAAACACTTTCCTTTGCCTGTCAATAAACAAACAAACAAATAATAATAATATTTCATTTATACCCCGCCCATCTGGCTGGGTTGCCCAAGCCACTGTGGGCGGCTTCCAAGACATAAAAACATAATAAAACATCAAACAGTAACAACCTGATCCAATATAAAACTCACAGTAACTTTAAAATCAGCCACTTATATCAAACAAAGCAACATTCAACAATCCCATCAGAATTTAATAGTAAACAGCAAAATTAAACACCAGCAAATAATAATTAAACAGTTCAACCACAACAAAGAATTACCAATCTGTAATCAATAAAAATAACAGCAAATCACAACTCATAAAATGCCCCAAAACATACAAAAGCATGCAAAAGGATCCGATTGAGAAACAAAGAAGCACAACTTTTAAAGCTATTTTTTAAATTTTAAATATCCCTGAACTCCTTCCTCTCTTCCCAGCTGCTGCTGCTGCTGTTCTCACAGTCATAGTCTGGGAAAGGCTGGGAGGGGCAAGGCAGGTGGAAAAGCCATTGCCTAATGAGGAACAGAAAGTCTCTCTCCCCTCCCAGTTTTTCCTCTGGAGCAGCTCTCTTATGAAGGCTTCCAGAACTGTAAGTTCAAACGTTCAGCCATGAATTCAAGCGTTATGGAGAGGGAGAATAAGGATCTCCCTAACCTATTTCCTCTACACCAGCGGTGGAGAACCTTATCGGCTCCATAGGCCAGATTCTTAACCGGATTGGCCACATGAGCCAAATTTGACATCGATGTGACGTCACACGTGGGCAGGCAGTTGGCTCCACCTCCCCAGTCAAAATCCATTGTATCCATGGATGCAGTATAAGAAGGACCCCTGGAGGGACCCAAAGACTCACCTCCAAGATGGCCCACATGGTGACAGTCACTGTCAGGGGCAAGACATAGTAGGGATCGGCAGCCGTGAGATCAGAGAACCACCACAGACCCCCAGTTTGAAGGCTGGGCACAGGGAGCTCCGCCATTTTGCGCAGGGCAATGAAGAACGAGATGAAAATGGGTGCCTGAGAGAGAGAGGAAGGGATAGAGGATGAGTGTGAGAAGGGGAGGAGGCAGAACTGGGAGTAATATTTAAATACCACACACACAATTCAAACATTTATATTTATTAATGCTTTCATGGTCCGCCCGTCCCCGGCAATTTCTATTTGTGTCGCACAAATCACTTCAGGGCACCCCAGCGTAAAAAGCGGCAAATAAATACAGCGAGCGATAAATAAACGAACAACACAGACATGAAATTTGGGGTGAGAAGCTTCTTTCAACTGACTTTCATATCTGGTAAGCTTGCATTCATTGCTGTGAAGTCTACAGGCAAAGGGCAGGATGTAAATTCATAAAAACAGAACAAAAACAAGCCAGCCTAGCAGTGGGGCAGAGACTCACTTGGACCAAGGGCACGAGAAACCCTCGTAGCGGGTTGACATCGTGGGTTTTCTGGTAGAGGTTCAGGTCTGTATAAGCTTTGGCAACTGCGGGAGAAAAGCGGAATGATTTGCGGGGAAGGCAAAGTAGATTATCACCCACAATCTCCTTCTACAAGCCCCTTGCCCTCCCCTATAGATCAGGTCCCAACAGGTGACATCATGTGGGGCAACCCTATTCCTTGAGAGCTCCACTGTCTGCCTCCCCAGCCTTGTCTCATCCTAGCAACCCAAGCACCCCCTCCCCGATTCATTCAACGTGGTCCCTTCCAATGTGGTTTGTTTGCAACCCCAGCTGTGCCCTTTCCCCCCAGAGCCCTTTGCCCCATACACCGTCCAACTCACACTCAAATTTGTTCCCCGAGTTCTTGGCCTCGTTCATGCGGGCGGTCAGCTCTGAAATCTGCGGCATGTGGTTGTTGAGCTTCACTGCCTCCCGCTGGCCCTTCACGATGAGCGGGAAAACCAAGCAACGGGCCACAAGCGTCCCTGAGGAGTTTGGCATGGGAGAGAGGAGGATACCCGTTACTCTCAAGTGCAATGGCCGCGATGTCACCCACAATGCAATTCCAGAAATCGCTACCTTACCCAGAACTTCTGTTGGGAGGCTTGTGCAAAAGGGGTAGGTGGGTGAACTTCTCCTGCAGAGGCTGAAGGCATCGTTTACCCAGAAGGCAGTAGTGGTGATCATTAGGGGGCCACAAATTTTGGTTCCTAGCCTGTCTTATTAAACCCAGAGGTTTTCTACATCACACCTCTCCAAGCGAGCTAGAGGACACATTCCAGTCAAGCCAAAGAACGAGGGAAAATGTGGAGCAGGGCAGGTAAGGGTGTGTGGGCTTTGGGGAAGGAGTCCTGAGGGGTGCAGAGAGAAGCTTGGAAAGCTGAATTTGGCCCCAGTGCCCAAAGTTCAGCTGCGGTTTCCATTTCAGAGAACGGGTTGAACGTTTCCTGCTGTGCTCCAGAGCTGCCTTAGCACTGCATCGCGCTACTTGTCTATCCAGCCCAATACTGCCTGCTCTGGCTGGCAGCAGCTCCCCAGAATCTTCGGCAGAGAGGCTTCTCTCTCATCTGCACCAGTTAGCTTGTCGTTTAACAAGAGATGCTCTAGGGAACTGAGCTTGAGGTACAAAGTTTGTGTTTGGGGTGTGTGTGTATAGCCTTGTCTCTCTCCGGGCTGTGCACAATTTTTGGCAAGAGCATGAAACCCGCCAAGTGCTAAGCACTCTGTTGCCAAGCTCTGGCCCCTGCTGGCAGCAGTGTCCAAGTCACGGGGCCAAAGTGCCCACTCTGATGATGCTCTCTGCCAGCCCAAAGGTATATCTAAATCTCCACCCGCTTCCCAAATACAGCAGGCCCCTTCACCTGTCACGATGGCTCCCCACCATGGCAGCCCTATATCCACATGGAGGGACTCCAAAAAGTTCTGGATCAGACCCACCGGAGTGTGGGACCCCAGGCCCAGCTCTGCAAAACTCTGCTCTTGGACAGCCTGGGCAAGGTCCCCTGCAGAGAGCGCACCCTCTAGTGGCGGGGAGGATACAGGCTGAAGAACCTGAAGAAGGAAGAGGCAGGAAAGTAAGTTAGCATTGACTAATGTGAATGCTCTCAGCCCCCAACTGCTAGGTTCTCTTCGCTACCTTCATTTGCAACCCTCCACCGTCACCTTCCAAATTTCACAACCATGCTGCTCTTACCTGTGTGCCAGCAGCAGCAGCAGCTGCCGTGCTCTGACACCTGTTTGTTGGCCTCAGCAGGAGAACATGGCAGCCGTTTTGAGGACGCGGGTGAGGGGCAAAAGGAGATTTAACTCTGAGCCACGTGAACGGGACGGACGTTCTGTGGATCTGGAAGGCAAGTTCTGAGAATCAGCATCCTGACAATGGCACTTGCTAGGAAGATGACTACTTCTGTGATATACAGTGGTACCTCGGTTTATGAACACAATTGGTTCCGGAAATCTGTTCATAAACTGAAGTGTTCAGCTCTCTTATCACTGCCGTCTGATTCTGGTTCGGAGGGGGAGCGGAAACCACTATAAATTGACAGGGAATCAAAATCCAGTTGTAAAACCATTTTCTCGCTTGTGCAAGTTTTAGGGATCAGGGTGTATTCATAGTTTGACGTTTAAAAATTATTTTGGGTTGGGTGGAGCAACTTTGGGTAACCAAAGTCTCTCATTCTAACCTACTTCACAGGGTTTTTGAGAATAAACTGGGGAACGTTTTAGAAGCAAGTATGCCACTGTGTGCATTTAATATGTATATTTATATAATTTTATAACTGCTTCTTTTTCTATCTATTTTTGAATTATGGTGCTGGAGGAGACTCTTGAGAGTCCCATGGACTGCAAGAAGATCAAACCTATCCATTCTTAAGGAAATCAGCCCTGAGTGCTCACTGGAAGGACAGATCCTGAAGCTGAGGCTCCAATACTTTGGCCACCTCATGAGAAGAGAAGAATCCTTGGAACAGACCCTGATGTTGGGAAAGATTGAGGGCACTAGGAGAAGGGGACAACAGAGGACGAGATGGTTAGACAGTGTTCTTGAAGCTACGAACATGAGTTTGACCAAACTGCGGGAGGCAGTGGAAGAAAGGAGTGCCTGGTGTGCTATGGTCCATGGGGTCACGAAGAGTCAGACACGACTAAACGACTGAACAACAACATAACTGCTTCTTTTTCTATCTACACACATATATTAATAATCTATTAATTCTGGACATAGCTTAGAAAGCAATAAAACACAATAGGGCAGAAAGGGTGAATCATATTTTGATGGACAGCAGATGTAACTAATATACATAATATAGATAAATCTACCCAGGTGCTTATGAGGTTGAAGCAATTTTAATTTCTCCCCCCAGCATTTTAACCTTTGTATGTTTTATAGCACAGTTGTACATTTGTAAACTGCTTTGAGGTTTTCTTTTTACAATCAAGCGGTTGTATAGGTTTTAGGAAACAAATAAAAGGCAAGCGTGTCTTGCGCTTCATAGAAGGAATACAAACATATGAAATGAGCTAAAAGGAGGAAAGAAGAAGGGGCTGCACACAACCCCTCCGTCAATATAGCGCCACGTAATCCATGCCATTTTCACATGTTTCACAAATATCTGCCAAGGCAGCTCTGGCCTGTTTGAATACCCTCCCTAATATAATACGGCAAATGTTTATTAAATACATCAATTGTTCAGACTGTTAGTATATTCATTGAGATCTCTTCAACCTGCCCCGAAGGCCAAAGACTCTTTACACCCCAGCTGGACTTAACCCTGGCCTCTCTCTCAACCTCGGCTCCCCAGGTGTTGTGGGACTACAATTCCCACAATCCCTGACTACTGGTCGTGCTCGCTAGGGGTGATGGGAGTTGTAGTCCACCAACATCCGGGGACCCAAGAAAGTCCTCGTCCCCGTCCTCATCCCCCCTGCCACAAAAGAAACGGTCTCCCGGGCTTCTTCAACAGCTGCGCGGCAGGAGAAAACCAACCAGGCGACGCTCCCCCTCCAAGGAAACAGCACCAAGCTGCTAGTCCCTCGGGTTCCGGCCCGCAAGGTCATGACCCCCGAGGCCAGGGCAGCGCCGCAGAGGCCTGGCGCCCGCTTCCCTGGATCACCCACCTGCCTACGGAGGCTCCCCGCGAGGGGTATCTTCCTCGGGAGCCCAGACCGGCTCCACGCTCTCCCGAACGCCGCTGCGGAAGCCGCCATCGCTCCTCGGCCCCACCCCCGGTAGCGTCACGCGCAGCCCTCGCGAGGACTGAGGGGTCGGGCGCGTGACGTCCGCGCAAGGCTGCCATCTTTGTTAAGGGTCGACATCTTGAGTAAGGGCAACGCTCCTCTCGAGACCCTGAAGTTCCTCTTTTTTGGTTTCGGGCGCAGGAGCCATGGAGTGTGTGTGGGAGAACCACGCTGAACCGCTGAAAGGGAGGCGCCAGTCGATTCTTTTCCCGGCTATGTTAAAAAAAGGGAGGGACTAGAGCAAAGTGGGCTGTGGCCATGTTTAAAAAGAGTGATGCTGTTCTTCAGTTTAGCAGTGGGTGAGAGGTGTTGTGGCTGATGCGGCCATGTTGGTTCCGGGCAATATTAGAAAAAGCGGAAGCTTGGCCATGTTGGTTATGGGCGATGTGGGAAAAGAGGAAGTGCGGTCATATTTACTTTGGGCAGTGGCGCCGCGTATCGCCATAATATATGTGGGCAAATGCAACAACAACCAAGTCTTCAAGATGCTACTGTACTGTATATCAGGCATCCCCAAACTTCGGCCCTCCAGATGTTTTGGACTACAATTCCTATCTTCCCTGACCACTGGTCCTGTTAGCTAGGGATCAGGGGAGTTGTAGGCCAAAACATATGGAGGGCCGCAGTTTGGGGATGCCTGCTGTATATGGACAAATCCCGCCCTTTCTTGGAAAAGGCCACAAGGAGGCAGCAGAGAACCGTTTTGGGAGAAAGGTGTTTTTTATTATTTAAAAAAACCAAGTATCTTCGCTGATTGGGACAGAGCTTGGTCAGGTTTAGCACGTGTTTAATTTTACTTTATTTTCGCAATAATTATATAACGCTTAATTTAAATACGCACACACATTTAAGCAGTTTACGCAAAAAATATTCAATTCAAATCCCAATAAAAACTGTTAAAACAAGTTGACGTCAAACTGATCAAAATAGAAATAAAACCTGCAGTCTCAAAACAAATACATTTAATAAAACCTCATGTTTTACAAAATCACACTGTTGTTATTATGGTTACAGGTAGGTAGCCGTGTTGGTCTGAGTCGAAGCAAAATAAAAAATTCCTTCAGTAGCACCTTAAAGACCAACTAAGTTTTTATTTTGGTATGAGCTTTCGGTTGCATGCACACTTCATCAGATACACTGAAACAGAAGTTGTAGTGTATCTGATGAAGTGTGCATGCACAAGAAAGCTCATACCAAAATAAAAACTTAGTTGGTCTTAAAAGTGCTACTGAAGGAATTTTTTATTTTGTTGTTATTATGATTACTGTTATCATCTCAATTTATTGCCCACTGTAATCCCAGGGACGATGATGATTTTACATGGATACACTTGGAAAAGACCTCATATTTGCTAATACCGGTACGAAGTCGTATTTGTTAACAGCAGTGCTGAGCTGGAAGCCACGTTTTGGAACCAACTCCGTTGAGGAACCGAGTGCATTCTTAGGAAAGGGCACAGGAGGGCAGCAGAGAGCAAAGTCTGGAGGAGCCCCTTTGATCTTGACACTTTCATCCAGAGTTTTCTAAACTAAAACCTTGTTGTCCTATTCACATTCTGCAGAGATGGGAAAAGATGGACATAGAAAAACACCCCCTCTTTTAGACTTAGGGACCGAATACCCAAGCCCCGGGGTCCTCACAGCAGAATTAAAGCTGCCCCTTTTAATTGTTCCCTTTTTTAAAAAAAATCACCCCTTCTTCTTTTTTAGTTATATATATAATTAGCCTTTATTTTTTTAAACTCTTATCTGTGAACTCCCAACCCCACCTCCCACCATGTGTGTGCATGGATGTGTGTGCAGGTGTGTTGCACAAGTCAGTGTATCAATAAGAAGTTCCCCAGGAACTTCGGCAGAGATGCCTCCTACTGCCCTCATGTGGACTTAACTACTTACTACAATAAAAAAATTCCTTCAGTAGCACCTTAAAGACCAACTAAGTTTTTATTTTGCACACGAAAGCTCATACCAAAATAAAAACTTAGTTGGTCTTTAAGGTGCTACTGAAGGAATTTTTTTATTTTACTTCGACCCAGACCAACACGGCTACCTACCTGTAACCATACTTACTACAAGTGTCTTAAAATCAAACCATGTTACAGTAATTTGCACCCCAGGCTGTTGCACTCAGGTAGTGCTTGTGGGGCATTTGGTTGGCCACGTACGTAGAGAACAGGTTGTTATACCAGATCCAGCCTGATCCAGCAGCCACCATTTTCTTAAGTTCTCTTTCTCTATATTGAAGACTCATCTATATATATATAAATGAAAACTGGGCATGTGGGTTACTATCCACTTTTCTCCAAAACCGCTTCACCGATTGCATTCAAATTTGAACACTATGTCCAAAGTGAATGTCCGAAGGCTCTTATAAGGTTTTCAAAGACAGATGCCACACCTCTGCCAGGTCAACCCCCCCCCAAACCCCTGTTCCAGAACCATAGCGGCCAAGTCCCGGTTAGAAAACTACGGGATCAGCAGCGCTGGTACTGGAGGTCGCTTCTACGCACGTCCAGACATGCGTAGAAACAACTTCCGGTGCCGGCGCTGCCCGATTTCCGGTGCCCAGACATGGGCAGAGCGGCACCGGAAGAAATCTGGGGGAATTACGGGATATTTCGCCATTTGGGGTGACAGCGGAAAATGGCTTTAAAAACGGGGATTTCCCAGGGAAAACGGCAGACCGGCTCCACGCTCTCCCGAACGCCGCTGAGGAAGCTGCCTAGGCCCCACCCCCGGTAGCGTCACGCGCAGCCCTCGCGAGGACTGAGGGGTCGGGCGCGTGACGCCCGCGCAAGGCTGCCATCTTTGTTAAGGGTCGACATCTTGAGTAAGGGCGGCGCTCCTCTCGAGACCCTGAATGCTGGGACATGCGTAGAAGCAACTTCCGGTGTCCAGACATGCGTAGAAGCAACTTCCAGTGTCGGCGCTGCCCGATTTCTGGTGCCCAGACATGGTCAAAGCGGCACCAGAAGAAATCTGGGGGAATTACGGGATATTTCGCCATTTGGGGTGACAGCAGAAAACGGCTTTAAAAACGGGGATTTCCCAGGGAAAACGGGAGACTTGGCAGCTATGTCCAGAATGCACCACTCAGTGTACACTCAGCAGTACACTGGTACTGCACCTATAAAACCTTCCCGCTCAACAGCACCTTGGCTCCCGTTTACATACTAGGCTGAAGACTTGACAGACTAGGCCGAATGGCGGTACTGACTCGCCTGGGTGGGGGTTGGGGGGAGGAGGGGGAGGGATTGGTCAGGACACGGTGGGACCAATCACAGGGATGAGCCAAGGGGGTGGGGGGAAGAGGGGACATGATACGTCATGGGTCGGGACAGGGTGGGGGGAATCACAGGGAAAAGCTGGTGGTGGGGGGAGGAGGGGGTGGGATACGTCATGGATCGCTGCTGCTGCTCTGCCAGGGAGTGTTTAGGAGGACTGCTCCCCATGAAGCCCACTTTCCACCTTGGGCTGGGGTGGGCCCCACACTCCACCACAGCTTTTAAGGCTCCTAGGAGGCCTGAAACAGTGCCGCTGCTGCTCGGCTTGTAATTTTGATGTGTTTGTAACTTTTATTGTTTTTGGTTTTTATTTTTTATTGTTTTGTTTGTTTGTTTGTTTTCTGTATTGGTTTTAATTTGATTTTAAGGGGAGGGGTCAGGGCTGCCTGGGAGTGGGTCCCAGCCAACAAAATGGCTGGGGCAGATTCCACAGGGGGGGGCGCACTGGGACAACCGATCTCAGTGATCATGGGTAGGAGGAGGAGTTACGCTAAGACCAGACCATGTCATTACCGAGGAGGCAGGTTCAGTCGTTGTCTGAGGACTATCCCTTCCTCCAGGTCTGGTCCTGACCGGATGGATACTGGAATCAGCAAGGGATACCCACACGACCTGAAGGTGCTGCTGTGCAATGCCAGGTCAATGATTCATAAGACCACTGCTATCCATGACTTGATCGTGGATGGAGGACTTGACCTGGCATGTGTAACGGAGACTTGGTTGGATGAAGCAGATGGGCCTGTTCTTGCTGCTGCTTGTCTACCAGGTTTCTCTTATGCACAGCAACCCAGACCTTGTGGGCGGGGAGGGGGGGTTGCAGTGATTTTTAGGAAGTCATTAGTTTATACCAGGCGTCCTATTGGGAAGTCCCAGTTCTCTGAGTGCATGTTCTGGAAGTTGGGCAATTGGGGCAGTACAGGATTCCTTTTGGTGTATCCGACCTCCCCGCTGCACCAAGGATTCCCTGCCCGAGCTGCTTCAGGCTGTGGCGGATGTTCTCCTGGAGACACCTAGTTGGGTTGTCCTAGGGGGATTTTAACATCCATGCCGACAGAGCCTTACAAGGAGCCGCTCGGGACTTCGTGGAAAGCATGGCCTCCATGGGGCTATCCCTGAATAAGTCTGGCCCAACTCATAGCCGCGGACATGCCTTGGACCTGGTGTTCACCTCTATGGATGTTGGTGATCTGACATTAATCAAAAGCGAAACTAAAGAAGTGCCATGGTCAGATCACTACCTGGTGCAACTGGACTTCTCCGCAACCCTTCCCCTCTGCAGGGAGGTGGGACCGATTTGGATGGTCTGCCCCTGCCACCTAATGGATCCAAATGGTTTCCAGAGAGTGGTAGGGGATGCTTTATCCCATGTTGATGGCCTTTCAGCCGATTCCCTGGTGGCCCGCTGGAATGTGGAGTTAACCAGGGCTATTGACTGTTTGGCTCCAAAGCGCCCTCTCCGATTGCAGGGAGCCCGGACAGCCCCGTGGTTCTCCACGGATCTGAGGGCAATGAAACAATCGCTGAGACGGCTAGAGCGCCGGTGGCGGATAACTCATTCTGAAGCTGATCGGACACGGGTTAGAGCTCAATCTCGAGCCTACCAAGTGGCGGTAGTGACGGCAAAGAAGACTTTCTTCGCCGCCTCTATTGCATCTGCGGAGAACAGCAGCAGGAGACTCTTTCAGGTGGTTCGCAATCTAGCGGAACCACCTGCTCCATCGGGGTCCAGTACGGGCCACATGATCTCCTGCAATGATTTTGCAAAGTTTTTTGCAGAAAAAGTCGCTCAGATTCGGGAAGAGGTAGACTCCACCGTGGGAGCAGGGCCGGGGCAGGGAAGTGCTAGAGTCCTGTCTAGTCAAGTTGTGTGGGATCAATTCCAATCTGTTACCTCCGAGGATGTGGACAGGCTGCTTGGACGAGCGAAACCAACCATCTGTCTCCTTGATCCTTGCCCATCGTTGCTTATAAAAGCTAGCCGGGAAGGGCTGGGCGATGGGCTTTGCGGGATGGTGAATGATTCTCTCTGTGAGGGAGCCTTCCCAGACCTGCTGAAAGAGGCGGTTATTAAACCGCTTCTTAAAAAACCATCTTTAGATGCGGCCAATATGGCCAACTATTGCCCAGTCTCAAAGCTTCCATTCCTGGGCAAGGTGATTGAGTGAGTGCTTGCTGATCAACTCCAGGCACGCCTGGAAGAAGCGGACCATTTGGATCCCTTCCAGTCGGGATTCAGGCCTCATCATGGGACTGAAACTGCCTTGGTCGCAGTGGTAGATGATCTCCGGCGGGCTAGGGACAAAGGTGAGAGCTGTTTCCTAGTCCTGCTGGATCTCTCAGCGGCTTTTGACACCATCGACCATAACATCCTTCTGGACCGTCTAGAGGGGTTGGGAGCTGGGGGCACTGTCATACAGTGGTTCCGCTCCTTCCTCCTGGGCCGTGTTCAGAAAGTGGTGGTGGTGGGGATGAGTGTTCAGACCCCTGGGCTCTCACTTGTGGGGTACCTCAGGGTTCTGTCTTCTCCCCCATGCTTTTTAACATCTACATGCAGCCGCTGGCAGAGATCATCAGGGGGTTTGGGCTGGGTGTTCATCAGTATGCGTATGATACCCAGCTCTACCTCTCTTTTAAATCAGAGTTTATCAGCTCCATCTGGTACACAGGCTGAGACCCTACCTGCCTGCGGACTGTCTCGCCAGAGTGGTGCATGCTCTAGTTATCTCTTGCTTGGACTACCGCAATGTGCTCTATGTGGGGCTACCTTTGAAGGTGACCCGGAAACTACAACTAATCCAGAATGCGGCAGCTAGACTGGTGACTGGGAGCGGCCGCCGAGACCACATAACACCAGTCCTGAAAGACCTACATTGGCTCCCAGTACGTTTCCAAGCACAATTCAAAGTGTTGGTGCTGACTTTTAAAGCCCTAAACGGCCTCGGTCCAGTATACCTGAAGGAGCGTCTCTACCCCCATCGTTCTGCCCGGACACTGAGATCCAGCGCCGAGGGCCTTCTGGCGGTTCCCTCGCTACGAGAAGCCAAATTACAGGGAACCAGGCAGAGGGCCTTCTCGGTAGTGGCACCCACCCTGTGGAATACCCTCCCACCAGAGGTCAAAGAGAACAACTATTACCAGACCTTTAGAAGGCATCTTAAGGCCTTCTGTTTAGTGAAGCTTTTAATGTTTGATGGATTTCTGTATTTTAGTATTTTGTTGGAAGCCGCCCAGAGTGGCTGGGGGAACCTTTATAATGATAAATTATTATTATTATTATTATTATTATTATTATATATTATATTATATTATTATTATATCGACATAGGGTGGGGGCAGACACAGGGATTAGCCACAGCAATGTGTGGCAGGGCCAGCTAGTAGAATCATAGAACTGTACAGTTGGAGGTGACCTAGGGGTCATCTAGTCCAACCTCCTGCCACGCAGACATCTCAGCTAAATTGGTGAAAAAAATTGTGGCAAATAGTTCCACTGTTTTACTGTTTTTTTTGCCAGTTCCAGGGACACTGGAATGTGTGCCTCTGGGAACATTTGGGGTGAGGTTAGAGACTGGTGTACAGCTCAGTCCTCACCCAGATTGTTTTCCCTTACTGACCTCTGCAGGGCTGCAGTTGTCAGTTCTGGGCCTCCCTGAGCACAGGCTCAGATAGTCAAACCAATGCCTAAGCAACCACTCACATGCTGTAATCAATAAAGTTGTGGTCAAAATAATGCCAAAAACCTTAAACCATAATTCTGTGTCTATTGTGAATTATTTCAAGGGTGGTTTGGAGACCTTGACACGCAAATGTACGATATGAGAACACAAAATACATAATCCTCTTTTGCAATCTTCTTTAGAGGAGAAGATGCAGAATTAGCAAAGCAGAGAAGGAACACTCTGACCTTACACACCCACTGCCTTGTGGCTAGACCCGTGAGAAAGGAATAGCATACACATCAACTGCCCTGAATTTTCTATACAAAGAGGCCTGCTTCTTGGGAGAAAAGCAATGACAAACCTAGATAGCATCTTAAAAAGCAGAGACATCACCTTGCCTACAAAGGTCCATATAGTTAAAGCTATGGTTTTCCCAGTAGTGATGTATGGAAGTGAGAGCTGGACCATAAAGAAGGCTGATCGCCGAAGAATTGATGCTTTTGAATTATGGTGCTGGAGGAGACTCTTGAGAGTCCCATGGACTGCAAGAAGATCAAACCTATCCATTCTTAAGGAAATCAGCCCTGAGTGCTCACTGGAAGGACAGATCGTGAAGCTGAGGCTCCAATACTTTGGCCACCTCATGAGAAGAGAAGACTCCCTGGAAAAGACCCTGATGCTGGGAAAGATGGAGGGCACAAGGAGAAGGGGACGACAGAGGATGAGATGGTTGGACAGTGTTCTCGAAGCTACCAACATGAGTCTGACCGAACTGCGGGAGGGAGTGGAAGACAGGAGTGCCTGGCGTGCTCTGATCCATGGGGTCACGAAGAGTCGGACACAACTAAATGACTAAGCAACAACAAGGGAGCCTCTCCAGAATGCAGCAAATCCCTCCTTCTCTCTCCTTGTACTGCCCCTGCTGCTGTCCCCTAGAAACGTCTCTCTTGGTTGCACTGCACCTCCACCCTATTCAATAGTTCTTACAAGTAAGCATGTTCTCATGTATTAATGGAATTATTTTCTGGTTAAACATAGGAATGTGTTGTGTTTTTAAAGCATCCCAAGGCTCTTTGTTGATGCTGCAAACAAACTAACAGGGTGACTTCTCCGGAAATAAACGGCGTAGTACCTTATTACTCACTTAAGTGCAAATTTAAGATACTAGAAAATGCAAAGGAAGACAATGGGCCTTGATTTTTATTAGTCCCCTCATTGCTTTCCTTTTGATGAAGGGCTTGGAGAACACATGGAGGTTTTTAAATGCTGGTAAACAGGTGGCTCTGTGGGTTAAACCACTGAGCCTAGGGCTTGCTGATCAGAAATTCAGCGGTTCAAATCCCTGTGAGCTCCCGTTGCTCGGTCCCGGCTCCTGCCAACCTAGCAGTTCGAAAGCACATCAAAATGCAAGTAGATAAATAGGAACCGCTACAGCGGGAAGGTAAACGGCGTTTCCGTGTCCTGCTCTGGTTCGTCAGAAGCGGCTTTGTCATGCTGCCCACATGACCTGGAAGCTATATGCCGGCTCCCTCGGCCAATAATGCGAGATGAGCGCGAAACCCCAGAGTCAGTCACGACTGGAGCTAGTGGTCAGGGGTCCCTTTACCTTTACCTAAACCTGGTGTACATGCGAGGTGTGCTGCCCTTTCCTTCCACATGCAGGTCTTGTGGCCAATGTTTGAAGGTCATTGTCAATTGGCAACTGGCAAAGAATCAGATGGTCCTTGGAGTGTACATTGCCTTTTGCTTCGCTGTGTGCTAACTCTGCTAGATTGGTATCAAAGACAGTGGTGCCTTGGTTTACAACCGTTTTGGATTACAACTGTTTTGGATTACAACCATGTCAAACCCGGAAGTGCGTGTCCCTTTTTTGAAATATAACCCTTTTTTCTTTTTCTTTTTGGGATTACAACCCTCCCCCCTTTTTTTCTGGAGGCCCCATTGGCGAAAGCACGCCTTGGGTTACTACCTGATTTGGTTTACAACCAGACCTCCGGAAGGGATTATGGTTGTAAACCAAGGTAAAGGTAAAGGGACCCCTGACCATTACGTAGGTCCAGTCATGACTGACTCTGGGGTTGCGGCGCTCATCTCACGTTATTGGCCAAGGGAGCCAGCATACAGCTTCCAGGTCATTTGGCCAGCATTTACCACTGTATTAATAAAGAAATATTTGTTTTCGAACCAAGGGATCTTTGGAATGACTTTTCCGTTTACTACAGGCAAATAAGGAGAAAAGTTGGAGTAAGAGACTCAAAGAGTTGTTATTTCTCTGTGTCTAAGGGTGATTTGAGATGCCCAGATTTCAGGGCCATGCATGAGAAGGCTGCAAAGAGGAAGTGTCAGGGGTTCTTGCAACTACTCCAGAGTAACGACGCTCTGCATGCTTGTCTTTAAACAGTTTTTATTAGTGCAGTCTATTTACAGTGAGACAGGTGTGTAAAACATGTCTGCTCATTCCGATGCAGAATCCGGCACTGCCCCCCCCCCACATGTGATCTTCTCCAACATAGGAGTCTTGGGACAGTGAATCTCCTCCCTTTCTTTCTCCTGCGTAATTCCGGAACCGGAGGAAAGGGTCTACACTCCATGCTTTCCTTTTCTCCCTTCTCCCCCTCTCTTTCCTCCTTCCTGTGTAGCCGGAGCTCTCCCATGCTGCTGGAGCCCTGGCCCTCTCTCTCCACTTCCTGACTAGCCTCCTCAGAGCCCTCGCTTCCATCACTGCTTGGGGAGGAGCTACTTCTGATGCAAGGGGGAGGTTCTCTGTACTTTCTCCCCCTTACAGGAAGGAAAGAGAAGCAAACTCACTTGTAGCAGCCTGGGAAGTTGTCAGTTGCAGGCTGCCCCCAAAGGAGTCCCACAAAGAGTAAGAAGATCTTGGCTCACATTTTAGGATACAGAGTGTATGGCATGTGGGCCGCCAGGCCTGCTTATGTAACATCCCAGAAAACTTTGGTGAGATACTTTTCCATTCAACCCCTATAGCCTTACCCAGACAATCCACAAAGAGGCTCATCTGTGAGGTTCTCAGGGCCGGCTCTAGGGCAAGGCTCGGTGGCACAATGCGCCAGGGTGCCGGGCTGCCAGGGGCGCTGTGCCGGTACGGCCGCGGCAGTCGCACGGCGCCCGTGGCACCCGCCAGCCGTCCTCCTGCCAGCTGCAGCCTCGCGGCGCCCGGCACAGTCCACAGGCGCGCTGTGCCCGTATGCCCGCCAGCCAGCCAGCCGTGCGGCGCCCTCTGATGTGCTGTGCACTGTGATCCTGCAGAGAAAATTAACCCAACCGCCTGATGGAGGGAAGGGAGGGGATGTGACCCCACCCTCCCCTCTTCCCCTGAGAACTCCTGCCCGTCTTAATGAATCAAAATTAATTCCTCAGATGATTTGCCCGAGGAAGAGGAGAGGGTGAAGGAAGGCACCCGCAGGACCGGAAATGCAGGCGACTCCAAAGCTAAGCTGGAATCAGATGGTTTTCTCTTCATAGTGCATTTAGTGATTCTGTTCTGCTGTTTTGTGTGTTGAATCCCTAGGCAAAAACTGAAGCCTCCCAGCCTGCCATTTTGGGGCAGGCTGGGAAAACTGGTGCCCTTCCAGTTGTTGCTGACTACGCATCCCATCAGCCAGCGTGGCAGCTGCAGTCCATCAACAGATGGCAATGCCTCTACTTTGGAACTCCCTGCCTCTTGACAGCAGCTGGTCACCTTCTCTGTACTCTCTTCGCTGGTCACCAAAAACATTTTATCCTGTTCAGATGTTTAGAGACCTGGGCAAGTTTTGCTCTGCTTTCAGACGGTTGCTATTTTAGCTGCTGGAGGTCTTACATTCTTCTTGTTCATTCTTCTTTTGGGTAATGTTCTTGTTTCTAAATCCTTTTCATAAGCCTCTCCTGTTTTATGGTTTGTTGGTTTTTTAATGAGCAAGCAGAGTATACATTTTACGGAATGAAGGAATGAATGCGACTGGGCTCTGACTCCCAGCCATTGCCCCTGACCCCGGAGGGTGCTGGCTGCAGGGGCTGATGGGAGCTGGAGCCCAGCGACACCTGCAAGGGTGGCCCTGGGTGCTCGCCATCCCTCGCTCAGGTGGGCCTCCTAGGTTTCTGACCCAGCAAGGCAGCAGCCTACAGCAATGAGGGTGCAGGTCTTTTGGGGGACGGAGAGCCTTGGCTGTTGTGCTATGCAAAGAAATGGGCTTGGTTCGAACTTAAGAAGAGCTTGCTGGATCAGGCCGATGACCCTTCTTGTCCAGCGTCCTTCTCTCACAGAGGCCAACCAGATGTCAGTGAGATGCCCACAAGCAGGATCCAAACACAAGAGCCCTCTCCCTTCCTGCGGTTTTCCGCAACTGGTCTTCGGAAGCATTGCCCCTTCCGACTGTGGAGGCAGAGCAGAGCCAGGGTTACCAGTAGCCACTGAGAAGCCTTACCCTCCACAAATCTGCCCAATGCTCTTCTAAAGCTGTCCGAATTGGTGGTCGCTTCTGCCTCCAGTGGGAGGGAGTTCCACAGTTTACCTATGTCCTGGCACCTCCCTTGGGGAGCAGCAGTTGTGGTGTGTCCTGCCCGGGGCCCGAGTGACGTTCAAAGGTTCAGCGATTTGTTGCTTTCTCAGTAAACAGTTTATTGCCTTTGTAATTACTGTGATTAAGCGCCTGCCCGGCGGTGGCAGACTGCTTTTTCTGGTGGGGCAAGCGAGTTCCCTGCCACAACAAAGGGTGAGTTGCTATCTGCCCCCCCCCATTCCATTGCCCTCCTACTTTCTCCCAGATCCTGGCATGCCCTCCTGGTGGTTGTGTTATTGTGGGTGAGGAGTTGTTTAAGATTGGGTGGCTGTCTGTAGGCAATGAAAGGTCTTCCTCCCAGAGCTTGAGAAAGAGAGCTGTCATTGTCTAGGAGAGGTTGTAGATCTCTGATGATGCGTTGTACTGTTTTAACTTGGGAGCTGTATGTGATGACTAGTGGTGTTCTGTTATTTTCTTTTTTGGGTCTGTCTTGCAGCAGGTTCTCTCTGGGTATCAGTCTGGCTCTGTTGATCTGTTGTTTAACTTCATCAGGTGGATATTTTAGTTCTAAAAAGGTTTGCTGTAGATCTCTTAGGTGAGATTCTCTGTCTGTAGAGTTGGAACAGATGCGGTTGTAACGTAGGGCCTGGCTGTATACGATGGATTGTTTGGTATGTTTGGGATGGTAGCTAGAAGCATGTAGATATGTTTGTCGGTCAGTTGGTTTTCTGTATAAGGTGGTGTCTATACGTCCATCCTGTATTTTTATAGTAGTGTCCAAAAAACGTATTTCTTGCATAGATTGGTTCATTTGTTAGGTTGATGGTGGGGTGAAAGTCATTGAATGTCTGGTGGAAGGTTTCCAGGGTCTGTTGACCATGTGTCCAGATAATAAAAATATCATCAATGTATCACAGGTACAAGAGAGGTCTGAGTGGGTAGGAGTTTAGGAAATGTTGTTCTAAATCCGCCATGAAGATGTTGGCATACTGTGGGGCCATGCGGGTGCCCATGGATGTGCCGCTGATCTGGAGGAACAGGTCCTCACCAAATTTGAAGTGGTTGTGGGTAAGGACAAAATGGCAGAGTTTGGTAGTAAAGTCCGCTGTGATTTTATCTGAAATGGTGTTCCTTATGGCTTGTAAACATGGGTGTACCCAGCATGGGGCAGGGGGGTGCAGCTGTCCCCCCTAGAAGGCCAAACCGTGGGCCTGACTAGGGAAGCAAATACCCTGTGCAGGCGCCCCGCTTGTTGACATGGGAGGTGAGGGGGGGGGGAGGAAACGCTGCTGGTGCCGCGGCTCCTCGGCGGCGGCTCCTCCTCCTCTCAGCCTGCCCTGCCTACATTTGCACCAATCCCCGCCCACTAAAGCCTTCGCGTCTCCCAATGGAAAGCCCTGCCAGGCGGCAACCTCTCCTGCCTAAGAGTTCTGCTGGGCTGGCAAGCGAAGGAGACGCGGCCCCCTGCATTGGTTGCAGCTGCTGCTGCGCTCTGCCTCCCGGTAGGCTGCACTGCGATCATCGGCGCCGCGGGCTGGGAATTGCCCCCTTCCCCCCTCCGCACCCCCTACCCCCCCTGAGTTAGGAGTTGCTACTGAGACTCCTCCTGGGCCGGGAGAGGAAGTGCACCGACAGGAGCCAGTTCAGCCTCGGTGGGCAGAAGCCTGCAAAGGAGGAGTGGGGGGCGGCGCCTGAAGGCGGTGGTCGTGGCTGCTGCAAGGAAGCTGCGTGGGGGCGTTTGCACCGGATTGCCGGCGGCAGGAGTAGCCCAGCGGCAGTGACCCTTCCTCGCCGCCCCCCACCGCCGGCAATAGGAAAGGAGCTGCCTTGGGGGGACGGCACAGCTCTCCACTCCCCCTGCGGGCATTGCCCTCTCCGGGCATTGGCTGCTGTTTCCTTCTTTGCAATGCGCCCCCCCCAGCCGCTCTCCCTTGCTGCCCCTGCCGAGAGAGGGGCGTTGAGGGCGGGGGAGCCGCTGCCGCCGCAGTAGGGTCACAGCTGGGGGGGGCTCACCTGCGCTGCGCCACCCCACCTTTTCCATCTTTTGCGCCCTCACGATGGGGAGGCGGCGGTGGCAGCTTCTTCTTCTTTGAGGGTCTCAGCTTGGCAGGGGGGGTCCCCAGTATCCTCCCAGGCCACGGGGGGATGGCCCCCCAGGACTAGCAGACCTCTGAGCTCCTTCCCCATCCCAGATATATAGGGTGGGAACTAGCAAGGCTTCGGGGGGACCTGGAGGAGGGAAAGCGGGGCCCAAAGGGTTTTTTCAGGGGGGTGGCTAGCCGTAAATGGATGGGAGCGGTGTTTTCAGAGCAGGGCCGTCTTAAGCATACCTGGCGCCGTGGTGGTACGGACCCCTCTGGTGCGCCCACCCGCCCCGTTTCCTGGCGCGGCGGGCACAGCTCACTGCGCGGCTGCTGCCTGGAGGGCCGGAGCCCTGTGCAACCCAGCCTGGGCGTAGGGCCGGCCCTGGGCCAGGGGGTGCTGCCCGCCCCCTGTTGTGACGCCCCTGCGCGCGGCAGAGGCGGCCCCAGGCCCGCGCCTCTCCGGAGAGCAGCCTGAAGCCGCTGAACAGCTGAGAGGTGCACCTGGGGCGGCCTCCGCCGCACCTCTCAGCGGGCGCAGTGGCGCCCCTGGTGGCCTGGCGCTCCACGCCACCGGACCCAGGCCTAGAGACGGCCCTGCTTCAGAGCAGGGGAATTTCGTGTGAGAGAGTTTAGGGGGTTCATTTAGAGGCTGCAGCCGCCGCCGCAGAGTCGTCGGGCCTGCTGGCCCTGTAGCCCCGCCCACATTCCCACTTTGTGGCCCCTCCCCTCCCGTGCTTTGGCCCCTCCCCTGAACGACCAGGGATTGCCCCCCCCTAGTTTTGATCCTGGGTACGCCCCTGCTTGTAAACCATGTGTAAATCGCAGGTTTGTATGTGTGGGGTGTGTTTTACTTTGAGGGGTGGTTTGGGGACCTCGGCACACAATAAACGGGCAACAAAAATAGTTTGTTTATGTTTCCTGTTTTCTTTCCCCAAGCAGAGATAATATGTAAGTGTGGTGTCAGCTCCCTAAAAAGGTCAACAACTTTGGGAAATGGGGGGGGGGGCGCCGGAGGGATCTTCGCACCACGGTGTCGGATAAGCAAAATACATACTGTAATCTTCTTCTGCAATCTTCCTTAGAGGACAAGATGCAGGATTAGCAAAACAGAGAAGGAACACTCTGACCTTACACCTCCGCTGCCGTGTGGCTAGACCCATTTGTGAGAAAGGAATAACATACACGTCAACTGCCCTGAATTTTCTGAGGCTGCCTTGAAAGCAATTAAATACAAAAAAACATGACATGTATGTATAAGCTAAAGCAAAATGACAACATGTACAGGGAAAGGCTGATTTGAAAATTTAATTTATGGGAATGGCAGTGTTTTCCGCATCAAATGTTATTGAGCAAAAGATAGATGGAGTAGCTAGCCTATAGCACGTCTTTCCAACATAAGTTGTATCAAAAATATGCCAAAAACTACTATTGTCATAATTAGTTACAGGTAGGTAGCCGTGTTGGTCTGACGCAGTCAAAACAAAATAAAAAAAATCCTTCCAGTAGCACCTTAGAGACCAACTAAGTTTGTAATAGGTATGAGCTTTCGTGTGCATGCACACTTCTTCAGATATACTGAAACAGAAGTCACCAGACCCTTATGTATAGTCAAATGGTGGGAAGGGGTATTACTCAGAAAGGTGGTGGGAACGGGTGATTGGCTGATAGGAGTGGTAAACCTGTTGATGACTGTTAACGACTGTTAAATAGTCCTGATAGTTTGATGGGGCCATCAAACATACCATCTCAGGACTATTTAATTGCTCATAGTCTAACATTGTGTATGTATGCCATCAAATGCCAACGGTGCCCTTCAGCTCTCTATATTGGACAAATAGGCCAAACCCTACGCCAAAGGATAAATGGACATAAATCTGACATCAGGAATCACAAGACAGAGAAACCAGTAGGAGAACACTTCAATCTCCCAGGACATTCTATACAAGATCTCAAAGTACCGTAGCTGTTTTATTACAGAAAAATTTCAGAAATAGACTGGAAAGAGAAGTTGCTGAATTGCAACTGATCACCAAGCTTAAAACCATGGAGAGACCTGGTCTGAATAAGGACACTGGATTCTTATCTCATTATACATGATAAAGCTTTCTTTAGCACCTTTCTTTAGCACCTCAGACCTTGCTTTTTCCTGCAAGAACAATTGCAGTTGTTAACAGTCATTAACAGTCATCAACAGACCAAAACAATGCCAAAAACCCAAACCTAAAATAATGTGTGAGTTGTGAGTTGTGAGTTATTTAGGGGGGATTTCTGGGAGCTTTGTCACGCAATCATTTTGGACTCACAGCTGTCCATGGAGGCACAGGTTAATTCTGTGTCCAGGGCGGCTGTCTACCAGCTCCATCGGGTACTTTCTTTGGAGGTTATTTTGAGATATTTATTTCTTTTCTATATCTAAGTTTCTTCTGGAACATTTAAATCTATTATGTTTCCTTGAGTAATTATCAGTTGATTTTTTTCACCTTACCAATATCTCGTTTCAGGGATATATTTTGTTTTTGCGCTGGCCATCTGGTACGCAGGCTGAGACCCTACCTGCCCGCAGACTGTCTCGCCAGAGTGGTGCATGCTCTGGTTATCTCCCGCTTGGACTACTGCAATGCACTCTACTTGGGGCTACTTTTGAAGGTGATTAATCCAGAATGCGGCAGCTCGACTAGTGACTGGGAGTGGCCGCCGGGACCACATAACACTGGTCCTGAGAGATCTACACTGGCTCCCAGGACGTTTCTGAGCACAATTCAAAGTGTTAGTACTGACCTTTAAAGCCCTAAATGGCCTCGGTCCTGTATACCTGAAGGAACGTCTCCACCCCCATCATTCAGCCCGGACACTGAGATCCAGCACCGAGGGCCTTCTGGCGCTTCCCTCATTGCGAGAAGTGAGGTTACAGGGAACCAGACAGAGGGCCTTCTTGGTAGTGGCACCCGCCCTGTGGAACGCCCTCCCAGCAGATGTCAAGGCAATAAGCAACTATTTTACTTTTAGAAGACAACTGAAGGCGGCCCTGTTTAGGGAAGTTTTCAATATTTGATGCTGTACTGTTTTTAATATTCGGTTGGAAGCCGCCCAGAGTGGCTGAGGTATAAATAATACATTATTATTATTATTATTATTATTATTATTATTATTATTATTGACACAGGGTGGGGGCAGACACAGGGATTAGCCACAGCAATGCGTATTATTATTATTGATTATTTATATGAGCAGGGTCTCATGGTTTCAAAAATGTTTATAGATCGTATATTGAACAGACAGCAATAATTTTTTTGCGTTTGGCTCTTGTCAGGTCTGCAGGGATGTTTCCGATAAAAAATTAATGAGCCTCCAATAGCTTTATATTCCACTTATTTACAATAACACACAGAGAGCAGCATCGAGCCAACTTCTCTCAAGACATCAGCTGCTCATTCTGAATCTCCCCCCTTCCACCAGTTCCCCCATCATCCTGCCCCTGTGTTTCCGTTGCTCCTGAACCCTTTCCTGCCTCCTTTGCTGCCTGCTAACTCTGCCAGATTAGTATGGAACTCTGTGCTGCATGTATGCTGTGAGTCGATGCTTTGTACTTGCCTTGTATTTTGCAAGGAAATCAATCCATTCCCCACTTCTTTCCAGAACCCACCCACTGCCTCAACCAAGTGATCACATCATGAGATGTCTGTGAGTTTGCTCACTTTTATTTAGCCTTAGGCCAAACATGGATACATGGAAATGATTTAATCTGGTAGGCTGGGGAGGTTGCGATGCTGAGGAAGGGGCTTGCATCCTTTGTCGCCCTGGGATTTCTCCTCAGGCCTCTGGGTGAGTGAGCTTCATGGTTCCTGCTGTAAAGGTGAACGTACAGGAGTATGAAGTGCCATTCTTCCAGTCAGAGGAGGGGACTAGCAGCTGGCTGACGGAAAAATCTTGGCTGCTGCCCTTCAAGACTGGGGTTTTCACATGGTGACCTTCAACGAAGGAATTCTTCATCCACCGGACAGAAACTTCACATGTACTGACCCCTATGACCATGCCAGTGAGGATTGTCTCTTCTTGCTGAAGTCTGGTTTCTTTATGGTTGTTGCGATAGAGTTTCCCATTTGGGAGTGGCTGAGAGAAAAGGAGAGGCAACATTTATTATGTTTAGACAGAATTGAAGGACACCATTTAGGATACCATTTAGTGCTCATTATATTATGCTGGGTTCTATGGCAAACATTTTCAATCTGTACAGCATAGCTGTCAACTTCCGGATTGGAAAATAAGGGATCAGCAGCCTCACCCAGCAGAGCGGCACCGGAAATCGGTTCTGCGCATGTCCAGACATGCACAGGAGCAATTTCCGGTGCTGGGCTGCTTGTGTCCGCATGTCTGGGCACTGGAAATCGCTTCCGGCAGAGTGAGCGCGTGGGGGGGGGGAAGGCGCCGAGTGGAGGGAGAGGAGCTGCTTCCTTTCAAATCCGGGACATTTACGGGTATTTTACAATCTGGGGTTGCAGCGGGAAATGGATTTAAATTTGGGGGTTTCCCGCCAAAAACGGGAGGGTTGACAGCTATCCTGTACAGTAGACAGGAGGGGGGGGGTAAATTCTCCAGGACAACCTTAAGGAGTAAAAGGGATTTAACTGAAGTCCTTGTGTGTGTGGACCTGAGTAGGAAGATCTGTGGCACATACATGGGGCTTCCTTGAGCTGGATGAGGACACAGTGGGATAGAGGAGATTCCAGGAATGTTTACACAGCTCCCTTTCCCAACATATGTACAGAAAGTGCCCAGCACACACAGAATCCCAGCCTTTCCTTAGAAGGTATTGCTATGTTCAATTTGCTGCATAGGTTGGGTTTGAAAACCAAGGATAGCTAAAAAACCTCCCATATCCCATGAAAGAATCTCTGCACACTTGCTCCCATGGGCGTAGGCAGGGGGGGCAGGAGGGGGCAGCTGCCCCCCCAGAAGCAAAAAAAATAATGTATTTTACAGACCATAACCAGCACTTTTCCCCTCCAAAAACTGAAGTGGAAAAGGCTTTGCTTTAGCAAGAGCAGCTAAGTCTCCGCTTGCTGGGGGGGGGGGCACAGCAGTAACAAAAACACATCAAATAAATAAAGCAAAGTGGCTACCAGTAGTTAAGCAGTTAAGACAATGGAGCATATATCCCCAGGCAAGATTTGATAGCTGACCATTTCACCCTATTGTTCTTAAGTGGGACTTGTTAATGAGCATTCAGGAGCATTAAGAGTTCTATTGGCGATTTAATGAGGGTGCAGACTCAGAGGATTCAATTTGACTAAGTTGGCTCTGCAAGGCTAAAAGGAAGTGAATAAGAAAGGGGGGGCTGTAGCTTTGACAGACACAGTGATGTTTATAAAAAGCATTGGTGTTCCAGTCTGCCCCTCCTCCTGCATCTGTATACTGTAAATCAGGGGTGGCCACCTCCCAAGAGACTCTGATCTACTCAGAGTTTAAAACTGGGGGTGATCTACCCCCTTTTGGGGGGTTCAGGTCAAAGCTGTTGAGTTTTTTTTAAAGGAAGGGAAGCCCTGTTTTTTGGGGTTTAGGTCAAACTTGTTGAGCTTCTTTTAGGAGGGAGGGAGGCCCATTTTTGTTTAGGGCTTCAGGTCATAGTTCAATTTTTTTGAGGGAGGAGGAAAATTTTGGGTGAGCTTTTTTTAGGGGTGCCAGTGACCTACCAGTGATCTACCACAGACATCCAGTGATCTACTGGTAGATCACAATCTACCTGTTGGACGTGCCTGCTGTAAATCAAGCAGAGAGAAAGCTGCTTACAAGGCTCCTGTACATGCAGAGTTCCAGCATCACAGCGTCACCCAGAGGCACCCACAAATATGAGTTATCCCTCTCTCTATTTCTTCCTTCCTTCCCTCCCTCTTCCATCCTTAATAAAATACGGGGGGGGGCAGATAAGCCCCACATAGAAAGCCCATCAACATGGGGGGATGACTCTTTCAAATACGGTATTTACCAGTAATTGGGGGGGGGGAGGCACCTAGGCCTCTAGGAGTTGGCTGCTATGCCTAGGAGTAGGACAATTCAAGAAAGCAGAACGATGCATATGGTATGGTAATATATCAATAGAATCGTAGAATTGTAGTCGGAAGGGACCACAAGGGTCATCTAGTCCAACCCGCTGCAATGCAGGATTTTTTTCCTAAGGTGGGGCTTGAACCATGGTTGAAATATTATGCTGATATGCAGCAACGCCTCGGAGCTGTCGTAGCTGCGGCCATGCCTTGCCCCGCCCTCGCCCGCCCTTCCACCCCCTCTCGCCTGCCCGACCCTCCTGTCCTCTTGCTGCAGAGTTCCAGCATCACAGCGTCATCCAGAGACACCCACAAATATGAGTTATCTCTCTATTTCTTCCTTCCTTCCCTCCCTCTTCCATCCTTAATAAAATACGGGGGGGGGCAGATAAGCCCCACATAGATGACTCTTTCAAATACGGTATTTACCAGTAATTGGGGGGGGGGCACCTAGGCCTCTAGGAGTTGGATGCTATGCCTAGGAGTAGGACAATTCAAGAAAGCAGAATGATGCATATGTATGGTAATATATCAATAGAATCATAGAATTGTAGTCGGAAGGGACCACAAGGGTCATCTAGTCCAACCCCCTGCAATGCAGGATTTTTTTCCTAAGGTGGGGCTTGAACCATGGTTGAAATATTATGCTGATATGCAGCAACGCCTCGGAGCCGTCGTGGCTGCGGCCGTGTCTTGCCTCGCCCTCGCCCACCCTGCCACCCCCTCTCGCCTGCCCGACCCTCCCGTCCTCTCCAGCCAAGCAGGGTAGCCGCCAACGCCACCAGCCCCAGAAGCACAAGGTGGCCGCTGCTGCCACCGCCACGATGTCATCAGGCCCGTTGGCCCTTTAGCCCTGCCCACTTTGTGGCCCCTCCCCTTCTGTGCCTTGGCCCCGCCCCTGAACGACCATGGCTTGCCCCCCCCCTAGTTTTGATCCTGGCTACGCCCCTGCTTGCTCCTGAAGCAGCTACCTAGGTACGTAGCTCCTTAAATGTGTGGACTTGGCCACCAGGGCAGGGATATAAAAATCTGCCCCCAACAGAACTGCACCACCTTTTCATCTATGCACCACCCTATGCTGGGCAAACATGATCAACAGGCAGATGAAGGTTAGAAGGCTCTTTGGCTGGAGGTGGGAATGGTTTTTAATGGAGGTGGAAATTATTGTTGGAGACACCTTGGCCCCTGCAGGGGGCACATTCTTTCCTTTCCTTCTCCCATTGTTACCTTCTGATAAAACCATGCATTTAATATTGTTCAAGCACTGTGAAAACCTTTATGCAGAGATAAGAGGAGAATGACTGTTCAGACCTCCACCAGACTGATTGTAGTTTCAACTTGTGCCTTTTGCCAATACCAGCACCGATATCATGGCAACTAGTGGGAAAAGTCTCATCTCAACAGGTCATAATGGAAAGCAGAAATTAATTTCTGAGTTAAGGAGGAAAGCAGTCTTGAAATGGTCAATCCCTGAGAGGATCTTAAACAATCTGGAAACATTCATCCCACTCCCAAACCATGCTTATCAAAGGAAAACAAAGTGTCGAGAGCTTTTACCTTTGGATTCCTTGACTTCTGTTTGGGTCTCAGGGAGGGATACTTTTTGACAGGTGAACTTTGTATACGACCCAAAGTCTGGGGGCGAAAGGCTGAAGTATGGTCCGGTACCATTGTGTGCACTTAAGATGCCAGAGGTGTTACCTGATTGGCCATCCGCCAGCCTCACATTTTTCATGCCTTCAGGGACAAAGCCAGAGACTGTGCACACCATTATTCCACCTAAGGGAACAAAATAGACAGACAGACAGACAGACAGACAGACAGACAGACAAACAGACAGACAGACAGATTACAGGTAGGTAGCCGTGTTGGTCTGAGTCGAAGCAAAATAAAAAAATTCCTTCAGTAGCACCTTAAAGACCAACTAAGTTTATATTTTGGTATGAGCTTTCGTGTGCATGCACACTTCTTCAGATACACTAGAAACAGAACTTCTAGTGTATCTGAAGAAGTGTGCATGCACACGAAAGCTCATACCAAAATATAAACTTAGTTGGTCTTTAAGGTGCTACTGAAGGAATTTTTTTATTAAACAGACAGATGTAATTCCTGGTTTTTTAAATGACTTTTATTATATGGATTTACAGTCTTTATGTTGCTTAGTGCACTGCACTGTTTAAGATTTTTTTGGTGGGAAATATAAAGCAGCTAAGAAATGATTTAAAAATCAGCGAATGAATGAATGAATGAATGAATGAATGCCATAGGTTAAGCCCTCTGCTTTTCATCACAGTCCTTCATGAGTTTCTTTTGTCTGCCATCCGTTCTTGTCTACACCCCAGTGATTCTCCTTCTCTCTGACCCTCTTTCCCATGCATATTCTCTTTTCGTAGAATCATAGAATTCTAGAGTTGGAAGGGACCCCAATGCTCATCTAGTCCAACCCCCTGTAATGCTTACTTATTTCACCAAACCTGGCAACACAACCAGTATTTTATACTCCTAGCCAACACCCCATATTCCATCGTGTGTATACCTAGTTCTGCACACATCGTCTCATACTTGATTGAACTTGGGAGCTTCAGGAGATGCCTCAAGATGGATGTGAGGCTGATCCAGCTGAGACACCTGTCACCCCATTGATTGCCATGGCTGATCTGGCTGTCTTGGTGGGTGTCCCCTCCCTCCCTGCTCCATGTGTGTCCCTCCCAAAGCTGCACACTCAGTGGAAGAGGACGACCATCCCAGACAGATGGAATATACCATTCTTCGGTCAAGGGTATATGATAGCTGCCCTCTCTGTATAGAGAGAACCTCCCTGATAGAACCTTCCTCAGCAATGCAGGAATCTCAGCTTAATAATTTCAGCTGAGAGCCCTGCCTTCCCTACCCCAATAAAAAGAATATCTCTGCTATCACTTAAACCTACCAAGATCTCAGCACACAGAAACAGGTGCTTACAAATATTAATAAAGAGGTATTCGTTTTGGATACAAGGGATCTGACCCAGCAGTATCATATTTACTGCTGTCAAATAAGCAGGAAAGGGTTGTTATTTCTCTGTGTCCAAGGGTGATTCGAGATGCCCAGATTTCAGGCACAATGCACGAGAAGGCTGCAAAGAGGAAGGAAGGAGAAGCAAACTCACCTGTAGCAGCCTTGGAAGAAGTCAGTGGCATGCTGGCCCCCCAAAGGAGTCCCACAAAGAGAAAGGTGGCCCACATGTTAAGACCAAGTGTGAATCTCACATGGGCTGCAGGGCTGCTTATATAGTACCCCTGAAGACTTTGGCAAGAAACATTCCCAAGCAATCTCCTAGCTCCACCCTATCGAAAAGTTGACTCACTGTAAGATTCCAAACAGTCCTTCCAGGAACCTGAGTATAATAGGAATTTGCATGCCGAGGTTGCCAGACATCCCCACTAAATAACTCACACCACACACAGAATTTTAGTTTGTGTTTTGGCATTAATTTGGCCACAACTTTATTTAAATACAATTAAATGTGAGTGTTGGCTTAGGCATCCGTTAATCCATCTGTCCCCTGCCTGGGACAGATCAAGTCTGACTTCCCTAGCCGTATAAGGAAGTCAAGTAATCACCCCATGGGAGAGGAGGTAGTGTCCAGGCACTCTCCCCTCAACCAGAAATGCTCCCCAAGGCTCGTTCTCTATAATGGCCCCAGCCCTGCCTGTTGCGGGGGTGTAAGGACTACAGCCCCGGAGCCCCAGGATTCCTTTAATGGAATACTTCTACGTGGAGCAGCATTTTAATGAGGGGTAGGCACCTCCATGCCAAACCCCTCCACCAACCAGAATTATTAACCAACGCCTAACCGCCACACGAGCCCCTAGGCTTGCCGCCAAACACTCACAGCCCTAGCCACCTTTTTAAGCCCCCTGCAACTTCCCTTAACCAAATGTCGTTCCCACTTGGGGACAAATGAACCCCATTATCCTGAAAAAAGGTAGTAGCCTTAAAAGTAATATCGGGATGTAAGATCAAAGCAAAACAACTTCATCCCAGGCATTAAGGTCATTATTTCCAATAAATCATTCTGGATAGCGTGATGTAATGATAGGCAGTCCAAAGCGGGCAGATTGTTCTTGCCCAACTGGAGCACTAACGCAGTAGGCAACCTTCGAAGAGCACCTTCTGCCGAAGCAATGGGTGGAGCTCCTCCCAACGCATCCCCCGTCTGCCCAGTGAACAATGCTGTGACCTGCTATCCAGATTCGCACGTCCGCTAGACCTGGGGAGAAACAGCGGGGACAAAATTCCAACATTAGCGACGCTTTTGCACGTAAAGTTTATAAGCGCCTGACTTCCACCGGCCCAAATCCTTAATCCTATCGACAGATAGGCCCCAATGTGTGGCTGTGGTTGCCGCCCGAATGTGAAAGGAATGAGGAGCATAATCAGCGGCTGAACAAGCGCAGGCCGCTATCACTTTCTTCATTACCCTGATGAACTGCTGCCTGGCCAAAGGAGCTCCGTTAGCATGTTTGAAGAGGGGGCCGTTGCCAGGAGGCCTCATGGCAAGTATCTAGCGACGTCCTTGACAGGACAAGGGCCCTTTTTTTCCAGTAGCTGGCAAACGCATGATAGCACCGGCACCCTCTGATCAGTCTTAGAGCTCCTAATGGTCAGCGACAGCTCTAATGGCAATAAATGCACATCCTGAACAAGGAGGCACCTTGAGCCACTGGACCGTAGTTCATAGAATCATAGAGTTGGAAGAGACCACAAGGGCCATCCAGTCCAACCCCCTGCCAAGCAGGAAACACCATCAAAGCATTCTTGACATATGCCTGTCAAGCCCCTGCTTAAAGACCTCCAAAGAAGGAGACTCCACCACACTCCTTGGTAGCAAATTCCACTGCCGAACACCTCTTACTGTCAGGAAGTTCTTCCTAATGTTTAGGTGGAATCTTCTTTCTTGAAGTTTGAATCCATTGCTCCGTGTCCGCTTCTCTGGAGCAGCAGAAAACAATCTTTCTCCCTCCTCTATATGACATCCTTTTATATATTTGAACATGGCTATCATATCACCGCTTAACCTTCTCTTCTCCAGGCTAAACATACCCAGAACCCTAAGCCGTTCCTCATAAGGCATCGTTTCCAGGCCTTTGACCATTTTGGTTGCCCTCTTCTGGACACGTTCCAGCTTGTAAGTATGAACTGTGGTGCCCAGAACTGGACACAGTACTCCAGGTGAGGTCTGACCAGAGCAGAATACAGTGGTACTATTACTTCCCTTGATCTAGATGCTATACTCCTATTGATGCAGCCCATAATTGCATTGGCTTTTTTAGCTGCTGCATCACACTGTTGACTCATGTCAAGTTTGTGGTCTACCAGGACTCCTAGATCCTTTTCACATGTACTGCTCTCAAGCCAGGTGTCTCCCATCCTGTATTTGTGCCTTTCATTTTTTTTTTGAAAATGGCTATCATATCACCCCTTAATACAACGGGTGTCCTCAGAATCCCAGATAGTTTATCATCATCAGAACACGGAAGGCAGCCTTTTCCACATCCCCAAATCTCACAGAGAAGCCCAGCCTGTTTAGGTACGTCCCAGACCTTACTGTATACAGCCATTGCCCTTTATGTCCCAACTCACTCATCTACTTTAATATATGTTTGGCACCAGGCAAAGAGTTCTTGTTCTCCCAGGTCTTTCAACTTCTATTAATATACTTTAAACACATTTATTTTAGCCTCTGTAAAATAATGGCAGTTTGGCTAGTTTTAATCTTTTGTAGCTGGACTGAGTTGCTGGGATTATGATGTGTGTCTATGTTGGATATTATGGTTGAATGTTATGTTCTTGTTGGGTTGATTTAATCAATTTATGTTTTCATTGAATTGTTATATGATTTGTTTCCATTTTTTCTATTTTACTGTGTTGCCCAGAGAATGTTTTTGTTGTTGTTGCTGCTGTTAATTAGGTGACTCGCAAATAGACTATAATAAATTCAAATAAGCTCCTTCACTAAACAAAAAATTACCTTCACTGGCACAAAGAATGCTCAAACAAACTGAAATAAATTGCGGTATTGTTGCATAATTAACTACAAGCCACAAAAAAAATTCTAATTTCTGCTCACAGAATTGTCTTTCAGGATATTATTCTAGAGTCCACAAGCAAAAAAAAAAATTCTTTGGGTTTAAAAAAGGCACAGGTAGCCTTCCCTGCTTAGACATCAAGCTGGTGCTGTGACTGATTTTCACCGTCACTCTACCTGTCTCTGCGCACAGCATTACATTAATAAAAAAACCTTTATTCAGGAGCTATTTTCAGACTTGAGAGAAATGAGAATTGTAAGAACCTGCAACACCCTTGATTGAATGCAGTTCACTAGAGCTGCTGCTGCTGCTCTTACCACCATATGGAACCTTTCACGCCTGAACCCCAATAAAACTGGGCATATCCCCTCTCTAAAAAAACTCAACAACTTTAACGCTAACCTCAATAAATAATATAATAATTTATTATTTATACCCCGCCCATCTGGCTGGGTTCCCCCAGCCACTCTGGGTGGCTTCTAACAAAACATTAAAATACAGAAATCCATCAAACATTAAAAGCTTCCCTAAACAGGGCTGCCTTAAGATGCCTTCTAAAGGTCTGGTAATTGTTGTTCTCTTTGACCTCTGGTGGGAGGGCGTTCCACAGGGAGGGTGCCACTACCAAGAAGGCCCTCTGCCTGGTTCCCTGTAACTTGGCTTCTCGTAGTGAGGGAACCGCCAGAAGGCCCTTGGCACTGGACCTCAGTGTCCGGGTAGAACGATGGGGGAGGAGACGCTCACTGGACTGAGGCCGTTTAGGTCTTTAAAGGTCAGCACCAACACTGAATTGTGCTTGGAAACGTACTGGGAGCCAATGTAGATCTTTCAAGACCGGTGTTATGTGGTCTCGGCGGCCGCTCCCAGAGTCACCAGTCTAGCTGCCGCATTCTGGGTTAGCTGTAGTTTCCGGGTCATCTTCAAAGGTAGCCCCACGTAGAGCGCATTGCAGTAGTCCAAGCGAGAGATAACTAGAGCATGCACCACTCTGGCGAGACAGTCAGCGGGCCAGTAGGGTCTCAGCCTGCATACCAGATGGAGCTGATAAACAGCTACCCTGGACACAGAATTGAGCTGCGTCTCCATGAACAGCTGTGAGTCCAGAATGACTCCCAGGCTGCGCACCTGGTCCTTCAGGGGCACAGTTACCCCATTCAGGACCAGGGAGACCTCCACACCTGCTCGCCTCCTGTCCCCCACAAACAGTACTTCTGTCTTGTCAGGATTCAGTCTCAATCTGTTAGCCGCCATCCATCCTCCAACCGCCTCCAAGCACTCACACAGGACCTTCACTGCCTTCACTGGTTCTGATTTAAAAGAGAGGTAGAGCTGGGTATCATCCGCATACTGATGAACACCCAGCCCAAACCTCCTGATGATATCTCCCAGTGGCTGCATGTAGATGTTAAAAAGCATGGGGGAGAGGACAGAACCCTGAGGCACCCCACAAGTGAGAGCCCAGGGGTCTGAACACTCATCCCCCTCCCCCCACTCTCTGAACACGGCCTAGGAGGAAGGAGCGGAACCACTGTATGACAGTGCTCCCAGCTCCCAAACCCTCTAGACGGTCCAGAAGGATGTTATGGTCGATGGTATCAAAAGCCGCTGAGATATCCAGCAGGACTAGGAAACAGCTCTCACCTTTGTCCCTAGCTCGCCGGAGATTATCGACCACTGCGACCAAGGCAGTTTCAGTCCCATGATGAGGCCTGAATCCCGACTGGAAGGGATCCAAATGGTCCGCTTCTTCCAGGCGTGCCTGGAGTTGTTCAGCAACCACTCGCTCGATCACCTTCCCCAGGAATGGAAGATTTGAGACTGGGCGATAGTTGGCCATATTGGCCGCATCTAAATATGGTTGTTTAAGAAGCGGTTTAATAACTGCCTCTTTCAGCAGGTCTGGGAAGGCTCCCTCACAGAGAGAATCATTCACCAACCCGTGAAGCCCATCGCCCAGCCCTTCCCGGCTAGCTTTTATAAGCCAGGATGGGCAAGGATCAAGGAGACAGGTGGTTGGTTTCGCTCGTCCAAGCAGCCTGTCCACATCCTCGGAGGTAACAGATTGGAATTGATCCCACACAACTTGACTAGACAGGACTCTAGCACTCCCCCGCCCCGGCCCTGCTCCCACGGTGGAGTCTACCTCTTCCCGAATCTGAGTGACTTTATCTGCAAAAAACTTTGCAAAATCACTGCAGGAGATCATGTGGCCTGTACTGGACCCTGATGGAGCAGGTGGTTCCGCTAGATTGCGAACCACCTGAAAGAGTCTCCTGCTGCTGTTCTCCGCAGATGCAATAGAGGCGGCGAAGAAAGTCTTCGCCGTCGCTACCGCCACTTGGTAGGCTCGACATTGAGCTCTAACCCGTGTCCGGTCAGATTCAGAATGAGTTATCCGCCATCGGTGCTCTAGCCGTCTCAGCGATTGTTTCATTGCCCTCAGATCTGTGGAGAACCACGGGGCTGTCCGGGCTCCATGCAATCGGAGAGCGTGTTTTGGAGCCAAACAGTCAATAGCCCTGGTTAACTCCACATTCCAGTGGGCCACTAGGGAATCGACTGAAAGGCCATCAACATGGGATAAAGCATCCCCTACCACTCTCTGGAAACCATTTGGATCCATTAGGTGGCGGGGGTGGACCATCCGAATCGGTCCCACCTCCCTGCAGAGGGGAAGGGTTGCGGAGAAGTCCAGTTGCACCAGGTAGTGATCTGACCATGGCACTTCTTTACTTTCGCTTTTGATTAATGCCAGATCACCAACATCCATAGAGGTGTGCACCAGGTCCAAGGCATGTCCGCGGCTATGAGTTGGGCCAGACTTATTCAGGGACAGCCCCATGGAGGCCATGCTTTCCACGAAGTCCCGAGCGGCCCCTTGTAAGGCTGTGTCAGCATGGATGTTAAAATCCCCCTAGGACAACCCAACTAGGTGTCTCCAGGAGAACATCCGCCACAACCTGAAGCAGCTCGGGCAGGGAATCCTTGGTGCAGTGGGGAGGTCGGTACACCAAAAGGAATCCTGTACTGTCCCTATTGCCCAACTCAGAGAACATGCACTCAGAGAACTGGGTCTTCCCAATAGGATGCCTGGTATAAACTAATGACTTCCTAAAAATCACTGCAACCCCCCCTCCCCGCCCACAAGGCCTGGGTTGCTGTGCGTAAGAGAAACCGGGTAGACAAGCAGCAGCAAGAACAGGCCCATCTGCTTCATCCAACCAAGTCTCCGTTACACATGCCAGGTCAAGTCCTCCATCCACGATCAAGTCATGGATAGCAGTGGTCTTATGGATCATTGACCTGGCATTGCACAGCAACACCTTCAGGTCGTGTGGGTATCCCTTGCTGATTCCAGTATCCATCCGGTCAGGACCAGACCCGGAGGCAGGGATAGTCCTCAGACAACGACTAAACCTGCCTCCTCAGTAATGACATGGGGGACATAAAACGGGGGTAGATCACTTCCAGTTTTTAATTCTGTGAGAAGATTGCAGTCTCTTGGAAGTTTGCAACCCCTGAAGTATAACAATAAGTTTACTCACAAGTTGTTCACAGTAGACATCCTAGAAGGCAGGCTTTAAGCTTCAGGTTACAAACATAGAACGTGGTTTACATCCTTTGCGAGGATGGGCCCAAGTGCTGCTGGCTGAGAGCCAGCAGACAACAAAATGGTTGTGAGAATGAACTGAGAGTTAACTGAGACAACGAATAACTCAGTGGCTTGAAAGAAGATAGAAGGATTTTAATAGATTATTGGATAAGATCGGGGCTATATTGATTAGAAATGCAGTGACTATAAGAGGACTAGGCTTTCTGAGTCTGAAGCATGGGAAGTCAAATTTAAATTTGTATAATTTGGCAGAAGATTTGGATTAATTGTTTAATTGATATTTGCATAATTTGTATAATTTGAAAATGGATTAGATATTTAAATTGGAAAATCAAATAAAAATGTTAACTGAGACAAGATGGCTGCGTGACTTGCCCTAGGCTGGGTAAACATTGCGTGAGCAGGTGGCAACCTTTCCAGCCCCCAGGGACAAACAGAAAGGAATGATGACTCGTGACAATGTGTTATGGATTTACAATTTGTCCACAATTTTATTAACCTTTCAAATGTAGGAAGACCTTTCTAAGGCTCTGCACTAGGTAGGATTTAGTTGGATATAGCTTGTTATTATAGCCAAAGTATTTTTTTACTCCAAGTCTTCTCTTAAACCTAAGCACAGTAAGAAAATCCAAAAGTGTGGGTTGATATAAATACATTAGGGCAATTCTATCAGCTCCTGAAACAAGGAATCTATGATAGCAAGCTATTATGAGCCAACCTTTGCAAGCTGAGAATTCATGCAAATTGGACTGGTTAAAGTTAATTAATTATTTTATTCATAAACATATGGATAGAAATAGGGCTGACAAATGGCAATAAGAGATTAGAAGGCAGGAGAAAACCTGAGCATGGGCTCAGAGAGAGAAGAATGCAAACAACTTGCTCTGTGGTGCTTGTTCACGGAGCTCTCCGAGGACAAGAATGGAGATGGAGGGCCAGGGCAGAGATGACGATAGAGACCACCACTAGGGTGCGGGCCACCTGCAGATCCGCAGGAAGATCCAGCAGGGAATCATAGACCTTTCACACCCCCTGGCTCCCACCACCTTGTGTGGGTCATGATGTCAAGCCACCTCCCCAATCTGAATAACAAGTTAGCACCCAGGGAAGATGGGGAGCCAAGTGACTCTTCAAAGGGACGTGGGCTAAATTGCAGCTACGCTAAAAGTGAAAGGTAGCTGCAAGCCCATTTCCCCTTTAAGACCAGCTTAAGGAAGAATCCGTGATGGGTTACCGTATATGCCGGCGTATAAGGCGACTGGGCGTATAAGATAACCCCCTAATTTTCAAGTTAAAATATAGAATTTGGGATATACTCTAGCCCTTTTTTGGCAGGGAGGGGAGGGGAGGCTGTCTTCTCCAGCACTCAAGTCTGCAGCTGGGGAAATGGTGGGTTGTTTGTTTGTTTAGTTATTGAGAGGGGAAAAGAAGCCATAGAGAGGAGAGAGATAGAGAGGCAGAGACATCGAGGCTGGCTGCGTGAGCGAAAGAAAGGGGAATAGAAGCCATAGAGAGGAGAGAGATAGAGAGGCAGAGACATCAGGGCTCGCACAGCCAGCGAAAGACACTGAGCAGAGCAGTGAAAGAGAGAGCGGAGAGAGAGAGAGAGACGGAGAGATCCCTTTGCTATGCGCTGACAAAGAGAGAAGAGGCGGCAGCTTGACACCATTGAAATACACAAAACTGTATCTCTATGCTGATCTGTGTCGCGAAGCCATGAGGGAGCTGTTCTCCCTGGCGGGGAGCAGCCCTCTTCTGAGCACTTCTTCGCGTTCATACGGTCGCTGCATACGGCGGGGATGCAGCCGCAGCCATTTTTGAGCTCCCCCCACCATATGCGGCGACTGCAGATTCTTGTACCCGGTGTATAAGACGGCCCCCCAAGATTTTCCTGGGTTCAGAAGCCGTCTTATACGCCGGAATATACGGTAATTGCTTCCACAAAGCAATCCTGGAGGTTGGGCAAATCCCTGTCAGCTCCCGGATATGGATTTTGACGATTCACTACTGGCTAAAACTCATTTCCCCCCTGTTGGGGTGGCACCCGTAACCCTTCTGGACTCCTTCCAATCCAAATGGATAGCCACACTATATGAAAATCTAAGAGATTTGGGATTCTCGCTTCAGGCTTTGTTAGCTGCAGGATGCGAGAAAGCAAGAGCAATCATTCGCCAACGAGTTTGGGATGTGGAACTCCAACGCCATGTGAGCGAGATGAATAAGCATCCAGCTATAAAGGACAATGTGAGAGGATTCTCCCCAGCAAAGTATTTGATAAAATTAGAAATACCTAAATATAGACGGGCATTTACCCTTGCCAGATTTAATGTCTTGCCATCTGCCTTATTGCAGGGAAGATTCGCAGGTAAACCATATGCAGCCCCTGCGGCCGGCTGGATTTAGAATCTGCCTCTCACGTTTTATTACGCTGCCGTTTTTATAATGACATATGCCGAGCTTTCATTTCCCTGGTCATACAAAATTCTTTAAACGAACTCCAATGTCTTAAACTCCTTGTAGACGATACGGGCCCTGAGATTACGCTAAAAGTGGCCAAATTCTGTGCAGCAGCCATAAAGCTCAGAGAACAAGCGGTGCTACCGCAATTAATAAGACCCCAAATGGTAATCTTTAGGCTATCTTTTAGTGTACCAGTTCCAATTTATACATTTTAAATGCTGCTGTGCTGTATAAATATATATGTGTGTATTGTTCCGGCTGTATAAATTTTAGTGTACAGTCGTACCTCGGGTTACGACCACCTCGGTTTGCGAACAGTTCGGGTTACGAACTGCGCAAACCCGGAAGTGTTTTCGCCGCGCGCGCGCGCGCATAACCCATTAGCGCTCGGTTTGCGAACTATTCGGGTTACGAACTGCGATCCGGAACGGATCGCGTTCGTAACCCGAGGTATTACTGTATTATCTTTGTGTTTTATGATTCTTCTGATTTTGTAAGTTGGTCTGTGACCGTAAGAATAAATTCAATTCAATTCCATAAAGCAACAAACAAACAAAGTGCACAGAAATCTGACTTGAAAATTCAGTTTATGTGAATAGTAGTAAAGGGACCCCTGACCATTAGGTCCAGTCGTTACTGACTTTGGGGTTGCACGCTCATCTCGCGTTATTGGCCGAGGGAACCGGCGTACAGCTTCCAGGACATGTGGCCAGCATGACTAAGCCGCTTCTGGCGAACAAGAGCAGTGTACGGAAATGCCGTTTACCTTCCCGCCAGGTAAAGGTAAAGGGGCCCCTGACCATCAGGTCCAGTCGTGTCCGACTCTGGGGTTGCGGCGCTCATCTCGCTCTATAGGCCGAGGGAGCCGGCGTTTGTCCGCAGACAGCTTCCGGGTCATGTGGCCAGCATGACAAAGCTGCTTCTGGCGAACCACAGCAACGCATGGAAATGCCGTTTACCTTCCCGCCGGAGCGGTACCTATTTATCTACTTGCACTTTGACATGCTTTCGAACTGCTAGGTGGGCAGGAGCTGGGACCGAGCAACGGGAGCTCACCGCATTGCAGGGATTCGAACTGTCGACCTTCTGATCAGCAAGCCCTAGACTCTGTGGTTTAACCCACAGCGCCACCTGGGTCCCTCCTTCCCGCCAGAGCGGTACCTATTATTTATCTACTTGCACTTTGACGTGCTTTCAAACTGCTAGGTTGGCAGGAGCTGGGACCGAGCAATGGGAGCTCACCCTGTCGCGGGGATTCGAACCGCCAACCTTCTGATCGGCAAGCCCTAGGCTCTGTGAATGCCAATGAGCAAAAAACATGGAGTAGTTAGCATGAAACACCCCTTTCCAAATACTTCCTTCATCAGTGTATTGCTGTAAAGGTGTCAGGGGCTGGCCAGCATGGGATGCCAGAGGCTGGACTGACCAGGAAGAAAGACAGTCCCAGACATAGGCAGCCCTGATAACTTTGCTAGGCGACCAGGAGGGAGGGAACGTTTGGAAGGCTCTTTTGGGAGGAGCAGCGATGCTCCTCCTTCCCCTTGGATTAGGAGGCAGGAAAGGGTTAAAGAGCAACGGAAGCACAGGGGCAGGAAGATGGGGGAACTGGTGGAAGAGGAGGAGATTGAGAATGAGCAGTTGATGTCTTGAGAGAAGTTGGCTCGATGCCGCTCTCTGTGTGTTATTGTAAATAAATGGACTATAAACCTGTTGGAGGCTCATTAATTCTAATCGGAAACTCCAGTGCATCCCTGCAGACCTGACAAAAGCCAAACACAATAAAAATTATTGCTGTGTTCAATATACGATCTATAAACATTTTTAAAACCATGAGACCCTGCTCATACAAATAATTAATTCCATCAATACAATAAAAGTTGTATTGTAAACATTGAATGTAGATTAAAGCAAGGGGAACCTTTTTATATATACCATTTAAAGATAATGATTCCTTCAGGTGTTTCTGTGTATTGTAAATAAATAGACTATAAACCTTTGCAAGGCTCATAAATTCTTACCGGAAACTCCAGTGCTTGCCTGCAGACCTGACAAAAGCCAAACACATTTTTTTTTATTGCTGTCTGTTCAATATACGATCTATAAACATTTTTAAAACCATGAGACCCTGCTCATATTAATAATCAATTCCATCAATACAATAAAAGTTGTATTGTAAATATTGAACATAGATTACTGCAAAGGGAACCTTTTTATATATACCGTTTAAAGACAATGATTCCTTCAGGTCTAAATTCACATCTTGACCTGAGTTCTTATATTGAAAGGTTGTTTAATCAGATTAACTCCTTTTATGGGCATTTGTATAGTAACATTTCAGCTAAGCAGTATTTGGCAACATTTTCAGTAAGAATGGTAACAGCATACCTTTCAGGTGTGTTTCAGGTGTAACCAACAAACTTTGTGTTCTGGTATAACAAAGATACAATAGAATTTCATATTAAGATCAAGGCACCAGGAACCATTTTTTTCAATGAGACTCGTTTGATAATAAGATTGGTGAGCAACAATTATTTATCATTTCAAGTGATCTAATTATGAAAATAGTAGTTTTTGGCATATTTTTGATACAACTTATGTTGGAAAGATGTGCTATAGGCTAGCTACTCCATCTATCTTTTGCTCAATAACATTTGATGCGGAAAACACTGCCATTCCCATAAATTAAATTTTCAAATCAGCCTTTCCCCTGTACATGTTGTCATTTTGCTTTAGCTTATACATACACACCATATTTTTTGTATTTAATTGCTTTCAAGGCAGCCTCAGAAAATTCAGGACAGTTGACGTGTATGTTATTCCTTTCTCACAAATGGGTCTAGCCACAAGGCAGCGGAAGTGTAAAGTCAGAGTGTTCCTTCTCTGTTTTGTTAATTCTGCATCTTGTCCTCTAAAGAAGATTGCAGAAGAGGATTACAGTATGTATTTTGTGTTCCCATGTAGTACATTTATGTTGGTAACTGCCTGTGATCTCTAGATGAAGGGTGGTATAAATTTTTGAATAATAGGAGAACTTCCCCATAGCTATTCGGGTTTTCCACACATCCCAATTAAACTCAAGTTTATGGAAGGATTTCATGAGAACCTCACAGATGAGCCTCTTGGTGGATTGTCTGGGTAGGGCTATAGGGGTTGAATGGAAAAGTATCTCACCAAAGTTTTCTGGGATGTTACATAAGCAGACCTGGCGGCCCACATGCCATACACTCTGTATCCTAAAATGTGAGCCAAGATCTTCTTACTCTTTGTGGGACTCCTTTGGGGGCAGCCTGCAACTGACGACTTCCCAGGCTGCTACAAGTGAGTTTGCTTCTCTGTCCTTCCTCTTTGCAGCCTTCTCATGCATGGCCCTGAAATCTGGGCATCTCAAATCACCCTTAGACACAGAGAAAGAACAACTCTTTGATTTTCTTACTACAACTTTTCTCCTTATTTGCCTGTAATAAACGGAAAATTCATTCCTAAGATCCCTTGGTTCGAAAACAAATATTTCTTTATTAATACAGTGGTAAATGCTGGCCAAATGACCTGGAAGCTGTATGCTGGCTCCCTTGGCCAATAACGTGAGATGAGCGCCGCAACCCCAGAGTCAGTCACGACTGGACCTACGTAATGGTCAGGGGTCCCTTTACCTTTACCTTGGTTTGCAACCATAATCCCTTCCGGAGGTCTGGTTGTAAACCAAAACAGGTGTGCTTTCGCAAGTGGAGCCTCTGAAAATAAAAAGGGGGGTTGTAATCCAAAAAAGAAAAAGAAAAAAGGGTTGTAATTCAAAAAAGGGACACGCAGTTCCGGGTTTGATGTGGTTGTAATCCAAAACAGTTGTAATCCAAAACGGTACCACTGTCTTTGATACCAAACTAGCAGAGTTAGCACACAGCGAAGCAAAAGGCAATGTACACTCCAAGGATCATCTGATTCTTTGCCAGTTGCCAATTGACAATGATCTTCAAACATTGGCCACAAGACCTGCATGTGGAAGGAAAGGGCAGCACACCTCGCACGTACACCAGTTTTAGGTAAAGGTAAAGGGACCCATGACCACTAGGTCCAGTCGTGACCGACTCTGGGGTTGCACGCTCATCTCGCATTATTGGCCAACGGAGCCGGCGTATAGCTTCCAGGTCATGTGGGCAGCATGACAAAGCCACTTCTGGCGAACCAGAGCAGGACACGGAAACGCCGTTTACCTTCCCGCTGTAGCGGTTCCTATTTATCTACTTGCATTTTGATGTGCTTTCGAACTGCTAGGTTGGCAGGAGCCGGGACCGAGCAACGGGAGCTCACAGGGATTTGAACCGCTGAATTTCTGATCAGCAAGCCCTAGGCTCAGTGGTTTAACCCACCGAGCCACCTGTTTACCAGCATTTAAAAACCTCCATGTGTTCTCCAAGCCCTTCATCAAAAGGAAAGCAATGAGGGGACTAATAAAAATCAAGGCCCATTGTCTTCCTTTGCATTTTCTAGTATCTTAAATTTGCACTTAAGTGAGTAATAAGGTACTTCGCCGTTTATTTCCGGAGAAGTCACCCTGTTAGTTTGTTTGCAGCATCAACAAAGACATTCCTATGTTTACCCAGAACGGCCTTGCTCTTAAAGTCAAAAGTAAAGCAAAACAGTACATTTGGCTCCAGCTTAACTGCAGGAGTTGCCGAAATGAGGTGTACAGAACGCCATCCAACCGCCTTAGGGACTCCATTCTGGACTTTGATGGCATCATTCTTCCACTTACTCAGGATAGCAACAAATTCCAGGTTCCTGAAAGGACTGCCTGGGAATCTTACAGTGAGTCAACTTTTCGATAGGGTGGAGCTAGGAGATTGCTTGGGAATGTTTCTTGCCAAAGTCTTCAGGGGTACTATATAAGCAGCCCTGCAGCCCATGTGAGATTCACACTCGGTCTTAACATGTGGTCCACCTTTCTCTTTGTGGGACTCCTTTGGGGGGCCAGCCTGCCACTGACTTCTTCCCAGGCTGCTAAAGGTGAGTTTGCTTCTCTTTCCTTCCTCTTTGCAGCCTTCTCGTGCATTGTGCCTGAAATCTGGGCATCTCGAATCACCCTTGGACACAGAGAAATAACAACCCTTTCCTGCTTATTTGACAGCAGTAAATATGATACTGCTGGGTCAGATCCCTTGTATCCAAAACGAATACCTCTTTATTAATATTTGTAAGCACCTGTTTCTGTGTGCTGAGATCTTGGTAGGTTTAAGTGATAGCAGAGATATTCTTTTTATTGGGGTAGGGAAGGCAGGGCTCTCAGCTGAAATTATTAAGCTGAGATTCCTGCATTGCTGAGGAAGGTTCTATCAGGGAGGTTCTCTCTATACAGAGAGGGCAGCTATCATATACCCTTGACCGAAGAATTGTATATTCCATCTGTCTGGGATGGTCGTCCTCTTCCACTGAGTGTGCAGCTTTGGGAGGGACACACATGGAGCAGGGAGGGAGGGAGGGAGGGAAGCGACACCCGCCTAGACAGCCAGATCAGCCATGGCAATCAATGGGGTGACAGGTGTCTCAGCTGGATCAGCCTCACATCCATCTTGAGGCGTCTCCTGAAGCTCCCAAGTTCAATCAAATATGAGACGATCTGTGCAGAACAAGGAACACACACGATGGAATATGGGGTGTTGGCTGGCAGTATAAAATACTGGTTGTGTTGCCAGGTTTCGTGAAATAAGTAAGCATTACAGGGGGTTGGACTAGATGAGCATTGGGGTCCCTTCCAACTCTAGAATTCTATGATTCTATGAAAAGAAAATATGCATGTGAAAGAGGGTCAGAGAGAAGGAGAATCACTGGGGTGTAGACAAGAACGGATGGCAGACAAAAGAAACTCATGAAGGACTGTGATGAAAAGCAGAGGTCTTAACCTATGGCATTTATTTATTCATTCATTCATTTGCTGATTTTTAAATCATTTCTTAGCTGCTTTATATTTCCCCCCCAAAAAAATCTTAAACAGTGCAGTGCACTAAGCAACATAAAGACTGTAAAGCCATATAATAAAAGTCATTAAAAAACCAGGAATTACATCTGTCTGTCTGTCTATTTTGTTCCCTTAGGTGCAACATTGGTGTGCACAATCTCTGGCTCTGTCCCTGAAGGCATGAAAAATGTGAGTCTGGCAGGTGGCCAATCAGGTAACACCTCTGGCATCTTAAGTGCACGCAATGGTACCGGATCATTCCTCAGCCTTTCGGCATCAGACATTGCGCCGCATACATCGTTCACCTGTCAAGTATCCCTTCCTGGGTCCCAAACAGAAGTAAAGGAATCCAAAGGTAAAAGCTCTCGACACTTTGTTTTCCTTTGATAAGCATGGTTTGGGAGTGGGATGAATGTTTCCAGATTGTTTAAGATCCTCTCAGGGATTGAAATGGTATTTATTTAATTTAAATATCCAATAAACAATATTTACGTTACCTTTTTAATATACAACATTTTCTTTCATTTTGTTTATGGTTCCAGATGAAAAAGGAGAAACAAAAGAAATAAAGAAAGAAGAAAAAGAAAACAACAACAACAACCACTACAACACACACAAATTTTTACATAACACTTATTGATATAAACATTAAAAATTGACTTCCACCCTACCTTCACTCGCCTTTTTTTATAGTCTTAATTTAAGCTTATGCAGTTCACCTTTCTTTACGCTTAGAGTCATAGGTCCACTGTTATCAATATCTTCACCATCATTTCAAATTTCTATATTCAAGCTTCTGCCATTTCAACTCATATATCCCATAAATTTGTCTACTTGTCTTATTTTGTCATACATTGAATTTGTTGTTCTTCCTTAAAACCAATAAAGAAATTTATGATTAATTATGAGATTGTTTTCATTATGCTGATTTAGATTTTTACCATCCTGTCCATGTATTTCACAAATTTTCCCCATTCTCTCTCATACGATTCGTTATCTTGTTGTCTGATTTTGGATGTTAATCTAGCTATACCCATGTATATCCACCATCTTATTACGCCAGTCCGTTATTATTGGAATTTGATCTTGTTTCCAAACCTGGGCTAAGATTATTCTTGCACCTGTTGTTGCATATAAAAATAACTTTACGTCATTTTTTCCCCAAATCATCACCCACCATTCCTAACAGGAAGGCCTCTGGCTTTTTCTTTATTGTATATCTTAGAATCTTTTTTATTTCGTTATATATGGTCTCCCAATAACCCTTCACCTTTTCGTAGTACCACCACATATGAATGAAGTCTCCCTCTTTCGTTCCACATTTCCAACATTTTTTTATCTCCAGTCTTAAACATTTTTGATAGTTTCATTGGAGTAATGTACCACCTGTACATCATCTTATAGATGTTTTCTTTCAGTGATGTACAGGCTGTAAATTTAGTTCTTACATTCCACAATTTAAGCCATTCTGCATAATCAATATTGTGTCCCAAGTCTATAGCCCATTTGATCATGACAGATTTGGTTTGTTCGTCCTTTAATTTCCACTCCAGAAGAAAATCATAAATCCTCTCAGGGACGGACCATTTCAAAACTGCTTTCCTCCTTAACTCAGAAATTTATTTCTGCTTTCCATTATGACCTGTTGAGATGAGACTTTTCCCACCAGTTGCCATGATATCGGTGCTGGTATTGGCTAAAGGCACAAGTTGAAACTACAATCAGTCTGGTGGAGGTCTGAACAGTCATTCTCCTCTTATCTCTGCATAAAGGTTTTCACAGTGCTTGAACAATATTAAATGCATGGTTTTATCAGAAGGTAACAATGGGAGAAGGAAAGGAAAGAATGTGCCCCCCTGCAGGGGCCAAGGTGTCTCCCACAATAATTTCCACCTCCATTAAAAAGCATTCCCACCTCCAGCCAAAGAGCCTTCTAACCTTCATCTGCCTGTTGATCATGTTTACCCAGCATAGGGTGGTGCATAGATGAAAAGGTGGTGCAGTTCTGTTGGGGGCAGATTTTTATATCCCTGCCCTGGTGGCCAAGTCCACACATTTAAGGAGCTACGTACCTAGGTAGCTGCTTCAGGAGCAAGTGTGCAGAGATTCTTTCATGGGATATGGGAGGTTTTTTAAAGCTATCCTTGGTTTTCAAACCCAACCTATGCAGCAAATTGAACATAGCAATACCTTCTAAGGAAAGGCTGGGATTCTGTGTGTGCTGGGCACTTTCTGTACATATGTTGGGAAAGGGAGCTGTGTAAACATTCCTGGAATCTCCTCTATCCCACTGTGTCCTCATCCAGCTCAAGGAAGCCCCATGTATGTGCCACAGATCGTCCTACTCAGGTCCACACACACAAGGACTTCAGCTAAATCCCTTTTACTCTTTAAGGTTGTCCTGGAGGATTTACCCCCCCCCCCCGGTCTACTGTACAGCATAGCTGTCAACCCTCCCGTTTTTGGCGGGAAACCCCTGAATTTAAATCCGTTTCCCGCTGCAACCCCGGATTCTAAAATACCCGTAAATGTCCTGGATTTGAAAGGAAGCAGCTCCTCTCCCTCCCTGCTGGACAGGGAGGTTCCACTCGGCGCCTCCCCCCCACCCATGAGCGAGCATCCAGCCACCGCCCGGTAAAACGCCTCGCTCGGCGGCTGCCGCTCGCGCTCAATTGCTGAGTGCTGCCGGAAGCGATTTCCAGTGCCCAGACATGCGGACACAAGCAGCCCAGCACTGGAAGTTGCTTCTGTGCATGTCTGGACATGTGCAGAACTGATTTCCGGTGCCGCGCCGCTGGGTGAGGCTGCTGATCCCTTATTTTCCAATCCGGAAATTGACAGCTATGCTGTACAGATTGAAAATGTTTGCCATAGAATCCAGCATAATATAATCAGCACTAAATGGTGTCCTAAATGGTGTCCTTTAATTATGTCTAAACATAATAACTGTTGCCTCTCCTTTTCTCTCAACCTCTCCCAAATGGGAAGCTCTATTGCACCAACTATGAAGAAACCAGCCTTCAACAAGAACAGACAATCCTCACCGGCCTGGTCATAGGGGTCAGTACAAGTGAAGTTTCTATCCAGTGGATGAAGAATGCTCTTGTTGAAGATCTCCATGTGAAAACCTGAGTCTTGAAGGGCAGCAGCAAGGATTCCCTCATGGCCTTCAGCCAGGTGACAGGCCCTCCCGCCTGCCTGCCTTTCCCAACCCACCCAGAGCCGAGCCCGCCTTGCCTAATTCTTTTTACGGGTGGGGGGAGGGGTTGGATTGCGGCGATGGGGTGGGGGTGGGGAACGGAGATGGGGTGGGGGTGGGGAATGGTGGCTCCATCGCGCGCTCGCGTCACAATCCCTCGCGGTCCCTTTCCCTCTTCCCCTCGCGCCGCTAGTCGGGAGGAGAGGTGCAGAACGGTGGATTGGAGGGGAAGCCGTGGAGGGAGAGAGAACCGCATTCTGCCCCCTCCGGCTCGAGGGCGCGAGTGAGTGCGCGGGGACGGGGAGTGCGCGGGGATGGGGCTCTGTGGGCGTCCAGTCTCTGCGTCCAGTCCCTGTGTCCGTGGGGCACATGCGCAGTAGCGCAAACCCAGGAACACAGGGACTGGACACAGGGACTTTATTATATAGGACTAGTGGTTTTCAGCCCGTTTAATAACGGGCGCTAGAATCCTGGGGTTCGGAGAAGCGCTTGCGCAGCGCTTCTCCGAACCCTGGGACCTGTCCTTGCTGTCGGCGGCAGGGGGACAGGAACGGAGGAGGAGAAAGCGCTGCTTTCTCCTCCTCCGTTCCTCTCCCGCAGCCGCCGACAGGAAGCAGACACCCCAGAGTTCGGAGAAGCGCTTGCACAGCGCTTCTCTGAACCCTGGGACCTGTCCTTGCTGTCGGCGGCAGGGGGACAGGAACGGAGGAGGAGAAAGCGCTGCTTTCTCCTCCTCCGTTCCTCTCCCGCAGCCGCCGACAGGAAGCAGACATCCCAGAGTTCGGAGAAGCGCTTGCACAGCGCTTCTCTGAACCCTGGGACCTGTCCTTGCTGTCGGCGGCAGGGGGACAGGAACGGAGGAGGAGAAAGCGCTGCTTTCTCCTCCTCCGTTCCTCTCCCGCAGCCGCCGACAGGAAGCAGACATCCCAGAGTTCGGAGAAGCGCTTGCACAGCGCTTCTCTGAACCCTGGGACCTGTCCTTGCTGTCGGCGGCAGGGGGACAGGAACGGAGGAGGAGAAAGCGCTGCTTTCTCCTCCTCCGTTCCTCTCCTGCAGGCAGCCGCCGACAGGAAGCAGACATCCCAGGGTTCGGAGAAGCGCTTGCGCAGCGCTTCTCCGAACCCTGGGACCCGTCCTTGCTGTCGGCGGCAGGGGGACAGGAACGGAGGAGCGCTTTCTCCTTCCTTCCTCTCCCCCAGCCGCCGACAGGAAGGACACGTGCACTCTCCCCCCCCTGCCTCCTCCAACCGCCGCTCCTCTCACGGGCCAGGGAGGGTTGTGAGGAGGCCTTCGCCGGCCTCCACCCTCGCTTCCCTGACGTGCCCTGCAGTGAGGCGGTGTCCGGCGGGAGCGGCGGTTGGAGGAGGCAGAGGGGGGGGGAGAGTGCGCGCGGGCAGTCTCTGCTGTCCAATCCCTGTATCCCTGGGGCACATGCGCAGTACCTCAGGGACACACGGGACAACTGGACGCAGGGACAACTTGGACATTATTATATAGGATGAGCTTTCGTGTGCATGCACACTTCTTCATACTCCTGTAGGTTCACCTTTACAGCAGGAACCATGAAGCTCACCCGGAGGCCTGAGGAGAAATCCCATGGCAAAAAATGATGCAAACCCCTTCCTCTTCAGCCTATCCCAGATTAAATAATTTCCATGTATCCATGTTTGGCCTAAGGTTGAATAAAAGTGAGCAAACTCACAGATACCTCATGATGTGATCACTTGGTTGAGGCAGTGGGTGGGTTCTGGAAAAAAGCAGGGAGTGGATTAATCTCAAATTCAATAATTCAATAATTTAATAATTAATCTCAAATTTAATAATTCCAGTCCAATGCAGGACCTTTACAGTGGTACCTTGGATTAAGTACTTAATTGGTTCTGGGATGCCATTCACACGCCAAAAAGTACTTAATCCAAGCGGTGCTTCTGCCCACGCGTGAAGCGTGCAGAACGCTTCTGCGCATGCGCGTGCGGGAGAACCCGGAAGTAAACACTTTCAGGTTCTTAAACCGAAAGTTCTCAAACAGCAGCGAACGCAAACCGAGGTATGACTGTATATTAGCCTGACTGAATATTTCCCCTCAGCTTTTGTCAAGGGTGGATATTTAAAATCCCCTGAAATGATAGGCATTGCGGATGTTCTTTGAATGTGCCGGACACTGTAGAACATATCCTTTTCTACTGTCTATTTTACAACCAGCCATGCAAACACATGCGATCCTGTTTTTTGGGTTGTCTTACACAGGGGTCAGCAATCTTTTTCAGCAGTGGGCCGGTCCACTGTCCCTCAGACCTTGTGGGGGGGGGGCTAGATTATTTTGGGGGAGGGGAAATGAACAAATTCCCAAGCCCCACAAATAACCCAGAGATGCATTTAAAATAAAAGGACACATTCTACTCATGTAAAAACACGCTGATTCCCGGACCGTCCACAGGCCAGATTTAGAAGGTGATACAATCTGTATCTTCATGAGAACAAAAGGCCAAGGATACCTCCAACTGTACATAGATATGAATGTCAATTCCAATGCTATACAGTGGTCCCTCGACTTACGAACTTAATCCGTTCCGAATGCACATTCGTAGGTCGAAAAGTTTGTAAGTCGGAAAGCGGTTTCGCATAGGAATGCAGTGGAAACAGATTAATTCGCTCCGGAGCCTAGGAAAAAGATCCAGACACCCAGTTTTGTGTGTGCAAAACTCTTTGTCAAGTGCACTTTAAAGGCATGCAAACTGCACAGCAACATTACTTTTCAACAATAAACATTTACAACAGTAATTCAAAGAGAACAATTACCAGACCTTTAGAAGGCATCTCAAGGCAGCCCTGTTTAGGGAAGCTTTTAATGTTTGATGGATTTCTGTATTTTAGAATTTCTGTTTTTTGGAAGCCGCCCAGAGTGGCTGGGGGAACCCGGCCAGATGGGCGGGGTATAAATAATAAATTATTATTATTATTATTATTATTTATCATTTTTGGGGGGCACCTGATGCAGGTCACTTCAGGACATTTTAAAGGCAGGCAAGCACAATGAACATGCCTCAGCCAACATTTTAAATCATCACGCGCCTCAGCTTTGGAACATGTTAAGGACACTTGTGTGCAATTCTAAGGCCGGCCCTCTTCGAAGGAGCATGCCTCACCCTCAAGTTACATTTCTTTACACCATCCCAGACAGATGGAATATACCATTCTTTGGTCAAGGGTATATGATAGCTGCCCTCTCTGTATAGAGAGAACCTCCCTGATAGAACCTTCCTCAGCAATGCAGGAATCTCAGCTTAATAATTTCAGCTGAGAGCCCTGCCTTCCCTACCCCAATAAAAAGAATATCTCTGCTATCACTTAAACCTACCAAGATCTCAGCACACAGAAACAGGTGCTTACAAATATTAATAAAGAGGTATTCATTTTGGATACAAGGGATCTGACCCAGCAGTATTATATTTACTGCTGTCAAATAAGCAGGAAAGGGTTGTTATTTCTCTGTGTCCAAGGGTGATTCGAGATGCCCAGATTTCAGGCACAATGCACAAGAAGGCTGCAAAGAGGAAGGAAAGAGAAGCAAACTCACCTGTAGCAGCCCGGGAAGAAGTAAGTGGCAGGCTGGCCCCCCAAAGGAGTCCCACAAAGAGAAAGGTGGCCCACATGTTAAGACCGAGTGTGAATCTCACATGAGCTGCAGGGCTGCTTATATAGTACCCCTGAAGACTTTGGCAAGAACATTCCCAAGCAATCTCCTAGCTCCACCCTATCAAAAAGTTGACTCACCTGTAAGATTCCCAGACTGTCCCTCCAAGAACCTGAGTGTAATAGGAATTTGTTGCAATCCTGAGTGTCGCAGTCACCCTGTCCTGCAGCATCTCCGGACGTTTAACGGTCTATTGATGACTGTGCCAACGACAAGTGGAATACCTGCTGCCACCAACCAGTATTCTAACTGGCACTTGTTAATCACTTCAGACCAGGATGTTGTTTGAAATAAAAATATGTTGCTTTATTATAAGCACATAAGCGTAATGGTTTCAGTAATATTCTTTAATGTTCCAAATAACAGATGTTTCCTATACCGGCCTGTGACAAATTGACGCAGTTTTGAAATGTTTATTCCTACCTGGCTGGCAAAGAGTTAATCCACCTCCAGCCTGACTGACATAGAATTCTGATGGGGGCGGGACTGTGCCCGGTTCAAAAGGAGGGAGTGTCGGTTTGGTCAGTTAGGGAGAGGGAGGAGGGTGTGAGGTGATATATGAAGAAAGTGGAGAGGTCAGGAGACTGGGAATTTAGATAAGATTTAGGAAAACTTGAAGTTAAATGTTTGACTGAGTTTTTTTTTGTACAACTGAAACAAGGCAGATAAATACATGACACGTTAAAGAAACACTTATGCTTTTAAGACAATAAAACTTCATCTCTGTTTTGCCAAAAAGGTTCGTCTTTATTATTCCAGCGAGGTATCAGGACTCACAGCCGTGGTGGCTCAAGAGAGGGCAAAACTCACCTCAGGCAGGGAGGTGGCAGTTTGTGTCCTGGAGTTAAATGGAGTAGGCTTAGTAGGGTAACCTGAGGCGCCAAGAAGTTGCCAGAGTGAAAAGGGCAAACTTTTACAGTGGGGAATCAAACTGAGGGAGACCCTTTACTGTAGGCAAGAGGTTATTCCATCGGACAGCCTAGAGTTTCTTAAGGTACCAGGCCACGTAAGCTGGAAGGTTCTCCTTACTAAGGAACCCCATAAGTAAAAGGGGTTTATTTTTGAGGCGACAGGAGAAGAGGGTGGTGTTTTCCCCTCGGAATTCCTGTGTCGCATTGATAGTAAGAGAGAGTGGGACCCATCCTCACACGGCCCATTACCACTAATTATAAATATTACCGGCCTAATACCGCTAAAGTCAACTAAATGTTTCTGTAAATAAAAGCACTCAAACTCTCTATCCTGACTTCTCAATAACTCACCACCTATGCCTCCCCTCAGTATTTAAACCAGCTCTATCTCTAACTCTCAACTAATGACCAACTGACTACCTGACCTGACCAACCGACTCCCAACTGCCTCCAGGGGTGGGGTTTTTATACCCAGTCAGAGCCCTTGGGTTCTAACTGTTCTATTTTGTTAACCCTTACTAACCCGGCCTATGACCAGGCCGGTGAGGATTGTCTCTTCTTGCTGAAGGCTGGTTTCTTTATGGTTGGTGCAATAGAGGTTCCCATTTGGGAGAGGTTGAGAGAAAAGGAGAGGCAACATTTATTATGTTTAGACATAATTGAAGGACACCATTTAGTGCTGATTATATTCTGCTGTGTTCTCTGACACAGATCAAGGCACCAGGAAATATTTTTTCAGTGAGGCTCGTTGTGGCGTTTCACCTCTAGGGGCTTAGAAAGAGTTAAGTTGCCAGTGAGGTAAACGGCCAATGGGAGCTCTCCAGGCAGAAGCAGGGATATATAAGGGGAAGCAGGCAGACAGGAGGGGGGGGGGAGATAAAGATAAGAGGAGTTGAAGGGAGTTGGAGTTGATGGGTTAGTTGCAGAGAGAGCTGGTTTAATATATTGAGGTGGAGAATAGGTGGTGATTTTAGTCAGACAGGATACAGAGTTGAGAGATTATTTACAAATATTTCTTTAGTTGATTTTAGCGGTAATAGGCTGGTAATTTATAATGAGAGGTAATAGGCCGGTATAGGAACCATCTGAAATTTGAAACAACCTAAGATTTGTACTGCAACCATTAAGCTTATGAACACACAATAAAGCAACTTTGTTTTATTTTACCTTATCCTGGTCTGTGGTGTATTGAGGAGGTATTTATTTTGTCGTTGGCACATCACCAATAGACCGCCAAACGTCTGGGGGTGATGTGCAGGTCAGAGTGACCGCGACACTCGTTTGATAATAAGATTGGAGAGCGACAATTATTTATCCTTTCCAGTGATCTAATTATGACAATACAAAATAAAAAATCCATTCAGTAGCACCTTAGAGACCAACTAAGTTTGTCATGGGTATGAGCTTTTGTGTGCATGCACACTTCTTCAGATACACTGAAGCAGAAGTCACCAGACCCTTATGTATAGTCAGAGGGTGTGGAGGGGTATTACTCAGAAGCGTGGTGGGAATGGGTGATTGGCTGATAGGAGTGGTAAACCTGTTGATGACTGTTAACAACTGCAATTGGTCTTGCAGGAAAAAGCAAGGGCTGAGGTGCTAAAGAAAGCTTTATCGTGTATAATGAGATATGAATCCAGTGTCCTTATTCAGACCAGGTCTCTCCATGTTTTTAAGCTTGGTGATGAGTTGCAATTCAGCAACTTCTCTTTCCAGTCTGTTTCTGAAGTTTTTCTGTAATAAAACAGCTAGGGTACTTTGAGATCTTGTATAGAATGTCCTGGTTTCTCTGTCTTGTGATTCCTGATGTCAGATTTATGTCCATTTATCCTTTGGCGTAGGGCAGGCATCCCCAAACTGCGGCCCTCCTGATGTTTTGGCCTACAACTCCCATGATCCCAAGCTAACAGGACCAGTGGTCGGGGAAGATGGGAATTGTAGTCCAAAACATCTGGAGGGCCGAAGTTTGGGGATGCCTGGCGTAGGGTTTGGCCTGTTTGTCCAATATAGAGAGCTGAAGGGCACCGTTGGCATTTGATGGCATGCACAATGTTAGACGATGAGCAATTAAATAGTCCTGAGATGGTATGTTTGATGGCCCCATTAAAACTATCAGGACTATTTAACAGTCATTAACTGTCATCAACTCTATAGGCAGAGACTCTCACCTAAGAGATCAACAGCAAACCTTTTTAGAACTAAAATATCCACCTGATGAAGTTAAACAACAGATCAACAGAGCCAGACTGATACCCAGAGAGAACTTGCTGCAAGACAGACCCAAAAAAGAAAATAACAGAACACCACTAGTAATCACATACAGCTCCCAAGTTAAAACAGTACAACGCATCATCAGAGATCTACAGCCTCTCCTGGACAATGACAGCTCCCTTTCTCAAGCTCTGGGAGGAAGACCTTTCATTGCCTACAGACAGCCACCCAATCTTAAACAACTCCTCACCCACAATAACACAACCACCAGGAGGGCATGCCAGGATTTGGGAGAAAGTAGGAGGGCAATGGAATGGGGGGGGGGGCAGAAAGCAACCCACCCTTTGTTGTGGCAGGGAACTCGCTTGCCCCACCAGAAAAAGCAGCCTGCCACCGCCGGGCAGGCGCTTAATCACCGTAATTACAAAGGCAATAAACTGTTTACTGAGAAAGCAACAAATCGCTGAACCTTTGAACGTCACTCGGGCCCCGGGCAGGACACACCACAACTGCTGCTCCCCAAGGGAGGTGCCAGGACATAGGTAAACTGTGGAACTCCCTCCCACTGGAGGCAGAAGCGACCACCAATTCGGACAGCTTTAGAAGAGCATTGGGCAGATTTGTGGAGGGTAAGGCTTCTCAGTGGCTACTGGTAACCCTGGCTCTGCTCTGCCTCCACAGTCGGAAGGGGCAATGCTTCCGAAGACCAGTTGCGGAAAACCGCAGGACGGGAGAGGGCTCTTGTGTTTGGATCCTGTTTGTGGGCATCTCACTGACATCTGGTTGGCCTCTGTGAGAGAAGGACGCTGGACAAGAAGGGTCATCGGCCTGATCCAGCAAGCTCTTCTTAAGTTCGAACCAAGCCCATTTCCATTTCTTTGCATAGCACAACAGCCAAGGCTCTCCGTCCCCCAAAAGACCTGCACCCCCATTGCTGTAGGCTGCTGCCTTGCTGGGTCAGAAACCTAGGAGGCCCACCTGAGCGAGGGATGGCGAGCACCCAGGGCCACCCTTGCAGGTGTCGCTGGGCTCCAGCTCCCATCAGCCCCTGCAGCCAGCACCCTCCGGGGTCAGGGGCAATGGCTGGGAGTCAGAGCCCAGTCGCATTCATTCCTTCATTCCGTAAAATGTATACTCTGCTTGCTCATTAAAAAACCAACAAACCGTAAAACAGGAGAGGCTTATGAAAAGGATTTAGAAACAAGAACATTACCCAAAAGAAGAATTAACAAGAATAATGTAAGACCTCCAGCAGCTCAAATAGCAAGCGGGTGAAAGCAGAGCAGAACTTGCACCAGCTCTCTAAACATCTGGACAGGATGAAATGTTTTTGGTGACCAGCGAAGAGAGTACAGAGAAGGTGACCAGCTGCTGTCAAGAGGCAGGGAGTTCCAAAGTAGAGGCATTGCCATCTGTTGATGGACTGCAGCTGCCACGCTGGCTGATGGGATGCGTAGTCAGCAACAACTGGAAGGGCACCAGTTTTCCCAGCCTGCCCCAAAATGGCAGGCTGGGAGGCTTCAGTTTTTGCCTAGGGATTCAACACACAAAACAGCAGAACAGAATCACTAAATGCACTATGAAGAGAAAACCATCTGATTCCAGCTTAGCTTTGGAGTCGCCTGCATTTCCAGTCCTCCGGGTGCCTTCCTTCACCCTCTCCTCTTCCTCGGGCAAATCATCTGAGGAATTAATTTTGATTCATTAAGATGGGCAGGAGTTCTCAGGGGAAGAGGGGAGGGTGGGGTCACATCCCCTCCCTTCCCTCCATCAGGCGGTTGGGTTAATTTTCTCTGGAGGATCACAGTGCACAGAACATCAGAGGGCGCCGCACTGCTGTCTGGCTGGCGGGCATACGGGCACAGCACACCTGTGGACTGTGCCGGGCGCCGCGAGGGTGCAGCTGGCAGGAGGGCGGCTGGGGGGTGCCACGGGCGCCGTGCGACTGCCGCGGCCGTACTGACACAGCGCCCCTGGCAGCCCGGCACCCTGGCGCATTGTGCCACCGAGCCTTGCCCTAGAGCCGGCCCTGAGAACCTCACAGATGAGCCTCTTTGTGGATTGTCTGGGTAAGGCTATAGGGGTTGAATGGAAAGATCCAGAATGAGAGATCCAGCAGGACTAGGAAACAGCTCTCACCTTTGTCCTTAGCCCGACGGAGATCATAGACCAGCGCGACCAAGGCAGTTTCAGTCCCATGATGAGGCCTGAATCCTGACTGGAAAGGATCCAAATGGTCCGCTTCTTCCAGGCGTGCCTGGAGTTGTTCAGCAACCACTCGCTCAATCACCTTGCCCAGGAATGGAAGATTTGAGACTGGGCAATAGTTGGCCATATTGGCTGCATCTAAAGAAGGTTTTTTTTAAGAAGGGGTTTAATAACCGCCTCTTTCAGCAGGTCTGGGAAGGCTCCCTCACAGAGAGAAGCATTCACCAACCCGCGAAGCCCATCACCCAGCCCTTCTCGGCTAGCTTTTATAAGCCAGGATGGGCAATGATCAAGGAGACAGGTGGTTGGTTTCGCTTGTCCAAGCAGCCTGTCCACATCCTCGGAGGTAACAGATTGGAATTGATCCCACACAACTTGACTAGACAGGACTCTAGAACTCCCCCGCCCCGGCCCTGCTCCCACGGTGGAGTCTACCTCTTCCCGAATCTGAGCGACTTTATCTGCAAAAAACTTTGCAAAATCATTGCAGGAGATCATGTGGCCCGTACTGGACCCCGATGGAGCAGGTGGTTCCGCTAGATTGCGAACCACCTGAAAGAGTCTCCTGTTGCTGTTTTCCGCAGATGCAATAGAGGCAGCGAAGAAAGTCTTCTTCACCGTCGCTACCGCCACTTGGTAGGCTCGACATTGAGCTCTAACGCGTGTCCGGTCAGCTTCAGAATGAGTTATCCGCCACCGGAACTCTAGCTGTCTCAGCGATTGTTTCATTGCCCTCAGATCCGTGGAGAACCATGGGGCTGTCCGGGCTCCATGCAGTCAATAGCCCTGGTTAACTCCACATTCCAGCGGGCCGCTCGGGAATCGGCTGAAATGCCATCAACATGGGATAAAGCATCCCCTACCACTCTCTGGAAACCATTTGGATCCATTAGGTGGCGGGGGTGGACCATCCGAATCGGTCCCACCTCCCTGCAGAGGGGAAGGGTCGCGGAGAAGTCCAGTTGCACCAGGTAGTGATCTGACCATGGCACTTCTTTAGTTTCGCTTTTGCTTAGTGTCAGATCACCAACCTCCATAGAGGTGAACACCAGGTCCAAGGCATGTCCGCGGCTATGAGTTGGGCCAGACTTATTCAGGGACAGCCCCATGGAGGCCATGCTTTCCACAAAGTCCTGAGCGGCCCCTTGTAAGGCTGTGTCGGCATGGATGTTAAAATCCCCTAGGACAACCAAACTAGGTGTCTCCAGGAGAACATCCGCCACAACCTGAAGCAGCTCAGACAGGGAATCCTTGGTGCAGCGGAGAGGTCGGTACACCAAAAGGAATCCTGTACTGTCCCTATTGCCCAACTCAGAGAACATGCACTCAGAGAACTGGGTCTTCCCAATAGGATGCCTGGTATAAACTAATGACTTCCTAAAAATCACTGCAAACCCCCCCTCCCCGCCCACAAAGCCTGGGTTGCTGTGCGTAAGAGAAACCTGGTGGGCAAGCAGCAGCAAGAACAGGCCCATCTGCTTCATCCAACCAAGTCTCTGTTACACATGCCAGGTCAAGTCCTCCATCCACGATCGTCATGGATAGCAGTGGTCTTAGGGATCATTGACCTGGCATTGCACAGCAACACCTTCAGGTTGTGTGGGTATCCCTTGCTGATTCAAGTATCCATCCGGTCAGGACCAGACCCGGAGGCAGGGATAGTCCTCAGACAACGACTAAACCTGCCTCCTCGGTAATGACATTGTCTGGTCTTAGCGTAACTCCTCCTCCTACCCATGATCACTGAGATCGGTTGTCCCAGTGCATCCCCCCTATGGAATCTGCCCCAGCCATTTTGTTGGCTGGGACCCACTCCCAGGCAGCCCTGACCCCTCCCCTTAAAATCAAATTAAAACCAATACAGAAAACAAACAAAACAATAAAAATAAAAAAACAAAACCAATGAAAGTTACAAACACATCAAAATTACAAGCAGAGCAGCAGCGGCACTGTTTCAGGCCTCCTAGGAGCCTTAAAAGCTGTGGTGGAGTGTGGGGCCCACCCCAGCCCAAGGTGGAAAGTGGGCTTCACGGAGAGCAGTCCTCCCAAACACTCCCTGGCAGAGCAGCAGCAGCGATCCATGACGTATCCCACCCCTCCTCCCCCCACCACCAGCTTTTCCCTGTGATTCCCCCCACCCTGTCCCGACCCATGACGTATCATGTCCCCTCTTCCCCCCACCCCCTTGGCTCATCCCTGTGACTGGTCCCACCGTGTCCTGACCAATCCCACCCCCTCCTCCCCCCAACCCCCACCCAGGCGAGTCAGTACCGCCATTCGGCCTAGTCTGTCAAGTCTTCAGCCTAGTATGTAAACGGGAGCCAAGGTGCTGTTGAGTGGGAAGGTTTTATAGGTGCAGTACCAGTGTATCTGCCACTAGAGGGCGCTGGTTTGCAACCTTGTTCTTTTCCCAGCATGCACTTTTGGCTGAGTGGTGCATTCTGGACATAGCTGCTAAGTCTCCCGTTTTCCCTGGGAAATCCCCGTTTTTAAAGCCATTTTTCGCTGTCACCCCAAATGGCGAAATATCCCGTAATTCCCCCAAATTTCTTCCAGTGCCGCTCTGCCCATGTCTGGGCACCGGGAATCGGGCAGTGCCGGCACCGGAAGTCGCTTCTACGCATGTCTGGACATGCGTAGAAGCGACCTCCAGTACCAGCGCGGCTGATCCCGTAGTTTTCTAACCGGGACTTGGCCGCTATGGTTCTGGAACAGGGTTTTTTTTGGGGGGGGGGGTTGACCTGGCGGAGGTGTGGCATCTGTCTTTGAAAACCTTATAAGAGCCTTCGGACATTCACTTTGGACATAGTGTTCAAATTTGAATGCAAGCTGTGAAGCGGTTTTGGAGAAAAGTGGATAGTAACCCACATGCCCAGTTTACATTTATATATATATAGATGGAAAAGACCCTGATGTTGGGAAAGATTGAGGGCACTAGGAGAAGGGGAAGACAGAGGACGAGATGGTTGGACAGTGTTCTCGAAGCTACCAACATGAGTTTGACCAAACTGCGGGAGGCAGTGCAAGACAGGAGTGCCTGGCGTGCTATGGTCCATGGGGTCACGAAGAGTCAGACACGACTAAACGACTAAGCAACAACATATATAGATGAGTCTTCAATATAGAGAAAGAGAATTTAGAAATGAGAACTTAGAAATGAGAACTTAGAAAGAGAAATGGTCAAAGGCCTGGAAACGATGCCTTATGAGGAACGGCTTAGGGAGCTGGGTATGTTTAGCCTGGAGAAGAGAAGGTTAAGGGGTGATATGATAGCCATGTTCAAATATATAAAAGGATGTCATATAGAGGAGGGAGAAAGGTTGTTTTCTGCTGCTTCAGAGAAGCAGACACGGAGCAATGGATTCAAACTACAAGAAAGAAGATTCCACCTAAACATTAGAAAGAACTTCCTGACAGTAAGAGCTATTCGGCAGTGGAATTTGCTACCAAGGAGTGTGGTGGAGTCTCCTTCTTTGGAGGTCTTTAAGCAGAGGCTTGACAGGCATATGTCAAGAATGCTTTGATGGTGTTTCCTGCTCGGCAGGGGGTTGGACTGGATGTCCCTTGTGGTCTCTTCCAACTCTACGATTCTACGATTCTAAGAAAATGGTGGCTGCTGGATCAGGCTGGATCTGGTATAACAACCTGTTCTCTACGTGGCCAACCAAATGCCCCACAAGCACCCTCTGTGTGCAACAGCCTGGGCTGCAAATTAACATGGTTTGATTTTAAGACACTTGTAGTAAGTAGGTAAGTCCACATGAGGGCAGTAGGAGGCATCTCTGCCGAAGCTCCTGGGGAGCTTCTTATTGATACAGTAACTAAAAAAGAAGAAGGGGGTGATTTTTTTTAAGGGAACAATTAAAAGGGGCAGCTTTAATTCTGCTGTGAGGCCCCCGGGGCTTGGGTGTTCGGTCCCTAAGTCTAAAAGAGAGGGTGTTTTTCTATGTCCATCTTTTCCCATCTCTGCAGAATGTGAATAGGACAACAAGGTTTTAGAAAACTCTGGATGAAAGTGTCAAGATCAAAGGGGCTCCTCCAGACTTTGCTCTCTGCTGCCCTCCTGTGCCCTTTCCTAAGAATGCACCCGGTTCCTCAATAGAGTTGGTTCCAAAACGTGGCTTCCAGCTCAGCACTGCTGTTAACAAATACGACTTCGTACCGGTATTAGCAAATATGAGGTCTTTTCCAAGTGTATCCATGTAAAATCATCATCGTCCCTGGGATTACAGTGGGCAATAAATTGAGATAATAACAGTAATAATAATAACAACAGTGTGATTTTGTGATTTTGTAAAACTTAAGTTTAACATGAGGTTTTATTAAATGTATTTGTTTTGAGACTGCAGGTTTTATTTCTATTTTGATCAGTTTGACGTCAACTTGTTTTAACAGTTTTTTTTAGTTTTTTTATAAATAATTTTTATTGATTTTATATATATAACGACATCTCACACCTCTACACAAACATAAACAACGAACATTAAAAAAGAATAGAAATAAAGAAAATACAAAAATAGAAATAACAATACAATAAAACAACAATAAAGTGAAATTAAGGTAAAGGTAAAGGGACCCCTGATCATTAGGTCCAGTCGTGACCGACTCTGGGGTTGCGCGCTCATCTCGCATTACTGGCCGAGGGAGCCGGCGTATAGCTTCCAGGTCATGTGGCCAGCATGACAAAGCCATTTCTGGCAAACCAGAGCAGCACATGGAAACGCCGTTTACCTTCCCGCTGTAGCGGTTCCTATTTATCTACTTGCATTTTGACATGCTTTCGAACTGCTAGGTTGGCAGGAGCTGGGACCAAGCAACGGGAGCTCACCCCATCACAGGGATTCGAACCGCCGACCTTCTGATCAGCAAGCCCTAGGCTCAGTGGTTTAACCACAGCGCCACCTGGGTCCCTAAAGTAAAATTAAACACGTGCTAAACCTGACCAAGCTCTGTCCCAATCAGCGGAAACGTTTCTCTGCTGCCTCCTTGTGGCTTTTCCAAGAAAGGGCGGGATTTGTCCATATAGCATCTTGAAGACTTGGTTGTTGTTGCATTTGCCCACATATACTATGGCAATACGCGGCGCTACTGCCAACAGTAAACATGACCGCACCTCCTCTCACATCGCCCATAACCAACATGGCCAAGCTTGCGCTTTTTCTATATTGCCCGGAACCAACATGGCCGCATCAGCCACACCACCTCGCTCCCACTGCTAAACTGAAGAACAGCATCACTCTTTTTAAACATGGCCACAGCCCACATTGCTCTGTTGTTGTTTTTAGTTGTTTAGTCGTGTCCGACTCTTCGTGACCCCATGGACCATAGCACGCCAGGCACTCCTGTCTTGCACTGCCTCCCGCAGTTTGGTCAAACTCATGTTGGTAGCTTCGAGAAAACTGTCCAACCATCTCGGGCCTATAAGCCTGGCCCGCCGCCCGCCTGCCTACCCGCCCTCGCTCGCTCGCTCGCTCCTCCTGCCTAGCCACCCACCGGCCTCCTTCTTCGCAAGCGGTACCTGCTGCTCAGGCGGGTGTCGCCGCCTCCGCCTCCGCGCCGCTCGGCCTCCCGTCAGAAAGGCGACATCTCTCTCCCTCTGTCGCACCCGCTGCAGCGGTTGGGGAAGGCCGGTGAACGTGCGCACCTCCTCGGGCGGGCTCTCTGCGCTGGGCCTGCTCAGTCGCTGGTCGCCGCGCGCGCTCTCGCTCGGTCTCTGTTTGCGCAGCAGCAGCAGCCTCTCCGCCGTCGTCCTCTTCCTCCCCCCCACCCGCAATCACTCACCGGCCGGCTGGAAGCGAGCGGGGGGGGGGTGGGTGGGTGGGAGGAGGGAGGGGGAAGGCTGACCTCTCGCGAGAACAAATCACAGCCGTCGTGGGAATTTTCAAATTCTTGAGTTCTTGCTGTTGTTTCTTTTAAATTACGGCACGCACAGACCCCAGGCGGGCAGACGATAAGGGCGATTTGCATTGTCCTTTCCAGCGGGTCAGCGACGTGACAATGCAAATCGCCCTTCTCGTCGTGGCACACCAGCCAGTGTCTCGCGGCACAGTAGTGTGCCGCGGAACACCGGTTGAGAAACGCTGGTCTGAACAATTGATGTATTTAATAAACATTTGCCGTATGATATTAGGGAGGGTATTCAAACAGGCCAGAGCTGCCTTGGCAGATATTTGTGAAAGATGTGAAAATGGCATGGATTATGTGACGCTATATTGATGGAGGGGTTTTGTGCAGCCCCTTCTTCTTTCCTCCTTTTTAGCTCATTTCATATGTTTGTATTCCTTCTATGAAGCGCAAGACACGCTTGTCTTTTATTTGTTTCATAAAACCTATACAACCGCTCGATTGTAAAAAGAAAACCTCAAAGCAGTTTACAAATGCACAACTGTGCTATAAAACATACAAAAGTTAAAATGCTGGGGGGAGAAATTAAAATGGCTTCAACCTCGTAAGCACCTGGGTAGATTTATCTATATTATGTATATTAGTTACATCTGCTGTCCATCAAAATATGATTCACCCTTTCTGCCCTATTGTGTTTTATTGCTTTCTAAACTATGTCTAGAATTAATAGATTATTAATATATGTGTATGTGTGTAGATAGAAAAAGAAGCAGTTATAAAATTATATAAATATACATATTATATGCGCACAGTGGCAACTTGCTTCTAAAATGTTCCCCAGTTTATTCTCAACAACCCTGTGAAGTAGGTTAGAATGAGAGACTGTTAGAATGAGAGACTGTTAGAATGAGAGAAAGTTGCTCCACCCAACCCAAAATAATTTTTACACGTCAAACTATGAATACACCCTGATCCCTAAAACTTGCACAAGCGAGAAAATGGTTTTACAACTGGATTTTGATTCCCTGTCAATTTAAAGTGGTTTCCGCTCCCCCTCCGAACCAGAATCAGACGGCCGTGATAAGAGATCTGAGGAATTTGTTCCACACACATTTCCTATATATCACAGAAGTAGTCATCTTCCTAGCAGGTGCCATTGTCAGGATGCTGATTCTCAGAACTTGCCTTCCAGATCCACAGAACGTCCGTCCCGTTCACGTGGCTCAGAGTTAAATCTCCTTTTGCCCCTCACCCGCGTCCTCAAAACGGCTGCCATGTTCTCCTGCTGAGACCGATAAACAGGTGTCAGAGCACGGCAGCTGCTGCTGCTGCTGGCACACAGGTAAGAGCAGCATGGTTGTGAAATTTGGAAGGTGACGGTGGAGGGTTGCAAATGAAGGTAGCGAAGAGAACCTAGCAGTTGGGGGCTGAGAGCATTCGCATTAGTCAATGCTAACTTACTTTCCTGCCTCTTCCTTCTTCAGGTTCTTCAGCCTGTATCCTCCCCGCCACTAGAGGGTGCGCTCTCTGCAGGGGACCTTGCCCAGGCTGTCCAAGAGCAGAGTTTTGCAGAGCTGGGCCTGGGGTCCCACACTCCGGTGGGTCTGATCCAGAACTTTTTGGAGTCCCTCCATGTGGATATAGGGCTGCCATGGTGGGGAGCCATCGTGACAGGTGAAGGGGCCTGCTGTATTTGGGAAGCAGGTGGAGATTTAGATATACCTTTGGGCTGGCAGAGAGCATCATCAGAGTGGGCACTTTGGCCCCGTGGCTTGGGGGACACTGCTGCCAGCAGGGGCCAGAGCTTGGAAACAGAGTGCTTAGCACTTGGCGGGTTACATGCTCTTGCCAAAAATTGTGCACAGCTCGCAGAGAGACAAGGCGATACACACACACACACACACACCCGAAACACAAACTTTGTACCTTAAGCTCAGTTCCCTAGAGCATCTCTTGTTAAACGACAAGCTAACTGGTGCCGATGAGAGAGAAGCCTCTCTGCCGAAGATTCTGGGGAGCTGCTGCCAGCCAGAGCAGGCAGTATTGGGCTGGATAGACAAGTAGCGTGATGCAGTGCTAAGGCAGCTCTGGAGCACAGCAGGAAACGTACCTGCCCTGCTCCACATTTTCCCTCGTTCTTTGGCTTGACTGGAATGTGTCCTCTAGCTCGCTTGGAGAGGTGTGATGTAGAAAACCTCTGGGTTTAATAAGACAGGCTAGGAACCAAAATTTGTGGCCCCCTAATGATCACCACTACTGCCTTCTGGGTAAATGATGCCTTCAGCCTCTGCAGGAGAAGTTCACCCACCTACCCCTTTTGCACAAGCCTCCCAACAGAAGTTCTGGGTAAGGTAGCGATTTCTGGAATTGCATTGTGGGTAACATCGCGGCCATTGCACTTGGGAGTAACGGGTATCCTCCTCTCTCCCATGCCAAACTCCTCAGGGACGCTTGTGGCCCGTTGCTTGGTTTTCCCGCTCATCGTGAAGGGCCAGCGGGAGGCAGTGAAGCTCAACAACCACATGCCGCAGATTTCAGAGCTGACCGCCCGCATGAACGAGGCCAAGAACTCGGGGAACAAATTTGAGTGTGAGTTGGCCGGTGTATGGGGCAAAGGGCTCTGGGGGGAAAGGGCACAGCTGGGGTTGCAAGCAAACCACATTGGAAAGGGACCACGTTGAATGAATCGGGGAGGGGGTGCTTGGGTTGCTAGGATGAGACAAGGCTGGGGAGGCAGACAGTGGAGCTCTCAAGGAATAGGGTTGCCCCACATGATGTCACCTGTCGGGACCTGATCTATAGGGGAGGGCAAGGGGCTTGTAGAAGGAGATTGTGGGTGATAATCTACTTTGCCTTCCCCGCAAATCATTCCGCTTTTCTCCCGCAGTTGCCAAAGCTTATACAGACCTGAACCTCTACCAGAAAACCCACGATGTCAACCCGCTACGAGGGTTTCTCGTGCCCTTGGTCCAAGTGAGTCTCTGCCCCACTGCTAGGCTGGCTTGTTTTTGTTCTGTTTTTATGAATTTACATCCTGCCCTTTGTCTGTAGACTTCACAGCAATGAATGCAAGCTTACCAGATATGAAAGTCAGTTGAAAGAAGCTTCCCACCCCAAATTTCACGTCTGTGTTGTTCGTTTATTTATCGCTCGCTGTACTGTATTTATTTGCCGCTTTTTACACTGGGGTGCCCTGAAGTGATTTGTGCGACACAAATAGAAATTACCGGGGACGGGCGGACCATGAAAGCATTAATAAATATAAATATTTGAATTGTGTGTGTGGTATTTAAATATTACTCCCAGTTCTGCCTCCTCCCCTTCTCGCACTCATCCTCTATCCCTTCCTCTCTCTCTCTCTCAGGCACCCATTTTCATCTCGTTCTTCATTGCCCTGCGCAAAATGGCGGAGCTCCCTGTGCCCAGCCTTCAAACTGGGGGTCTGTGGTGGTTCTCGGATCTCACGGCTGCCGATCCCTACTATGTCTTGCCCCTGACGGTGACTGTCACCATGTGGGCCATCTTGGAGGTGAGTCTTTGGGTCCCTCCAGGGGTCCTTCTTATACTGCATCCATGGATACAATGGATTTTGACTGGGGAGGTGGAGCCAACTGCCTGCCCACGTGTGACGTCACATCGATGTCAAATTTGGCTCATGTGGCCAATCCGGTTAAGAATCTGGCCTATGTAGCCGATAAGGTTCTCCACCGCTGGTGTAGGGGAAATACGTTAGGGGGATCCTTATTCTCCCTCTCCATAACGCTTGAATTCATGGCTGAACGTTTGAACTTACAATTCTGGAAGCCTTCATAAGAGAGCTGCTCCAGAGGAAAAACTGGGAGGGGAGAGAGACTTTCTGTTCCTCATCAGGCAATGGCTTTTCCACCTGCTTTGCCACTCCCAGCCTTTCCCAGACTATGACTGTGAGAACAGCAGCAGCAGCTGGGAAGAGAGGAAGGAGTTCAGGGATATTTTTTATTTTAAAAAATAGCTTTAAAAGTTGTGCTTCTTTGTTTCTCAATCGGATCCTTTTGCATGCTTTTGTATGTTTTGGGGCATTTTATGAGTTGTGATTTGCTGTTATTTTTATTGATTACAGATTGGTAATCCTTCATTGTGGTTGAACTGTTTAATTATTATTTGCTGGTGTTTAATTTTGCTGTTTAGTATTAGATTCTGATGGGATTGTTGAATGTTGCTTTGTTTGATATAAGTGGTTGATTTTAAAGTTACTGTGAGTTTTATATTGGATCAGGTTGTTACTGTTTGATGTTTTATTATGTTTTAATGTCTTGGAAGCCGCCCACAGTGGCTTGGGCAAGCCAGCCAGATGGGTGGGGTATAAATGAAATATTATTATTATTTATTTGTTTGTTTATTGACAGGCAAAGGAAAGTGGTTTTTTTCGACACAGTGCATAGTTAGGCATTGGATTCTGCAAGAGGCAATGATGGGGGGATTAAGAGAGGTTTGTGGAGAACAAACCTCTCTGTGGGTACTAACCCCTATGCTGTGGGGGCAGAAGGTGTGGGGAAGGCAACTGAATTAGTGGACCGATGAAGAAATTTGAGGTGTCTGCGTATCACAGAACAAATAGGAAATAAAGAGACCAGAGGCCTCATGGGCTCTGAAACAGAGCTTAGACAGGACCAGATGTGTGAATTGGTTTGGTGCCCCTAATATTATGGGTCTGTATTAGACAGGGGTAGACCCAAAGGAGATCATAAGGAACGTTCGGAATTTGCTTTATCCCAAAATAAAGTGGGGGGGGGGTTTGGGGCCTAGATAATAAGGCTGCAGTGAACCTCCTAAAGCCAGTTGTTGGAGGGATGGGGTGCACTGCCAAGGGCGAGAGAGGCTGTGGCTACCTCTGGATCCTGTCCATCACTAGAAATTCCCCCCACAATTTCAGAATTCCTCCTTGGCAGAAAACCTCATGTAGGAAAGGACAATGCAGTGAAAAATGGGGGAAATGGCAGGAGGCTTAACAGTGTCCACCTTCTCTGCAGCTAGGAGCAGAATCCGGAGTGGCGAACCCGAACCTCCACATTATGAAAACAATTTTCCGGGTGATGCCACTTGCTATCCTGCCTCTCACAATCTCCTTCCCGACGGTGAGACGCTGCCGCAGACAGATTGCAATTGCTTTTATGTATTCCCTATGAAACATCTCGTGGCCAGTTCTGACTTGCCCTGCGCAAACCCATGTTCCTTCGTCTCAGCCTTGGCCCCCCCGTTCGGTTCAGAAACCTGCAATTTAGCCTGCACAGTCCAAGAGAAACAAAAAGAGTGTAAATAAAGCTTCAGCTGGATCTGTTCCTCTGCGGCCGGTGCAGGGGGTACTGTGCCCTCCAGATGTTGCCGAACTACAACTCCCATCATTCTTTGCCATTGGCTATGCTTGCTTGGGCAGATGGGAGCTGTGGGCAAGTACAAAGGGGACTTTCCTGAACTTTCATCACACGGGGGGGGGGGAACGCCTTTTCCTGTGGGGCTGCTGTTCCCACTTCCTCCCCGCTGACCCTCAATTCTCCAGCACCTCTCATGCCACGGGGCAGCTATCCTGTTGCAACAGGGTGGGCCACGTTCTATACGAACTTCCCCACGTGCAATGAATGAAGGGGGTCTTTGAGTCTCTCTCTTTCCCTCCCTGCAGGTCATTTTCACCTACTGGCTGACATCCAACCTCTTCTCGCTGGTGCAAGTGGCCTTTCTGCGGTTGCCTGCAGTTCGCACCCGACTTGGCATCCCCGACCGGGTGCAGCACGACCCCAGCGTCCTGCCTGCTCAGGGAGGCTTCATAAAGAGCTTCAAGAAAGGTGATTAAGGCAGCATGTTGTCTGAGATGCAGGAAGGATAGTGGTGTTTTTTAAAATGCACATTTTTACAATGTCCTACAGTTATTAGGTTTGGGGAGGAAGGAGCAGATTATATCAATATGACTGTGCTGGGAAAGTTAAACTTTTCAGAGGAAAATGTTTTTTTGAACTACATACGGAGTTTGATAACTGGGAAACATAAATGGTCGTTGCCCGTAGTAGGTTAAAAATAAACATATTTGTACAGTGGTACCTCGACATATGAATGCTTCGACTTACGAAGGTTTCGACTTACGAAGCCGACAACCCCAGAAGTCTTTTCGCCGCGCTGCTTCCACGCGCGCGTTCTGTGCCTGCGCAGAAGCGCAAAATCACGCATGCGCAGAACAGGCGCTTCGACATCTGAAAACCTCGACTTACAAAGAGCGCCGCGGAACGGATCGTCTTCGTAAGCCGAGGTACCACTCTATTGGGATGGTAATAATAAGTAGATAAATAGGTACCGCTCCGGCGGGAAGGTAAATGGCGTTTCCATGTGCTGCTTTGGTTTCGCCAAAGGCAGCTTAGTCATGCTGGCCACATGACCCGGAAAAACTGACTGCGGAAGCAGACAAACGCCTGCTCCCTCGGCCTTTAAAGCGAGATGAGCACCGCAACCCCAGAGTCGTTCATTACTAGACTTAATTGTCAGGGGTCCTTTTACCTTTACCTTTAATACCCATATAGTCATACCTTGCTTTTTGAACAGCTTAGTTCTCAAACATTTTGGCTCCCAAACACCGCAAATCCAGAAGTGACTGTTTTGGCTTGCAAATTGTTTTTGGAAGCCGAACATCCAACTTCAGCTTCCTGCAGCCAATCAGAAGCCGCGCTTTGGTTTCTGAACGTTTTGGAAGTTGAGCGGACTTCCGGAACGGATTCCATTCGACTTCCAAGGTACTAGATAATATACTAGATAAGTATATGCAGAGCTGTAATTGTTAGCTCTTATAATGATATAGTATACCTTTTCCCCCACTTTTTATTTTTACTTAAAAACAGACAACAAAAAAGAAAGCTGACTTGGGAGGAGGAGGGTGGCCAAAGGTGGCTGTGGCGCAAGGGAGGTTATAAGGGCTTCTCAAAGGTCTCCAGCTCCTAGGGGGTTAACTTACTTGCGTCTCCACCCCCTTCCAGGCTGGAAAAATGCACAGGTGGCTCAGCAGATGGAAGAGAGGGAGCAGCGCATCAAAAACCACCTGAATTTGGCAGCTAAGGGTAAGTTCCCTGCACCCCCTCGCCCTCTCCTGCCGCCATCCACGACCACCAGGCATGTGTGTGATCCTTTTCCTGCAGGGAGGAGGGGATCCTGGGATGGGTTTTTCCCTCCACTTGCTCTGCCCGGTAAGTCAATGTGCAAATATAATAATAATAATATACTCAGCCACTCTGGGCGGCTTCCAACCGAATATTAAAAACAGTACAGCATCAAACATTAAAAACTTCCCTAAACAGGGCTGCCTTCAGTTGTCTTCTAAAAGTAAAATAGTTGCTTATTGCCTTGACATCTGCTGGGAGGGCGTTCCACAGGGCGGGTGCCACTACCGAGAAGGCCCTCTGCCTGGTTCCCTGTAACCTCACTTCTCGCAATGAGGGAACCGCCAGAAGGCCCTCGGTGCTGGATCTCAGTGTCCGGGAGTGCTGCTATCACTGATGCACCTGTGACTAAGCCCCAAAGCGCAGATATCTCGTGTGGGACCCTCCCCCGGAAGACACAATATGAAATATTGGCCGGGGGGATGAGGGAAAGAGGGGGGCCAGCTGCATCCCCCTTCTTGACGGGGCAGCGTCGCTCTCTGCGATCGCGTGAAAGGCTGTGTTACAGGGAGGAAACAACACCCTTTCATCCTCCCCACCCACCCTGTGAAAGCCAAGAACTGCGCTCTCTCTCTCTCTCTCACACACACACGTGCGCACACGCAAATATATCTGGATACACACAGGGTGTGAGGCACACGTGTCGTGCTCCCTGTCGGGCGAGCGCTGCTGCCTGTCCCCACTCACTCTCGCCCACTACCGTGTTTCTCCTATTTTAAGATACCGTCTCATATTTATTTTACTCAAGAAAATAAGCATATGGCTTGTTTTCAAGGGGTGTCTTATTATTTTTTATGGTGCTGGAGGAGACTCTTGAGAGTCCCATGGACTGCAAGAAGATCAAACCTATCCATTCTTAAGGAATTAGCCCTGAGTGCTCCCTGGAAGGACAGATCGTGAAGCTGAGGCTCCAATACTTTGGCCACCTCATGAGAAGAGAAGAATCCTTGGAAAAGACCCTGATGTTGGGAAAGATTGAGGGCACTAGGAAAAGGGGACGACAGAGGACAAGATGGTTGGACAGTGTTCTCGAAGCTACGAACATGAGTTTGACCAAACTGCGGGAGGCAGTGCAAGACAGGAGTGCCTGGCGTGCTATGGTCCATGGGGTCATGAAGAGTCGGACACGACTAAACGACTAAACAACAACAACAACACCTTAAGTACCACATGGTTCCGGGCGCCTGCCTCCTCCTGCTGTACAGACGGCAGCAGAAGAAAGAAAGAAAAAGTTTCAGGAAGATCCTGTCCCTATAAAGTTATCTCATCATCTGCCCAGTAAAAGACCTAAGTGCCATAACAGGATCAGGGGCCAACCTGGCAGGACACTGGGGGAAGAAGGCCAAAGGCTGTAGCAAGTAAACAGGGCTGGTGAAGAAATCTCAGCCTTTTACCAGGGGACGCTGTGGCTTTAAACCACTCCAAGAAGTGATCGGGTGGGTTTCCTCAAACGCCCCCTCCCTGCTCCATTGCCTCGCTCACCCGTGCTCTGATTAAATGAGAAGGAAGTGTGGGAGTGAAGCTCTCCCTTTAAGAGGCAGCCTGCAATGGCAATTTCAACAATTCGTGGTTGCAGGCTGCCTCTTAAAGCCTCCACTCCCAAACTTCCTTCTCGTTTAATCAGACACCGGAGTGCAGGTGGGGGGGGGGCAGAGAGGAAAAGAGGATCGCTGAAAAGGGGAGGGGGAGGAAGAAAGAAGGACGGGGCGGGGGAGGTTCACGGAGGTGAGAAAGCGAGCAAGGCAATGGGGGAGTGGAAATTACAATGGCAATTTCAACATTGCAGGATGGCATTCCACAGCTCTCACTCTTCCCCTCTTGTTCACATCGGCAGACTGGGGATGCCGCCGCTGCCAAACACCCATTAAACTCGGAGAGGGAGGAGGGGGAACCTTGAGAATCTGGGACCTTTCTCCCACCCCCTGACCAGCAAGGGAGGGCTTGTTTTCTCCTCTCTCTGTGTCTCTGTCTCTCTCTCTCTCTCTCACACACACTCACTCACTCACTCACTCTGCCGTCCGCCTCTCCAAACCAACTCATCAATGCAGAAATCAAGGGGACGGAGGAAGCCAGCGAGATCCTCGGCCTCATTGCTGCTGCTGGCTCCCGGAGGCAGCCTGCCGGATCGGCACCCAGCAGTGCCACGCAGAGCTCCCCAAGCCTCCGGGAGCCAGCAGCAGCAACAGGGCAGGAGGCTTGGGACACTCTGTGCGGCACTGTTGGGCACCGACTCGGCAGGCCACCGCCTCCTGCCGCGGCCATCGTGCTTGGTCCCGCTGGCTGGCTGGGGCGCTTGGCGGTCTCCTTCTGCATGGGTATGCGATGGGGTGGGGGTGGGGAACGGCGACAGGGACGCAAACAGACACGCTCCATTGCGCGCTCGCGTCACAATCCCTCGCAGTCCCTTTCCCTCTTCCCCTCGCGCCGTTAGTTGGAAGGCGAGGCGCGGAACGGCGGTTTGGAGTGGAAGCTGTTGAGAGAGAGAGAAGCGGGGGGGGGGGGAGTGCGTGCAGTCTCTGCGTCCAATCCCTGTGTCCCCGGGGCACATGCGCATTAGCGCGGAAAATGGGACACACGGAATCTGGACGCAGAGACACTTGCACTTTATTATATAGGATGTATGTGTGTAGATAGAAAAAGAAGCAGTTATAAAATTATAAACCAGAAACCCTCCAAACCAGAATCAGACGGCAGTGATAAGAGATCAGTTAAATACCTTTTACTCCTTAAGGTTGTCCTGGAGAATTTACCCCCCCCTCTTTTTTTAAAAAAAATAATTTTTATTAGTTTTATATAATAACACAAAAAGGCAAAACATAAAAGAACATTTCCATCCACCTTCCCTCCCTCCCCCCACAAGTCCCCTTCTGCCACAAGTGGATCCTGCAGGTGTTGAGAGTCGAAGGTAGTCCATTTTGAAGCTGGGTTTGTCCTCACCCCCCTCTCCTTAGCTCCTGGACCCCCCCCCTGCCACCAGGAGGCCCCGAGACAAAAGGAGAGATTGGGATAAGGAACCCCCCAACTATTTATATATAATCCTCCAGCATAATAGACAGACAAACAATTAAGAATATCAGTTTCTTACTTTGTTAAACATTGTATTTGTGACTTCCACAGATCCCTTCTTCCTGATTTTCATAGCTCCTTAATATAATTATGGCGGGTTTCTTTTCTTAATTCTAATTCTTATTCTTAAAGATCAACATTATTTCCCTCCTTCTTCGTGCCGCCTCCCCACAAGCCCCCTCCTGCCACAAGAGGACCTATGAGGTGCGACCATCCAAGGGAGGTCTATTTTGTAATTGGGTTTCCTTCCACCCTTCCCTCCCCCCCAGAGCCCCCCCTGCCACCAGAGGCTTCAGGTCGATAGGGAGGAAGATAGGTGGCTATCCACCCAACTACCTAGCTAAACATAGCATTCTACTCAACAAGTCTAAAGTTTCTTTCCCCAGCCCTTCCTCCACCCCCCACAAGAAATGTCAATTATTACATATTATTAATATCTCTAACCAAACATCTTAACATTATTCTCTTAAACGCCCTCTCCTCCCCCCCGGAGTCTTTCCCCCATTTGGTCCAGCATTTCCTTCATCAAGCCAAGATTTCAGAACCGTTTTTCAGCCAGCCTATATACCAGTTTACCAATTTTTCATCCCACACCAAATCTACTGCAGTTCAAAATTCCGGTCTCTGTCCTCCCCTCCCTCTGCTTTTCCTACCCCTCGGTCTCACTTCTCCCTTTTCTATTTTCCTCAGTCTCCCGATTTTCAAAAATCATTTTCCATTGGAGGTGATGCTTCTCCACGAAGATTGCTTTCTCAATTGAATTCCAAGAGCTAATGCTGATTGTAGTCTTCTCTTCATCTTCTTCTTTTTCCACCTTTTGTTGAGCATCATCCTCTTCTTGATTTTAGAGATCCCTTTCATTTTCAGAAGTAGCATCGTGGTCCTATCCATAGTCCACTGTACTCACCAGCGGTGAACTAAATTGTTCCTGTACCTTTAAGAGATCTCTCAGAGTTTCCAGAATTTCCAAATAGTCTAGCACAGTCTGCCGGAAGGCTGCTGAATAGGATGTTAACATTCTTTCTTAACCACAGACAGAGTGAAGATTAGAAGACAGTAGACACTGGAAATTTCCTTCCTCAGAGACGGTGACCTCCATCTTGGCTAACCAGTTTCAAAGTCTTTAACATCTTCTAATCTTAAATAACGTCCTTAACGAAATGTTCTCCTTCTTTCCCTTTTTGACAGCTGTCAAATTTATTTCTTGATAACCTTGCTGAGCCTCGTGGGGTGCCAGCTCCAGGGTCAAGAAGGGGTTAGAAAAAGCTTTCTTTCTTTTGAGTTTTAAGGCAATCAATTTCCCTTTCGGCTTTGGGATATTTTCGCGCCTCTAAAGTCCACAGTAGGAAGAGATCGACTTCCGTTTTTTTGGAATCTCTTCCTATAATTCCAATTGACTTTCCAAAGTTCCAAATAGAGATTTCACTTACTTTATCGAAATCTTGGGAAGAACCTGCCGCTTGCTGGTAGAAGACTCGGGGCTTCGCTTCTTGGAGGTGACGGTGGTGCCCAAAATGGCTCCGGCGACTCCACTCTGCTGGCTCTTGGCTGACTCTACTGAGTCTCCTGGGCAGCGGAGGAATCGCGAATTGGAGCTCCGCTGGGCAGCTAAGCCCCCGGGACGCTCTTCCCGGGGTTTTTATGGGGAATCCGTGCGCCCTGCGGATCCCCCCCCTCCGCGATGCCAGAGACCTCGGAGCTTGAGGTCTATGCGTCCTCTTGCCAGCGCAGCAGACCGGAAGACGAATTTACCCCCCTGTCTTGACTGTGTGGATTGAAAATATTTGTCAGAGAATACAGCAGAATATGTTGTTGTTTAGTCGTTTAGTCGTGTCCGACTCTTCGTGACCCCATGGACCATAGCACGCCAGGCACTCCTGTCTTGCACTGCCTCCCGCAGTTTGGTCAAACTCATGTTCGTAGCTTCGAGAACACTGTCCAACAGCAGAATATAATCAGCACTAAATGGTTTCCTAAATGGTGTCCTTCAATTATGTCTAAACATAATAAATGTTGCCTCTCCTTTTTTCTCAACCTCTCCCAAATGGGAACCTCTATTGCACCAACCATAAAGAAACTAGACTTCAGCAAGAAGAGATAATCCTCACCGGCATGGTCATAGGGGTCAGTACAAGTGAAGTTTCTATCCAGTGGATGAAGAATGCTCTCATTGAAGGTCACCATGTGAAAACCCCAGTCTTGAAGGGCAGCAGCAAAGATTTGTCCTTCAGCCAGCTGCTAGTCCCCTCCTCTGACCATAGCTGCCAAGTTTTCCCTTTTCTCGCGAGGAAGCCTATTCAGCATAATGGAAAATCCCTTAAAAAAAGGGATAACTTGGCAGCTATGCCTCTGACTGGAAGAATGGCACTTCATACTCCTGTACGTTCACCTTTACAGCAGGAACCATGAAGCTCACTCACCCAGAGGCCTGAGGAGAAATCCCAGGGCGACAAAGGATGCAAGCCCCTTCCTCAGCATCGCAACCTCCCCAGCCTACCAGATTAAATCATTTCCATGTATCCATGTTTGGCCTAAGGCTAAATAAAAGTGAGCAAACTCACAGACATCTCATGATGTGATCACTTGGTTGAGGCAGTGGGTGGGTTCTGGAAAGAAGTGGGGAATGGATTGATTTCCTTGCAAAATACAAGGCAAGTACAAAGCATCAACTCACAGCATACATACAGCACAGACTTCCATACTAACCTAGCAGAGTTAGCACGCAGCAAAGGAGGCAGGAAAGGGTTCAGGAGCAATGGAAACACAGGGGCAGGACAATGGGGGAACTGGTGGAAGGGGAGGAGATTCAGAATGAGCAGCTGATGTCTTGAGAGAAGTTGGCTCGATGCCGCTCTCTGTGTGTTATTGTAAATAAATGGAATATAAAGCTATTGGAGGCTCATTAATTTTTTATCAGAAACTCCAGTGCATCCCTGCAGACCTGACAAGAGCCAAACACAAAAAAATTATTGCTGTCTGTACAGTACAGCATCAAATATTAAAAACTTCCCTAAACAGGACCACCTTCAGTTGTCTTCTAAAAGTAAAATAGTTGCTTATTGCCTTGACATCTGCTGGGAGGGCGTTCCACAGGGCGGGTGCCACTACTAAGAAGGCCCTCTGTCTGGTTCCGTGTAACCTCACTTCTCGCAATGAGGGAACCACCAGAAGGCCCTTGGTGCTGGATCTCAGTGTCCGGGCTGAATGATGGGGGTGGAGATGCTCCTTCAGGTCTACAGGACCGAGGCCATTTAGGGCTTTAAAGGTCAGTACTAACACTTTGAATTGTGCTCAGAAACGTACTGGGAGCCAGTGTAGATCTCTCAGGACCGGTGTTATGTGGTCCCGGCGGCCACTCCCAGTCACTAGTCAAGCTGCCGTATTCTGGATTAATTGCAGTTTCCGGGTCACCTTCAAAGGTAGCCCCACGTAGAGCGCATTGCAGTAGTCCAAGTGGGAGATAACCAGAGCATGCACCACTCTGGTGAGACAGTCTGCGGGCAGGTAGGGTCTCAGCCTGCGTACCAGATGGAGCTGGTAGACAGCCGCCTTGGACACAGAATTAACCTGTGCCTCCATGGACAGCTATGAGTCCAAAATGACTCCCAGGCTGTGCTCCTGGTCCTTCAGGGGCACAGTTACCCCATTCAGGACCAGGGAGTCCCCCACACCTGCCAGCCTACTGTCCCCCCAAAACAGTACTTCTGTCTTGTCAGGATTCAACCTCAATCTGTTAGCCGCCATCCACCCTCCAACTGCCTCCAGGCACTCACACAGGACCTTCACTGCCTTCACTGGTTCTGATTTGAAAGAGAGGTAGAGCTGGGTGTCATCTGCATACTGATGAACACCCAGCCCAAACCCCCTGATGATCTCTCCAAGCGGTTTCATATAGATATTAAAAAGCAGGGGAGAGAGAACGGAACCCTGAGGCACCCCACAAGTGAGTGCCCAGGGGTTTGAACACTCATCCCCCAACACCACTTTCTGAACACAGCCCCAGAGAAAGGAGCAGAACCACTGTATGACAGTACAATAAAAGTTGTATTGGAAATACTGGACGTAGATTACTGCAAAGGGAACCTTTTTTGTATACCGTTTAAAGACAATGATTCTGTCAGGTCTAAATTCATATCTTGACCTGAGTTCTTCTACTTAAAGGTTGTTTAATCAGATTAACTCCTTGTATGGGCATTTGCATAGTAACATTTCAGCTAAGCAGTATTTGGCAACATTTTCAGTATGAATGGTAACTGCATACCTTTCAGGTGTGTTTCAGGTATAACCAACAAACTTGGTGTTCTGGCAGAACTAAGATACAATAGAATTTCATATTAAGATCTAGGCACCAGGAAATATTTTTTCAGTGAGGCTCGTTTGATAATAAGATTGGTGAGCAACAATGATTTATCATTTCAAGCGATCTAATTATGACAAATAAAATTTTGAAATCAGCCTTTCCCTGTACATGTTGTCTTTTTGCTTTAGCTTATATAAACACAACATGCTTTTTTGTATTTAATTGCTTTCAAGGCAGCCTCAGAAAATTCAGGACAGTTGACGTGTATGTTATTCCTTTCTCACAAATGGGTCTAGCCACACGGCAGCGGAGGTGTAAGGTCAGAGTGTTCCTTCTCTGTTTTGCTCATCCTGCATCTTGTCCTCTAAGGAAGATTGCAGAAGAAGATTACAGTATGTATTTTGTGTTCCCATATAGTAAATTTTTTGTAGGGAACTGCCTGTGATCTCTAGATGAAGGGTGGTATAATTTTTTAAATAATAATAGGAGAACTTCCCCATAGCTATTCGGGTTTTCCACACATCCCAATTAAACTCAAGTTTATGGAAGGATTTCATGAGAACCTCACAGATGAGCCTCTTCGTGGATTGTCTGGGTAGGGCTAGAGGGGTTGAATGGAAAAGTATCTCACCAAAGTTTTCTGGGATGTTACATAATTGTGGGACTCCTTTGGGGACAGCCTGCAACTGATGGCTTCCCAGCCTGCTACAAGTGAGTTTGCTTCTCTGTCCTTCCTCTTTGCAGCCTTCTCATGCATGGTCCTGAAATCTGGGCATCTCAAATCACCCTTAGACACAGAGAAATAACAACTCTTTGATTCTCTTACTCCAACTTTCCTCCTTATTTGCCTGTGTTGTTGTTTAGTCATTTAGTCGTGTCCGACTCTTCGTGACCCCACGGACCATAGCACACCAGGCACTCTTGTCTTCCACTGCCTCCCGCAGTTTGGTCAAACTCATATTCGTAGCTTCGAGAACACTGTCCAAGCATCTCGTCCTCTGTCGTCCCCTTCTCCTAGTGCCCTCAATCTTTCCCAACATCAGGGTCTTTTCCAGGGAGTCTGTAGTAAACGCAAAAGTCATTCGAAAGATCCCTTGGTTCCAAAACAAATATTTCTTTATTAATACAGTGGTACATGCTGGCCAAATGACCTGGAAGCTGTACGCCAGCTCCCTCGGCCAATAACGTGAGATGAGCACCGCAACCCCAGAATCCGTCATGACTGGACCTATGTAATGGTCAGCGGTCCCTTGACCTTTACCTTGGTTTCCAACCATAATCCGTTCCGCAGGTCTGGTTGTAAACCAAAACAGGTTGTAACCCAAGGCATGCTTTCACCAATGGGGCCTCCCCCCCCAAAAGGGAGCGGTTGTAATCCAAAAAAAGGGTTGTAATTCAAAAAAGGGACACACACTTCCGGGTTTGACGTGGCTGTAATCCAAAACGGTTGTACAGTGGTACCTCGGTTTAAGTACACAATTGGTTCCGGAAGTCTGTACTTAAACTGAAGTGTACTTAACTTGAAGTGAACTTTCCCACTGAAAGTAATGAAAAGTGGATTAATCCATTCCAGATGGGTCTGGACATGCACAGAACCAATTTCCGGTGCCGCGCCGCTGGGTGAGGCTGCTGAGCCCTTATTTTCCAATCTGCACGTTGTCAGCTATGCTGTACAGATTGAAAATGTTTGCCATAGAATCCAGCATAATATAATCAGCACTAAATGGTGTCCTAAATGTTGTCCTTCAATTATGTCTAAACATAATAACTGTTGCCTCTCCTTTTCTCTCAGCCACTCCCAGATGGGAAACTGTATCGAACCAACAATAAAGAAACCAGCCTTCAGCAAGAAGAGACAATCCTCACCGGCCTGGTCATAGGGGTCAGTACAAGTGAAGTTTCTATCCAGTGCATGAAGATTTCCCTCGTTGAAGGTCACCATGTGAAAACCCCAGTCTTGAAGGGCAGCAGCAAGGATTCCCTCATGGCCTTCAGCCAGGTGATAGTCCCCTACTATGATTGGAACAATGGCATTCATACTCCTGTAGTCGAAACAAAATAAAAAAATTCCTTCCAGCAGCACCTTAAAGACCAACTAAGTTTTTATTTTGGTATGAGCTTTCGTGTGCATGCACACTTCTTCATACTCCTGTAGGTTCACCTTTACAGCAGGAACCATGAAGCTCACCCAAAGGCCTGAGGAGAAATCCCATGGCAAAAAATGATGCAAACCCCTTCCTCTTCAGCCTATCCCAGATTAAATAATTTCCATGTGTCCATGTTTGGCCTAAGGTTGAACAAAAGTGAGCAAACTCACAGATCGCTCATGATGCGATCACTTGGTTGAGGCAGTGGGTGGGTTCTGGAAAGAAACGGGGAATGCACGTGTGGAACGCCAATAGAGTGCTTCTGCGCACGTGTGAAGCATGCAGAACGCTTCTGCGCATGCGCGCGCGGCAGAACCCGGACACTGACTTGATGTTACTGTTTTAATGGTTTTTATTATATGGCTTTACAGTCTTTATGTTGCTTAGTGCACTGCACTGTTTAAGATTTTTTTTGGGGGGGGGAATATAAAGCAGCTAAGAAATGATTTCAAAATCAGCAAATGAATAAATAAATAAATAAATAAATAAATAAATAAATGTCATAGGTTAAACTTTGTCTGCCATCCGTTCCTGTCTGCACCCCAGTGATTTTCCTTCTCTCTGACCCTCTTTCCCATGCATATTTTCTTTTCATAGGATCATAGAATTCTAGAGTTGGAAGGGACCCCAATGCTCATCTAGTCCAACCCCCTGTAATGCTTACTTACTTATTTCACCAAACCTGGCAACACAACCAGTATTTTATACTCCTAGCCAACACCCCCTATTCCACCGTGTGTGTTCCTAGTTTTGCACAGATCGTCTCATATTTGATTGAACTTGGGAGCTTCAGGAGACGCCTCAAGATGGATGTGAGGCTGATCCAGCTGAGACATCTGTCACCCCATTGATTGACAGGGCTGATCTGGCTGTCTAGGTGGGTGTCCCCTCCCTCTCTCCCTCCCTCCCTCCCACTCTCCCTCCCTCCTTGCTCCACGTGTCCCCCCCCAAAGCTGCACACTCAGTGGAAGAGGACGACCATCCCAGACAGATGGAATATACCATTCTTCGGTCAAGGGTATATGATAGCTGCCCTCCCTGTATAGAGAGAACCTCCCTGATAGAACCTTCCTCAGCAATGCAGGAATCTCAGCTTAATAATTTCAGCTGAGAGCCCTGCCTTCCCTACCCCAATCAAAAGAATATCTCTGCTGTCACCTAAACCTACCAAGCTCTCAGCACACAGAAACGGGTGCTTACAAATATTAATAAAGAGGTATTCGTTTTGGATACAAGGGATCTGACCCTTTGGAATGACTATCAAATTTACTGCTGGCAAATAAGCAGGAAAGGGTTGTTATTTCTCTGTGTCCAAGGGTGATTCGAGATGCTCAGATGTCTTTATGTTGCTTAGTGCATTGCACTGTTTAAGATTTTTTTTTTTGGGGGGGGAAATATAAAGCAGCTAAGAAATGATTTCAAAATCAGCGAATGAATAAACAAACAAACAAACAAACAAACAAATAAACACCATAGGTTAAACTTTGTCTGCCATCCGTTCTTGTCGACACCCCAGTGATTCTCCTTCTCTCTGACCCTCTTTCCCATGCATATTCTCTTTTCATAGAATCATAGAATTCTAGAGTTGGAAGGGTCAAGTCATTCAAAAACCAGGAATTACATCTAACTGCCTCTCTGTCTATCTATATTTTGTTCCCTTAGATGCAATAGTGATGTGTGCTACCTCTGGCTTTTCGCCCGGAAACCTACTGATTGACTGGCTGGAAGATGGCTGATCAGGTGTACCGTCTCCGCTCAATAAGCAGCCCAGGAAGGATGAGAGTGGTGGCACCTCCGGCAACATTAATAACAGACCGGCCTTCAACGCTATTGTAGTAAGCTTTGAGGATGGTCTAAACGTCACCTGCCAAGTATCCCTCGCTCCACTCCAAACAAGAGTCAAGAAATCTGAAGGTAAATACTCTTGACGCAGTTGGGACTTCGTTTTCCTTTGATCAGTATGGTTTGGAAAGGGAGGGTTGTTTCTGGATTGCTTATGATCCTCTCAGGGACTGACCATGTCAAGACAGCTTCCTCCCTAATTCAGACATTTATTTCCACTTTCGATTATGGCCTGTTGAGATTAGACTCTTCCCACCAGTTGCCATGATATTGGTACTTTGTTGTTGTTGTTGTTTAGTCGTTTAGTCGTGTCCGACTCTTCGTGACCCCATGGACCATAGCACGCCAGGCACTCCTGTCTTCCACTGCCTCCCGTAGTTTGGTCAAACTCATGTTCGTAGCTTCGAGAACACTGTCCAACCATCTTGTCCTCTGTCGTCCCCTTCTCCTAGTGCCCTCAATCTTTCCCAACATCAGGGTCTTTTCCAAGGATTCTTCTCTTCTCATGAGGTGGCCAAAGTATTGGAGCCTCAGCTTCACGATCTGTCCTTCCAGGGAGCACTCAGGGCTGATTTCCTTAAGAATGGATAGGTTTGATCTTCTAGCAGTCCATGGGACTCTCAAGAGTCTCCTCCAGCACCATAAGTATTGTACTATACAAGTACTAGTATTGGCTAAATGCACAAGTTGAAACTTGTCACAGGGTAACACTGGGAGCAAGGAAAGGACTAGTGTGGCCATGGCAGGGGCTAAGGAGTCTCCCACAATATTTTCCCAGCCAAGGATCCTTCTAACCTTCATCTGCCTGTTGATCAGGTTTACCCAGCATAGGGTGACTAGATGAAAAGGTGGTGCAGTTCTGTTGGGGGCAGATTTTTATATCCTTGCCCTGGTGGCCAAGTCCACACATTTAAGGAGCTGCGTACCTAGCTAGCTGCTTCAGGAGCAACTGGCATATGGGAGATTTTTTACCTATCCTTGATTTTCAAACCCAACCTCTGCAAAAATACCTTCTCTGGAAAGACTGGGATTCTGTGGGGAAGGAAAGCTGTGTAAATATTCCTGGAATCTCCTCTATCCCACTATGTCCTCATCCAGCTCAAGGAAGCCCCATGTATGTGCCACAGATCTTCCTACTCGGGTCCACACACACAAGGACTCCAGTTAAATCCCTTTTACTGCTTAAGGTTGTCCTGGAGAATTTACCCCCCTCTCTTGACTGTGTGGATTGAAAATATTTGTCAGAGAACACAGCAGAATATAATCAGCACTAAATGGTTTCCTAAATGGTGTCCTTCAATTCTGTCTAAACATAATAAATGTTGCCTCTCCTTTTCTCTCAACCTCTCCCAAATGGGAAACTCTATCGCACCAACCATAAAGAAACCAGACTTCAGCAAGAAGAGACAATCCTCACCGGCCTGGTCATAGGGGTCAGTACAAGTGAAGTTTCTATCCAGTGGATGAAGAATTCCCTCCTGAAGGTCACTATGTGGACACCCAAGTCTTGAAGGGCAGCAGCAAAGATTTTCCCTCCAGCCAGCTGCTAGTCCCCTCCTCTGACTGGAAGAATGGCACTTCATACTCCTGTACAGCAGGAACCTACCTTTACAGCAGGAACCATGAAGCTCACTCACCCAGAGGCCTGAGGAGAAATCCCAGGGCGCCAAAGGATGCAAACCCCTTCCTCATCATCGCAACCTCCCCAACCTACCAGATTAAATCATTTCCATGTATCCATGTTATTAAATGAATATTAAAAACAGTACAGCATCAAATATTGAAAACTTCCCTAAAAACTTCTAAAAGGACCGAGGCCATTTAGGGCTTTAAAGGTCAGTACTAACACTTTGAATTGTGCTCAGAAACGTCCTGGGAGCCAGTGTAGATCTCTCAGGACCGGTGTTATGTGGTCCCGGCGGCCACTCCCAGTCACTAGTTGAGCTGCCGCATTCTGGATTAATCACCTTCAAAGGTAGCCCCACGTAGAGCGCATTGCTGTAGTCCAAGCGGGAGATAACCAGAGCATGCACCACTCTGGTGAGACAGTCTGCGGGCAGGTAGGGTCTTAGCCTGCGTACCAGATGGAGCTGGTAGACAGCCGCCCTGGACACAGAATTAACCTGTGCCTCCATGGACAGCTATGAGTCCAAAATGATTCCCAGGCTGCGCACCTGGTCCTTCAGGGGCACAGTTACCCCATTCAGGACCAGGGAGTCCCCCCCCCCACCTGCCAGCCTACTGTCCCCCCAAAACAGTTCTTCAGGATTCAACCTCAATCTGTTAGCCGCCATCCATCCTCCAACTGCCTCCAGGCACTCACACAGGACCTTCACTGCCTTCACTGGTTCTGATTTGAAAGAGAGGTAGAGCTGGGTGTCATCTGCATACTGATGAACACCCAGCCCAAACCCCCTGATGATCTCTCCAAGCGGTTTCATATAGATATTAAAAAGCATGGGAGAGAGAACGGAACCCTGAGGCACCCCACAAGTGAGTGCCCAGGGGTTTGAACACTCCTCCCCCAACACCACTTTCTGAACACAGCCCCAGAGAAAGGAGCAGAACCACTGTATGACAGTACAATAAAAGTTGTATTGGAAATACTGGACGTAGATTACTGCAAAGGGAACCTTTTTTGTATACCGTTTAAAGACAATGATTCCGTCAGGTCTAAATTCATATCTTGACCTGAGTTCTTCTACTTAAAGGTTGTTTAATCAGATTAACTCCTTGTATGGGCATTTGCATAGTAACATTTCAGCTAAGCAGTATTTGGCAACATTTTCAGTATGAATGGTAACTGCATACCTTTCAGGTGTGTTTCAGGTATAACCAACAAACTTGGTGTTCTGGCAGAACTAAGATACAATAGAATTTCATATTAAGATCTAGGCACCAGGAAATATTTTTTCAGTGAGGCTCTTTTGATAATAAGATTGGTGAGCAACAATGATTTATCATTTCAAGTGATCTAATTATGACAAATAAAATTTTGAAATCAGCCTTTCCCTGTACATGTTGTCTTTTTGCTTTAGCTTATATAAACACAGCATGCTTTTTTGTATTTAATTGCTTTCAAGGCAGCCTCAGAAAATTCAGGGCAGTTGACGTGTATGTTATTCCTTTCTCACAAATGGGTCTAGCCACACGGCAGCGGAGGTGTAAGGTCAGAGTGTTCCTTCTCTGTTTTGCTCATCCTGCATCTTGTCCTCTAAGGAAGATTGCAGAAGAAGATTACAGTATGTATTTTGTGTTCCCATGTGTCGCGGTCACATGAGGGTAATGATTTCAGTATAAGTCTTATAATGTTCCAAATTACAGATGTTTCCTATACCGGCCTATTACCTCTAATTAATACTATTACCGGCCTATTACCGCTAAAGACAACTAAATTTATATATTTGTAAATAAGCTCACAAACCAGTATTCTAACTGGCACTTGTTAATCACTTCAGACCAGGATGTTGTTTGAAATAAAAATATGTTGCTTTATTGTAGGTACATATGTGTAATGATTTCAGTAATATTCTTATTAACGTTCCAAATAACAGATGTTTCCTATACCGGTCTATTACCGCTAATTATAAATATTACCGGCCTAATACCACTGAAGTCAACTAAATGTTTCTGTAAATAAAAGCACTCAAACTCTCTATCCTGACTTCTCAATAACTCACCACCTATGCCTCGCCTCAGTATTTAAACCAGCTCTATCTCTAACTCTCAACTAATGACCAACTGACTATCTGACCAACCGACTACTCCAACTGCCTCCAGGGGTGGGGTTTTTATACCCAGCCAGAGCCCACCCCCTTGGGTTCTAACTGTTCTATTTTGTTAACCCTTACTAACCCGGCCTAACTCGATGCTGATCGCTACATACCTTCCCCCATTTTCGGTTTTGATCAGGAGGGGTACTTTTCCAAGTTACCTCCTGATCAAACAACACAATTTAAAATTAAAACATTTGAATATACATTAAAATATTCGTTACCTTTTTTCTATAAACACATTGTCAGGGTTGTTCAGACTACTCCTGAGTAACGAGCTTCCACATACTTGTCTTTCAAAAGTCTTTATTGGTGCATGTTATTTACAGTGTAGTGAGCTGCTGGGAGGGGGGGAGGAGCTGCAGCTGCAGCGGACTTTTCCTGAGAGCATGGGAACCAAGGACGCATCGACCGCACTGCTTGCCTGTCGTTCCATCTGGATTCTTGTCTCACCCCCACCGCTAAAGCCGCTTTACTCAGTTCATCCATAGATTTTGCCCTTGGACCTCTCGAAAGCTCATCCTTAACTTCAGGGTGCAGTCCTAAGTAAAATGCGGACTGGACTGGTTCTGAATTCAAATCCCATCCTAGCTTGTGAATCAGCATTGTGATTCTAGACCAGTAATCTCTCACCATCATGCTCCCGTTTTAAATCATGTAACTCCTCTTTGACCATGTCAATTTGCGCGTCGCTCAAAAACATTATATTCATCGCTTGAAGAAATTGTTTTATATCTTGCAGCACTGGATTTTCCGCTGCGATGAGTGGACGGACCCACTCTCTCGCCGGTCCCTCCAGGTGCTCAATCACAAACGCTTCTCTCTGGTTATCGTCAGCAAACTCCGCATCCTGCAGTTTTAAGGCGTATCTCATTTCTTTCTCAAAGCCTAGGTAGTTCCGAGGGTCCCCATTAAACTTGCTCACTAAGGACGGGACTCTTCTGCCAAAACCCCCTTGGGGTCCCCTCTGGTCTGCTAGCCGCCTTTTCTCCAGCTGTGCTTTTAGCGTGGCCGCGAGCCAGCAGTTCTTGCTCCCTCTGGGTCTTTTGTCTTACCTCTTGCAGAAGCCTGTCAATCTCCGTGCGCGCTGCGTTTGCTTCTCTTGTTGCCTCATCCAGCTGTCTTTTGGCTGCGGCCGTGACTTGTTGCAGCTCCAATCTGGCCGCCTCGGCCGCTGCCTTAGCCTCTGCCAGTTCCACTGAACTCATGATGCCGCTTGCTCAAGAGTAGCCTCAAAGAGTGCCGGATTGCTGTCAGGGTTGTTCAGACTACTCCTGAGTAACGAGCTTCCACATATTTGTCTTTCAAAAGTCTTTATTGGTGCACGTTATTTACAGTGTAGTGAGCTGTCGGTTCATGGCTTCTCATTCCGTTTCAGAATCCGGTCTGAAGTGATTAACAAGTGCCAGTTAGAATACTGGTTGGTGGCAGCAGGTATTCCACTTGTCATTGGCACAGTCATCAATAGACAGTTAAACGTCCAGGGATGCTGCAGGACAGGGTGATCACGACACTCAGGATTGCAACAAATTCCTATTACACTCAGGTTCTTGGAAGGACAGTCTGGGAATCTTACAGGTGAGTCAACTTTTCGATAGGGTGGAGCTAGAAGATTGCTTGGGAAAGTTCTTGCCAAAGTCTTCAGGGGTACTATATAAGCAGCCCTGCAGCCCATGTGAGATTCACACTCGGTCTTAACATGTGGGCCACCTTTCTCTTTGTGGGACTCCTTTGGGGGGCCAGCCTGCCACTGACTTCTTCCCAGGCTGCTACAGGTGAGTTTGATTCTCTTTCCTTCCTCTTTGCAGCCTTCTCGTGCATTGTGCTTGAAATCTGGGCATCTCGAATCACCCTTGGACACAGAGAAATAACAACCCTTTCCTGCTTATTTGCCAGCAGTAAATTTGATAGTCATTCCAGAAGGTCAGATCCCTTGTTTCCAAAACGAATACCTCTTTATTAATATTTGTAAGCACCTGTTCCTGTGTGCTGAGATCTTAGTAGGTTTAGGTGACAGCAGAGATATTCTTTTGATTGGGGTAGGGAAGGCAGGGCTCTCACAAACTATGTAGCTGAAACTCATGAGATTCCTGCATTGCTGAGGAAGGTTCTATCAGGGAAATTCTCTCATACAGAGAGGGCAGCTATCATATACCCTTGACCGAAGAATGGTATATTCTATCTGTCTGGGATGGTCGTCCTCTTCCACTGAGTGTGCAGCTTTGGGAGGGACACATATGGAGCAGGGAGGGAAGGAGGGGACACCCACCTAGACAGTCAGATCAGCCCTGGCAATCATTGGGGTGACAGATGTCTCAGCTGGATCAGCCTCACATCCATCTTGAGGCGTCTCCTGAAGCTCCCAAGTTCAATCAAATATGAGACGATCTGTGCAGAACTAGGAACACACACGATGGAATATGGGGTGTTGGCTGGCAGTATAAAATACTGGTTGTGTTGCCAGGTTTGGTGAAATAAGTACGCATTACAGGGGTTGGACTAGATGAGCATTGGGGTCCCTTCCAACTCTAGAATTCTATGATTCTATGTGTCACGGTGGCCGGATTGGGCTACTTCAGAGTAACGACTCTACACAGCTCTGCATTTTATCTTTTATTGGTGCTGAGTATTTACAGTGCTGATGGCAGTGCTATTTACAAAGACACATCTGTTCAGCTTGAATCAGAACCTCCAAGTGGCTTTTGGCGCGTCTTGCGCCAGCATAACAACTTGGGGAGACCCATCCTCTTCCCTCGACGCTTTCTGCGCAGTTCCGGAGTTGGGGGGACTGGTCTCCCCCCCTTCCTTCCCCCTTCCTGTCCCACCTGGGACGATGGCTCTCCTACCCTGCCAGAGCCTTGTACACCACTTCCTGTTTCCCCACTTGAGCTGGAGCTCTCCCTCTTTTCAGCCTCGCTCGGGGCTGGGCTGGAACTCAGGAGGGGAGGGGCTTCGCGATATCCCTTGCCCCTCACACTATGAAAAGAGAATATGCATGTGAAAGAGGGTCAGAGAGAAGGAATATCACTGGGGTGTAGACAAGAACGGATGGCAGACAAAAGAAACTCATGAAGGACTGTGATGAAAAGCAGAGGTTTTAACCTCATGGCATTCATTCATTCATTCATTCGCTGATTTTTAAATCATTTCTTAGCTGCTTTATATTTTCCCCAAAAAACAACAACAAAAAGACTGTAAAGCCATATAATTAAAGTCATTAAAAACCCAGGAATTACATCTGTTTGTCTGTCTGTCTGTCTATTTTGTTCCCTTAGATGCAACATTGGTGTGCACAATCACTGGCTCTGTCCCCGAAGGCATGATGATTGTGTGGCTGGCGGATGGCCAATCAGGTAACACCTCTGGCATCTTAAGTGCACGCATTGGTACCGGATCATTCCTCAGCCTTTCGGCATCAGACATTGCGCAGCATACATCGTTCACCTGTCAAGTATCCCTCCCTGGGTCTCAAACAAAAGTCAAGGAATCCGAAGGTAAAAGCTCTCGACACTTTGTTTTCCTTTGATAAGCATGGTTGGAGAGTGGGATGAATGTTTCCAGATTGTTGAAGATCCTCTCAGGGATTGACCATTTCAAGACTGCTTTCCTCCTTAACTCAGAAATTTATTTCTGCTTTCCATTATGACCTGTTGAGATGAGACTTTTCCCACCAGTTGCCATGATATCGGTGCTGGTATTGGCTAAAGGCACAAGTTGAAACGACAATCAGTTTGGTGGAGGTCTGAACAGTCATTCTCCTCTTATCTCTGCATAAAGGTTTTCACAGTGCTTGAACAATATTAAATGCATGGTTTTATCAGACGGTAACAATGGGAGAAGGAAAGGAAAGAATGTGCCCCCTGCAGGGGCCAAGGTGTCTCCAACAATAATTTCCACCCCCATTAAAAACCATTCCCACCTCCAGCCAAAGAGCCTTCTAACCTTCATCTGCCTGTTGATCATGTTTACCCAGCATAGGGTGGTGTATAGATGAAAAGGTGGTGCAGTTCTGTTGGGGGCAGATTTTTATATCTCTGCCCTGGTGGCCAAGTCCACACATTTAAGGAGCTACGTACCTAGGTAGCTGCTTCAGGAGCAAGTGTGCAGAGATTCTTTCATGGGATATGGGAGGTTTTTTAAAGCTATCCTTGGTTTTCAAACCCAACCTATGCAGCAAATTGAACATAGCAATACCTTCTAAGGAAAGGCTGGGATTCTGTGTGTGCTGGGCACTTTCTGTACATATGTTGGGAAAGGGAGATGTGTAAATATTCCTGGAATCTCCTCTATCCCACTGTGTCCTCATCCAGCTCAAGGAAGCCCCATGTATGTGCCACAGATCTTCCTACTCAGGTCCACACACACAAGGACTCCTTAAGGTTGTCCAGGAGAATTTACACCCCCCCTCTACTGTACAGCATAGCAGTCAACCCTTTAAATCCGTTTCCCACTGCAACCCCGGATTGTAAAATACCTGTAAATGTCCCGGATTTGAAAGGAAGCAGCTCCTCTTCTTCCCTGCTGGCCAGCGAGGTTCCACTCGGCGCCCCCCCCCCCCGAGCGAGCTTCCAGCCGCCGCCCGGTAAAATGCCTCGCTCGGCGGCTGGACGCTCGCGCTCACTTGCTGAGTGCTGCCGGAAGCAATTTCCAGTGCCCAGACATGCGGACACAAGCAGCCCAGCACTGGAAGTTGCTTCTGTGCATGTCTGGACATGCGCAGAAATGATTTCCGGTTCCACGCCACTGGGTGAGGCTGCTGATCCCTTATTTACCAATCTGGAAGTTGACAGCTATGCTGTACAGATTGAAAATGTTTGCCATAGAATCCAGCATAATATAATCAGCACTAAATGGTTTCCTAAATAGTGTCCTTCAATTATGTCTAAACATAATAACTGTTGCCTCTCCTTTTTTCTCAACCTCTCCCAAATGGGAACCTCTATTGCACCAACCATAAAGAAACCAGACTTCAGCAAGAAGAGACAATCCTCACCGGCCTGGTCATAGGGCTGAATACAAGTGAAGTTTCTGTCCGGTGGATGAAGAATTCCTTCGTTGAAGGTCACCATGTGAAAACCCAAGTCTTGAAGGGCAGCAGCAAAGATTTGTCCTTCAGCCAGCTGCTAGTCCCCTCCTCTGACTGGAAGAATGGCACTTCATACTCCTGTAGGTTCACCTTTACAGCAGGAACCATGAAGCTCACTCACCCAGAGGCCTGAGGAGAAATCCCAGGGCGACAAAGGATGCAAGCCCCTTCCTCAGCATCGCAACCTCCCCAGCCTACCAGATTAAATCATTTCCATGTATCCATGTTTGGCCTAAGGCTAAATAAAAGTGAGCAAACTCACAGACATCTCATGATGTGATCCCTTGGTTGAGGCAGTGGGTGGGTTCTGTAAAGAAGTGGGGAATGGATTGATTTCCTTGCAAAATACAAGGCAAGTACAAAGCATCAACTCACAGCATACATACAGCACAGACTTCCATACTAACCTAGCAGAGTTAGCAGGCAGCAAAGGAGGCAGGAAAGGGTTCAGGAGCAACGGAAACACAGGGGCAGAATGATGGGGGAACTGGTGGAAGGGGAGGAGATTCAGAATGAGCAGCTGATGTCTTGAGAGAAGTTGGCTCGATGCCGCTCTCTGTGTGTTATTGTAAATAAATGGAATATAAACCTACTAGTGGGACCCAGGTGGCACTGTGTGTTAAACCACTGAGCCTAGGGCTTGCTGATCAGAAGGTCGGCGGTTCGAATCCCTGTGACGGGGTGAGCTCCCGTTGCTTGGTCCCAGCTCCTGCCAACCTAGCAGTTCGAAAGCACGTCAAAATGCAAGTAGATAAATAGGAACCGCTACAGCGGGAAGGTAAACGGCGTTTCCATGTGCTGCTCTGGTTTGCCAGAAGCGGCTTTGTCATGCTGGCCACATGACCTGGAAGCTATATGCTGGCTCCCTCGGCCAATAATGCAGGATGAGCGCGCAACCCCAGAGTCGGTCACGACTGGACCTAATGGTCAGGGGTCCCTTTACCTTTACCTTTTAAACCTCCTAGTGCCATTCAGCCCGTTTAATAAACGGGCGCTAGAACATTTGGCCTTTTTCAGTGGCAGCGGCGCGTGGGGGGCTTGTATTCCTTGTCTACTTGATTGTTCCTCCCCCCTCCCTTTGATCCTTAATTTATCCCTAATTTCCTCCCCTTTTTCTTCCTTTACCCCCTCCGAAGCTTGTGTTTGGAGTGCGGATCCCTCCCCACCCTGTTTTCGCGCGCTTTTTGCGCCTGCCGTTTGGTTCCTAATTTCCCCCCGTCAATAGCGCTGCTGCTTCATGCCGGCTGTGCGCGGCAAGACCCGGCAACGGGGGAAAACCTCCCCCGACATGGAGCACGGCTTCGTACACCTCCGAAATCGCGCTCCATGCCGGCAGTGCGCGGCAAGACGCGGCGGCGGGGGAACGTCTTCCCCAGTCGCCACTTCTCGCCGGCATGGGGCTTGGCAGAGGTGGGGGAAAGGCGCAGGATCGTTCCTTCACCTTTCCCCCACCCCGCCCGACAGAGCCGGATCCGACGAAGCTTCTGAAGCTTCGTCCGATCCGGCTCTGTCTTTGGCAGCAGCGGCGCTTGCTCTCTTGGCTCGGGGAAGCGCCTGCCTGCCTTCCCCGAGCCAAGAGAACAAGCGCCGCCGCTGCCACCAGTTCCCCCTGAGCCCATAGGAACGCATTAATTTACTTTTAATGCATTCTTATGGGAAACGGTGCCTCGCTAGACGAAATTTTCGTAGGACGAATTGAGTCCTGGAACGAATTAATTTCGTCTAGCGAGGCACCACTGTACATACAAACTTTATATAAACTTTGTAGCAAAATATAAATAAGGCATTGTAACAATTCCAACTATAGTAATAGTACAAAAAGAATGCTCAATCTCTCAAGATGAGGGCTCCAAAGCGTAATGTCCTTTCCAAATGTTGAACTGGATAAACTACATCCCTTAACGAAGGGAAGGTACTTGCTTCAAAACTTTTAGGTCAGAGTCTTTTGTCCACTTACTGGAAACAAGCATAACTGTGGTCAATTGGCCTCACAGAATTTGCAGCGAGGCAGGAAAATACTGCAAGTAAATGGTTTTCTGGTGTAAGGTCCATGTTATGCGCTTTCAGTGAAATGACAGCTTATGCGGACAGTGATTTAACCATTCCCCAGGTCACTTGGTGATGTTGAAGCAGAACTCGATTGCGGTCTCTCAGTGGTGAGTCCCGGATCCGGAGCACTGCGAAGTCAGTGGATTCGGTGTCTCCAACCCTTGGCCATTTTTTCACAGACGTACACTGGAAGCCAAATTCAATTTCCTGCTGGAGAAAGCACACTTGCGTAGCCACGCCCCCATGTCAAAAGGGGGTGGGTGGGTCCTACCCAAGACAGATTAGGCAAAAGCTTATAGCTGACCATTGGCCAAGGATAACTTGTCCTTTGGTCAAAATGGTCATCTACAGGCGTAAATAACTTTGAAATAATTTTGAAATAATATTTAAGAATAATTAAATAATTAAATGATTTTAATTTAAGTTAATTTAATTTAATAATATTTTAACCATCACCAGACAATCCTATAGGTATTCCTCCTTTTTTATTTTTGTTTGAAAGCTGACATGTGTGGAACTGCAATAATTGTAATAATATTAAGTAAATCTAGATCTATCAAAACTTTACATCAAGAGATATCAATCTCTATGGGTAGCTAAACATTATTAACACATCACTGGAGATCTCTGAAGAAGAAAATAAACAAAGGGTAATGATTTGCACTGAACCCTTTAAAAAGAACAATAAAAGTTAGCATGGAGAGAAAATATGTAACCAAATGTGGATTGACTTAAAGCAAGGCTTGCCTCTTCAAACCTGAAATGAGACACAAACCTAAAAAATCAGCTGCCAATTAAGAGGTAATTTAATTAATTTTGATGGTTCACTCCTGGATTTTAAAAGGAAGTGAGCATATGTGTAAACCAAATCTAGCCAAATATAACCATTTTGCATTCTGTTTGAGGTTATCAAGGGATTTTTGATTTAATCTTACAAGGAGGTTCAAAAAATCACAAAAAGGTCCAAGAATGTAACATTATAAATAAAAACTCTAATGAATAATAAAACTCTAATGCTGTACTATTGGGAAAGGAATCTCCAGAAATTATCCAAAGGAGAAACTGAAACAGAAATATCCTGCCTTCATGAGATAAAAATACTTAAATCAAGAGACAATGACTCCTGTAAGTAAGGAATATTATTAATCAAACAAGCTTGTTCCTGGAACTTCCTTCAGAGAAAAAAATCACAGTTAATTGGTGCTTGCTTGAGCATGTGCAGAGGACAAATCTGTGAAAGGAAAACAATGAGCCAACTCTCACACACAGAGAAGTAGGATTTAAACACCTCTCCAGATAGGATAAAAGCTCACCCAGTGCTAAAAGAAAGATTACTTAATCTAACAAGTACAATATTACTGGAACTCCTTCTGAAAAGGAATTTTAGCCAGAATCTGAAAAGGAAAAATTCTATGAAGAGCAATCAGAAGTAAATTTCTTACACTAAGATAGAAATCAGATTTAACTAGACTACATAGAGAAGAGGTAAGACTCCCATGCTCACACCTATAAATGGGAAATAAAGTACACAACAAAAATCAGCTACCAATTCTACAATTGGAGACTCATTTTAATGCAAGCAGTGAAATCCTCTGGAGTTGGGCTACTGGCAATGAATTGGGTGGCTCTTGAAAACAAATGTAAGCAGTGAGTTTTCCAGCATTCCCATTCTTTAACCAAATCTAAACCTATTAATATCTAAGTAGGTATAGGGCAATCATGCATTTGAAAATGAGGGAAAATAATTTATAATGAAAACAACAACTAAAACCTGTGGAAGTCTGCATCACTTTCAAATCAGAGAGTTGAAAGAATCAAACAGACAACTAAATGAGGTGTCTGACTGCAAAAAGCTGTTTCCTGTGCTTGCGCCCGCAGAAGCATTACAGCAGCTGCAAGGAAGATGACACACAACAGCTTCGACAAGGAAAGGAGGCTACTTGGATTTACTGTGCGCCTCCATTCCCTGTACTACGGTACTTATCAAAGGGCTGTTACCATAAACCATTCAATCACAAGAACCAGCACATTAAATGGACTCTGAAAATTACTGTGAGGGCATAGCCAAATGAAACTGATAAACATGTTAACCCCAGAGCAAGCATATGGTCATGCAAATGGAAGATGAATCTCTATAGCCATGAGGAACAGTTCCCAAAAATATACTGAACTCTGGCTCAGAAAACTGACCTACAGTGTATAAACACATTATTAAATCTGCTTTCTCAGTGGTTGAACAGGATGCAAGAAACCCATGTCCATAAAAATGTAAGCCACTCATGACAGTGTGTCCACATCTACCACCTCTCTACGTCTTTGCATGCCACCTGAGCAGCGACCGCAGGAGGAGGAGGAGGGAGGCCAGCACTTGCCCCTGCAAGTTGCAAGTTGCAAGTTGTTGAGGTGGCGGGGGATTCTGCTGCTCCCGCCAAGATGGTGAAAGGCACAAGGAGCAGCAGCAGGAGAAGCAGCAGGAGCCGTGCGAGGCCCACAGCAGTGGCAATAGCAAAAAACAAACCCATCAGGGACACAAGGAGGATGAAAAGAAAGCCATCAAAAAACCTTCCAGGTCCACCATCCCCGCTACACTGCCCTCCGTGACCAAGCCATCCAGAGGGTGGCAAATGGTGGCAGCAGGAGAGAGAATGGTAGAGCAAAAAGAGGAAGAGGAAGAAGCAAAAACAAAGCAGCAGCAAAAGCAGCCCTGCCTCTAATTCCTCCCCAGCTAGCATTCCCTTCAGCTGTCCCTTTAAGAAACCCATTCTGAAAACCTTCCTCCCAGCCTTTTCACGGGGCAAGGAAGAGGTGACAGACTGGTTTTGAGCTTGCAAAGACGATGACTGAGCCATCGTATTTGAAGCTGACGGGAGGTCAGGAAACTCCCCCGAGAGCTGAAATTCAGATTGAGGTGGCGCCTTGTCATACTTCCCTTGAACCCCCAACATTTCAATAGCATCTCGACACTTCTTCCAAATTGCGATTAACGCAATGGGTGCACGTGGCGGGGAAAGCAGTTGCTTCCCTATTTTGTCCCAGACATGTAAATCCAGAGACCCTTTTTCACTATACCACGGACATTGTAACCAAATTTCCTGAACTAATTGTTCCAATTCCTGCAAAGTTGCAGTTTCTGTCTGACTAAAAATTTTCAAAACCTGATTCAACTCTTCTGCATGCTTAATTGGAGTTGACATCGAAAATCCCATACTCACGAGAAGCACGAATGCTGAGAGCTCAAAGACTATTCCAGTCTCGTATGAGAAGGGATGATTGCCAGATCGTTATCACATCGCCTGGGTCACCAGATGTGGGGAGCACGTGATAAAGAACACAGCGGGAGACAGAATGTGGATCCGGAAGGTCGCCCAGAATGAAAGCAGGCCCCCATTTATTGAAAATTTTAAGAACGGTCAATGTTTAACCAGAGGTGCATCCTTCATCCAATGACAATTGGTCAAGCCCCAAAGAGGTGGTGTTCTTGCATAGGTCACATCCTGCCAACACCCCAAAACTCCGCCATAGAGGAAGTGCCTGGTCCTCACATACTCCTCAGACCTCGCCCTGTCGCATGCCTACTCCTTAAACATCCCCCTCCTCTCAATCTTGTGACTCTTGGGGTTTTTCCACCACTCTGCCATTTTCCCATTGTCTTCCTCCTCACCTGGGTCTGACCCTTCAGGCTTGGACTAGCCTCCCCTGTTCTAACCTGCTCTAACCGGTTCCATCAGGATCCTCCCAACTCTGGCCAGTCCAGTAGTGACCTGCTGCCCTCTAATGTCCCCCTGACCCAACTTGTGGATGCGTGTTTGTGCATACTGACGTACAGGAAGGTTTGCCAGCACTGTACGTTGTGTTTGATAGCTGAGGGTTTTGATAGCTAGTTTTATCTGATGCGGTTTGCCAGCATCAATCTAAAATCACTGCTACATGAACACTCATCCCCCACCACCACTTTCTGAACACGGCCCAGGAGGAAGGAGCAGAACCACTGTATGACAGTACAATAAAAGTTGTATTGTAAATATTGAACGTAGATTACTGCAAAGGGAACCTTTTTATATACTGTATACCGTTTAAAGACAATGATTCCTTCAGGTCTAAATTCACATCTTGACCTGAGTTCTTCTATTTAAAGGTTGTTTAATCAGATTAACTCCTTTTAGGGGCATTTGCATAGTAACATTTCAGCTAAGCAGTATTTGGCAACATTTTCAGTATGAATGGTAACAGCATACCTTTCAGGTGAGTTTCAGATATAACCAACAAACTTGTTGTTCTGGTATAACTAAGATACAATAGAATTTCATATTAAGATCTAGGCACCAGGAAATATTTTTTCAGTGAGGCTCGTTTGATAATAAGATTGGTGAGCAACAATGATTTATCATTTCAAGCGATCTAATTATGACAAATAAAATTTTGAAATCAGCCTTTCCCTGTACATGTTGTCTTTTTGCTTTAGCTTATATAAACACAGCATGTTTTTTTGTATTTAATTGCTTTCAAGGCAGTCTCAGAAAATTCAGGACAGTTGACGTGTATGTTATTCCTTTCTCACAAATGGGTCTAGCCACACGGCAGCGGAGGTGTAAGGTCAGAGTGTTCCTTCTCTGTTTTGCTAATTCTGCATCTTGTCCTCTAAGGAAGATTGCAGAAGAAGATTACAGTATGTATTTTGTGTTCCCATGTAGTAAATTTATGTAGGGAATTGCCTGTGATCTCTAGATGAAGGGTGGTATAATTTTTTTAATAATAATAGGAGAACTTCCCCATAGCTATTCGGGTTTCCCACAAATCCCAATTAAACTCAAGTTTATGGAAGGATTTCATGAGAACCTCACAGATGAGCCTCTTCGTGGATTGTCTGGGTAGGGCTATAGGGGTTGAATGGAAAAGTATCTCACCAAAGTTTTCTGGAATGTTACATCCTGTAATTGTGGGACTCCTTTGGGGACAGCCTGCAACTGACGGCTTCCCAGGCTGCTACAAGTGAGTTTGCTTCTCTGTCTTTCCTCTTTGCAGCCTTCTCATGCATGGCCCTGAAATCTGGGCATCTCAAATCACCCTTAGACACAGAGAAATAACAACTCTTTGATTCTCTTACTCCAACTTTCCTCCTTATTTGCCTGTGTTGTTGTTTAGTCATTTAGTCATGTCCGACTCTTCGTGACCCCATGGACCATAGCACGCCAGACACTCCTGTCTTCCACTGCCTCCCGCAGTTTGGTCAAACTCATATTCGTAGCTTCGAGAACACTGTCCAAGCATCTCGTCCTCTGTCGTCCCCTTCTCCTAGTGCCCTCAATCTTTCCCAACATCAGGGTCTTTTCCAGGGAGTCTGTAGTAAACGCAAAAGTCATTCGAAAGATCCCTTGGTTCCAAAACAAATATTTCTTTATTAATACAGTGGTACATGCTGGCCAAATGACCTGGAAGCTGTACGCCAGCTCCCTCGGCCAATAACGTGAGATGAGCACCGCAACCCCAGAATCCGTCATGACTGGACCTATGTAATGGTCAGCGGTCCCTTGACCTTTACCTTGGTTTCCAACCATAATCCGTTCCGCAGGTCTGGTTGTAAACCAAAACAGGTTGTAACCCAAGGCATGCTTTCACCAATGGGGCCTCCCCCCCCCAAAAGGGGGTGGTTATAATCCAAAAAAGTGTTGTAATTAAAAAAAGGAACACACACTTCCGGGTTTGACGTGGTTCTTAATCCAAAATGGTTGTACAGTGGTACCTCGGTTTAAGTACACAATTGGTTCCGGAAGTGTGTACTTAAACTGAAGCGTACTTAACCTGAAGTGAACTTTCCCGTTGAAAGTAATGGAAAGTGGATTAATCCATTCCAGACGGGTCCGTGGAGTACTTAAACTGAAAGTACTCAAACCGAAGCATACTTAAACTGAGGTATTACTGTACGGACCTTTATCAGCAAGGTGATGTCCCTGCTTTTTAAGATGCTGTCTAGGTTTGTCATTGCTTTTCTCCCAAGAAGCAGGCGTTTTTTAATTTCGTGACTGCTGTCACCATCTGCGGTGATCATTGAACCCAAGAAAGTAAAATCTCTCTCTGCCTCTATTTCTACCCCTTCTATTTGCCAGGAGGTGATGGGACCAGTGGCCATGATCTTAGTTTTTTTTGATGTTGAGCTTCAGACCATATTTTGCGCTCTCCTCTTTCACCCTCATTAATAGGTTCTTTAATTCCTCCTCACTTTCTGCCATCAAGGTTGTGTCATCAGCATATCTGAGGTTGTTGATATTTCTTCTGGCAATCTTAATTCCGGCTTGGGATTCATCCTGTCCAGCCTTTCGCATGATGAATTCTGCATATAAGTTAAATAAGCAGGGAGACAATATACAGCCTTGTTGTACTCCTTTCCCAATTTTGAACCAATCAGTTATTCCATATCCAGTTCTAACTGTAGCTTCTTGTCCCACATAGAGATTTCTCAGGAGGCTCCCTTAATTCCCCCTTAATACGCCCTGCTGCCACTTTCCTACTCCCTGTCGCACCAAGGCTCCCTTCAGTCAGCCATGAGCCGGACTCCCTGCCTTACTAGTCTCACTCCCTTTTCCCGCTCACTTCCATTGGTCTCAGGGAACTCATAACGAGCACTGATTGGCTAATGTTTGGCTGTGAGTTCAGGGATATTTGTTAAAAAATAGTTTTGTAACTTGTCTGTCCCTGTTTCTCAATTTGATCCTTTTGCCTTGTTCTGTATGTTTTGTGGTATTTTATGCTTTGTGACCTGCCGTTATTTTTTTTATATATATAACAGTTTAGTAATTCTTTATTGTAATTGATAAGTGTAAACTGATTAATATTTGCTGATATTTAGTGGTTTTTTTCTAGGAAAAAGAGGTACAGGAACTCCCCCTCCTTTCCCCTGCCATGGGGAGCTGTGTCCCTTAGTTGCTCCCCCGTTCTACTTTATGGCCTAGAGCAGGCACCCCCAAACTGTGGCCCTCCAGATGTTTTAGCCTACAACTCCCATGATCCCTAGCTAACAGGACCAGTGGTTGGGGAAGATGGGAAATGTAGTCCAAAACATCTGGAGGGCTGAAGTTTGGGGATGCCTGTACTAGAGACTTTCAGCACAGGCATCCTTGTATTCTCCTTGGTTGGACGTGGCAGGTGGACCTGTTCTTGCTGCTGCTTGTCCACCAGGTTTCTCTTATGCATAAGACAAATGTGCATAGAGCATAAGGATTCTTGATTTTTGAAAAAATTCTCAAGGGAAAAAAATATGTGGTCAATGAGTGTAAAAACAAACACACAACCTTGTGAGGAAGGTTAGGCTAAGAGACAGTGACTAGCCAAAACACCACCCCCCAATTGAACTTCATGGTTATGTGCTAAATACACATTGCTTCTATAATCATCAAATTTCAAAACGATTTTGTAGGGAGATTAATCCATTCCCCGTTTCTTTCCAGAACCCAACCACCGCCTCAACCAAGTGATCACATCATGAGATATCTGTGAGTTTTCTCACTTTTATTCAGCCTTAGGTCAAACATGGATACATGGAAAATATTGAATCTGGGAAAGGCTGAGGAGGGAAAACTGGGATAGGCTGAGAAAGGGGTGTGCATCACTTTTCAACCTGGGATTTCTCCTCAGGCCTCTGGGTGAGCTTTACTGGTAAACATACAGGAGTATGAAGTGCCGTTCTTCCAGCCAGAGTAGGGGACTATCACCTGGCTGAAGGCCAAGAGGGAATCCTTGCTGCTGCCCTTCAAGACTCGGGTGTTCACATGGTGACCTTCAACGAGAGCATTCTTCATCCACTGGACAGAAACTTCACTTGTATTCAGCCCTATGACCATGCCGGTAAGGATTGCCTGTTTTTGCAGAAGGTTGGTTTCTTTATGGTTGGCGCGATAGAGGTTCTCATTGGGACCATTCACTTTGCCTTTTTAAGTTTCGGGGGGTGGGGTGTGTGAGAGAAAAGGAGAGGGAACAGTTATTAAGTTTAGGCATAAAAGATGGACAACATTTTGGACACCATTTCGTGCTGATTATTGTCCGCTGGATTCTCTGACAACAAGAAGAAGAGTTTGTATTTGATATCCCGCTTTATCACTACCCGAAAGAGTCTCAAAGCGGCTAACAATCTCCTTTTCCCTTCCTCCCCCACAACAAACACTCTGTGAGGTGAGTGAGGCTGAGAGACTTCGGAGAATTGTGACTAGCCCAAGGTCACCCAGCAGCTGCATGTGGAGGAGCAGAGACGCAAACCCGGTTCCCCAGATTACAAGTCTACCGCTCTTAACCACTACACCACACTGGCTTTTGAATGTGTACAGTACACAAAGGGGGGGGGGGGTAAATCGTCAAGGACAACCTTAAGGAGTAAAGGGGATTTAACTGAAATCCTTGTGTGTGTGGACCTGAGTAGCAAGATCTGTGGCACATACATGGGGCTTCCTTGAGCTGGATGAGGACACAGTGGGATAGAGGAGATTCCAGGAATGTTTACACAGCTCTGTTTCCCAACATACCGGTATATACAGGAGGCACTCAGAGCACACAGAATCCCAGCCTTTCCAGAGAAGGTATTGGTGTGTTCAACTTGCTGCATAAGTTAGGTTTGAAAATCAAGGATAGGTAAAAATCTCCCATATGCCACAAAACAATCTCTGCACAGTTGCTCCTGAAGCAGCTACCTAGGTATGTAGCTCTTTAAATGTGTGCGTGCTATGGTCCATGGGGTCACAAAGAGTCGGACACGACTAAACGACTAAACGACAACAAAATGTGTGGACTTGGCCACCAGGGCAAGGATATAAAAATCTGCCTCCAGTAGAACTGCTCCACCTGTTATTCTAGGTCACCCCATGCTGGGTAAACAATATCAACAGGCAGCTGAAACATTAGAAGGATCCTTGGCTGGAGGTGGGAATGGTTTTCATAGGGTGGAAAATATTCTGGGAGACGCCTTGGCCCCTGCACGGGACACACTCTTTCCTTTCCTTCCTCCCGGTGTTACCTTCTAATAATTCGCATTTAATAATTTTCAAGCACTGTGAAAACCTGTGAGCAGAAATAAGAGGAGAACGACTGTTCAGACCTCCATTGGATTGGTTGCAGTTTCAACTTGTGCTTTTAGCCAATACTAGCACTGATATCATGGCAACAGGTGGGATAAGTCTTCTCTCAACAGGCCACAATTGAAAGCGGAAATACATTCCTGATATTAGGGAAGAAGCTGTCTTGAGAGGATCTTAAACAATCCTTCCATTCCCAAACCATGCTTATCAAAGGAAATCAAAGTCCCAACTGCGTCAAGAGTTTTTACCTTCAGATTCCTTGATTTTGATTCTCAATTTTGTTTGGGATGCTGTGCGGGACGTTCGACAGACGAAAACCTCCTCCCTTCGGAGAAAGCTGCGTGCACTTATCATCCAAGAATTGTTTCCACTCTCATAGGTCGTGAGCTGCTCATTTAACCCAGACAGCACACCTGATTGGCCACCTGCCAGCCACTCAAATGTCGTACCTTCAGGGTAATAGTCAGAAAGAGTGCACACCACTATTGCATCTAAGGGAACATAAATATTCAAATAGACAGACAGGTAAATAGACAGATAAATGTAATTATTAGTTTTTAAATGACTATGTTACTCTTTTTATGGTTTTTCTGATACTGTACTGCTTTACAGTTTTTATGTTGCTTAGTACACTGTTTAAGTTTTTTTTTTAAAAAAAGAGTTGGAAGGGACCCCAATGCTCATCTAGTCCAACCCCCTGGAAGGCTTACTTACTTCGCCAAAACTTTATTAGGCATTACAAGTAGGCCATCATAGAACATAATAAAAGATCCATGTATAACATTAAAAAATATATACAGTGGTACCTCGGTTTAAGTACACAATTGGTTCCGGAAGTCTGTACTTAACCTGAAGCGTACTTAACCTGAAGCGAACTTTCCCATTGAAAGTAATGGAAAGTGGATTAATCCGTTCCAGACGGGTCCGCGGAGTGCTCAACCTGAAGCGTCCTTAACCCGAAGTATGAGTGTAATTGGTTCTGGATGTCTGTACTTAACCTGAAGCGTACTTAGCCTGAAGCCAACTTTCCAATTGAAAGTAATGGAAAGTGGATTAATCCGTTCCAGACGGGTCCGCGGAGTACTTAAACTGAAAGTACTCAAACCGAAGCATACTTAAACCGAGGTATGACTGTACAAATAAACATGTATATAATGATGAGGATTTTCATTGGGATTTCTTCCTGCTAAATAGTGTTATTCACCACTTTAAGAGATACTATTGACAAAAACTCACCCAACCTTCCAGGTTAATATCAGATAGATAGAATCGGATATTTTCATGGTGCCATAATGTTAGACTACCCAAGGGGATAGCATACATTTGCGTAGCTGGTTGGATAATGGACAGTAGAAAAGTATATGTTCCACAGTGTCCGGCCCCTTCCAAAAACATCTGCAATATCTATTATTTCTGGGGATGCTGAAACCTATGGCTTTGACAAAAGCTGAGGGAAAAACATTCAGTCGGGCTAAGCTAAAAGGTCCTGGGTTGGGCTGGAGTTATTGATTTTGAGATTAGAAGTGACCCTGTTATCTGTTGTATTTTAGCCATAGAATTTAGGGGAGCAAATTTTATTTACAGCTGACTGGATGTTTTTGTTTCCCGAAGTCCCTTATTTTGGTTTGAATATTGCGAAAAATATATTGTTCAATTATACAAGGGTTCCAAGTCAATACAAATATATCTGAATTTGCTACATCAGGGTTGGAACCATCTGGCTTCATAAGATTCCTTAAGTGAGTCAAACCCGAAGGTTGGCAAGGCAACCATATTTTATAGTGCGAGCCCACACCTAATATTCTATCATGTGTATAGCTAGTTCTGCACACCCCGTCTCATACTTGAATGAACTTGGGAGCCGCAGGAGATGTGTCAAGAGGAATGTGAGGGCAATCTGGCTAAAACATCTGTCACCCCATTGATCGCCAGTGCTGATTTGGCCGATCTGGCTGGCTAGGCGGGTGTCCTCTCCCTCGCTCCCTGCTCCATGTGCATCCCACCCAAAGCTGCGCACTCAGTGGAAGAGGACGACCATCCCAGATAGGAGTGTACTGTTCTTCGGTCAAGGATATATGATAGCTGCCCTCCCTGTATAGAGAGAACCTCCCTGCTAGAACTTCCCCTCTGTAATGCAGAAATCTGAGCTTAATAATTTCAGCTACATACTTTGTGAGAGCCCTGCCTTCTTTGCCCCAATCAGAAGAATGTCTCTGCCGTCACCTAAACCTCCACACAGTAACAATGAGAAGCCTGCAAAGAGGGAGGACAGAGAAGCAAACTCACTTGTAGCAGGCTGGGAAGAAGTCAGTGGCAGGCTGGCCCCCCAAAGGAGTCCCACAAAGAGTACGAAGATCTTGGCCCACATGTTAAGACCAAGTGTGAATGGCAGATGGGCTGCCAGGCCTGCTTATATAGTACCCCTGAAGACTTTGGTGAGATGTAGCTCCACCTGGACAATCCAAGAAGAGGCTCATCTGTGAGGTTCTCTTCCAGAAACGTGAGTTTAATTGGGATTTTTTTTTAAGTCTAATAGTTGTGGGGAAGTTATATTATGATTAGTATTATTTAATTTCTATACCACCCTTAATCTGGAGATCACAGGCTGTTCCCAACATAAAAGTGCAGCTTGGGTAAACAAAGTACAAAATCCTTGATTACAATCTTCTTTATTGGAGAAGATGTGCAATTAGCATAATGGAGAAGGAAGACTCTGGTGTCCAGCCTCTGTTGTGTTGTTGTCGGTGGGAAGTTCATTCCGGTTGGGCTGCCTCTGCTCCTCCCTGGTCTGCTAGCCCCAATAGGGAAACTTCCCAAATAGGGGAAGTTATCATCATCATCATCATTTAAATTTTTATACTGCCCTTCATCTGGAGATCACAGGCAGTTCAGATCATAAAAGCACAACATGAAAACACAAAATACATAGGTAATCATCTTCCCTAATCTTCTTTAGAAGGCATGATGCCGAATTAGTAAACCAGAGAAGGAACACTCTGTTATTACAGATGCCTTGTGGCTAGACTCATTTGTGAGCAAGGAATAACATCCACCTCAACTGCCACAAATCTTCTGGGACAGCATACCTTTCAGGTGTGTTTCAGGTGTAAACAACAAACTTGGTATAACTAGAATTTCATATTAAGATCAAGGCACCAGGAAAATTTTTTTTCAGTGAGACTCAAATGATCATAAGATTGGTGAGCAACAATTATTCATGTGTTTAAATTATGGCTATAATTTATACTTTGGAGTATTTTGGATACAATTTATATTGTTCATTAGCATTTGATACCAATTACACTGCTATTCACATGAACTGAATCTGCACATCAGCCTTTTCATGCACGTTTTGTTATTTTGCTTTAGCTTATATGTGCATGCCTTGTTTTTTGTATTTAATTGCTTCCATGACAATGCTTTTATGTTGTGCTTTTATGATCTGAACTGCCTGTGATCTCCAGATGAAGGGCAGTATACAAATTTAAATGATGATGATGATGATAACTTCCCCTATTGGGGCTGGCAGACCAGGGAGGAGCAGAGGCAGCCCAACAGGAATGAACTCCCTGCCGGCCACAACACAACAGAGGCTGAACGCCAGAGTGTCCCTTCTCCATTTAAAGCCCTAAATGGCCTCGGTCCTATATACCTGAAGGAGCGTCTCCACCCCCACTGTTCAGCCCGGACACTGAGATCCAGCGCCGAGGGCCTTCTGGCGGTTCCCTCACTGCGAGAAGCAAAGCTACAGGGAACCAGGCAGAGGGCCTTCTCGGTAGTGGCGCCCGCCCTGTGGAACACCCTTCCATCAGAGATCGGGGAGAAGAACAACTACCTGACATTTAGAAAACACCTAAAGGCAGCCCTGTTTAGGGAAGTTTTTAATCTGTGATATTTTAATGTATTTTTATATTTGTTGGAAGCCACCCAGCCAGATGGGGGAAACCCAGCCAGATGGGCGGGGTATAAATAATAAAATAATAAAAATAATAATTATGCTAATTGCACATCTTCTCCAATAAAGAAGCTTGTAAAATCCTCTTCTTGGATTGTCCGGGTGGAGCTACAGGGATTGAATGGAAAAGGATCTCACCAAAGTCTTCAGGGGTATTATATAAGCAGGCCTGGCAGCCCATGTGAGATTCACACTCAGTCTTAACATGTGGGCCAAGATCTTCATACTTTTTGTGGGACTCCTTTGGGGGGCCAGCCTGCCACTGACTTCTTCCCAGCCTGCTACAAGTGAGTTTGCTTCTCTGTCCTCCCTCTTTGCAGGCTTCTCATTGTTACTGTGTGGAGGTTTAGGTGACGGCAGAGACATTCTTCTGATTGGGGCAAAGAAGGCAGGGCTCTCACAAAGTATGTAGCTGAAATTATTAAGCTCAGATTTCTGCATTACAGAGGGGAAGTTCTAGCATGGAGGTTCTCTCTATACAGGGAGGGCAGCTATCATATATCCTTGACCGAAGAACAGTACACTCCTATCTGGGATGGCCGTCCTCTTCCACTGAGTGTGATCAATGGGGTCACAGATGTTGCAGCTAGATCACCCTCACATCTGTCTTGAGACATCTCCTGGGGTTCCCAAGTTCAATCCAGTATGAGATGATGTGTGAAGAACTAGGTATACACATGATGGAATATTGGGTGTGGACTAGCACTATAAAGCACTGGTTGCCTTGCCATTTTCTTTGCCAACCTTCAAGTATGTTCTCTGACTTACTTAAGGACTCTTATAAATCCAGATGGTTCCAACTCTCACGTAGTAAAATCAGATCTATTATTGACTTGGAATTCAAGTGAGCAATAAATTTATTGCAATATTCAAACCAGATTAAGGGACATTGGAAAAACAAACAAGCCAGGTGTAAAGAAAATTAGTTCCCCCAGGTTCTATAGTTTAAATACAACGGATCACAGGGTCACTTATATCTCAAAATTAAGAATTTCAGTCCAACAGATGACTTTTATGTTAGCCCGACTGAACGTTTTTCTCTCAGCTTTTGTCAAGGGCAAATTTCTAAGGACCTCTTGGAATGCTGAATCCCAATGAAGATCCTCATCATTATATATTTTACATGGCTTTTTATTTGTATATTTTTTAAATTGTTATATATGGATGTTTAAGGGTGTTTTATGATGCCCTATACTTGTAATGTCTAATAAAGGTTTGGTGAAGTAAGTAAATAAGCATTACAGGGGGTTGGACTAGATGAGTGTTGGGGTCCCTTCCAATTCTAGAATTCTATGATTCTATGAAAAGAGAATATGCATGGGAAAGAGGGTCAGAGAAAAGGAAAATCACATGGGAGTAGAGAAGACCAGATGGCAGACAAAAGCAAGACTGGAAGGACTGAGATGAAAAGCAGAGGTTTTAAACTATGGCATTTATTGATTTGTTGATTTTAAAATCATTTCTGTTGTTGTTGTTTAGTCGTTTAGTCGTGTCTGACTCTTCGTGACCCCATGGACCAGAGCACGCCAGGCACTCCTGTCTTGCACTGCCTCCCACAGTTTGGTCAAACTCATGTTCGTAGCTTCGAGAACACTGTCCAACCATCTCGTCCTCTGTCATCCCCTTCTCCTTGTGCCCTCATTCTTTCCCAGCATCAGGGTCTTTTCCAGGGAGTTTTCTCTTCTCATGAGGTGGCCAAAGTATTGGAGCCTCAGCTTAACAATTTGTCCTTCCAGTGAGCACTCAGGGCTGATTTCCTTAAGAATGGATAGGTTTGATCTTCTTGCAGTCCATGGGACTCTCAAGAGTCTCCTCCAGCACCATAATTCAAAAGCATCAATTCTTCGGCGATCAGCCTTCTTTATGGTCCAGCTCTCACTTCCATACATCACTACTGGGAAAACCATAGCTTTAACTATACGGACCTTTGTCAGCAAGGTGATGTCTCTGCTTTTTAAGATGCTGTCTAGGTTTGTCATTGCTTTTCTCCCAAGAAGCAGGCGTCTTTTAATTTTGTGACTCCTGCCACCATCTACAGTGATCATGGAACCCAGGAAAGTAAAATCTCTCATTGCCTTCATTTCTTCCCCTTCTATTTGCCAGGAGGTGATGGGACCAGTGGCCATGATCTTAGTTTTTTTTGATGTTGAGCTTCAGACCATATTTTGCGCTCTCCTCTTTCACCCTCATTAAAAGGTTCTTTAATTCCTCCTCACTTTCTGCCATCAAGGTTGTGTCATCAGCATATCTGAGGTTGTTGATATTTCTTCTGGCAATCTTTATTCCGGCTTGGGATTCATCCAGTCCAGCCTTTCGCATGATGAATTCTGCATATAAGTTAAATAAGCAGGGAGACAATATACAGCCTTGTCGTACTCCTTTCCCAATTTTGAACCAATCAGTTGTTCCATATCCAGTTCTAACTGTAGCTTCTTGTCCCTCATAGAGATTTCTCAGGAAGAAGAAGAAGAAGAGTTTGGATTTGATATCCCGCTTTATCACTACCCGAAGGAGTCTCAAAGCGGCTAACAATCTCCTTTCCCCTCCTCCCCCACAACAAACACTCTGTGAGGTGATATAGGGCTGAGAGACTTCAAAGAAGTGTGAGTAGCCCAAGGTCACCCAGCAGCTGCATGTGGAGGAGCGGAGACGCGAACCCAGTTCCCCAGATTACGAGTCTACTGCTCTTAACCACTACATCACACTGGCCGACAGATGAGAAGATCAGGCACTCCCATTTCTTTAAGAACTTTTCTTTAAGAACTTTTCTTTAAGAACTTTTCTTAAAGACCAATTCTTTAAGAACTGTGGTCGACACAGACAAATGCTTTTGCGTAGTCAATGAAGCAGAAGTAGATGTTTTTCTGGAACTCTCTAGCTTTCTCCACAATCCAGCACATGTTTGCAATTTGGTCTGTGGTTCCTCTGCCCCTTCGAAATCCAGCTTGCACTTCTGGGAGTTCTCGGTCCACATACTGCTTAAGCCTGTCTTGTAGAATTTTAAGCATAACCTTGCTAGCGTGTGAAATGAGCGCAATTGTGCGGTAGTTGGAGCATTCTTTGGCACTGCCCTTCTTTGGGATTGGGATGTAGACTGAACTTCTCCAGTGGCGTCGCAAGCCCCCCTGGTACGCCACTATGGAGGGACGCTGTGTGTGTGCACGCTACGGAGCAGGTTTGGTGCTAGCGGTAGCGGTGCTGGAGCTCTGCCGCCGTCAAACCGCGAGCAAGCTGCGGCGCAGAGCAAGTTTTACAGGGCCACATCCCTATGTCACTACGGAGTGACGCTGAGCGCTACGGAGCGGGTTTGGTGCTGGCGGCAGCGGTTTTGGAGCTCCACCACTGTCAAACTGCGAGCAAGCCACGGGCCGGAGTGAGTTTTACAGGGCCGCCCTGTAAAACTCCCTCTGTGCTGCAGCTTGCTCGGCTCACGCTTTGATTCTTTCTGCTTGGGCGAGGGTCAGAGAAGGCGTCAGCAGCCCGCCCCTCACCTCGCCCAAGCAGAAAGAATCAAAGCGCGAGCCGAGCAATCCGCCATGTCTACTCCGACGAGGTGAGGGGAGGGCGCATGCGGCGGCTGTCGGTGGAGGTGGCAAGGGGGTGCTGCGCTGCCCCCCCACAGTGTGGAGCCCGGGGCACCCCGCCCCCTATTGCGATGCCCCATATCTTCTCCAATCCTCTGGCCACTGCTGAGTTTTCCAAACTTGTTGGCATATTGAGTGTAGCACCTTAACAACATCATCTTTTAAAATTTTAAACATTTCAGCTGGAATATCATCACTTCCACTGGCCTTGTTATTAGCAGTGCTTTCTAAGGCCCATTTGACTTCACTCTCCAAGATGTCTGGCTCAAGGTCAGCAACCACACTACCTGGGGTGTACGAGACCTCCATATCTTTCTGGTATAATTCCTCTGTGTATTCCTGCCACCTCTTCTTGATGTCTTCTGCTTCTGTTAGGTCCTTTCCACTTTTGTCCTTTATTATGGTAATCTTTGTATGAAATGTTCCTTTCATATCTCCAATTTTCTTGAACAGATCTCTGGTTTTTCCCATTCTGTTGTTTTCCTCTATTTCTTTGCATTGCTCATTTAAGAAGGCCCTCTTGTCTCTCCTTGCTATTTTTTGGAAATCTGCATTCAATTTCCTGTATCTTTCACTATCTGCCTCACATTTTGCCTGCTTTCTCTCCCCCACTATTTGTAAGGCCTCATTGGACAGCCACTTTGCTTTCTTGCATTTCCTTTTCATTGGGATGGTTTTCGTTGCTGCCTCCTGTATAATGTTACGAGCCTCCATCCATAGTTCTTCAGGCACTCTGTCCACCAAATCTAAATCCTTAAACCTGTTCCTCACTTCCACTGTGTATTCATAAGGGATTTGATTTAGATCGTGTCTTACTGGCCCAGTGGTTTTTCCTACTTTCTTCAGTTTAAGCTGGAATTTTGCTATAAGAAGCTGATGATCTGGGCCACAGTCAGCCCCAGGTCTTGTTTTTGCTGACAGTATCTCTTCAGTATCTTCTCCATCTTTGGCTGCAGAGAATATAATCAATCTGATTTCGATGCTGCCCATCTGGTGATGTCCATGTGTAGAGTCGTCTCTTGTGTTGTTGGAAAAGAGTGTTTGTGATGACCAGCTTGTTCTCTTGACAGAACTCTATTAGCCTTTGCCCTGCTTCGTTTTGAACTCCAAGGCCAAACTTGCCAGTTATTCCTTCTATCTCTTGATTGCATACTTTAGCATTCCAATCCCCTGTAATGAGAAGAACATCTTTCTTTGGTGTCATTTCTAGAAGGTGTTGTAAGTCTTCATAGAATTGGTCAATTTCACTTTCTTCAGCACCGGTAGTTGGTGCACAAACGTGGATTACTGTGATGTTAAAAGGTCTGCCTTGGATTTGTATCGAGATCATTCTATCATTTTTGAGATTGCATCCCAGTACAGCTTTCGCCACTCTTTCATTGACTATGAGGGCCACTCCATTTCTTCTACGGGATTCTTGCCCACAGTAGTAGATATGATGGTCATCCGAACTGAATTCACCCATTCTCATCCATTTTAGTCACTGATGCCCAGGATGTCAATATTTATTCTTGCCATCTCATTTTTGACCACACCCAACTTACCAAGGTTCATGGACTTTCCTTTCGCTTCCAGGCATATCTGCAACTGAGCGGCCTTTCGGCTTTGGCCCAGCCGCTTCATCAGGTCTGAATCTACTTTTACTTGTCCTCCACTCTTCCTCAGTAGCATGTTGGACGCCTTCTGACCTGAGGGGCTCATCTTCCAGCGTCATAACTTTTTTTATGCTCGTTGTCTTTGTCCATGGAGTTTTCTTGGCAGGGATACTGGAGTGGCTTGCCAGTTCCTGCTCCAGGTGGATCACGTTTAGTCAAAACTCTCCACTATGACCTGTCCATCTTGGGTGGCCCTGCACGGCATAGCTCATAGCTTCTCTGAGTTATTCAAGCCCCTTCGCCACGACAAGGCAGTGATCCATGAAGTAGAAATCCTTTCTAAGCTGCTTTATATATTCTAATAAAACATAAAAACGGTAAAGCAATATCAGAAAAACCATGAAGACAGTAATATAAAGTCATTCCAAAACCAGGAATTACGTCTGTTTCTCTCTCTCTCTCTCTGCTCCTTAGATACATTTTTTTTGGTGTGCACTATCAATGACTTTCACCCTGCAAGTGTGATAGTTGACTGGCTGCAGGGTGGCCAATCACGTGTGTTGTCCCCATTTAATGAGCAGCCCAGGATGGATTACAGTGGAAGCACCTCTGGTGTAATAAGTGCACGCAGCATTTCCCAAGAAGACCAAGGGGACATCTTCCTCTGTCGATTGTCCAACAAAGCGCTCCAAACAAATGTGAGAATCAAAATCAAGGATTCTGAAGGTAAAACCTTTTGATGCAGTTTGGACTTCGTTTTCCTTTGATAAGCATGGTTTGGGAAGGGGAGGGTTGTTTCCAGATTGTTTAAGATCCTCTCAGGGACTGACCATTTCAAGACAGCTTCCTCCCTAATTCAAAAATTTATTTCCGCTTTTGATTATGGCCTGTTGAGATCAGACTTTCCCAACATCTGTCATCATATCGGTGCTAGGATTGGCCAAAGAGAAAAGTTGAAACTGTTCGGTTTCTGATAATTGGTTCTCATGGGAAACTTACAGATTCTTGCTTCACATAATTAACTCAAGGCAGTCTCAATTTACTCTTGGCAGAAAGCCAAGGTCTGCCTGCCCTGGCAACAACTCTCTCATTGGTTAATGACCAGCACTGAACTCTGTTATCTAGGAATACTAGCACAGTTGTTTCGTGTGGGTGTTAGCAGTAGGAGTGCTGTGTATGGTTGGAGAGAGAGAGAGAGAGAGTAAGGATTTATTTTGCTTTGCTTTGTATGCAGAAACTCTGCTGGTTTTATTTTCTTTTAATAAATCCTGTAAATAGTTATTCTGCGTCTAGCCACTTAGTCATTTCCACCTCAACTAGCTTCTGCACTGTGCAGGAAAACTCTGCTACGTTTGGGCTAAAGCAACTAGAGCTATGCCTGACACTTCAAAATTCTAAGAGAAACTACAATCAGTTTAGTGGAGGTCTGAACAGTCATTCTCCTCTTATTTCTGCTCACAGGTTTTCACAGTGCTTGAAAATTATTAAATGCAAATTATTAGAAGGTAACAACAGGAGGAAGGAAAGGAAAGAGTGTGTCCCATGCAGGGGCCAAGGCGTCTCCCAGAATATATTCCACCCCATGAAAACCATTCCCACCTCCAGCCAATCCAATGATCCTTCTAACCTTTCAGCCGCCTGTTGATATTGTTTACCCAGCATAGGGTGACCTAGAATAACAGGTGGAGCAGTTCTACTGGAGGCAGATTTTTATATGCTTGCCCTGGTGTGGCAATACCACATTGAAACAAAGACAAAGGACACAGAGATTCAACCAGCAAATCTCTGGGAGGGAAAGTGTGTGTCTCTTTCCCTTCGCCAGATCTTTTTATTACAATATCAAAAGGTTACGAAAATTCAAATCATCCAATAGAATTCAACCTATTTCCTAAAACCCCTCCCAGGTTTCCTCCCACCTTAAATCTGATACTGTTGGGAAGATCTGGAACTAACACCTAGCTGCTAAAAAGACTTCCTGGACATCAAAGAGACTACATCTAAAGACAGGAAAGAGCCCCAGGAATCCCTGGCAGAAAACAGGTTTATCAGCTTTTCAAAGACAAGCAGGGAAAGAAAGAAGATTAACAGATGTCCTTTTACCCAGATCTATTGAACCAAATGTTTCACAGCCAGGCAAGAACAAATGGCAACAAATGCCTGTTTCTTGAAACCCAGACTGAAACGTGCTTGCCAGGTAGAAAGCAATGGAGTCAGTAACCATCCCAGAAACCTATGTCCAAGACCAGGAATTTCATAATTCAGGCAGCAGAGGTATATCAAGGGAGCCACGAAGCTCAGACATCCTCCACAAGCGCACATAATTATGAATACCTGATTCCCTTCCATAGATCACTAGAAAGTCACCCCTACATGCCATCTTTCCTTTTTTAATTTTGTTTTGTGTGCCAGAGAGAATTCTCTTGCAATTAGGATAGTAAGGGCATTGCATCCTCATCACATTCCTGCAGATGACGTCTGAATAACAGAGAGATCCGAGAGATTCCTGAGGTAGATTGAGAAAAACAAAAGGAGCATGAAGACAGAGGGAATATTATATGAAAACATCAAATACTAACTGAGATTAAAAACTCATATGTGATCATAAATTCTACCTAAGCAAACTTATAAACCCTAGCAATCCTAAAATAAGCAATTACCCCATAATAGCAAGATTGAACTAGATTACATTATATCAGGAAAATATTGAATAGACATAAGCATACAACAATATCAATATGAAACAAAATCATAAAATACAACTACAATGATTACAGAAGATCATAAGCAATAAATGAACAGGCATGATATAAATCACAGCAATCAATTGACAGATGGATGGTATGTTCTGATAATTTGATAACTTCAAGAAAGTCTTTAGCTAAAAGTCTCTGGAAAGTCTCTGAATCTTCCTGGAACTTCTGCATTCTGTAATTGACATTTGATATCTGGAATTCAGAACCTTCAGCTTCATCAGCTAAGTTGTCTTGATTTGGTTCAGCATGAAGATTAAAGCTTAATAGGGATCTGGAAATATAGGGTGACCTCTGTGGACGAATCTGGTGCTTGATCCACATCACCACATCAGCTTAGATTTTCCACAGAAACCTGTTGGAGTAAGCAGAATTGCCCTTGCCCAAAAATTATGAGCTTGAGCAATATTAGCAAAAATCTGTTCCTCTCCATCTGAATCAGCAGATGTTCCAGCAACTGGAGAAGAACCTAAAATAATCCTAAAAAGTATATTAAAATAAAACAATGGCAATTAAAACACATATTATAAAAACTTAAAATAGAAAAAAGTTTTTATTTTTTTATTTTTATTTTATTTTGTTTTGTTTTAATTAAAGCTGAATAATAAAAGTTTTAACTGAGATAAGTGAAAGAGTAAATAATACTATCATCGACTAACATACAGGTACAATCCTATATTTCACCTTTCTTTTTTATTTTTATTTTTTGTGTAGATGTTGTAGAAAGAAGAAATTCACAAAATCAGGAATATAAAATACAGTAACGCAACTAATAAGTATAAAAGTAAAAACCAGGAAGATAAAATGTAGTATCCTATAAGAACTGAGGATAAAATTCCATTAGTATGCAGAAACAGTTCATAAAAACAAAAAAATGTGAAGGAAAAAAAACCTGGTGGGTAAATTTACTCTTGAGTAAGGTTTTCTCCAGCCAGAGGTAAAAGCAAACCTAAAAAAAACTTGATTAGCCCTTTCCCCCCCTCTCCCCAAAGGGAGGAGGAATTGAGAACAAAGGACCTAGGAATGTAGATAAATTGGAAAAAAAAAAACTTGCAAGGAAAGAAATCTTTACAAAGTATTTATGTAACCCATTCCCAAAAGCTAGTTAGAGAATAGTTTCAGGGAAAGAAAACATGTTATAACCCAAAAACATACAATAAGAAAAAAAAATACGTTGAAGCAAGTTCACTGGCTAGAAAATAAAACTTTTGTTAGCTCTCCTCATTGAGGACTGGCAACTTGACTTGAACCAAAACAACAGAGAAGGAACAAAGAAATCATGCAATTGCTCTGTATCCACCTTCAGAGTAATCTAATATGGGAGAAAATTACAGCAAGAAAACCATGAAAGAAGCTAGATTTAAAAAAAATATTAGACATGTTAACCAAATTTTATACCACCAAAGACGAAATAGGAAAATTACAGCCAACAATCATATTCAGCACTTCTGAAATGTTACCTAGAAGAAAAACATGTTATTTAGCATTAAAATAAATTCCCTTCATGTAATTTCCTGGAAGTCTGAGGCATCGGGACCTGCTTTTAAACACCAGTTACAGCATCCTAAAATATCATACATCATATCAATAGAAGAAATTACCAAACATTCATCAGGAAATAAAATATTAAGAACAAAATTCTGAAGATCACCCTAGAGTAAATAGTTACTGTGGGTAAAAAAACATCATTAACCCATAACTTTGTCACTGGAGATTCATTTAAAGAAGAAAGCACAACCAGAGGGTGCTTGAGCATGTGCAGAGAGTAAATCTATGAAAGGGGAACAAAGAATCAACATCTCACACACAAAGAAGAGGAACTTAAATGCATGTCCCAGTCTGATAACATCTCACTCAGTGCTAGGAGAAAAAATTAAGTCTTTGAGAAAAAAACATTAACCATTAATTTGAGATGCTGGAATTCCTTCAGAAATTAAATTCAAGTCAGAGAACATTTAGGCATTCTGAAAAGGAAAAATCTGTAAAAAACAACCCTCAATTTATCTCTTACCCACATATAGATAGAAAAAAGATTTAAACTAAATACATAGAGCAGAATTGAGCCTATAAATTTACTCTCATGCTCACATCCGCAAATGAAAAAATAGAAATACACGAAGCTAAAAAGAATACTGCTATCAAGAGATAAGCATTAAAACTCAAAACCAATTCACTGCATGTATGTTGTGCAGAATTTACTTCAATGCAGCAAAAGCATCAAATTTCAATTTTTTTCCAGTCTGGTTGTTGGTAAGCAGATATTTTAAAACCAACTGAAAACTAAAGAATTAAAACTTTAACAAGCTTCTCTAACAAAGAGAGTTCTGGTTAACTGAGAAACAAAAACCATCTACTAGCAAAACTTTTCTGGTAGCCAAACAAAAAAATTGCCTCAAGAAAAGAAATGCAAATTTAAATCTTCCCTTCAATCTGGTTCATATGCAGCAATTTCATCAGATTTCCTACTCACTGAGGCAAGGCAGAGCTGCTCTGGAAAAAAGATTTTCCCTAAACTGCTTTGAAAAGTACTAACATCAAAAATTTCCTGCAGAAACTTTTTTGCAATGCATGACAAGTTTTGCTGCTCATTTAACACAGAGAAAAAGTGTTCACCATCTTTAACAATGCATGTTTGCTCATTCAAGACAGGAAAAAAATCATTGGCCTTGCTTACATTAACAGAGATTGGCAACTCAGTGAAAATAAGACTAGAGAGCTTTCTTAGTGGAGGTCTGCTCTCAGTTGCATTCAAAAAACTATCATCAGCAGCAACTTGCTGCTCTCTTTCAGTCAAAATCAATGGAATAACAGGCAACTCTTGAGATTTTACCATGACTATTTGCTCATTTGGAAGGTTAGCCATTAAAGGCAGAACATCCAAAGTTACCTCACTATCACCTTCCTTTAAAGCCTGACTCACCATCGGTTGCACTGCGGTCTGAGGTACTGCCTCTGGGCAAAAGCCCACAGAAAAGGAAGGAGGCATTATTTCTAAATTAGACCCAGGCAACAAGGAGCCGGCAAAAGGCAGGGACGCTGTAGGAGCTGAAGCTGCCTTTAAAACAAAATCTCCCCCCACACCTGGAGGCTGCGAAGGGGGCAAAATTCTTGGAGATGCTGAGGAAGCATCTTGAAGCTGAAGCAGTGGATTTGCCACCCTAGCTACAGCGGATCTACAAAGCTTCCACGTATGTAGGATTTGAACAGAAGGTCGGTCAGATTTACTCAAAACCAAACCCACTTTATCCCATTTTTCTAAATCTAAGGTACCTTCCTCAGGGAAGAAGGACGCAACATGAGAAATCTCATGCAATAACTGGTCAATCAGTGGGGACATCACCTGATTGTGACCATGAGGACTTAACAAAAAGAGCAAATCTCTTTTATGTTTTTTCTGCAAAATACTTAGATCTCCCCCCATTCTTACCTATTTTCTGTGCGCACAGTTTCTGCCCAAGGTTCCGGGCGATAAGAATCTTCAGTCCAAAAGCCCTCTGTTTGCAGACAGAGTCTAATGGCACCTAGGGAGCTTTGTTAAGCCCAAAATCAGAAGAGCGATCATTTACCTGATCCTCTTTTCATGGATGCCTCAGAGAAGCTGCATTGGCATTCCAATGGCCTCAGAGAGGGCACCAAAATGTGGCAATACCACATTGAAACAAAGACAAAGGACACAGAGATTCAACCAGCAAATCTCTGGGAGGGAAAGTGCGTGTCTCTTTCCCTTCGCCAGATCTTTTTATTACAATATCAAAAGGTTACGAAAATTCAAATCACCCAATAGAATTCAACCTATTTCCTAAAACCCCTCCCAGGTTTCCTCCCACCTTAAATCTGATACTGTTGGGAAGATCTGGAACTAACACCTAGCTGCTAAAAAGACTTCCTGGACATCAAAGAGACTACATCTAAAGACAGGAAAGAGCCCCAGGAATCCCTGGCAGAAAACAGGTTTATCAGCTTTTCAAAGACAAGCAGGGAAAGAAAGAAGATTAACAGATGTCCTTTTACCCAGATCTATTGAACCAAATGTTTCACAGCCAGGCAAGAACAAATGGCAACAAATGCCTGTTTCTTGAAACCCAGACTGAAACGTGCTTGCCAGGTAGAAAGCAATGGAGTCAGTAACCATCCCAGAAACCTATGTCCAAGACCAGGAATTTCATAATTCAGGCAGCAGAGGTATATCAAGGGAGCCACGAAGCTCAGACATCCTCCACAAGCGCACATAATTATGAATACCTGATTCCCTTCCATAGATCACTAGAAAGTCACCCCTACACCCTGGTGGCCAAGTCCACACGTTTAAAGAGCTGCATACCTAGGTAGCCGCTTCAGGAGCAACTGTGCAGAGATTGTTTCATGGATATGGGAGGTTTTTTTTTTTAGCTATTCTGGGTTTTCAAACCTAACCTATGCAGCAAGTTGAACACACCAATACTTTCTCTGGAAGGGCTGGGATTCTGTGTATTCTGGGCGCCTCCATATGTTGGGAAACAGAGCTGTGTAAACATTCCTGGAATCTCCTCTATCCCTCTGTGTCCTCATCCAGCTCAAGGAAGCCCCATGTATGTGCCACAGATCTTGCTACTCAGGTCCACACACACAAGGATTTCAGTTTAATCCCCTTTACTCCTTAAAGCTTTCATGAAGGATTTACGCCCCCCCCGTCTACAGATTAATAATATTTGCCAGAGAATCAAGCAGAAAATAATCAGAACTAAATGGTGTCATAAAAGTTGTCCATCTATTATGTCTAAACTTAATAGTTGTTGCCTCTCCTTTTCTCTCACACTTCCCCCACCCCAAAACTTAAAAAGACAAAAGGAATGGTCTCCATGAGAACCTCTATCGCGCCAACCATAAAGAAAGTAGCCTTCAGCGAGCACAGACAATCCTCACCGGCATGGTCATAGGGCTCAATGCAAGTGAAGTTTCTCTCCAGTGGATGAAGAATGCTCTCGTTGAAGGTCAACATGTGAACACCCAAGTCTTGAAGAGCAGCAGCAAGGATTCCCTCTTGGCCTTCAGCCAGGTGATAGTCCCCTACTCTGACTGGAGCAATGGCACTTCATACTCCTGTATGTTCACCTTTACAGCAGGAACCATGAAGCTCTCCCAGAGGCCTGAGGAGAAATCCCAGGTTGAAAAGTGATGCACACCCCTTTCTCAGCCTATCCCAGTTTTCCCTCCTCAGCCTATCTCAGATTCAATATTTCCCATGTATCCATGTTTGGCCTAAGGCTGAATAAAAGTGAGCAAACTCACAGATTTCTCATGATGTGATCACTTGGTTGTGGCAGTGGGTGGCTTCTGGAAAGAAGCGGGGAATGGATTAATCTCTCCGCAAAATAGTGTTGAAGTTTGATGATTGTAGAAGCAATGTGCATTTAGCACATAACCATGAAGTTCAATGGGGGGCTTTTGGCTATTCACTGCCTCTTAGCTTAACCTTCCTCACCAGGGTTTTGACTCTCCTCGACCTCCATTTTTGTGTCTCTCTCCCCCCCCTGCCCCCCCCAGCAGAGCATTTCCTATAAAAAGAAAGGTGAGTGAAGTGCCAACAATTCATTTTGCTGACCAGTGTCTTCTGCCTGTTGATAATGTTTACCCAGTATCGGGTACCCTAGAATAATAGGTGGAGCAGTTCTACTGGGAGCAGATTTTTATATCCTTGCCCTGGTGGCTCAGTCCACACATTAAGGAGCTATGTGCCTAGCTGAGATGCCTGCTTTGCGGGGTTGGACTAGATGACCCTTGGGACCCTTCCAATTCAACAATTCCATGATTCAATGAAAAGAAAATATGCATGGGAAAGAGGGTCAGAGAGAAGGAAGATCACAGGGGTGTGGGGACGAACGGATGGCAGACAAAAGCAAGAATTGAGATGGAAAGCAAAGGTTTTAATCCAAGGCATTTATTCATTCATTGATTTTAAAATCATTTCTAAGCTGCTTTATATTTTAAAACAACACACTTAAGGGGTGCAAAAAGACAATGTGCTGCTGCTGTGAAGCATGTACGAAAAATAGAGAAGGTAGGCAAACCCTTCAGAATAGCCCTGTCAAGAATTCCTGTGTTCATGAGAATGTCATCATAGCCCTTTCTAGATGCTCCTTCATGTCCTTCCTACAAGACCACCATTTCCTAAATGCTGCCTCTCCATCAGGTATGTCTAAATCTAATAACTGTTGCCTCTCCTTTTGTCTCATACTAACCCCCCACTGGAAACTTAAAAAGACAAGGCAAATGGTCTCCATGCAAATTTCTATCGCACTGCGAAGAAACCAGCCTTCAGCAAGTGCAGACAATGCTCGCCAGCTTGGTCATAGGGCTCAATACAAGCGAAGTTTCTCTTCAGTGGATTATTATTATTAATAATAAAAATAATAAAATAATAATAAAAATAATAATAATAAAATTTATTATTAATACCCTGCCCATCTGGCTGGGCTTCCCCAGCCATTCCGGTGGCTCCCAACAGAATTAAAAGCACAATAAAACATCGAACATTAAAAACCTCCCTAAACAGGGCTGCCTTCAAATGTCTTCTAAAAGTCAGATAGTTCTTTATTTCCTTGACTCTGATGGGAGGGCATTCCACAGGGCAGGCGCCACTACTGAGAATGCTCTCTGTCTGGTTCCCTCATTGAGGGCCAGCATGTGAACACCCGAGTATTGAAGGACAGCAGCAAGGTGGTTAATGGCCACCAAGTTCTGGGGTTGGGGCCAGACTTGAGTGGTAGGAGGCCTAATAATGATCCAAAGTTTCATCAGGCAGAGATATTTGATGGGACAAATATTTGGGAATATTGAATAGTGATATTTCTAGAGAAAATACTAAATTCTTTCTGGACGTGACATCAGTGGCGAGAATCCTGGTGGCTAAGTACTGGAAGGGTAACCGACCAAAGAGGAATGGTTATGTAAATTATGTGAATATTTGGAACTGGCCAAATTGACAGATATAATAAGACTAAAGCCAGTGAATACAGTCAAGAAGGAATGGATGTGCTTGAATGATTATTTAGAAAGACAAGGTTCTAATGTAAAAATTTGGCTGTCTCTAGAATGACCTCGTGAATGGAAAAGGGGAAACACACACACACACACACACACACACACACACACAGAGAGAGATGAAAATAATACTGAAATACAGATAAAATATGAAATGTGAAAGGGAGTGTTGTAAGAGTGATGGAATAGTCTATTATTACTATTCTTTTGTAAAATAGTGTTTATTGTATTGAAATATTATACTTTATTCTTTTACTGTCTACTTTTCTTTGCAATTTTTTCTTCTTTCTCCCCCCCCCCCCCTTTATATTATTCTTTATGTATGGTTTGGTATTGATGTATTTACTTTGCAATAAAAAAGGAATGTCCTGTATTGTTCTTATTCTGCCACAGTATGGGACCCAGGTGGCGCTGTGGTTAAACCACTGAGCCTAGGGCTTGCTGATCAGAAGGTCGGCGGTTCGAATCCCTGTGAAGGGGTGAGCTCCCGTTGCTTGGTCCCAGCTCCTGCCAACCTAGCAGTTCGAAAGCACGTCAAAAAATGCAAGTAGATAAATAGGAACCGCTAAAGCGGGAAGATAAACGGCGTTTTCATGTGCTGCTCTGGTTTGCCAGAAGCGGCTTTGTCATGCTGGTCACATGACCTGGAAGCTATACGCCGGCTCCCTCGGCCAATAATGCGAGATGAGCGCGCAACCCCAGAGTCGGTCACGACTGGACCTAATGGTCAGGGGTCCCTTTACCTTTTATGATAGAAAGCTTATGCCATTCATGTATAATATTAAAAGGGTAGTTGCAAAATGCCGCCATTGAACATGTTGATTTCTGTTCCTTCCTGGGGTTCAGTTCCTATGGGGATCTTTTAGCCACCTGCTATTTATTATTATTATGCTACAAGGAACAGCAGAGAATCATTATCAGATCTTGAAAAAGGAATTAACAGATTTGCTTTTGGGGTGGGGTTGAGGAACACCACTCAAATGGTAAAGGGCTAATTTCTGGCCTCCTAGGATCATGGAAGCCTCTATAATTTGTTCCACCTGCCCAAAGCTCCAAAGACTTCCCAGAGGATAGTCAGTAAATCTGAAAATTGATATAAATACCCCCCTGAGCATTGTGTAGGTGAAAAGGCGGGCCGGGCTCTGTCACTTTCCTTTCATACCTTTCCCCCTTTATTTCACCTTACATCAGCCAGACCTAAAATTTGAAAAACAAACAAGCCCTGCTAGTACTTAAGGCATGCCTTGGTGTCTCAGTGAAAAACATAGCTGGTGTATTTCTCCTAAGAGATGAGTTAGCAGAATTAGCCACCAACCTATGTAGCCTGTTACGTCTGGTAGATTCTGTTTCTGTACAGAGGAGATTCTCAATCTTCTAGAGGGACCCTTTGCTGATTAGATGCTGTGGCTTCTGATAGCTGTACCTTTGCTGCTTCCTATGGGGTACAAAATAGATTCTCTGGAGTGTCCCAGAAATGATCCCCAGCCTGTTCCACATGAGTGGTTCCAGCCAGGAGCTCTCTTCATTGGTGGAATTGCTTCTCAGTTAGTTTACCATTCTCATGACGTTTCCTTCCGTGAACATCCTTCTCAGGACCTGTTAGATGTTCCAGAGTAAGAAATCGCTTCGTTTGCTCTGCATCTTTTGTAGCTGCGCATATCACAAATATTTTTTTCTATAAATGGCAGAATGTTAAGTGTGTGTGTGTGGGTGGGTGGGTGGGTGGGTGGGTTTGGCCAATCCCCCCATAGAATCTATTAGAAAGCACCAATATTGTGATATGACAGCAGTAATCAATCCACAATATACAAAGGGATGACTAAATTCTACCTCTATATGCAGAATGGTGACAAAATTCTACCAGCACATCCTTGCCTTGGCTTTTGCTGTGAACGAGATCAACGAGAACCCTAAGTTCCTACCCAATGTCACACTTGGATTCCATATCTATGATAGCTACTACGATGCAAGGATGACTTACCGTACCACTTTGGATGTGCTCTTCAAATCAGATAAATTTGTTCCCAATTACCAGTGTGACAGACACAAAAACCTCATGGCTATCATTGGCGGACTTGGCTCTGATACCTCCAACTTTATGGCAGATATTATAGGTTCCTATAAGGTTCCACAGGTAGGAATTCTCTCTGTATATTTAAATATATGTGAGAGAGTGATTTAGGCTCTTCTTTCTTATGCGGAACTTAATTTTGTAGTTCAAAAGGAGAAAACTGACAAAAGCAGGGATTGATACCCCCCATCCATCATATTTTATTTATTCTTCCTATATTACGTAATATTTATTTTTTTGATTCTTAATTAACTGTGGCCTCTTTGAGTGGGTGGGGTGTTTAAGCCTCCCTTTTAAAAATAGGGTTGTCTTTTAGAATTTTTTTGTTTACTTTTGTGCTGTTTTTTGTTCATATAATGCAAGTCATCTGAGTTACGTTGGTAACGAAGCGACTGATATAATGATAATGATAAGACGAGGGCAGTGTTGGGGAGCTTGGAACAGGAGGGGGCTCAGAGTGTGGTGAGGGCAAGGGTAATGGGGCTATCAGAATTTCAAACAGAGTGTCGCCCCAGTGGAACAATCCAAATTTTACCCGGGATGGTGAGAGACTGTGTCGTTTAGTGTTTGGAGTGTCAGACTTACAGGAATCCCAGGTTCAAAGCTCACTGTCCACTCACTGCCTCTCAGCCTAACCTACCTCACAGAGTTGTTGTGGGGATTAAATGTGGGGAGAAGCAGATACGCCACCTTGAGCTGCTTGCAGAATAAAATAATATATCATTGGAGATAGAGATGCAATCAATCAATCAATCCTCTTCTCTCCTGCTTCCCCCCACCTGATATTCTGCTAATGAACATTTGGTATAAATCCTATGGATGCTTTAGTTGTGATTCCCCTTTTTTGGGGGGGGGGTCTCTTCTAACACTACAATTCTATGATAATGAAATTGTATGCTTTATATACTTGGGGTATTCAATCAGATGCATTTAATTTAACTCTAGGCTCCTAACAACTGTTTACATGTAAAATTGTTGTATAATTCAGAACATAAAGGCATGCCTAACGTTGCCCTGCACATTATTATTTTTCCCAGCTCACATATGGCTCATTTGCCCCAGAAGAGAATCATATCACTCAAGGGCCATCTTTTTATTGTCTGGTCCCAAATGAAACCCAGCAGTATATGGGGATCGTCCTGTTACTCCAGTATTTCAAATGGACATGGGTTGGAATTCTTACAGATGATGATAGCAGTGGAGAACATTTCTTGCAGACGCTGGAGCCATTGTTTTCTCAGTATGGGATCTGTTCAGCATTCACCCAAAGAATCCCACGCATAACCCATTGGGATAACATGGAGGAAAACTTTGATTTTGCTGGAAACTTTTTTGCGCATTACAAAGATGATACCGTGATTACATTCATTATATATGGAGAACCTTTGACTATTACATGGCTGAGAACTGTTATAGTTATACGAGACGCTGGAAACAACGAGACTACATCACTGAGAAAGGTGTGGATTACGACAACCCAGGTAGATTTTATCTTAACGGGCATGCAAAGGAGCTGGGGTCTTGAGATGTTCCAAGGTGCAATTTCCTTTACAGTTCACTCCAAAGAGATTTCGGGGTTTAGGGAATTTATTGGGACCATAAAGCTTCATGGGGCCCAGAAGGACAGTTTTCTGAAGGACTTTTGGGAGCAAGCCTTTGACTGTATACTTCCTAACCCCAACGTAGCAATGGATGTTGAGCAAACATGTACTGGAGAGGAGAGACTAGAGAGTCTTCCTGCACCGCAGTTTGAAGTGCTCATGACTGGCCACAGCTATAGTGTCTATAACGGTGTTTACGCTGTGGCTCATGCTTTGCATGTTATGGGCTCTTCTCGATCCAAGCCGAGAGCGAATGAGAAGGGTTTCAGTGCTGAACTTCAAGATGTCCAGCCTTGGCAGGTAATGTCCCTGTTTTTTTATTTCAGTAAACAAAGTAGTATGTTGAGACCAGGGCTTTTTTTCCAGCCGCAACTCACTGGAACTCAGTTCTGGCACCTCTCAGGTGGGCACCGTTTGTGGGATGTAAAGCTGCAGTTAAGTGCAACATTCCGACAGAGGACTAACGGTCGCTATGTTCTAACCGGTTGCTGTGACAACCAGTTCGCGGTTGCTGGTATTTTTGAAAGATAACTGCTCAGTTGCAGTCAGCTCAGGACCAACTTCCCTGTGGTATAGTTTATTTGCTTGTTATGTAACCTAAGCCTGCCTTCAGGTAAAGGTAAAGGGACCCCTGACTATTCGGTCCAGTCGTGACCGACTCTGGGGTTGCGGTGCAGCTTCCAGGTCATGTGTCCAGCATGACTAAGCCGCTTCTGGCGAACCAGAGCAGCACACGGAAACACCATTTACCTTCCCAGAGAAGTACCTATTTATCTACTTGCACTTTGACGTGCTTTCGAACTGCCTTCAGGTACAGTTCTGTAAACCCGAATGAATCTGAGAGTAAAATAGTTCTATATTAACATGAATCAGATTTGTGTGGGTATTCTTTAAGAGGGATTCAAAGGGATTTTTAACCAGGAAGGCATCTTTATTACGGTAGTAGAACTCAGATGAGTCAGCAACAAGCTGATCGCTGCATAAACTTAAAAAGGGGATTGTTTAACTCAGCTAAAGTAAACCTTCCCACACCATCACCATTCTAAGAGAATGAGGGAGGCATTCCTGGTGATTTTCTAGAAAAATAGCACTGGTTGAGACTATATTCAGTTTTCTCCTGCGGGAATCACTGAGGAAATGGAGTTGGCCATCTTATTGGTAAAGAGCATTTTATAGGTTTATCTATTTCATAGGCTCATAGAGTTGGAAGGAACCCCGAGGGTCATCTGGTCCAACCCCCCGAAATGCAGAAATCTCAACTAAATCATCCATGAAAGAGGCCATCCAACTTCTGCTAAAAAACTTCCAAGGAAGGAGAGTCCACCACCTTCTGTGTGAGTCTGTTTCACTGTTGAACAGCTCTATCAGAAAGGTCATGACTGCCCCACTTTATTGTGTCACATTCCTCCAGGGAATTGTCTCCTGCATCATTTCCCATCCCGCTACTGTTCTCAATGCTACCATCTTTGCGCGTTTTAAATTAAAATAATCATTTGCCGCTGGCAGTTTTCCCCTATCTTCCTGGATTTTCCTATTGCACTATAAACTACTTAGGATAAAATACTTCAGATGTGTATCTGAAGAAGTGTGCATGCACACGAAAGCTCATACCAATGACAAACTCTAAGGTGCTGCTGGAAGGATTTTTTTTTATTTTGTTTCGACTACGTCAGACCAACACGGCTACCTACCTGTAACTAGTACTTAGGATTTGTCAAAGTAGAACAGATATATAAAACTCTTGAACATCCACCAGTAGTCTGATTGCATGGTGTTGAAGTGCACCATCTCCTTGTTGGACTGTGCTATGATGGGGCATCCTTCTGCTCCTGCACAGTGGTCCCATTTCAGCTTTCTGGGCTCCTCTCAAGCTCATCACCCAGCAGTGCTAAAACTCCACACACAAAACCAGCCATAAAAGAGAGAAGCCAGCAGACTCTTCAGCCTGGGGTGGCAGAAGGTCTTCCTGTTGGTTGCCTTTCCATTTCCTGCTTCCCAGAGAGTCTCTCCTGGGTCCTCCAACTAGAGTCGGAATATCCGATGCAGGGAGAATCCCCATAATCCCCATTAGCCATGTTGAGTGCTTGGTAACTGTAATCCAACAACAGTGGAAATCACTACCTGACGTAAATGGTAGTAGTCAGGAAAGATGAATTCAATGATTTATTGATATCCCTCTTTATTATACCTTAGCTCCATCACTTTCTTCATGGGACTTCCTTTAACAACTCAGCTGGGGAAACCATTTCCTTCAATGACAAATGGGAAATGCGAGGCGGTTTTGACATAATGAACACGATCATATTTCCAAATAACTCTTTCCAGAGACTGAAAGTTGGTAGGATTGGCCTTGATGTTCCCAAAGGAGAAGAGCTCATAATTCATGAAGATGTCATTGTTTGGCACAGTGGTTTCAACCAGGTATGGATTCTGGCGTGGCTGGATGAAGACATGGGCTGAAGGAGATGCAGTCATAGAATCATAGAGTTGGAAGAGACCACAAGGGCCATCCAGTCCAACCCCCTGCCAAGCAGGAAACACCATCAAAGCATTCCTGACATATGGCTGTCAAGCCTCTGCTTAAAGAACTTCAAAGAAGGAGACTCCACCACACTCCTTGGCAGCACATTCCACTGCCGAACAGCTCTTACTGTCAGGAAGTTCTTCCTAATGTTTAGGTGGAATCTTCTTTCTTGTAGTTTGCATCCATTGCTCCCTGTCTGCTTCTCTGGAGCACAGAAAACAACCTTTCTCCCTCCTCTATATGGCATCCTTTTATATATTTGAACATGGCTATCATATCCCCCCTTAACCTTCTCTTCTCCAGGCTAAACATGCCCAGTTCCCTAAGCCGTTCCTCATAAGGCATCGTTTCCAGGCCTTTGACCATTTTGGTTGCCCTTCTCTGGACACATTCCAGCTTGTCAGTATCCTTCTTGAACTGTGGTGCCCAGAACTGGACACAGTACTCCAGGTGAGGTCTGACCAGAGCAGAATACAGTGGTATTATTACTTCCCTTGGTCTAGATGCTATACTCCTATTGATGCAGCCCAGAATTGCATTGGCTTTTTTAGCTGCTGTATCACACTGCTGACTCATGTCAAGTCTGTGGTCTACCAAGACTCCTAGATCCTTTTCGCATGTACTGCTCTCAAGCCAGGTGCCCCCCATCCTGTATTTGTGCCTTTAATTTTTTTTTTGCCCAAGTGTAGTACTTTACATTTCTCCCTGTTAAAATTCATCTTGTTTGCTTTGGCCCAGTTGTCTAATCTGTTAAGGCAGGCATCCCCAAACTTCGGCCCTCCAGATGTTTTGGACTACAATTCCCATCATGCCTGACCACTGGTCCTCTTAGCTCGGGATCATGGGAGTTGTAGGCCAAAACATCTGGAGGGCCGCAGTTTGGGGATGCCTGTGTTAAGGTCATTTTGAAGTGTGATCCTGTACTCTGGGGTATTAGCCGTCCCAATTTGGTGTCATCTGCAAACTTGATCAGGATGCCCTCAAGCCTAAAGTTCTTTAGATAGCCACCCTGGCTTCTTTAGGCACCTTCCATGTTTCCGTCTCATTGGTATTGCCTGAAGCTGTGCTTTTAATATCTCCCTTTTAACAAACTCCCAACCATCATGAACTCCCTCCCTTTAGTATTACTAAATCCAAGTAATTGATAAAGATGTTGAATAAGACTGGGCCCAAGACAGATCTCCCTGTAGCACCCCACTAGTCACTTCTCTCCAGGATGAAGAGGAGCCATTGATGAGCACCCTTTGGGTACGGTCAGTCAGCTAGTTACAAATCCACTGAATGGTAGCATTGTCTAGCCCACATTTTACCAGCTTCTTTACAAGAATATCATGGGGCACCTTGTCAAAGAAGGCCTTGCTGAATTCAAGATATGCTACATCCACAGCGTTCCCTTCATCTCCCAGAGATAACTTTAGAGATAACACATCCATTACTTAGATAAGGGATTCCTTGGTTTATTTTGAATTCTTCTTTGTTTATGTTTCTTTTGGTTTCCCTTAATGATTAGTATCAAGAGGTTGGAGAGCGGGGAACGAAAGCTAGAATTTTAGTATAGCTGTGATTGGTAGTAGTATATATAGATTCAAATCGAATGCAGCAACTATGAGAAGTGTTAACATACTTTCTGGTTCTTGACATACATACAGACACACTTATTTCTGAGTGTGTAAACATTCTTAAAATTATTCCATAAACCTATCTACCATAATAATGTAGCAACATTGAGGAGTTGATGCTTTGGATGCAATCTTTTAACCGTTTAATTGGGATTAAGCTGCATTGAAACCAAAGGAACTTAATTATGAGCCAAGATAAACTGGATTGTACTCCTATATTTTGACTGCCTATTCAGCCTGAGCTCAGTCTCACTGCTTCATTTTAATTGAGGAACCTGAAAAGTATTATCTGGCTAGATAGCTGTCTCCTTTTATTTCTGACAATAACGCCAGGTGTCTTAATGGCCATTCAGCACGATCATTCCCCTAGTCCCTCTCTTGACAAGAGATAGATCCCCATTACTGATTACCAGTCCAGACTTTTCACTGACCCATCATCTTTGCCATCTTCTCTGAAGATTCTCTCTCTGTGTTTGTAGATGTGGAATCTTAACTAATGGTGACTCACTCTCTTCAATGCCAAGTTCAACATCAGAAATATCTGTCTGTCTATCTTTCTATCTATCTCCATTTCCCTTTTGTAACTCCTTTAATGTCTGGATAGGCGATGCCTGTTTCTTTGTGTAATGACTACTGCCACCCTGGCAATGAGAAGAAAAGGAAAGAAGGGAAGAAATTCTGCTGCTATGATTGTACTCCATGTCCAGAAGGGAAGATTTCCAACAAGAACGGTAGGTCATGTAGTACCCCAATGTTTTGATCCACACAGAGTAATTTGAAAGAGTTGTGCCAGATGGCTATTTACAAGTGTAAACTTACTCCAATGTGCATACCATCCTATGTGATTAGCTAAATCAATGCGAGCATAGCATTTGCAGAAGAGATATCCAAATATCTTCTAAGGGTGACACCATCCTGGTTCCAGGCATCACAGCAGAATATGAATCTATCCGGGCTTTACCTTGCAGGCTCGTTCGGAGGTGTGCTCAGTCGATTACAGCACCCCTCCTCTGCTACCCCGTGTTTTAAAGGGTGAAGCCTAAGGAGCTCTCCCATAACCACCTTGATGCCAGTCAATGATGAATCTGGAATGTGAATCTGGAAGGACCCTTTTACCAAGCTGGTACTTCGGGTGCTCATAACGGTGGCATAGTCTACCTTGCACCCACTCCCACAGCCAAAATGAAGCCAAAGAAACAAAAGCCTAGCAAACAAGAGGTGCCTGGAGTAGTCTAAAATAGGTGATCCCTCAGCGAAACACCCCAAATATTCCTACTCAGTCCCTAAACAGGTGACCAGTTTTTCCTGTACTCTTGCACAGATGACTGGATTGTTTTTAGTTCCTGGCAAAGAGGAAAAGGAGTACAGCTTGTACATTGTTTTGAAAAGTGCAATTATATAAGTTTGCCTTTAAATGTAAATGTATCTTAATTTTTATCCCTAAGTCATGAGTGTTTCATATATGCCGATTCGCTTTTTGAGACAAGAACTGTATTTAAAAAATAGGCAGCGCCGGTGCTACGGCTTTTTGCGCCCTAGGCAAAAATCACCTTCTGGCGCCCCCCCCCCGGCACATGCGACATGACGCGTGCACAACGCCACTGACGCCCCTGCGTCCCATCCATAGGCGGGAGGGCGCTGAGCTCTCATTTTGGCTCGCACGCCTCCCGCCTATGGAGGGGACGCTGTGAGGTCTTCAGTGGCCGCGGCAGCGAGCGAGCGTCGGCGTGGGCAGCAACAGTGCTCATAGCTGAAGGCTTCAGCTACGGGCGCTGCCGCCGCCACCGCCACCGCTCGCTCGTTGCTCCTCCATAGGCGGGAGGAGCGTGAGCGCACGCTGTGGGAGGGCGGCGGCGGCGGCGCGGGGTTTTTGCGCCCGTCCATTTACGCGCTCTAGGCAACTGCCTAGATCGCCTAAATGGACGCACCGGCCCTGAAAATAGGAGAACTCTGAAAGTTGGGGAATAATCTTGCTCCAATCTTCTTCCAGTCTATCGGGGGCAATCATATGGAAAGATTCATCAATGGTAGAGACAGATCTCTACATTCTTAACTGATGTATGAGAGGTAGAGTGGAGAACAGTCTGAAATGATAAATTTTCTCTTTTTTAGATATGGCTGACTGTTTCCAGTGCCCAGAAGAGCAATTTCCAAGCAAGGACAAAGATGAATGTGTGCCTAAAGCTATAACCTTTCTTTCTTATAAAGAACCTTTAGGAATCACTTTAGCCTTCGCTGCTGTTTTTCTTTCCATTCATGCAGTCTTGGTGTTAACAATTTTCATTAAGCACAGGGATACCCCCATTGTCAAAGCCAACAACCGAGGCCTCACCTATACCCTCCTCATCTCCCTCCTGCTCTGCTTCCTCTCTTCGTTGTTTTTCCTTGGAAAACCTGGAAAAGTGACCTGCCTTCTCCGACAAACAGTGTTTGGCATCATCTTCTCACTGGCTGTTTCTTGTGTATTGGCCAAAACCATCACTGTAGTGATAGCTTTCATGGCCACAAAGCCAGGATCCAGCATGAGGAAGTGGATGGGGAAAAGACAGGGACATTCTGTTGTCCTTTCCTCCTCACTTATTCAAGCAAGTATTTGTACCTTGTGGTTGGCAACCTCTCCCCCTTTCCCTGATTTAGACATGCATTCAGTAACAGGAGAAATCATTGTGCAATGTAACGAAGGGTCAGTCGCCATGTTTTACTGTGTCTTGGGTTACACGGGCTTCTTGGCCTTTTCCAGCTTCACTGTGGCATTCCTAGCCCGCAAGTTACCTGATAGTTTTAATGAAGCCAAGTTCATTACCTTCAGCATGTTGGTCTTTTGCAGCGTGTGGTTGTCCTTTGTTCCAACCTACCTGAGCACAAGAGGGAAATACATGGTGGCTGTGGAGATTTTCTCCATCTTGGCCTCCAGTGCTGGGTTACTGGGCTGCATCTTTGTCCCTAAATGCTACATCATTGTGTTTAGGCCCCAGCAGAACAGCAGAGAACAACTAATTAGGAGAAAGTTTTAAAGATTCTGCCATGTTTTCTTCTACGACACTATTATTGCATTGGTAAAGTACAGGGATTACTAAAGCATTAACTATGATTTGTTGAGTAGGTGAGGGGCCTGCCTCAAAAAACATCCCAAAAAGGTACATTATGTATTTTCAACAGCTGACTTTTGCACAATGGATGGGATCTTTGGATAAAGGGCAGTATGTAAATCAAATAAATAAAATAATAATTGTAACTCTAGTGCGTAACAGTGTAATGCAAAGGAAGCTCTTAAGCAAGAGAGAGGTGGCTATATATCTAATACATTTCCAAAATGCAATGAGAACGTGTTTAGGCAGACTCAGCAGGCTGAGGTCATTTATGTATCAGAAACATGTACTGCAATAAGTGAAGTTACAGGGAACCAGGCGGAGGCCTTCCTACTTAGTGGCGCCCTCCGTGTGGAACACCTTCCCTTCAGATATCAAGGAGATAAAGAACTTACCCCCTCCCCTCCCCACCCCCTCCCCACCCCTTCTCTACATAAGCGCCTGGGGACTCCTATTTCAGCGTATCTGAAGAAGTGTGCATGCACACGAAAGCTTATACCAAAATAAAAACTTAGTTGGTCTTTAAGGTGCTACTGAAGGAATTTTTTTATTTTACTTCGACCCAGACCAACACGGCTACCTACCTGTATACACAACTTTTAGAAGACATCTGAAAGCAGCCCTGTATCAAGAAGTTTTTAATGATTGATGATTTACTATGTTTTTATATATGCTGCAAGCTGCCCAGAGTGGCTGGGGAAACCCAGCCAGATGTGCGGTGTATAAATAATAATAATAATAATAATAATGATAAGTGAGCATAGGTACTGTGCTGACCTGAGGGTTTGACATCTGCCCTAGGCCATGACATTCTCCTGGGTCCCAGGTTATGACACCCAGATATCATCATCTATATATAAAAAAATGTAGACGCTGCGTGCGTGGAGGTAACACCCTTGCACCGTAACCGCTGAACCGAATTGCATCAAATTAGGGCAAAGTGTCATAGCTGCCAAGTTTTCCCTTTTCTCGCGAGGAAGCCTATTCAGCATAAGGGAAAATCCCTTAAAAAAAGGGATAACTTGGCAGCTATGGAAAGTGTACCTTGCCCATCAGGGAGGGATCTGGCATAATTTTTTTCCTAAAAAAGCACACCTTTCATACCTAAAATAATGATTAAACACAAAAAGTGGCGCCCAAATTAGACATCACCAGCAGAAGGTCTGAAGACTCCAGCAGCATCCAATAGAAAGGCAGATCGCGTGCTCTGAAGGGCGGCTCCAAATAATGACATCATCAACCGAGCAACTGAAACCACCAAGGCGCCATTACCAGACAACCCACAGAGTCAGGTCGGGGCCAAGGAATGGAGATACAGGGCGGAGGCCTTGGCTTGCATTTAAATACTAGCCCAAGCCAAGGCTGACAGACTAGGCCTCGGCTCTACTTTACAGCCTACAGACTAGGCCTCAGCTCTACAACCTACAAACTAGGCATCTACTCTAAATACTATCCCGAGTGGAGCCCTGGGTGGGGGGTTGGGGAGGAGGGGCCCGAATAGGTCATGGGCTTACATAGGGTGTGGGGGGGTGCCACAGGCTGGGGGGGGGACGGGATACCTCATGGGTCGCTACAGGATGGGAGTAATCACAGGGATGAGACACAACGGGGGGAGGGGAGGGGGAGGAAAATACACATAGTCCGGTGGGAACGGACACATCCTCCCCATTTCCTGGGAAACAAGGACCCTGAGTCAGGCACAGCAAACAATCATAAGAAAACAAAAATAATTAAAACAACAAATCCAAGGACAAGTTCATACATCTGGAAAAGCATATTACATCAAAACACTAACCAAAAACAAGTTATGCAACCATTACCATTCAAAACACAAATGACATCAATACTCCCCCCGGAAAAAACCTCCCACAGCAACGCGTGGCCAGGTCAGCTAGTAATAAATAAAAATATTAAACAAAATATCATTTCTATCCCATGGGGGGGGGGACCCAAGTTCTGTATGTGTGTGGCCAGTGCCAGATTTATGTATAAGCTAAACAAGCAAAATTTAGGGCCCCACTCTCTTGGAGGCCCCCCCAAAAAATTGAAGGAAAAAATCCCCTGGATGTACATTTCCAAAATATAAGATAAAAAACAAATAAAATAAAACCTACATACAGCAACACTGTTTTGTGTTGTGTAGTCTCCTATTTGTCATGTGCAAATGACCTTAGATACCTATTAGGTCCATAAATTACCATGTAGCATATTTGTTTAGTCGTTTAGTCATGTCTAACTCTTCAAGAGAGTGAGAGCTGGACCATAAAGAAGGCTGATCGCCAAAGAATTGATGCTTTTGAATTATGGTGCTGGAAGAGACTCTTGAGAGTCCCATGGACTGCAAGAAGATCAAACCTCTCCATTCTGAAGGAAATCAGCCCTGAGTGCTCACTGGAAGGACAGATCCTGAAGCTGAGGCTCCAATACTTTGGCTACCTCATGAGAAGAGAAGACTCCCTGGAAAAGACCCTGATGTTGGGAAAGATGGAGGGCACAAGGAGAAGGGGACGGCAGAGGACGAGATGGTTGGACAGTGTTCTCGAAGCTACAAACATGAGTCTGACCAAACTGCGGGAAGCAGTGCAAGACAGGAGTGCCTGGCGTGCTCTGGTCCATGGGGTCACGAAGAGTCAGACACAAACCTAATGTATAGGTTTGATCTCCTTGCAGTTGTGAGAAGTCACGGAGCGTGGCTATTAACCAGACAAGGAGACACCGAAGTAAGCTCTGAAACTCCCTTTATTATAACGCGTTTGCAAAGGCGGGCTCCTCGACCGGAGTGGTGCGAAGAGCCCCGACCCACACACAAGCTGAAGCTTATAACCCTATTGCTGCCGCCCCTCCTTAGAGGCTTGGCTTACAATCTATCTATCAGAGAAAGACACATTTCTAATACATTAACCAATCTACACTCTCTATTCTAAAGTTAACCTTATTAGGAAGCATGGGCTATACTTCCTTATCTCTACTCTAACTTAGCTGACGTGGCACCCTGGAACTTTCCACTGAGTTCGAGGCACATCCTGTATCATCACTCACTCTCACAATCCCCCCTCTTTTTGTATCTTGACTTGAACTCACATAATAGGTCCTGGTAATCTCCTTCCTCCTCTTTTTCTAGACTTCCTTCTGGCACACCTATTGGGAGGGGCTTATAAGCCTGCATTAGCATCATTATGCGGGGGGGGGGGACTGCCCTATCCATCATTCTTTCCATCATTGACTGTAAGCATTGTAGCAAGCAGGGCATACAAAAGCAGAAAAGGATTAAAATCACAAGGGGTCCCGCTAATGCAAGAAGGATTCCTCGCAACCATCCACCGGGTAGAAACTTCTCCCACCAGGACATGTCCCACCCTTCCCATGTCTGTACTGGGACATGTGCCGTTTTTTGGATTTCATCCGCTAGATCTCTTATGGCTTGTCCGTGGTTGGAGATGTTAAAACAACACGCCTCTCCGGTCAAATTAAGGGCTTTACAGAAGCCTCCCTGCCTTGCCAGAACAAAATCCATCCCTAATTTCAATTGCATTACCGCTGTTCTTGTCTCGTCAAGCTGGGTAGCGACCAGCCGAAGTGCCTTGGCGGTGGCATTCGCTACTATTTCTACCACAGCCTGTAGTCGAATTATACGATTCAAATTGTAGATGGGTTCCCTTGCTCCCGCTATTAGCTCATTCTGATCCCATGAGGCCGGGTCGTAATGGGCTAATATTCTTTCAGGGGGCCATGCTGAACCCCAATTCTGTGTGCTACCACTTGCCACACTGAATTTACTAGTGTCCACGCTGGTGCTTCTTCGGCTGCGTCTGGTAGGGCTACCGGGCAGGACCCACATGGGTGGTAACAGAAACGCAGGGAAACAGGACCCACACCACTGACTGGGTAGGACCGTATACGCGGTTCTCCCACATACCCAATAAAGGCCCACCTTTGCTTGCGTGACACCCCCACCTGCGAAGCTCAGCACTAGTCGGTTTAAAAGTTCGACCAAAGGTTGGCACTTTCCATCACACCCACTATAAATGACCCTACTATTCACGGCCGTCACATTGTCTGGGTTACAGGAACAATTACAATGAGATTGGCCCACAAAGGTGGACTGGGTGGTGGTTGACTTGCATCTCCGGCGGACACACAGATGCCCTCGGACCTCAAGAACCCTCAAGGGGGACGGGTGCTGCCACGTTGGCCAAAGCTCGGAATCTGGGAGCCTGGAAAAGTTGTGGATGGACGACTGATTAAATGGTAGTGGGAGGAATGGCATTCCTTCTTGCGCGTCTGTTGGGCCAAGGGTACATACCAGGCACATAGTTTTGTTAACCGCATGTGCCATCATTTCAGCCATTTGTAGCCATTTGTTATGGGGGTTCCTGGCCCCCCACTCGTGCATTCGTTCCGTGATGTTATAGAGGGAAATCTTGCCCCCTGACCCTATGTTCCCAGCGCATTCTGCTGTGAAGCAAAGGGCAAGCACCACCAATGGTATTGTGGTACCACGTCGCCTCCCACATATCCGGTCTCTTTCATGCCAACAAAAATATATAATCATCCACAGACACACTCCTGCACACGTGACCCCTGCCCACCAATACCAATGGTTCCATGGCTCCTCCCACCTATCCATTGTGAGCGTGGGGAATGCGATGGTACTAAACCTGGGCTTAAACAGGTTGTTGTGGGGGAGTTACAACTCCGAGGGGTGATAGGTATTTTAGTGCTTCTATGACGGTAGGACTTTCAACTAATTCGCATTGGACCGCCCCTCCCAACGCTATTCTACAGTGTTGAAGGATTATGTCTTCTATGAAAATAATATTACATTCCTCTGAACAATGCACACATTGCACGCACCCCTCACAATGAGCACAGCAACAACATTCGAAAAAGCATTCACAGGTACAAAATAAGCACATTTAGGTTACAGTCCTGGGGTATCCTTCTGGGTCCTGGTCCCTGATTTAGTGAGTGTCACCTTCAGCGGGTTGTCAGGGCTGGCCGTCGCCGTCCAATTCTCGGACGGAACTTTTTTTACCCGGTGGTAATGGGTCCATCCATGTTCTCTGGTCCGGACTGCTGATTCGGTTGTGAGCAGGACCTGGTACGGACCTTCCCAGCTCGGGCTGAGCTTCTCCGTTCGCCAAGCCTTTATCAGGACCAGATCACCAGGTTGGAAACTGTGCTGTTGCTCCAAGAGTGGGGGCCGCTGTGCTAGTATGCCTTGTCTGTGGAAAGATAACAGAGACTGGGACAGTGACTGCAAATATTTCCTGGTAAACTGATCCCTGAGTTCAATTTGAGGGTTCCCCAAGGCAGCCAAATAGGGGTGACCCATCATCATTTCAAACAGGGACAAACCAGTATCCTTCCGAGGTGCCACCCTCATTCTTAGCAATGCCAGTGGAAGGTTCTTTGTCCAGGGCAACCCATTCTCCAGATACAATTTGGTTAGGTGTTTTTTTATTTCTCCATTTGCTCGCTCCACTTTCCCACTGCTCTCTGGGTGCCAGGGGGTGTGGAAATTCCAGGTGATCCCTACAGACTTCATTACCTCCTGCATTGCCATTTGGGTGAAATGAGTTCCCCTATCTGAATCCATTGCTTCCACTACTCCATAGCGGGGAAGGATATGCTCTAAAATAGCTTTGCTGACCACCTGAGCCGTGGCTCTGCGGCTAGGGAAGGCTTCAACCCATCCAGTTAGGTGATCTTTGAACACCAATAAATACTTCTGCCCTCCCCTTTCGGGCAGCTCGGTAAAGTCTACCTGGACTCTCTGGAAAGGCCACACCGCCAGGGGCCGCCCACCCCTCTCGGTCTTCTTCGCCCTTGCCTTGTTAACCTTTTGGCATATCAGACATTTCCATGCAATGGCATGTGCCATTGGCCACATGTCTCTACTCCAATACAAAGGTTTCACTAAATTAACCATTCCCTCAGTGCCCAAATGGCTTCCTTCGTGTATTTTCTCCAATATATTCAACATAGCCGATTTTGGAAGGACCATCTGCCTTTCTGGAGTTTCCCATCCGTCTCCTTTCCTTTCCCATCCCTCTTTTTCCATGTATTCCTTTTCCTTCGGGGTGAAGGCGAGATTCTTTAAGTCCTGCGGATCCACAACTGGTATCCGCAAAATACACTGCTGAATCACTTCTTTCCTCGGTACCCCTTCCGCTGCCTCCCGCGCCCTGAGGTCTGCCCAAGCATTTCCCTGTTCCTCCGGGCTGTTTCCTTTGGTATGAGCTAATATGTGCACAATGCCTACCCTTCGAGGCCCCATCAGAGATTCTAACAACCGCTCGAGCAAGGCTACGTGTTCGATCTGTTTTCCATCTGCTTTGATGAAACCCCGCTCCCTCCATGTTCTACCAAAAGTATGTACTACTCCCCAAGCATATCTTGAATCCGTCCAAATGGTCACATCCAGTCCTTTTGACAATTCTAGGGCTCGTGTCAATGCCATTACCTCACACTTCTGGGCTGACCACGTGCTGGGGAGAGCCCCACTCTCTATCGTCTCCCCATCCTCCCGGACTACCGCATATCCTGATCTTCTTTTCCCTTCCTTCACATAACTGGACCCATCTACAAACCATCTTTCTCCGGTCTCCAGCGCCTCTTCCCTCAAATCTTCCCTCACTTTGGCCATCATCTCTATATCCCTCAGGCAATCATGTTCATCTGGTTCCCATTCCTTCCTTTCTCCCCTTAGGAACTCTGCTGGGTTCAAATTTCTGTCCGTTCCTATGGTAATATCGGACCCAGTTCTGAGTATCCCCTCATACTTGACAAGGCGCTTATCCGTCATCCAGGTAGGCGCCGCCCCTGTCATTACCGCACCTATCTGATGTGGGCTGTGTACTATCAACGCCCCTCCAAAGGTTAGTTTCCTACTCTCCAGTACCAATTCGGCTGCTGCGGCCACGGCTTGGATGCACGCCGGCCATCCCCTTACTACTGGCTCTAAGGTTGCGCTCAGGTATGCCACTGGCTGATATCGCCCCCCTCTCTTTTGGGCCAATACCCCTACTGCCGTTTGAGATGCTACTGTCACGTACAAATGGAAGGGCTGCTGTAGATTTGGCAGTGCCAAAGCGGGACTTGCTATTAGGGTTTTCTTTATTTCTTCCCACCGCTCCCTATCTTCTTTGTCCCACTGTATTTCCTCTCCTTCCCCTATCAGTTTTCTGTTCAGGAACTGGGTCAAACGTGCATACTGATCAATCCACAACCTGCAATATCCTATGAGACCCAACATTCTCCTTACATCTGTCTTCCCTCGAGGAGGTTGGAGTTCCATAATTCCTTTTACCCGGTCTGGGTCTAATTGTCTAGTGCCTCCCTCCAAGATGTGTCCTAAATATCTCACCCTACGCTCGGTAAACTGCAACTTTGCTTTTGATACTTTTACCCCCAAGTGTCCCAGCCAATTTAGCAGTCTGATGGAATCCTGTTTGACCTCTTTCTCTTTCTCCCCTATTAATAACAAATCATCCACGTACTGTAACAACCTATTGGAACCTTTCGTCTGAAAATCACTCAACTTTTCCCCCAACGCCTGTCCAAACAGCAGGGGGCTTTCTGTATATCCCTGGGGTAACACTGTCCACCGATACTGTCGCTTTTGCCCTGTTTGAATATCCTCCCACTCGAATGCGAATAAGTCCCTACTGCCCTCATCCAGTGGGCATGTCCAGAAGGCATCTTTTAAGTCTATTACTGTATACCACCGAGTAGAGGGTGGAATTCGACTCAACAAAGTATAGGGGTCCGGCACTACTGGGAATCTGGGTACCACTATACTGTTGATGTTTCTCAAGTCCTCCACCATCCTATATTTACCGTCCTTCTTCTGTACTGCCAGGATTGGGGAGTTGAATGGGGACATGGTGGGTTCAAGGAGCCCCTGTTGTATTAAGGCTTCCACCACCGGCTGCAAACCTATTCTTCCAGTTCTCTTCATGGGATATTGGGGTGTCCAGGAATGAGTGATTCCTGGTTTAACTGTTATTTTAATGGGATCTATATCCAACCTACCCACCGTCCTGCCATCCGCCCATACTTTTGAGTCTATTTGACCCTCGTCTTCCTCCCTGAGGGCATACATGGGCACTCCTTGACTCATGTCCATCAGCTGAAAACCCAACTGTACCATCAAATCCCTCCCCAGTAAATTTACTCCAGACTCGGGTATAAACAAAAGTGATCCTCTGGCCCTCCAATCTCCCCTACAGATATGTCTGTAACTTCTAATTGACTTACTTCCTTCGGTTTCCCGCTGACCCCCACTACCTTTGAGTTATTCTGTGTCCTATTTACCCCAGGTATCATCACGGACACTGATGACCGGGTCGCCCCGGAATCTACAAGGAATACTAATGACTTTCGCAGGGGACCCACACAAAGATTCACCAGTGGCTCATTCCGGGTCCCGGGGCCTGAGCCGGAGGACCCCTATTCATCATAGAGGCTGAACAGTTCAGCCGTCTCTTCTCTCGGGGTCTGCCGAGTTGCCTCTCTCCTCGGTGGGTGATTATCAGGTATCTGGTCCCGAGGAGTTCGGCAGTCTCGGGCAAAATGACCCGTCTTCTGGCATCGGTAACAGACAAGGCCTGTTGGGCGAGGGTTTCCTCCCCGTCCTACCCATCCGCCCCTGCCTCTGTGACTCATTCCTCCCCTTCCTGTTGAACCCTGACGGTTCTCTGTCCCTTTAGACTCCTCTCCTGCCTTCTGTATGGCTGTCACCATCATCTGGCACTTCTGTTTCTGCTTTACTGCATCCCTATTTACGAAGACCTGCTGCGCGGTCCTCACTAATTCACTTATAGTTGCATCCTGCCAATTCATCTTCTGTAACTTTTTCTGGATATCTGGCCATGCCTTGGTGACAAATTGCATCTTTAGTAAATTGTCAAAGGCTGGGGAATCTGGTGCCACTCCAGAATATTTAGTCAGATGGTCCCTAATCCTTTGTACAAAGTCCCCAGGGGACTCATCTTTTTGTTGGTTTACCTCGAATGCTTTAGCCAAATTGGTGCTCTGTGGCACCGCTGTCTTGATCCCCTCCAGAATCATTTCCTTTAAATCCTTCATATGTTCTCTATCGGCCGCAACATTAGGATCCCATTTGGGATCCTGTAGCGGGAACTTTACGTCCGCGGCTACAACCTGTTGTCCTCCCTGATGACGGGTTTCCCAATAATTCATGGCTGCCCGCCTAATCATAGCCCTTTCTTCTGGTGTAAAAAGGTGTCCGAGAATGTACATTAACTCGGTATATGTATATAAATGGGGTCCCATCCACATCTGTAACAGGCTTGCCACTTCCTGGCTATTCTCATGCAGTTTAGGTAAGGTCTGTTTAAGTTCCCTCAATTCTGATGGTTTAATGGGGCTGACTACATATACCATTACCGGATTTCCTGCTGCATTTATTCCCCCCGGGGCTTCTCTCAGGGGATATGAATGTACAGATGTCTGACTGTCATCCCCGAATTTGCATGCCAAGCGGGAATTAGGGGGACTAAATGGTAAATTGTCCACATCCTTTTTCAACTGTTCTAACTCTTTTTGCAACCGGGGGTGCGCAGGTACGGATGGGGTAGAGGTATATAAGGGGGGCGCTGTTGGGACGGTGACAAGAGACTTCGGGGTCACCGAAGAGGTATATTCCGGGGGCTGATCTAGATCTAAATCAATTAAGGATTCCGCCTGTGGGGTGGATTCTACACCGCCCCGTTGTCGTTGGGGTTGGGAATCTACGGGCCGATTGGGTGGCCTCTGGGTGGTAGGAACTGGGGACATTTCATCCTCTGACTCTTCTTTTTTCTCTTTTAAGGGGAATTGTTTTACAGGGGGAGGATCTGGACCGAAGAAAGTTACATGGGACCAGAGTTCAATGTATGGTTTCTCCTTATCTTTCTTAGACTTGATCAAGTAATATTTTAACTGCTTTATCCAATATGGATCGGTCTCCCCATCAGGATTCCAGCAATACTCTCCTCCTGGCCCTATAGGATATTCTGGCCATACTACTCGACACAGATTTATTAGCGTCACTTTGGACAGTCCCCGACTATAGGGTTTGACTTCTTTATCATCCCACTGCAATAATACCTGTCCTAGAGGACTATTGGGATCAATGGGATCCTTATCCTTTGCCTCCGAAGTCCTCCTACATGTACTTTGTGCCTTCCCCATGATAACGTCTCTCAGACACTCACACAACCGCACGGAATCGCCTGGCCGTTTCCCTCGCGGGAGGACGGAACCGCAAGCTAATCCTCTCGCCGGGTCCCGGGCCCCGGTCCACACTCACGCGTCCGTATGGAACCTCTCTTTCACCCTTAGAGACAAAACACTCACACCTTTCCCAGACTCCCTTAATACTCACCCCTTTCAGCTCAGCGCCACTTCCTCCGGCTAGTGAACTGGCAGGCGTCCCTGCAGGGCACAGCAGTCCCAGACTGCGAAGCTTCCCTGGCTTACTTAAATCGGTTCTCCGTCGTTCAGCCCTCGGAGTCTGTCACCACGGGGTCCGGACAACGGGTCCCTCCGAAAAAGGGCCGGAGTGGCGCCGGACCTTCTTCCAGCACCCCGCCGCGCAGACCGTCGAGGGCCCCACGTTGGGCGCCAAAATTGTGAGAAGTCACGGAGCGTGGCTATTAACCAGACAAGGAGACACCGAAGTAAGCTCTGAAACTCCCTTTATTATAACGCGTTTGCAAAGGCGGGCTCCTCGACCGGAGTGGTGCGAAGAGCCCCGACCCACACACAAGCTGAAGCTTATAAGCCTATTGCTGCCGCCCCTCCTTAGAGGCTTGGCTTACAATCTATCTATCAGAGAAAGACACATTTCTAATACATTAACCAATCTACACTCTCTATTCTAAAGTTAACCTTATTAGGAAGCATGGGCTATACTTTCTTATCTCTACTCTAACTTAGCTGACGTGGCACCCTGGAACTTTCCACTGAGTTCGAGGCACATCCTGTATCATCACTCACTCTCACACAGTCCATGGGACTCTCAAGAGTCTCCTCCAGCACCATAATTCAAAAGCATCAATTCTTCGGCGATCAGCCTTCTTTATGGTCCAGCTCTCACTTCCATACATCACTACTGGGAAAACCATAGCTTTAACTATACGGACCTTTGTCGGCAAGGTGATGTCTCTGCTTTTTAAGATGCTGTCTAGGTTTGTCATCACTTTTCTCCCAAGAAGCAGGCATCTTTTAATTTCGTGACTGCTGTCACCATCTGCAGTGATCAAGGAGCCCAAGAAAGTAAAATCTATCACTGCTTCCATTTCTTCCCCTTCTATTTGCCAGGAGGTGATGGGACCAATGGCCATGATCTTGGGTTTTCTTTTTTTTATGTTGAGCTCCAGATACTGTATATTCAACACACACACACACACACACACACACACACACAACGGCACTTTGTTGCTGACAAAGGACAGCTGGACATATAAAGGGCCCCATTGCCTTCAGTAGTTTAGGGCCTCATCAAACCTAAATCTGGCCCTGCTCAGGAGGGTGCTCTCCTTTTCATACTGTGTGCTGAGAAGGTGCTGCTAATGAGGGATATTGACCTATAAGTCTCCTCCACAGAGTTTATGTTGCAACTCTCCCTCAGCTTCCACAATGCCCATCAATGTCACCTTTGGTCAACTGCTACCCTCCCTCAGTAGTTTCACCCTAGGCCTCAACTGCCTCAGCAGGCCTCAGTTCCTCAGCTCCAGGACTCAACTGACAGCAGGCCTCAGCGTTTTCAATACAGTATCTGAAATTGGTATATAATAATAGGAAGAGAGGCTGCAAGGCGTAGTCCCAACAAGCAAAAATGAAGTATTTTATTACATTACAATGAAGTTGCAACAGAGGAGAGACAGCAGAACAAAACAATACTTCACAAGCAGCTGAAATAAAGACCCATACATTTAATGTAAAAGGAACAGGGGATGTCGTGACACACACAAAAATGACAGAACATTTGAAGAACAAATGATCCCCCGTTACTTTTCCTCATTTTTTTAAAAAAAGTCAATCCCAAAGACCTTATTTTATGGGACGAATGATTTGGGAGACGATTTGTTGCCTTGGAAACTGAAGGCCAGAGGGAGCAACTGCTTTTGAGCAGTTGGAACAGACCATGGGATATTATTATTATTATTATTATTATTATTATTATTATTATTAATTTAAATGGTGGTTTTTGTGTGCGCGGCTTCTTTTATTTCTTATCTTGTCTTTTATTGTATTACAATTTGAATTCCATAGGATACCATATAAAGCACAATGATAATTAACAAAATACAATTTTATTACAATAAAATGATATAAAATACAATATGAGAAATAATATAGGGTGGCAATGACCAGGGCCAGAATAATCCTGGTCAGGCCATGCAGGCCCTAAAAGCAAGAGGAACTCCATTTTCTAAATCTCTCTGCCTCTGATAGAAAGTAAACCAGACAGCACTTTGCACACAGGCACAGCATGTTTGCACATCTAATGCAAAGATCTAACCACACACAGCACTTCTGAGAAACTCTAGCAAACTAGACAGGGCCTGTTTCAACCCACTGTCAGAGGATGTAGCCCTGCCACAAAACCGCAGTTCTAAGTAGGGCACAACCACAATTGTGCCTGTAAAATTCCAGATAGACACGTGTATGAAAGTACCAGGTACATAACGCCACTTAGTGGAGTTAGGTAAATGACTTTGCATCTTGGGGTGCTCTCTCTTGATTGGTTGATGAAGTACTGCAGAAAGGCTGGCCTTCACTCTGTCAAAAAGGTATAAAAGCACTCTGTGTATGCCCATGGGTCGGGCAGAATGAGAAACTCATTCTCACTGCCACCATTTATTGCAATAAATGTTTTAATAAATCTGTTTTATAATATGTACAACTGCCTGAGATTTCGTCTGGTCAATTTGGGAAGCCAATCATCCATATTACATTTCTGGTGTCCTTACAATAAAAGGAGCAACGAATATTCATTTACAAATCACAGAACCGCCAGCACAGCATATTACAATGGCTACAACAGGCAGAAAAATCATTACGTAGCCAGAAGTTATGTTAATAAAGAGCACCATAACAGGTCAGGTTAAGGAATGGCTTTGTTTACTGAAAATCTTTTATAAATGGAAAGTTAGGAATATCTGGAGTGAGCCAAATCACTCCAAATCATTTTTGAACTCCCTGCACATGACCTGATGTGTGTGTTTCAGTCCTGCTTTGCGCAGGGTTCGGCCGTACAGGTCAAGTTCCTAGTGGGAACTTAATTATCACATGCTGTATTTATTAGAAAATTGAAGTATTATATAAAAGTATGACGTATACTAAGCAGAAACATCAAAACAACTCTCATAAGTTACATAATTTATAATGCCTTTATAGGGTGGCAATGACCAGGGCCAGAATAATCCTGGTCAGGCCATGCAGGCCCTAAAAGCAAGAGGAACTCCATTTTCTAAATCTCTCTGCCTCTGATAGAAAGTAAATTAGACAGCACTTTGCACACAGGCACAGCATGTTTGCACATCTAATGCAAAGATCTAACCACACACAGCACTTCTAAGAAATTCTAGCATAAACCACAAGAGCAAGAGGATGCAGCCCACCGCAAATTCTAAGTAGAGCACAACCACAATTGTGCCTGTAAAATTCCACATAGACACGTGTATGAAGGTACCAGGTACATAACGCCACCTAGTAGAGTTGGCTGGGGTAAGTAGAAAGGGAAAAGGTACCTTGAAGGGAATTGGCCCCCTTTAATGAGGGGAAGGGAGATCCTGATCACATCTCCAGCGTGTTGGTAGTACTCAGTTAATCAGAGGTCAACTGGGGAACCAGGCGCTTTGGGTAAAAGGCAAAGGGAGGAGGAAAATGTGTATGTTAGTAGTCAGTAGGGAAGAGGTCCCTTGACAAACAGATACTTAGGAAACAAGGAAAAACTGGGAGGTAGAGTGTGGTAAAGTGTCCAATGCATGGTATGTGTGGCAAAGTTTGCAGTGCGTGCTGTGAATGAGGGGATACTTTACAGGGCCATAAATGGGAGGAGTATGGTCAAGAGGAGGGAAAAATGTGATTTCCCTAGAATTCATGATAGATAAATTCAGAATGCCATAAAAGAAATTGAATTTACAAGTCCTGCCAACAACAAGTTCAGAGAAAAAAAGGTGGTGCAAACCAGTATTCCCCCAAAGAGAAGAAAGGCATTGTGAGAAAGAAGATGAAGAGAAAGGCAGTGGTTAAACAGCAACAAATAATGGCTCAAGGACCAGTGAGGAACCAGAAGGGGTTCAAAGGTCACTGGTGAAGGTCAGTTGCTAGGACGGAGATGTCTCGGTCAATGTAAAAGAGGAAGGAAGAGTGTTCGGAGAAAGATGGGACAAGGGGGTCCCAGCAGAAGAGAGTTCGTCGGTTTGGCAGGCATGGCAAGGAGCCATGGTCAAGGTGACTTAAGAGTTACCTGCATCTGGACTTTGTTATAAATATAGGCACCCAGTATTCTGTTTTTAAATATCCTTGAAACAGCCCCAAAAAGCCAAAAGAAGCATCAGACTGATTTTATGCCTAAAAGGGCTGTACAAACAGACAGCGGAGGATTGGTTCAGAAAAAATCATCTCTGCAACCTTTAGAATGCTATTCACCATACTAGAAATGAGGCTACCCCCCCACAGGAAACTGACAAAATGCCAGTAACGGTGCTCAGAAAATGTTTTCATATGCTTCAGCTGGCTTCAAAGGAAAAGAAAAGAAAAGGAAAAAATCATGTACTTAAGTAGTTCACAACGCAAGAGACAATAGATTTTATTTGAACAATTAACATCTTTTCCCCAAGTCCTGTTGGAGCTGTGCAGATTTTAATTTTGGGGAAACTTACAAGAATGGGGAAAAAGAGACATTTGAGTCCTTCTAAAAGCAAACTACGTTTAAAGGGTTTAACCCTCCTACCTGCAACCCCATTTCATATGTTTTTGTGACAGCAACATGTTGGAAAATTTGTAGAACTGCATATTTTAATGAAATGAATGTCTGTCAACTAAAGAATTCAGGATAAGGTAGAAGGAAGTTATACTGAATTGAGATTTGTGTGTAAAGACATTGTTTGAATCTAACACTACGTTGGAAGACAGGCTGCAACATCTCAATAACTCTCAAACCTCCGGCAGAGATGTGTGGCGTAACCCCCCTTATTTGGTTACACAAGCGATTCTGCATGATTTGTATTTGCACAACTTGTTTTCTCCTGCAACCTGCACTTGGAGACTGTGGCTGTGCCTGGCTGGTGTTGCCATTTCGGACATTCTATTGTGTGACATTGTGTGACCAAGACAGTTGCTGTGAAAGTAGGGAGAAAAAGATGTTATGCTTTGGAGGTCCATGTTTCGGCTTACAAAAACACTACTGCTCTAAATGCTTTGACTTTAAAATTTTTATGTCTCACGGAAACAGCCCGTTGCTACAAAGCAGCTGTAAGTTTTTCTTCTTCTAGAAACCACAAGACTTTGCATAATTTGAAAAACAGGCTTCAGTATCCTAGCAGAACTCAGCCGTCGGCAGCTGGATGAGAGGCAAATACGGATTTAAAGCGCCCCCCTCAACCCTGCACATGCATGAAGTTCTGTGGAAGGAAAGAGAAACCACGGGGAGATCCTGAAAGATGGACCAGACGTGGAATCCTGTTGCAAGCCTTGTGAAATTCGGCAAAGACTGCTGTAAGGCACTGCTGCTATATCCCAGAGATGACTTCTCAACTAACTGCTGCTACATCCCAGAGATGACTTCTGTGTGCCAGACACACCTCAATGTCCCATACGTGGGACGCACTACCTCGGAGAGTTTGGTGGTGGACTAACCAGCAAGAAGTTCTAAAACAGCAGCGGCAGCTACAAGGACAATCTCTCTCTCCCCCCCCCTCCTTTGTTTTTTTATCTACAGGAAATCACTCGAGCGAACAGCGTGTAGCCTTGCGGAGCCTGACACGATGGTTCCAGCCTGACGCTAGCGAGTCCCTGAGTGAATCCTTGAAGGAAGGGAGACGAGACCCTCTTCATTCCTAGGTGGTGAGGTATCCATTCCATCCGGTGAAAGTGCCTGAGATGACCCCCTGGATCCACACCCTGCTGTACCTAATCAGGAGTGGGTACCCAGCGCACGGTGCACCAGTTTCCCCTTGCAGCGTCTGACCGGCAAAAGACGCCCAGCGCATGGGAAACCGAAGTAGCCCCTGCTGTGACACTCCGGACGCTGTCACTCGACGCACGGGTTGAGGAATGTCCATCTTATGCAGCACCAAACATCAAGGAGACAAGGAGACGCAGTAAATCTTAGACCCTTATGTATGTATGTATGTATGTATATTTGTATGGGAGGCATCAATTGAGTGGGACCCACAGTAGAAGTCTACCTGCCCCCAAAGCAGTATCCTTAATTTGGAAGGAAGGGCAGTGTACCTGCCTCACTTGAGCGAACAGACCCAAAACAGTTTCAGAAATTGAACCATGGGGTGGGTTCCAGCAACTCCCTAGGTGATACAGGGCTATAGCTGGGTTGGGGATGTAACTGGAAGAAGTTGGCCAGGTGCACCCCTCAGTTCTGGCTTTGGAAATGATGGGAGAAGCTTCTGGTAGCCCACTGATATCTAATGCAAGCCTCTCCTGATTCTGGCAAACTGGAACAATAGCCATTTTTTCTGTAGCCAAATGCTCAGCTAGGACAAACCTCCAATTGTTATATATATATATATTCCTGGCCTTTAGAACTGTGTAGGAACTTTTGAAACCCACTGATTTGCATTGAAGCCCAGTACTGAGCTGAGAGAGAACTGTGTATTTTCCTGCTGACATAAAGTTTTGGAAACAGTGGCTAAAGCCCCTTGGCTTTTAGATTTCCAGCAACTATAGTATCCTAGTATCTCTGAAGACTAGTGTGGCCATTATAGATTCATGGCCCACCTGAGAGAAAGAACCCTTTGTTGCCAAAAGTCTGTATTGCGATTTTTTTGTTGTGCCTCAAATGGAAATGCAATGTAGTAGAAAGTGGCACTTGTGCTTCGACAAAAATAATGTTTGTATAATGCAAATATGTGTTCCCAGTTAGGTCTAACACGAAGGCTAAAAACTTCAACAGAAAATGCTTAGGAGTTATGGAAATAGATTAATCAAAAGATGAACCAGGCTTAAATTCAGCAAGCATTTTTACTCTGCTTTATAGCATCAAGCTGAAGCAGGAAAAAAAAAACTTTCATGGTTATTTTACACTGACAGTTCTGCAGACTGAATGCCTTAATCTACAGGCTCTCAGAGTTTGTGTATAGCCCTATGAATTAGCTGATGGTGTCTATCCTAACAATGAATTATTATTTCCCCCTTAGGAAAGATTTCCAACCTCATGTGTATGTGTGGTAGCACTTTTAAGAAACTGTTTAGTAATGCACGTTATTCATTTGTTTTAGAAACACTAGCTTGTATACCTTAAGTTAAGAAGTTTCAAAATGAAGGTCTGAATGTGCCAGGTAACAAAATGTAGGTCTGTTTGTGAAATATTTTGCTATTTGATTTAAGAAAAGCAATGTACTAATGTCTTTAATGACTGCTAGTTCCTGATCACAGCCGGAGGTTCCTAGGTATTTTAACTGTTCAGTAGAAAAGGCAGCCCCCACCCCAAAGTTATCTATCTGCCTTGCACTATTTCCCTGGAAGTCAAAAACCTAACATTTGAGCAAGCTTCCAGTTAGCCTTCTTCTGCCCTACATACTTCTTTGAAGCCCAGCAATCTTCTGAGGGCTCTTAAGTCTCTCAATACAGCTTCTGGTAGCCCTTCTGAGACAAGCTGAATAACAAGCTGGGAAAAGTCAGCAGAAGCTTCCTCACTTACTTTGCTCTCTGTTGCCCATCCTTTGGCCTAACATTGGAGCATGGGAAGCTGCTGGCTCCTCTGTAGAATCATAGAGTTGGAAGAGACCACAAGGGCCATCCAGTCCAACCCCCTACCAAGCAGGAAACACCAGGAAACACTGTAGTGTGTTGGGTCAATCAAATGGAGATGCAGAAGCAGACCTGTTCTTCATCTCCATATTGAAGAGGAGGGAATATAGGGTGGCAATGACCAGGGCCAGAATAATCCTGGTCAGGCCATGCAGGCCCTAAAAGCAAGAGGAACTCCATTTTCTAAATCTCTCTGCCTCTGATAGAAAGTAAATTAGACAGCACTTTGCACACAGGCACAGCATGTTTGCACATCTAATGCAAAGATCTAACCACACACAGCACTTCTAAGAAATTCTAGCATAAACCACAAGAGCAAGAGGATGCAGCCCACCGCAAATTCTAAGTAGAGCACAACCACAATTGTGCCTGTAAAATTCCACATAGACACGTGTATGAAGGTACCAGGTACATAACGCCACCTAGTAGAGTTGGGTGGGTGACTTTGCATCTTGGGGTGCTCTCTCTTGATTGGTTGATGAAGTACTGCAGAAAGGCTGATCTTCACTTCACTCTGTCAAAAAAGGTATAAAAGCACTCTGTGTATGCCCATGGGTCGGGCAGAATGAGAAACTCATTCTCACTGCCACCATTTATTGCAATAAATGTTTTAATAAATCTGTTTTATAATATGTACAACTGCCTGAGATTTCGTCTGGTCAATTTGGGAAGCCAGTCATCCACCTTACACCTTGATGAAAATGGCCACATTATTAAATAATATGAAGTTGAAAAGGTGGACAATAGGATCCCTGGAGGGGAAGGTGGGAAGTCCAGAAATTTGGGGGAATCTCTAAATATGGTTATGTAATTTGTACTGTCAGTGCTTTTTTCTGGGGGGGGGGTATGCAGGGGTACGCATACCCCTAAATATTTTGTGAATCTTTGTACTTTTGTCCATTTACCGTACAGTATTTATTTTCCCCGATTTGAACTATAAAATGGTGATTTTCTTGAGTCAAAATGAGAGTGTAGCAGGGGCCCAAAGATGATAATGTAAATCCCTATAAATCCTGGAATATGCTTATAATAGTGACTTATGGGAACTTGTTGCTTTAAGAAACTGATGATTTAGCAAGATGCCGTTCTTTTACCAGAACAGAAGGTCAGCTAACATGCAAATCACAAAGATATAATTCATAAGCTAGAACACAAATTGTTACACGGTACATGTAACACAGGTTCCCAACACGCATATTATCTCACAATGTAACGTATTATTGAGAATCAAAGGCCTAGCTATATAGGGTGGCAATGACCAGGGCCAGAATAATCCTGGTCAGGCCATGCAGGCCCTAAAAGCAAGAGGAACTCCATTTTCTAAATCTCTCTGCCTCTGATAGAAAGTAAACCAGACAGCACTTTGCACACAGGCACAGCATGTTTGCACATCTAATGCAAAGATCTAACCACACACAGCACTTCTGAGAAACTCTAGCAAACTAGACAGGGCCTGTTTCAACCCACTGTCAGAGGATGTAGCCCTGCCACAAAACCGCAGTTCTAAGTAGGGCACAACCACAATTGTGCCTGTAAAATTCCAGATAGACACGTGTATGAAAGTACCAGGTACATAACGCCACTTAGTGGAGTTAGGTAAATGACTTTGCATCTTGGGGTGCTCTCTCTTGATTGGTTGATGAAGTACTGCAGAAAGGCTGGCCTTCACTCTGTCAAAAAAGGTATAAAAGCACTCTGTGTATGCCCATGGGTCGGGCAGAATGAGAAACTCATTCTCACTGCCACCATTTATTGCAATAAATGTTTTAATAAATCTATTTTATAATATGTACAACTGCCTGAGATTTCGTCTGGTCAATTTGGGAAGCCAATCATCCATATTACATTTCTGGTGACCTTACATTTCTGGTGCCTCCGTGACTCGGATGAGGGCATTTCCCTGAACCAGAGGCAGTCCCCCTTTGCCCCACTGGACAGGGCGCAGATTCCTAACGGCGCCTCTGGTCTGGTGCACACCGGCAGACTTTTTCCGGAGGATCAGAGGTGGCCCTTGAGTTTCCATGCCCTGGACGAAGAGGCAAAAGGACCGAGGTTGGAAGGGAAGAACAGGAAAAGCCGGCTGGGGTAAGTAGAAAGGGAAAAGGTACCTTGAAGGGAATTGGCCCCCTTTAATGAGGGGAAGGGAGATCCTGATCACATCTCCAGCGTGTTGGTAGTACTCAGTTAATTAGAGGTCAACTGGGAAAACCAGGCGCTTTGGGTAAGAGGCAAAGGGAGGAGGAAAATGTGTATGTTAGTAGTCAGTAGGGAGGAGGTCCCCTGACAAATAGATACTTAGGAAACAAGGAAAAACTGGGAGGTAGAGTGTGGTAAAGTGTCCAATGCATGGTATGTGTGGCAAAGTTTGCAGTGCATGCTCTGGTTGAATGAGGGGATACTTTACAGGGCCATAAATGGGAGGAGTATGGTCAAGAGGAGGGAAAAATGTGATTTCCCTAGAATTCATGATAGATAAATTCAGAATGTCATAAAAGACATTTAATTTACAAGTCCTGCCAACAACAAGTTCAGAGAAAAAGGCTGGCGCAAACCAGTATTCCCCCCCCCCCCCCCGAGAGAAGAAAGGCATTTTGAGAAAGAAGATGAAGAGAAAGGCAGTGGTTAAACAGCAACAAATAATGGCTCAAGGACCAGTGAGGAACCAGAAGGGGTTCAAAGGTCACTGGTGAAGGTCAGTTGCTAGGGAAAGGAACCACTGGACCTTAAAGGACGGAGATGTCTCGGTCAATATAAAAGAGGAAGGAAGAGTGTTCTGAGAAAGATGGGACAAGGGGGTCCCAGCAGAAGAGAGTTCGTCGGTTTGGCAGGCATGGCAAGGAGCCATGGTCAAGGTGACTTAAGAGTTACCTGCATCTGGACTTTGTTATAAACATAGGCACCCAGTATTCTGTTTTTAAATATCCTTGAAACAGCACCAAAAAGCCAAAAGAAGCATTAGACTGATTTTATGCCTAAAAGGGCTGTACAAACAGACAGCGGAGGATTGGTTCAGAAAAATCATCTCTGCAACCTTTAAAATGCTATTCACCACACTAGAAATGAGGCTACCGCCGCACAGGATACTGACAAAATGCCAGTAACGGTGCTCAGAAAATGTTTTCATATGCTTCAGCTGGCTTCAAAAGAAAAGAAAAGGAAAAAATCATGTACTTAAGTAGTTCACAACGCAAGAGACAATAGATTTTATTTGAACAATTAACATCTTTTCCCCAAGTCCTGTTGGAACTGTGCAGACTTTAGTTTTTTGGGAAACTTACAAGAATGGGGAAAAAGAGACATTTGAGTCCTTCTAAAAGCAAACTACGTTTAAAGGGTTTAACCCTCCTACCTGCAACCCCATTTCATGTGTTTTTGTGACAGCAACATGTTGGAAAATTTGTAGAACTGCATATTTTAATGAAATGAATGTCTGTCAACTAAAGAATTCAGGATAAGGTAGAAGGAAGTTATACTGAATTGAGATTTGTGTGTAAAGACATTGTCTGTTTGAATCTAACACTACCATTGGAAGACAGGCTGCGAAAAATCTCAAGCAGTCTCTCAAACCTCCGGCAGAGATGTGTGGCGTAACCTCCCTTATTTGGTTACACAAGCGATTCTGCATGATTTGTATTTGCACAACTTGTTTTCTCCTGCAACCTGCACTTAGAGACTGTGGCTGTGCCTGGCTGGTGTTGCCATTTTGGACATTCTATTGTGTGACATTGTGTGACCAAGACCGTTGCTGTGAAAGTAGGGAGAAAAAGATGTTATGCTTTGGAGGTCCACGTTTCAGCTTACAAAAACACTACTGCTCTAAATGCTTTGACTTTAAAAAATTGTATGTCTCACGGAAACAGCCCGTTGCTACAAAGCAGCTGTAAGTTTTTCTTCTTCTAGAAACCACAAGACTTTGCATAATTTGAAAAACAGGCTTCAGTATCCTAGCAGAACTCAGCCGTCGGCAGCTGGATGGGAGGCAAATACGGATTTAAAGCGCCCCCCTCAACCCTGCACATGCATGAAGTTCTGTGGAAGGAAAGAGAAACCACGGGGAGATCCTGAAAGATGGACCAGACGTGGAATCCTGTTGCAAGCCTTGTGAAATTCGGCAAAGACTGCTGTAAGGCACTGCTGCTATATCCCAGAGATGACTTCTCAACTAACTGCTGCTACATCCCAGAGATGACTTCTGTGTGCCAGACACACCTCAATGTCCAATACGTGGGACGCACTACCTCGGAGAGTTTGGTGGTGGACTAACCAGCAAGAAGTTCTAAAACAGCAGCGGCAGCTACAAGGACAATCTCTCTCTCCCCCCCCTCCTTTGTTTTTTTATCTACAGGAAATCACTCGAGCGAACAGCGTGTAGCCTTGCGGAGCCTGACACGATGGTTCCAGCCTGACGCTAGCGAGTCCCTGAGTGAATCCTTGAAGGAAGGGAGACGAGACCCTCTTCATTCCTAGGTGGTGAGGTATCCATTCCATCCGGTGAAAGTGCCTGAGATGACCCCCTGGATCCACACCCTGCTGTACCTAATCAGGAGTGGGTACCCAGCGCACGGTGCACCAGTTTCCCCTTGCAGCGTCTGACCGGCAAAAGACGCCCAGCGCATGGGAAACCGAAGTAGCCCCTGCTGTGACACTCCGGACGCTGTCACTCGACGCACGGGTTGAGGAACGTCCATCTTATGCAACGCCATCAAGAAGGCACAGTAAATCTTAGACCCGTATGTATGTATGTATGTATATTTGTATGGGAGGCATCAATTGAGTGGGACCCACAGTAGAATTCTACCTGCCCCAAAGCAGTATCCTTAATTTGGAAGGAAGGGCAGTGTACCTGCCTCATTTGAGCCAACGGACCCAAAACAGTTTCAGAAATTGGACCATGGAAAATTATGGGAAGGGTTCCAGCAACTCCCTAGGTCATACAGGGCTGTAGCTGGGTTGGGGATGTAACTGGAAGAAGTTGGCCAGGTGCACCCCTCAGTTCTGGCTTTGGAAATGATGGTAGCCCACTGATGTCTAATGTAAGCCTCTCCTGACTCTGGCAAACTGGAACAATAGCCATTCTTTCTGTAGCCAAATGCTCAGCTAGGACAAACCTCCAATTGTTATATATATATTCCTGGCCTTTAGAACTGTGTAGGAACTCTTGAAACCCACTGATTTGCATTGAAGCCCAGTACTGAGCTGAGAGAGAACTGTGTATTTTCCTGCTGACATAAAGTTTTGGAAACAGTGGCCAAAGCCCCTTGGCTTTTAGATTTCCAGCAACTATAGTATCCCAGTATCTAGTGTGGCCATTATAGATTCATGGCCCACCTGAGAGAAAGAACCCTTTGTTGCCAAAAGTCTGTATTGCGATTTTTTTGTTGTGCCTCAAATGGAAATGCAATGTAGTAGAAAGTGGCACTTGTGCTTCGACAAAAATAATGTTTGTATAATGCAAATATGTTTCCAGTTAGGTCTAACACGAAGGCTAAAAAACTTCAACAGAAAATGCTTAGGAGTTATGGAAATAGATTAATCAAAAGCTGAACCAGGCTTAAATTCAGCAAGCATTTTTACTCTGGTTTATAGCATCAAGCTGAAGCAGGAAAAGAAAAAGAAAAAACTTTCATGGTTATTTTACACTGACAGTTCTGCAGACTGAATGCCTTAATCTACAGGCTCTCAGAGTTTGTGTATAGTCCTATGAATTAGCTGATGGTGTCTGTCCTAACAGTGAATTATTCTTCCCCCCCTTAGGAAAGATTTCCAACCCCATGTGTATGTGTGGTAGCACTTTTAAGAAACTGTTTTGTGATGCACGTTATTCACTTGGATAGCATAATTACACGTTTTAGAAACACTGTATACCTTAAGAAGTTTCGAAATGAAGGTCTGAATGTGCCAGGTAACAAAATGTAGGTCTGTTTGTGAAATATTTTGCTATTTGATTTAAGAAAAGCAATGTACTAATGTCTTTAATGACTGCTAGTTCCTGATCACAGCCGGAGGTTCCTAGGTATTTTAACTGTTCAGTAGAAAAGGCAGCCCCCACCCCGAAGTTATCTATCTGCCTTGCACTATTTCCCTGGAAGTCAAAAACCTAACATTTGAGCAAGCTTCCAGTTAGCCTTCTTCTGCCCTACATACTTCTTTGAAGCCCAGCAATCTTCTGAGGGCTCTGAACTAACATCTGTATACAACTAGAGTAAACGTGTTGAGAGTGATGTTAAAAACATTAAGAAGCAGGCTGACTTGTACCACAAGGTTAGCCTAGACGGTGCAGGTCTGCCCAGTGTATAGAGTTAGATTAGTTCTTGGCTCCCAGGTTGGTCATAGTTAAAAGAGATTCTGCTCTTAATATCAATTTTCTTTCTTATTGTCTTAGCCCTATGCAGAACCTTGGTCTGTATAAAGCTTCTGGTAACCCTTCTGAGACAAGCTGAGTAACAAGCTGGGAAAAGTCAGCAGAAGCTTCCTCACTTACTTTGCTCTCTGTTGCCCATCCTTTGGCCTAACATTGGAGCATGGGAAGCTGCTGGCTCCTCTGTAGAATCATAGAGTTGGAAGAGACCACAAGGGCCATCCAGTCCAACCCCCTGCCAAGCAGGAAACACCAGGAAACACTGTAGTGCGATGGGTCAATCAAATGGAGATGCAGAAACACACCTGTTCTTCATCTCCATATTGAAGAGGAGGGAATATAGGGTGGCAATGACCAGGGCCAGAATAATCCTGGTCAGGCCATGCAGGCCCTAAAAGCAAGAGGAACTCCATTTTCTAAATCTCTCTGCCTCTGATAGAAAGTAAACCAGACAGCACTTTGCACACAGGCACAGCATGTTTGCACATCTAATGCAAAGATCTAACCACACACAGCACTTCTAAGAAATTCTAGCTACACCACATTTTGTTCCTTTGTTCCATCCTGTCTAGCATAAACCACAAGAGCACATCCTGTATAAGCTTTGTAATTTACATGGGGGTGGCGGTGGGTAAGTTTTGTTATAAAAGCACTCTGTGTATGCCCATGGGTCGGGCAGAATGAGAAACTCATTCTCACTGCCACCATTTATTGCAATAAATGTTTTAATAAATCTGTTTTATAATATGTACAACTGCCTGAGATTTCATCTGGTCAATTTGGGAAGCCAATCATCCATATTACATTTCTGGTGTCCTTACATTCCTAGTGGGAACTTAATTATCACATGCTGTATTTATTAGAAAATTGAAGTGTTATATAAAAGTATGACGTATACTAAGCAGAAACATCAAAACAACTCTCATAAGTTACATAATTTATAATGCCTTGATGAAAATGGCCAAATTATTAAATAATATGAAGTTGAAAAGGTGGACAATAGGATCCCTGGAGGGGAAGGTAGGAAGTCCAGAGATTTGGGGGAGTCTCTAAATATGGTTATAATCAGTGCTTTTTTCGGGGGTGGGGTATGCAGGGGTACGCATACCCCTAAATATTTTGTGAATCTTTGTACTTTTGTCCATTTACCGTACAGTATTTATTTTCCCCGATTTGAACTATAAAATGGTGATTTTCTTGAGTCAAAATGAGAGTGTAGCAGGGGCCCAAAGGGCCCCAATTAAGATGATAATGTAAATCCCTATAAATCCTAGAATATACTTATAATAGTGACTTATGGGAGCTTGTTGCTTTAAGAAACTGATGATTTAGCAAGATGCCGTTCTTTTACCAGAACAGAAGGTCAGCTAACACGCAAATCACAAAGATATAATTCATAAGCTAGAACACAAATTGTTACATGGTATATGTAACACAGGTTCCCAACACGCATATTATCTCACAATGTAACGTATTATTGAGAATCAAAGGCCTAGCTAGCAATCCTTGGCCTAGTTAGCAATGCTTATTGCACATGCGCATTAGATTAGGTAATGACATGTGTATTAAATATGAAATGAGATAATGATGAATATTAAAATATTAAATGATGTAATGCTTTATGTGAATGGTTAAATCAAAATCCTTTGTCTGAAAAGTTATAAATTCCTGCCCGACCTTTGGGCGGGGTTGCAGTTTTCCGAAAAGATTTGACTGTAACCTTATTGCTTTGCAATAAACAAAATGGACTCCTAAAGCCTCTTGTCTCTGAGTTTTATTGGTCTAACTCAGAAGATAAGCCATTTTTGGCTTACAACAAGAGTACCTCTAAACATTTTTTTAAAGAAAAAAAACTGCTTATAATTCTATACAGTGGTAACTTGGTTTACGAACTTATCCCTTTCCGGAAGTCAGTTCTTAAACCCAAACCGTTCTTAAACCGAGGCGCAGTTTCCCTTCAACCGTTCGGATTCCGTTCGTAAACCGAGGTAAAGTTCTCAAACCGGGACACTACTTCCGGTTTTGCAGAGTTCGTAAACCGAATCATTCGTAAACAGGGCCGTTCTTAAACCGAGGTCCCACTGTACAGTATTTGTAAAATCAAATAAACATTATTTCAAAAAAGTGAGAGATAAAAATGGCCACATGATGGCAGCAGAGAACTACGAAAGGTGCCTTGGTTTTTAGATCCATGAGGAGGGAGAGGTAATTTATGAGAAAGTAATGTGAAGAGAACATACTACTCTTCTTTTTCTTTTTCCTATGGATGTAAACACCCAGCTAATGTGCAGTAAAGTGGGGAGTAGATTGAGCATCCTTGGTCAGCGGCTTGTAGGAGTTTCAGAAGATTTAACCTCAGCGGTTCATAGAATCATAGAATCATAGAGTTGGAAGAGACCACAAGGGCCATCCAGTCCAACCCCCTGCCAAGCAGGAAACACCATCAAAGCATTCTTGACATATGCCTGCCAAGCCTCTGCTTAAAGACCTCCAAAGAAGGAGACTCCACCACACTTCTGGGCAGCAAATTCCACTGTCGAACAGCTCTTACTGTCAGGAAGTTCTTCCTAATGTTTAGGTGGAATCTTCTTTCAGCAAGGAACTGGGAGTGAATACATCTCACAACTTTCCCTCATGACTTTTCAACTCTATTCTTGAACTATACAGACACTGCCTGCAGGCAGGCCACAATTTTGCATTGATTTTTATTTTTGCAATTTACCCAAAATGCTCTTGGATGAAGCTGGTGATGTGGGCACCTTTCAGTCTGTGGCCTTCAGACCTGGTTTGGGGACTGATCACCTTGCTTGATGACCTTTGCTGGGAGAGGCGCAGATTGCTCAGTGGCAAGCAAGGCCACCAGCCATACAAGTCTTTTGAACGTAGGCCAGGAGGTCTGGCATTGTGATGGTTTTGGCCCCACCTGTGGGATAAGTTCAGAAAAGGTGGCCTGGGGAGAAAAATTTCTTCCCTGAGGGAACAGGCCTAGGGGCTTAGTGCTCAGGATTCATCCTTGCCTCCTGTTGTCTTAAGCGGTGATGCAGTATACTTACTTATCAAACCTTTATTAGGCATTTAACAAATAAAACCATAAAAGAAAAAAATCACATACAAGAGCCTTGAAATATATATTAAAAAGGCAGCAGTTGGCTACATAGACTGATTGGATGCAGTATACAGAAAAGCAAGAAAGCAGGTTGCAGAAGTTGCTAGCAATATGGAAATAACTAAAGAATTGAGGTCTCCAACCACTGGGGTTACGCATTGCACATTAATTTGGTTACAGGTAGGTAGCCGTGTTGGTCTGCCGTAGTTGAAACAAAGTAAAAAAATTCCATCCAGTAGCACCTTAAAAAGGTAAAGGGACCCTTGACCGTTAAGTCCAGTCGCGGACGACTCTGGGGTTGTGGCGCTCATCTCGCTTTACAGGCCGAGGGAGCCGGCATTTATCCATAGACAGCTTCCGGGTCATGTGGCCAGCATGACTAAGCCGCTTCTATTGAACCAGAGCAGGGCACGGAAATGCCGTTTACCTTCCCGCTGGAGTGGTACCTACCGTATTTATCTCCTTGCACTTTGATGTGCTTTTGAACTGCTAGGTTGGCAGGAGCTGGGACCGAGCAACAGGAGCTCACCTGTCACGGGGATTCGAACCGCCGACCTTCAGATCAGCAAGCCCTAGGCTCTGTTGTTTAACCCACAGCTCCACCCGCGTCCCTTCAGAAAAGTGTGCATGTACACGAAAGCTCATACCAATAACAAACTTAGTTGGTCTCTAAGGTGCTACTGGAAGGAACTTTTTTAATTTTGTTTTGACATTAATATGGGTTACCTTAAAGTAAAATGTTGAGTTCTGAATATGTCCACATGAGGGCAGCAGAGGATTTGGTATGAATCTAGCTACCGGTAGTTGACGCTTTTATGGGAAGGCGTTGGTCATTTGCAGAAAGTTAATGAGGTGCCAGGCAAAAATATTCCTCTTCTACCGGGCCTTTGGTTACTTAAACAATCTATGGTCTTTTAAACTGTGTGTGTGTGTGTGTGTGTGTGTGTGTGTGTGTGTACGTGTAGTATTATTTTTGTTTGTTAATATGCCATATATTTTTGTGTTTTTATATTGTAAAGTGCCCCTTGATCTTCCAAGGAAGGGCAGTATATAAATTTAATTACTACTACTACTAATAATAATAATAAATAAGTGAATATAAAATGCTCCTGTTTGCTATCCTAGGTGCAAGAAAGGTGGAAGTGAAAGGAATCAATGGCATTATATTCTAAATGTACAGTCATACTTCGGTTTAAGTACGCCTTGGTTTGAGTATTTTCAGTTTAAGTACTCCGCGGACCTGTCTGGAATGGATTAATCCACTTTCCATTACCTTCAATGGGAAAGTTTGCTTCAGGTTAAGTACGGACTTCCAGAACCAATTACACTCATACCTCGGGTTAAGTACGCTTCAGGTTGAGTACTCCACAGACCTGTCTGGAATATATTAATGCACTTCCCATCACTTACAATGGGAAAGTTTGCTTCAGGTTAAGTACGCTTCAGGTTAAGTACAGACTTCCGGAACCAATTGTGTTTGCAAACCAAGGTACCACTGTGCAGTATAGAACTTTGCCTCTGTGTGCTGTAAATTAATTAGTATTGACTTTAAGAGGATGCGGTACTCAAAAATGTCCACACGAGTGCAGCAGAGGATTAGGGAAAAAACCCTAGCAAATTCAAATTCAGTGGGGAGGGGTAGGAATTGTGAAGACAAATGCATGGGGTGTGGAAATTGCTGCTTTAAACTTAAATTATTCTATTAACAGTAGCGTATGACTGCATTTTATGTGTTTTATTTACATTATGCTGTAAGTCACTCTAAGTATGAATGTAGAACAGACATAAGTAACAAATACAATAAACTCTACTTGTGAACATAACTGGGCCCCCAGCACCTCCCTATGCAGCAAGCCCTCTTGCAACAGGTCCAGTTTAAAAAACAACAACTGGACTTTTTTTGCCGTTTAGAAAGTAATGGGCAAATGCATTGAAAAGTGGATAAGTGACGAATGGAAAGGGGTGGATTAGCACCCCACCGGCAAATCTCATTGTCATACAACTGCCCCAGAAAAAAATATTATGCATATTGTGCTGTAAGCCACTCTTGAGTAGAAATTTAGGAGAGTGAGATGTAAATAATAAATTATTATCATTTATGCTTCTAGTTCTGTGACCCCTGCCCTACATCCTTATGCAGTGTTAGCACACTTGCAAAGCTAAGCAGGCTCCAGTATGGTTTCAAATTGAGTGAGGGACTGTGTGCTGATTCCTGAATTCCAGGGGGTTGGGCCAGAGGATCCCTTCCAATTCTATGATTCTATGAAATCGAAGCTTGTGTCTGTGTGCTGCACACTTTAAGAGGGTGCAGTACTGAGTATGTCCACATGGGTGCAGCAGAGGATTAGGAGAAAAACCCTAGCAAGTTCCAAGTTTAGTGGGGAGGGGCAGGAACTGTGAAGACAAACGCATGGGGGGGATGGAAACCACAGTTTTAATACTAAATTATTCTGTTAACAGTGTATTATTGCATTTTTAGTGTATTATTGATATACAGTACATCCATATATATATATAGATATATAGATAGATAGATATCCATTTGTCATGCATGCTTTAAGTGAGATTCCTGCATTGTAGAGGGTTGGACTAGACCAGGCACCCCCAAACTCGGCCCTCCAGATGTTTTGGGACTACAACTCCCATCATCCCTAGCTAACAGGACCAGTGGTCAGGGGTGATGGGAATTGTAGTCCCAAAACACCTGGAGGGCCGAGTTTGGGGATGCCTGGACTAGACCCTCAAGATCTCTTTACAATTGTGTGCTTCTATGCTTATGCTGTCAGCCACTCTGAGCATAAATGTGGAAGAAGGAGATAAAAGTAATAAATTATTCTGATTTTGACTTCTAGTTGTGAGTGCAGGTGTGACTCTCTACTGCGACAAACCCCACGTATATATTTGAAGCACCTGGACTTTTCACAGTTTTGAAAGCAAATCTATTGAAAAGTGAACAAATGATTTACGGTAATGGGAAGACGTCCCAAGTACCCCACAAGCAAATATGGATGGATGCTGAATAAACGGGCCATCTGTTTGCATTGCATCTGATGTATTAACAAATAACTGATTTTTAAGGTACTGCCACTCAACATGTCCAGGAGAGGGAAGCAGAGTACTGTACAGAATTAGGAAAGAGTCTAGCTAGAAGATTCTGTTTTCGGTGGGGAAGGGCAGAGAACTTGCAGAGAAATGAAGGGAATACAACTTTTGACATAGAATTGCAGAGCTGGGAGTGCCCGCGAGGATCATCTAGTCCAACACCCTGAAATGCAGGAATCTTACACCCCCAATGTGGGGTTCAAACTCATGACACTGAGATTAAGAGCTATCCCTCAGTTATCCTTACTGCTATTTCATTTATTAAATGTATTCTCCTTAAATGTATTCTCCCCTCCTTCCTCCCAACACACTGGTGATAAAACAACAATGCGAGAAAGAAGAACATATTTAGAAACAATTAAAGATGGTTAGAAACAATTTAGCAGGTAAAAACAATTAGAACAACAACACCTAAAACATGTTTTTGTGAATGCCCTGTAATATACAGGAATGGGGGAAGTGAATCGAGCATTTAGGAACTGGGAAGGTCTGTTTAAATACCATTTCTGCTGCATGCCTTGCAGTGACCTGCAGGTGGAATAAGGGAGGCGGATAATCTTAGCTTAATTCACACATCAAGCCTTTTGAGTTCACAAATCCATGGCTGTGTCCCCTTGGACTGGGGTTGCAAACTGGGCACAGTTGTGCCTCCCTTGCCACATTTCACTTTCCTTGGTTGGTTGCTCCCCGAAACGTTTTTAAGGAACGGGGTTCCAAGCTCTATTCCAACCAACAAATATTTCAGCTGCTCTCAAGCTTTCGGCCAGCAGGTGGTGTTACAAGGGCCTGGACCACCTCATGCCCATAGGGCCTTCCTGACGCCCTCTAAAAGGCCGTGGTCTGACATGTTAAAAGTGACCAGATTTATTGAGTAAATGTACAATTGTAAAATAAAAATTGGCCCAAATTCCCCTGTGAAAGAACAAACGTTCGTGTCGGCTAACCCCTTGCCAATGTCCCCTCAGGAATGGCGGCAAAGACTTTCACTGGAATCATATGGAGATGCTCAGTAATAAAAATACTGTATTAAAACCGAATTTTCTAAAATAGATTCTGAGGTTGTGCCTGTGCCAGTATAGCAGGACAGGGGGTGCCCATGTGCTGCTTCAGGATGCCAGTGTGCCCACCAGTATGTCCCATGGTCCCTTAAAAAGCCCTCAGTAAATGTCCCCTCAAAACTCAGGACGCATGAGATCAGAGGGCCTACCCTCACCATTTTTTGTTCTTGTGTTATGCAGCTGTCATTTTGTTTCATGCCACATACCTATGGCAGCCATTTTGTCTTGCGCCACATACAAAACAGCAGCCATTTTGTCTTGTGCCACACACACACCTCACAGCCGCCATACTGTATTATATTGTGCCACACACACACACACACACACACACACACACACACACACAGCAGCCATTTGGTCTTGTGGCACCCCCCATAGCAGCCATTTTATTTTGTGCCCCCCAACAAACACCACAGCAACCATTTTGTCTTGAGCCCCACATACACCACAGCAGCCATTTTGTGACTGGCACCCATGGCCCCTTTCTCAAAAACCCAAATGTGTCCCATGTGGTAGAGGAATTAGTTACTAACTGACCCTACTAACTGTGACGACCAGTCAGGCCTTGGGAAGGGGATAGTGACATTTAGGCACCGGAGGTTTTAAAAAACCTGTCATTTCAATTGTTGTTTTTGGATACAATAACATTGCAAGAGATTTATTGTTGCCCGTTTCCCTTGACATGCTCCAGGGAGGAATATGAATTTAATACAGAAATATAAACAATTAACTCTGGAGGCTCAGAAGGGGTTTTTTTTTGGCTGAGGCCTCATCCGAGCTATACATTTAAAGCACTATGATATCTCTTTATACACCCATGACTTCCCCCAAAGACTCCTTGGGACTGTAGTTTTTCTAAGGGTGCTGAGAGTTGTTAGGAGACCCCTATTCCCCTCACAGAGTTAGGGGGTGGGTGTGCTAGGTGTTCATCTGGGGTGCTGAGCTGAGGTCAGTGGTTGGGTTTCCCCATGTACTGTTTGCAGAGAGCTAAGGTGGAAAAAGCAAATTCCTGCACTGAGCTGAGGAGGGAGCCAAGTTGCATTTTTTGAGTTTGTTCTCTGAAGTTCCCACATAGCTCAGTCAGTAGAGCGTGAGATTCTTAATCTCAAGGTCATGCATTGGGCAAAAAAAGGTTTGGGGCACTTTTAATAAAAAGAAAGGGGGGGGAAAGCAGCAAGGGAAGAAGACTGAAGAGGATGCTACAGTTTGGGAGGCTAGTATATACTGGAAGAATAAGAAATCAAGATAACAAACTTTTTATAAAAGAATGGAAATGGTTCATTGAATATTTACAGATAAATTGCAAACAGATTAAAAACACTGGCAGGGTTATAGTAATAACCTGCAGTTTCCTAAGAGTATATATTTAAAGTGGATAATTAAATGAGTAAATTAAATGAATTTGGATATGCAGAAGATGTTAAAAAAAAAAAATTTAAGGAACCGCAGAAAGAGGGGGAAGGAAGTCAAATTTAGAAATGTTTAAATGATTGTTAAATTAATGAAATGTATAAACTTGAAAAAGTATAACTAAAAACTTTTTTAAAAGTATATAGTGATCATTTTATTTGCATGCTGCTTTTCCATTGTTCAAGCCATGCCCAAGGCGGCTTACAACATGGAAAAAAATCCTTCAGTATCTGAAGAAGTGTGCATGCACATGAAAGCTCATACCAAAATAAAAACCAAGTTGGTCTTTAAGGTGCTACTGAAGGAATTTTTTTTATTTTGCTTCGACTCAGACCAACACGGCTACCTACCTGTAACTAAAACATGGAAAAAGTTACACAATTACAAACATAATAAAAGTCGTCATAACAATAAATAAAACAAAGTACACAACGAAACAATTTTCACATAAATAATAAGATCTAAAATAAAGATGCGAAACATGAATATCCCTAACTGCAACAAGCCCCATAACGAAAAGAAACTTAAAAAGTTCCCCAGGCTGACAGTCTGTCCCTTTAATGCTAGTCATACACAAGACTACTTGTGATAATAAAGCATAGGTTCTTGTTTAAATAAATAAAAAGATTTCTATATACAGGTATGCACATAAATGGAAGGTTAGTTATTATAGCACTCCAAGAGAGGGCCTACTTGTTGCAAAGGAGTAAGGGAGTGTTGGTGCTGAGAGAGGAGAACTTGCAGGAAGAGACTTTGTGTGTGTGTGTGCAGAGCACAATAAAGCACATTAGCCTGTGACTCCATGAGAGTAATCCTTTGAGAGCCACCCCACAAGATGAAAGCTTCTCTGGGGATCCTGGAACTGGAGGAATGCACTGAAAGCAGAACAGGACAAAGAAGACAAAGAAGGGCATCCTGAGCAAGTTTGCAGATGACACCAAATTGGGAGGGGTGGCTAACACCCCAGAGGACAGAATCACACTTCAAAATGACCTTAACAGATTAGACAACTGGGCCAAAGCAAACAAGATGAATTTTAACAAGGAGAAATGTAAAGTACTACACTTGGGCAAAAAAATGAAAGGCACAAATACAGGATGGGAGACACCTGGCTTGAGAGCAGTAGATGTGAAAAGGATCTAGGAGTCCTGGTAGACCACAAACTTGACATGAGTCAACAGTGTGATGCAGCAGCTAAAAAAGACAATGCAATTCTGGGCTGCATCAATAGGAGTATAGCGTCTAGATCAAGGGACGTAATAGTACCACTGTATTCTGCTCTGGTCAGACCTCACCTGGAGTACTGTGTCCAGTTCTGGGCACCACAGTTCAAGAAGGATACTGACAAGCTGGAACGTGTCCAGAGGAGGGCAACCCAAATGGTCAAAGGCCTGGAAACAATGCCTTATGAGGAACGGCTTAGGGAGCTGGGTATGTTTAGCCTGGAGAAGAGAAGGTTAAGGGGTGATTTGATAGCCATGTTCAAATATATAAAAGGATGTCATATGGAGGAGGGAGAAAGGTTGTTTTCTGCTGCTCCAGAGAAGCGGACACGGAGCAATGGATTCAAACTTCAAGAAAGAAGATTCCACCTAAACATTAGGAAGAACTTCCTGACAGTAAGAGCTGTTCAGCAGCGGAATTTGCTACCAAGGAGTGTGGTGGCGTCTCCTTCTTTGGAGGTCTTTAAGCAGAGGCTTGACAGGCATATGTCAGTAATGCTTTGATGGTGTTTCCTGCTTAGCAGGGGGTTGGACTGGATGGCCCTTGTGGTCTCTTCCAACTCTATGATTCTATGATTCTAAGAGGTAGCTCAGTTTGTGGAGACCTCATAGACATTGCTGGGGGGAAAGCCTGGGAGAAGCAGGCCTGTTTTGCAATCCTGCACAAGCCACACAACTTGGTAACGCCGCAAAGCTGCAGACCTGCCTGAAGGGGGCAGTTGGGGGGCCTGCAAAAACCAAGGGGTTCCTTGGTTTCTGCACATACCATTGGCCACCAATGGTGAGTAGGGTTGCCAGACTCAATAAAGGACAGGACTTCTGTGCCTTTAATTGCCCTGCTCTCTTTTGAGTCTGGGAACCTTAAAGAGAAACCAGCAGACCTTTTGCTTGGAAATTAAACAAAGGGTTTGCTGGTTTCTCTTTGAAGTTTCCAGACTCAAAAGAGAGCAGGGCAATTAAAGGCACAGAAGTCCTGTCCTCTATTGAGTCTGGCAACCCTAATGGTGAGTGAGCACTTAAGATTTCCAGGCAAGTTGCCACTGGAGAGTAATTTTTCTGTGGCCACAGAAAAAGGCGCATTATGGGTTCGAGGCCAGACCTTCTTTCTTGAGTAGAGAAGGCCGCAGCCAGCAAGACCTATAAGGCTGAGCCCCATTGTGGCAGAAAGAAGCTCTGCCACAATGGGGTTGGGATTTGGAGGAGGTACTCAGGGCAAGGAATTTGTAGGGGTGTGGAAGCAGAAGGGCCCCTAATATCACACCTGCTCCAGGTGCCATAAACCTTTTGGAAAGCTGACCACAGTAGGAGGTCCTCCTTGCCCAGGGCGCTGTTTCTCCAGGGCTGGCTTTGCTTTACAAATCCCCGAGTGGTTTCATGATCAATCTCCAGGGAAATCTGGGAATTGTAGTTCTGTGAGGGGAATAGGGGTCTCCTAACAAGTCTCTGTCGTCCCCTTCTCCCAGTGCCCTCCATCTTTCCCAACATCAGGGTCTTTTCCAGGGAGTCTTCTCTTCTCATGAGGTGGCCAAAGTATTGGAGCCTCAGCTTCACAATCTGTCCTTCCAGTGAGCACTCCAGACTTGGAAGAAAAGCAATGACAAACCTAGACAGCATCTTAAAAAGCAGAGACATCACATTGCCTACAAAGGTCCGTATAGTTAAAGCTATGGTTTTCCCAGTAGTGATGTATGGAAGTGAGAGCTGGACCATAAAGAAGGCTGATCGCCGAAGTATTGATGCTTTTGAATTATGGTGCTGGAGGAGACTCTTGAGAGTCCCATGGACTGCAAGACGATCAAACCTATCCATTCTGAAGGAAATCAGCCCTGAGTGCTCACTGGAAGGACAGATCGTGAAGCTGAGGCTCCAATACTTTGGTCACCTCATGAGAAGAGAAGACTCCCTGGAAAAGACCCTGATGTTGGGAAAGATGGAGGGCACTAGGAGAAGGGGACGACAGAGGTCGAGATGGTTGGACAGTGTTCTCGAAGCTACCAACATGAGTTTGACCAAACTGCAGGAGGCAGTGGAAGACAGGAGTGCCTGGCGTGCTCTGGTCCATGGGGTCCCGAAGAGTCGGACACGACTAAACAACAAAACAACCACAACAAGTCTCAGTGCCCTGAGCAGACTGCAGTTTCCAGGAATCATTCGGGGGAGCCATGACTGTTGAGTGTTGTACCATAATGCTTTAAAGGTAATTTTGGCCAGTAATCTCAGTCATTTTGCACTCATTGGCCAGAGGACTTGGGTTTGAGTTTTGAGTTCACTCTATTGAGGCAATAGTTAACATGGTGGTTTTGTGACCAAGTAGTTGCAACAAACTGGAGTCCTCTTAGCCAGCCAGCCACTTCCACCATTGTTCAGGGATCATCTCCAAACTCCCACCCTAATCCCTCTTGTAAAGATATGTCTCCAAATCATTACAATCACTCCAGGCAGAATGTTGTTTGCACATTTCCCTCCTTATATATCTATAAGAAAAAGGACTAGAGTTTGATACTGTGTACACACCATACACTTAAAGACACACACACACATCCCGGCAATAATAATGGGAAATGTAGTTCACCCTTTCATAGAGCTACAATTCCCAACACTCTCAGACTACAACATATTCTGGAAGAAGCAGGTCGCTGAGTATCAGTAATGATTAGTATAAACCCAAAGTGTCCTTTTGCAGGGGTGCTTTTTGGGCAAACACAAGCAGGGAAGTGAAACTGAGGACAGGAGTCATTTCGAGAGTTTACAATGCTCGTAAGGAGTTTGCACACAACGAGCTAAAGTTTGTTGTTGCTCTCTTGAAGCTGACTCCTACGCAGGGTTACTTGGAAATAAACCCCTCTGCATTTGGAGCGGGGTGGGGGCTCAGTCCCTGTTCCATGTAAGTGAGCATGGTGCCAAGAAGCTGTAGACTGCAAGCTCTCATGTAAACAACAACAACAACAACAACCCACTAAACTTTAGGGGTAGCTAAATATTGTCCAGTATGGCCCTTTCAAGCAATCATGCGTAAGATTGATCTGTTAGGGTAAGGATTCCCCAACTGTGGACTGTAGACCGCCAGTGGTCTGCGAGCTTCATTCAGATGGTCCATGGCGTGTCTACAAAAATACAGTTTCAAATCACACAGCATCTAGCCCAGTGTATTTCAACTGATACAACAGGCAGAAAAACCATTAAGAAGTCCACCAAGACTGTCCACAATTTTCAAGTGGTTCATTGAGTGTGTGTATGCATGGAGGGGCGGGAGGAGTTTGGGAACCATTGTACTAGAGTTCATTCACACCATCTGTGTAGATCCCCCTCGTACCACCCTGACAGTCATGGCTTTCCCCATAGAATCCTGGGAACTGTAGTTTGTTAAGGCGACTGGGGTTTCTCCTAACAGCACTCAACACCCTTAAAAACTACAGTTCCCATGGTTCTTTGGGGGATGGGGGTAAGCCATGACTGTCAGTGGTGGAAGAGTGCTTTAAAAGGTATGGCTGTGAGCTTTGTCTCCTAGAATGTAAAGTCTGGAGCAACAAATCTTACTCCTATTCTGAGGTGATTGAGGGTGGCTTTGGAAAATCGGCTCTTTTGGGGGCTTTGCCCATGTTCATTTCTCTTTACATGATCTGCGAATGCCGTTATATATTTGTGCTTTTCCTTTCTTCCCAGGATCTCAAGTCTGCGTCCATCGCTATCTCCTTCCACCCTTTAATCTTCACTTGGCAGATTAAATTTAGTTAGTACATGTACCCATGCATAGATTGTTTTCCCCACAGATGGCCTGTTGGGATGGTGGGGAGAAAGCATGATTCTCCCCAGTCCACATACGGTGCAACTGGTCTGAGAAATCCTGTTAGCAGGATTGTTACGGTAGAAGTGTGGTGTTTGGTGCAAAGACCTGCAATTCACACCACTCTTTCAAAGCACATTTTCCCCTCTCAAGGAATTCTGGGCACTGCACTGTGTTAAATTGGACGATGAGGGAGAGAGCGAGTTAGGACAGTGCCTCTCCTTTAGAGTCAGGAATTCCCAAGTTTAGCTTGTTGTTTACCAGGTTTATAACAAAGGAAGCAGGCCACATTTTCTAATTGCGTGCTAGATACGCTTGTCTGCCCCTTCTTTGCTTACTGTAGATTGGGTGGGTGGGTGGGGGCGCAAGGTCAGAGCTCAGGAGCAGAGCACCTGCTTTGCATGCAAAAAGTCCCTGGTTCAAGCCAGGTCTGTGGCAGACCACCAGGCCTCATCTCCTTCAACTGGGGGGCAGCCATTCCACCAGACTGCCTCAGTGGGGGAGATATGAGAAGCAGAGTTCGTTCCACCAGTTTTGCCCCAAACACCAGCTCCATCAGGCTCCTCTTACCCCTGAAGTTCTGTGCCAGCTGGTCAGGATAAGAATAAATGTTGCAGAGCAGGTCCCTCAGTTAGATTTTTCCCTCTTCTTCCCTCCCTGTCCCTTTCCCCTTGTGTTCCTTTTGTAGATTGTATGCCTGCAGGCAGGGACAGAAAACGGCTTGGACCCTTTGCCTAGAGAGCATGAAACAAGCGGAAAACCTCTCGGACTCATGCTTTGTAGACACAGGACAAGTGAAATGTGAAGCTGTTCGGCAGTGGAATTTGCTGCCAAGGAGTGTGGTGGAGTCTCCTTCTTTGGAGGTCTTTAAGCAGAGGCTTGACAGGCATATGTCAAGAATGCTTTGATGGTGTTTCCTGCTTGGCAGGGGGTTGGACTGGATGGCCCTTGTGGTCTCTTCCAACTATGATTCTATGGATGAGCCCTTGGTATAAGGCAGCTTCCTCTGTTCACACAACCTATGCTGACACAGTCCTTGGGAGGAAGAGCTCTTATTCAATTGCCATTAATTCAATTAAAACATATGCAGAAGACCCAGCGACTAGCAGTGATGGCAGTGATGATATTAGCTGCTTTGAAACCCACCCTGACCAGCCTGAGACTTCCATTTCTCCTCTGCGTTCACGAATCTGACGCATCTACTGGCTTGGGTTGGTTTTGGGGAGCATGCAAACCTCTCAGTTTCTGTGATGTAAGGGATAAAAGACTACACACACTTTAATGAATCAATACTGGGCAAAACAAAACTTCTTCTCCCATCCAGTATCTGTGACAGGCATTTTTTTTTGGGGGGGGGAGTGGGGTGCCTCAGGGTTGGGCACATTTATTGAAGTTCTTTTTCAGCCATGCCACTGTGACCTCTTTAGCTGAGAGCAGTACCCAGAATCCTTTGCTGCTGCTGCGTACGCCACTTGCTCCTCGCTGCATGGCCGCTTCTGCGATGCAAATGTCGCTCTCTCACATGCTTGGAAGATGTTTACCGTACACCCAGCCCAGCTGGATCCCACCCAGCCCCCAAGGCCCTGGTCCTCCCCTCGCGGTTTCACACTGCGGCATAATTATAGCCTCTTGTTGGTGAGGTTTGAAACCGAGAGGCGCTAAGAATAGCAACAGAAAAACGTCCTGCAAGATGGCGTTTCCTGGAGCTTCAGTTTCTTGTATCTCACCTCTCACCCTCTCCTTTTTCCATTGTTAAGGTCCACTCTTTCCAGCCTCCTCTGCTTGGCCAGAGTCATTCCATTCTCATGAGCTTCCTATTATGGGCCTGGTCCGCACACATGGGCGTAGTCAAGGGGGGGGCAGGGAGAATCACCTGCCCCCCCATCAATAAAAATACATAGCAAACTGATGTTATGCCCCCCTCACACAAAGGTTGCCCCCCATGTCTGCACATGTAGTATTATGGGGTGGGAGGCTACTGAAAGTGGTTGCATGGACTTCCCTGGGGTACCCAACATGGTGCCCTCCATATCTTGTGGACTGCAGCTAGGGTTGCCAGACTCAATAGAGGACAGGACTTCTGTGCCTTTAATTGCCCTGCTCTCTTTTGAGTCTGGAAACCTCAAAGAGAAACCAGCAGACCCTTTGTTTAATTTCCAAGCAAAGCGTCTGCTGGTTTCTCTTTAAGGTTTCCAGACTCAAAAGAGAGCAGGGCAATTAAAGGCACAGAAGTCCTGTCCTCTATTGAGTCTGGCAACCCTAGCTGCAGCTCCTGGTCATAGATCAGGGATGGTGAGAGTCCACAGCATCTAGAGAGCACCACATTAGCTACTTTTAGACTACCCATTAGATTATAGGTGGTGGATGCCATTTTGAAACACCTTGCTTTGTTCAACCAACCAACCAAACTGTAAGTCAAAAGCCAGCACAGCAGGTTAGACCCGGAACTTTTCTTTCCAATTGCGCTAGCTTTCTATTTGCAGAGAGTTCCCCCCCTCCAACTCTTGTAAGAGAACACTGAAAATGTTATCCCCCACTTGAAGTGATGCACTCCATTCTTCCACCTCGTCCCGACCTCATTCTGCTACAGGTGTAGGGCCAGACTTCCTCTTTGGAAGCATCGTAGTGTGACTTTTGCTCCAGGTCTCTGATAGTTCTGTTTCATTGGAATAAGGTCACTGGAGGCTTTTGCCAGTTTTGTGATGTATGGTTTATTTACATGCATATACAGGGATTGGAGGGTTCACATCATTAGCACTTCAGCAGTTTTTGCGTATTGTTTCTGGGATGCTTGTACACTAAAAGCAGTAATGATCACAAAACCTGCATCAACTGGAAAGGCACTCAAAGGTCATCTTGCCCAACCCCTTAATGGTGCAGAAAAGCATTACAGTATCCCAGATACGTGGCTATCCATTCTCTGCTTAACAACCTCCAAGAAATGGGTATGCAATATATTAAGGGATTGGTAGTCACTGGTAGTTTGAAGACCATAGACTGTATCCTATGCTAGTCTTACTCAGAGTAGACCAGTTGAAGTTAATGGGCATGCCTAAAGGTAAAGGGACCCCTGACCATTAGTTCCAGTTGTGACCGACTGTGGGGTTGCGGCGCTTATCTCGCGTTATTGGCCGAGGGAGGCGGCTTACAGCTTCCAGGTCATGTGGCCAGCATGACAAAGTCACTTCTGGTGAACCAGAGCAGTGCACGGAAACACCGTTTACCTTCCCGTTTACCTATTTATCTACTTGCACTTTGACATGCTTTCAAACTGCTAGGCTGGCAGGAGCTGGGACCGAACAACGGGAGCTCACCCCGTCACGGGGATTCGAACCGCCGACCTTCTGATCAGCAAGCCCTAGGCTCTGTGGTTTAACCCACAGTGCCACCTCAATGGGCATGCCTTTAATTTGGTCTACTCTGAGTAGGACTTGGCTGACTCCAATCCCGTGGCAGTAAGGAAATGGTGTGTAAGAGATGGGTAAAAGAGCTGGCTTATTTGAGCATATTGCATGCACTTAGATAGATAAGGATATTTATTTCATATGGTTAAAGAAGCCTGGCAAAGATACTGGAAAGTGGAGTTTCACATCTCTGGGTGAAGTTAGAAGTCAGATAGTGTCAGGCATGTTGGGGCTAGAGACACCAGACATTCATTCATTTGTTTAAAAAAGCAAAAGCTGCCAGGATGGTATGCATTTCAAACATGAAGACTAGATTCAAAATAATGAAATATTTAAAAGCACACAATAAGATACACACACACACACACACACACACACACACACACACACACACACTAAATCTAAAATAGTAAAAAAGAAATTTTACCCCCCCCTCCACAAAATAAGAGCAGTAAAAGCAACAATAAGAGTAAAACTACCACTGCTTTTTAGTATTTATTCACCTGTGCCAGCAGAATATCTCTAGGGAGACCATTCCACAACAGGGGCACCACCACTGAAAAGGCACCTTTTTATTTGTGGGGGTGACTGTCCTTCGGTTCTTTACTTATTATAAAATCTTGAGAGTGATCTGTGTCTTTGTGGGTGTGCATATAGTAGGCCTGCAACTTTATGTAGCGGTTACGTTCCAGGGATTGTGATGGAAGCCAAAATCATGTGTCGTCAAAACTCATTGTGTCTAATGGCTGGTGCAATTGCCAAAGTCATTTCCACCCCTCAACCCCTTTAATTTTTTCACCACCTGCGTAAAGCTGAATGCACACAAGTTAAATGTGCGCAAGTTGCGGGATTGCTATATATGTCAGCGTTATATCTTGCCATAATGCAAGACCACACAAAGTGTTGTTGGTCCAGATTTCCCTCCCTGCCTGATCATCCTTTGGTCAGGGTTGGGGGACCTGTAGCCCTACAGATGTTTTTGGATCCCAACTCACATGGGGGTGAAAGGGAGAGCTGAAGTTCCGAAAGGGGAAGGGTGTGGTAGATATAAGGGCAGAGGACATCTCTGGGGCAGCTGGCTAGGCTCCTTTTCTCAGAGACTTCTAATGCAAGCATAGACTGGGTGGGAGACGCAGATACTGGATGTTTCTGACTCTTGGTGGAAGCCAGTTAGGATATCAGACCACATAAAAGTGTTTCCTCTTGAAGGCACTGTCCCAACACATGCCATTCAGGATAATTGCCTCCCCCTAAGACAATCACTGTGCTGAAAGGGCCTTGTCACTTGCCAGGAGGGAAGTAGGAGCTGAATGAGATAGGAAACAAGAGAAGGCCCAGGATGTTGACACTGGAGATGAAGCTGCGGGTCCAAGCAGTGGCTTCTTCTTTGCACCTTTGAAGATGGAGGATGTGATTCCCAGGAAAATGCCCCTAGAATGTCTGTGGGATGACATTCTTGTATTCAGGGCCTACAGGCTGCTTCTTCAAGTCTGCCATAGTGGAGAAAATCCATTTTACCTGTTGGGATGGAGGGTGAAGAGTGGGGAAGAGAGGACAGGGGTGAGTGTTGAACAGGGCTGGGGAACCCTTTTTGGCTGGTGGACCAGGTCCTTATCTGCACACCTGAGAGGGCATAATTTAACAGATAGATGAGGGCTCTCACATGTCAGTCACCTGTTGTCTTAGGTCTTAGCTGCCAAGTATCCCATTTTTCATGGGAAACCCCCAGATTTTAATCCGTTTCCTGCTGTTCTCCCGAATGGAGAAAAATCCCGGAAATTCCCTGGATTTCCTACTTGCCAGGGAGCCTCCATTTTGGGTGCCACTCTGGGCACTGGAAACAGGGCAGAGCGGCACCGGAAGTCGCTTCTACGCATGCCCAACGGCCATCTTGGTGGTGGCCTCATGGCGGCGGCTGTCACCAAGATGGCTGCCGACATGTGGCCACCACCAAGATGGCCGCCGCCATGCCACCACCACCAAGATGGCTGCTGGACATGCGTAGAAGCGACTTTCGGTGCTGCTCTGCCCTATTTTCGGTGCCCACACATGATCAGAGTGGCCCCGGGAGTTGCTTCTATGCAAGTTCTGGTGCCATGCTGCTGCTGATCCTGCATTTTTCAGCGGGAGACTTGGCAGGTATGTCTTAGGTACATCAGGTGATGCTGCATTTTGAAACACTGACTATTGGGACTTCAAATAAATAGATAGATACATACATAGAAAAGAACAGTACAGGGCTTTTTGAAAGCCCCTTTGCAAACAGTCCTATGCTGTTCTTTGAACCTTCAAAAATGTCGTCTCTTGCCTACATTAACATGAGGTTATTTAGAAGCAAAACTCTGCCAACCAATGGCTGAAGGAATGTTCAAAGGCAGTCAGTGTAAAAAGGACTTTCACCTAAGTTACCTCGAATGTACTGTTATTACACTTTTGCCATTTTAAGATATTTCTTTTCTTCCACTTTGAAGTGCCACATAAAGAATATTTTCCTCAAACAAATGCAGTCTTTTTTTTTTATTACACCCTGTGCCTTGAGCCTTTCATACTCCACATGATCCAGAGCATAGCTGCCAAGTTTTCCCTTTTCTCGCGAGGAAGCCTATTCAGCATAATGGAAAATCCCTGAAAAAAAGGGATAACTTGGCAGCTATGATCCAGAGTGGTAGCAGATCCTTGGAAGTTTCCACAAGTTCTGGACCCTATAGAGCAGGGGTGTCAAACTCAAATTCATCGGGGGGCCGCATCAGCAGTTTGGTCACCCTCAAAGGGCCGGTTGTGTCTGTAGGACTATGTGTCCACTCTTTATTATCATAAATTATTGTCACTGCATTCAATTATTACTGTTTTTTGTAATAATGTAAGCTCATTCCCGCCCCCACGCGGATCACATTCCTGCGTCGTGGCGTGTGTGTGGGAGGGGATGTAAACAAGGGAAATTTGAACAAAAGGTGGGGATCGACGGCTTCCGGGGGGGGGGGGCTCAACTAAACCTTCGGCAGGAAGGAGAAAGCCACTGCTGGGATTAAAAACCTGCAGATGGAAAGAGGGCTTCCCTCTCCGGCCCTGCGCACACCCAAACCCCGCTAGGCAGGATGCCACACGCTGCAACCCACCCCATGCTTTGGAGAGGGGCAGGAACATGCGGTGCAGCACCAACTCCCTGCTTTGCTTTTGCATCCTCCCTCCTCAGCGCCAGAGTCCCTTCCCCTCACGCTGAGGGAGGGCAGCGGATTTCCTGAGGAGGAAGGCGGCGGCAGCCCCAGCGGACGTGCATCTTCACCTCAGAGCTGCTCTTCCCCCCACCCGCGCTGTTGTCGTCTTCGCCGCCGCCTCTCCCTACCGGGACTGCAGGCAGAGGAGGCTTGAAAACCTCCCCCCCCAAAAAAATTCCCCTCCCACCTACTCAAACCGCGAGGCGACTCCATCTGGAGCCCTAAATCACGAGGGGCTGAGAGGAGGCGGCGGCAGAGCGGGAAGAGCAGGAACCCATGCCGTCGCCGCCGCCTCCCTCCTGGCCGCCCCCCGGGGAGCAGCTCTGCCGGAACTGAGAAGCCAAAGGGCGGCTCGGGGTGGGGGGCAGAGCAAAAGCCAGGCACCCTCCCGGGTGTCTATGAGGAGAAAACGGGGGAAGAGGGAAGAGAAACCTGGCTCTATCAAGAGAGCGACTGTTGCGCTTCGCCTACTTCCCCCTCAGGCTCACTCCGCGTCCCTTTCGCCCGCTCGCTCGCCCACCTCCCGGATGCAGCCGAGGAGAGGAAGGGAAGCGGCGGGCGGCGGCTCCCCAGTGCTGCCTCACTCGCTCTCGGAGACAACAGCAAAGCCCGCCAAAAAAAAATCCAGCGCTGCTCCGTCCCGGCACCAACTTTGCTGGCGGCGCCTGTAGGGCTTTCCTACCTCTTCGGCGGGCTTCCTCCTCCTCCTCCTGCATCTCACTTCCCCGTCTGGCCGCTGTGCCACCGCCTCCCTCAGCCTCATTCGAAATTGAAATTCCCTGGCCAAGGCCGTCAGCGTGGCTCCAGCGCCCCGGCCTCCGCCTGCAGCCCCGCCCCCGGTTTTGACCCTCGGCCAATCGCAGGCTCCAGAACTACTGTCAGCGGCTACTGTCGGCGGCGGCTACGTGGGCCACATGACGAGGTCTGGCGGGCCGGATTAGGCCCCCGGGCCTTGTGTTTGACACCCGTGCTATAGAGGTTTATTAAAGGGGAAGGAGAGTAGGTTAGGAGGTTAAAGAAATAGGCCGTCTACACACCATACATTTAAAGCACACGGCTTCCCCCTAGGGTTGCCAGACTCAATAGAGGACAGGACTTCCGTGCCTTTAATTGCCCTGCTCTCTTTTGAGTCTGGAAACCTTAAAGAGAAACCAGCAGACCCTTTGTTTAATTTCCAAGCAAAGGGTCTGCTGGTTTCTCTTTAAGGTTTCCAGACTCAAAAGAGAGCAGGGCAATTAAAGGCACAGAAGTCCTGTCCTCTATTGAGTCTGGCAACCCTACTTCCCCCAAAGAATCATGGGAACTGTGGTTTGCTAAGGCTGCTGGAAGATGTAGCTCTGTGAGGAATAAATGAGAGTTCCCAGGGTTCTCTGGGGGAAGCCAAGGGCTTTAAATGTCTAGTGTGTGCAACCTATATTCTCTCCTCCCCAGCAAGCAGTGAATGATACATATATTTTAAACACTTATCTCTTGGGTTTTAGTTGTTGCTTACTTCCTCCTTCAGGCTCCCTCACTGCCAAATGCAAATGCTGAGATGTATTTTCCCTTTCCTTTCCCCTCACCTTGAAGAGTGTCATTGTGGTGCTGTAACACACGCTGATGAGGAAGAGAACGAAGAAAACCAAGATGGTGGTCCTTAGATTTTCCAGTTCCTCTTCAACCTCGTCGTTGAGATCAACCCCTGTTGATATTATCACTACGGGGAAGAAAGAGACACCACTCTCAGTGTTCATGAATATAAAATCCCCCAATATGAATAGTCCATCCATCTATTGACCCCCAAGTATATCCATCTACTTCTGAATCCCACCATTCTGCATAAATATGGAGCCTGCCTTCCCCTAGAATATGACTGTGCAGTGGTACCTTGGTTTACGAACTTAATCCGTTCCGGAAGTCTGTTCTTAAACCAAAGTGCTCTTAAACCAAGGCGTGCTTTCCCATAGCAGCTGGGGACTAAATTTACAAATGGAACACGCTCAACAAGAAGTGGAACATGTTCTGCTTCCAAGGCAAAGTTCACAAACCAAAACACCTACTTCCGGGTTTGCAGCGTTCTTAATCCAAGTTGTTCATAAAGTAAGCTGTTCTTAAACCAAGGTACCACTGTACCGAACTCTTATGCAAATGTTTGTTCCCATCTAGTCTTATCTTTAATGTTATACAGGTGTCAGATAACCCTTTTCATCCACACTTCATTCACAGTTGTGCTGCATCATGGATTCAGTATTATTTTTTTAGTCTGATGGCAACTATGAAGCTTATGATGCACTGTGAATATGAACGAAATGCACAAGCGTTGGTTTGTCTCCAAATTCCACATAACAAGAACTACAATCATTTAAATTGTGTACTGGTGGTTTGGGGAACACATCTGTTCACCCCATGTGACATTTAGACCAAGGCATACAAAGTAGGTTCACTCTCATGAGAGCTCTCCCTCCCTTCATTTCTCGTGTCTCTCTGCGGAAACACTGGTTCACCCAGTTTTTCTGGGTTTATTTCTCATGTCTCTAGGGCACCACTTGTGATGCCCTTTTGGCCATTTTACTGAGCACCTGAGTATTACGGATCTGCAGAGGTGTTGAAAACAGTTGCTAGACATGTTTGCCACATGGCAAACTGGATCCTATCCTTGATGGTGATGACGAGGCACTGGGAACGACAGGATGAAACAATCCTGTGGAAAACTTGTGATACTTGGAGAGAGCAGGGATGTCTTAATTCAGCCTTAGTAAACTTATTTTACGAGGGAGCCAGTTGCTTTAGAAAGGCCACGCAGTGAGATTCATGGTTGAGCAGGGATTTGAATCTGGAGGCCTAGCCACCAAACCCAACACCAACAAGTAGGGCAGTGGTTAACCTTGGCGTAGAAGTAACCAAGGATTTGGTGAGGGCAGTGTAGAAAAAAGAAGAAGTTTGTGAGTCTCTCTGTGTTGAGTCTGTTGGAAATGCATTCAGTGCATGCCTTGAAGGGGTTGATTCTGCTATTGGTCTTGGTGACAGCAGACTCTGATTGACTGGAGATTCCTTGTCCATGAGGAAGGAAGCTGAGATTTGACAGCTGGAGGAGAGGTAGAGATATGTGTGGTTCTGAAGGATTCCCCCCTCCCAGCTGCATAGATCTGACCTAAGAAAGACAAATCTCCCTGTTTCATTTCATAAACTGGTTTTGCCCCGTTTACCTCAGTACAGTACAGTCTTATCTGTCTCCTTTCTCTCTGGATTCTCTCTGCTTTATTCCAATTATTTTGCTAACAAAGTCAAGAGGCCACATATAAGGCACAAATTTCCTATGACTGGCTTAACAGATTCGTTATGCAAGAAACACATCTCTTACAACTGCGGCTTCTAAACAGCTGTGCCAAATAAGGGCTGGCGACTTTCTGTCCACACATGAAGAGGGCATAATGAATTTTGTGTGCACATGTTCATTTATCCATGCTCTTCTCTATGGGCATGTGGATGTTTTATGTTGGTTTTGTGCCCCCCCCGTCTCTTTGTTTGCTCTGTTGGCCCTAAATAGTTTTCTCTTACACATTCAAATGCAAAAAATTCCTAGTGTCAAGCTGTTATGTCTCTTACAATGTTTCTAGCCTTGTTAGGTGAACAAGAGCACACTCTGTGCTTGAGGTCTGGTGTCTATTTCTGAGTCATTTTTTTTAGGCCCAGCTGTATCTGAGGCAGAGTTCACAAGCCCCTTAAGTCAAAGTAAATGTTACTTTCAATCTTGCGCTCCATTAATCTGGCCTGAATGCTTTGTGAATTTGGATTTCCTTGCTTCCTATAAGAGGTGCCTCCAGACTGTCACTGGAGGGACACGCGTTTTGGGGGCGGGACGGGCAGCCGTGATGGCGCCCCTGGGATTGCGCCGATCGGGGCGCCCCGCCCCCACCGCCCCTATCTTCCTACGCCCCTGCTTGCGGGGGGTGGGGGTCAGGGGAGGAAGATACCCCACTTTCCCTGTAAGACCCCTTACATACACCCCCAATTTCCAAATTCTACTTCTTCTAACCTTTACCGCCACCAAAGTTTCCCAAAGAAAACATTATCCTATTGTTTTTTGGTCAACCTCTGACTCCAGTTTTTACACCATATGCTTTGTACCTGTTTGATGGGGGAAATGGGATGGGGGAAGGAGAGATTACACCAGAAAACATAATTTTCTGTTGCCCTCTCTCTCTGTAAATAGATGCCAAGAAAGTGACCATACTGACCAAAGCTTGCTTTAAAATTTTTTTTTTAAAATGACAGGAAATTGTAAAACACACCTGACATTTTGTCTCTTATTTTTTAGGGTCTCTTTTATATAAAAATCCTGTGGTGTACATGTGTGTCTGTGTGTTCCTTTTGAGACCACGCCATGTATCTATATGTGTCCTTGCAGTATGACCGACTGAAACACTTAAGCCGGATTTTGCTTCCCCAAATGGAAAATAAGAGTGTGCCCTTCTGTGCATGTGAAGAGCGTAGGGCAGTGTGGAGCAGTGTGTTGGCACTTGGTGCAGGGAGATGTGCGTGAGGCTTGGAGAGTCAAATCACCTCTTGGAAATGAAGATTCACTGGGTGGCCTGGAAGAAACCATGCTTCCTCGAGGCTGCTGTGAGACTAGTTTGAGATTACCTGATTTATCAAGGCCTGGGCTCCTTGTTGGAAATAGGATACAACTGTGACAATGATGAACACACTTTCCCTCTGCTTCCGACCTTAAACACTTGGCATTTGTTTTTGAGAGATTAACCCCGTTTCCCCATCAATCCCCACACAAGTCACCTTTGCTCCTGGAAGAGCGACAATAATAGATATCTATGGCAGTCTTTGGATGAGTTCTTTTTTTATTCAGCCATTGGGTACATTTTTGCATGGAGATTACTTACACAGGGTTGGTCTAACAATCTCGAGAGAGAGAAAATATATATCTGGGGCCATAGGGCGAGGGGATTGCAGTGCAGTGGTGGCTGAGGGCAGTTTTCATTTTTTATCCCGGGATTTCTCAATGGTCTTCTGGATGAACTTGAGGGTCAGACCTTCATGGACAACCATGCAGGTATAGGCATCACCTCTGTTCCAGTCTGCTTTTGGGACTTTCAGCTTGCTGAACAAGAAATAGGAACCGTCGCCATCACTGTAGACTGGGGTGCTGATATAGTCAGCTTCAGGAAGTGGGTTCCCATTCTTGAGCCATTTCAGGGATATGTCACTGGGCTTGAACCCATTCACCAGGGCAGTGATGGAGACATAACGGCCATTAGACCTGAGCTCATCATTGTGGGGGTGGAAGAGATACACACCTGGAGCTTCTTTGGTTTCTTGTTATGCCATAGGGAAACAGAAAGAAAGAGAAAAAGGAAATGACTATTCAGTTTAGGTCAAATTAGTGCAAACCATGTGGGGAGCTGGGGAATGGAAGAAGAAGAAGAAGAGTTTGGATTTGATATCCCGCTTTATCACTACCCAAAGGAGTCTCAAAGCGGCTAACAATCTCCTTTCCCTTCCTCCCCCACAACAAACACTCTGTGAGGTGAGTGGGGCTGAGAGACTTCAGAGAAATGTGACTAGCCCAAGGTCACCCAGCAGCTGCATGTGGAGGAGTGGAGACACGAACCCGGTCCCCCAGATTACAAGTCTACCGCTCTTAACCACTACACCAGGCTGGCTCTCTGTGGAGGCTTCTGTGCCAGGTATGGGCAACCTGTAGCCTCCCAGATACTGCTGAACTACAACTCCCATAATCCCTGGCCATTTGTCCTGCTGGCTAGAGTTGATGGGAGCAGAGGTCCAGCTACATCTGGAGAACCACAGGTTTCCCATCCTTGGCTTAGGGAAACATGGTTCAGAAAACCCCCTGACATGTCGGGCTTCTTTGTGGTGAATGAACAAGACACAATGATGTTAATTACTGCTTTGTACATAATAGCAACAATAGTCCATTTACATCAGGACATGTTGCACAACTATTATTATTAGTCAGATGGAAAGTTATCACACGGAACAAAGACTTAATTTTTATGACGGTGGAAGGCAGTATGCTAGAGGCATCCTTTCCTATGTGGTACACCTTTCCTTGGCACAAGCGTCAAAACATGCTGTACAGGTTTTTTAAGCACGGCATGTGGGTTGAGGTGATGGTGGGATGGTTGTGGGGACCATAAGCAACTATGCCCCCATCAAACTACTTGCAACATGTTGAATTATGATTATGATTATGATTATTTTGCGTTGCCAGATCTCATTTCCCACGTTGGTATTTTGTGTTTGTTCTAAATCAGGCATCCCCAAACTGCGGCCCTCCAGATGTTTTGGCTACAACTCCAATGGTCCCTAGCTAACAGGACCAGTGGTCAGGGATGATGGGAATTGTAGGCCAAAACATCTGGAGGGCTGAAGTTTGGGGGTGCCTGTTCTAAATGGTGCCATGTTGATATGTATTTTCAGTAATCTCTTTCCTGCTCAGGAGGTTGCTGGGAAATTAGGGACATCAGTTGCAGGGTGGAGAGCAGGCCTGCTTCCCGCTTACCTTTCTTCTTGCTAATCTCTCTTGCTTTTGGTTGAGGCAGGGACGGGTGTTTGACTGTGCAGATAAAAGTCGCCCCTGACAACCAGTCGCTTTCGGAAATGGTCACAGAGCTGGATGCTGTGAAGGTGTTATTGACCTCCTCTCTCCAGGCGAGTGGCTCAGGGCTTAGACTTCCTGCTGCCTGCCGTGACCAGGTCACTTCCAGTTCTTCCTCTTCGCTCTCTAAGTTGACTACCACGCAGCTGAGTTTGGGTTGCTTATCCATGTAAATGTCGCTGGGGCTTGGGGGTAGGATGAAAACTTTGAGGGGAGTTCCTGAGGATTCTGGGAATGTAAAAACCCATGTCAAGTCCCAAGTCTCCTTCCACCACTCCCCTCCCAGCCTGCCCACAGAATCTTAACCTGCTCTGTTTGATGCTCTTTCAGAGTCAGCTCTACAGCTAAGTCCAGGCTCCCCATTTGGCTAACCCAGAGGTCCTGTCTGTCTCTTTCCTTCCTTTGAACAACTCCAGTACTTTCTACCATTGCTGAATAATCCCAGTTCTCTGTTGTTTTTGGAACTTGCACCCCTTTAACTAGAGTGTTTGCCCTTTCCCCAGATTCCCCGATGGACCACTTTCAACACCAGTGTGCCATAGAGAGATTTACAGCCGGTGGCACAAGTAATCAAGCCAAACTGCCTCCTGCAGAAGAAGAGAAATGTGTTCCCTCAACTCCCTGACAAATATTTAATCTAAACTGGAGAAATCTGAGCGTGCAAAAAAGCCACCTATCAAGATTTTTCAAAGGAAAACTGAGTTGGTGCCCTCCTCTATGACACAGAGTCCTGGCTCCAGTTGGTTCAGTCTCTCAAGTTCCAGATAAATGGAGAAAACCTCAAATATATCACCAGTAGGGCAAAAGGTTGGAGAAAGCCATTCCAAATCCCAAAGGACCATGATGGATGTATTTCTGGGTCATTGGGAAACCCACCATGAAAGGGAAGTAGCCCTTTGCTCTTGGCTTTTCCATTCTTCAATCCACGCCTAACCAAGTCAGAACTGAGTCAAGAGTTCTTACCTTCACAGATCTTGGCTTTGCTTCTCACCATGGTTTGGGTTGCTGTGTGGGACACCTGGCAGACATAGACATTCCCATCCTCCCAGTCCGCTTGGCTAATGTTGACTGTGCTGATGGTACTGAAGGTGTGGCCACGGGTGTCTTTCCAGGGCTGCTCAGTGAATGAGGGTTGCGACATAGGTTTCCCACTCACCAGCCAATTTACCGTCACATTGTCGGGGTAGAAGCTGGAGATAACGCACACCAGCTCAATGGTGGCATCTCCGGAGCTGGCCTTGCAGGAGGAATGGAGCAAGCGGACCTTTGGGGCTACGGGATCTTTCTTTTCACAGGCTGGAGGAATAGGAAGTATAGGGAGTCTCATGAATACCTGTATTTTAATGATGTACAGTGCACCTTACCACCTGTCCCATTTCCCCAAACTTAAATTCAGTTCTCCGTATGTCTACAATATTTAGTTAAGAATTAGCCAGGATTTTAGTACAAACTGCGCTTAATATTCATGCCTCGTATGCAATTTTGCTGAATACAGGTAAAACTCGGAAAATTAGAATATTTTCGAAAAGTGCATTTATTTCAGTAATGCAACTTAAAAGGTGAAACCAATATATGAGATAGATGCGTGACATGCAAAGCAAGCTATGTCAAGCCTTTATTTGTTGTAATTGTAATTATTTGTCGTTAGGCGGGTCAATTATAAATGGAATGTAATTAATGAAATGTAATAGCGGTGTTTATTTTTGTATTATTGTAACTATTTGTTTTATTACTGTGGAATTTCCAAAAGAAAGCATTTATAAAAATTAAAAGAAAAATAAGAAATAAAAAGTTGCATTACTGAAATAAATACACTTTTCGACGATATTCTAATTTTCCGAGTCTCACCTGAAAATACACAGTCTGGAGAGAGACAATTTTCCTGAACATAATGCATTTCTGTGTGCTGTTTTTGTGAATATATGTCTTTTTTTGTATAGGTTTGTGCACTTTTTGGGCAGGGGAACTGCATTACAAAATTCAGAGGACCATGAATTTAGGAGGTGAATGGGCTTTCTGTTTGTGCATTGTTCCAGGTGGTGCGAATTACTTTGTATTGAAATGCAAACTGAACTGAAACCCCCCCCCCCAATTCCCTAAATGTGAGTGGCTTCTAATTCACTGACCATTAGTTCCCTTTGGTTCCTGTATTCACTTCCCTCTCTCCTTATGCTAGCCTTTTCCAAAGAAGGTAGAACAGCCTCACTATCTGTGTTAATCAAGCTCTGAATCCTCTGAATCCCTGCACTAAACCCACTTCTTTTCTTAAACATCAAATTTCACTCTGCTGGGTCCAGCGCCAAGGAGGACAGTGGAGGGCAGTTCCTGCTTCTATTTCATTGTCAGTTCAGAGTAGGCCTAAGGACCACAGAGAGATCACGCATGTTAAATGCAGCATTCCCTTTGCTTTTTTATATATAAAAAAGACTTTAATTTAAGAATGTGTGTGTGCATGCGCGCAGGTGCAGAACATCCTGTGTTGCTAATATTCTCATAAGAAAAATGAAGAGGGTGTTTTTGCTGAATTTTGCCGCCTATTACCGGTACTACCTTGCAAGACGAATGCCTCGCGCAACGCAAAACTCGCAAGACGAAAGCGTTTTGCGATATTTTTGTTGACTCGCAAGACGATTTTTTCTATGGCCGTGCTTCGCAAGACGAATTTATTTGCATTTTTTTTGCTTTGATTTGTTTACATTGGAAAACCGCAAGACGAAATTTTCGCAATACAAAATGACTCGCGGAACGAATTAATTTCGTCTTGCGAAGCACCGCTGTAACTGGATAATTCTAAATCCTTTCTTTCCACTACTGTCTTGTCTAACTCAGGCACATGTGGGGAACCTTTGGCTCTCCAGATGTTGCTGAAATATAACTCTCATAAGTAAGAATGGCCAGTTGGGAATTGTAGTTCAGCAACATCTGGAGGGCCAAGGATTCCCTACACCTGATCTCGCTGGGTTGTATCCGCTGGTAGTCATACTTACAGCAGACCCACTGAAATTAATGGGCATGGCTGATTTAGGTTCCTTAATTTCAATGTGTGGGTCTACTCTTGATTAGAATTTGGTTGGATACAACCCACAATATTTGTGAGTGTTATCTGTAGTGCCCGATGTGCTTCTGAAGATACAAAAGTCAGATGGTAGGACCAGAAAATATTGCAGTCATTATCCATCCCTTCACCCACACAATCCATATTTCATTTCTTTCTGTTCAAACACTTTCTTTCATTTCTTTCTTTCAAACACTGAAGGAGGAAGAAAGCAGATAACAAAGGCTCAACCAGACTCACGTCCAATCTCTTTGTTGCTTGAGGAGCTGGTAGCTGTATGTGCAATATGGCACTGAAGCTTCTCTGATTCCCAAGTGCTGGTTGGGATGGTGAGCTGGCTGCTGAGGGTGTAGTGGCCACTGGATGAATCCAATAGTGCAGGGAAGGTCCGGATGTCAGAGGAGGATCCTGAATTCCACTGTACTTTGACTGGTTCGGGAAAGAAGCCAGAGACCAGACAGCCCACGGTAACCTGGGAGGCAGTGGCGAGGTCTTGGCAACAGGGGGACAATGGGAAGACAACTGGGGCTGTGGGAGATGCTGCAAATGAAGAAAAAGATGCGATGACAATCTATTCCTTGGGCAAGCATTTGTGTCTCCTTGCCAAGAGTGGGAAACAAGATATTGTTCACTTCCATGCCAATCTGGTGTTCAGCCCTGGTCAAAAGCTGTGAAGGCTACCTGGAATTATTGCATAATTTGAGTTGCGGTTTCTTGTTACCCCAGGGACAAGGAAGCTGCTGAGAAGCATATTCAGCACCCTTATGCCATCTTCCAAGATTTGTTTCCAGGGACTGCCCAACCACTTTCAAGCTTATTTTCACAGTTGTGAGGTTTGAAAACCTTACAGTGCTGAGTTCTATGGAGAAAACACTCAGGCCTGATTAACAACCATTCTTGAGATAGAAGAAGTAATGTTTAAAATTATGGGCATTTTTGGGAATTAGTTATAGGCTGAGGGGTTAATTAAAGGTTATGAATATTTGATGATTATAGGTTAAGAATAATTGATGATTAAAGGCTAGGAATATTTGAGGGATAATGAAGAGGAAATTGTTTATGAAATAGAGGAAGATGAAAATGTATAAGTGTTAGGAAATGGATTAAGATACAATATGAAAATTGCTAAGGATGGATTAAAAATGGACCCAGTGAGGGGGGGAATCTAGGAAGTCTATATAGCAATGTTAAGTAATAAGAAATATCATTGTTATTGTTATTTTTTCTTTTTTGGGTTTTGTCTTTATGGTTTTCCTTTTTTTTGTCTTTTGTATTTTTTCATTCTTATAAATTGAATAAAGATTATTTGAAAGAAACAAACAAACAACCATTAACATCTGCCTTGGACCTGTGCTGAACTAGATGAGCCATTGGCCTCATCCAACATAACTCTCCCTATGTTCTAAAACAATCCATTAAAAAGCCACTCATATACTCTCACACATGTAGAATACATGACCCAACCTTGAACAACCACTAAACCCTAAGGCCACACACACTCCCCAAAGGATCTGGCACACACTTCCCAAAGGAATAATCCTCATTGAACACAGTGGGTATTACTTCTGAGGAAACATGCATGGGATTCTGCTATAATTTCATTTGACATCCACTTACAGTGCAATCCTACGAAGGCTTGCTGTGAAGTATACCCCACATAGTTAATTAGTTGACTCCAAGTGATTGTGCATAGTTTTGTGTCAAGGTAATATTTCTCCCCCTAAGCTATCATATGAAATTAAATATGGGAGACATTTTATTTTATTTCATGGGTGCCCAAGTGGGTGGGGTCCTGTCTGTGAGGAAAGGACATGCTTCTGTGGCAATGCGGAAGGCTCAGTGGGACATTAAGAGGGGCCCCAGGGGGGCCCCAGAAGGGTGGGTTACAGGAAAGGGATGTGTGTTTCTGTGGCCACTAGACCAGAAGGTGACTTTAATTCTAAAGAAGAACCTTGCATGGCTCAATAGCTTCTAAATTATAAACAGCCAGAGCCATCACACGAACAAAAATACATAATTTTTACTTAGAGCTCCCCACTTTTTAAAAACTGGTCCTGTTCCAATGCCGGATACTTGGAAATTTAGCAGACATGGAATTAAAATTGTGGTAAAAACATTAACTGCTGCAGCATATGTATGTGTGAGAGAGAGAAAGAGAAAGAGAGAAAGAGAGAATGTGCTAGCTTTTGAAAGTGTTTTACTGGGTGCATTTTGATTCTTATTGTAACTGTTGCTCCTTTTAAAAAGTTTTTAATGCCATTTTATTGTTCACTGCTAGACTCCAACTACACAAACACCATACATTTAGAGCACACAATTTCCCCCCAAAGGATCCTGGGAATGTTTGTTAAGGGTGCCTGGAATTGTAGTTCTGAACCAGAGTTCCCAGAATTCTTTGGGTTAAGTGTGTGCTTTAAATGCATGGTGTGTATATTTCTTTTGAGTAGATAAAAGTGGTTTAATATTTTTAATTAATGTGCAGAGGGAGAAGAGCAGACACATGCTTCAGTCACAGTGCTTGGTTTCAAAAGCACATTTCCTATGATCATTTGGGCCTATAAATGAATTGTAGATTAAGATCCAAATATTTGTCCTAGGTAGCATTTTTACTACCATCAACCAGGTCTCAACATTCATGGCCTGTTTTAGCTCTATTTTCTGTTTCACTTCCTCTTATTTCAGCACCATCTGTATCTGCACAGGCTTCCTGCATCCTGTTTACCACCCTCTTGCATTCAGTAAAAGGTAGAGCAAATAGAAGCATCTAGAAGAAAAATGGAAAAACTGTACAGAAGAATTTTTTTCAGAAGAAAAATGGAAGAAACAGCAAGCAAACGGTGGTAGAGAACATTTGAACCACACCAGCTGATGGCGATACTAAATACTATTACTATTACTAATAACAAATTGTATAATCAATTTCAATCTGTTCCATATTATGCTCAATATTTTGAAGATTCCATGCAGGTTATCAACAACTGGAGTTTTACGGGCCCCAAATAACCCAGAAATAATGGTATTTTGGGCAGCCCAGGGACCAGGGCCTTCCAGATCTTGCTGGACTCCAACTCCCATCAGCCCCAGCAAGCATTGCCAAAGGGCAGGGGTGATGGGAGACGTAGTCATCATCATCTGTAGGGCCACAGGGGCTCCATTCTTGGCCCAGCATTTTCCTTCTAGTGCAGTCTTAGCCAGCCAAATGTTTTGGACAACAACTTCCATCAGCTCCTGGCCGCTGTTCCCTATCCACCCTGGCTTATGCAAATAACTAACAAGATCAAACAAATTGGCCTAAATCCTGAAGATCTTTTCAATGGAACTCTGAACAAGGCAAAAATAATTATTACTCAGAGACTTTACAATGTCGAATTACAACAAGAAGATGCCTTACTCCCAGAGAATTATAGATGTCTAAAATCATGGCCTAATTTTACAGCTGCCCCTTACTTATCTGACATCACTAACGAAGCGTATAGATGGGCCTTCTCTAGAGCTCGCTTTGAGGCAATGCCCTCAGCGGTGCTGTACGGCAAATTTATGTGGGTACCAATTCATGAGCGCCTTTGCCCTTGCATGTCTAACAAGGTAGAATCTGTGACTCACATTCTTTTATTTTGTGAATTTTATAGTGAAGAACGAGCTCAACTCATTTTACCCCTTTTATCAAAATTTACACCCTTACAATATTATTTGGAATTTCCCCCTGAAATCTTACGAAAATTCCTTCTGGAAGATTCCTCAAGCCCAGTGTCATATGACGTGGCCAAATTCTGCACTTTAGCTATTAAGAAGCATAAATCCCTTCTATTGAATGACACATTGCAAATTCCTTTTGTGTAATTGTTCTATTTCTGGTGATGTTATTGCTGATTTTCTTTTGTTTGGAGTTATGATATTCTATATTGCTGGCTTTTGCTGTAATAAAAATTGAACTTGAACTTCCATCAGCAGGGCATAAATTCAGCAGGTGAAGTTTTTCCCACAGCACGCAGATGCAGCAATGATGTAGCTGCACTAATGATAGGAGCTTCATATTTTCTCTTACTGTTTGCCATTTTGGTCACATCCAAGCTATACATTTAAAGCATATTACTTCCCCCAAAGAATCCTGGGAACTTGGGATTCAATTCATTGCAGCTCTGTGAACCACCTGATAACTCCCCACTTGAATTGTTAGGCTCAACCACCCCGCCCCCCAGCTGCAGGGCCATGTAAAAAAAGTTGGCAATTGACCATACAGTAGTCTTCCTGCCGACTCCTACCTCCCACCCCATAATACTCACACATGCCTCCTTCAGTTCATTGCTTGCGACTCTCATTCCCTGTTCTGATCCATTTGCTGGCTCCCCACTTGACCTGTCAGGCTCAGCTGAGTTTTTTTTACAAAAGAGTTTGATTAAGTCTGCTTAAAAAGGAAAGCTGAGGTGTGTGTGTGTGTGTGTGTGTGTGTGTGTGTGTGTGTGTGTGTGTGTAGGTTAACAAAGCCAGGGGCCTGTCTTTGTAACAATTAGTCAACCTGCAGGCATTACTGATTTTCTGCAAATTTAGCAGCTGTTAACAACAGACCAAGTCGTCCCCCCCCCAACGATTGGAAACCCCCTCCTTTTTAGTATTAACTTCATATTCTTATTAACCTTATATTATTAACTCACACAATCTAAAGTTAGAAATGAACTCCCAAGAGATTCGATCTACAGTACTTACAGAGTTAAAAACTGGCAGTGATCTACCCCCTTTTTTGGGGTTCAGGTCAAAGTTGTTGAGCTTTTTCAGGGGGGAAAAGCCCCATTTTTGGGGGTGCATGGCAAAAAATGAGCTTTTTTTAGGGGAGTCAAAGTTGTTGAGCTTCTTTGGGGGGGAGCCAGTGATCTACCACAGATGTCCAGTGATCTACTGGTAGATCACGATCTACCTATTGGACGTGCCTGGGGTAAAGCATTGGCTTAAACTAAATATTGGGCTTTTTCCTCCCCACATTTCAACGTACAGAAACCACGGAGCAACGACAGCAGGCCTTTTCTGCCCCCTCTTTGCACTGCTTGTGTCCCACAGTTGAAAACCACGTTGCCTTTCTCCCTGGGGTTGGCACATTATTATTTTTTGGTCTCCAATGCCTGACACACACAAAGCACAATTTAGCAGGAGAAAAATTTGATGCCTGGATACACTTTCATTGCAGAATTTCTGTGCCTCTCAGACTACTGTTACAGGTACAGAAGTAGTGTCAGAAAAGCAGGCAGCAGCCCTAATCCCCACCAGTCCCTTGCTCTCCTGCCAGCCAGATCCTCACTCCCTGGCAGCAACCGGCAAGTTTCCTTGCCAATGAAACCCCCCCCCCCCGCTAAAATCCCCTTTCCTAGGCAATCATAAACAGCGCAAGAGCCCTGCCTGTTTTGCACCTGGCCACTTGAGGATTGATTGATTGCATTTCTACCCCACCTTTCTTCCAGCAAGCTCACAGTGGCGTACATAGTTCTGATCCCCATTTTACCCTCTCAACAACCCTGTGAAATAGGTTAGGCTGAGAGTGAGTGACTGGCCCAAGGTCTTCATGGCTGAGTGGAGATTTGAACCCTGGTCACCCAGGTTCTAGCAAGACACCCTAACCACTACACCACACTGCTTCTCACTGAGGAGTCTCATCAACCCACATCCCTCTCAGCTCCATTTTCAGACTCTGGCTTCTCAGTGTGGCTTTCAGAGCTGGCCCTAGAACCCAGAAATCCTGGTTCCCAGCTCACTTGGCAATAACTCATTGGAGCAGAGGCCAGAGAGTCTGGCTTGTCTTTGCCCAGCCAGCTCATCTGCTGTCCTCCACTTTATCTCTTCTCCACCAGTTTGCACTAGGACCCTGGGGTCCTGACTTGCACTCCCTTCCTCACCCCTCCAGCTCTCAGCCATCTTTTAGACCTCAGGTACGCTTCTTATGAGAACTCTCTGCTCTCACCTTCCATCTTTACCCCATGCCCCTCATGCAAGCTGGAGGCTTCTTGTGTGCAGATCAGCCTAGTGGCCTATTCCCAAGGCAAACCTGCTCTGTTGGCTAACCTTCCCTGCGAATGTTGCAGATAGAAAGCAACATTTGTACTCCATTCCCCTTGAAGATGTGTGTTTGAGGAGTGGAAGGGACTCCTCTCTAAGCTAAAGCACCCCAGGGGCGTCTTAGTCATAGAGGCTACTGGTGCAAGGCGCCACGGTGGCAAGTCCTAGAGGGCGCCTCTGCCAGGCTGTGCCATGCCCGGAGCCTCCTCCCTGCTGGAAGAGCCGCCTCAAGCCCCGCTGGCAGCGTCGCCCTCGCCCGCCTCTTCTTGGGCTGCGGGCGCCGTTGTGGGGAAGCCGTCCGCGAGCTTCCCATTGGTGCGGCAGCCAGGGCTCCCTGGACGGCTGCGCAGCCACTTCTGCCGAGCAGGCGGAGGTGGAGGCGGAGCACAGCTGGCAGCGTCCCTGCCCATCGGGCCGTCCCCTCCGGCAGCCCACCATGCCTGGCCCCGGCTGGTGGAGCGCAAGTCCGGCATTGCCAGCATCGCTCCTGCCTGCGGTGGGCAAGAAGCAGAAGGCGCGCCATGGCAGCGTGGGGGGGGGAGTAAGGTGGGCTGCAGAGGGGCCCAAGGGAGAGGGCGCCAGATAACCTTAAGATGCCCCTGAAGCACCCCCACTTTCTGTGCAATGGTTGGTTGAGTCCTTAGGAGCACTCCAAGCCATTAAATCCCCCCTTCCTACTAAGATGTGCTCTGAACATCTGAGCCATCTGCCTAAACAGAGCTGCCAAAAACTTGGCTCCCAATAAGCTGTCTTGCTCAGTCTAAACCAGGCATCCCCAAACTGCGGCCCTCCAGATGTTTTGGCCTACAATTCCCATGATCCCTAGCTAACAGGACCAGTGGTCGGGGAAGATGGGAATTGTAGTCCAAAACATCTGGAGGGCCGAAGTTTGGGGATGCCTGGTCTAAACCATTAGGCAATGCTGGTGCTTTGTAACCCATTGCAACCTAGTTGGTTCAGGGAATCTCTGCTTACAACCAGGAAAGAAACCATGGAGAACCACGGCCAGTCAGTTTACATAGCCCTGGACTAGGTGGACCAATTACCTGACTTAGTATAAGTCAGCTTCCTATGTTCACATAAAAGCTTAGGTGGAGTCCCAATTCCCTGCACACACAAAACACGCGCCTTACAAAGCTTGGGCTTCCTTTTATTCTAGAATGCCATAGCTAACTTTCCTTCTGACATACAACCCACAGCTGCTGGGTCTCAACACCCCACTGCTATGGCTTTCTAGGGACCTTCAAACACAACATAGGAAGCATTCTCCTGGATTGGGCCAATGGTCAATCTAGTGCATCATCCCATTCTCACAGATGCTCATGGCAACCCCACAAACAGTGCTCTCCCCACTTGTGATTGCCCAGCAAACTGGCATTCAGAGCCATGCTGCCTCTGACGAGCTACAGACAAACCTTCTGGAAATGTCCCCTTCCTCACTCAGCTAGGGATGGGACTTGAGCATTTGGGGGGCAAAACACAGTCATTCTCTCCCTCTCCCAGAGCTCAGGACAGAACTCAGGAGCCCTCTCACTTGCTCTCACTTGCTCCAGCTTACCTTTCCTTTCTAAAGCTGGGGCTTTAAATTTGTGGCTCTACACCCCTCCATGGGGACAGCAGCCAATGCTACTCCTTCTTAAATGCACCACGTGAGATTTCCATTTAAGAACTAGAAAGGGCGACCAGCTCCCAGTCTGGCTGTTGCTGTAAACCACTTGTCAACACTACTCTTCCCAAGCTAAAACAAGATTGTTTTCCCTGTTTTCCTGAGAGTGGGAATAAGTCAGCTATGGAGAGTTTAGGCTTTCAGAAGTGCCCTAAGTTGCTCTGGCCCACTCCTCAGTTCACTCCAGCCAGAATCCAGGGGTCCTGCCTGCCTCAGCTCTGACAATGCTTGGGAAGGGGTCTTTCTGCTCCAAAGGCCCCCCCGACTTTTGGAGCAGAGAGCAGGACCCAGGAGCCTCGGCTCCTCAGAGCCCTCATTCTTCAACCCTCTTGCTCCTTGTTTGTGCTTGCTGTTTTGGAGTTAGCCCAGAGCTGCTTGGGAAACACTGCTCCCTGGTGACTCCCCCAAAGCCAGATACTCCTGTTGGGGAGCAAGCAATTGCCCAGCTGAGCACCAGGCTGGCTAAGGTAGAGAGCCTTTTTCTCCAAGCCAGATTCCCTGAAGCCTATAGCTGAGCCACATGAATCTTTCAGTTTAAAATCATATTCCTCCCGGTTTACCCTCCAGGAAGCCACCTTGAAGCATACTGCAAAGGTGGGTGGCCAGGATTCTCACAGCTGAGTATCAGGCTCCAGGCAAGCTTTCAGATAGCCTCCTCACTCCCTTTCCACTTCATTGAAGCCTGGGACTCTCCTGGGAGGTCAGACATCTTTCGGCTGAGCATCATGCTTGCAAAATACTTTCTGGTATCCCCCTGGCTTGCTGACAGCTTTGTGAAGCCAGCTGCTCACCTGGGAGGGCAGGGATGTCCCAGCTGAGCTCGGGCACCTAACCTGCCCCAGGTCAGGTTTCTCGAAGCTGAAAGGTATTGAAGAAAATCCCAACGAAGCCTCAGATTTAGGGCGGCTTATTGTGTAGCCCTTGTCCAGGCTCAGTGAAGCCTGCTGTGCTCATCTAGGAGGTCAGGCAAACCCCTTCCTCTCTGACAGCTTCTTGGAAACCTAACACATATCGGGGGAGCTCAGTGATCTCCTAGCAGAACGTTACGTTTGGGGCTGACTTTAAAATATCTTCCGTGCTCCCTGCTCCCTTGAAAACTGGTGCTGAGCTGAGAGGATGGGGTGGGGTGTGGGGTGGGGCAACAGTGCACCTGAACACCCAACTCGAAGAAGACTTCCAGGGTCCATTTGCTCATCAACAGATTCTTACATGCCTCCCGCTCAGCTAGGAGGGGAAGAATTTTCTTTATAATTATCAGCCTTCTGGAGAGGTTGCTACCTTGGCTACATGGAACGTTATGCTCACCCAGGAAGTGAAAAACCTCCCAAGTGGGAAGATAAGTCTGCGATAAGTTTTTAAAGTAGCCCACTTTTTCTGCCCCAGGTTCATTGAGACTTGCCTACTCCACACTAACTTTGTTTATGCAAGCTGGTGTTTTGCCAGGGAATCGGAGATCTCTTGACTGGGATAGCTTGGTTGGTTAGAGCAGGGTGCTGATAACACCAAGGTCGCAGGTTTGATCCTCCTATGGGACAGCTGCATATTCCTAGATGATCCTCAGGGTCCCTTCCAACTCTACAGTTCTATGATTCTATGAATCAGGCTTGGTCCAGGCTTTCCGGTGAAGCTCTTTCCACCAAACAAGAGCTTCCATAAGGATAAATGTGTAATGGAAAGGAGGGAAGCACTTAGGGTAGGGCAAGATGGCAAATAACACCATCTCAGAAGGCCTCTTGCTCAGCTTAGTGGCAGGGAGTACTTGGATCAGGTTCACGTGCATCTGCTTTCACTGAAGCATTGACATGCCAAGTTTCTGGTAAGTAAACCAGACACTCATTGCTTATCTCCAGGGAAGCTGATGGGATGGATCTAGGCTACCATTTCAGCCTGTTCCAACTCACTGACATTAAGCTGGTGCCTGATTTGGAGATGCCCAGGGTGGAGGCAAGCAAGCCTTACAGTTCAATCTCAGCTGGGAGGCCTGAATATCAATACAACACACCCAAAACACAAATATTTACTTATAACATTTATACCTTACATTTAATCTGAGGTTGGAAGCCCACTGAGAAATATTAGTCCACGTTTCAGTCACACTATGCCTGGAGACAGGGATTGATTTCGGAAAGTCCCTTCCTCTGGCTTATCTATGTTTCGATCTTTCCAGAGCCCCAAAGTGTTAGTTATTGAGTTTTATAATGTTACTTACCTGCTCTTCAGCTTAAGGTCCCAATGCGGGTGAAAACAAAAAGATACGCCCTTATAAAACAGATAAAACCATTACAATGATAAAACAGGCAAGACTGCTTCAAGCAAAATGGAACAATATAAATCCCACAAAAAGGTGGGTCATAGAATAATAGAATTGTAGAGTTGGGTCCCTCAAAACAAAGTACTTTAAGTGTAAAGATGCTGGCTGTACTTCTGTGCGGAGCAAGTTCCAAAATACACATAATCAAACCTTTTCTTACTCACCCAACCAAAGTCTGGAGTTGATTGAAGCAAGTGGTCTTTTGCCACTGACCTGCCATCTGTTTCCCTTTGGATGTCATTTCTGTTCTAATGGGGGCTTCAGAGATTTTCCCCCTAATCATGCTATCAGAAAAGAAGCCAAAAAAGGAAATTACAGTTATGACATCATTGTAGCTGATGTTCTGAAATAATTTTTTTTAGCATGGTTGAGTGAGGCCTAGGGGCTATAATTGGGATCCAAAACTGGTCATATGAAACATTCATCCGCACACAACTTCCCCTACCCACCCCCGGTTGTTTATGTTGACTTGTTGACTTGTTTTCAAAATCCAGGCATTACTTTCCTGAGATACATATGGCTGTGAAATAGCTAAAATTGTTGCAGTTAACCTTGCCAAGGAAAAACTCCAACTGTTAGTTTTCACTTCCTTACCTAATTCTTAATTAATTAAGGATATACTGTACTAATTATCAGTTCATTAAACTTAACCACCTTTCTCTCTATGCTGCAACGAGCTAGGCCATGGTTTGGCTTAATGTTTCCCATGAGGTGGCCAAAGTATTGGAGCCTCAGCTTCACGATCTGTCCTTCCAGTGAGCACTGAGGGCTGATTTCCTTCAGAATGGATAGGTTTGATCTTCTCGCAGTCCATGGGACTCTCAAGAGTCTCCTCCAGCACCATAATTCAAAAGCATCAATTCTTCGGCGATCAGCCTTCTTTATGGTCCAGCTCTCACTTCCATACATCATTACTGGCAAAACCATAGCTTTAACTATACGGACCTTTGTAGGAAAGGTGATGCCTCTGCTTTTTAAGATGCTGTCTAGGTTTGTCATTGCTTTTCTTCCAAGAAGCAGGCGTCTTTTAATTTTGTGACGGTTGTCACCATCTGCAGTGATCATGGAACCCAAGAAAGTAAAATCTCTCACTGCCTCCATTTCTTCCCCTTCCATTTGCCAGGAGGTGATGGGACCAGTGCCCAAAATTTATATACATGTAAATACTTGTATAGGGACCCAGGTGGCGCTGTGGGTTAAACCACAGAGCCTAGGGCTTGCTGATCAGAAGGTCGGTGGTTCGAATCCCTGCAACGGGGTGAGCTCCCGTTGCTCGGTCCCAGCTCCTGCCCACCTAGCAGTTCGAAAGCACATCAAAGTGCAAGTAGATAAATAGGAACTGCTCCAGTGGGAAGGTAAACGGCGTTTCCGTGTGCTGCTCTGGTTCGCCAGAAGCAGCTTTGTCATGCTGGCCACATGACCCGGAAGCTGTCTGCGGACAAACGCCGGCTCCCTTGGCCTATAGAGCGAAATGAGCGCCGCAACCCCAGAGTCGGACACGACTGGACCTGATGGTCAGGGGCCCCTTTACCTTTACCTACCCTTTGGAGTTTCTTTCCATTACCTAGGGCACCCAAGGACTTCCTTCTTCAACAAGCCTTTTAAGTAGAAAGGTTGCATGTGTATTGGAAATGTCCCATCAGGTGAAACAAATTGTGGGTGGGTTTTCTTTTGGCATCACAACAGGAGCCTTTTCAAGGCTTTGTCCCAGTAGTAAAAGTGGCATAAATTTACAAAAGAAGAGCAGTGAAGGCTTTTAAAAACATCTTTCTCTCCTCTAGTATCCGGCTTCCTCTGAGACATGGATGAGCCTGAAGGGCCAAAGGGGTTTAGGGAAAAGGTGAGCTTTGATAAAGCCTTTGAAGGAACAGATAGAAGTGGCTCTGCGTAAAGAGTCCAGGCAATCCAAGATGTAAGTAAAGGGTGAGGATGTCATTGAAATTCTACTCAATATGATCCAGAGCAGAACTCCGACGTATAGTTAGCAGAGTAAAACCTTAAACATGTTGCAGGATTCCCAAAAAAACAGACCACAGGCGATGAATATTTCATCCAGCAGAGCTTTACTGCTACTGAAGGCAAATGAGCATAATGGTCACAAATCCAATACAGTTACCTCGGGTTACAGACCCATCAGGTTATAGACTCCGCTAACAGACTCTGCTAACCCAGAAATAGTACCTCAGCTTAAGAACTTTGCTTCAGGATGAGAACAGAAATTGTGTGGCGGCAGCGTGGCGGCAGCAGGAGGGCCCATTAGCTAAAGTGGTACCTCAGGTTAAGAACAGTTTCAGGTTAAGAATGGACCTCCAGAACGAATTAATGTACCACTATGCATTCAGGATTGGCACCGTCCATAAGAAATCCAGTTGCAGCAGACTTAACTTAAACTTACAATAACTTATAATAAGTCTAAGCCTTAACACTAAACACATGTACAGAACACCATACCAGAAGGAAAAGAGATAGAAAGAGAAAGTGAAACCTAGGCTCCTTCTAGTCTATTTTTATAGTCAGCATGACCTTGACAGAAAGAGATAAGAAAACCAGTTTAAGCCAGCTGTACTCGGCTTCTCTGAAGGTATAACCCAAACAACATGAACCTTCTGCTTGCTTCTTTCACACAGAGAATCTTCCAGAACCCTCTTGAATTAATTAGAATAGGAAAGAGCTCTGCACATCAGATCAATACTTTCTGCACTGAGAAATGCAAACTGACAGAGGAAACTGTGGCCCTCCAGAGGTTGATGGACTACAAAACCCATCACCCTTGACCATTTGTTATCGTGGCTGTTGCTGCTGGGAGCTGGAGTCCAACGACACCTGGTGGTCTTCAGGTTCCTCCGCCACTGATTTTATGGGAATGAAGGACAACAGAGGATGAAATTCCTTCCTGGAAGTATGTGAAGAAGGAGGAACAAAAACAAACAAAAACCTTCAGAAGATGATTTTCTTTATTTGTGTTTTTATTATTGTCTAGTAAACATAGTTATGACCACAAAACATGCAATATATGAAAATAAGCAGAAATGTCTTCAGTGCTAGTCGCAGGTCTGATGAAGAACACAGTAGTGGTAGGTAGGTCATAAAATGGGTTTGTTTAAGTATATGGAAAGAGTTATAGAATGTTTATTTACTGTACATAAGTGGATCTGACTAGAATAGGTCAGAGATGCTCATGGCTTCGTGAGGCTGGAAGCCTGCTAGTGAAGAGGGGACATTGGAGGAGCACAGCATAGGATTCCACATGGGGTGGAGAGGAGGCCTGAAGCTCTGAAATGGGGAGGTTGCAGTAGAAGTAAGGACTGAGGGTACTCAGCGATAGCTCAAGACACTAAGGCTGAAGTCCTATGCACACTGAGAAATTCACCCCATTGAATTCAGTAGGGCTTACTTCTAAGCCGACATGCCAAAGCACCTTTCTCAAGGCCTGTGTGTCTGCCTCCATGCTTTGCAATCGCAGGCTGGGCGGGAGAACTGGTTGCTCTCCTTGACTGTGGAAATCAGGTATCTAGGGAGCGCAGTCTCAGCATATGGCATAATAGGAATGCCGTGCTCTAGGTTTTCGCAAAATTGCCTCTCTCACATGACACGTCCCTGAGTGGACAGGGCTTCATATAGACCAGGGAAGAACTTGGGCTGTTAGAGAGAAACTTAAGGTGTTTATACTGGAGATGGAGTCCTGTCCCCAGCCAGCGACTTCTTCTTTGCACCTCCCAAGGTATAGGGCAAGCTCCCAGGAAAATGCTTCTAGGCCGCTCGTTGGATCACATTCTTATAGTCAGGGCCTGGTGGCTGCTGCTGCTTCAGCTTCAGCATCATAGAGAAGAGCCATTTTACCTGTGGGAAGGAGTGAGGGTGGGGATAAAGAAAGACGTAGAACAGACATGAGTATGGAAAAATAAAAATATGCAAGTTCTATTTGTTATTAGTGACCAATCAGATGCCCCCGTTGGAAGCCTCAAAGCAGGACTTGAAGGTGCTATACTCACAAGTTGTTCAGAAGGCATGCTGCCTTCAACAATGGAAGTAAAACAGTGTCCTTGCGGGTATTAGTCAGTCTTAACCTTATCCACTAATTTGTCTAACCCTCTTTTAAAGCTTTACAAGTTGAATGGCCAACATTGCCTCTTGTGGGAGCAAATTCCATCGTTTAACTATGAAGAAGTACGTCCTTTTGGCAATGTTATAATAAAATCTTTCCTTGTCACCTTTTCCCCATCCTCCTATTCCTCAACTTGTCTTGCCAACCAACAAGTCACATCTTTTTCTTCACCCATTCTTCTGATTTTAATGGACTGTTTGACACAGTGTAAAGTCCTCCACAGAACCATTCACTAATTTACAATAAACAGTACAAATATTTCAGCCTTATCCTTTTGCCTCCCTCCCCATCTCTGCAGTGTTTATGTAAGATGCAAGTGTAGATATGTAGTATCCCTTCTCCTCTACTCACTTTGAACAGTGTCACGGCGGCACTATAGCAAACACTGAGGATGAAGAGGATGAAGAAAACAAAGATGGTGACCCACAAGTGGTCCAGTTCCTCCTTTTTCTCATCACTATAATCAACATCTGCTGACACAGTCGTCTCTGTGAGGGGAGAAAGAGACGTCATTTCCAGTGTTCAACATAAAATATATCCCATAACTTCAGCCGTTCCTTCACCCACCACTCATATTTCTACACTTTGTCATCAACCCATGCTGCAAGAATCTGAAGGCATTTGTTCCTAAATTTGACTGTCATTGTAGTAATTGCAATTGCAGGTAGGGGTGTAGGAAACCCACATGGTGGGAATTCTGTCACGGTGCAATTCCACTATGACAATTCCTTACTTAAATCCAGGCTATGGGTTGCCATTTAAAAATTCACATTGCTCAGTGGATTCTATCTGCTACCATTTGTCCTGCCCTTAGTGATATAAATAGAATTCTGCCTAAAGTACCAGTTCATCCAATTCTTATCAGCTTGTTTCTGATGAACTTGTTGTGCAATGTGGTCTAGAAAGGCCATGCAGTGAGCTTCATGGTTGAAGAGGGATTTGAATCTGGAGTTCTAAGCACCAAAATGAACGCTAACCAGTACGCTAAGCAGACCACCTGCTAACATTGAAGCAAGGAGTAACCAGGGAGTAGGTGTGGGTAGGAAGTTGGTATGTGATTTCATTTCATATGTAGAGGGCTGAGGCCACATCCTGGCAGCATAACTGGACTAATGTCTGCTCCCCCTTAAATATGGGATCTCTTCTAATTCTGATGAGAGAGGTAGGGCATTCTGGAATGTTGTCTGTTACTCTCTTTCTTTGTGCCACTGGACCCAAACACCGTTATCTAATACTGAGTTAACTTAACTGGAGACTGGGTTCCACTTAAGTTGCCAGTACCACAATTTTAGATCCACCATCTTTAAAAGCTGTCAAGAAGTGCCAGTATGTCAAATATTTGTTCGGTCTGAGGTTGGCTCTAGCCATTTTTATGAATGTGCATATAAATTTGCATTTTTCTTTGCACAAGGGCTCGTGTTTGTCTCTACAGTGGTACCTTGGTTCTCGAACGTAATCCGTTCCGGAAGTCCGTTTGACCACCGAAACATTTGAAAACCAAGACGCGGCTTCTGATTGGTGCAGGCGCCCCGGAAACAATAGCCAACAACCGCACCAGACGTTTGGCTTCCGAAAAATGTTAGAAAACTGGAACAATTACTTCCGGGTTTTCGGTGTTTGGGAGCCGATTTGTTCGTCAACTAAGCCGTTCGAGAACCAAGGTTCCACTGTACACTCATTGCTGTGCTTTGCTTGTTGGCAGTGATCTCTTCCACGTATTCTATTGAACTCTTGCCTGCTTAAGTCTCCATCCTTCCAGTGTGGGGGAATTCTTACACAAGCCGAGAGAAAAAATGGGGGTCTTGCAGCATAACTAGAGCAGGAGCAATTGAGTGGTGACCTTGGCATTTGTAGTTTCCAAAAGCAGGAATGTCTGGGCTCTTTGTGTGTTTGGACTGTTGATTTTCTTCCATCATTGATTTTCAAGATCATCATCCAAAATGTGAAACTTTGAGTCAGCTCATCATCATCATCATTATTTTTTGATTGCATAGTTATGAGGGGATCTCTGCCTCTTGGGAGAACATATCCTCACTCTGCAACTTTGGGCCCTGCCATGCACACCATGCAAACTCCTTCCCTAACATATCTCTCGCATATCCCCACCCGACAAAGTATGACTAATCCATTCAGGTGGCCGGAATATTTTGTGAATCTTTCATGGCTCCTCATCCATCTGATCTATGAAGCCATCTATCCAGGTTTGGCTCAGTTTGCTTGCCCATCTCAGTCATATTTAGAGTCAAACTAGGTTTATTATCACTATTACTGATACTGTTATTATTTTATTTATTTATTTATTTATTTATTTATTTATTTATTTATTTCCTGTCTTTTCCGCAGGGTAGCTTGTGCAATTTAAAACAACATCGATAAAACACAATGCGAGGTTAAATGTGTCAATTGAATTTGACACATTTCTGTTTTTAAGTAGTTGATAGCTGCTTTGAGGGCCAAAGGGAGGTAATTTTATATGCAGTCCTGCTTAACATAATCATTCCTTGTGGCTGTAATTTGCCATAAGCTTCTATAGATACCATGGTATGGGTTTTTGATAAGCATTTTTATTAGATTTTTCCAATTTAAATACCTAATCCATTTTCAAATTATACAAATCATACAAATATCAATTAAACAATTAATCCAAATCTCCTGCCAAATTATACAAATTTAAATTTGACTTCCCATGCTTCAGACTCAGAAAGCCTAGTCCTCTTATAGTCACTGCTTTCTAATCAATAAAGTCCAGATCTTATCCAATAGTCTGTTAAAATCCCTCTATCTTCTTTCAAGCCCCTGAGTTTTTTCGAGTCCATGGTATGGGTTTTTGAAGGAGGAAACCTCTTCCTGCGTACCACAGTTGTCATCCCCGCCCCCGAATGCCCCACTCCCCATGGTATCACTTTTAGTTTGGCCTTCAGAAATTATTCACTGTTTTTCAGGCAATGTAGGTGTTGTGCATTCCCTTTGTTACTTCTGCTCTCCCACTGAAATACACAACAACCCAGACAATGTGAATTGATGGGAGGGAGGATATATGTGTCAATGGTGAGTGTGCATGTCTGCTGCACCAGATGATGGCTGACTATTTTCTGGCCCTATGGCTACTTTGCTGCTGCTCTCCATTGAGCTAACTTCCCACAGGATGCTTTGCCTACAATTGTACTTCCACCTCCATCCAGATAAGCTCTGTACCTGCTATCGCCCTGAGGTTCTAGCTCTGCGGTAGAGAGTATACTTTGCATCAGTTGTACTCAATGCTAGTCCTACTCAGAGCAGGCCTGTTTTAATTAATGGCGCTAAGTTAGTAATATTCATTAATCCCAATGGGTCTGCTCTGAGCATGTGAACAGGCACAACCTTGATGAAGGATCTTGGAGAGCCTGTCCAAGCACGTCCAACAGTGGCTGGTCCGCTGCCACATGAAGACCTTCGCCCTCCACTCTCAGTTTGTCTTCAGCAGCACCCATTCAGAGGCACATTGCCTCTGAAAAGGAGGATTTCAAATAGTGACCATAGCCAATAACTGCAATGAGATCTATGCATTTGTCTCAGCTTCTCTTAGCTGCTTCTATAAGAACATTTATGGAGAGCTCGAAGAGCTTGTCAGAGTGACGAGCGTCAGGCTGAGTCTTTAGGAGGGCAGGTGAGGCTTCTCACAACTTGTAAGATATTTCCTGATTTGGTGAAGATGGAGAAAGGGAAGGGCAATGCAAAATAATTTCTCACCGATCTAATATGGGCAGGTCTCTCCATATTATATGTATTATCTGTATATATTATATGCGGGACCTGTTTTCTTTCCGCAGGGCCTGTAAGACAGAAATGTTCCACCTGGCATTTGGCCTGGAGCCAACCTGATTCCCTCCCCTATATTCCCTTTCCCTTTTCCTTCTGTATGAGGCTGTATTTTAATTTTAATGTATTTAATCTTGTTCTTAAGTTGTATTTTAATCAGTTGTTTTATATGTAATGTTAGCCGCCCTGAGCCCGGCCTTGGCTGGGGAGGGTGGGGTATAAATAAAATTTATTATATTATTATTGTTATTATTATTATTCATATCAAGAAGGCAAAATTAGCAGACAAGGCTTTGGCTTTGATTTTGCATGAATGTTTCAGATTTAAAATTATCATGATCATTACTCTTGGTATATGTATAAAAATCCATTTAGCTCTTGTTTCTCTACAATCATGTCAGCCTTTCCTCAGCCTTTTTATCGCCACTCCCTTGTTTTATATGTATGGGTGTATGTTTTCCCACGCATGCTGCAATGTATCTAAATCTGTCGCTTCTGTATAAGCTACTTGAGCCTTGTTAGCATCTTGGACCTGCTTTACCTTCTCCCCCCCCCCCGCTCTGTTGCCGCTTCATCTTTGCTTGTTTATACTATCCTTTACAGCCTCTTTTCCTGCTTTATATTATATATCAGCTTCTAATACACAGAACACTTGAATTATAATACTGTTTCTGGGCCTGAAGTGAACACCGCAGCAGCAGCTCTGCCGTGACTGGATGGTTTGAACAACAATTCCATTCAGGAACTGAGACCCGGTGGGGAAGTTGAGGCTGGGGCAAAACTACTGATGGAGGTGGTGGTGGTGTTGATGAGGTTGAGGGGGATTTGCAACAGAATCCTTGTGGGAGAGACGGGTACATAATTATTCCTCTTTAATGTTACAACAGCCTCTTTGCTGTTTTCAGCACCAGACATTAAAAGGAGAGCAGCGTCCTGTGTATGGACATCTGTAGATGGAAGCCAGGGTAGATGACAGGATGTTGGACTTGAGCCTGGTGGAATTTGACCCAGATTCAAATCACCACTTAACTAGATGAAGCTCACTGGGTGTCTTTGGACCAAATCCATCTCACTCCCGGCACATAGCAAGGGCCTGTTATAAAACTACACATATACTGACATCAGACCTTTGCAACTTCCCCGCTACCCATGGCATAGCTCTGATAATGGTGAATACATTTTGCTTCCAATATCACGAAGACCCCCTTAATCCATTCTCTCCTTGCATTCCAGAACCCACCCACCCCACCCCAGTCATCAATTCCCCCTGTAAATGACCACAACATGGGATATATCTGAGCTGGCTCTCTTTTTATTCAGCCATAGGCCAAACACGCACGCATGGAAATTATTTACACAGGGCTTATCTAACAATGCTAGAGGAAAAATATGGGAGAGGCTGTTGAGGTTGCAATGCCGTAGGAGGGATGGTCATCATTTTTTACCCTGGGATTTCTCCACGGTCCTCTGGGTGAACTTCATGGGGAGGGCTTCGTGGATAACCATGCAGGTGTGTGAAACTCCGTTGTTCCAGTCAGAGAATAGGATTTTCATGTGGCTGTATAGAAAGTAGGAGTCGTTCTTGTTGCCCTTCATGACCGGGGTGTTGACATGGTGATATTCAGGCATGGCGTTGTGATTCTTCAGCCACTGGATAGAAACTTCTTTGGGGGTGAATCCTGTGACCAGGCAGGTGAGGGTCAGCATTGCTGGCCGAGCGTTGATTTCCTCGTGGTGAGGGGGGTAGAGGAACACTCCGGGAGGGGTGCTAGTGCCTTTTTGAGAGGAGGGGAGGGGAAATGTGTGAGAGAAACGGAGGAAGCAACAATTATTAATGTTAAGCCAAATTAGTGGATGCAATGTTGAGAATGAAAATTGTTATGGGAGAGTCATTGACCCCTGTGGGGGACACACCCTTTCCCCCCTTGGTCCAAGAGTTGCCTTCTAATAAGAAAAAAACCCGCATTGCAGGTTTTTCAAGCACCGTAAAAACCTGTGAGCAAAGGGAAAAGGTTTTCCAGACCTCCTTTGCCATAGCAAAGTGTGTCTCCAGTGTGAATTGCAGATGAGCCAAGTGGTCTTGTGTGTTTTCAAGCACTGTAAAAACCCGTGAGCAGAGACAAGTGTAGAATGATTGTGGAAACCTTCACAATACCCCCACCAGACTGTGTGAAATGGCAAAGTGTGTCCGCACTGTAAATTGCCGATGAGCCAAGTGTTGCTGGGTGTTTAAGTATTCTCTTTCCTGCTGGAACAAAAGGCCACCAGCCCCAGGACGGGAGACCAACTCTGTTTCCCCCCTTACCTGTTGTCTTGGCAATGGTCTTAGTGATGGGAGCAGTCAAGCCTGGATATTCCACGTTGCAGGTGAATTTCTCGCCCTGCAGCCACGTTGTGACAGGGAGGGAGCTGGTAGCAGTGAACCTTCCATTAAGTTCTTCTTTCACTTCCAGTAGTTCTGGGCTCACGGGGCCAGAATCCTCTCGTGACCAGGTGACTTTCAGCCCATCTGCGTTTTCCAGATTCTCCGCCACACAGGTGAGCTTGGGGTCGTTGTTTACGTACAGGTCTTGTGGCGTTGGGGGTATGATGTGCACATTAATGCCGCCGGCGGGGCATTCAGCATTATCTGGAGACGCAAACTTCATGTTAGTTCTCTAACCAACCCCCACTTCCCTGCTGTTTTAGGGACTTGCACAGAGTAGAAATGGAAAACAACAACACTATCAGTAAGGTCAATTCATGAGCCTTAATTGAAAGCAGCTATATATACACACGAATTAGGGAGGAGGCTGTCTTGAAATTATTATCACATGCATGAGAAGATGCTCAATAATCTGGAAGCAGTTGTCCTCCTCCCTCTTGCATTCCAGTCCGTGCCCACCAAAACAGAGGACAACCCAAGTACCAGCTCAGTCAACATTTCCTACCTTCGCATATCTTGGCTTTGCTTTTCACTTTGGTTTGGGTTGCTTCATGGAACACCTGGCAGTAGTAGGTATTCCCAGCCTGCCAGTCTTCTTGGCTGACGTTGACTGTGCTTGTGGTGCTGAAGGTGTATCCGTGAGCATCCTTCCTGGGCTCCTCAGTGAATGAAGCCAGCAGCCCAGCTTCCCCACCCACCAGCCATTCCACCGTCACCGTTTTGGGGTAAAAGCTAGAGATCACGCACAGCAGCTCAATGGTGGCATCTCCGGATCTAGGTTTGCAGGAGGAATGGAGCAGGCGGACTTCTGGGGCCACTGGAGGTAGTGCAATAGAGCCTGGAAGGGTATAATTTATGAGAGGTAGGGATGAGTGAAATTGTCAGTTTCGGTTTCCTCTTACTCTCTAATTCTCCCAGTTCTCCACATCAGTTTGCGCAACTGTTTTAAAAACAAGGTCTTACTCATGTAAGGCGCAGGTTAATTCTGTGTACGGGGCAGCTGTCTATCAGCTCCATCTGGTATGCAGGCTGAGACCCTACCTGCCTGCAGACTGTCTCGGCAGAGTGGTCCCCTGCTTGGATTACTGCAATGCGCTCTACGTGGGGCGACCTTTGAAGGTGTCCCGGAAACTGCAACTAATCCAGAATGCGGCAGCTAGACTGGTGACTGGGAGCGGCCGCCGGGACCACATAACACCAGTCCTGAGAGATCTACACTGGCTCCCAGTATGTTCCTGAGCACAATTCAAAGTGTTGGTGTTGACCTTTAAAGCCCTAAACGGTCTTGGTCCTGTATACCTGAAGGAGCGTCTCCACCCCTACTGTTCAGCCCGAGGGCCTTCTGGCGGTTCCCTCATTGCGAGAAGTGAGGTTAAAGGGAAACAGACAGAGGGCCTTCTTGGTAGCAGCACCCGCCCTGTGGAACGAGCTTCCATCAGATGTCAAGGAAATAAGCAGCTATCCTAATTTTAAAAGACACCTGAAGGCAGCCCTGTTTAGGGAAGCTTTTAATATTTAATGCTGTATTGTTTTAATATTCAATTGGGAGCCGCCCAGAGTGGCTGGGGAGACTCAGCCAGATGGGTGGGGTATTATTATTATTATTATTTGCATTTTAATCCAAATTTCTCCTAACATATAAACCTTTGTATGCAATTTCACGTAATATAAACATTTTTGCTAAGCAGTGCTCCCAATATGATAGATTTTTATGTTATTCATATCATATATCCATTTTGGGGCACATTTCTCCCTAGTAGATGCATTTTTGTACATATTACTTGGCTGGAGAACTGCTTTGCAAAATCCAGAGGAGGACAGATTTGATAGGACGCCACTTGTCTACCACTCAGCGTAAGCCTTGGGACCCAAATGGAGGAATCCGCTTAGTTAGAAGACTGGAGGGTGAGTGGCCACTAGTTCATCTGCCATTGACATCTTTTGGTTCTCCTATTACTATTCTTCCCTCCTTTCGATATCATGATCCCAATGTTTTGAACACTCTCCCAGAAATGCACTGTTTTCCCTACTCTGTATCCCTACTCAAAGCTTGCCTCTCCCCTGTAGCTATCATGCTTTGCCTTGCCTGCTTCAGCACAAAGGATGGCACAGGGTGATCAATCCTAGCCATTCCTTCCATCATTACAAGTGATTGGGCCTCGGGAATATCCACCCCCACCCCCATTCTTAATTCGCAGCTTGACAACTCATAAGATATTAAAGGTGGGGGTCATGAATGCCCGCGGCAGCAAACACCGTGTGTACACTACTAATATTTGCAGCTTTGTTCCCAGACTAAAGCAGCAATAAACAGAATTTTAAAACAAATAGCCACGAATCATTGTAAACTCAACAATCAAACCTTGAAATGTATTCAAAAAAGTTGCCTCTGGGTGTTTCTCCAACTTGCCCCTGACTACTGGACCTGCTTTTTTCTTACCCCACGTCTGGTACTGAATGGGCAGTTCCAAGCTTTCTCTCTCCAGCCACCAACCCCCACATTTCAGTTGTAAGCCATGCTGGGCAGAGACCATTTCTTGCACTGCCTGCTTAAATGTGCCTTGGTACCAGACCATAGTGCCACCCCAAAATATTGCACCTATTCCCCAACTCTCTCCGCCAAAGTATTTCGCTTTTCTTTCTTTCACCATATGGAGTGTCCATTTGAGGGTTTAAAAAGAAAGCAGATAATGAAGGCCCAGCCAGACTCACGGTCAATCTCCTTGGTGATTTCAGAGCTGGTAGCTGCATGGGCGACGTTGCATTGGAGCTTCTCCGATTCCCAGGTGCTGGTTGGGATGGTGAGCTGGCTGGTGAGGGTGTAGTGGCCACTGGATGAATCCAATAGTGCAGGGAAGGTCCGGATGCCGCTGGAGATGGCTCCTGAATTCCATTGCACTGTGACTGGTTCAGGATAGTAGCCAGAAACCAAACAACCCACAGTGACCTGAGAGGCGGCGGTGTCATCTTGGCTACAGGGAGGCAATGGGAAGACCGTTGGGGCTGTGGCACTTGCTGTAATAAAAGAGAGGGAAAAACATGTTGAGTATACGCTGTCCAGCCAATGTGGATGTTTTTGTGATCCTGCAATGCAGGGGGGTTGGAATAGATGCCCCTTGGGGGTCCCTTCCAATTCTACTATTCTGTGATTCCATCAGCTGAGTGTGGGTTACAGGATCTCATCGTCTCATTTGAGGTAGTGCATTATCCTGAAAGATACTTGGGCATGCCCAAGAGTTCTCCCGTTGTCAACCAGTTCCAGTCCTGGCTGATTTAAGAATGCTGCAATATTGATCTCTGCTATTTGTTAGAGGGAGGGACAAGGAGATATATGTTGTGCTGAAGTATCACTTTCAAGCTAATTTTCTCAGCCAAGAGGGCTATAAATGTTCTTTTAAAATAAGCTTAGGATTCTGAATTCTTTGCAGCCCTGTTTTAACACCCACTGACAAACTGTTTCTCTCTGAATTTTCCTAACGCTTGACTTATGTCATTCAGCTGCAATTGCGCTGTTATTCAGTGAATAATTAATTTCAACTTTTTGGTCTTAAGTTTATCAGTTATCTAAACAAGCAGGAGACATTTGCATTTTGCATTCTACATTGAGAGAGAGAGAGAGAGAGAGAGAGAGAGAGAGAGAGAGAGAGAGAGAGAGATGTGAGCGAATCTTACAGCCATGAGAAGGCAACACCCATTCATGGCCAAGGGGAAGGAATGTGGGAATGTGTGTGTGTGGTTTGGGAAAAACAGTCAGGAGAAAGGGTGCAGGGTGCAGTTTTGGCCTCGCTGTCCCTGCACCTGGCCTATGCCTAAAGTTAACTGGACGTTGGCAGGAAAAGGTTGAGGAGGCATGGTAGCCTGAGTGCCACATTCTGCTGCAACCAACCTTCTTGGGCCTCGGGCCATTGAAAGGCAGAGCCAAAGGCAAAAGCAACACAGGTGAGCAGAGCAATAGATGCAGTTCTCACCTTGGTACATTCTACCTGTAGAAAAGTCAGAGGATTCCAATGCACACATCTCCCCATTCCCCCATCCAAGTAAGCAAAAGCCATGATCACAATTCATATTCCAACCAGGCAAAAAAGCACTCAAGAGATGGTACGGGGTAGGTCTGAGGAGGGTTGTAAAAGTCAGACAGAGGGGCTTGGAAGGGCACATATGTCACCTGAACATGAAGCTCCCCACCGTCACCCTGTTCACTAGTTTAAAAGAGTGCTGCAAGGTTCTTGTTTTTAAATGAAGGAGCTTCTGCTATGTTTTACCACTCAGGCATATGTTCACCACTTCTGTGAGCAAAAGGTCTCCCTGTCCATTAGGAGGTGTGGAGCCTTAGGCCAAGATGGTGCTGTTGGACTTCTGCTTGGTGAGAAAAACTTCAACAGCTTGCAGATTTCCTGCCACAGTGGGAAAAGCGTTAGCTGTGGGGCTACCCCCCCTTTTTTGCCTTGGTGTTACTCCTGAACCAAGGTAACAGCCACTTTTTTTTGGTGGCTGACGCACGACCCATTTGAGACCAAGTCATTAGATTTAAGCCCCTTTCATATAATTGAAACCAGTGGGATGAAGCAATCAATATTTGAATTCTGCATCAAGATCTATAGCTGCAATCCTGAATGCACTTGCCTAGGAACACAGTTACATCCACACCATCCACTTAAAGTGCTCTTATATCACCGTAAAAGTCATGGCTTCCCCCAAAGAATGCTGGGAAGTGTAGCTCTGTGTGTGTGTGTCTCCTAACGGCTCCCAGCACCCTTAACAAACTATAGTGCCCAGGATTCTTTAGAGGAAGCCATGAAACAGTGGGGCGAGAGTGCTTTAAATGTATGGTGTGAATGTGACATAGCTTCCTTGAATATTGACAGACTTATGTCTTGAGTCAGCGCATGTTTCTCACTCTCTCGGGTGGTGTTTTTTGCTGGCATTGCCCACATCTCAAAATTCCATGCCTCCTTTTAGTTGTGCGAGTTCTCTCACTTCCTCTTCGTTCAGCACCAGCTGCAGGTTGCAAGTGTCCTGCTTAGTGCCGTCTCACATACAAATTTGACTGAAACTGGGTAAGGGGACAATCAAATAGCAGCAGTCAACAGAAGGGGGAAAAAAGGCAAGGCAAGCAAACTGTGATAAGAGAATATTTGAACGTCATTAGCTGGCAGTAATAATATGAAGGTGAAGCCAAATCAATTTGTACAGCCAATTGCAACTTGTTTGGAGTTCTAAGTGTGGAAGATTATCTAATCTACGGGGTATCAGCAGCTGGTGGTTTACAAACCCAACCTTCTCCACAAATGACAAAACATTGACCTTATAATTTCCTCCTACTGGATAAAGTAGATGTTCAACTATTCATCTTATGAGTAATAATAATAATAAAAATTCTCCCAGTAGCATATGTTATAAAATAGACAAAATTAAAACCAACCATGCAACAACTCAGTAAAATGATTAAATCAAGAAGAGACAAATCCACAATAGATAAAACCCAGCCATAGAATTCCATAGTCTTTGGGGCCATGCCACACCCTGTAGTTGCCACAACTTCAGCATTTTTTAAAGTCATCAAATGGGACTTGCCCTTTGGGTTCTCCTCATATAGCCCTGCTAATGTTCCTTGATCTTAGTCCTTGGCTAGGGATGCCAGCTGACCAGGGTAAAACAGTCTGTCCAGCTCCTCTGCCTTTAGCAGGATGGTAGCCTGAAAAAATCAGGAGATTTTATGCAATGGTGGTCAGCATTATTATGACCAGTAGAGATCCAGAGAATGTCTGGATACCTCCCCATTTGAGCTGGACCACTGCTTTGCTCTGGTGAATTTTGTAACAAGAAGAGGCTGAGGCCCCGAGTCTGCCTGAAAAAAGACAAAAAGCCTTCCGCCCCCTAACCTCAGGTATGTGTGGACAGACTGACAAGTCTAAAGGTTGGGGATTTAGACTTGAGTCAGCCTCTGATTATTGCACGCAAAGTAATTTTGCCCTGATGGAGACCTAAAGCCGCAAGCAATTTTGTATTAATTCCTATGGTTGCTGTCACATATTTGGGGCATTTTGTATTAATCACCGCAGCCTGACACACACACACACACACACACACACACACACACACACAGTCAGCAAAGTAAGGTTTTCCTCTTGCTCTTTTCCAATGCCAGGAATAGTTTCCCCTGCTAAAAAAAAATGAGGTGGCAACCCTTTATCCCAACCATTCTGGTATGGTTCCTTTCCCTGGCCAAGTCCCTTGAGCCTTTAATATATCCCCAACAGGCAGAAGTTCAGCAGGTGCAGGAGTGGAGAGGGAGCGGTGGGGACAGCTTCACTACTTGATTTTCTGCCTGCTAGACTACTGTTAAAAGCATGGAAGCTCTGCAAGAAAAAAAGCGGCCGGTCTGCCCCACTGTGTTACCTGCAAGTACATTCTGCTAACCCAATCTGATAGAACCTCAACTCTCACCACTACCTCCTTCCCCAATACATTGCACTTTCCTTCCAAAATGGGGATAGAATTAGAATAGTCAATAGTTGTTTTTTCTTGCTTTCTACCAAGCCGTCGGCAACAGCTTGATACAGAATGCTTATTTCCACATTCCTGATAATTTCTGCACTGAGCTGGCAAAGGTGAGGCTGTCCCTCCTGGTCCGCAGGGAACCCTAGACAGAATATGGTGGCTAAGACTACCTTTCCAATCCACTCCAGCTTCCTGAAATCCATTTGCTCTAAAAATCCACCACACTTCCAAAAGCTAGCAACAAGTCTCCCAAATCTTGGCTGCAGCTGCTTCCCACTTAGTAACCCCGGAAGCTTCATTTGAAAAATTCTGGTGTTTGTTACACATCTGTTTTCCCTTCCTCAGCCAGAGCTAATAACGAAACCTGGGAGTCCTAGCTATTGTTGACTCCAGCTTGCAACCACTAGACCCCACTCTCCTTCTAATGCTGAGACTCCATGCTTGTTTCAAGCTGCTGTGCTCCTTTCCCATCTCCCAGGAGCATGAGGTTCCCCAGGGCTGCATTTCTCAGGTACACCAGACCCCACCTTCCTCCTTCTCTGAGCCACTCAATTACACTACCCTCCTGTGGCTGGGTACAGAAACCGGAAAGTTGCCTTTCCGTGGGTCTCCTGAAACCCTTCCTGAAAATTGCAATACTTTCCCCTGCTAGGAGTTTTGCCAAGCCTCCTGTCCTAACCAGCTCAACCCACTCATCAATAGCAGCTCACTGCAGAGAGAAGCCAGGGCTCCTGCCTGCTTCAGCCCTTGCAGCCCAGCAAAGCTTAGAGATCCTTTTGCTGCAGATAACACTTTTTGAGCAGGGAGCAGAAATTCAGCTCCTGAAAGCTGCTTGCTTCCTAACCCTCCTGTTCCTTTGCTGTGTTTGCTGCTTCAGGCCTCTAATATGAACCCCCCCCAAAAGCTGCACACCAGGCACTGGGCAGGCATTCAGGTAGCCCTGTGGCTCCCCACCCCAGCTTCCTTAATTTTGCAGTCTGATGGCTTCCCTGCCGCCAGATGCTCAGCTGGTTCCCAAGGCAAGCAGGTTCCCAGCTGAGCATCTTCTTTGGAGCAGGTTTAGACAGCTTCCTTGAGACAATACTGCAGGCATCCTCAAACTGTGGCCCTCCAGATGTTTTGGCCTACAACTCCCATGATCCCTAGCTAACAGGACCAGTGGTCGGGGAAGATGGGAATTGTAGTCCAAAACGTCTGGAGGGCTGAAGTTTGGGGATGCCTGTAATACAGCTTCTTGCTGGTCCAGTAGGAATTGGGGGATCACCAGCCTGAGCTTCAGGTTTGGGGCAGATCTTTTCGCATAATCTCTCTTTTTTTTCGACCAGCCCCCATGAAGCCTGCTGGAAAGTCTGGAATCTCCCAATTAAGCATCAGGTCCAGACTTTTACAGCATTTCTAGCTACCTACCAGCTTCCTTAAATCTAGCTACATCTTAGGGCTCAGGAACCTGTCATTCTAAGCTGCTAGCACTCATCCAGTTCCCCCTACCCTGGCTGCTCCCTGTGAGCTTCCTTGAGGCTCAGGAAGGTTATGAGTCTTTAACATGGGGCTTGACATGGGCTTTAAGTTAATTCCTTGCTTCGTAACGTCTTATCTGAAACGTGCTGTGGATCTGGGAGGCCAAGAGCCTCACATTGGAGCATCAGACTTGGAGCAAGCTCACAAGTAGCTCCTCTTCCCCTTGGCAGGCTGAATCCTGCTGCTCATTGCGGGAGGGAGGTGTCAGAAATCTGCCAGTGAAGTATCTGCCTGGGTGAGCTGGTCTGTGACCGTAAATAAAATTGAATTGAATCTGCCTGGGTGGACTTTCAGCCACCTTCCTTGCCAGAGGATGCCTAACGTTCTCCTGGTAAGTCAGGAAGCTCCCAGCGGGCATTAGGTTAGAGCAAACTCTGAAGTAGCCCTGTTGTATCCTGCCATCTTCCTTGAAGTCTGCTGATTGTCTGGTAGTATCTCCCAGCAGAGCATCAGGTTTTGGGTTTTCTGCCATTCAGGCAGCCTCCCTCCTGGCTGCCCCACGCCAGCGTTTGTGAATAATAAGCTAGGTGCTCAGATATCTCCAAACTGTGCATCAGGCATGGGGAAGCATCTGGGCAGCCTTTTGGCTGCTCCCCATTAGTTTCTGTGATTCAGCTAGCACTCAGTTAGGTGGTCAAGAATCTCCCAGCTGAGCATTGGGCTTGGGGCAAGTATCTGGGCAGCCTGCCTACCTGGCTGCTACACACTAGCTTTTCTGGGTCCTAGCATGCAGCTAGGAGGTCAGCAATCTCTCAGCTCACAGCAGAGGCAGCATCCCAGGACCCAGAATCCTAACACTGTGGGCTGGCTTCAGCTTTGCTACTTGCTCCAGGGTTAGCTTCCTTGAAGCCTGGTTCTGAACTAGGTATGGAACAATGTCCCTGCTGAACATTAGGTGAGAAAGAGCTCACATTCCCCTCCAGGGTTCACGGAGTGCACTGCTTGCCCAGGAAGCCAGGAATCTCACAGCTGAGCATCAGATGGGATCTATACCACTCTTTTGCTCTTGCCCAGCTTGTTTTAGCTTAGTTAGTATTCAGCTGGGTGCCAAGGATCTCCTAGCTGAGGATCAGGCATGGGGCAGGCTTTCAGATAGGCTTATGGGAAGCTGGTGGGAAGTAAGCTAACTCTTCTGCTTTGGCAGAAGCTGTCTACCACAGGAACCTTAGGTTTGGAGCAAGCTTTCAAGTACTGCCTTCCCCAGCTTGAAGCCTGCTGCTGATCTGTGAGGCCAAAAAATTCACAGCTGAGCATCTGGCTGGGGTAGATGTCAGTCCCTCACTGCCACCTTATCAGTTTCCTTGAAGACCAACCTTCATCTAGAAAGTCAAGGAACTGCTAGCTGGCCATCACATCTGAGCAAGCTTTTCGGTTGTCCTCTTGTTCCCCAGCTACTTTCTTGAAGCCCAACACTCCCCCGGGAGCCCAGAAGTTCCCAGTTCAGCATCAGGCTTTAGCCAGACTGTCAGGTAGCTCCCTTGCCTCCTCCTGCTTCCTAGCATAATCCGTAGCTTGGAGGCAAGGAGCAGCTTGGCAGGTAGCCCTGCTGGGACACAGCTGAGTAACAAGCTTGGGAGGAGTTAGCAAGGAGCCCTGGGGCTTTTCTCGCTTACCTTCTTTAGACCTCTCTCTTGGCTGAGTGGTGGGGAGCTTTCAAGCTGAACATGATGCATTATTCATGTGCCTATGTTCCTCCCTCTCAGCTGTTGCTCTGGCTTGATATCAGAACATAGGAAGCTCAATATTGCCTACACTAACTGACAGCAGTGGCTCTCCAAGGTTGCAGGTGGGCTTCTCCCCCAGCCCTCCTGGGAGATGCCAGGAATTGATCCTGGGACCTTCCTCTTGCAGAGATGAGCTTCAGCCTTTCCCGTTTGGCTCTGCAGGAGCTGAGGTGGAGCTTCTGGAAGGTTGACCAGTCGCTCTTTATCCTTGAAGTTCTCATCTCCAAGAGTCAACTGAATACTGGACTATAGGGAAGCTGGTGGGATACAACTAGGCTACCTTTGCAGCCTTCTCCAAGCCTCACATTCAGCAGCTCCAAGCCCCATCTACTCCCCCAGTCTCCCTTACATAAAGATGCTCAGTTAGAAGATGGTAGCAAGGAAGACTTGCAACTCAGCATCAGCTAGGAAGCCCAAGAATCAACAGGAGACCCTTGACTAAAGGATAAAAATGATTCTCCACTTTCTCAGGCATAGCATCCTTCACTTGCTTCCCAGAAAGGCTAGGGCATTCCAAGGAGCCCCTTGTTCCCATCTTCTCAAGATCCATAACATTAAGAACAAACCCTCTTTTACTTACCAATCCCAAGGCTGGAGTTGATTGAAGCAACCGGACCTCTGCTGAGCGACCCACAGTCTGTTTCTGCTTGGGACTATTTTCTGTTGCAATGAGGCCTTCGGAGTTTTCCCCTAACCATGCTCTTATGAAGTGCCTTAAAAAAGAACATTGCATGTTAGTGACGTCCTGAGAGTTGGCGTGAAGGTGTGAAAAAACATCATGAGTTTTAAGGTCAAGGGATATAATTGGGGGCAACCAGAACTTCCCCCTTTTTTCTGACCTTCTCATAACCCAAAAATTCCATTGCTGAGAAAAAACAGGGCTAGGTGAAATACAGAATTGGGGTAAATCTGGCCTTCCAAAACTCAAAACATGTGCTTATACTCACCTACTTCCCTTCTAATTAATTAGTTAATTCAACTTAACAGGCCTTGTTTGTTTGCTTGTTTTCTCCAGGGTGATGTATAAAATCAAAATTATATAAAGACATTAAGCATTACAGAGTTAAATAAACTGAGGCTACAATGCTATATGGGGCTTCGGTCTACGGTTATTCCCTTTGTTCACCACAATCACCACTGGCTTCACAGTCCCATTGAATTCAGTGGAGATTACTTCTGAGTAGACATATAAAGGCTTGCACTGTCAATCTCGGTGAACTTTAGTGATGACATTGTTATTAGTGAAGCTTACTACCAAGTGTAACAAAATGGCTGATTCAGTGCCAAACTAGGCCTTCACCTCATATATTGCTATTAACCATTTTCATATCATATTGCATTCCCACAAATGGTTTTGAATTCCTACTTCATACAGCTGTGGGATAGATTAAATCCAAACTACCAACCGTTCAGGTCCTACTATCGGACAGGGATGATCAAATTACTACAGCCGTAGCTGAATTTTTGAGTGCTGTCCATGCAGAAAGGCTGGGCCATTACAAAGAGAGTTAGTGCTCCTTAATTGGTAGGTGGTGTGGCAGTGTTCGGTGTAGTATTTATATATATCTATACTCTTCCTGGAGTTAAGGAACTGACTGGGATAAGCCTTGCTCAACTGAGTCTGTATTTTATATAATCTGTATATAAATTTTATGTGATAATGTGTGGTTTGATATGCCTAATAAAGGATATTTGAATTTGAATTGGATAGATTAAATCGTGAGGCCAATGTGGGCACTATCTCGTGCAGTGCACTTGCTTATGCAATGGAAGTTAATTTCTGCAACAGGACTTGCTCTTTCTCTTCTTTGTTGCTGTTGTTTAGTTGTGTCCGACTCTTCGTGACCCCATGGACCATAGCACGCCAGGCACTCCTGTCTTCCACTGCCTCCCGCAGTTTGGTCAGACTCATGTTTGTAGCTTTGAGAACACTGTCCAACCATCTCATCCTCTGCCGTCCCCTTCTCCTTGTGCCCTCAATCTTTCCCAACATCAGGGTCTTTTCCAGGGAGTCTTCTCTTCTTCGCCCTCCAGCAACTCCCATGCCTCCTCAAATTTGCTCTAGAGCAGTGGGTTCTCAAACTTTTTTCGCTGGGCCACACTTTCAGAATAAAAATGGGCTCGTGCCAAACATTTTCCCCCAAACTGATAAGCAATACACTGGAAAACAAAAATAAACAACTCCTAGCAGTGCTTGATTTATAACATAGAACACAACTGCTTTATAATACAGTGGGACCTCGGTTTATGAACACCTCGGTTTACGAATTTTCGGTTTACGAACGCCGCGCACCCAAATGGAACGGATTAATTCACTTTCCATTACTTTAAATGGGAAAGTTCGCTTCAGTTTATGAACGCTTCGGTTTATGAACAGACTTCCGGAATCAATTACACCCATGCTTCAGGTTAAGTACACTTCAGGTTGAGTACTCCGCGGACCTGTCTGGAACGGATTAATCCACTTTCCATTACTTTCAATGGGAAAGTTTGCTTCAGTTTATGAACGCTTCAGTTTATGAACAGACTTCCGGAACCAATTGTGTTCATAAACCGAGGTACCTCTGTATGATCATGGGGCATCCATAAAGTATAAAACTATGCAACTAACTAGGAACACAAATCATTCCCAAATACAATTATAAAGGAGCCTCTTACATATGTACCTTAAGTACTGTATGTATACAAATGCCAGGAGAGGTGTGAACTTGTTTTTGCCAGGTAACATCATTTATATTAGGTCTAATTTGAGACAAACACTCTCCTCATCAACACAAATACAGTAAGCCTTTCTCATTTTCTGATCTTTCCTATTTGTCAGAGTTGAAAATCCACAATCACAACAACACGTTGTGGAGAACTGTAGATTCTGGATCACAACTAGGATTGTCCACAATATCACTTGGTGCTCTTTGCTCTCATTTTGAAAAGATACCTATCCATATTCTGCAAGTAAATAGAATGGTTTTGGTACTGTGCCACACTACACTGAAATATTTAAATGTTTCTTTGATTGTCCATGGATCTGAATCTTGAAGGAGAAGACTTGTTTTGTGTTCAGTGTCTGCTTGCATCCCACCTTTCAATTTGTAGGAAAATGTGCAAGGCAGCATACCAGTTTGGGGTTTGTTCTGGCTCCAGCTCTGTGGCTGGAAGCTCAGTTAGCCTCAGTCGCTAGAAGTGCCCTTTTACCAACTGAAATGGGTATTTCAGTTATGATTGGGGAAGCTTGCCCACAGTAGCACTGGTTACTTCAAGAATGGAGTGCTGGTGTGCTCTTGATCTGAAAGCTGCAGTTGGTGCAGAATGCTGCAACACGATTGCTGACAGGAGTGAGACCTTGTCAAATATAACATCTGTGCTCAGAGTTCTGCACTGGTTTTCGATCTGCTACCAGGTCAAGTTCAAGGTGTTGCTATTAGTATGTAAAGCCCTTAACAGCTTGGGACCAGTTTACCTCTGAGATCACCTTTACCCCACGTATATCCTCTCGACTGCTTCAATCTGCAGAACTGGCACTGTTTATAGGTGCCACATATTGCTCACTTTGCATCTATAAGAAATCAATATTTCATTATGGTGGCACCGATACATTGGAACTTCCTGCCTATTGACACCAGGGAGCTGCCTTCACTGTACAGTTGTACCTTGGAAGTCAAACAGAATCCGTTCCGGAAGCCTGTTCGACTTCCTAAACATTTGAAAACCAAAGCACAGCTTCTGATTGGCTGCAGGAAGCTCCTGCAGCCAATCAGAAGCCACAAAAGCCCCGTCGGACGTTCGGCTTCCAAAAATAGTTCGCAAACTAGAACAGTCACTTTTGCAATGTTCAGGAGCCAAAACGTTCGAGAACTAGCCTGTTCAAAAACCAAGGTATGACTGTACTTTTTTTCGTGCCTGATAAAAACATTTTTGTTTAGACAATCTGACTCAGATATCTAGAATGCTGAGGTGTTTTTAATTTATTGCCACTTTAAATTTTTTGAATGATTTATTTTTACTAATTGATTTATTGATTTATTATTTTTGTAAACCACTTTGAGGTTTTTTTTTTTTTTACAAATGTGTACACATTTCCTGACATAAATAAAACTTCTTCTTTTTTTAAATTATATTTTCTAAACCAAGTTCTCTAAGACATGTTTTCACTTTATTGCAGTACGTATGTTAATGACTAAGATTGGGCACTCTGACCTCTGACATCCCATTTTTTCCTTTTGGTTTGACTCAGTGATTTCATCCAAACCTGCAATTTCAGAGTGCCAATGGCCTCTCACCTTTCTCAGGTGGGCAGCAGTTGCGGATCTCACCTCAGTCCACCACCCCCAAAACATGGGCCCATGTGTCTTGTCAACTGTTAGGGGAATTTCTTGGCTGGCAGAATCTAGGAGTGGGGATTCCCTGTCAAAATGCTGGCTTCAAATGGGTGGTGGCTGAGCATTAGCTGCGGGCCATGTTTGGTCAGCTGGCAACTCTACCCCTACCCCTCCACAATGCAGTTGGCCGAACAGCTAACAATTTTTATTTTTTCCTGTTGATCCCCATTTTTCTCATGCTGGTGTCACTATGCTGACTTTGTACTACATTCTTTTTTGTGGGGAAAGTTCAGTAAATACTTAATTTTTTTAAAAAAAATTAAAAATATAACAGCCAAACAACACATGAAATGCCTTTTCACAGGTCAGACCACTGGTTCATTTAGCCCAGTACAGCCTGCACTGACTGGCAGTGGCTTTCTGGGGTTTTAGGCCCTATTTCAGGATACCCAGGTGGCGCTGTGGTTAAACCACTGAGCCTAGGGCTTGCTGATCAGAAGGTCGGCGGTTCGAATCCCTGTGACGGGGTGAGCTCCCGTTGCTTGGTCCTAGCTCCTGCCAACCTAGCAGTTCGAAAGCACGTCAAAATGCAAGTAGATAAATAGGAACCGCTACAGCGGGAAGGTAAACGGCGTTTCCATGTGCTGCTCTGGTTTGCCAGAAGCGGCTTTGTCATGCTGGCCACATGACCTGGAAGCTGTACGCCGGCTCCCTTGGCCAATAATGCGAGATGAGCGCGCAACCCCAGAGTCGGTCACGACTGGACCTAATGGTCAGGGGTCCCTTTACCTTTACCTTTTAGGCCCTATTTCAGGATACCAGAAACTGAACCTGGGACTTTTGGCGAGCTTTCGCTATTTCTGTAAACGTTTCTGCTCTTCATTTCCTCAGACCTACCAGCACAGAAAGACTGGTCTAAGAAAGATTGCCTTCATCCTCAGTTAATATCTCAGCGTGCTTAATGACAACCCATTTTCTTAAACATTTTTAAAGGTGTTGAAAATGATGCAACAGAGGCATCTTTGCCTATTACAATTGCACATGTTATTTTGGCCCATCAGGTAAAAAGGTTTTTTAACACCTGCCAAGCCTTTGTCCCGGTGGTAAAAGGGAAATAAATCTATAAAACAAGAGCAATGAAAGCTCTTTTGAACAGCTTTCAGCTCTTTGAAAAGCAGCATTCGCTCCTCTAGTATCAGGCTCTGAGTCGGGGATGACACTGAAGGGCCAAAATGCTTTACGGAAAAGGTGAGCTTTGAGAAAGCCTTTGAAGGAACAGAGAGAAGTGGCTCTATGTAAGAGTCCAGGTGATCCAAGATGTAAGTAAAGAGTGAGGATACTGTGGTCCTCCAGAGGTTGTTGGACTACAAAACCCATCATCCCCGACCATTCATTATGCTGTCTGTGGCTGCTGGCAACTGGAGTCGAATGACACCTGCAAATCTGCAGGTTCCCAAACCACTGATTTTTATGGGAATGAAGGACAACAGGTGGAATTTTCAAAAGAGGATGGAGCTCCTTTGAAAGTATGTGAAGGAGGAACAAAAATGCCCCCCCCAATAAAAACTATAGAACAGGCATCCCCAAACTTTGGCCCTCCAAATGTTTTGGACTACAATTCCCATCATCCCTGACCACTGGTCCCGTTAGCTAGGGATCATGGGAGTTATTGGCCAAAACATCTGGAGGGCCGCAGTTTCGGGATGCCTGCTATAGAAAGACTATTTCATTTTGGTATGTTCTTATTGTTGTCTAGTAAATATAGTTATGACCACAAAACATGCAATATATGAAAATAGCAGTCAGTGCCAGTCATGATTCTGACAAAGAACGTGGTGGTGGTGCTGGGTGGGTCATAAAACTGATATATTTAAGTATTCAGTACAGTGGTACCTCTGGTTAAGAACTTAATTTGTTCTGGAGGTCTGTTCTTAACCTGAAACTGTTCCTAATCTGAGATACCACTTTAGCTAATGGGGCCTCCCGCCGCCGCTGCGCGATTTCTGTTCTCATCCTGAGGTAAAGTTCTTAACCCGAGCTACTACTTCCGAGTTAGCGGAGCCTGTAACCTGAAGCGTTTGTAACCTGAAGTGTTTGTAACCTGAGGTACTACTGTATAGGGAAGGAGTTTAAGGACATTTGTGTACCGTCCTTAGGTGGATTTGGCTACAATAGGATAGGTCAGAATCAGAGGTGGACTTTGGTAATACAATGCCCTGAGAGAGGGCAATATTTGGCACCCCCCAAAACTAGTTCTTATTTTCACAATAATTCTTTTTGGTACTGTTACATTTTAGTGGGTCTTCTCAGTATTAGTACTAGTATTATTTTGTGTCCCCTTGGCGTTGTCAGAGTCTCCCACAGCTAGAGTAGGCTGGATGCCTGTGAGTGAAGGGGGCATGTTGATGAACAGGACATAGTGCAACAGCACATGGGGTGGAAGGCCTGAAGCCCTAAAATACTCAGTAGCTCAAGACACTCAGGCTGCCATCCTATGCATAGGTATTTAGCAGTACAGTGATACCTCTACTTACGAATAACTCTACTTACAAATGTTTCTACTTACGAACGGAGCTCCGTCCACCATCTTGGATGCGGTTTAGGTAGTATTTTTTCTACTTACGAATTTTTAGATAGGGTTGCTTCGACTTACGAAATTTTTCTCCCAATGCATTCCTATGGGATTCGACTTACAGTTTTTTTCGACTTACGAATGTGCGTTCGGAACGCATTAAATTAGTAAGTAGAGGTACCACTGTAAGTCCCTCTGGACCCAGTTAGACTGACTTCCGAGTTGACATGTCAAGGCTTGTGCATCTGCCTCCAAACTTTATAAATCACAGGCTGGGTGGGAGAGCTGGTTCCTCCTTGCTATACCCTCCCCAGCCCAAGCCCACCACTCAGGAGCAAGAGGGTACTTTACCTTTGCTTGGTAAAGGATTTCTCACCCCCACCGACCGCCGGGGTTCCTATGTGCCTTATAGGGTTATGAGCTCTGGGCTTCCAATGCCGACGACAACCCCCCAGAAACTAGTATTCTGCTGCCACCTTATCAATACTAATATCCCTTTGTCCCAGCCTTCATAGCTTAGCGAAACATGAGACGTGGTGTGAACAAACCAAAACTTTATTATGGCAGTAAAAGCTGGATGTTAACAGGTACTTATACGATGTTGCAAATAACAGAGTCTGGATATTTTATATTGTATTTTATATACTTCTATTAATAGCTTATCCTGTCCCTTGCTCCTCAGCTCCCAAAACAGCCACCCTTCACCGCCCCTCTCCAAAATCCCAACACCCACCCACACCCACATCCACCCCTGTTCTAACTGTTACACTCCACCTTCAGCAAATCAGCACAAAAACATACCAGCATTCCTTCCCTCCCTCTCCCTTTGTGCGCACCTTGCCTTATATAGTACAAAATAAAAATAAAAATCCCCCTACAGAACATTTACCATGTAGTGCGTAAAATACAAAGCTGTACAGTTCAGTTACACTGGAAAACACCACACTCTTCTTGACAGTCACTGTGGAAAACATGTTTAAAGGACCGGTAGAAGGGCTTCATCTCTATCTGCCAAGGAGGAGAAGGGGCCGAAAGAGAGAAGATAAGGAGCCCTGAATCCAGCCAGCGACTACTTCTTTGCACCCCATGAGGTGTAGGGAAAGAGTTCCCAGGAAAATGTTTCTAGGCCACTCATTGGTTCACGTTCTTATAGTCAGGGCCCAATGGCTGCTTCTTCAGGAGCATCGCAGTGGAAAAGAGCCATTTTACCTGTGGGAAGTAGTGAGAGTGGGGATAAAGGAAGACATACAGCAGGAATGAGTACAGAAGAAGAAAAATATGCAAGATCTACAGTACTTATTCTTAGTTCCTTTCCCCTTCCTATCTCCTATCTTTATGTGTTTGTTTATAAACCACCATAAGAACATGACAGAAGAATATTAGGAAGAGTCCTGCTGCATCAAGCCAAAGGGAACCCAGCCTCCTATTCTCACAACGGCGAACCAGATTTCCATAGAAGCCCCACAAGCAGGACTTGAGCCTAACAGTGCTCTACTCACTTGTGATTCCTAGCAACTGGTACTCAGAGCCACACTGCCTTTAACAATGGAGGCAGAACATATCCATTGCAGTTAGTAGCCAATGATAACCTTATTTCCCATGAATTTGTCTTTTAAAGACTTCCAAGTTGATGGCCATCACTACCTCTCGCAGGAGCATATTCCATATGAAGAACTATGTCCTTTGGGCAATGTACAATAAAACCATCTTCTCCCATCCCATTATCCTTAACTTGTCTTGCCAACCAACAAGCCAAATCTTTTTCCTCACCCCGCTGTTCTGATTTAAACGGGATATTGAATGGACTGTTTGACACAGGATACGTGTCATGTTATAGGCTCATTCTTCTACAGAACCATTCAGTAATTTACAACTAACAGTACAAACATCTCAGCATTATCCCTTTGTCTTTTCTCGTCTTTCTATCCCTGCTATGTTTAAAGTATGCTGCCTCCACCATTTAAATGCAAATGTCGATGTATAATATCCCTTCCCCTCTACTCACTTTGAACAGTGTAATGGTGGCACTATAACAAACACTGAGGAGGAAGAGAACAAAGAAAATGAAAATGGTTCGCCACAGGCGGTCCAGTTCCTCCTCTTTCTCATCGCTGTAATAATCCATTGTTGACACAGTCACCTCTGTGAGGGGGGAGAGAGAGAGAGAGAGAGAGAGAGAGAGAGAGAGAGAGAGAGAGAGATGTCAATCCCTGTATTCACCATAAAACATCCCCAAGCTTCACCCACCGCTAATGTCTATACCCTTTGTAATCAACACAGGCTACAGAAATCTCAAAGCTACCTGTTCTGAAATTTGACTGTAATTGCAGGTAGAAATGTATGAAACCCACATGGTGGGAATTCTATCATATTGCGTTGGTAAGGTAATTCCTGACCTCATGCCAGGCTATGGGTTGTCATTTAAAAATCCACTTTCCCCAGTAGATTTTATCTGCTCCCCTTTGTTCTGCCAACTCTATAAGTCCTTAGTAATATAGATACAAGTATCAGGTACTAGCATGCACGCACACTTTACTTAAGAGTTATACTGACTCATAGGTTCTACTCAGTAGTACTCGTGCACCATTATTATATTTCTTCTTATTCTCACAGTCTAACATGGACTACAAAACCCATGATGCATGAATTACACACCTGCAAGATCATCTATGGCCTACATAACAATAAATATCATCTACATTTTGAAACAGAGGATTGGTATAAGAGTTTTGGTAACCCTGCCTGTTCACCCCAGTAAACGTTTGTGCCTAGTTCTTCAGAGTAACCCCCCCCATCTCTTCTGAGGGACATATAGAAAGGCTACCCAGTGAGCATCATGTTTGAGGGGGGCTTTGAATCTGGTCTTGTAACCACCGAAACCGAACACTAGCCAGTACGCAAAGCAGGCCACCTGTTAACCTCCAAGTATGGAGTAACCAGCAAGTAGGTGTGGGTAGGGTTTTTTTATTCTTTTCATGTGTAGCTGGCTGAGGCCAGAGCATTGCAGCATAATTGGGGCAAGAGTCGAAACAAAATAATAAAAATAATTCCTTCCAGTAGCACCTTAGAGACAAAACTAAGTTGTTATTGGTATGAGCGTTCATGTGCATGCAAGCTCACACCAATAACAAGCTTAGTTGGTCTCTAAGGTGCTACTGGACGGATTTTTATTATTTTGTTTCGACTACACAGCAGACCAACATGGCTACCTACCTGTAACTGGGGCAAGAGTGTTTGAGTGGAGATTTGGGCTGCTGGGCCCAAGTGTACTTAGAAATCCTATTCCCACCCCCCTACAGCCCCGGTTTTAAAATGTCCGCTCAAAATGTTAAGAGATTTTGAGGCAGCTTTTCTTTTTGTGTGTATGTGTTTGACTGGGTGGTTCTGAGCATAGCTGCCAAGTCTCCTGTATTCCCTGGGAAATCCCCGTTTCTCCAGCTGTTCCTAGCTGAAAAAAATGGATTTTTTTTGTTTCCCCCCGGTTTATTCTGGCGTGGCGGCCATTTTGGAACTGGGCGGAGCATGCTCAGAAGCGACTTTTGATGCTGCTCTGCCCAGTTCCAAAATGGCTGCAGTGCGACTTCTGGTCTGCTACTTCTGCCCAGTCCCTTATTTCTCCAACAGCAACTTGGCAGGTATGGTTCTGAGGTGATCCCAGACTATCTCTGTGAGGGGAAAAAATACCCCCCCATTGTATACCTGTGTGTCATGATTGGGTCAAAGCGCCTTGTCTAACATATTGTCTCTCACATGCCACCCCCAGTGTAAGGCCAGTACAATAGTATGTCCTGAATAGTCAGTGAATTTGATTCTCTCTCATGGTTTCTCATCTATCTGACCTATTCGCCAATCTATCCAGGGTTTGGCTCACCCATCCCCATCAGATTTACGGTCAAATAGTATTATTTATTTTATATAATTGCTATCATCATTATTAATTTCAGTTTCTCACCGATGGGATGCTGTGTCACTTGAAATAGCCTCTGATTATTATTTTTTAATAGTTGAACAGCCACTTCGAGGGATAGGCTTTGTAAGGAACCTGGAGCAAGGGGAGGTAGTTTATATGTACTCCTGATGAAAATCACCCTTCCCTGTGGTTGCTCCCTGCCCCTGTTATCACATTTAGCCTGGCCCCTAGAGACTATTCTTTGCTTTGTTTCTTCTGCTGCCTCACTGAGATTAATAATCTGGACAATGTGAGTTGATATGAAGCAGGCACCCCCAGACTTCGGCCCTCCAGATGTTTTGGACTACAATTCCCATCTTCCCCGACCACTGGTCCTGTTAGCTAGGGATCATGGGAGTTGTAGGCCAAAACATATGGAGGGCCGCAGTTTGGGGATGCCTGATATGAAGGCTTTATAATGTTGATGGTGAGCATGCATGTCTGTTGCACCAGATGGCTGCTTCCTACTTTCTGGCCCTAGGACTCCCTTGCTTCTGCTCTCTGTTGTCCTACTCAGAGTAGACCTATTGAAATTAATGGACATGTGGTTGTCTTATCCATTATTTCCAGTGGATCTGCTGTGAGTAAGGCTAGCACTGGATACAGCCCATATCTGTAATTAGAACTGTCATTCATGATTTTGTCTCGGTTTCTTTTAAAAGGATTCATGAAAACATTAAGGAGAGTTTGAAGAGCTGGAGCTGGTCAGAGTGAGCAGCAGTAGGCTGAGAAGGAAAGCTGATCAAGACTCAATAAAAGTCAGCTTCTTACGTCTTATAAGATATATCCCAAACAGGAAGACAGAAGAAGAGAAGGGCAACGTAAAATAATTTCCCACCGATCGTCTGCAATAGGCAGAATACATATTCATATCAAGAAGGCAAAATTAGAAGATGAGGCTTGGGCCTTGATTTTTTGGGACTGTGGCAAATTTAGAAATACCTTTTGCTCATTTCCCCAGCCTTTCCCCGGCTTTTTAATTTTTACTCCCTTGGGTGTGTGTGTGTGTGTGTTCCCAAACATGCTCCCATTCCTAAATCTGTTGCTTCAATATGAGCCACTCATCTTGGACCTTCTTGACTTTCTGGTCCCCTTGCTCTGCTGCTGCTTCGTTTTTGCTTGTTTACAATGTCCTTCACAGCTTCTTTTCCTGCTGTAATATCTATCAGCTTCTAATACACGGAACACTGAGTTATAATACTGTTTCTGGGTCTGCAAGTGAACTCCACAGCTCCGCTACAATTGGCTAGTTTGAACCATTGAGGAACTGAGGCCTGGTGGCAGTTGACCAAAGGACAGAGCTGCTGGTGGTTGCGATGGGAGAGGCTGAGGGGGATCTGCAACAGAATCTTTGTGGGAGAGGATACATAAATATTCCTCTTCAATGTTATAGCAGCTGTTTTCAGCACCAGGCATTAAAAGGAGAGCAGATTCCTGTGTATGGACATGTACAGAGGGAAGCCAGGGTGGAGCAGGTGACAGGATGTTGGACTTGAGCCCAGATGGAATATGGCCCAGATTCAAATCACCATTTATCTAGATGAAGCTCACTGGGTGTCTTTGGACCAAATCCCTCCCTGTTGTGATCAGTAAAACTACATATATACTGACCTTTGCAACCTCCCCGCTCCCCATGGCATAGCTCTGAAAATGGCGAATACATTTTGCTTCCAATATCATGAAGACCCACTTAATAAATCCATTCTCTCCTTGCTTTCCAGAACACACCCACCCCACGCCAGCCATCGATTCTCCTGCAAGTGACCACAACATGGGATATATCTGAGTTAGTTCGCTTTTATTCAGCCATAGGCCAAACATGCATGTGTGGAAGACCTTTACACAGGTTTATCTGACAATGCTAGAGGAAAATCTTGAGGTTGCACTGCCATAGGCCATCATTTTTTACCCTGGGATTTCTCCACGGTCCTCTGGGTGAACTTCATAGGGAGGGCTTCGTGGTAAACCATGCAAGTGAAAGGGGTTCCATTGTTCCAGTCAGAGGATGGAATTGTCAGCTTGCTGTAGATGAAGTGGGAGTCGTTCTTGTTGTCCTTCATGACTGGCGTGTTGACATGGTGATCTTCAGGCACGGCGTTGTGATTCTTCAGCCACTGGATAGAAACTTCTTTTGGGGTGAACCCTGTGACCAGGCAGGTGAGCGTCAGCATTGCTGGCCGAGCACGGATTTCCTCGTTGTGTGGGGAGAAGAGGAACACTTTGGGAGCCTTTATCTTTCCTTTTTTGGGATGGGGTGGGAGAATGTATGAGAGAAAAGTGATTAAGATTAGAAACAATTAGTGGATGCCGCAGTACATTCCCAAAAATTGATCCCAAGAGGCCCGTCATATTATCTGAAACCGCATGAGGATTTCCCCAGAGTCTACCTGTGCTCTTCTTTCTGGTCAGGAAACAGTGCTCCCCACCCCCCGGGGGTATTCAAGGGTACACAGTACCAGCACCTTTTCTTTTGCCTTTAAAAAGTGTGGCACTTACTGTAATCACTTAATAACAGCACTGCTTGTCTCCATGATATACACAGGCACCCCGTTTCTGGGCACAATTCAAAGTGTTGGTGCTGACCTTTAAAGCCCTAAATGGCCTCGGTCCAGTATACCTGAAGGAGCGTCTCCACCCCCATCCTTCAGCCCGGACACTGAGGTCCAGCTCCGAGGGCCTTCTTGTGGTTCCCTCCCTGTGAGAAGTGAAGTTGCAAGGGACCAGCCAGAGGGCCTATTCGGTGGTGGCGCCCACCCTGTGGAACGTCCTCCCATCAGATGTCAAAGAAATAAATAACTATCTGTATTTTAGAAGACATCTGAAGGGAAGTCCTCCCCAAGAGAATCCTGGGGCTTGTGGTTTGGGCAGGAGTGCTGATTATTATCTGCTAAATACCTTGAAAAACAGTTTCAAGTACAGCAGTAGACAGAGTAAATCCTCAGCGACAACATTAACAAGCTAGAATGCATTTAGCTGAAGCCCTTGTGCACGTGGACTTCGGTAGGAAGAACTGTGTTGGGCTTCTTCGAGCCGGATGAATACATAAGATACCAAACCAAGATAGCAGAGATTTAAGGTAAATTTACACAGCCTCCTTTCTCTTAACAGATACACAGAGAGGGGCCCATAGCACACAGAATCCCAGCCTTTCCCGAGAAGGTATTGGTATGTTCAAATTCCCACATTGTTCTTTCTAGGTAGCTCCTTAAATGCACGGATTAGGCCATCAGGGCAAGGATAATGAACTGCCCTCAAAAGAACTGGCTCAATCCTTCATCTAGCTCAACCTATCAATAGACAGATTCAGGAGTTAGAAGGATCCTTAGCTGCAGATGGAAATAGTCCCAATGTTGCCTTCCTATAAAAAACATGCATAGCAGGTTTTTCAAGCACCCTAAAAACCTGTGAGCAGAGCCATGTGAAGGCGGAGACCTCCAGGTATCCAGCCTGGGGAGGATGAAGCTAGCCTGAATTACCAGGAGCTGCACTGGGATCCGGGGGGGGGGGCTGCAGGCGACCACGCAAAAGGCGCCCCCATTTGATTTGGGGAGCAGTCATTCCTGCTGCAACACAAGGCCACCAGCCCCAGGATAGGAGACCAACCCTGTTTCCCTCTTACCTGTCATCTTGGCAATGGTCCTATTGATGGGAGCAGCTAAGCTTGGATATTCCACCATGCAGGTGAATTCCTCACCCTGCAGCCACGATGTGACAGGGAGGGAGCTGGTAGCAGTGTACTTTCCATTAAGGTCTTCTTTCACTTCCAATACACCTGGGCTCACGGGTCCTGAATCTGCCCGTGACCAGGTGACTTTCAGCCCATCTGCATTTTCCAGATTCTCCACCACACAGGTGAGCGTGGGGTCTCTGTTTACGTACAAGTCTTTTGGGGTTGGGGGCATGATTCGCACGCTAATGCCAGCGGAGGTGCAAACAGTATCATCTGGGGATACAAACGCCATGTTACTTCTCCAACCACCCCTCCCCTCTCTGCTGTTTTAGGGGCTTGCATGCATCCTGTTAAGGAGGGCATTCCATGCTCCAGAGTAAAAGGAATCAATAACTCCACACCTGGTACATGTATTAAAGGAAGGAAGCTGGCATTTGGTGCCCGAGAATCAATAAAAGCTTCATATTCTATTGTCAGTAACCAAGCCAAGAAGAGGAAGAGGAAGAGGAAGAAGAAGAAGAAGAAGTTCCCTGTCACCCTCCTCTACAACTTCAGCTTCTGCTATCAAGACTATATTGTTTTATGCAGGAGTAAGTGTACACCATTGAGTCAAACTACATGTTGTAGAGGAAGGAAAATGACCTCTGATCCCACCCCCCCACCACCTGGAGAGGATAGCATATTAGCCAAGACTTTTCATGGACATTTGCGGCACTCTGGTGTCCACTATGTCTTCCAGAGTCCTGCTTCCAGTAGAAATGGAAAACAACCACTCTACCATTAAGGTCATGTGTACATTGCAGTCAATGGGAAAAAGGCTTATTTCAATGGGCCATAATAGAAAGCAGCGTGTGTGCACATGCGCGCGCACAAACACACATATGAATGAATTAGGAAGGACACTGTCTTGAAATGCTTAGTGCTTGAGAGGAGGAGGAGGAGGAGGAGAGGAGTTTGGATTTGATACCCTGCTTTATCACTGCCCGAAGGAGTCTCAAAGCAGCTAACATTCTCCTTTCTCTTCCTCCCCCACAACAAACACTCTGTGAGGTGAGTGGGGCTGAGAGACTTCAAAGAAGTGTGACTAGCCCAAGGTCACCCAGCAGCTGCATGTGGAGGAGCGGAGAAACGAACCCGGTTCCCCAGATTACGAGTCTACCGCTCTTAACCACTACACCACACTGGCTCCCTGTGGAGGATCCTCAGTAACGTCAAAGCAGTTGTCCTCCTCCCTCTTGCATTCCAGTCCATGCCCACCAAAACAGAGGACAACCCAAGTGCCAGCTCAGTCAACATTTCCTACCTTCGCATATCTTGGCTTTGCTTTTCACTTTGGTTTGGGTTGCTTCGTGGAACACCTGGCAGTGGTATGTATTCCCAGCCTGCCAGTCTTCTTTGCTAACGTTGACCGTGCTTGTGGTACTGAAAGTGTATCCACGGGCATCCTTCCTGGGTGGTGCTGTGACAGAGGATAGCATACCAGGTTGCCCACCCACTAGCCACTCTACCGTCACCCTACTGGGGTAGAAGCTGGAGATAATGCACAGCAGCTCAATGGTGGCATGTCTGGGATCGCAGGAGGAATGGAGCAGGCGGATTTCTGGGGCCACCGGTGGTTTTGCAGGAGAGTCTGGAGCGGTATAAGTTATGGGAAGGCAGGGATGGATTAACTTGTCAATTTTGATTTCTCTCAGTTTCTCCACCCCCCAATTCTCCATATCTCTGTGCAAATATTTCTAAAATAAGTACTTATGACAATTCATCTGCACTTTAATCTGATTTTCTCCTAACATGCTATCTTTGTGTACTATCTTGCCTAATATAAACATTTTTGCTAAGCAGTGCTCCCAATATAATGCCTTTTTAATATATTATTTATACTAATATATCCATTTATGTGCACATCTTTCCCTAGTAGATGCATTTTTATACACATTACTTGCCTGGAGAACCCCTGTGCAAAATTCGGATAAGTGTGAATTTGAAAGGATGGCTGTGTTTTCATTCAGGTGTTGTGAATTAGGTTGATTCATATTTAAATCAGAACTGAACTGATATTCTCCCCCATCCATATGTGAGGGGAATTAATACAACTTGTCTGTGGTCTAACCCCCTTCCCCGTCTCTTAGTGATCTTCACTTTGCCACCTATTTCCCTCTCCATGTAAGCTTTGAGATCTCAGTGGCTACTAGTTCATCTGCAATTCGCCTCTTTTGGTTCTCCTGTTATCATCCTGACATGCTGATCCCAAAGTTATGAACAGCCTCACCTTCTCATCAAGGAACTCCCCCCCCCCCATGGATCCCTATTCAAAGCTTCCCTCCCCCCTGTATTTATCATGCTTTGCCTTGCCTGCTTCAGCACAAAGGATGTCACAGGGTGATCAATCCTAGCCATTCCTTCCATCATTACAAGTGAGTGGGCCGTAGGAACACCCAACCACCCCAGAACCTAATTCATTCCACTGGTTCTGCAGGTTGACAACTCATATAAGAAATTAAAATGAGGGGTCATGAATGCCATTAGCAGCAAACACTGTGTGTGTATGTTTTGTGTTTTGGTAACATTGCTCCAAAATAAAGAAGAATGATCTATAAATGGCCACAAATCCCTCTAAATCAATCTAGCCTTGAAATGTATTCCAAAAAGTTGCTGCTGGCAACTGAAATCTGAAATGGTACAACCTGACTTTTTCTTATACCATTGTTGGTACTGAATGGAGGATTCCAAACTCATTCCCTTCACCCCAACCGTTATATTTCATCTGCAAGCCTTGTTGGGCAGAGACGTTTTTCTTTTTGGTGATGCCTGCCATGCTTCATGTGCCTTGGAATGAGACAATAATACTACCCCCCAAAATTGCATCTATTGCTCCCCTCTCTCCACCCAAGTATTTTACTTTACTTTCTTTAACTGCATTGATTGCATGTTTGAGAGTTAAAAAGCAAGCAGATAACCAAGGCCCAGAAGGACTCACGCTCAATGCCTTTGTTGGCTGTAAAGCCGGTAGCTGTGTGTGTGACATTGCATTCGAACTTCTCTGATTCCCAGGTGCTGGTTGGGATGGTGAGCTGGCTGGTGATGGTGTAGAGGCCACTGGATGAATCCAATAGTGCAGGGAAGGTCTGGATGCCGCTGGATATGGCTCCCGAATTCCACTGTACTGTGACTGGTTCAGGAAAGTAGCCAGAGACCAGGCAACCTATGGAGACCTGGGAGGTAGTAGAGGAGTCTTGGCTACAGGGAGGCAATGGGAAGACCGTTGGGGCTGTGGCACTTGCTGCAATTAAAGAGAGAAAAAGACATGTTGAAGATATGCTGTCCAGCAAATGTGTGTTCCATGGGCTGACTTTGGGTTACACGATAACATGATCTCATTCCTGCCCTCATCACAACGTAATAAGTGGTAATAAGTGTCTCTAGCACCACATCCATGCCAACTTAAAAATGGAAAGTGTAATTCTGGTGGTCAACAAAAGAGATTTAAAGACAAAGGCAAATCTAAAAAAAAAAGTAGTATAAACAATGACAACTGGGAAACACTGCCCTGTGAGTGCTCCAACTGGAGAACAGCCTTTACCAAAGGTATCATGAGCTTTGAAGACGCTTGAAGTCAGGATGAAAGGGAGAAATGTGCTAAGAGGAAGGCACGCTTGGCAAACCCTCACTATGATCATTTCCTGCCTGGAAACCTAGGTCCCCACTGTGGAAGGATGTGTGGATCCAGAACTGGCATCCACAGTCACTTACGGACTCATTTATTGTTAAAACCGTGTTTATGGATGACAATCTTACTCGGCCACAAGTGATCACCAAAGAAGAAGAAGAAGCTATGTTTGGGCCTGTGCAGAGCTTGTCTGATGCCCCGGGTGGGATTCTTCTTAGAATTAAGTTATGAACTCAAACAAAAAAACAGCTGGTACCTGGGAGGGTCTCCCAGTGGCTTAACCTTCCAAGGCCTGGAGTGAGTGTTAGTTTCCATAGGCAACAGTTGTCCTGGAGATCTCTACCATTTATGGCTAATTTTTAAGTGTTTTCCTTTACACAAGTCGACAGTGACTTCCCTGGTCAGGGAAACCATACATTTGTACATTTCACTTCACCACTCTGCTCACCCATATGTATCTCCCAGACGCAACGGAACACCATAACGGAAACCAGAGTGCACAGAAATGCCGTTTACCTTCCCGCCGCAGCAGTAGTACCTATTTATCTACTTGCGCTGGTGTGCTTTCAAACTGCTAGGTTGGCAGGAGCTGGGGCAGAGCAATGGGAGATCACCCCGTTGAGGGGATTCAAACCCCCGGCCTTCTGATCGGCAAGCCCAAGAGGCTCAGTGGTTTAGACCACAGTGCCACCGGCATCCCTCAGTTCATCCATAGTTCTGCTATTGCCAACCATTTCCAAACCTACTGGGCATGAAGAACACTGCTTAATTGATCTCCTGGCCATTTGTTTGAGAGAGGGAAGGTATCTATTGCACCAAAGCAGTAGCTTCAAACTTATTTTCTTAACCACAAGAGCTAGAAACTTTCTTGAAAACACTGAAAGCCTAGGATGGTGAATTATTTGCAGAATGCAAACAGCCCTGTTTAGCACCCACCAGCTGGCTGATTCTCTCCAAATTTGCCAACTACTTGACACCTGGCCTTGAGCTGCATTTGCACTGTTATTCAGTGAATTCCGCATCAATTTTTTTTGGCTTCAAGTTCTTAATGTATAACCAAACCAGATACATTTTTATTTTGAATTCTACATTTTTTTTTATTTTTAAAAAAGTTGTGGAGGGATCTTACATCCATGAAAAGGGGGCTTTGTGGTTTATGGAAAGCGGTAAGTAGGAAGTGTGTGGTTTTTGCCTAGTTTTCCCTGGTGGCAAAACTGTGTCTGGCCTAGGCCTAAAGGAAACTATGTCAGGGAGGAAAAATTCTAGCAGCAGGGTGGGGAACATTTGTAACCCAAGGGTCGCATTCCATCATGAGCAATGTTCTGGGGGCACATGCTAACTGGAGCCATGTTCAAAGTCAAAAGCAGCAAAGATGAGCCGAGCAAAAGATGGAAATCTTACTTTTGCACTTTCTAGCTTTAGAAAATTCAGAGGATTCTGTGCACACATAGATTCCCCCATCTAAGTTAAGCAAGAACCATTGTCATAATTCAAGGACACTTCCCAACCAGGCAAAAACACTCAAGGAATGGGATGTGGTAAGTCTGGGGAGGCTTGTAAAAGCTGGGTGGAGAGAATGGAGGGGCAAATTTGTCCCCTAAGCATGAGGTGCCTCACTTCCCCCTGGTTCACTAGTTGAACAACAACAGTGCTTTTTACAAATAATGCAGGTTGAAAAAATGAAGGCATTATCAGCATCTGAGACTTAGGTCTACTACCTCTGTGGGAACAAGGCCTTGCTGTCCGTTAGAGGGTGCAGAGCCTTAGGCCAAGAGGGTGCTGCCGGTCGTCTGTCCCATGAGAAAAACTTCAGGTTTCTCAACAGCTTGCAAATTGTAGACACGTTTGCACATAGCCAGTTCCTTTCCCCGCACAGGTGCCACTGAGAAAGTTAGGAGAGGAAGCTTTTCCTGCCATGATGGGAAAAACTTTAACTGCTTAGATACCTTGTTTCAGCAGTAAGACCAAGGAAACAGCCGTGTCTCTCTGGTGGCTGACTCACCAGGCAGCATACATAATAAAACAGACTGCAGTATGCAACAATTCAGTAAAATGATTAAATCAAGAACAGACAACCCAGCCAGTAGATAAAATCCAGGCATAAAATGGGACTGCCCAGCAATCTTTAAAAACCAAATATTGTGAGAAAGCATGAGTCCAACAACATGTTCTCAAATGCTGAATGTGAGTGTCATCAGCATGTGTGAGTGTTAAAGATGAGGTGTGTGAATCGCTGTCCACATAGAGATGTTTAGAAGTCTTGGGGATGCTGCTGAACAAAAGCAACTCATAATAAAGACAGTTTCAACAAGGCCCATCCCAAAGGCAAGGCAGGGACAGTGCTTTGCCAGAGGCAAGTTGCAGAAAGTAGGAACCATTCCTGTTAAATAATAGTGACAACTGCCAAACATCTCCTACTCTAGCTACAAGACCTGTGATGCCTTTCAGCCCCATGGAGCTTCCTTTCTGACCTTGCACAGCCCCCCCCTGGGGAGTCACCCACATCTTCTCTACCTTCCCCTCCTCAGCCAGAGCTGATGATCAAACCTAGGAGTTCCAGCACATGCTGACTCCAGCTTGCAACCACTGAAAACCACTCTCCTAATGTGGGGAGTCCATGCTTGTTTTAAGCTGCTATGCCCCTCTCTCCTCCCCGAGAAGCATGAGCTTCCCCAGGGCTGCCACTCTCAGGTGCACCAGATCCCACATTCCTTGTTCTCTAAACCACTCAACTACTCTACTATGGCTGGGTACACACCTCTGTCCTAACCAGCTCCGCCCCACTCATCCATTGCAGCCCACTCCAGAGAGAACCCAGGGCTCCTGTCTACTTCAACCCTTGCAGCCTAGCAAACCTTAGGGGTCTTTTTGCCCCAAAGAACACTTTCTGAGCAGGGAGTAGAACTTAGGCTCCTCAAAGCCATTTGTTTCCTAACTCTCTTGTTCCTTGGCTGAGCTGGCAGTTTCAGGTCTCAAAATATAAAGCCCTAAAGCATTACAGCTCAGGCATTGGGCAGGCATTCAAGTAGCCGAATGGCTCCCCCACAGCCCCACCAGCTTCTCGTATGGCTTCCCTGAAGCCAAAACCTGAGCTGGGAGCCAAGCTAAGGTAGCCTACTTGATCCAAGACAGCTTCCTTGAAGCCTACTATTCAAATAAGAATTGGGGGGGGGGGTCCTCCAGGCTGAGATTCACGCCTGGAGCAGATCCAGTCCCCATGAAGCCTGTTAAGCGTTTGAATGGTCGGGAATTTCCCAGTGGAGCATCAGGCTTGGACCAGACTTTCAGAAAGCACCTCCTGTTGTCTACCAGCTTCCTACATCTGAAGGGTCAGGAACCTCCTAGCCCTCAGCCAGCCCCTGCCCCCTTTCGGCTTCTTGCAGCTTGCTCTTGCTCAGGAAAGTTGGCACAGGCTTTAAGATACTTCCTTGCTCCTGAAGCCTGTTGTGGATCTGGGAGGCCAAAAGCACCATAGATGAGCGTCAGGCATGGGGACAGGCTTTCAGGCAGCTCCTCTGCCCCTGACAGGCTGGAACCTCCTGCTCATCTGGGTGGGGATGGTGGTCAGAAATCTGCCAGCTAAGCATCTGAGTAGACTTTCAGTCACCTTCCTTGCCAAATGAAGCCTAACATTCATCTGGGAAGTTTGGGAAACTCCCAGCTAGCATCAGGTTACAGCACGCTCTTCAGGCAGCCCCTTGTTCCCTGCCATCTTCCCTGAAGTTACCTCCCAGTTGAGCATCAGGCTAACGGCAGACATCCAGAGAGCTTGCCGACTGCTTCCCACTAGCTTATGTGAAATCTTACATTGATCCGAGTTAGCAAGAATCTTCCCACTGTGTGTTAGGCTTTGGGCAGACTTCCAGGCCTTGCTGCTCCCTACTAGCTTTTTTGTGTGAAGCCTAACACTCAGCTGGGTGGTCAGAAATCTCCTAGTCGGTCACTAGGCTTAAGGCAGCCATCCCCTCTCATCTGCTGCCCACCAGTTTTTGTTAATTCTAATGCTCTACTGGATAGTCAAACATCTCCCAGCTGAGCTTGGGACAGGCATCTAGGCTGTCCCCTCTCCTGGATGCTCCCTACCAGCTTTTGTGAATGATAGCACTTGGGTGGGTTGTAGTCACATACCTTCCAGCTGTACACCAGTCTGCTGATAGTCTGATAAGCCATGTATCTCAGAGCTGAGCACTTGGCTTTTGGCATGTATCCACATAGCCCTCCCCACCTTCTCAGCTGCTCCCCTCCAGCTTATGTGAACAGCTAGGTTGTTAAGAACCTCGTAGCTGAGTATGAGGCTTGGGGAAGGCACTTGGGCAGCCCACCCACCCAGCAGCACCCCACTAGTTTTGTGAAGCCTAACTCTTAACTGGGTGGTCAAGAATCCCCCAGTTGAGCACCGGGCTTGGAGCAGGCAATTGCAAAACCTTACACGTAGCCCTGCTTCTCAGCTACTTCCTCCACCAGCTTATGGGAAGACCAAAAGCTAGGTGGCAAAAACATCTCCCAACTGAGCATGCGGCTTGGGACAGCCATCCAGGCATTCCCCTCCCCACCAGCTTTCGTGAATTGCACCACTTGGGTGGGTTGTCAAATACTTGTGCGTAAAGCTTGCAGCAGGCATCAGGATGCTGCTCCCTACAGCTTTTGTGGCTCCTAGCACACAGCTAAGTAGTCAAGAATCTTCTAGCTGAGCATTGGGCTTGGGGCAAGCATTTCAGCAGCCCACCCACCCGGCTGCTCCCCACAGCTTTTGTGAAGCCTAGCTCTCACTTGGGTGGTCAAGGATCCCCCAACTGAGCATCAGGCTTGGGCCAGCCCTTTAGGCAGCCCCACTGGCAGCTCCCAAGCACCTTACATTCAGGGCTGGCTTCAGCTTTCCTCTGCTCCAGAATTAGCTTCCTTGAATCCTAATACTGAACTAGGTATTGAATCGTACAGTTGTGCATCAGGTGGGGCATAGCTCCAGTTCCCCTCCCTTGTTCCCCTCCAGGGTTCATGAAGCATACTGCTCAAGTATGAAACCAGGCGTCTTACAGCTGACATGGATTTTAGAGCACTCCTTTGCACTTGTCCAGCTTGTTGCAAGCCCTAGTGCTCAGCTGGGTCCTTGCTATCCCAGCTGAGGATCAGGCTGGGACAAGCTGTTGGGGTCGCTCCCTTCCTCCCCACCAGCTTCCCATAAGCCTTGCACCCCTTCAAGAGAGCAGGAGTCATTAGGCTTGGAGTAAGCTTTCCTACACTTTCCCTGGCCCACTAGTTGAAAGCCTGCTGCTGAACTGTGAGGTGAGGAATTTCACAGCTGATCTTTCAGTCTCCTCCTTCCACCCAGCCGATTCCCTGGAAGCCAAATGTTCATTGGGAAGTTGGGAAACCCCTAGCATTTGAGCAAGCTTTCAGGCAGCCTTCTTCTGTCCAACCTACCTCTTTGAAGCTCAACATCCCTCTGGGAGCTCAGGAGTTTCCCAGTAGACCATGAGGCTTTGGCCAGACTCCCAGGTAGCCCCCTGGCCCTCCTCCAGCTTCCTAGCATAATCCATAGCTTGGATGCAAGAAGCAGCTTGGCAGGTAGCCCAGCTGGGATATAGCTGAGTAACAAGCCTGGGAGAAGTTAGCAAGGAGCCCTGGGGCTTTTCTCACCTACCTTCTTAAGGCTTCTCTCTTCATAATCCATTGACACCTTTGCTACAGAAGCTGAAAAACTCTCCTACTGCCTAGGTAATAAAGGAATCTCCAATTCTTAATTCCATTCTTTTCTCAGAGTCTTCTTATCAAATTAATTTATTGATACCAAATATGTATAAAAAATAGTAACCAGCTTTTTGATCTCAAAGGATTTAACCAATTGTTCTAATATTTCTGGTGTCTTTGGCACTGGTCCAAACAGGGTTATTAACAAATGCTGCCATTGCAAATACTGCCATTAGGCCACCTCTGGAAAGTGGTACTGTAAGTATCTTTTAACGCAGCATATGTATAAAAGTCATCTTATTCAATTGGTCCAGAGTCAATGTACCTGCATCCACCCAACCTTCCATACTACAATTCCCCTGCCCCTCAACATAAGAACAAACCCTCTTTTGAACTCACCGATCCCAAGGTTGGAGATGATTGAAGCAACCAGACCTCTGTTGAATGACCCACAGTCTGTTTCTGCTGGGGAGTCATTTCCGCCACAATGAGGCCTTCAGAGTTCCCCCCTATGTTCTTAAGAAGTCCCTTTAAAAAGAACACTGACATCCTGAGAGCTGAAGGTGTGAAACTAATAATAATCAGAAATGAGGTCCAGGGGATATATTTGGGAGCCAATCACTTCCTCTTTTTAATCATCTGGTTTAACACCTTTTCAAAACCCAAAAGTTCCATTCCTCAAGGCTATATGAAGTACCGGAATTGGGCTGAATTTGGCCTGCAAAAACTCAAACCACTTTTTTTTCCTTACCTATGCACACATTAATTAATTAATTGATTAAACTTAACAGGGTTGGTTTGTTTTTTGACCAGGGGCAATCAAGGTGATGTATAAGACCAAGGTGAGGTAAAGATATACAGGATTCCAAAGTATTAAACAAACAGTATACCAGTAAATGGCCCAGTATACCTGGAAGAGCATCTCCATCCCCATCGTTCAGCCCAGGCACTGAGGTCCAGCTCTGAGGGCCTTCTGGCACTTCCCTCCAGGCGAGAAGTGAGGTCACAGGGAACCAGGCACAGGGCCTTCTTGGTAGTGGTGCCCACCCTGTGGAACACCCTCCCGTCAGATGTCAAAGATTATCTGACTTTTAGAAGGCATCTGAAGGCAGCCTTGTTTAGGGAAGTTTTAAATGTTTTTTGCTTCTTTATTCTGTTGGGAGCCGCCAACAGGGGAAACCCAGTCTGATAGGTGGAGCATAAATAAATAAATAACGATTTTGCAGGTAGTCAGGCCTCCAGTAACTCGCCTCTTTCACCAGTGAGTTCAAAATCCCATTGAATCAGTGAGGATGACTTCTGAGCAGACAGGTATAGGGTTGCGTGGTCAATTTTGGTGAACTTACTGGGTATGACGTTGTTGTAAGTGGAATTATTTCCAGCTATAAGGATGGCATTGTCAAAGCACCAAACTCAGGCTTGAGTGCCATTCTAGGCCTCACCCTCATTTAGTAACCATTTCTGTATCACACTTCATTCCCACTGATGGTTTCCAATTCTTACTTGGGATAGATTGAATTGTGAGGGCAATACGTGGTTTTTTGATGGTGGATATTCAGTGACATCCGCCTGCTTGTGAAACGTAAGACCACTTGTGGAACAGGACCTCTCTGGTTCCCCTTCTCCTGCCACCAGCCCCAACATGGCCCCTAAAATCTGCTCTGGAGAGTCCCTCAACCTTAAAGTACAGATTTTGGGGCATATTGAAAGCTGCAGTGGGAAGGAGAAGACCTGTCGTGTGGCCAGGTGTCTGCTTGCATCCTGCCTTCAATCGATAGGAAAATATACAAGGCATTATGCCGCATTTTATAAATCATCACCATCTATGACACATAAAACGCCCATCAGCAGTGGGAATGTAGGATGCTGCCTTATTTAGCCCAGTAATGCCCACACTAACTGGCAGTGGCACTCCAGGGTCTGGCTGGCAGGGGTCGGCCTCAGCCCTTTCTCAGGATACCAGGGACTGAAAAAAACAGACTGGCATCATCTGAGTTTGCATGTGCAAGCTGTAGCCAAATTACACATATTGTGCACAGAAAACTAAACTCCACTGGGAGTATTTCAGGGCTTCCTTAAGCCAACAAATTGAAAACTGGGAGAAAAGAGAGGGAAATATGCTTTCAGAAGCCTTATGAAACCAGAAAAATGACAAACCCACACTGTAGTTCCATGCAGTAGGGTAATTCCAAACCATCCTATAGGGAAAGCCCTAAAACTTCTCATGATGTAATCTCTCTCTCTCTCTCTCTCTCTCTCTCTCTCTCTTTCTCTCTCTCTCTCTCTCTCTCTCTCTCTCTCTCTCTCTCTCTCTCTCTCTCTCTCTCTCTAATATCTATCTATCTATCTATCCATCTATCTATCATCTATCCAGTACTTTTTTTCTGGGGGGACCCAGGGGTACACATATCTCTAAACATTTTGTGAATCTTTATACTTTTGTCCATTTACTGTATTTATTTTCCCCGATTTCAACTATAAAATGGCGATTTTCTTGAGTCAAAATGAGAGTACCCCTAAAAAAGCACTCTATCATCTATCTACCTATCATCTATCTATCTACCGTCTATCTATATCATCTATTTATTTAAAACTGCCGTTGTAAAAGCCTCCACATATAAGGACCTGCCCTTCTTTTTGTCAACTGCTTTGAGTTATTTTTTCTTACAATCAAGCACATATGAATTTTATGAAATATACAGGTTACCCCTAGAAGGAAAAATATGTGGGAGTGGGGGTGGGGTTAGAGCCTTTCAAATCCTCATGGATAAAAATCCCGAGAGAATTGGTGATTATACACTTATTTGTCTGTGACTTTTCAAAGGGTTTTGCCTTCTTGGAAATGCTCCCCTGACCTTCCGAGCCTTGAGAGAGAAACATTTAGATTCTGGCACATTCATGGGGGTGGGGAAAGAAAAAGGCAGGAAAAAAACCCCTCAGCTGGAAGATTGCTCCCATATCTCTGCCCCAGTTTGCTCACATCCCTGTTGTTCTGAGGAGAAGCCATCTAACCTCCTTACAGAAACCATCCGGCAACTTGTTAGCTTCTTCATCAGGCATCTCACATCTTAAGTTCCTTAAGTCCCTTAAGTCTGTGAGACAGGAGGGACCTCCACATAGAGGGAACACAGTGATTGTCCGGAAAACCACTATCTGACACGCCAAATGCATACCCTCCAACATTTCTCAGATGGAAACAGGGACGTCCTAAGGAAAAGCAGGACATTCCTGGGTCAAATCAGAAACGGGGACGGCTTCTGTAAATCCAGGACTGTACCTGGAAAATAGGAACACCTGGAGGGTCTGAAAATGCGGAGAGTGAACTATGTAGAGGAAGAGGTTGCAGACTGGAGGTCAAATGAAATGAGGTTAAGAAATCCACAAAATATTTATTGTGCGTACAGGTAGGGAGGGTTCTTGTGCATTGCCAGGAAACAACTGCAAGTATTTATTTTCTTTCACAAACAGCTACACAAGTATCCGACTCCTCTTCTGTATTTGGGGTTATACAGTGAGTTGCAGCAAATTCTTCCATGCAACCATATTTGAAATTGGAGACCTGAAGTGGAACTTCATCTACAGTAAGCTATTAACACGCTCTGTGCTTTTGCTAGAAGGGCTAAAATAAACCCTCAGAAGAACAATCTTGCTTAAAGTTGAAACCCCGCTCCCTCTTCCTCAGAAAGGTCACCCTTTCTCTTCTTATCTTTGAAGGCTAATTTTCAGCAGCACCATTGTCCCTCTCCGCACCTTTCTGAGCTGGCTCCATGATGACAGAAGAACATCTGCTGGAGAACAGGGCAGGAATGGGACCTCACAGGAACTTGAACATTTGTGAGATCCCTTTTTATGTCTCCTAAATGGTGTCCGTTCTTTCACTTCTGGGCTTTCTCTGAAGAGCTGTTCTTTCTAGTAAGAGCTGTCTGACAGTGGAATGGTCTCCCTCGTGAGGTTGTGGACTCTCCTTCCTTGGAGGTTTTCAAGCAGAGGTCGGATGGCTATCTGTCATGGATGCTTTAGCTGAGATTCCTGCATTGCAGGGTTTGGACTAGATGACCCTTGAGATCCATCTCAACTCTACAATTCTATGATTTTATGATCTCCCCCTGCTGTGTTTACTATGAAGGAGTCCTTTGCCTCTTAGTAAGGTAAAGGTAAAGGTAAAGGGACCCCTGAAGGTCCAGTTGTGACCAACTCTGGGGTTGCGGCACTCATCTCGCATTATCAGCCGAGGGAGCCGGCGTACAGCTTCCAGGTCATGTGGCCAGCATGACAAAGCTGCTTCTGGTGAACTAGAGCAGCACATGGAAACGCCGTTTACCTTCCCGCTTGGAGTGGTACCTATTTATCTACTTGCACTTTGAATTGCTTTCAAACTGCTAGGTTGGCAGGAGCTGGGACCAAGCAACAGGAGCTCACCCCGTCGCAGAGATTCGAACCGCTGACCTTCTGATCGGCAAGCCCTAGGCTGCATCCCTTAATAAATGCCTCTTTGTAAATGGAGCATATTCCTGAGAGGGAACTCCCCATGATTGACATAGAAAGCAGCATTGCTCACCTCACTTGTACTACAAGTAGGTGAATGAGAAGCTCCTGCCTCCTGGGCTCTGCCAGAGGAGGAGCCATTGGAGTCTGGCTGGTCCCTTGCAGGATGACCACCTTGGGCAGAGGTGACAGAAGCAGCGGGCAGACATAACAGCTATGGCACATCTCGGGGTTCATCCACAGTTACCTTTGCCCCACTCCTACCAAGCATAGATAGATGCTTAAAAGCTCCAAGTTTTTTATTTTTTTGTTTCGTTTTCACCCCAGAGGTTTCCCCACAAAATCCACTCTTTAGCGCTCATTTGGAAAAAATGTCCATTTGGGTTGCCGTGGAGTACTGCTTGCTCCAAATGAGCTTTAAAGAGCGAGTTTTAATGGAGAAAGCTCTAGAGCAAAAAGAAGTGTTCTCATCTGGGAGGAGTAGCTTCTATCCTATGCCCAGGTGGGGGCTACAGCCATAGCACCCCTCCAATGGGGTCCCCTCGGGGGTACCCCTTTTTGATGTAGGTCATATCCCCCCCGACGTGGTTTACCCTTAGATGCATTCCCAGCAGATGGGCTGAAGTGAAATAAACTGGTTTCACCAAATGCCTATGCCAAACTGTTCACATCTGTAACCAATAAAAGTTGTGGCTTATTTGAAACCAAAAACCAGGCATCCCCAATCTTCAGCCCCCAGATGTTTTGGACTACAGTTCCCACCATCCCTGACCACTGGTCCTGTTAGCTAAGGATCATGGGAGTTGTAGGCCAAAACATCTGGAGGGCCGCAGGTTGGGGATGCCTGCCATAAACTATATCCTGTTGTATTATTTGGTAATTTACTCCCTGGAGAACTGCGGGGTCACGGGGTCTTGGCATGCAAGGTGAGGAAACTGTGGCCCTCCAGAGGTTGTTGGACTACAAGACCCATCATCCCTGACTATTTGTTATGCTGCCTGCGACTCTTGTGAGTTGGAGTCCAACAACACCAGCAGGTCTGCGGGTTCCCAAACCACTGGTTTTAATGGGAATGAAGGACAACAAGCGGAATTTTCAAAAGAGGATGAAACTCCTTCCTGAAAGTATGTGAAGGAGGAGCATAAACAAACAAAAACCTTCAGAAGATGATTTTATTTATTTATGTTTTTTATTAATGTCTAGTAAATATAGTTATGACCGCAAAACATCCAATATATGAAAATAGCAGAAACTAGCTAAAAAATAGCTAGAAAGTAGCGGTGGCGCCGAGAGGACAGGAAGGCCCCTGGCAGCGGCAGCGGCAGGGTTGGCTTGAGCGAGGAGGGGCAAGTGCTCATCGGCTGCCTCTAGCCCGACAAGAGGAGGAGCAGCAGTCCTGTAACCTCCACCACAGCTGCCCCAGACTCCCCTCCCCAGGGAGAATGACGGAGCTCCAGTCTGCGCTGCTACTGCGGAGACAGCTGGCATGTCCATCCGTCTGTCGGTCAGTTGGGGCAAAACAAAATGTTTAGGTGTATGCGTCCCGCTGTGCCTGGTTGTGACCACAAAACATGTAATATTTAAAAGAGGATAAATGTCCTCAGTGCCAGTCATGGGGCTGAGGAAGAACAAATTGTTGGTGTTGGGTGGGTCTTAAAACTGATGGATCAAAATATTCAGTATAGGGAAGGACAATATTCAGAATAGGACATTCATGTAGAGTGCTTAGGTGGATTTGGCTAAAGAAGGACAGGTCAGTGTGTCCAATAGCTGGTTGAGGCTGGATGCCTGCTAGTGATGAGGGTACGTTGGATGAGCAGGCACAGTATATGGCAGAACATGGGGTTGAGAGGAGAAGTGAAGCTCTGAAATGGGGTGGGTCCAGTGGATACCCAGGCTGCAGTCATATGTATACTTAGATGTATGTCCCATTGAACTCAGGAGGACCTAATGCTGAGTAGATGCCCCAAACTCCTTTCTCAAGGCCTGTGTGACTGTCTCCACACCTTGGGTTGGGAGTCCTGCTTGCTCTTCTTGACAGTCACTGTGGAAAACAGATGTATACATAGGGCCAGTAGGCTTCCTGTCTTGGGAGTGCAGTCTCAGCAAATGACATATGACGAGTCCAGCTCCAAGTTCTAACAAAATTGCCTCTCTGTCATTCATTTGATGGGGTTTCATTGTCCCCCTACCAGGGGAGAGAAGCAGACAGCAGAGAGAAGCTTTGGTTGTTAATGCTGGAAACGGAGTCCCATCTCCAGCCAGTGACTTCTTCTTTGCACCGCTCAGAGTATAGGACAAGAGCTCCCAGGGAAATGCTTCTAGGACACTCATTGGAGCACATTCTTATAGTCAGGGCCTCCTGGCTGTTTTTTCAGGACCACCACAGCGGAGAAGAGCCATTTTACCTGAAGGAAGGAACGAGAGTGAGCAGAAAGGAAGACACAAAACAGAAGTGAGTGTGGAAGAAGAAAGATCTGCATGTTCTATTTGTCATTCGTGGTTCTGTCCTCCCTGTTTCCTGACAGCCACAGGTTGCAAGTTCTATGATGTATTATTACTTACCCTGTACTTATTACTTATAGTTATTTACTTATTTATTTATAAACCTCCAGCTCACAAGAAAATGTAAGAACATAAAAGAACCCTGCTGGATCTGGTCAAAGAGTGTACATGCAGTCTGGCCTCCTGCTCCCACAGTGGCCAACCAGATGCTGTAGTGGGTAGCCCAAAGGCAGGATTTGAATGAAACTGGTACTCAGAGGAACACTGTCTTGAACAATGAAGTTGTGGAACCTAGCCATTGAGGTTGGTAGCCATTGATAGTCTTTATCCTCCAGGAATTTGTGTTATCCTTTCTAAAGCCATCAAAAGTCTGGGGTCATCACTACCTCTTGTAGGAACAAATTCCATAGCTTAACTGTTTTACACTTTAGAATATTCATTTAAACAACCTTAAAATGTCAGTGACTTCCCTTCTCTTTCCATGGTTCATTTTGCATATCATAAATCCCTGCATATTTTACATAAACTAAACCATTCAGTTTTCCATTATTATATCCAACAAAACTTGTTTACAGTGTTGAAGTTTTCTTAATGCTGCCAACGTTTTCAAGTGTACACAACCCCCCCCCCCTATATTCAATAAACGTTTTCCAGTCTTCTTTAAACATATGTTCTTCTTGTTCTCTTATGCTATATGTTAGGTCCGCAAGCTGCACATATTCCATCAGTTTAAGTTGCCATTCTTCTTTCATTGGGACTTTGCTCGTTTTCCATTTGGGGGCTAACAAAACATGGGCTGCAGTGGCGGCATACGTAAATAACCTTTTCTGACACCTGAGAATTTCCGTCTGAATTATCCCCAAGAGAAAGGACGCTGTTTTTTTTTTTTGGGGGGGGGGTACTTCTAAGTACTAAGTACTTTTTTTCAATTCATTGTGGATTATTTCCCAATATGCTTTTAACCTTTTACAGGTCCACCACGTATGAAAGAACGTACCCTCAACCTCATTGCATCTCCAGCACCTTCCTATTCCCTAAACTTCTCTTGCAAACCAACAAGTCAAATATTTTCCTTCATCCCAGTCTTCTGATTTTAATGGGATATCTAATTGACTATTTGGCATCAAGGATAAGTAAAGGTATGTGCCGAGTCCTCCACAGAACCATTCACTAATGGACAATAAAGAGTACAAATATTTCAGCCTTATCCTTTGTTTCCACCCCCCTATCCCTGCGGTGTTTATTCTGCCTCTGTCACTCCACATTGTAAGATTCAAATGTAGACATATAACAGACCTTCCTCTCTACTCACTTTGAACAGTGTAATGGTGGCACTGTAAGAAACACTGAGGAGGAAGAGAATGAAGAAAACAAAGATGGTGACCCAGAGACGATCCATTTCCTCCTCTTTCTCATCGCTATAATCATCCATTGTTGACACAGCCACCTCTGTGAGGGGGAGAGAGAGAGAGGCGTCATTTCCAGTGTTCAACATAAAATATCCCATAACTTCAGTCATCCCTTCACCCAACACTAATATCTAATTGTACACATAGAATTATGCCAAATTATGTACTACTAATATTATTCCTTCTTTTTCATACAGTCTAGCATAGACTGCAAAATAAAAAAAATCCTTCCAGTAGCACCTTAGAGACCAACTAAGTTTGTTATTTGTATGAACATTTGTGTGTATGCACACTTCTTCAGATACACTTAATTCAGTGGGCCCTAATTGGAAGCTTCTTGGGAGAAAAGCAATGACAAAACTAGACAACATCTTAAAAAGCAGAGACATCACCTTGCCAACAAAGGTCTGTATAGTTAAAGCTATGGTTTTCCCAGTAGTGATGTATGGAAGTGAGAGCTGGACCATAAAGAAGGCTGATCGCCGAAGAATTGATGCTTTTGAATTTTGGTGCTAGAGGAGACACTTGAGAGTCCCATGGACTGCAAGAAGATCAAACCTATCCATTCTGAAGGAAATCAGCCCCGAGTGCTCACTGGAAGGACAGATCCTGAAGCTGAGGCTACAATACTTTGGCCACCTCATGAGAAGAGAAGACTCCCTGGAAAAGACCCTGATGTTGGGAAAGATGGAGGGCACAAGGAGAAGGGGACGACAGAGGACGAGATGGCTGGACAGTGTTCTTGAAGCTACAAACATGAGTTTGACCAAACTACGGGAGGCAGTGGAAGACAGGAGTGCCTGGCGTGCTATGGTCCATGGGGTCACGAAGAGTCGGACACGACTAAACGACTAAACAACAACAACAATATCTATATATCTATAAATGAACTGGGAAGAAGCTGCAATCTGGAAGCAGCCCTCCCCCTCACATTCCAGTCCATGCCCACCAAAACAGGAAAACCCAAGTGCCAACTTAGTCAGCTGCTCTTACCTTCGCATATCTTGGCTCTGCTCTTCACCTTTGTTTGTGTTGCTTCATGGAACACCTGGCAGTAGTAGACCTTCCCAGCCTGCCAGTCTGCTTGGCTAACATTGACGGTGCTTGTGGTACTGAAAGTGTATCCGTGGTCATCCTTCTTGGGCTCATCAGTCAATGCAACCAGCTGTCCGGCTTCTCCACCCACCAGCCAATCCACTGTCACCATTTGGGGGTAAAACCTGGAGATAATGCAGAGCAGCTCAATGGGGGCACCACCGGATCTGGAATCGCAGGAGGAATGGAGCAGACGGACTTTCGGGGCCACTGGTGGTTTTGCAGTTTGACCTGGAGTGGGAGACACTATAGGAAGGCAGGGATGGGTGAATCTGTCAGTTATGGTTTCTCTCAGTTGCTTATTTTTCAAGTTTCTTCACACCAATCTGCAAACCAGTCCTCATGAAAAGTCATCTGCATTTTAATTCAAGCTTCTAATCCACACAGCTTTGAATGAAATTTTGCCTAATATAAACATTCCTGTAAAGCAATGGTTTTAACGCAACTCATTCTTTTATATTATTTACACACACATAAAATGTGTATTTTTGTGCACTTTACTTGGCTGATTGCAATTGGTCTTGCTTTTTCCTGTAAGACCAATTGCAGTCGCTAACAGTCGTCAACAGGTTTACCATTCCTATCAGCCAATCACCCATTCCCACCACCCTTCTGAGTAATACCCCTCCCCACCCTCTCACTATATATAATGGTCTGGTGACTTCTGTTTCAGTGTATCTGAAGAAGTGTGCATGCACATGGAAGCTCATACCAATAACAAACTTAGTTGGTTTCTAAGGTGCTACTGGAAGGATTTTTTTATTTTGTTTCAACTACAGCAGACCAGCACGGCTACCTACCTGTAACATAGATTACAAAATCCATGATGCACTAACCCATATCTGCCAAGTCTCCTGTTTTTCGCGGGAAACCCTCGTATTTTGTTACTGTTTCCCACTGTCATCCCGAATTGATTAATATCCTGTAAAACCCCCGGATTTAGCTCCTGCCAACGGTCATATCCCAGCTCCCGGCTGTCTGCGCATATCTGGACATGCACAGAAGGGATTTCTGGTGCCCAGACATGCAGACACGGGCAGCCCGGCACTGGAAGTCGCTTCTGCGCATGTCTGGACATGCATAGAAGTGACTTCCGGTGCCGCTCTGCCCATGTCTAGGCACCGGAAATCGGGCAGCGCCGGCACCGGAAGTCGCTTCTCCACATGTCTGGACATGCGTAGAAGCGACCTCCGGTGCCGCGCCGCTGCTGATCCCGGATTTTTCAATCCGGGAGTTGAAGGGTATGCACTAACTGTATACCTGCAAGATCACCTATGACCTATATAACAATTAATATTATCTAAATTTTGCAATAGTGGCTTGGTGTTGGCTCTTTGGGAACCCTCTGTGTTCACCCCACATAATGATTGTGTCTTGTCCTACAGATTAACTTCACTCTGTTAGGACAGCTCTCTCTCTCTCTCTCTCTCTCTCTCTCTCTCTCTCTCTCTCTCTCTCTCTCTCTCTCCTTCTCCCTTTTCCAGCACTCTGCCTAAAGTACCAGTTCATCTAATTCTCATCAGTTTGTTTAGGAAGAACCTGTTGTGCAATGTGTTTCAACTCATCTGCAGAATGCTATTTGCCTTCCATGTTTTCGGGTAATATATCAATGAGGAATAGCAATATCCAGAGGTGTTCAAAACAGTTGCTTAACCGTTTCACCACAAGACAAAATACATCCTAGTCTTGACAGTTTCAGTGAGTCACAGAAGATGGCTAGATGGAATAATCCTGAATAAATGAGGAGCTGGGGATGTTTTTTTTTTAAAAAAAATGTTTTTATTAGTTTTCCAATACAAACAGGCAATTAACATAAAATCATAATCCATTTAAAAACAATAAACTAAAAAAAAGATCAAATTGTATTCCCAATTATTATTTATTTTCCCCCCTGGGCTTTCCATAGTCTGGACCTCTTGAAGAATCTCTTTCATGTCTTGTTCCTGCCTTCTTCTTGTTGTTCCCCTATTTTCCACATTCCCATTTTAACACTTTAAAGTTCTCCGTTGCTGGCTTTGCAATTCTCAATCATGTCCAAAATCATATATCCTTACATCCATCGAGTACATCTTTATTTGTAAATACGTATTTTTTCCAACTGTCTGTTTGCCAGTGCAGCATTTCCTAACTTCGTTCCCATCTCCCGATCCAGGCTATTATCTAAGTCTTCATTTACAGTTTAATGATGCAGCAACTCCCATGTTGTTAAGTTGTTAAGTTACTCCCATCCGGGCTGTTGTCCAAGTCTGCTGTTGGATGTAAGGCATGCTGTTTGCATATTGCAATGTAAATAGACTGTATTCCACAGATATGAATCATTTGATGATCAATCTGCTTTCAGAGACCACACATTCCCCCCTCCTGGGCCCTAGGAGGGGGGCTGCTAGACATCCATTCAGACTTCTCTCTCGCACTTAATGAAGAAATTCTGCAGATGCACTATATGTTATCCCAATTTATTGTCTCAAATCACTACAAAATCAGCCAACAAGCATCTCCCACTTCCTTCAAAACAGAGAGGAACTCGCATTTTTCCGTGCTGCGTCATATTAACAAGCACCATCTTGTTTCTTCTTTTCTCTTCTTTATGAAGTCTTTCAAACCAAGTAAAGCTGTGCAATTGAATATTTAATTGCAAATAGCGGTCCATCTGTAGTCCTCAAAATAAATTAGGTTTCTTAATGAGGCTTGGCATAGAAAACCAATTATACATATTGTAGAGGGGGAAAAAGTGTACCAATACCTCCGTAATCCAAACATCATGACGAGAATCTCTTTGAAGTCCACGCTTTGAAATCCGAGCCAGGGACTGTACAAATCTGCAGGTTTTTCCTCAGTCTTCTTTGGTCCAGACTATGTCTGTTTATTGTCCAAATCTAATTATTTTTATCAAACAGATATCCCCGGCTATGAGAGTGGCTTCGGAGAGTGCCGGTCATGTCATGCTCTGCAACCCAGTGTCCTGCCACCTGCACCTTGATGCAAGCTGACAATCTTGGACAATCTGCGGGTCTACGAGACAGTACTCCCCCATCCTGGGGAGTCTGCCAGGGCTAATTACCTCCATATCAGCCCTGAATTTCTGGCACGGCTGGGATCCGATTGTATGGGAGTCAGCCATTTCCCACCGCCGGAAACAGGAAGCCAGGAGCTGGGGATGTTTTAGCACAGCCTTAAATTAACCTGTTTTCTGAGGGATGTCCAGAAAGGCCACGCAGTGAGCTTCATGGTTGAGGAGGGATTTGAATCTGGAGTTCTAAGCACCAAAACAAACCATAACCAGTACATTAAGCAGACCACCTGCTAACATTGAAGCAAGGAGTAGCCAGGGAGCAGGTGTAGGTAGGGAATTGGTGTACGTGGCCGAGGCCGCACCCTTGCAGCATAGCTAGGGCAAGAATGCTTAAGTGGAGATGTTGTGTGTTTGGTTTGCAAAAAGAGGGCTGGCTGGGGAAAAGTGTACTTGAAAGTCCCATGTTCTCCCTTCTCCAGTTTTGCAAAATGTCAGAGATTTTGCTCTGTGGGTGGTACCGAGGGGATCCCCGACTATCATTTTGGAAAACATATCCTTTCTCTGCCTTTTTGCATTGTGTACGTATGTGTCTTGACTGGACCTTTCCCCCCTCATAACCCACCCAATAATATATGAACAATCCATTAATATGGCCAGGATATTTTGTGAATTGGATTCTTTCTCATGGCTCCATCAGACTTGTGCACTCATCTATCCAGGGTTGGCTCAGTTTGCTCACCCACCTCAAATTCAGGGTCAAACCAGGTTTATTATTAACCCTCCCCCCAATGTCTTACTGATGTGATGCTAAAGGTGTCAAATGAAATTTCTTCTGATTCTTTTTAACAGTTAATAGCCACTTAGAAGGCCTTTTTTTGTCAGGATCCTGGTGCAAGGGGAGGTTATTTTTTAATGTGGTTCTGGATTAAAATAACCTTTCCCTATGGTGCTTCTATTGTAACCATGGGGAGCAGTAAGGGAGAAAACCTCTCCCTATATAGGCAACAACCATTTTGTGCACATTCAAGGCACATGCGGCCGTGCAAACACTTGCTGTGTTTTGACCTGGAAGGGGGCGTAACGGGGGGCAGGGATGGTAACGGGGCGTAATGGGCTTACATGCATTCCGCTGTTTTGTTCGGTGACCTGCAATGCAGCCCCAGCAGCAAACTGTGGGTTGCCCAACATAATAATAATATATTATTATTATTATTATTATTATTATTATTATTATTATTATTATTATTATTATTATTTATACCCCGCCCATCTGGCTGGGTCTCCCCAGCCACTCTGGGCGTCTTCCAACAGAAAATGAAATAAAATAATCTATTAAACATTAAAAGCCTCCCTAAACAGGGCTGCCTTCAGATGTCTTCTAAAAATCTGGTAGCTGTTTCTCCCTCTCCCTCTCTCTCTCTCTCTCTCTCTCTCTCTCTCTCTCTCTCTCTCTCTCTCTCTCTCTCTCTCTTTTAATAAAGATTTTTTTTATTAATTTTCACATAAACACACAAATTAACACACATAAAGCAAACACACACAAAACTACACACATAACACAACATCTTGCATCTTATATTCCTCTATCTTAATATAATTCGCTCCGCCGAGCTAAGACTTCCCTCCCTCCCAACCTTCGGCTTCGTTTCCCACTCTTATCCCGCAGTTTCTTTTACCTACTTATTCAAAATCAGTTTGCAGGATTTATTTTAGTCCCGCAGGTGTCCTTAAACTTCTACAATTCCTCTCCATATATTCAACGAATTTACTCCATTCCTTTTGGAACCTTGTTTCCCCCTGGTAACGGATCCCGTAGGTCAACTTAGCTAGTTCTGCATAGTCCAACTGTTTTTTCTCTTTGACATCTGATGGGAGGGCGTTCCACAGGGCGGGTGCCACTACCGAGAAGGCCCTCTGCCTGGTTCCCTGCAACTTGGCCCTCCCCCCCATTGCATCACATTATATTTGGCCCTTAGAAACTATTCTTTGCTTTCAAGCCGTGCAGGTGTTTTGCATTCTCTTGCTTCTTAAGCCCTTTCACTGAGATGCACAGTAATCCAGATCAGGTGAGTTGATATGAAGGGAAGCTATATGTGCTGAAGGGGGGAGTGTTCACATATGTTGCTGCTCATTGGCCTCTGTATTGCACCTCCATACAGATAGCTCTGCACCTCTTATTGGAACAAGGTTCCAGCTCTGCGACAGAGAACGCTGCATAGTTTGCAGCCAACGCTAGCCATACTCAGTGTATACCTATTTAAATTAATGAACCTAAATTGCACATATCAATTTCAGTGGGCCTACTCTGAGTAGGCAAACCGATGAGACTTAGTAAAAGCCAGCTTCTTACATCATGTGCCATATATCAATATCTGGGGCAGGCAGAGGAAGGAGAGGCAATGCAAAATATTCCGATATGGGCAGGACTCCCTTCTACATATATGGGTGCCAAAAAAGGCCAACTTTGGGCTTTGATTTTTTTGGGGGTGTGGCAGATTCAAAAAATATAAAGAGCATTGAGCTATAATTATGTCGTTGGAATGCAGTGAACACTGCAGCTCTGCCATGATCTATTGGTTTGAACCACTAAGGAACTGAGGCCTGGGGGCAGTTGACTGAAGGAGGCAGAGACTAGTACCTAAATATTCCTCTTTAATGTTACAACAGCCTCTTGCTGTTTTCAGCACCAGGCATTAAAAGGAGAGCAGCTTCCTGTGTATGGACATGTGTAGATGGAAGCCAGGGTGGAGCAGATGACAGGATGTTGGACTTGAGCCCGGTGGAATTTGACCCAGATTCAAATCACCACTTAACTAGATGAAGCTCACTGGGTGTTTCTCCAAAAATAAGACACCATATTTTATTTATTTTTCCTCAAAAAAACACGCGGTGGCTTATTTTCAGGGGATGTGTTTTTTTTATTTATTAAGTATGGTACACTGCCTACCACTATGGCTTATTTTCGGGGTATGGCTTATTTTTTGGGGGGGGGTATGGCTTATTTTCGGAGAAACATGCAGGGCCTGTTGTGAGCAGTAAAACTACACATATACTGACACCAGACCTTTGCAACTTCCCCGCTCCCCATGGCATAGCTCTGATAATGGCGAATACATTTTGCTTCCAATATCACGAAGACCCCCTTAATCCATTCTCTCCTTGCATTCCATAACCCACCCACCCCACCCCAGTCATCGATTCCCCTGTAAATGACCACAACATGGGATATATCTGAGCTGGCTCTCTTTTTATTCAGCCATAGGCCAAACATGCATGCATGGAAATTATTTACACAGGGCTTATCTAACAATGCTAGAGGAAAAAATATGGGAGAGGCTGTTGAGGTTGCAATGCCGTAGGAGGGATGGCCATCATTTTTTACCCTGGGATTTCTCCACGGTCCTCTGGGTGAACTTCATGGGGAGGGCTTCGTGGATAACCATGCAGGTGTACGCATTTCCATTGTTCCAGTCAGTTAATGGGATTTTCATGTGGCTGTACATGAAGTAGGAATGGTTGTTGTTGTTCTTCATGACTGGGGTGTTGACATGGTGATCTTCAGGTATAGCGTTGTGATTCTTCAGCCACTGGACAGAAATTGGCTCTGGGGTGAACCCAGTGACCAGGCAGGTGAGGGTCAGCATTGGTGGCCGAGTACGGATTTCCTCAGGGTGGGGTCGGAAAAGGTACACCTCAGGAGCACGGGTCGTGCCTTTTTGAGATCAGGGACAATATATGTGAGAGAAAAGGAGAGGCAACAGTAGTTAAGTTTAGACCAAATGAGTGGACGCAGTGTTGACAATGAGAGTCCCTGTGATGTTGCTCTCTTGAACCCTGTCTCCAGACAGGGTTATTGCACAGCGCGCGTCTCACCTCTGGCCTGTTCATATGCACTTCATAACAGCAGTATGTTTCCAATAGTTGCTCCACCTGGCTGTTAGTGTCATTTGACTCTAAATATTATCTGGTAGATTCTTTGAAGAGCAGTTTATGTCTGTGCAGTAGACACAGTGGGGCAAATACTCAATTGCCAATGAGTTGAAGTGCCTTCAGCTGAAGTCACCATCAGTATGTAGATCTATGTGAAGATCTATAGCATGTGTTGGGCCTCTTTGAGCTGGATGAATGAATAGGAGCACACACTGGGACGGCAGAGATATGAGTTATATTTATACAGCCCAGTTTCTCAATAGATATACAGAAGTCACCCAGCCCACACAGAATCCCAGTCTTTCCCGAGAAAGTACTGGTATGCTCAAGTTGCAGCATGGTTTGAAGTTGAAAGGCGAAAATCTTGCAAGCCTCAGGGAGCAAGCTCTGCACAGCTCCTGAATCAGTTACCCATGTGGCTTCTTAAATGTGTGGAGTGGGCCACCAGGGCAAGGACATAAAGATCTGCCTTCATCAGAACTGGTTCAATCCTTCATCTAGCTCAACCAATGCCAGGTAAACATCAATAGACAGATTCAGGGGTTTGAAGGATCCATAACTAGAGATTAAATGGTTTTTATGAGAGTGGAAAGATTAATGGGAGAAGTCTTGTCCCCTTACTTACCATGGTTCCAGTGTTGCCTTCTGGTTAAAAAGAAATGCATTGCAGGTTTTTCTAGCACCATAAAACCTTTGAGCAGAGACAAGGGTAGAAAGATTGTGCAAACCTGCACAAGACCTCTACCAGACTGCCTGAAATTGTAACTTGTGTCTCTAGCGTAAACTGCAGATTTGCCAAGTTGTGTTTTCCTGCTGAACAAAGCCATCAACCCCGGGATGGGAGACCAACCCTGTTTCCCCCTTACCTGTCGTCTTGGCAACAGTCCTAATGATGGGAGCAACCAGGCCTGGATATTCCACTTTGCAGGTGAATTCATCTCCCTGTAGCCAAGTTGTGGCAGAGAGGGCCTTTGTAGCGGTGTACCTTCCATTAGGCTGTTCTTTTGTTTCCAGTAGTTCTTGGCTCACAGGTCCTGATGTTTGCCGTGACCAGCTGATTTTCAGCCCCTCTGTATCTATCAGGTTTTCCACCACGCAGATGAGTTTGGGGTCGCTGTTTAGATACAGGTCTTTTGGAGTTGGGCGTATGATTCTCACGTCAATGCCAGTGGAAGGGGAGACGGTGGCATCTGGAGGGGGAGGCACAAGCTTCATGTTAGTTCTCTATTTGATTCTCACTTCTTCACATCAGATGTCAAGGAGATAAAGAACTATACAACTTTTGGAATACGTCTGAAGGCAACCTTGTATAGGGAAGTTTTTAATGTTTGATGTTTTATTACGCTTTTATATTTGTTGGAAGCAGCCCAGAGTGGCTGGGGTAACCCAGTCAGATGGACAGGGTACAAATATAAAATAATAATAATAATAATAATCTGTTAAGAAGGGCATTCCTTGCTGCAGAGTAAAAGGGAGCAAAAACTCCAGACTTGGTACAAATATTAAAAGAAGGAAGCTGGCGTTTGGTGCCCTTTGGTGTCCTAAAATTAATAAAAGCTCCATGTTCCATTGTGAATAAAGAGCAGGAACACAGTTCCCTGTCACCCTTTTCTACAACATCATCTTCTGCTATCAATACTACATTGTTCTACCCAGGAGAAGGTTTCTCTACATGTTGTAGAGGATGGAAAATGTCCTCTGACCCCCCCCCCCCCCCCGAAGAGGGTAGCATATTTGCCAAGACTTTTCATGGACATGTGAGGCACTCTGATGTCCACTCCACCATGTCTTCCCAGAGTCCTGCTTCCATGAGAAATGGAAAACAACTACTCTACCAGTAAGAGCATGTGTTCAAGGCTTAATTCAATAGGCCCTAATTGAAAGCAGCTATATCTATATATCTATAAATGAAGTGGGAGGAAGCTGCAATCTGGAAGCAGCCCTCTCCTTCACATTCCAGTCCATGCCCACCAAAACAGAGGAAAACCCAAGTGCCAACTTAGTCAGCTGCTCTTACCTTCACATATCTTGGCTTTGCTTTTCACTTTGGTTTGGGTTGCTTCGTGGAACACCTGGCAGTAGTAGACCTTCCCAGCCTGCCAGTCTGCTTGGCTAACATTGACGGTGCTTGTGGTACTGAAAGTGTATCCGTGGTCATCCTTCTTGGGCTCATCAGTCAATGCAACCAGCTGTCCAGCTTCTCCACCTACCAGCCATTCCACTGTCACCACTTTGGGGTAAAACCTGGAGATAATGCAGAGCAGCTCAATGGTGGCATCACTGGATCTGGAATCGCAGGAGGAATGGAGCAGCCGGACTTCCGGGGCCACTGGTGGTTTCGCAGTTTGGCCTGGAGGGGTAGACATTATTGGAAGGCAGGGATGGGTGAATCTGTCAGTTATGGTTTCTCTCAGTTGCTTATTTTTCAAGTTTTTTTCACACCAATCTGCAAACCAGTCCTCATGAAAAGTCATCTGCATTTTAATTCAAGCTTCTCCTAATCCACACAGCTTTGAATGAAATTTTGCCTAATATAAACATTCCTGTAAAGCAGGCACCCCCAAACTGTGGACCTCCAGATGTTTTGGCCTACAACTCCCATGATCCCTAGCTAACAGGACCAGTGGTCGGGGGAGATGGGAATTGTAGTCCAAAACATCTGGAGGGCTGGAATTTGGGGATGCCTGCTGTCAAGCAATGGTTTTAATGTAACACATTCTTTTATATTATTTACACACACACACGAAATATGTATTTTTGTAGACATTACTTGGCTGATTAACAGCTTTGCACAAGTGCATGTTGGAAATGATGGCCATGTTTTGGTTCAAGTGCTGCAAATTATGTAGATTCATCTTTAAATAGGAACCAAATTGGTCTTCTCCTCCCATCCATATGTGAGGGGCATTAATACCACTTCTCTGTGATCTTAGTGGTCTCCATTCTGGGACCTATCTCCTACTCAATGTAAGCCTTGAGAGACCCACTTCAATAGAAGACTGGAGGGTGAGTGGCCACTAATTCATCTGCCATTCACCACCGTTGTTTCTCCTACTAATCCCAAAGTTTTGAACAGCCTCAAGGCACTTCCCTCCTATTAGTTGTGCAAGTGAATATAAGCAGTTCAAAGGAGCAGGTCATGAATACTATTAGCAGCAGTGTGTGGTACACAAGTTGGTAACATTGCTCTGAGAATAAAGCAGCAATAATATTTTTTTAAAAAAACTAAATCACCACAAATTTAACATTGAAGTGTATTTTTAAAAAATGCCGCTGGATGTTTCTGCACCTAGCCCCCGATGACTGAAATCTGAAATGGCACAACCCTAAAATCACTTTTAGTGCTGAATAGACAACTCTGAACTTGTCTCCCACATTTCGTTTGTAAGCCAGCGTTGAGCTGCAGCTGTGCTTAACATGCCTTGGTACTAGACAATAACACTACCCAAAGATACTGAATCCATTTCCCGTCTCTCCCAACCCTCGTATTTTACTTTTCTTTCTTCTGCCAGATTGAATGTCCATTTGAAGGTTAAAAAGAAAGCAGATAACCAAGGCTCAGCCAGACTCACGCTCAATTTCTTTGCTGATTCTGGAGCTGGAAGCTGCATGGGCGACATTGCATTGGAACTTCTCCGATTCCCAGGTGCTGGTTGGGATGGTGAGCTGGCTGCTGAGGGTGTAGAGGCCACTGGATGAACGCGATACTGCAGGGAAGGTCCGGATGCCACGTGTGATGGCCCCTGAATTCCACTGTACTGTGACTGGTTCAGGAAAGTAGCCAGTGACCAGGCAACCCATGGAGACCTGGGAGGCAGTGGAGGAGTCTTGGCTACAGGGCGGCAATGGGAAGACCGTTGGGGCTGTGGTTCTCGCTGCAACAAAATAATAATAATAATAATAATAATAATAATAATAATAATAATAATTTATTATTTATACCCCGCCCATCTGGCTGGGTTTCCCCAGCCACTCTGGGCGGCTTCCAACAGAAATATTAAAATGCATTAATTTCTTAAAGATTAAAAGCTTCCCTAAACAGGGCTGCCTTCAGGTGTCCTCTAAAAGACTGGTAGTTATTTTTCTTTTTGACATCTGGTGGGAGGGCGTTCCACAGGGCGGGTGCCACTACCGAGAAGGCCCTCTGCCTGGTTCCCTGTAACTTGGCCTCTCGCAACGAGGGAACCGCCAGAAGGCCCTCAGCACCGGACCTCAGTGTCCGGGCAGAGCGATGGAGGTGGAGACGCTCGTTCAGGTATACTGGACCGAGGCTGTTTAGGGCTTTAAAGGTCAGCACCAACACTTTGAATTGTGCTCGGAAACGTACTGGGAGCCAATGCAGGTCTTTCAAGACCGGTGTTATGTGGAGAAATACATGTTGAGGGTATGCTGTCCAGCAAATGTGGATCTATTTGTGTTCCTGCAATGCAGGGGGTTGGAATAGATGCTCCTTGGGGGGGGGGTCCCTTCCAATTCTACTATTCTATGATTCCATGAGCTGAGCTACAGGATCTCATCGTCTCATTTATGCCTTCATCACAACACAGTGAGTGGTAATAAGTGCCTCTAGCACCACGTTCACGCCAACCTGTTGGTGCTATGTTATCTCCCATAGGTGACAGTTGTACTGGAGGCTAATCTTTATATGTTTTCCCTTATACAGGGCGACACTGACTTTTCTGATCTAGAGCAGCATAGATATGTATGCTTCATCCCTCTGCTCACCCATTTCTGCCTCCTTTCAGCCAAGCAAGGGAGCCTGCCCAAATTTTGATTAAGATCTTATTAATCCTCAAGACAAATCCTTTCCTCTTAACAATAAGATTCTCAAACCCCATAAGGGGCCTGGTAAACATTATTTGAGGTAGCTCGTTAACCTGAAGACACTTGGGCACGTCCGAGTTCATTCTTATTTTTGCCATTGTCGACAAGTGCTAAGCCCACCTGGAATGAAGAAGGTTCCATGATTGATCTCACTGCTATTTGTTGGGGGGGGGGCAAGGAAATATCTGTTCACTTTCAAGCCTATTTTATCAGCTATGAGATTTATAAACCTGCTTTAAAAACAGCAAAAGCTTAGGATGCCAAATTATTTGCAGAATACACACAGCCCTGTTTAACACCCACTGGCAGGCTGGTTTTCTCTAAAAATTGCCGAATGCCTGACGTCTGTCCTTAAGCTGCATTTGCACTGTTATTCAGTGAATTCCACTTCAGCTTTTGGGCTGCAAGTTCATCATGTACAGTATGACAATTTCTTATTTTACATGGTACATTGACAAAACAGAGAGAAAGATGTGGCAACAGAGAGAGAGAATCGTGCAGCCATTAGATGGGGGAATCCTTTCATGCAAAAGAGAAAGGAATGTGAGAAAGTGTGGGGCTTGGGGAAAAGCAGTAAGGAGAAAGGGTGTCGTTTTGGTCTAGCTGTCACTGTGGTGGCAAACCTGCATCTGCCTATGCCCAAAGGAAAGGGAAGAAAGATTGATAGCAAAGGGCCACATCCCTTGTGGCCAGGCTTCTGGAGGCCACATATCATTGGAAGGCAGGACCAAAGGCAAAAAGGCAACAATGGTGAAGAGAGAAACAAATGCAATTCTTACCTTGGTAAATCCTAGCTGTAGAAAAGTCAGAATTCTGCACACACACGCCTCTCTATTTCCCCCACCCAGATAAGCAAGAGCCATTATCACAATTCACTGGCATCTTCCAACGAGGGAAAAACACTAAAGGAAAGGTCTGGGGTAGGTCTGGGGAGGGTTTTAAAAGTCGGACAGAGGGGCACATTTGGCACCTTGGCAAGAAGATCCCCACCTCCCCAGTGTGCTCACAAGTGGAAAATGAACAGTGCTTAAAAAAACAACACCAATGTGGGGATTTCTTTTGTTTTTTTAAAAGAGCATCAGCTGTGTGTTACCTCTGAGACCTAGGTTTACTACCTCTAAGAGAACAAGGTATTTGTGTCCATTAGGAGGTGTGGAGCCTTAGGCCAAGAGGGTGCTACTGGACTTCTGCCCCATGACAAAAGCTTCCGGTTGCTTAACAGATTGTAAATCACAAGTGTCTAGACTAGATACATTTACACTTGAGGTTGGCAGCTCCTTCCCTGCTTTTGGGCCGCGCTCAGGTGTCCCTCAGAAAGTTAAGGAGGGAAGGTTTTCCTGCCGCAGTGAGAAAGCCTTTAGCTACTGAGTTATCTTGGTTCGGAGTAAGATGAAGGAGAAAAGGTAATAGCCACTTTGGTGGCTGACTCACTACCCATCTGAGACCAAGTCGTTAGATTTAAGCCCCTTTCATCTGACCGAAACCAGTGGGATGAAGCAATCAAGATTTGAATTCTGGATCAAGATCTATAGCTGCAATCCTGAATGCACTTGCCTAGGAACACAATAAAAAAATTCCTTCCAGCAGCACCTTAAAGACCAACTAAGTTTTTTATTTTGGTATGAGCTTCGTGTGCAAAATAAAAAACTTAGTTGGTCTTTAAGGTGCTGCTGGAAGGAATTTTTTTATTTTGTTTCGACTACGTCAGAGCCATAGCTGCCAAGTTATCCCTTTTTTACAGGGATTTTCCCTTATGCTGAATAGGCTTCCTCGCGAGAAAAGGGAAAACTTGGCAGCTATGCGTCAGACCAACACGGCTACCCACCTGTAACTAGAACTAGGAACACAGTCACGTCCACACCATCCGCTCTTACATCACCTTAAAAGCCATGGCTTCCCCCAAAGAATGCTGGGAAGTGTAGCTCTGTGGGTGTGGGTGGGTGTCTCTTCCAATGGCTCCCAGCACCCTTAACAAACTACAGTGCCCAGGATTCTTTAGGGGAAGCCATGAAACAGTGCAGCGAGAGTGCTTTAAATGTATGGTGTGAATATGACATGGCTTCCTTGAACATTGACAGATTTGTGTCTTGAGTCAGCGCATGTTTCTCACTCTCTCGGGTGGCGTTTTTTGCTGGCATTGCCCACATCTCAAAACTCCATGCCTCCTTTTAGTTGTGCGAGTTCTCTCACTTCCTCTTCGTTCAGCACCAGCTGCAGGTGGCCTGCATCCTGCTTAGTGCCGTCTCACATACAAATTCGACTGAAACTTGGTAAGAGGACAATCAAATAGTGCTGGTCAACAGAAGAAACAAAAATGGAGAGGCAAGCAAACTGAGATTTTGAACTTAATTAACTGGCAGTAATAATATGAAGGTGAATCAGTTTATACAGCCAATTGCAACTTGTTTGGAGTTATAAATGTGTAAGATTATCTAGTCTACGGGGTATCAGCAGCTGGTGGTTTAAGGGCCCAACCTACTCAACAAATGTCAAAACATTGACCTGATACTTTCCTCCTACTGGATAAAGTGGATGTTCAACTATTCAGCTTATGAGCAATAAAAAAGGAAAAATTCTCCCAGTAGCATATGCTGTAAAATAGACAAAATTAAAACCAACCATGCAACATCTCAGTAAAATGATTAAATCCAGAAGAGACGAATCCACAACAGATAAAATCCAGCCATAATATGAAGCCAAGTCAGTTTGTATAGTCATTTGCAACGGTTTGTGAGCTCTAAATGTGAAAGGTGGTGGTTTCTGGGCCTAACCTACTCCCTAAATGACAATGCACCGGCCTGCTACTTTCTTCTACCCGATAAAGCAGAGGTTCAACTATTTGGCTTGTAAGTTGTTTATAATAAAAAAGAGCATATTCCAGGCAGTGTACGTAAATTAAATAGACAAAATTAAAATCAACCATGCAACAAATCAGTAAAATGATGAAATCAAAAAAGGCAACCCTACAATAAATAAAACCCAGCAAATTACAGCATAGGAGAACTTTCCTGCTGCCATGTTCCCTATGCCTTTAGTATCTCCCAAGCAGGCAGAAGTTCAGCAGGCATAGCTTTTCAAGCTGCTTTTGAAGGCACTGTGAGGTTGTTCCACCCCACCCCTGCCAGCTAGCAACCCTAGGCAGAATCTAGGAGCTATGGCTCCCAGCTCCCTAACCTATCCAGTCAGTTCCAGCTTTCTGAAATGCCTTTGTCCCAAAACAGGCATAGGCAAACTTGGCCAGCTGTTTTGGGACTACAACTCCCATCATCCCTGACCACTGGTCCTGTTAGCTAGGGATGATGGGAGTTGTAGTCCTAAAACATCTGGAGGACCGAGTTTGCCTATGCCTGTCCTAAAACCCACTACCATTCCAAAGCTAGGGACAAGCCCCTCTTGGTCTAGTCCTGGTTATGTCTGCTTCTCACACAGTAACCCTGGAAGTCTCACCTCCCTAGGAGAGAATTCAAAGGTTCTGGTGTTCAATACACATCTTCCGTATCCTGAGGATCAAACCTAGCTTGCTCTCACTAGGAATCATGCTAGGTTTAAATCACCACTAGGAATCATGCTAGGTTTAAACTGTTATGCTCCTTTTCCATCTCCCAGGAGTGTGCCGTTCCTCAGAGCTGCCTTTCTCAGGTGTACCAGATCGCATTTTCCTGCTTTTCTAAACCTCTTGATTACACTACCCTCCTGGGGCTGGGTACAGAACCCAGAAAGTGGTCTTTCAGTGGGTCTCCTGAAACTTTCCCTGCTACTAGGAGTTTTGACAAGCCTCCTGTCCTAACCAGCTCAGCCCACTCATTGATAGCAGCTCACTCGAGAGAGATTCCAGGGCTTCAGCGCTTGCGGTGCAGCAAAGCTTGGAGATCTTTCTGCTCCAAAGAACACTTTCTGAGCGTGGAGTAGAACTTGGGCACCTCAAAGACACTTGCTGCCTAACCTTCGGGTAGGAATGGGGGGGGGCGGTCCTCTAGGCTGAGCTTCAGGCCTGGGTCAGATTTCCCCCCCATAATCTCCTTGTTCACCCAGCCCCCATGAAGCCTGCTGCTCATCTACATAGTCAAGGATAACCCAGTTGAGCACCAGGCTAGAACCAGAGTTTCAGATAGCACCTCCTGCTACCTACCTGCTTCCTACACCTGAGGGCTGAGGAGCCCACCACTGTAACCTCCCAGCTCTCAGCCAGCTCCCCCATACCCTGGGCTACTCCTGGTTGGCTTCTCTGCAGCCTGCTGTTGCTCGGGAAGGTTGCGATCACTGTTTAACACAGGTTTTGTTTAGCACAGGCTTTAAGATACTTCCTTACTTCATTGCCGCTTTTCTGAAGCCACTTGTGGATCTGGGAAGCTCAAGCCCCACAGATGAGCATGGGGCAGGCTTTCAGAGAGTCCAACAGCAGCTTATTTGAAGCCTGTTGATCATCTGAGAGGTTTGGGGGGTCCCCCAACTGACCATTAGGCTTGGGGCAAGATTTCCTGTCGTTCTCTGCCAGGCTGGACCCTGCTGCTCATCTGGGGGTAGTGGTTTCAGGAATCTCCCAGCTAAGCATTTGGCTGGGGGAGATTTTCAGCCACCCTCCTCCCTGACAGATGGAACTCCTAGCTGGGCATAAGGTGAGAGCAAGCTCTCAGGCAGTCCCTTTGTTCCCAGCCAGTCCTGGAGCCTGCTGATTACATCTCTTGGCTGAACGTCAGTCTTGGGGCAGGCATCAAAGATGCCCCATCTTCTGGCTGCCTCTTACTAGCTTATATGAAGCCTAACACACAGTTGCATGGACAAAATTCCCCCCAGCTGAGCTTGTAGCAGCCACCCAGGCAGCCTCTATCCAGCTTTTGTAAATCCTAATGTTCAGCTGGGTAGTCAAGGATCTCCCAGGCTCAAAGAAGGCCTCCAGGTAGCCTCTCATCTGCTCCCTACCAGCTTATCCCCCAGGTGAGCATCAAACCTGAGCAAAAATCCAAGTAGCCCCACTGTTCAGCTGCTTCCCACACGCTTATGGCCAACAATAAGCTAGGTGGTAAGGACTCTCCCAGTAGAGCATGAGGCCCTTGGGCCAGCAATCCAGGCTGCTGCCCCACCAGCTGCTCCTCACTAGCTTTTGTGAAGCATTTCACTCAAGTGGATAGTCATGTATCCCCCAGCGGTGCATCAGCTTGTGGCAAGAATGTGGGTAGGCATGCCTACCCCCTCCAAGCTGCTTTCCCCCCAGCTTATGTGAACCCCAACACTTAGGTAGGTGATCAAGAATCTCCTTGCTGAGCATCAGGCTTTGGGAGGGATCTGGATGCCCCCCCCGGCTGCTCTCTATCAGCTTTTGTGACTCCTAGCACCTGGCTGGGGCTCAAGAATCTCCTAGCTGAGAACCGGGCTCAGAGCAGGAATAGAAGGTAGCCCCCCTCCTTGATGCTCCCCACCAGCTTACCCGAAGGCCAGCCTTCAGCTGGGTAGTCAAGAACCCCCTAGTTGAGCACTGGGATCAGGGAAGGCCTCCAGGCAGCCCCCCCCCACCACTCCAGATGCTCCCCAGCACCTGTAAAGGGCTGGCTTCAGATTTCCTATTTGCTCCAGGGTCAGCATCCCTGAATCCTGATGTTAAGCTCGTTACTGAACTTGGGCAGAGCTCGTTTTCCTCCTTGTTCCCTTCTAGATTTCATGAAGTCTGCTGCTATTACATAAAGGCAGGGAATCTCACAGCTGAGCATCCGATGGATTTTGCAGAAACTCCTTGTATCCAGCTTGTTTTAAGCCTAGTGCTTAGCTGGGTTTAGGGGATTTTCCTCCTGAGGATCAGGTTTCGGGCAAGCTTTCAGATAGCTCCCTTCCTCCCCACCAGCTTCTCAAAAGCCTTATGCTCCTTCTAGAGAGAGCAGGAGTCTCTCAAATTATCATTAGGCTTAGAGCAAGTTTTCAGGTACTCCCTACCTGCCAGTAGCTTAAAGCCTGCTGCTGAACTGGAGGGGTCAGAAATTTCTAAGCTGAGCATCTGGCTGGGGTAGACTGTCAGTCACCTCAGCCTCCGAATGTTCATTGGGAAGGGAGCTATCCAAAAGCCTGTCCTAGCTGACCATTACATTTGAGCAAGCTTTTAGGTAACCTTATTCTGCCCAATCTACTTCTTAAAAGCTCAACACTCCTCAGGGAGCTTAGGAGTTTCCCAGTAGAGCATGAGGCTCCAGCCAGACTTTCATGCTTTCCTCTGGCTTTCGGCTAGCTCCCTTCCTCCCCACCAGCTTCCCATAAGCCTTATACTGTTTTGAGTGTAAGGGATCTTACAGCTGACATGCATTTTATAGCACTCCCTTGCACTTGTCCAGCTTGTTGGAAGCCTAGTACTCAGCTGGGTCCCTGGCATCTCACAGCAGAGGATCAGACTGGGACAAGCTTTTGGGTGTCATTAGGCTTTGAATAAGCTTTCAGGTACCTTCCCTGGCCCACTAGTTTAAATCCTGTGAGGTGAGGAATTTCACAGCTGATCATCTGACTTTCAGTCTCCTCCTTCCATCCAGCCAATTCCCTGGAAGTCAAAAGCCTAGCATTTGAGCAAGCTTTCGGTTAGCCTTCTTCTGCCCTACATACTTCTTTGAAGCCCAGCACTTTTCTGAGGGCTCTGGAGGCTCTCAATAAAGCACCAGGCTTTGGCCAGACTGTCAGGTAACCCCCCTGCCCTCCTCCAGCTTCCTAGCATAATCCGTAGCTTGGAGGCAAGAAGCAGCTTGGCAGGTAGCCCTGCTGGGACATAGCTGAGTAACAAGCCTGGGAAAAAGCTAGCAAGGGCTTTTCTCACTTACCTTCTTTAAGCCTCTCTGTTGGCTGAGTGGTGGGAAGCTTTCGAGTTGAAAAGGGTGCTTGGCGAAGGCCCATGTGCCCATGTTGCTCCCTGCCAGCTGTTGCTCTGGCCTGGCATCAGAACTTATACTGAGTTCAGTATTGCCTACACTAACTGGCAGTAGTGGCTCTCCAAGGTTGCAGATGGGCTTCTCCCCCAGCCCTCCCGGGAGATGCCAGGAATTGATCCTGGGACCTTCCTCTACCACTGAGCTTCAGCCTTTCCCGTTTGGCTTTTGGAAGGTAGACCAGTCGCTCTTTGCCTGTCCCCTTGAAGTTCTCATTTCCAAGAGTCAGCTGAATGCTGAACTATAGGGAAGCTGGTGGGATACAGCAAGGCTACCTTAGCTGCCTTCTCCGAGCCTCACATGCAGCAGCTCTAAGCCCCATCTACTCCCCCAGCCTCCCTTACATAAAGATGTTCAGTTGGAAGATGGTAGCAAGGAAGACTTGCAACTCAGCATCAGCTAGGAAGCCCAAGGATCAACAGGAGACCCTTGAGTAAAGGATATAACTGCTTCTCCTTTTTCTCAGGCATTTTCTCATTCACTTCCTTCCCGGAAAGGCAACGACATTCCAAGGAGTCCCTTTTCCTGTGGGGTATCTATGTTCCTACCTTCCCATGATTCATAATGTAAAAATAAAGCTCTTTTTTAAAACCTCAAAGCAGTTTTCAAACAGTAAAATCACAATAAATCTACAACTCTTCTTTAAAACATACAGAAGTTTTAATACTAAACAGATTAAAATTACCTCACCGATCCCAAGGCTGGAGTTGATTGAAGCAACCGGACCTCTGCTGAACGACCCACATTTCTGTTGCAATGAGGCCTTCAGAGTTTCCCCTTAACCATTCTCTTATGAAGTGCCTAAAAAAAAGAAAATTTCCAGTTAGTGACGTCCTAATTGGCATGAAGGTGTGAAGGAAAGGTGTGAAAACAAACAAACAATTGAGGTCCAGGGAGCTAATAACTTCCTCTTTTTTCTCTCACATGTTTGACGCCTTTCAAAACCCAAAGATTTCATTGCTGAGAAAAACAGGTCTGTATGAACTACACAGTTCAGGTGAATCTCACTTGCAAAAACTCGAACCGTTTTGTTTTTATTTAGCCACGTTCACACTAATTAGTCATCGTGTTTCACCACATAACCGCCGCGCCCTATTTTCTTGTGTCCAAAAATTGGAAAAAAATATCTTTCATCATGTAATCAGCGCATGGTATAACTGTATTCACCAGCGGCATATGGACACACATTTATCTCTTGCAGCATCCATCCCTTGGGCTCCATTCCCCACTGTGCACCCACTAGGCCTCAGACCCCTTCCTTTCCTCCTCCAGCTGCCGGCGCCCCTACTCCCCTCAAAACCACGTTGAAGAACCAGAAGATACAGAAGTCTTGGTCATGAGCTCCCAGGCTACCCTGGCCACTTTCCTGGGCTTGGCTGGTAGTTAGTTAAGCTTAACAGGTGTTTGTTTTTCTGGTCTTGGGGCACTCAAGATATCAAGGATTCCAGAGGAACAAACAAACTCAGGCTGCAACCCTATGTGGACTTGGCAGGGAGTCAGGCCAGCTGTCATTCACCTCAACCACCGATGAGTTCAAAGTCCCATTGAACTCAGTGGGGTTTTCTTCTGAGTAGGCATGTACAGTGGTACCTCTGGTTATGAACTTAATTTGTTCCGGAGGTCCGTTCTTAACCTGAAACCGTTCTTAACCTGAGGTACCACTTTAGCTAATGGGGCCGCACGATTTCTGTTCTCATCCTGAGGTAAAGTTCTTAACCCGAGGTACTACTTCCGGGTTAGTGGAGTCTGTAACCCAAAGTGTTTGTAACCCGAGGTGTTTGTAACCCGAGGTACCACTGCATAGGTTTGCACCGTCCACCCTGGTGAATTTAGTGAAGTATGATTTTGTTTTGATTGGAACTTACACCCAAGTTATAAGGACAATGTCATCAAAGAAGCTAACTCAGGCTCAAGGGCCATGCTAGGCCTTCCTTAGTGCTAGGCCTCACCCCACATTTATTGATAGTAACCATTTTTATTTGTGGCAGATTTTGCTCCCTCCAATGGTTGCAAATTCTTACTTCTGATCCAATACTTCATATTGATTGAATTGTGAAGGCAATATATCTATTCTACAACAGGACTTATTCTGGTTTCTCTTCTTCCCATAGGAGCCAACTCCTAGGGGCTGAGGGGGCTTTGGTTCCCTCAATAAAATATTTGAGGACCCCCCCCCCAAGTTGATGGGCATTGACGTTCAAATGGTGTGCATGCACTGCATCATGTGATCGATTATGCACGGTGGGGCTTACCTAGGTCCCCCCAATATTTTATTCAAGTTGGCACCAGTGCTTCTTCTGCCCCCTCAGATCTGCTCTGGAGGGTACCTCAACCTTATGGAACATATTTTGGGCCATGCAGAAGACAGAGGAGGCCCATTGCATGAACAGGTGTCTGCTTGGTTCGTGCGCCTCAGTTTATGGGAAAATGTACTCAACAGCTTGAAATTTCATTTATCTATTTATTATTTAGAAATGGAATAGCCAAACAACACATAAAATGGCAACCAGCAGAATGTCTATCCCCCTGTCCCACACTCCAACATATTGCAAGATGTGCTTTTGGAACCAATTCCTCCCTTCTGCAAAAAAATCCACCCCTCTGAGAGGACTCGGGGAGCTGTGGTATTGACCCCCTTCACAGCCTTTTCAGATATTCATGCTGTTCTCCCACTTGCTGAGGCTCCTCATAGGCTCTTTCCCCCCTTCTGTACCTTGAAATTCATTTACTCTGCAATAGCTTGCCCTGGTTCCTGCTGCAAGGTGGGTTAGTAAACAGACTGCAGCAGTTTCCCTTTAAAATAGTGTTTTCAACTCAAAATGCTCTGGGTGCCTTTGGGGTGTGTTTGTAGGGCATGAATTGGCAACTATGTATATTTCCCAAAATCTCATGTTCCAAATTGTGGAGTACAGTGGTACCTCGGGTTACAGATGCTTCAGGTTACAGACTCCGCTAAACCAGAAATAGTACCTCGGGTTAAGAACTTTGCTTCAGGATGAGAACAGAAATTGGGCGGTGGCGGCACTGCGGCAGCGGGAGGCCCCATTAGCTAAAGTGGTACCTCAGGTTAAGAGCAGTTTCAGGTTAAGAATGGACCTCCAGAACGAATTAAGTTCTTAACCAGAGGTACCACTGTACTGCCCTTCGAGGCCCAGGAGTCTGTCCGGAAGGAAAGTTTTGCATACCCGCCAGGCGTCCCGGGAAAAACAGGACATTCCAGTTTTTGCGTGAGATTGTAGTGGCCGTTTTGGGTGCTGTGGTCTCACGTGCTCTCATGCCACGCTCTCACCCCGCAAAAATCACTTCGGGGGGAATAAGATTGCAGCATGGGTCACGTGACTTGCCCGGGAGCACATCCTGGAAGACAATTGTCCCATTTTTCTATTTGAAAAAGTTGAACGGTGTGGTTTTGGGTCTTGAGATGACGCCATAAAAGTCTAGAAATTCTGCTATGTGAGAAGTGGCTATTAACTATTTCGGACAGCAAGGTTCTTATTCTTATTCTAAAAAAAGACTCTCCACAGCAGTGGACAACCTTGTTCAACAGAGCTTTATTACTTATTTCTTTTCAAGCAAGGAATAAAGAGGTTAATTTCATCAAGGCTAAAATCCATAGCACACATTTCATCTTCTGATGCTTGCCACTGATAGCAACATGGCTGAAGGCTGGTATTGACGTTTGGGTAAGTCATCCCCAGAACAGATGTGTCCTGTTTATGCTAGCAAATGTGGCCAGGCATGCACTTCCACTTTCAGCCCAAAGCAAGTGCTGCTAGTCAGATGGAGACAGGCAGGTGTGATGTGTGGGGCTTTCAATAGAAACTCATTTTCCTATGTGCAGTGAGTCAGCTAAAAATGTCATAAGGCATGTGTTTGCTGTGGGAAACCAAAATGAATAGCAAGTTGGTAATGGAAACCCTCCTTTGCAAAAAAAAATACACTCCTTAATTTTGTGTAGCCAATATATGAATTAAAGAGAGGCTGACATATACAAAAATATGAGCCCATCACTTGGTTGACACAATCGCTCCTGAGTGTCCTGTCTAGTGTTTGGGAGCCTGAGATCCTTGGCACTCTGAGGATCTCCCAACTAGTCCTAAATCAGAGTAGACCTATTGAAGTAAAAAGACATAACTGAGTTTAAATGATTTAATAAGTCTACTCTAAGCAGTACTTAAAAGTAAAGGGACCCCTGACCATTAGGTCCAGTTGCAGATGACTCTGGGGTTGTGGCGCTCATCTTGCTTTATTGGCCGAGGGAGCCGGCGTACAGCTTCCGGGTCATGTGGCCAGCATGACTAAGCCGCTTCTGGTGAACCAGAACAGCGCACGGAAACGCCATTTACCATCCCGCCGGAGCAGTACCTATTTATCTACTTGCACTTTTGACGTCCTTTCGAACGGCTAGGAAGGGACCGGGCAACGGGAGCTCACCCCATTGTGGGGATTCGAAACACTGACCTTCTGATCGGCAAGCCCTACCTAGGCTCTGTGGTTTAGACCACAGCACCACCTGTGCTTAGTTGAATACAAAACCAAAAAACACAAACACAAATGTTCACCTGTGGTGTAACACATTTTGTTGGCATTGTTGCTTGCTCTACTGTGGGGATAGGTAGTTCTTTTTTCTATTTGTTCTTGGGAAGCTCTGAAAAAAATGACCTTTCAAGAGATGAAGAGTTTTTTTAAGTATAAAAAGGGTGTTTCTTGAATAAACTGAACCCTTTCTTCCCTCTGGAAGCAGTTTGGGATACACTTAAATATAGATAAGTAGTCACAGTAAGAATCCAGAAGGAATGTAAGATGTTCATGAGAAATATAAGCTTAATGTACAACAGGAGTAAAGGCAAACATTCTATTTGATATACGTAGTACAATACTCTGTCTACTGCATTCAGAGTTGAAATTGCAATATCCTCTTTTTGGGTTTAGACTAGGTAGGCAACAATGGCTAAAATGAAATATGACCACCACAGAGTCACAGCGATGAGTGGTGCATAGCTGCCAAGTTTTCCCTTTTCTCGTGAGGAAGCCTATTCAGCATAAGGGAAAATCCCTTAAAATAAGGGATAACTTGGCAGCTATGGAGTGGTGTGCAATGCTAGTCCTAAATCAGAGTAGACCCTTTGGAGTTAAAAGGGATAATTGAGTTTAATTAATTTCATTAGGTCTACTTTAAGTAGTACTTATTTGAATACAACACACACACACACAACGGAAGCAAAATTATAGCATACATGTTTGAAGGATAAATAACCAGTCCAATAGGTCCAGTTCAAATGGAATACTGGCAGCAAAGGGCCATGCATGTCTCGTCATATATTAGTCCCATTTAGTTTGATAGCACTTGCTCCCAGATACATGATGAGACAAAGCAAGACAGAAATGTCATCTGTCCAGTCAACCTTCCCCCAAAAGTGAATGGAGATATATTAAATCCTCGATTGTGCTGGTGATGAAAGAAACTGAAAGAATGTACAGTTTTTTATGTTAGGCAACTTATTGTCCCTCTTCAGATGACCCTTCACTTTGTTATTTCACCTGGAATTGGAAAACAACCATAATTAATGTCATGGAAGAAAATAATGTCACACAACCCTCCACTGTTTCACAGCCTCCTGTCCTGTTCACCACTGCCATTTAGTGATGTAATAAAGCTGTCTTTGAACAGCATAGGGAGGTTTTTTTTGGTTGGGTGGAAACAATGGTTTGGGGTTCCTGGAAGACTGGAACTGAGAGGAGGGTTATCTACATTGCTTAGAGCGCTCGAACTGTACAGGTTCTTCTTTAAATTGCTGAAATACAGTCGTACCTCGGAAGTTGAACGGAATCTCTTCCAGAAGTCTGTTCAACTTCCAAAACATTCGGGAAACAAGGCGTGGCTTCCGATTGGCTGCGGGACATTTGGGTTCCAAAGAACGTTTGCAAACCGGAACACTCACTTCCAGGTTTGCAACATTTGGGACCCAAAAGGTTTGAGTCGCAAAGCGTTCGACTTCCAAGGTATGACTGTATATCAATGCAGGGAGGGGAAAATGCCTTATCAAAGCTCTGAATATTTAATTTTTGACAAATATTCCTTCAACTTGTATAACCTGAACGCTTTGCAAAATAATTGTCTTTTCTAGAATCTTGGCTTGGCCTACCCCATGAAGACCATAGTACCTGCATGTAGCTTTTGCGTTCTCTCATTTCTCCCTTATCCTGTCTGCTACAAGTGAGGTACTATTGATCATTTTGCTTCAGGCTACCTCCCTCTGCCCCATATATCTTACCTTGAAGACAGTTACAGTGACACCGTAGAAAAGGCTCACGAGGAAAAGGATGATGAAAGTGGAAAGGATTGATGAGATGTTTTGGAGTTCTTCATCGTCATCAGTATCCACGATCACATCTAGGTAAGCTTTGGATGATACATGCAGATCAGATTCTTCTGTAGTTTAGAAACATGGGGAGGTCTCAGTGTAGCCAAGCGACACAGGGGACAAAACTGGGTTACATAAAGAGTGTGAGGAACTGCGGAAAAGATACTTAGGGAGACAAGAGAATTCTTTTTTGGGACAGATATTGATGGTGGTGGGTAACAGGTGGTGTTGAGAAAAGGCAAGGGGCGCTGATGTAGTGAAGGATTGGAATGGTAGCCTGCTGCACCGAGGGGCATCAAATATTGTGAATGGTTTACTGTCTCTTCCTTTGGTTGTGCTGGCAGCATGATGCTGATTTTGCCTACATCTAATATGCAATTAGGGACCCAGCTGGCGCTGTGGGTTAAACCACAGAGCCTAGGGCTTGCTGATCAGAAGGTCAGCGGTTCGAATCCCTGTGACGGGGTGAGCTCCCGTTGCTTGGTCCCAGCTCCTGCCAACCTAGCAGTTTGAAAGCAGATCAAAAATGCAAGTAGATAAATAGGAACCGCTACAGCGGGAAGGTAAACGGCGTTTTCATATGCTGCTCTGGTTTGCCAAAAGCGGCTTTGCCATGCTGGCCACATGACCTGGAAGCTGTACGCCGGCTCCCTCGGCCAATAATGCGAGATGAGCACCGCAACCCCAGAGTCGGTCACAACTGGACCTAATGGTCAGGGGTCCCTTTACCTTTTTAATATGCAATTAACGCAAAGAGCTGAGCTCATGTTGATGGAGCCATAAATCTTTTAGGAGTTCTGTATGGCACGGCCTGCTTGCTGAAGGGAGTCTTATTCAACATGATGCTCTCTTAACCACGAAGAGCCCTCAGGAATTTTGCAATAACTGCCCACCCAGCCTGCGTGAGTTTTGTGTTGTTCTTGACAAAACATTGTACACAGGATTGCATATTGTATTGTATTGTACAGTAAGTTGCAAGCGTATCCTGTCATACTGAACCTACATCTTTAAAGTAGTATACAGCTTTAACAAACCATCAGTGTACATTAAGGATTGTGCTGGTCCCAGGGATTATCCAAGAGGGAAAGTTCAAGTCCAGTCTGTAGGTCGAAGGTTCAGGCAGAGACAGTCCAAAGAAGCAGAAGCTGGGACCAGGACAGGGCAGGGCAGGGTGTCAGGTGAGGTCAGGAACAGGTACAAAGGCCAGGAACTAAGGCGAGTCAGGAGCGCAGCCAGGGAGACGATGCAGGAAAGCAAGGCAGGTCGAAGGCAGAAACACTGGCAGGGTCTGGCAACCAACAATGTTGCTCCCGCAACCTAGGGCGGGGTTTGGCCACCTTTTATCTAGACCGGGGTAACGGGCGGCCCTGATCCCCTGGCGACTCACTCCCTCGCCTTGCCTGGAGCTGAGCACTCCTCCTGCGAGTACTCAGGTCTCTCCTTCTGTCAGCCCTGAGTCTCTGCAGCTCGGTGGGTTACTGGACTGAGGAGCCACTTCAGCCCCAGCCGGCAGTGGGCCAGCTGCTGGTGACGACCCGGCTGCTGGTGACAAGGTATCCCCTGCATCTGGAACCAAGGCAGGTTCAGGCCCCAGACTCAGCTCAGCTGATGCTCATTGCAGGGGAAGCTGAGCAGACTGAGGCTCCTCAGGATCAGGCCCCAAACTCAGTTCAGCCCATCGGGCTGAGGGTCCCAGGCAGAGGGTCTGGTGCAGGTTGTGAGTCCCAGGCCATCACAAGGATAAAATACAATGGTACCTCAGATTACAGACGCTTCAGGTTACAGACTCCACTAACCCAGAAATAGCACCTCAGGTTAAGAACTTTGCTTCAGGATGAGAACAGAAATCGCACGGTGGCGGCAGCGGGAGGCCCCATTAGCTAAAGTGGTACCTCAGGTTAAGAACAGTTTCAGGTTAAGAACTGACTTCCAGAACGAATTAAGTTCTTAACCCGAGGTACCACTGTATATGGGAGGAGATGTCTCAACTGTGAGACACATTTATAAGAGTATTTCTTACCGGTATGAATCGAAGATGGGTATTATTTGGAATTTTCTAACCAATGATTTTCCTCAGAGCATGGATGCCCATCTTCCCAAAATAGCATTCCATTTAGCATTCTGTGTAATGCTTACAGACCTACAAATGGCCTCACATGAGTATCTCAGCTGTCATCAGTACTGTATGTGTGGCAAAATGAGAGAGAAAGTAGCTTGCCCAAAGCCACACTGCTATACTGTACGTGATTTGAGTAGAACAAACAACTCCAGCTACCCGAGGCAAGTGTCTGTGGGAAAAGGATGCTCCTGCTCCAGGAGCACTATCCAATTTAACCAGACTCCATATATGAAAGGAACCTAAGCATGAAAAGCACTCGTCCTCCCAAAAGATATTCCTTTGGGCTGCACCTGAACACCAACCAGTACTGAATAAATCAAAGTGCTCTCCTGGGCTCCACATTCTGCTGTGGCTGAGATGCTGCTGATGTTGTTTTTGGCTTTCTACAGCCTACCAGTACCAAGAAGAATTGGGAAATTGTTATGAGTGAGGAGGACAACTTTTGCTGAATGTGAATGAAAGTATTGGCCTAGTTTTTTTCACAGTCTTGCCTTCCTTAGTGTTGTTTGCAAGAGTGGAAAGGAGGTATGACACTATACCGCCAAACAGACATGTGTGTGTCCCCAGCCTTGTTTATCTTCCTAACTCCTGATATGCTAGAGGCAACTGCAATAAACTTTTGGAAACTCCCCCCCCCCCAATGACAGTGCTTGCTGTCCTGAGACAGTGACTATGGAAAAGAAAATCCTTTGTAAGATCTGCCATGGATTTGTTTTTTTTTGAGGGGGAGCAGATGGTGGGAAGGCAGGAACAATATATTCTATCTTCAGGGAATAGCAGCACCTCTGGGTCCCTCTAATCTTTTCTGTAGTCCTGTGAGTGCCTACATCTCTCTCTAAGGATAGTGGAAGATTTGACCTGGCCAAGGATTCTGAAGATCTGAGTTTGTGTGTGTGTGTGTGTGTGTGTGTGTGTGTGTGTGTGTCTGAATGATTTCAAGAAATTAGTTCATATCAATATTTCTGATTTAAACATAGTAAGAATAATAGAAGAAGACGTCTGCAGGATCAGGCCAAAGGCCTATTTAGTCTAGTATTCTGTTCTCCCAGTGGTCAACTGGATGCATTTGGGAAGCCCATGAGCAGGACTTGAATGCAACAGTGGTTCCCAGCAATTGGTATTCAGAGGCAGATTGCCTCCAATAGTGGAGGTGGAATATTATTATTATTATTATTATTATTATTATTATTATTATTATTATTATTACCCTGCCCATTTGGCTGGGTTTCCACAGCCACTCTGGGGAACATAGCCATTGTAGGTAGTAGCCATTGTCAATGATAACAAAAGCAACCATAACCTTTTTTATTTATTTTGTGCCTTATGTTTATATGCCTTGCTTGTTAATGAAGCTCTAGATCAGGCATCCCCGAACTTCGGCCCTCCAGATGTTTTGGACTACAATTCCCATCTTTCCTGACCACTGGTCCTGTTAGCTAGGGATCATGGGAGTTGTAGGCCAAAACATCTGGAGGGCCGCAGTTTGAGGATGCCTGCTCTAGATTCTTCCATCATGAGGCACCTAATGGACAAAGTGATTTCTGGAAACAGTAAGTCCTGCAAACACAGTCATGGAAGTTTGGGGGTCTAATGCTTCTATCATCCTCTGAAAATTCCAGATCATATTTGAGAAGATGCTCTGGGTGGAAGCTTAATTTCCCATCCAATTCAAAGGGGGGTATAGACCTCATCTCACGTTTGTGTGACTGGGGATTAACAGTAACTCCCTTATCACCATTTCTAACCACAAGACAGAATTATCTTCTTATGTTTGGATAAACTTTCTTTATTTCAAACTATTGCTTTACTTCAAAGAGATGTGGCCAGTTAATTCTACAACATTTAGGGTACATCACCCCTCTTTTCCTCCACAAAAAGGCCAATAATTAAACAAATGGAGACGCAAGAAGGGAAGGCAGATGCTGGCAGAATTAGGAAGCTGTGAAAGATCTGCAGGAGGCTTGAGAAGAATGGTTATTGGCAAGTGCTGGCGGTGTCGGAGAGCACGAGGGAGACGTTGACAATGGTTGGTTTACCCGTATTCTTGTCTATGGTCTTCTGAGACGTCTGGAGGGGCAACATCTCATGCCCTACCACACAAGTGTAAGCAGTTCCAGAATTCCACTCTTCTGCGTTGACGTTCAGCATGCTATAGGCATAATACTGCTTGGGTGTCTTAGACTCCTGGGTGGCTGTGTTGGTGAAGTATTCGGAAGCATCCACGGGCTCACCATTCCGCAGCCATTTGACAAAGAACTCACTAGGGGAGAAATCTTTCATCAAACAAGTGACGGTGGCTGTTTCCTGCAGAGCCAGCTGATCCGGAGGAGGAGGAAGGATGTAGATATGTGGAGCAGAGGGGTTGCCATCTGGAAGGATAAAGGAGGGAGGATGAAGAGAATATAAAATGCATTTTTTTAAAAAAAGTACATTGCTAATCATCTGTTTCCTTCCTTTCTTAACCATGACCTCATTTGTATGGTTTGAGAGAGTCAGATGAAGACATAAGATGAATGGAAGAAGACTTCTAGCAGGTGACCTGGACATTGACCAAAAATGATCAGATGCAATGGCTTTCTAAATCTGGATTTTTATTAAAGATTGTGATGACATGGTCCACTGCTCTGTGTGGGCATGTATGTAAAAAGAGTGGAAGCGCATAAGAGAGACAAAATAAAAAAATTCCTTCCAGTAGCACCTTAGAGACCAACTAAGTTTGTCATGCACACTGAGACAGAGAGACTATGGCTTACGTTCCCACTAAGCAAATGCAGACACATTCATCTCTTCATTGCTAAGGTGGGCTTAGAATGGGAGCTTCATCTACTCTAAGAGCAGTTTCGTATAATTTATGACCCATTAAGCCACATGGACAATACCAAGGATTTCTGACAGCCTGCTAGGGGCTAAATTGTAGTTCTGTTTTTGTTGTCTGTCTGAAAAAGGCACATTAAATGTCACAAAATACATGGCTGGTGGGTTGTCTTTGCCTTCATGGGCACAGCTTGTGCCTAAACTGAAGGCCACAAATACAGTTTCTATGCTGCAAATTAGTGGGACCTGAAATTTGTAAACAGAAGGGGTGAAATATTTTTGCTTTGGAAGTTGGAAACCCACATTTGAATTTCTTAAAGTTCACACTGGTTAGCCTCAGTCAGACCATTGTAACTCAGTTTGGTCTACCTTATTAAACATCCAGTGCAATAAAAGGAACTATGAAAATAATAAGTATGATTTTAAAAAAGTACTAACTGGAATTAAAGCAATTGAAATGGAGACATCTTTAGGCCTGCCAAAGGCTTACACTCAGGTATCAAATCAGCCATTCCCAAAATGCTACTCTCCTGATATTTTGGACTATGAAACATATCTGCTCTATTTAGCATGACCAATAGTCAAAGATGATAGACATTTTAGTCCAGAATAGATGGAGGCCACCAGGTAGGGGGAAATCTATACTTAATGATTGTTAGGGCAGAACAAAACTATTCTGAACACTTTCGTCAAGAAACCAGAGGCCTTCTTACTTGGGACAATGGGGGATGATATCCCCAAGAAAGATGTTGTTTTCTTTTTGCATGCCACAACAGCAGCAAGAATAGTATTGGCAAAGAATTGGAAGAATAAAGAATTACCAACTGTGGATGAATGGCAGAAGAAGTTGATAGAATATATGGAACTGTCTGAGTTGACGGGGAGACTTCGGGATCGGAGTGAAGAAGCAGTGGAAGAAGATTGGAAGAAATTTAAAATTTATTTGAAAAATAAGCACGTAATAGATTGATTTAATGATAGTGAGGGAGATACAAGGAGGTTGTAGATAATACAAGGGTTTGAAAATATGTATTGTTAGAAGATAAAGATATTTTAATTAAGAAGTAAGATATAGACTGAGTGTTTAAAGGATAAAATATAATAGATGTAGTAAAATGATAATATTGAAGCAAATTTAGAATTTATATAAGATTCAGAACTTACTAAATATGAAATATAAAGAAGCGCAGCAGGATGTGGGAGAGGAAGTCAATAGATTAGAAATAAGGTTTATAAGTAAGAATTTTTGTTTTGCATTTTTTGTATTTTGCATTTTTTGTGTGTTTTGTATTTCCTTTTTGTGTTTTGTATTTTGTATGTTTTTGTTGTTTGAAAAAATCTTTAATAGATACATTTTTTTAAAAAAACTATTCTGAGCCTTCTGGAAAGCCAAAGACCTAAAAAAAGTGACATTGAGGGTTGTTAGCCATTTTTGTAGGATGATGTAAAATAGACACCTACCTTGAGGCTTGCGCAGGGATCTGACTTCCATTGAGGGAAATAAAGCTGGGTGAATAATTTTGCATTTGAAAGTTTCCCCTTTGTTCCACTCATCTGCACACACCGTAGCTACTGCATCCTTGAATAGCAGCCCACTGCTCTCTTGTTCTTGGGAGGGTTTAAGGATAGTCTCTAGGGGTTTGTCATCATCTGCTCGTGTCCAGGTGACATTCAGCTCCTTAAGATCTTGGTCATCAGGTATGTTCGAAATTCTGCAGGTCAGAATGGCCGTCTTGGTTTGGAAAATATCAGCAAAGGAAGGCTGGATGGTCTCAACCTTGACAGGGACAGGAAGATCTAAAAAGAAGTAAGAAGAGCATTCAGTTGCACAGTAGGCCAACTTCTATTGGCACCTCAAAACCCATTCACCCTTAATTCCAAACAAATATTGCGGGTTCTCCTTCATGGAGAGCACGTGTTGCGGTGCGGGCCTAACAAACTACCCCTGAGTTGCTGGGGTGGCGGCTATGAGTTGGCCACCGTTCTGATTGGACCCAGGCTGTTGTTGGCGAGAAAAGCATGTTTCAATTTCTGAGGGACAGCCAGGGATATAAAAGGCAAGCACGTGATTTGTTCCTCCTCTTGGCTGCGTTCTTCGGATCACCCACCCTCCCTCCCTCCCTCCCTCCCTCTGTTTAGGCCACTGTGTTGACCTTGCTGTGCCTATCATGGGGTCGTCTGCTTGGCATGGGCCTGGTAGGAATTTTTTCCATTTGGCTGATTGGCTGGTGCCATCTGGTTTTTGCCTACTGCATAGCAAATAGTCACAACTTGTAAGGTTGGCGGTTAGGCATTGGTTATTTGGGTTGTATGAGGGGTATTGTTGACTGTGTTGGCCCCTCAAGTTAATGCCTGAGTGTTGGGGAAATTCCGGTCAGGAATACAGGGGCTCGATATGCAGTGTCCGTAACCTCTGGTTGGGGGCAAGGGCCGTGCGAGAGCCCCTGGGAGCCTGAGGGGAGAGGGGAGGGCCAACGCACCTGCCTCCCTGTCTCTCCCTGTAGGGTTTCTCCTTGTTGACAAGGCTAGTTTAGTTATGTCCTTAGGGGACAGTTGGAGAACCAATGCCTACGCAACCACTTACATATTTTGTATTTTAATAAAGTTGTGGCTAAATTCATGCCAAAAACCCAAAACAAAAATTCTGTCTGTGGTGTGAATTCTTTTGAGGGGTGGTTTTGGGGGACCTCAACACGCAAATGATTCAAACATCCAATGTACACAAGAGTTCTATTTTTTATGGCCAATTGAAATTGAGAATTTCCCCATCCTTTGTGTGCACCACATAGACGGGAGAAGGTCTTGTAGATGGGAGTCCCTGCCAGCAGCTGCACAAGTCTGTTTCCTTAGTGATCCACTGATCTGCCAGATCTAGTGTTTCTACACTGTGCTTTTGTAAAACGCTAAATACACAAAGTCTTCATTAGGGGAAATATTTAAAAAAAAAAACAAGGAGATTTTGTTTCTTTTTTGTCTATAAAAATAATGTCAGCATTGGCTCAGTAGAAAAGAATGGGGGCAATGACTACCATAATATCTCACGTAACACTGAAAACAAGGTTGGATCTACCCCAGCAGTATCCTAGAATATGCTGAAAGATACTGTTGCTGCAGTATGTGTCTTCAGACTTTGCCCTAGAATCTGTTTAGGTAAGATAATTCAGTATTCTAGAGCAAGTCCACCTCTGGTTTAGCCTGTAGGCATGTATAGATTCTGATGAAATCCTAGATGAGTTTTAGCGAATAAACTTGAATCTCTGCCATGTTAGTCAACAAATATTCCCAGAATGCAACCAAATATATCAAGTGCTTCTTCCTGAGGACAAAATTAGATCTGCCCCTGTTGCGCTGGAACGGCAAACCAGTTTCCGGATGGAGTTTTCAACTTACTGCCACAAATAAGGGGTTTGCTGATGTTCCTAATCCCATTGAATTTCTCGTTGAACACGTTGCAGGAAAACTTCTTGCCGTTGTCCCAGTCGCTCTTGGTGACTGTTAGCTCACTCCTCAGGCTGTGACTGCATTTTGAGGTTGAAATGGTAGTGGGGCCATCAGATTCAAGAACTGCTTCATCCCTCAGCCACTGGAGTGTGGTTTTCTGAGTGTGCAGATTAATAGCATTGCAGGTGATGGTGGCATTTAAGGGGGACCCCACAAAATCCGTTAGGCGTGGTGCGCTGATGATAATGTCAGGTGGAGCGGTCGGGTTCAGTGCTTGAGAAGGAAGGAAAACAGTGCAAAGTAACGGTTTCATCGCAGATGAATCCAGCAACCCAAAGGTAAGATATACAACTGGAGGTATTCCTATGTGGAGAGATCTGCAGACCAAATTCATGAGGTTGTCTTCTAGCAGATTGAGTGCCTGGCCCACTCTAGAGAAGCCTTCTCACATTAAATAAACTGGAGCGGGTCTTCATTTGGGGCAAACCAAATGTGAGTTGGGTTCAGCCAGCAAAGGCAGGGCGCAGCCTCAGAACAAATTTAAGAGTAAAAACAGAGCAGGTAAAGAGTTTGTTTCCCATGCTACGGGGTAATCATATGCTAGGGCTCATACAAACTTCTGCTTGTCCCACTGCTTCCCCCCAGGAAAACCCAATCTTTGCTGCTGAATAGGAGGAAACATCAGTCAGGTTTTCGTTGAATTGACATTTGCTCCAATTCAGCAGTGAAGAGCGACTTTTCTCTGGGAATGCAGTTGGGACAAAAGGAAAATTGCTTGGACCAATGCTTTCTAGACATGGGAGAAGGGGAAGGGGAAAGAACCACTATTCCTCATCTCAAATCAAGGGCAAGCTCCTCTCCCCTTAAAATAAATTAATAAATATCCAATGCAGGAATGTCTTAGTTCTGAACTGGACTTACATAATTGTTCATTGTGTCAAGACGATAAAATGACGTATAGCACTTTAGTTAATTGGATGCAAGATACATACTTAATGCTTATCTCCTGGTTTGTGTTGCTGTTGGCTGCTGGGTAATGTTGCTTTTTGAAAGAAAGAAAGAAAGAAAAGACAAATAAATTCACTTACGCTGACGAACCACTCGTACTGTCCTGTTTGTCGCATAGTGAGCAGCCGTGCAATAAAAGGGAACGAAATTCTTCCAAGCAGCACCAGAAATAACTGCCTGGGAGCTTACGATGAAAGCCCCATTGGAACTGATTGAAGGAAATTTCTTAATCTCGATGGTCCCGCCGTTGGCATTGCTCCAGGAGAAATTGACTGGGTCAGGCAGGAAACCCTTGGCCAAACACCCAATGGTGATTTTTGCATCAATGCACTCAGAAGACGGATTAAGTGGGAAAACGGTGGGGGCAACTGGAGAAACTGTGGGAGAGAAGAAAAGGAAAGGATGGAGTGTTTTTTGGAAGATGTAGAATCTTCAGCTGAGATTGGTTATCTGAAAGGCAATGAACCATTGATTTGTAGAGAAAGAAACATTAAAGTATGTTTGCTATTCCTGAGATGAGTTACTCTGATGCTGTTTTTTGACTACAAGAGGCATGTTTCAGGGTCCTGAGGTACCAGCTTATTTCTGTTTTTAGTTCTCAACTGCTCAACAGCTTCTTGGTCTTCATTGTTAATATGGAATATTGGGGGGGGGGCTTGGTCTGCTTTACAGGATTGTCAGAGAGTTTCTCATGACTTTCATGTAGGACAAGGCAAAAAATGTGGTACCTTTCAGATATTGCAAGATTACGAATCCCACCATTGGGCATGTCAGCTGGGAATGATGAGAACTGAGGCCTACCAACATCTGAAGGGCACCACACTGGCTACTCTTAATGTATATTAAGAGTATATAATCTTTCTTATTTTCTTTCTAGCGGACCATTCAGGAGGGCAGTGAAATTGAAGTGTCCACAGACCATGCTGAGACTCCCAGCTATAAAGAAAAGTCTGTAACTCAGGTGATAAACAAACAGAAAACGGAAAAAGGACTGAAATAGCACCTGCCCCCCCCCCACTCCAAAGAGCATTGCAAGGACTAAGAACGTTCGCAGAATGTCTTTTATTTAGAGAATTCTGACCCCCTTCAAGCTCAAAGAAATAATGATAAGGTTTGTAGACAAAGTGCTCCTCTGATTCTAACCCATCACTTCCAGCTACACAGCAGGTAAAGTCTCTAGTGGGCTAAAACACCCTGGGTTGTTCATGTGCAATGGGAAAACCAGTTTCTTCAGCCTCACTATGCTTAAGTATTTGTGCTTTTTTTCAATTTTTCCAATGCCACCTATTCTCTTGGAATGTTTGAGAACCTCCTGGTAGCTGGTAGCGGGGATTCAGGCATGCGATGTGCATCTTTACAGGATGAGCTTTAAGCCAAGGTTGTTGGCTTATGAAAGGTGATGTTGTGTACATCAGGGAAGACTGAAGTTTACGCTGGGGTCTTAAAGGTGCTTGATGTTGGAGTGTTGGAGTTAATAAATTTGTGCCTGCAGATGAAAAGCCAAGTCACGGCTGATTAAGTGTAAATGCTTGCATCTACAGCTCGATGGTCATGAACTCAACAACCTGTGCTGCAAATGACTCAGCCCATGCGAGAGTCTAACTAGCCTTGTGTTTGTAAGAAGTAGTGTGACTTGCTGGAAGCTAACATTCCTGTGTCGGATCTCTGGTGGAAAGTGTTTTTCCTGGAAAGACTTTAGTTGCTCTATCCTGAGAGGCAGGCAGAGGCAGGATCACTTTATACTTGTACATAGTTGTTCTTTTAGCTGTCAGTAAAAATATATTGTTGCTGCCCTTACTGAACTGCCTGGCATATTTTTTCTGCAAACCATGTCCTGGGTTCAATTGCACACTTCGCTGGTGTGCTGAGTGCACTCTGCCCATGGCTCAACAGAATAAAGACTCAAGCGATGCTGTTGCTGACATTCCCTAAACCTCCACCCCAGCCCACTATGTCCACAATCCTTGGGTTTATTTACTCACAAGATTCACTTACGCCACATGTGCCCGCTTGACCCACATGTGCCCGCTTGACCTATTACACTCATTCTGCAGTTGTAAAAAACACATTTAAAATTGGCATCGGACTCCCTTCCTATTGACAGCAGACAGATGCCGTTGCTTTGTAATCTTCATCTAGTAAGAGCTTGACATAGTGCAGCCTCTGAAACAAACTCAGCCCCTGGCTCCCTTCTGTTGATCTGCACCAGGTAAGTATTAATATTCAGGCCTCAGCTTTCCTCTGGTCTTTTCCTCACGGCTCTCTTTTCAACTCATTTTCCTCTAGCTCAGGCACCCCCAAACTTCGGCCCTCCAGAAGCTTTGGACTACAATTCCCATCTTCCCCAACCACTGGTCCTGTTAGCTAGGGATCATGGGAGTTGTAGGCCAAAACATCTGGAGGGCCGCAGTTTGGGGATGCCTGCTCTAGCTCAACAGCAAAAATCAACTCCTCACTTTATAACCTGCAGCCAATCCGAGTCTGCCATCGCCCAGACCAATCAGAATGAACTTACCTAATACTCCTCCTAATCAGTGCTGTTATTATTATTTTTAGAAAAAGAGGTGCAAGAACTTGTTCTCTTAGAACGGCAAAGGCACCCACCTGAAAGGTATCAGAACTGAGTTCCAGCTGAAAAAACAGTCCTGTTCTGAATACATCCTCTTCTCTCAGAGTCTGTCCCCATGTATTTACTTCTAAACGGGCTTGCGGCATAGTAATAATACAAGTCCTTGTGCTTCAACAGTCACAGGATCTCAGAATATATTTTCCTTTCAAAACATATACACAAAGGTCTGAAGATGTGTCCCAAGAGGCACACTTTTTTCATCCCCAAACTCTCCCATGCAATGTACGAAGGGATTTTAAAACACTTTTCATGCTGTACTACTGAAATCTATTTCGGTGAGCAGTATCTTGTGCACTTAGCAGCCAAATGCTTGGAAGAACAGTGCACAGTCCCCTCTGCTGTTTTGGGCCCCAGAGGACCAGCAGAAACCTTGCCAAGAGGGGAATTGGCTGTGATGCTTGCTCACCTCCTAGCTAAGCATTAAATCTCTGGGGTTACTGAGTGAGTTACAGAGCTCAGGTGTCCCACAACCTTTTCAGGGTTGGTACTGAAGGCTGTGTGTCTCTTGGCTGAGTGTGCCAAGCTTTGGGGAGGCTGAGACATGACCAGTTGCTCCTCTTGGCCTTCCTGATGCCATTCATCTCCCTTCTCAGATAAGCATCCCAGACTCAATGGAGAGAATCCCCAAATAGGACTGGAATACACTCCTGGGCTGAAAGTCGCCGCCAGTCTGTGTAGGCAATACTGAGCTAGATGGACTAAGTGGTCTGACTCAGTATAAGGCTGCTTCCTGTATTCCTAGGACACCCTGAATTGCTCTATGTGCAAAGCAATAGGTTTCTGAGCTGGGGGATCTCAGGTGGAGTTCATCTTGAGGCATTGGGGGCTTTCTGTAGGAGCCCCTTTGAATGAGACACTGGGATTCTGTTAAACTCCTTGGCTCACAAAAAAGCTCCCTTTTGTTCATAACAGACACAAACAGCCAAATTTGCTGCTTAGTTGCTGGAGACACCAAAAGATAGGATAAGGGCAGCATTTGGGAGTGAACCAGCTATGCTAGCTAAATCAAGGCTACAACTCCCTCTTAGTAGGCGTGTAGGCTTCAGAACGTTGCCTATGGAAGCATTTTTAGTAAGCAGCAAAGGGCCTACCGAGGGCTGGCACGTCGAGGTGCAGGAGGAGAAAGTGGTACCCAATGGGTTTTTGCCAGCTATCCTCTGCAGATGTATGGGGGCTCTGTATGTATTCTTTGTATGTAAATCCATAAAAAGTCTTGCCGGACAATGCCCAGTGTTCAGATTTTGGGAAATATCCCGCTGAATCAGTTAGTTTGCGCAAACTAATAAACGCTGGTCTCTCTCTCTCTCTCTCTCTCTCTCTCTCTCTTCTCTCTCTCTCTCTCTCTCTCTCTCTCTCTCTCTCTCTCTCTCTCTCCTCTGGCTCCTGAGTCTCATTGGCAAGATCCAGGAAGAACAGGGGTTTTTTTACTGCAGAAACCTGAGTTTCATGCAACTATCCCAGCTGTATGGTGGGATTGGAGGTGTGGGAAACCTCTCTGCACTTTCCCAGCTCTTGCAAAGTTAGCTTAAGGCCTATCCAAAGCAGTGCTTTGGGGAGAGGGGTAAGGAGCACCTAGTGTTTTTCAGTGGGCTGAATGGAAAGGCAAGGCTGAGCTTCCATTAACTGTGGTGAGGGAAAGAAGCGGGTTGCTACCTTATAGATTTACTGAAAGTTACTACTGAGCTCAGATCTTGCATGCCTGCCAGTACCATTGCAGGCTGTAGTTCAGGTGCCGCCTTTGCACTCTCTGCCTTTACTGAAGCCAGGAGACACACATCTCTCCTAGCTGAGTGTTTGATTTCAAGGAGGCTGGATACCCCAGCTCTCCTTCAGTCCTCCTACCAGCCTGGGAGTTGGATGGTGCCCTTCTCTGAAGCCCAGCGCTTAGCTTGAAAGCTTTTTCACCCCAGCCGAGCACAGAGCTTTGGAGAAGAGAAGGGTATCATCCCAGTACAGTGGTAGTTCTTAGCCTCTGCACATTTGAGCGTGGGCCCAACACTTCCCAAGGTGCCCATCAGCTCGGGTGTAGCTGCTGTAGATCCAAATGGCTTGCGTGATACTCAGCTGAGCACTGAGATCCTAGGAGCTTACCCCATGATTGTTCCCAAGGCACGGCTGAGCTGAAGCCTTCCCGAGCTCAGCAATGAGCTTCAGAAAGACACTGGCTTCTCCCCCAACCTCTGCACTATCTGCAATAGTCTAAATAGCTTGCATTTATCCCGGCTCAGAAACCAGTTACAGAGAAGCTATGGTGATGCCAGGAGAATTTCAGCAAAAAACCACCCAGCCCTCTGATACGGAGCCAAAAGAACTGGTGCATCGCAAGGTTGTATGCTTCAGGGAAGCTAGGTGGATTTTAGGACACTCCATTATTTCCAAAGCCACAGCCAAGGGGGGAGGAGAGCACTACCCACCTTTTCCCTAGGTGAGCACTAGGCTTTAGAGAGCCTCTGGTTGCTCTCCTACAGATGCTGCTGCTGTTTGAAAGGTTTGGTGCTGTTTCCGCTAAGCAGTGAGTGACTACCAGAGCAGCTAGAAGGGTGCTAGGTGCTTTCCTAACATTCCAAAGCTGCAAAGGATCAGGGAGCCACAAAGCTCTTGCGTACGCCACCCCCAGCTGAGCACTGGATACTAGAGAGGTTCCAACTGCTTTTCTTGCAGCAGTGCCAAGCTCAGAAGGCTATTTCTCCAGTTACTCTCCACAGTCTCTCTTATGCTCAGCAGGCAGGTGGCAATAAGCAAGCCTTAAAATAGGAAGCAATAATCAATGCGACACACCAGAACTCAAGTGGAAATACTAGTATTTATGCTCAAGCCTATTATAAAAAAGTTCCCTTCAACTTACCCCACCAAAGGCTGCCATTAAATGGTTGAGGCAGCCAGGTTCAAGCCACCACGGACTGTTTCTTTGTGAAAGTCATCTCTGCTGTATGAAGCCTTCAGAGTTTTCCCTAATGTTCACAGAAACTGCCCCCCCCCCCAAAGAAAATTGTAGCTAGTGATGTCCTTGGGACTAACATGACACTTTGAAAACAGATGCAGTACATTGTTGTGGTTGAGAGATGTCTGGGTTAGGGGCTATAATTGGAATCCCAAAGTGCCCACGTGAAAGTTTGGCTCAGAGAGAACTTCCTCTTTCCCTGTTGTCGTTTGTCTTGTCTTGTTTACTTGTTTTCAAACTTCAGAAATTTGGTTGGTGGGAAAATCTGCAAAACAGCCTCCCTCCACATTCACACACCCCACCCTCTTATTTATTTAATAGTTAACAAATAAACATTATTTATTTTAAGAAACGAATCAAATCCTGATTTATCACTTGCTGCAAGGAGTTGTATAAGCAAAGTATATGTGATAAAGAAACAAACTATTCCAGAGCATTAAAAACACTGAAAGCAGATACCCAAGGCGGGACTAGGCCTCACCCCCCAGAGGCTCTGAATTAATTTTTATTAACTAATTCCATATCTCTTTTCAGTGCTGCCAAATACTTTCCAATTTTCATGTCATGGAACTGGGAGGGTGCTATTTTCCCCTGGTTGCTTTGGCATCAAGATGCTCACACAAAGAAATCACATCATCTCCTGTACCATCTGAGGATTTTTAAAAAGTCACTCCTCATGTGAAGGGAGTCCTGCCCTGGGGCAAGTTGATTTTGGGTGCCATCAAAGATGGCAGAATGGCGGATGGAACGATCTGTTTCCCTGAAGTACCATTTGGGGTGACATTTCCTGTCCAAGCATAATCAATGTTAATGGGAGCTGTTGAATTATGCTCCACGCTAACCCACTGGAGGAAAATTACCATTTTGGTTTGCCGTTTCACGAATGCATGCGGCGACGGGGCAGGAAAAGAGCAATGGAACTGGCAATTTCAAAGTGAGGGGCTGGCACAGCGGAGGCGGGAAGTCGTAGTGAGCCCTCCTGAAGCAGGGGAAGGAGGAAGAAAGTGTGTCTTAGTTCTGTCACTAAAAATGACTCTGTGTGACATGCCCTCCAGCATTCCTCAGATGAAACTGTCCCTATTTTCATCTGAGGCATGTTGCAGAGTATGCTATGTACACAGACACAGGCAACATTGCCCATGTGGTCATGAGCCTTCTCTGTGGGGGGGGGGGTGTCATCATGATGAGGGCTGTCGGGGGTTTCCTTTCTAACTACACAACAGGTACATGTTTTCTCCATGCCAAACCTGATTTTTTTGGGGGGGTGGTGGTGGTGGGAATCAGGGCCGGTGCATCCATTTAGAGGAACTAGGCAGTTGCCTAGGGTGCCAAAATGGAGGGGGCATTGGCCAGCCTGCTGGGGGGGGGGAGGGAAAGCGTGCTCTTGCGAGAGGCGGTGGTGGGATGAGTGCCCCGAAAGGAGTGCTTCTTTCAGGGTGATGATCCTGTCACCACCTTTTGCAGGGGTGGGTGCCCACATCTCCCTTCTCCCTGGCTCACTGTGAGACGCGCCCGCCCGCCCCTGTGCCGCATCTCGCAAGAGCAGGCTTCCTTCCCCCCCTTTCCCCTCTCCTTCCTTCCTTCCTTCCTTCCTTCCTTCCTTCCTTCCTTCCTTCCTTCCTTCCTTCCTTCCTTCCTTCCTTCCTTCCTCCCTCCCTCCCTCCCTCCCTCCCTCCCTTCCTTCCTTTCTTCTTTCTCTCTCTCTCTTACCCACCCCTTCCTCCCTCCCTCCCTCCCTCCCTTCCTTCCTTCCTTCCTCCCTCCCTTCCCTCCCTCCCTCCCTCCCTCTCGCTATTTCCCTCTCACCCCCTCCTCCCTCCCTCCCTCCCTTACACTCTCTCTCTCGCTATTTCCCTCTCACCCCTTGGGGGGCACCAGAAGATGACCTGCCTAGGGCACAAAAACCCCTATCACCGGCCCTGGTGGGAATAACAGGTGTGGAGAAAATTTGTCCCGTGTAGAACTGGTAAATCTGGATTGCTCCTCACCAGGTACAGCAGGAATGAGTAATGACTGCTGCTAGTGCGAGGGAATGTGGTTATCTAGGCCTCTATCTGGCCTTTGTGACTCTCCCAAGGCCACCCAGTTATGACCCACCTTTGCACTTTCTTCAGGTGCTTTTGATTGGCTGGAATGTGTGATAAGGTAAAAGCGTATGGTCTGGTCCTGAATTGGGTTCCTACTGGATTGCCATTGAAAAGGAGTGGCACAAGGGGAAAACAGCTCAAATATGTGTTCTCTAGGCATGGCACAAGCAGGAGTGTGGATGCGTCCTAACTTTCAAAAGCTAAAGTATGTAATCTACTATTGAAAGAGGTTAGAAAAGACTTAAAGACTTGGACACAGACAGATCTAACATGGACTGGCCATTTCCCACATTGAAATGGATGGTTGCCCCAATGTTTTTATTTTTGTCTCTCCATTTATTTCCTTTCATCTACCCCCCCCCCCCCACTTGTTCAAAAAGTGGCAAAAGCTGTTCATCCAATTTGTATATTTAGGGAGACATTTGGGAAAAAACCTGAATATTTTTTATTAAGTTTGATCCCAGAAAATATACCCGAAGATAGAATAAATATTTTTTTGTATGCCTGTGCAGCGGCGAGATTATTTATAGCCCAAAAGTGGAAAGGAGAGGAACTACCAACGACCCAGGAATGGCAGATAAAATTAGTGGAATCCATGAATTTGGCAAGGATGACGGCAGCAATTAGGAACACACCAAAACAAAGGTTAAAAGTTGAATGGAAATATGTTGAAGAGTATTTTAAAAAAGAAGGTATAGAAACTAAATTAGTGATTTGTTTTGATTAAGAGAATACATGGGAATATATATATATATGTTGAGAGATGAAGTAATCAATTAATTAGTTAGCTTGGCATTTTAAAATCATAAGAAGTAAAGCAAGTTATGTGCATATAACAAGGGAAACGACATAACAGCGATTGGAAGTTGATTTTAAGACATGGTGAGCATATTGTTATGTTTATATTTTATATATATGTTTGGGGATTTGTTTAGATTTATTATTATGTGTATAGTTTAATTTGTTTAATTTGCCCAATGGATTTGAGAAGTATAGACTTAATTTAAGTTATGTATTAATTTACGTTGGGTGGCTTAAGTTTGAATTTATGTTATTTGTGTTATTTATGTTATTGTTTTTGTATCCCTTTTTTCGTTTGTTGTGGTTTATATTTTTTTTAAGGAATCAATAAAGATAATTTTTAAACTTAAAAAAAAATAGGGAGAAATCTGAGGCTGAGATCCTCAGTCATATACCATTGTACACAAAAATGTTCTGAAGTCCATCTTCAACCCATTTGTTGCAGCCAACTCCTATGTATGGCATAAAACACCTCCAATCTTTCCTCTGAGCCCATTCATACTACAACCTCTGTTCCACTCTGAGAAGGGAGGTTTAATAATAATAATAATAATAATAATAATAATAATAATAATTTATTATTTATACCCCGCCCATCTGGCTGGGTTTCCCCAGCCACTCTGGGCGGCTTACAACAGAAAAATGAAATAAAACAATCTATTAAACATTAAAAGCTTCCCTAAACAGGGCTGCCTTGAGATGCCTTCTAAAGGTCTGGTAATTGTTGTTCTCTTTGACCTCTGGTGGGAGGGCGTTCCACAGGGTGGGTGCCACTACCGAGAAGGCCCTCTGCCTGGTTCCCTGCAACTTGGCTTATCGTAACGAGGGAAGCGCCAGAAGGCCCTCAGCGCTGGACCTCAGTGTCCGGGCAGAATGATGGGGGTGGAGATGCTCCTTCAGGTATACTGGACCAACATATTTAATGTTTGGAAAGATGCAGGGATGTACAGGCGGGAAGGTTTTTTATTTATGATGGGGGCATGCACCTGATAGGCAAGCAAGTTATACATGAATTGGGGAAGAGGAAGATGCGATGACTGCACTTCACTTCATCTTGAACCCAACAATTAGTCCACAAGCAACCATGTCTTTAGCAACAGTGGGAAATTTGACTCTCAACATGAATCTGACTCCAGAAAATATGTTATCTACACAATGCTCAGTGATCTCTAATTAGGTCTGATTGATTCAACGAAACAAGTTTGTGAGTCGGGATTTGTGAATAGAGATGGAGAAAGCAGACAGGTGTAATACGTGGGCCAAAAAATGCTGCTAAGGCCCGTTTCCAGTAATATCAGAGAAAACACACTCAAAATTCTGCATTGATGGTATTTAACTCCACAAAAGGGCAGCCACATGGACCCATCCTCTTCTCCCCTGTGATGGAGTTGGTACACTCCATCAGCCCCTGACTGTATATGATAAGTGGTTGACAGGTAGCAAACATCAACCACTCTGGATGAATATTTTCAAGGAAATAAACCTCATAACACAAACAGACTGTGCCTTGCACACCACAGTTGGCTTTAATGATGAGCACCTTTATTGAGCATTGAGAAAGACCTACAACACAAAGAACTAATTACATTCTACACAAATACAGGATGGTTGACATCTGGCTTGAGAGCAGTACACGTGAAAAGGATCTAGGAGTCATGGTAGACCACAAACTTGACATGAGTCAACAGTGTGACGCAGCAGCTAAAAAAGCCAATGCAATTCTGGGCTGCATCAGTAGGAGTATAGCATCTAGAATAGATCAAGGGAAGTAATAGTACCACTGTATTCTGCTCTGGTCAGACCTCACCTGGAGTACTGTGTCCAGTTCTGGGCACCATAGTTCAAGAAGGATACTGACAAGCTGGAACGTGTCCAGAAGAAGGCAACCAAAATGGTCAAAGGCCTGGAAACGATGCCTTATGAGGAACGGCTTAGGGAGCTGGGTATGTTTAGCCTGGAGAAGAGAGGGTTAAGGGGTGATATGATAGCCATGTTCAAATATATAAAAGGATGTCATATACAGGAGGGTGAAAGGTTGTTTTCTGCTGCTCCAGAGAAGCGGACACGGAGCAATGGATTCAAAGTACAAGAAAGAAGATTCCACCTAAACATTAGGAAGAACTTCCTGACAGTAAGAGCTGTTCGACAGTGGAATTTGCTGCCAAGAAGTGTGGTGGAGTCTCCTTCTTTGGAGGTCTTTAAGCAGAGGCTAGACTGCCATATGTCAAGAATGCTTTGATGGTGTTTCCTGCTTGGCAGGGGGTTGGACTGGGTGGCCCTTGTGGTCTATTCCAACTCTATGATTCTATGATTCCTCCTTGTGGTGGCTTGGCAGCATATTGGGAAGAAATGGAAAAATCTGGGTCATCTTCAACTCTCTCCATGGAGCAGAACATGTGGATGGTAGTGCTGATGGAGTAAGTATGTTAAAGTATTAAATGTTCTTCAAGACTCAGGTGACTTTATAGAAGCATGGCATCCACTCTTAACCTTTTCTAACAACAACAAAGGTATCTGGCATCTGCCAGCTACCCATGTTCACCTGTGGTGTAACGCATTTTGCTGACATTGTTGCTTGCTTTACTGTGGGGATAGGTAGTTCCTTTTAATATTTGTTCTTGGGAAGCTCTGAAAAAATAACTTTTCAAGAGATAATTTTTTTAAAGTATAAAAATTGTGTTTATTGAATAAACCGAACCCTTTCTTCCCTCTGGATGCAGTTTGGGATACACTTAAAAATAGAGAAGTAGTCACAGTAAGAATCCAGAAGGAATGTAAGATGTTCATGAGAAATATAAGCTTAATGTACAACAGGAGTAAAGGCAAACATTCTATTTGATATATATGGTACAATACTCTGTCTACTGCATTCAGAGTTGAAATTGCAATATCCTCTTTTTGGGTTTAGACTAGGTAGGCAACAATGGCTAAAATGAAATATGACCACCACAGAGTCACAGCGATGAGTGGTGTACAATGCTAGTCCTAAATCAGAGTAGGCCCATTGGAGTTAAAAGGGATAATTGAGTTTAATTAATTTCATTAGGTCTACTTTAAGTAGTACTTATTTGAATACAACACACACACACACACACACACACACACACACACACACACTGAACAGAGGCAAAATTATAGAACACGTTTGAAGGATAAATAACCAGTCCAATAGGTCCAGTTCAAATGGAATGCTGGCAGCAAAGGGCCATGCATGTCTCGTCATATATTAGTCCCATTTAGTTTGATAGCACTTGCTCCCAGATACATGATGAGACAAAGCAAGACAGAAATGTCATCTGTCCTGTCAACTTTCCCCCAAAAGTGAATGGAGATATATTAAATCCTTGATTGTGCTGGTGATGAAAGAAACTGAAAGAATGTACAGTTTTTTATGTTAGGCAACTTATTGTCCATCTTCAGATGACCCTTCACTTTGTTATTTCACCTGGAATTGGAAAACAACCATAATTAATGTTACAGGTAGGTAGCTGTGTTGGTCTGCCATGGTCGAAACAAAACTAACTAACTAACTAAATATTCCTGGAGGGATTTTTTATATTTTGTTTCAACCATAATTAATGTTTGCCTGGACAAAAATAAAGCCATACAGCCCTCCATTCTTTCACAGCTTGCTGTCCCATTCACCACTGCCATTTAGTGATGGAATAAAACTCTATTCCAATAACATGGGGAGATATTTTTATTGGGCCATCAGGACTGGCAGGGCTCATCTACCTCACTCGCAGTTAGATGGTTAGATCTGCAGAGGCTCTATATGAAATTGTTGAAATAAAATACCCACACAGTGAGGGGGAGAGTTTAATCTGCATTTCTGAAAAATTGTCCTATGTTTACATGATATACACACGGGGATTGTCTAAGAAAAATAGTCCTTTGACTTATATACGTAACCCTAACGCTTTGCAAAATACAGTGGTACCTTAGTTTACGAACTTAATCTGTTCCTGAAGTCCGTTCTTAAACCAAATCCGTTTTTAAACTGAGGCGCGCTTTCCCTAATGTTGTCTCCTGCAGCCACTGCCCTTCCACTGTTCGGTTTCCATTTGTAGACCAAGGTAAAGTTCGCAAACCAGAACACTACTTCCGGTTTTGCGGAGTTCGTAAACCGAATCGTTCATAAACAGGATTGTTCTTAAACCGAGGTACCACTGTATCATATTTTCTTGAACCTTAGCTTGGTCTCACCCCCATGGAAACCATTGTAGTTTCTTACCCTACCAGCTATAAGTGAGTTACTATTAGTCCTCAGCTGCAAAGCACGATCAAAGGCCTTTTACTTCAGAACCCCCTCTTTCATTTTACCTTGATGACAGTCACGGTGACACTGTAGAAAAGGCTCACGAGGAAGAAAATGATGAAAGTGGAAAGGATCGATGACAGGCTTTCGAGCTCTTCATCGCCGTTGTCAGCGTCTATGAACCCATCTAGGTAAGCTTTGGACAATACATGCAGGTCAGATTCTTCTGGAGTTTAGAAAGATGGGGAGGTCTCAGTGTAGCGAAGTGACACGGGAGAGAAAAGTAGGTTACTTTTGTGGGGAACTGGGAAAGGAATGTGAAAGAGGCACACTGAGAAACAAGACAATTCTGTCCTTAGACTGGGCACAATCCAATCTTGACAACGCCAAGTGGCATGTGGAGTCAGGGATAAGCAGGGGAAAGAGGAGATGATTTAGCGAAGGGATGGAGGCATGCTACACCGAAGGGCAAAATCACAGATGTCGCAAATGCTTTAGTGTCTCTGCCTTTGGTTGTGCTGGCAACATGGTGCTGATTTGGCCAATATCCAACAGGAGCTGAGCTCATGTTGAGGGAACTATAGCACTTTTAGGAGTTCTGCATGGCACAGCTTGCTTGCTGAAGGGAGTCAAAGAGCCATTGCTCCAAATGATGCTCTCTAAACTCCATAGAGCCCTCAGTAGTTTTGCCATAAATGACCACCCGGCCTGAATGTTTTTTTGTGTCGTTCTTGACAGCATTGGATATTGTACTCTACTATAAGTTGCAAGCAGAGCCTATCATTCTGATTTTTGTTTTAATTTTTTTTTACAGTGTAATAAAGTGTTTAGGATCTGAGAGTGGACAGTAATATTGAAATGCGCTCTACAGAGGGAAGAGATGTCTCAGCCTTAAGGTGCATTTTTGAGAGTTTTTCTTATGAATCACACATGGGTTTCATTTGGAATTTTCCAACCAATGGTCTGCCACAGGGTATGAATCTCCACCTTCTGAAATGATTGAATGCTTTAGCATTCTGTGCAATGCTTATGAACCTACAAATTGCCTTCCCATGAGTATCTCAACTGTTGCTAGTAGTGCAGATGAGATGGAATGAGAGATAAAGTAGCTTGCCCAAAGCCACAGTATTCTTTGTGACTGAGCTGAAGGTTGAACTTACATTTATAAATTCAGAACTCAGCTCATTCTGTTATACTGATGTGCTGTATCTTGTGGACATGAGTGCAGTTACTAGCCTCCCATACCCCCTGTAGATTCCTTTCAGATTTTATCCTCAGCAATATGAGTGCACAATCTAAACCAGGAATCCCCAAACTTCGGCCCTCCAGATGTTTTGGACTACAATTCCCATCTTCCCCGACCACTGGTCCTGTTTGGGGATGCCTGATCTAAACCTTGGTTTAACAGAGGCAGATGGTGGGTTTAGTGAGGTAAGTTGTCAACAGAACAAATGACTCAAGTCACATGCTACAAGAGAAGGCAGTTCCCTCTCCAGGAGCACTAACTATTCAATTTAACCTGTCTCCAAATATGAAAGGGAGCTGAGCATCAATAGAACCCATCTGCTGGCTGTTCGCAAAAGAAATTGCATTTGGCTGCAACTCATTACCAAGCAACAATGACTGAAGTAATCAAGGCTTTCTCCACAGCCTCTACATTCTGGTGTGGACTGCTGCTGCTCAGTTACTCCTCTGCTCTCTACATCCACCATTTCTAAGAAGGAGTGGGAAATGGTTCTGAGTGGGAAGGAACAATGGCTGCACTTTTGTCAAACTGAAATGAAACAACTGGCTTAGTTTTGTCCTGTGTGTCTCTCTCGCTGTGCCTTGTGAGAGAATTAAAGTGTATTGGTGTGCAACTGGTATTCAGAGACATATTGCCTCCACTAGTGGAGGTGGAGCACAACCATTGTGGGTAGTAGCCATCGTCGGTCATAACAAATGCAACCATCACATTTTTTCCCTTTACTTTGTACTAGAGATTTAGATTACTTCCTATGTTAATGAAGCTCTAGATCTTTTCAACACAATGGACAAAGTGATTTTTGGAAATTGCAAAGCTACATTTTTCAAGTTTTAGATGATCATGGACAAAAAGATGATTCTTTTTTTTTAGATATATACAGTATATTCCTGCGTATAAGACTACTTTTTAACCCAGGAAAATCTTCTCAAAAGCCAGGGGTTGTCTTATATGCCGGGTTGTATTTCTTATATGGCGAGTATATCCCAAGCTCTATATTGTAACTGGAAAAGTTGGGGGTCGTCTTATACACCCAGTCGTCTTATACGCCAGAATATGCAGTACTCTAGCTTTTGCAAAGAAACCTCAAATATGCAGTTCACTGACACATGGGAAACTTCTCTGATGGCATCAATGCCACCATTATCATATTGTGCATTTGGAACTTGTTAAATGTGTGCTGTAGTGAACATAAATGGAAGCATCCAGTGTCCTAGGTCCACCTAAATTGTGATTGTTTATGCACACATGTTTAATTACTTTCTTTAGTCTTTGCTTTGAGATGCAGCACAAAAATAAAGATAAGATGGATCAGGGTTGCAGAATGATAAACCTGTGTGTGCTTGCAGAAACTGAAAAATCACTGCTTTCTATTTTATAAATATTTATTTGCGCGTCAGTGTGTTGATATTAGAAGAACTCTGCTATCACGTTGTTTTAATGTGTTTGTTAGGCTTATGGAAAGGTTTTTGCAATGTCATTGCTATGTGAGAAAGACTGGCGCACTTCCAGCTATTCTAGTGGGAAGGCTGTTCCTAGCCTGTGCAATTTGTTGGCTACTTCCACATGATGTCATCAGCATTAAAAGGCTACCCTGATCCCTCCTTTAAAATGGATTTACCTTTAACTTTTTGGGAAAAAATCCCCACTAAGTTAAAAATAAAAGTGTTGCCAAAATTGGTGTTTTTCTGTTGGTGTTAAGCCCCCTTTTCAAAGCACCTGCAATGTGTGGACATAGGGTTCCCTCTGAAGAGCCATTAAAGATGTCAATTTGTTTCTACAATCATACTTTTAAAAGCGACATGCAAGGCATGTCATGAAACATTCTCTGCATGGCCCTGAGCAGCTTCTTTTGGTTCTTCAGGGGAATTTTACACCGAAACATCCTTGGAGTGCTCTAAATTAAACAACGACGTCGGCACCATTATATCCTTAGGAGTGAAATAATAAATGTGTGGTCCTAGACACCTCAAACAGATATTCTCCATCCCACATGGAGGAATCAATCATTTAGAAGAAAGACAACTGTGATGTTTGTGTTTGTGGAGAAGTGAAAGTAATGGGAGACAAAGCTATAAGAGTAAAGGCCAAAGAGGTAGCAAGGGAAAGGTATGGTGAGGTTGACAAATCTGATACTTGCAATGCAAGCACACACACACACAAGGGAAGTATAGGTGTCTAATTGGGTGTCTATCATCCCTTGAAAATTCCAGATCATAGTTGAGAAGGTGCCGAAAGTGGAAACTTTATATCCCATCATAATGTTTGTATGATTGAAAATTATTTGTTTTTATCATTTTGTCAGAATTTCCAACAACAATCCAGATTTGTCTCCTTGTAGTACGATAAACTTTCTTTATTTCAAAGTATTATTTTATTTCAGAAAGGTGTGGCCAGTTAATTCTTCAACATTTAGGGTACATCACCCCTCTTTTCCTCCACAAAAAGGCCAATAATTAAACAAATGGAGACACAAGAAGGGAAGGCAGATGCTGGCAGTATTAGGAAGCTGTGAAAGATCTGCAGGAGGCTTGAGAAGAATGGTTATTGGCAAGTGCTGGCGGTGTCGGAGAGCACGAGGGAGACGTTGACAATGGTTGGTTTACCCGTATTCTTGTCTATGATCTTCTGAGACGTCTGGAGGGGCAACATCTCATGCCCCACCACGCAAGTGTAAGCAGTTCCAGAATTCCACTCTTCTGCGTTGACGTTCAGCATGCTATAGGCATAATACCGCTTGGGTGTCTTGGACTCCTGGGTGGCTGTGTTGGTGAAGTATTCGGAAGCATCCACGGGCTCACCATTCCGCAGCCATTTGACAAAGAACTCACTAGGGGAGAAATGTTTCATCAAACAAGTGACGGTGGCTGTTTCCTGCAGAGCCAGCTGATCCGGAGGAGGAGGAAGGATGTAGATATGTGGAGCAGAGGGGTTGCCATCTGGAAGGTTAAAGGAGGGAGGATGAAGAGAATGTAAAATGCATTGCTAACCATCTGTTTCCTTCTTTTCCTAACTGACCTCGTTTGTATGGTTAGAGTCAGAAAAACCTATAAGAAGAATGGCAGAAGCCTTCTAGGAGGTGAAATGGACAATCATCAAAGATGACCAGATCAGAGTTTTGATGCAATGGCTTTCTAAATGTGGGGTTTTTTTTTTTATTAAAGACAGTGATGACGTGGTCCGCTGCTCTCTCTATGTAAAAAGAGTGGAAGAGCATAAGAGAGACAGAGAGACTATGGCTTATATAGAAACGGTCCCATTAGGCAAGTGGGGTCAAACTCATCTCTTCATTGCTAAGGTGGGCTGAGAATAGGGGCTTCATCTATTCCAGGCATCCCCAAACTGTGGCCCTCCAGATGTTTTGGCCTACAGCTCCCATGATCCCTAGCTAACAGGACCAGTGGTCAGGGATGATGGGAATTGTAGTCCAAAACATCTGGAGGGCCAAAGTTTGGGGATGTCTGATCTACTCTAAGAGCAGCCTCATATAACTTATCACCCATTAAGTCATATGGACAATACTAAGGATTTTTGACAGCATGCTAGGGGCTAAGTTGATGTTCTCTTTTTGCTGCCTGTCTGAGACCCTTAGGCACATGGAAGCCCATACCGTACATGTCTGTTGGGCAGTCATTGGAAGGATAGCTTATTAATTCCAACAACGTTGCTTAGATTCAGATGGGTGTTAACTCCCCCTTCCACAAACTGGTGCGCTCCAGATGTTTTGGACCACAAAGCTCATCAGTCCCAGCCACTACGCCCCATAATCGGTGATTTTGGAAGTTATAGTCCAGAACATCTGGGGAGAACACCATGTTAGGATAGTTTGTGTTAAATGATTGTGAAGACAGAACGTAACTGCTGAAATCAATGACACCGAGGGTTGCTTAATCTTCTGTTGTGAGCTGATGTAAAATAGGCACCTACCTTGAGGCTTGCGCAGGGACCTGACTTCCATTGAAGGAAATAAATCTGGGTGAATAATTTTGCAGTTGAAAGTTTCTCCTTTTTCCCACTCGTCTACACACACAGTAGCTACTGCATCAGCGTATATCAGATCGCTGTTGTCTTCATCGTGATACGTTTCAAGTGTAGTGTCCAGGGGTTTGTCATCCGATGCTCTTGTCCAGGTGACGTTCAGCTCCTTAAGGTCTTGCTCATCGGGTATGTTGGAAATTCTGCAAGTCAGCTTGGCTGACTTGGTCTGGTAAATATCAGCATAGGAAGGTTGGATGGTATCAACCGTGACAGGGATGGAAAGACCTAAGAAGTAAGAAGAACATTGAGATCCATAGAACATTGAGATCCATAGAACATTGAGATCCAACCTGCTTGCACTTATGACAACCCCAACATATATCTGATTCAAACATCCTATTCCATAGCTTATGTCCAAGTCAGAATAGAGAATTTCGCTTTCCCACGATAGTGCCATATTCAAGGGGTGTGTGAGAGGGCTTGTAGATGGGAAACATTGCTAGTTGCTGCACAAGTTCCTTTCCTTGGTGATCCATAGATTTGCCAGAGTCAATGATTCTACACCAGGGGTCAGCAAACTTTTTCAGCAGGGGGGTAGTGGTCCACTGTCCCTCAGATCTTGAGGGGCGCCGGACTATATTTTGAAGGGGAAAGAAAGAAAACGAATTCCTCCCGCCCCTCAAAATAATGTCAGAATTGGATCAGCATAAAGTATGGAGACTATGAGTACCATAATATAGACTGAGGTCTCAAATAACACTGAAGCTAAGGTTGGAGCTATGTATCTCAGCAGTATCCTACCATATGCTGAAGGATAACATTGCTGGACTATGGTGCTTAAGTGCCTTCAGACCTTGCCGTAAAATCTGCTTACCTATTGTAATTATGCTTTGTAGAGGATTTTCACCTCTTGTTGAGCATTTTGGCATATGTACATTTTCATGAACTCTTACCTCAGTTTTAGCCCAAAGCTAATAATTCTACCATGTTCAGAATTCAACCATATACACTGAGCGCTTCTTCCTTTTGACAGAAATGAAAGATGCCCCTGTTGTCTTGAATGTTTCAACCAGCTTTCCGGTGCTCTGATGGAATATAATAACTTACCGCCACAAATAAAGGGTCTGCTGACGTTCTTTATCCCACTGAATCTCTCATTGGACACTTTGCAGGAGAACTTCTTGCCATTGTCCCAGTCGTTCTTGGTGATTCGTATCTCACTCCTCACGCTGTAGCTGCACTTTGAGATTCGTATGGTGGTGGGGTCATCAGATTCAAGAACTTTTCCATCCCTCAGCCACTGGATTGTGGTCTTCTGAGTGTGCAGATTTGTAGCAGTGCAGGTGATGGTGGCATTCAAGGGGGACCCCGCAAAATCCTTTAGGAGTGGTGCGCTGATGATAATGTTAGGCGGAGAGTCTGGGCGCACTACTGCAGAAGGAAGGAAAGTGGCAGAAAGTAAACAAATTTATTGCAGATGAATCTAGCAACTCAAGGAACTGCAGATCCAGGTCTACTGAGGAACCCTCATCCACAAGACTCATGAGATTGTCTTCTAGAAGGTTGTGCGTCTAGACAAGCATTTCCTCATCCATTTAAATCAATGGGCGGAAGGGCCGAACTGGATTCATCCCACAGAGTGAAGGCTCACTCTCAGAATGAATGAGAGAGTAAGAATGACAGTATAAGAGCATTGTTGAGCACATGACAAACTCATTTCCCATGCTACAAGGCAATCGTATCCTATTCACCTATACAGTGGCACCTCTACTTACGAATAACTCTACTTACAAATGTTTCTACTTACGAATGGAGCTCCGTCCGCCATCTTGAATGCGGTTTAGATAGGATTTTTTCTATTTACGAATTTTTAGATAGGGTTGCTTCGACTTACGAATTTTTATTCCAATGCATTCCAATGCATTTTTTTCGACTTGCAAACGTGCGTTCGGAACGCATTAAATTCGTAAGTAGAGGTACCACTGTATCTTGGATTAGGGGCCAGGTTTCAAACAGATTTGAAATGCTTGCCCTCTTTTACATAAATTAATATTCACCCTATGCAGAAAAACATTTACAGTACTTCTGAACTTAGGTAATTATTAATTGTGTTAAGATGACAGACCAGTATGTGATCCTTTAGGAACTAGCTAGTTATAGGGTTGCCATATTTGAAAGGGGGAAAAAGAGTGTGTGTGTGTGTGTGTGTGTGTGTGTGTGTGTGTGTGTGCGCACACACACACACACACACACACATGGCTGATGCAACAGGAAAATCCAGACATATGGCAACCCTAGCTACTTATTGGATGGAAGATTTATAGCTCGTCCTTATCACAAGAGGCCAGTTCCCATAAAAGACCATGCAGAAATCAAACATTTGGTCTTTTAAGAGTTCCCTAGCACTTTCTGACTCCTTTCTGCTAATCTCCTGGTTTGAGATTTCCCCTGGCTGCTGGGAAATCTTGTATTTTGTAGACAAATAAATTCACTTACTGGAACGGACAATTTCTTCTGTTCTGTTCCCAAGAGAGTGAATAGTCTTGCAGTAGAATGGATTAAAATGCTTCCAAGCTGCAGCAGGGACAACTGCCTGGGAGCTTGCAGTGAAAGTCCCACGGGAGTTGAAGAAAGAAGGAAATTCCATAAACTCGATTGCCTCGTCTTCATCATTATCCCAAGAGAAAGTGACTGAGCCAGGCAGGAAATCCTGGGCCAAGCAACCAATAGTGATGCTTCCATTGTGAGAGATACTCCCAGAAGATGGAATGAGAGGAAAGACATGTGGAGCAGATTGGCAAGCTGAGGAAACAAAAAAATTAGGTGTTTTTTTTAAATAAAAAAGATGCTTTATTTGTAGCTGGGATTGCTTATCTGAGCTGAGCTATTTTAATTATCTCTCAAAGTTTAAAATTGTTTTTAACTGCTTTTATTTATAACTTTAATATTTATTGTAAGCTGCTTTGAGGTTTTCCTACAATCAAGCAGTATATAATTTTTGTTAAATAAAATAAAATGCATAAATCCAGGCAGGTCCTTGGGTGCATTCTACCTCTGACTGCCCAAGATTCTGTGCATTTCTGACAGGTTGGACAGTTTAGCCAACTTAAAAAAAAACCCACTTCTTCAACCTTATTTTGGTAAGACCTTTACACAGGATGGCTTCTCCATCCACACTTCCACTTGTCCTGTCACTATCCCCAGGGGGGAAACCAGTTGTTTATCACTGAATTAGAACAAACACCATCTATCGTTTTTTTTCTGGGATTGTTCTGATTCAGTGGCGAACAGCGAGTTTTCTTGGGAGAAGTGGCGGGGGGGAATGCTAGGACCCATTCTCAGAAAGGGTGGGAGAAGTAGAACTCATGATTTCTAGACACAGGACAAGCCCCACCTCAACCACTGGACCCATTATACTGATCTTCACCAGACGAGTGTTAATAAAACAGTGGGTATGAATATTCAGGCCTCAGCTGTATTTTCGTCTCTTCCTCACATGTCTCTCTTCAGCTCCCTTTTCCCCATCTCAGCTGTCACATCCCAACGTCTTTCCTAACTGACAATTAACTCACCACTCTATAACCTCCAGCCAATCAGCATCTGCTATCACCCAGCCCAATCAGAATAAATGTACCTAACCCAGGTCCCACCTAAGAAATTCTCTCTCTCACAGCCCACAACCAATCACCAAGCATGTATTTCTGTCTGAAATATGTGCCATATTCTTACACCATGCCATTTTTAAACAGTCATGGCTTCCCCCAAAGAATCCAGGGAGGTTTAGTTTGTCAATGGTGCAGAGAGATGTTGGGAGACCCCTAGCCCCCTCCCAGAAGTATAATTTCTGGAGTGGTTTAACAACCAGTCCCTCTCGAAAGGGAACTTTGTCAGCGATAACACTTTGAGGTGAATGGGGGCCTCCTTTCGACTCTCAGCACCCTTAACAACAAACTACAACCCCCAGAATTCTTTGGGGGAAGCCATGACTGTTTAAAGTAGTATTGGAACGCTTCAACTGTATAGTGTGAATGTGGCCATACTAATAACAATACAAGGCCTCTCGAACTCTGGCAGTCACAGAAGTCACAGAATATTTTCCCCTTCAAAACACATATATACCCAGAGAGATATACAGCACTTCTGCAGGAAGGGACTTGAGACTGGTTCACCTCCTAGCTAAGTGCTGATTCCACAAGGGTACTGAGGAGAGCTCAGATGCCTCACAGCTTTTCCAGAATTGGTGCCGAAGGCTTATGTGTCTCTTGGCTGAGTATGCCAAGCTTCAGGGAGGTTGGGACAAGACCAGTTGTTGGACAGTGTTCTCGAAGCTATGAACAAGAGTTTGACCAAGCTGCGGGAGGCAGTGGAAGACAGGAGTGCCTGGCGTGCTCTGGTCCATGGGGTCACGAAGAGTCGGACACGACTAAATGACTAAACAACAACTTGCAGTTTTGTGGGTGCCTCACACACCTGCAAGTCACCCCTCACCATCAAGCCCTCACTGTGTGGAACAGTTGCTTTCAGAAACACTAGAGCAGGCATCCCCAAACTTCGGCCCTCCAGATGTTTTGGCCTACAACTCCCATGATCCCTAGCTAACAGGACCAGTGGTCGGGGGTGATGGGAATTGTAGTCCAAAACATCTGGAGGGCCGAAGTTTGGGGATGCCTGCACTAGAGAGATCTCTGCAGCTTTCTGAGAACTGCATCACTTACACCTGAGTCTACAACACCAGGAAGGAGTCAGCTGAGACCAGTCTTCCAAAAGATAAAACTCACACGAGAGAGGCTCAGGTGCTGTTGTGGAAAGCCAACTACCCAGAGGTTTGCAGAAAGCAAGGGTAGATAGAACCTAAAAACCCTTTAAATGAGTGTTGGTTCATCCCCAGCATTTTCATACTTCTCAGCTGAATGGAGTGTTTGGGCAAGCTAGCTGAGACCTCTTGAAAACTGGGCATAAGGCAAGCCTATAAATGACTCGATGACCCTTCAAACTCTACAATTCTATGACATACCCATGCTGGGCTTCCACAAGGGTAAAGGAAGGCAGTGGCTCACCCCTAGGTTTTCCTAAAGCTGCTCCTTAGCTGGCAGAGTTAATTTGAAGCCCCTACCATTCCTGAATCCGATCTGTAGTTGGGTGACTATCACAGCAGTCTTCAAGGGGAGCACTTGCTTTCAGAGAGCCACATTGTTCTCCTAGCCCTTTCAGGAAGGTCAATAGCTCAGTGGTGAAGCATTTTCCTATATTCCCTCCCAGGACTCCCAATTAGCCAAGGGGCTTACGCTCAGCAGAAAAGCTCATAAGAAACCCAGCAACAGTTGTGTGTTGGGGGACAGGGGTAGCTCAGTGGTAGAGCAGGGATAGCACAGGTCAGTGATGGAACATTTGCTCTGCACGCAGGAAATCCCATGTTCAACTCACAGAACCTCAAGGAAGGGTTGGAATATACTCCTGGGCTGAAACCCTAGAAAGCCACTCTCTGGGGTCAAGGGCTGAAGCACACTGCTTCAGAGAAACAAGAGAGCCTAGTGCTCTTCACTGGGCTGAATGGAAAGGACGGCACATATTCCTGCTTACAAGAATATCGGGGAGGAGAGGAAGCTGTTTGCTACCTTAAAAATTTACTGAAAGCTACCACTGAGCTCAGATCTTGCACGCATGCCAGTAAAGTTGCAGGCTGTAGGGAGGTTCAGGTGCTCTCTTTGCAATCTCTGCCTTTACTGAAGCCAGGAGCTACACAGCTCTCCAAGCCGAGTGTTTGATTTTAAGGAAGGTTGAGACCCCCAGCACTCCTCCAATCTTCCTAGCGGTGTAGTGGTTGGAGCTCAACACTTGAAAGCTTTCATATCCCAGCTTTGAAGAAAAGGAGGGAGGAGAGTGGAAGGCTCCCAGAAGTTACTCCTAGCCTTTGCAAATCTGCAGCCCAATGGGATGCCAAACTTCCCCCAGCTGACCACTGGCCATTGGACAGAATTGCTCCCCTGCTTCAGGTATAGATGCTGTAGATCTGAATGGCTTGCTTGTTTCTCAGCTGAGCACTGAGCTTCTGAGATCCTAGGAGCTTACCCCAAAGGCATAGCTGAGCAGAAGCCATCCCACACTTCCTGAGCTCAGCACTGAGCTTCAGAAAGACACCGGCTGCTCTCTCAACCTCTGCACTAGTCTAAGTAGCTCGCATTTATCCCAGCTCAGAGGTTAGCTACAGAAAAGCTATGAGGATGCCGGGAACATTTCCCGCCGGCTCAGAGAAGAGCCACCCGGCCCTGTTGCTTCCCTGGCCTAGCTTTAGCTGCTATGGATCTGAAAGAGCTAGCATCTCATGAGTAGGTGGTGTGCTTCAGAGAAGCTAGGTGGGTTCTAGGAGTTCCCCCTCCCGTTATTTCCAATGCTGTAGCTGAAGGAGCACAAATCCTCATTTCCCTAGCTGAGCACTCCTGATTATTGCTGCTAGCTGGATGCTGTTCTATCTGACTGGTGAGTTTCGGAGAAGCTAGGGGGTTGCTGGGTGCTTTCCCTAACGTTTCCAAAGCAGCAAAGGATCAGGGTGCCAGCCAGCTCTTGCCTACTCCACCCCCAACTGAGCACTGGATGGCAAGAGAGGTTCCAATAGCTTTCCTTGCCCCGCCTAGAGGCCATAGACACCTCAATGGACAATAGATGTAGAAGACTTGCACATCTCCCAGCTGAGCTTCTGCAGTGTTGCCTCCCAAAGGGGTGCTGCTGGCTGGGGAGGCTTCCTTCTTGTCACAGTTTAGGGATGGTGGAGGACATGCGATATTCCAAACACAAGACCTATTCAGTTGGGACCTTGCGCATCTCCCCATAAAACGCCGGCTCCCCGGGGGCATCCCCATTGCTGTGCATGTTAAAGCAGAGGGGTGAGGAGAAAGGTTACTGATACTAGGGATATTTACCAAATTGTGAGAATTGAAATCAATCAACATTACACATTAAATGTCCCAGAGAAGCAAGGTGCTTATCTGAGCATCTTGCAGGCAGCCCAGTTACTCCCTCCTCCTCCCCCTTAAGCTGTCAGCTGAAAAGTTTGCTTAAGTGTTGGGCTGATGGGCTGGAGGTAGGCTACCTTCCAGTGTGCTGCAAAGATCACACACCGCAGCTCCAAGCTGAACATGGGCCTAAGGTGGCTACTGGGGAGTTTTGTTATGTTTCAGTTTCTCTTATGCTCAGCATGGAGGTGGCAGTAATTGAGTGTTAAAATCTGCATTAGTTGGGAAGCCTATCAATATGAGAAACCAGAATTCAAATGGAAATACTAATATGTATGCCCAAGCCTATTACAACCTACATCCTTTCCATGAAAGTTGACTGATCCTAGAAAGAGTCTTTTCTTATGTTTCTATCTTCCCAAAGCCCGGAAGTAGGCCCCTTTCACTCACCGTATCAAAGGCTGACCTTGAACGGTCCATTTCTCCTGGAAAGTCATCTTAGTTCTAGTCTTCAGTGTTTACTCCTAATGTTCTCAGAAACTGTCTCCAAAAATGGAAAGTGATGGTAGATGTCCTTGGTGTAGACATGAAGGTCTGAAAACAGACAAACAACATATTGTGGTGGAGTGATGTCTGGGGTGGGGGCTATAATTTGCAACCAAAAGTGGCCACGTGAAACTGTTGCCGAGGAAGAACTTCCCCTTTTCTAGTTTATTTGTCTTGCCTTGTTTTCTTGTTTTCAAATTTTGGGGTTTCCCACTAACCAAATTTCCAGAGCTAGGGTTAATCTGGCAAAACAGCCCCCCCTCCACACATATATTGCCCCCTAAAATTTATTTATTCCTTTCTGCCAACAGCCTTATAAGAAAAGTATAAATGGTAAACCAACTACTGTATTCCCATACCCTCCAACATTTCTCCGATGAAAATAGGGGCATCCCATTCCATTATGATAATTTTACTATCTATACCCCACACATCTTACTGCATTGGATTCCTGCAGCCAATCAGAAGCTGCGCTTTGGTTTCTGAATGTTTTGGAAGTCGAACGGACTTCAGGAACGGATTCTGTTCAACTTCCAAGGTACGACTGTACTAAAGAGAAGGCAGCTTCCATTCCAGGAGCGCTAGCCAATTGAACCTGACTGCAGATACGAAAGGAAGCTGAGACTCAGTAGAACTTGACCACTCAGTCTTCACGAAATAAATTGCATTTGGCTGCAACTCAATGCCAAACATAGAATCATAGAGTAGGAAGAGACCACAAGGGCCATCCAGTCCAACCCCCTGCCAAGCAGAAAGCACCATCAAAGCATTCTTGACATATGCCTGTCAAGCCTCTGCTTAAAGACTGGTGGAGTCTCCTGGTGGAGTCTCCTTCTTTGGAGGTCTTTAAGCAGAGGCTTGACAGGCATATGTCAAGAATGCTGTGATGGTGTTTCCTGCTTGGCAGGGGGTTGGACTGGATGGCCCTTGTGGTCTCTTCCAACTCTATGATTCTATGAAAGACCTCCAAAGATGGAGACTCCACCACACTCCTTGGTAGCAAATTCCACTGCCGAACAGCTCTTACTGTCAGGAAGTTCTTCCTAATGTTTAGGTGGAATCTTCTTTCTTGTAGTTTGAATCCATTGCTCTGTGTCCGCTTCTCTGGAGCAGCAGAAAACAACCTTTCTCCCTCCTCTATATGACATCCTTTTATATATTTGAACATGGCTATCATATCACCCCTTAACCTTCTCTTCTCCAGGCTAAACATACCCAGCTCCCTAAGCCGTTCCTCATAAGGCATCGTTTCCAGGCCTTTGACCATTTTGGTTGCCCTCCTCTGGACACGTTCCAGCTTGTCAATATCCTTCTTGAACTGTGGTGCCTTCTTGAACTGTGGACACAGTACTCCAGGTGAGGTCTGACCAGAGCAGAATACAGTGGTACTATTACTTCCCTTGATCTAGATGCTATACTCCTATTGATGCAGCCCAGAATTAATATTGAAGTTACAATATTGAAGTAATCAAAGTGGTCTTCATAGCCTCTACATCAGGCATCCCCAAACTGCGGCCCTCCAGATGTTTTGGCCTACAACTCCCATGATCCCTAGCTAACAGGACCTGTGGTCAGGAATGATGGGAATTGTAGTCCAAAACATCTGGAGGGCCGAAGTTTGGGGATGCCTGCTCTACATTCTGATGAGGGTTGAGGTGCTGCTCCATTACTCCTCTGCCCTCTAGAATTTACCATTTCCAAGGAGCGGAAAATTGTTCTGAGTGAGAAGGACAACGGTTGCGCTTTCGCTGAGCATGTATGAAACAACTGGCCTAGTTTTGTCCTAGCTGTGCACCTCTCACTGTGGTTTGGGAGGTATGGCAAAAAGATTCCAGAGTTCCTCAGGAGGACAGTTTGATTGCTAAACCACCATGCAGATTGCAACCGTCTGGGGGGTGGGGCAGGGTGTGTGTCTCCTAACAACTCTCAGCACCCGTAATAAGCAACAGTCCATAGGCATCTTAGTGGGAAACCATGAAGGTTTCAACCGATATCGTGTGGCTGCAGTGTAGCTGCCCCCACCTCGTAAAGTTTGGCTCTTAGCACTGAACTACTACATACCTGACAAACTCTGTTGTTGTTGTTGTTGTTTAGTTGTTTAGTCTTGTCCAACTCTTCGTGACCCCATGGACCAGAGCACACCAGGCACTCCTGTCTTCCACTGCCTCATGCAGTTTGGTCAGACTCATGTTGGTAGCTTCGAGAACACTGTCCAACCATCTCGTCCTCTGTCATCCCCTTCTCCTTGTGCAATCTTTCCCAACATCAGGATCTTTTCCAGGGAGTCTTCTCTTCTCATGAGATGGCCAAAGTATTGGAGCCTCATCTTCAGGATCTGCCCTTCCAGTTAGCACTCAGGGCTTATTTCCTTCAGAATGGATAGGTTGGATCTTCTTGCAGTCCATGGGACTCTCAAGAGTCTCCTCTAGCACCATAATTCAAAAGCATCAATTCTTCGGCGGTCAGCCTTCTTGATGGTCCAGCTCTCATTTCCATACATCACTACTGGGAAAACCATAGCTTTAACTATACAGACCTTTGTAGGCAGGGTGATGTCTCTGCTCTGACAAACTCTAGTGCACAGCATTTCAAAATGCCCCCCCCCCGAGAACCAAATAGGTATAGCAACTTTCCAGGGAGAGTGATCAGAAACCGGGATTAGCCCTTGGCAACTAAGGACGGTTCGTATGTATGGACATTAGGTCTTCTTCATCTCTCTTAAGACTTTTGGTGGCTTTTGGCAGGTGTGTTTGCTAGGTGTACATAGGGCCCTGCCTCCTAAATTGTGGTGCTGGGTAGGCTGCTATGGCCATATTCACGGTGAGAGAAATAATATATGATCCAGGTGGAGGTGAGACCAGGCCTAGTCCCAATATTTCAGCTGTTAATAGGACTTCTTTCATAGCTGCATGGTATGCAGACATTTAGCAGGTGAAGCTTGTCCTGGGATAGATAAAAAATGGTGGGAGGTGCTTCATTTGCTGAATTTTTCTGTCTCGGGCTGCCATTTGAGTCGCAGGAGTACTGCTGGGGGGGGGGTGGAGACACATGGCACCTTAACCATATGGTCATTGTGCTGATGAGAGGTTACTATTTCTCTTTCTGGAAAGCAGTTATAATATCCCTCCCCCATTTGATTAATGTTATGTTTAATAGATTCCTTCCAGCTTTAATCTATTGCACATTGTTTTTCAGGGTAGGAATGAGTGGATGAAGTGCAGCAAGGCTGAAAACCATGCCCCCCCCGGATGGTTTGCTGCTGATTGCAACACAGGTAAGGCTGAAAGGCCCCCACCGACATTTTGGTGAGTCATCCTGAGAACAGATGCGCGCTGTTTTCACCAACAGCTGTGATCTGCTGTTTCCACTTTGAGCTAAAGGCGAGTGCTGGCGGTCAGAAGGGGATGGACAGATATGATGTGTGGGGCTTTGAATAGAAACTCACATTGATGTGTTCTGAGTCAACGTCAGATAACAAATGGTGGGTTTCTCAGTGCCTGAGAAAGCAACAACCATGTTTTGCTGATTTTGTACGAGCCGCACGCTCTATGAATTGAGCATATCTACCAGGGGAAACTGGGACACAGCTCAAACTGGGATGGGGCAGAATTCCATGCCTTTCCCTACAGTGTGTAGATCAGGCACCCCCAAACTGCGGCCCTCCAGATGTTTTGGCCTACAATTCCCATGATCCTAGCTAACAGGACCAGTGGTCAGGGATGATGGGAATTGTAGTCCAAAACATCTGGAGGGCCGAACTTTGGGGATGCCTGGTGTAGACTGACAGAGCCAACCACTGCCCCCCCCCAAACAAAAACAAATCCTCAGTAATGAGAATGTAAACCAGGGTTGGAGGCAAGTTCTGAAGCCGCTCCAGTGATAGCAACGTCTACAGCAGGCTTCCTCAACCTCGGCCCCCCAGATGTTTTTGGCCTACATTTCCCATGATCTCTAGCTAACAGGACCAGTGGTCAGGGATGATTGGAATTGTAGTCTCAAAGCATCTGGAGGGCCGAGGTTGAGGAAGCCAGCAAGGGTAGCCCTCCAGGCATCATTGGCTCCCATCAGCCCCAGACAGCATCACCAGTGACCAGGAGATGGTGGGAATTGTAGCCCAACAACATTTGGAAGGCAGCATGTAGATTTCTCTTGGTGTCAGTATCTGGTATCCTGAGGCAGCTGCAAGGTCCCATAAGGTGGCCAGGCAAGAAAAGGTGCAGGGCACCTGAACCACTAAAGGTTGTGTAGGAGAGAGGATAGTTGTGGGAATTTCATGCAGGTTGTCCCTGTTGAAATTCTTTCCTCTTGTTGTGTGTGCAGGAGTCCTTCCCACTTTTCATCTGGCACCTCTACTGACTCCGGTTCCCTCCTCACATATACATATACATATACATATACATATACATATACATATACATATACATATACATATACATATACATATACATATACATATACATATACATATACATATACATATACATATACATATACATATACATATACATATACATACATGTATATGTTTATGGCACTGTGGTCTAAACCACTGAGCCTCCTGGGCTTGCTGATCGGAAGGTCGGCAGTTCAAATACTGCGACGGGGTGAGCTCCCATTGCTCTGTCCCAGCTCCTGCCAACCTAGCAGTTTGAAAACATGCCAGTTCAAGCAGGTAAATAGGTACCGCTGCAGTGGGAAGGTAAACAGCATTTCCGTGCACTCTGGCACTCCGTGCGCCAGTAGCGGTTTAGTCATGCTAGTCACATGACCCGGAAAGCTGTCTGTGGACAAACGCCGGCTCCCTCAGCCTAAAAGAGAGAAGAGCACCACAACCCCATAGTCGCCTTTGACAGGACTTAACTGTCCGGGGATCCTTTACCTATGTTTATGTATGTATTATGTATGTATTATGTATCATGTATTATGTATATATTCTAGACCAGTGCCAGTGTGGTGTAGTGGTTAAGAGTGGTGGACTCGCGTCCCCGCTCCTCCACATGCAGCTGCTGGGTGACCTTGGGCTAGTCACACTTCTCTGAAGTCTCTCAGAGCCACTCATCTCACAGTGTGTTTGTTGTAGGGGAGGAAGGGAAAGGAGAATGTTAGCTGCTTTGGGACTCCTTCGGGTAGTGATAAAGCGGGATATCAAATCCAAACTACTCCTCCTCCTCCTCCTCCTCCTCCTCCTCCTCCTCCTCCTCCTCCTCCTCCTCCTCCTCCTCCTCCCCTCCTCCTCCTCCTCCTCCTCCTCCTCCTCCTCCTCCTCCTCCTCCTCCTCCTCCTCCTCCTCCTCCTCCTCCTCCTCCTCCTTCTTCTTCTTCTTCTTCTTCTTCTTCTTCTTCTTCGCAGCATTAGGTCACTGGATCTCACCATACGTTTCATTTCTCACAATGCCCCTGACATTCTGCAGCTTTGAGTTAAACTTTGTGAAACCTTGTAAGGTTTTACAACCCAAATGGAAAAAGAACAGGAGCCTGAAACTAGATAAGCCTTGGAAAGGGCTGTACGTGGTACTCTGAAGGATAAACGAGGTGGATTCAGTTGGTCCCTAGGCACTAGCCTAGGGCTCAGGACCGCAATACCTCAAGGACTGCCTCTCTCCATATGAACCTAACCAGACCCTGAGGTCATCCTCTGAGGCCTTTCTTTGTGTGCCTCCTCCACAAGAGGCTTGGAAGGTGGCAACATGAGAACGGGCCTTCTCTGCAGTGGTTTCCCATTTGTGGAATGCTCTCCCCGGGGAGGTTCGGCTGGTGCCTTACCCCTTTCACCAGGCAAAAACGTTCCTCTTCAACCAGGCCTTTGGCTGATTGATATGTGATGCCCATTTAAATGTGTTTGTTTTTGTTCTTATTTTTATTATGTCTTTTATGGTTTTTATATTGATTTTTTTTTTTGGTGCGAAAGTAAAGGTAAAGTATTTAGAGTTGGCTGCGATGTGACATAGAGAAAAAAAGGTTGCAGTCTGGTAAAAACGGCAAGTTGGAGAGAGGCTTAGAGTGCGATGATTTGTTTCTTTTTTGAATCTACAATTGTGATTATGGAAGAAGCAAGGCCCTCTTGAAGTGCCAATGTTGTGTGGCCTTCCATTGTAGGCTCAGGTTGTATATGTGTGTAAGGGCCTTATCAGTAGTGACACCCACCCTATGGAATGTCCTCCCATCAGATGTTAAGGAGATGAGTAATTATATAACATTTTGGAAACATGAAGGCAGCCCTGTACAGCGAAGCTTTTTTAAGGTTTAAGGTTTTATTATGTTTTTTTTATATGCCGTACACTTCCCAGAGTGGCTGGAGGAACCCAGTGAGATGAGTGGGGTACAAATAAAAATTATTATTATTATTGGTAATAGTAGTAGTAGTAGTAGTAGTAGTAGTAGTAAACCATATATTGTAAAAACACCACAGTCTTCACTGTTCCTCATTCCTGAAAGGAAAGATGAACCCCTGGAATCTTGCACCCCTCAAAGATTGGAGTGGCATGCAGCTCTGGTATGTGAAAATTTTACCACTAGTCCATGGTGAGTTACATACAGTAGACATATTTTAGGATGGAGTTGGGAAGCCTCAGACCTGGGGTCTGAATGTGGCCCTCCAAGCATTTCTGCTTGGTGCTCTGAACTCTCCCTACACCATACTCCCTCCCAAGCACCACCCCCTCACTGCTTTGCACTCTCCTGGGCTGTTTTTGTCCTTGAATGTGCCTTGATCTCTTGGTTGCTGAGATGGAGAATAAGGGCAGGCGTGTGAGTATGTGTAGAAGCTAGTCTATTGTACAAAGCTAACATTTTCATTTGTTGCTCTTTTGCCCCTGGCCCTGCCCGCCACTAACATGTGGTCCTTGAAAGGTTGCCCAGAATGGGATGTGGCCCTCAGCGTGATAAAGATTCCCCATCCCTGTTTTAGGAGAATTCCTGAAAAGAGGCATTTGTGTCCCAATGGGTGCCCTCCCATCCAGTGGTTTGAAGAAGACTGAGAATCGACAACAATGCATGGTTAATAGAAGTTTATGTAGCAGCTGAAGTTTGATATGTCTAATTTGAATGAAGACTTATACAATGGAGTGCAATAGCATACAAGGCGAAATTATTACAATCAGAAGCAATGGGAGGACAGAAATTAATATAGACAAACTCAGCACCAAACCCAGGGGTGTTATAGTATAATGTTTATACTGTGCACCCTTAGGTTCATTTTATAAATCAATGCGAATTGGTACAGTGCAATAGAATACAATACAATGCATTGCTTTTATACAGATTATAGTAACACAAAGTAATGCAAAGTGGTTCATGCAGTTAGCTATGACCATGCTAAGCAGCTGATTAGCACCAAATGAGCCTGACTGTGATCCTAGGAAAACTCAAGTTATAATTGTTGGTGCTTTGTGGTCCAGGAGCAGAGGACAATGTAATGCAAATGCAAAGTTTCAACCCTTCTCAAACACGAAACTAATGCAACCTTGAATAGTAATTCAGCACAACACAGGGAAACTTTGGCCGATATTTTGCAATATGCAAGCCAAGTGGGAAAGATAAAAAGCTGAGAACTTTTAATCTTCATTGATTTGACTGCTGGAGATTTAAAAATGCCCAGAACTCTCTCCAGTAGAATAGCCTTGGAAAGGGCATGTGCTTGGCTCCTCTCCTTATACATGGTGATAAAGGAAGGGGCCTTTATTGGTTGTACCAGCTCTGACCCCTTTTGATCACAGTTGCTTTGTACACATTTTTCTGTTGTAGGAGGGCAAATAATGGAGTCCTCATTGCAAGTAAGGGAAAAATGTGGACAAAAGGACTTAAATTTGGAAAGCAAAAAGAGCTACTCATCTTCTACTTTATCAGTACACTTAAGACTAAACGGTTGCTCTCTGGGATGCAAATTGGCAACATATCAATATGGCAATGCTTCTAGAAACTGCCGCTGTGGAAATAATGGCTCAGGATTTGGAGGAAATTAGTACAAAGCGTAGAGCAACGAAATCGCTTTGGAGCTTTTCACCAATTTGGACGGCTCCTGCTCAGGTCCAGTTTTCTGCAACCCATCACTTGCTAGAGTTGGAAGACACAGATACATTTTGTTACTCATGGGTGGTTGATGTGCTATTCATTGTTGTTTATTTCTTTCACGATTGTTGAGCTCCATATTGTCGGCACTGGCAAAATTGCTGTTTGTTGCTCAGTTTCCATGCACTTGCAATATTGATACAGAAAGTTGTTTACTATTTGTGATAATGTTCATGTAAAGTTGAGGTCGCTTTCTTCAGGGACCTGTTAACCATCTTTTGAAGCAAAATTGACTGTGTCAATTATTGCAAAAGATGCCAAAGCAAACAGTGAAGATAATGCTTTCTGACATTAATGCTTTGTTGGATCGTAGCAGACAAAAATTATAATGAAAAAAGACTGAGAGAACTATATAATGGAGAGAAAAAGCAGGGTCTTATTCTGCATATTCTTCATCGTGAGATAAGGAGGAAGGTTACTTCACCTGTGGAAACAGAAGAGGTGGGGAGAAGATTAAACAATCCATGCATGTTTATCTGAATGATTTGGGGATGGGAACAGAACACCTAAGACATTTGCTCTGCTGTTGCTGGAGAACAGTGAGTTAGAAGCCAATTGATCTCAAGCCCATTTTGTGACCGGCAGAGGACATTCTATCAGCACTAAGTAGTAAAACAAGTACGGTAGGTAGATGTGTATATCCATATTAACATAGGACTGCAAACACAAGTTTGTCCTCACTGGCACACTTAACAACATTTGTCAAATGTACACACACAAAACAAGTTAGGTGTGCACTTAAAAAGGCAATGTGCCAGTTGGAATAAACTCCTTGTGGAATACTATTCCTTAGGTGTATTGAAAAGCAACGGCCTTCCAATAATGCTTTATTTTAGTCTACCTTTTAAAACCCCTGTTTTACTATTATTTTAACATACCTCTACTAATAGAGAGTTATTTTTGTCAACTGTTGGTTGATCCATTGGCCTGGATGATTCTCTTGTAAATCTACGATTCCATGATGTGATGGTTACCATGTACTCAGTAGAAGGGCAAATGTCAAAAGACCATGAGAGATGGTGTCCACAATGAATTGTTGGGTGAGAAGTGAGGAAGCCAGTGCCTTCTAAATTTGTGTGGTGCTTCCAAGGTTTGACTCTATCCCAGGGTTTCCCAAACCTGAGTCTCCAGCTGTTTTTGGACTACAGTTCCCATCATTCCTGACCACTGGTCCTGCTACCTAGGGATGATGGAAGTTGTAGTCCAACAACAGCTGGAGACTCAAGTTTGGTAAACCTTGCTCTAGCCCAGGCACCCCCAAACTTCAGCCCTCCAGATGTTTTGGACTACAATTCCCATCTTCCCCGACCACTGGTCCTGTTAGCTAGGGATCATGGGAGTTGTAGGCCAAAACATCTGGAGGGCCGCAAGTTTGGGGATGCCTGCTCTAGCCCCTTCCCTTTTTTACCTTGATGAAAGTGACAAGTCCCCCATAGAAGACTGCAACTGTGAAGAGGACCATGAAAGTGGAAACTTTGTTCCAGACGCTGTTGGCCTCCTCGAGTTCACTGTACTCATCTTCATTTTCATTGCGGATATCACACAGAGCAGTACCCATGATGGCACAGTCCCAGGAATCTGCAGGATGAGGTGAGATGATATGGTTACTCCATGGAGAACAGATGGAGGAGAAAGTCTTCCAAAAAGCAAGAACAAAGTACAACAGCAACTATACGATGAAACAAATAAGAGACAAGCGTGCTTTGAAGCCATGTTTGTTTCTCTTTGTTGAATATAGACCCCACAAAGACCAACAGTGTTCCTAGGGCGACTTTAGAGGATCAGCATACAGTGTGGATTTTGTTTGTGCAAAAGCTGTATCTGGTTATTGGATCGGGGCACAAGATGCAGCTGAAGAAGAAAGAAAGAAACACCTCATTGATTATTACTTTAATATAGAACTGCAGGATACATTAACATTGTGTGATATAACATAATGGACATCCCATCTAGCGGAATGTGAAGACAGCAGGCAGGCCAAATCAAGATGTCAAGGAAATTGCATTGTCTTCGTAATGAAGTGAATTTATCTGGTGGTAAGGTACAAACGGTGCAGGTTAGATGTATTTTACCGGAAAGGGAATTGGTTCTTCTGACTGTGATGTTTTCAGAGGAGACGTGTGCTACAAGGCATGCGTAAGAGACTCCTGCTAGCCACTTGCTTGTGGGGACTTCAAGTACGCTCACTAAGGAACATCTTTGTTTTTCATGGTCACATTTCAGACCATGAGCATCATAACCCCTCAGCGACGTTCCTTTTTTCTCCTCCTCCCACTTCACAAAGATCTCTCCTGGGTAGAAGTCTCTGACCAGGCAGAATAAGGTTACATTGAGGTCATCATTGGAGGACTGTTGCTGGAGGTAGACTTTGGGGGGCTTCATTGTGCCTGTGTTAAGAAAAGGGAAACAAAAAATGTTGGAAGAACATATTTGAAATTTACCCCGTTTATCAGTCTTTCACTTTCCCCAGAAAACTATTGGAATTGCATTTGTTGTTGTTAGAACTGGGGTGGCTATCTAATAGTATTTTCAGCATTCTGAAAGGCACAACACCCATAATTCTTTGTGGAAATCATGAAAATGAAACTGGCATAAAACAGGTAAAAGTTCATTTGCGTTTACAAATCATTAAGATCAGTAGCTTCAATCCTGTGCTCAGGTGGCTTTAAATGTAGGTGATGGACGACTATGTTTGCTCAATATAATTTTGTGTTGGCTGCAGTCTGAATTAGCATATTGAGTAAAATGGGTTAGTACTTTGACTCAATCTCCAGTAACTTTGGTGTGTTCCTGAATCACTCTGTTTTGCTCTCAGTGTCTCATACGCTCCTGCCCACCCTTTTTATAAGTCCTCACCATTCCTTCGCTCAAAGTGTTGCTTGGTTTCTCCTAGGCCATTTTGGATGCTACAGGTGAACTTCACAGTGGTTTTCCATTCAGTCAGATTCACGCACAGTTGTCCGTAGATCCAAGAAGTGCCGTTGGTTTCGTTCAAGAGTTGGGTAGTCACAGCTTTTGTGTCGGCAGGTTCTCCATCCATTGTCCAACTGACTGTTGAGTTGATGGTTGCATTTGCAAGGGGCATCATGCATGTCAGAATGGCACTTTTGTTTATAAAGAGATCGTCAAAGGGCGGTGGCTGCATTTTGATAGCTGTCTCGTTAAGAAGTGGGGCCATTCCTTCAAAAACAAATCATCATCAGATTGAACGGGTTTGAGATGTGCTCTCCAGAAATTACCTTATCCGTTGGTTTATGGTGTCGTATTGTAATGACTAATCCAACCACAAGAAAACCCTGTGTTGGACTAGTCCAGGGGTCAGCAAACTCTTTCAGCAGGGGGCCGGTCCACTGTCCCTCAGGCCTTGTGGGGGTCCGGACTATATTTTGAAAAAAAAAATGAACGAATTCCTATGCCCCACAAATAACCCAGATATGCATTTTAAATAAAAGGACACATTCTACTCATGTAAAAACATGCTGATTCCCGGACCGTCCATGGGCCGGATTTAGAAGGCGATTGGACCTCATCCGGCCCCCGGGCCTTAGTTTGGGGACCCCTGGACTAGTCCATGAGTCTTAAGCAAAAGAGGTTTATGATTTGGATGCTATAACCAGTTCTATAGAAAATGGAAGAATCTTCCAGTTTGAGATGGGAAAGACAAAGTGTGTGTTTGTGAAACCAGCTCAAGAGAGAGAGAGAGAAAAAGATGTGGCCCAGCATTATGTCCAACTGATTCTCCCACCTTTGCGTGGAAACAGGAACTTGACATTCAGAATTATAGTCAAGTGCTCAGAGCCTGTGGTTATCACATTCCTAAAACATCTACTTCATCCCCCAATCAACCAATCAATTGTCACAACTATCAGCAATCTGCTGCCCTCACCATTTATCTCTAGCTAGCATGCAGTTATTAAAGGCACGGAATAAAAAAGTGGTATCTTAAACTTGCCCTCTGCCCTCCGGTTCCCTATGACATCTTAGGAGCTTGTATGAATAATGATAATTGTGGCTACTTAGTGGTAAGTTCCCTATTAGGATTGGGTTCCTTCTGTTTTCAATGTAGTTTACCTGAATACTTACCAGGATAATGCAAGTCCTTCTTAATCATGGTGCTGGTTGAGCTGTGATTCACAGTGCATGTATAGATTTCTGGCTCTTTCCATTCTTCTCCGCTGAGTGCCCAACTGCAGGTCTTCTGGAACTTCCCGTTAGCAAGTGGGACCAGAGCTGAGGAGTTAGTACTGCAGCTGAGCCTGTGTCCTTTGGCGGCCCATTCAATGTCTATATTTTGGGGATAGAAGTCGGTAGCAAAGCAAACAAGTTTCTGGCGTCCCCCATCTTCCGAGGTGTAGAATGCTGTCACCTGCGGGGGAGCTGGTTGCAGAAAATCTGAAATGAAAGGGTTGACCTTTTGGTTGCAAAACAGAACACGCACAGATAGAGAGCAGAGTTCCCTGTCAGTTCAAGTGCCTGGTTAATGAACAGGGCTGTCAAATAATCAAAAGTTTGGACACCGAGAAGTACGCACATTTCTTTAGAAGTAAAGCTCCTCTTCCCAATGATTTCAGTGGAAGCAACTTATCGAGGCTTGTTTCCAAGTGATGAACATACACATACATGTTCAGCACCTGATGACGGCTGCAAACACCACATTCCTGCCATAACACCACAGACAGAGCTATCTTACCTCCGAAGTCAGCACAGAACTGCTGCTTTTTGATGGAGGAAGTTTAGTGTTCATCTGAATGTTGAGTTGTGATCATTGAGTTTCATGCATGTGTGAACTAACCTTCATTGCGGTTAGAATTGCTGCTGAGCAATTCTTCGACTCTCTTTTTTTTTAGTGGCGGTGACCCAAACAACCATTTCTTCTGTGCCAAGGTTAAGCCTTCTTCTTTCATTGGCTAGTGGAGCATTTTCCAGCACCCAGACTTACCATACAAATGCCCACTGGCATTCTTCATAAGAGTTAAGGACTCATGACCCACAATGCAGGAATAGAGGGCTCTGCTTCTCCACTCAGATGCAGGGACTTTCAGAATGCTTTGGATGGTAAAAGTGGGGCTTCCAGCTTTGGCTGTTGGAGGCCCTGTGATATATTCAGAGACATCAATGTCTGTGTCATTCTTCTTCCACCTGATGAATATTTCAGCTGGGGAGAATCCAGAGACCTCACAAGCCAACCATGCTACAGCTTGGGACGTAGGTTGTATGAATTGTCTTGGCGATAGAATGACCAAGTTGAAAGACGGAGCTTTAACATGGTTGGGATCTATATGGAAGGGGATGAAAATAGAAATGCTCACAAGGTTGATATTAAATTAGAAGACACATGAAGAGAGAGCACTATGTTGTTGTTGTTGGGGAATAGTGAATCACACTACAGTGGTACCTCGGTTTTCGAACATCTTAGTTCATGAACAACTTGGAAATAGGTGTTCTGGTTTGTGATCTTTGCTTCGGAAGCTGAACGTGTTCCATTTTGAGTCCCGAGCTTCCGTTTTTACTGGTGTGCTGCTAATTTGAGCCCCCCCCCCGGTTGTAATTCAAGTCTTCCCTTTCCGTTTTCCTGTTGCGCTGCTAATTTGCATCCCCCCATTGTAATTGCAGTGTTCTGAGGTGATATTTGGAGCTTATATTTGGTGATTTTGTTTTTGCTATTTATTGTGCTTTTTTTGTTTTTGAGGCATTTTTGGTTAATTTGTTTTTGTGACTGTGTGAAGCCTAGCAGCTACTGATTGATTGATTGATTGTGTGACTGCACAAATGGATAAAAGCCCACCCCACCCCCACCCCATCCGAACAATGACTATCATCAGTGCAGGTAAGGGAAAAAAATAATTTCAATTTTTACCATCTACAATACTGTTTTATTTATTTTATAGTACAGTACATTGATTATTGCTTTCATTTTATGGATCAATGGTCTCATTAGAAAGTAAAATTCATGTCAAATTGCTGTTTTAGGGGTTGTTTTTAAAAGCCTGGAATGGATTAATCCGCTTTGCATTACTTTCTGTGGGAAAGCACGCTTTGGTTTTTGAATGCTTTGGCTTTGGAACGGACTTAAATTTGAGAACCAAGGTACCACTGTATTGATATACTGAAGACTGTATTTGATTTTCATGCTAAACTTTGAGATCTACGTCCATCTGAAGCCCCATTACTTTCTCATAAATTCGAGGCCTCGTCTGATGGTTGAGTGATGAGGGACAGGCACCACATACATTTCTCTCTCTCGATCCGTTGGTATGCAGAATACTATTTCCTTTGGAGTTATCAGGTGCTATTTCCATAACCAGTAGTTGTTCACTTATCGCACATTTCTTCCATCTCTTCCCTCACCTTTGTTTTTTTGGATGCTCTGCTTCACGTCTGGGAAGAATGAGCAGGGATGAGAAATTAGGCACTGGATTGCATTTCCAGAATCCCAGGCCTCTCTGGTGATGGTCAACTGGCTTTGTAAGCTCTGGGTGAGGTTTGTGTGGCTTGTGATGTTTGCTTTTTCGGCATTCTTGGTGTAGTTTATGCCATTCACCATCCAGGTGAGCGTGGCATGGTCCAGTTCGTATCCCACAACAAGGCAAACCAAGAGAGCTTTACTTTGGGTTAGTAGTTTCTCAAGAGGTGGCTTCAGGAGGTAGAGACTGGGAGGTGGGACGCTCCCTTTGCATGCTAGAGGGGAACAAAAGACAAAGGTGGATTTTTATGGTTTTTATGGAGTAAAGCAGAGTAAATACAGAGAAATGGGGCATTACTAGGAGAAGAGGAGAAGAGGAGCTGAGGGATGGGGGGAGGTCCCAACTTTTTCAACAACACATTTGGAAACTGCACCCAATCCCCCATGGTGCAGGGTTGCCATACGCCTGGAATTTCCCAGACATAGCCAGTGTTGGAAGCAGTGTCCCATGTCAACAGTGTCGTTTTGGGCGAAAATGCTCGACAACTTTGGGCAAAACTAAAAAAAAACTCAACAATTTTTGTGTCCGGATTTTCACTTTTTCAAATATGGCAGCCCTATGTGGTGAAGCCAATCATTTCCCCTTCAGACGTCCTATATTAGTCACGTCCTCAGAAATGTGATTTGTACATTCTATGCCCAACACATTATTGAAGTGCAGGCTGGGGTTGTCTACGGATAACACCTGATTCCCTGGCAGTCTGATTGCCTGAGATCTGACAGGAACCAGGGAAAATGTAGGAGAGCAGGACAGTAGAGCAAAAGCACGAATTTTCTCTCTGGGGAGTGAAATGGACTAAGGAGAGCATGAGAGGGAGAATGTGTGTGTGTGTGTGTGTGTGTGTGTGTGTGTGTGTGAGAGAGAGAGAGAGAGAGAGAGAGAGAGAGAGAGAGAGAGATATTCTGCAGTGGGCTTGGAAGATCACCTGTGCATTTGCTGATACTGCTTCTCTGGATGTCGCTTGTATCAGGTTGCGTTGCCTTGCAGGTATACACCTGTAGTGTGTTCCATTCCTTCAGGGGCACAACCAAGTTGCTCCTGGTATAAAACTGGCCAGCATTCTTCAGAAGGTTCGCAGGCTTGGGGGCCTCTTGAGCCTTCCCACTGGCCTCCCAGGTGACTTGGATGTTCTCTAGGGAGTTGCCATAGATGGAGCAGACTAAAGTGATGTTACCACTGTTCCCCAGTCCTGTGCTGGGACAGAGTGGGTCAGTGCTGAGAGTCAATGAGAGAGCTGTCGGCACAATCCAGTCTGAAGAGAAAGAGAGGGAAAGGCAAATCTATTTTGTAAGACTGTGGTGAGCGTTGGATTCTTCAAAACAACACTAGTGACGTTGGAATAAAACCACCAGTGGTTTGGGAATAGTATGTCCTATCTATATTCTTTTTCTTCCTGCTTTGCCTCTCCCATATTCAGCTTTGTATCTCAATCTTTTCACTATTGCTTTTGTCCATGGTTCAGCCATCAGACCAGCTGTCCCAAACCAAACAACTTTGTCTCTTAATTTCTATCCAACTCCACAAAACTCATTGGCTGCTCTGATGATGGGTGACTAACTAGGCCTGACTGAAGTGGCTTGCTTAATTTTCATTGTCATCACCTTGCCTACAAAGGTCTGTATAGTTAAAGCTATGGTTTTCCCAGTAGTGATGTATGGAAGTGAGAGCTGGACCATCAAGAAGGCTGATCGCCGAAGAATTGATGCTTTTGAATTATGGTGCTGGAGGAGACTCTTGAGAGTCCCATGGACTGCAAGAAGATCAAACCTATCCATTCTTAAGGAAATCAGCCCTGAGTGCTCACTGGAAGGACAGATTGTGAAGCTGAGGCTCCAATACTTTGGCCACCTCATGAGAAGAGAAGAATGCTTGGAAAAGACCCTGATGTTGGGAAAGATTGAGGGCACTAGGAGAATGGGACGACAGAGGACGAGATGGTTGGACAGTGTTCTCGAAGCTACGAACATGAGTTTGACCAAACTGCGGGAGGCCTGGCGTGCTGTGGTCCATGGGGTCACGAGGAGTCGGACACGACTAAACGACTAAACAACAACAACAACTGAGAGATTCTGCCCAGAAATTCTGGCAATTTGTTGTGTGGTTTATTGTTCAACATTACCTTTTCTCGAGATGTTCCTGACCACCTTTGTATTTGTTGCTTTATGCGCCACCTCACATGTGTTGATCTCCACTTCTTGCCATTGAGAGATGGGCATTTTCAACTGGTTGCTGGAACTGTATGTCCCGTCTGCCATCTTTCGTTCCACAAATGTCACCTTCTTGTTTTGTGGACCAGCCTTCCACTCGATGCTCACATTTGGGGGTCTGTAGTTAGATGCGATGCACTTCAGCGTGATGGTTTTATTTTCTTGGTCTATTGACTGCAGGAGTTCAACAGTAGGTGCTTGAAGCTGGTCTGTGAAGAAACTTCTGTTATAAGTAGCCATCATAAAATGGGAAATACGTAGTAGCATTGCAGGGTGGGTTAGGAAGACATCAAATTACCTGTATTAAGAAAAAGGAATTCCTCGGGAGCATAAGCAAAAGAAATGAAGAAATTCTTCATGAGTGAAGCAAAGTGGAACAGCAAACAGGACCTTGTGTGTCTTCCTGGCATAGGCAGTAGAAGTGTTGCTGTGTGATAGGTGGGAGAAGCTGACAGAACTGAATTCTGAGCATGTGCAGAAAGTTTGGCAGCTGGTCAAGAATCAGTTGGGTGAACCCAGCAATGCTAGGTGCAGAGCAGAGGTCCTTAGGTCAATGAAGTTAAGAGTTGCGTTGAATGAGGATATATTGTCTTCACAACTGCTTACCCCTAAAAGTTATCCTGTCTGTGTACTGAGTTCAGAGGACAAGACAATTATCTCTGGTACCAACAGACTCACCAAAGCCTGAACTCAGATCCACAAATGTGCCCAGTGTTTCTCAGGTGAATGTGTGGACTTCTCCTCATTGAAAAGCAGAGAAGTGAGGTGAGGTGGTAAGAATTGCTCTGCCTGTGGTGTTTTTTGATAGCCGTCTTGCACATGCAAGTCATCACCAGAAACATTTGTGCCATGAATATGCATGTAAACATGCCGTGAGGTTTTGCTGAGGGTGCTGCACACCACATCTGCTTGCATGGGCTTTAGGGTTAAGCTTCACACCATAAGTGAGATTCCAGGAGATATCTTACCGAGGCTAAGTTACATCCTGACTTCAAGTTCATTGTATATTAGGTTGCATCCTGCAAGTGTGTACTCTTGGTATGCGATCCTTTGCCCTGGTCCAAGTGGATTACCACCCCACTGTTAGTCTATGCTTTGGTCCTTGTTACTCATGCACCCCCTCCCAGACGCGGAGCAAGGTGGGGGTGGTGCGCTCCGGGTGCCATCCCTGGGGGGGGGGGAACACACACAAAATCCTGGCCAGGCCAGATCGCCCCCAGTCACGCTGCCACACCGAATCGCACCCCCTGGCCTGACCACTGCCACGGAGTGCGCCCACTGGCCTAGCCACCGGGCCAGAGAGCTCCCCTTGGCCTGGCCGCTGGGCCGGATCGCGCCCTCCGTCTGGGCGCGATCGCCCCGCAACCTGGGTCGGGAGTCACAGGGGATGGTGCGCCGTTACCCCGTGCTCCTGCCTGGAGGAGGCAGGCAGGGGAGAGGATGGGAAGCAGTCAGGGGAGCAGGAATGGGTGCCACACCCTCTCGATGGGCACTGCACTGCGCTCGCCGTCCCATCCCTCCCAATGGGCGATTTGCCCCGCCCCTATAGGCAGTTCGCCCCACTCCCAGTTGTCGGAGAGGCTTCCTCTGCCACTGCCCCCTCCTCACAGAAATATTGATTATTCAAAGAGCTCAGTTGGTTAGATTGTGGTGCTAATAACACTAAGGTTTGATCCCCGTAAGAGACAGCTTCACATCCCTGCATGCAGGGGGTTGGACTAAATGTTCCTCAGGGTCCCTGCCAACTCTAATCTATGATTCTATTATTTGTAGTTGCAACCACTGCAAATTAGGGGCATGCAAGCAGTCATGGTCCTGTTGAAGGGAACACAGTGGCTCAGTGTTGATTCTCCTCTATCTTATGTCTTCAGTGTTCTCCATCTACTCTTCTCTGAATCAAGGCACAGTTGCCTCTTCCTATATTGCTGAATTGGTGGCCACATCCCAACTGTAGTGTTGCGCTGGTGTAACACTGATACAACACTGGTTGCACTAGTGTACAGTGTGAAACACTGCATTGGCAGAAGAACCCTTGTACCGAATCCCAAACTTTTTACCATACCCTACTTTTCATTCCTTCATTCATCATTCATCTGAAGGCAGCCCAGTTGAGGGATGCTTTTAATGTTTAATCAATTATTTTATTTTATTTTTCTGTTGGAAGCCACCCAGAGTGGCTGGGGAATCCCAGCCAGATGGGCGGGGTATAAATAAATAAATTATTATTATTATTATTATTATTATTATTATTATTATATTTTATTTTATTTGTATGCCGCCTTTCCATAGTTAAAGCAACGCTCAAGGCGGCTTACAACATGACAAGATTTACACAATTACCAACATAACAAAAGTCATAAACAATAAATAAAACACATCAAAAAGTAACACAACCAAATGGAAAGCAATTTCCACATAAATCATAAAATCTAAAACTAAGAATACAGCATTAATATCAATCGCAATTTAAAACGACATAGATAAAAAATAAAAGCATTTTTTTTAAAAAACAACAACAAACCAACAAAAATGGTGCCTTCTCTGTCCAGCAGCAGCAGCAGCAGCAGCACTCCTTTATGGAGCCCGTCAGGCCCCGCCCCAAGCCAGGTGGAGAGAAGCAGGGCAGGGCCCTTCAGGTTCCCAGCAGGTCACTTGTTAGGACTTTTTAAATGAATATAGCAACTTGCAATATTTAGAGATAAGGGAAAGGAACAAGACCTTTTCCTGGGAACAGGCCTTTCTTAGCTTTGGTGCATCTATCTCTTAGCAATGACCATGTGTCATCCCCCCGAGGGCCATCTCTAGGCCCGGACTGGGTGGCATAAGGCTGGCCACCAGGGGCGCGGAAGGGGCGCCAAATGACTGGTGTCTGGGAGCAGCTGTTGCTGGTGCCCCCCCACCCCACGGTGGCAGTAGCGCGTGGCCATCGAGCTTTCTCCATGAAGCAGAATCAGCGAGACGCCTGCTGCCACTCTAGGCAGGAGTTTCGCTGATTCTGCTTCATGGAGGAAGCTCAATGGCCGTGCGCCACTGCTGCGTCCCGGCGTGGCCGCTGTAGAGAGGCGTCAAGGAGGGGCCGGTCCAGGGCGGGAGGCCGAGCAGCCCCCTCTGCGGGAGGTGGGCTTTGCGCCCAGGCCAGCCCCCTGCAAGGTCTCCGCCATCCTCCGTCTCCGCCCTTCAGCTGCGTGTTATTGCCGCCGTGGGGGGGCGGGGCGCTGGAGGATTCTTGAACCACGGCGCTGGGTACCCTTAAGACGTTACTGTCCCCACCCCACCCCGAATGATGTGACCTACTAAAAACGCAACCTTCTCTAGAGAGGAAAGTGTTAGAAGATAATCATTCATGCAAAAAACCTGACTGATCTTTACAACCTCAGCACCCACCTTGGGAGATTCACTTACCAATGGGTACCGTTTCACTCTTAGTGAGTGGCTGGCCGGACGAGGAATGGTGGACCACACAGATGTAGATGCCGCCCTTCCCCCCTGCTTCGTCTCTGCCAATTTTAAGGATGCTGTAAGTGGTGTACCCCTTCCCAGCTGGTGTCACTGGCCCGTTGTCATACAGTGTTTCATTCAGGATATTGTTGTCCTTCTTCCATGAGATGCTAATTTCCTCTGGGGAAAACCCATTCACACTGCAGACAAGAATCAGGGCCACGGTACTCTGGAGCGAGACGTCAAAGTTGGCTTTCGAAATGGTGATGGAGGGCTCCATGCTTTCTAAATTCAAAAGAGGGAGACTATCATTATTAATGAAGTGCCTAGATTTGTGCTAGGTGCTGGATTTTTTTTTAGTAGGGAAGCTTTTAATGTTTGATGCTTTATTTGTTTTTTTCCCTTTCCCCTCCATGTTGTGTTGGAAGCCACCCTGAGTGTCTGAGGTAACCCAGTCAGGCGGGCAAGGTATAATTATTATTACTTTGTGGGTGCCACACTGATTTCTCACCTCAGGCATCAGAACAATGTGGTTAGGCCACAAACACCAAGGAGAACGCCAGCCATTTCCTGGCACTTAAAGGTAATAAGGTAGAAAGTTTGTAATCAGAGCAGGAGGAGAGCTTGCTAGCTGAGTTTACTTCTAGCAGCCAGATCTAGGCATCCATACTTACCTGTCTCTTTCTTGATTGTTAATTCTCTGGTTACTTCTTCATAACAACCTCCAGCCACTTTGCAGGTGAATCTGATGCCCTTTCTCCATTGCTCCAAAGATACCGTGTGGGTGCTTTCCGTCTTCTGCACTCCACTGGCGTCCTTTCCCCCCCTTGTCTTCTGACCCATAGCACTGGGCTTGCCATCCACATCCCAGGCTACTTCGATGTTTTCAAGGTGGGAACCAACCACAGCACAAGTAACATTGGCTGTCCCTTCAAGCAGGTCTCTGTAGGATGGCTTGATGATGGAGACAGTGGGTTTTAGCAGCGAACCATGGCAAGCTGGAGAGGAAGGTAAAATACAGGGATTGGGAAAGATCCTTTAAAATCCTTGAATGTGCAAACAAACAAACAAACCCAAGATGAGGACGGACAGTAACTGTGCGTAGTTGGAAATGAACTCCTTTAAATACAGTGGGTTTTGCTTATCAGTAGATATGCAAGGCCTGTTTCATATGCAAATATTGGATGGATGTCCCTTTCCTGAGGTAAAGAAATGTGGGTAAAATAATGTTCCTACATTTTTTCCCCATTTGTAACATCTAGGCATAATAATAATAATAATAATAATAATAATAATAATAATAATTTATTATTTATACCCCGCCCATCTGGCTGGGTTCCCCCAGCCACTCTGGGAGTCTTCCAACAAAATATTAAAATACAGAAATCCATCAAACATTAAAAGCTTCCCTAAACAGGGCTGCCTTGAGATGCCAGATTCTAAAGGTCTGGTAATTGTTGTTCTCTTTGACCTCTGGTGGGAGGGCGTTCCACAGGGCGGGTGCCACTACCGAGAAGGCCCTCTGCCTGGTTCCCTGTATCTTGGCTTCTCACAGCGAGGGAACTGCCAGAAGGCCCTCGGCACTGGACCTCAGTGTCCGGGCAGAACGACGAGGGTGGGGACACTCCTTCAGGTATTTGGGATGGATTATTGGGATCGATTTGACTGTAGAGAGAAACTATCTGTATTCTCTCAGTCTACTTTGTCAATTCCATCCGTCACACTCCCCCCTCTGCAATATCCCTCCCTTTTAGGTGACCTGGTCTTAAGATGTTTATAACATAGCCTCTGTTGCACACATCCTGGCAAGCCCCTGATAATAATGCATAACCTCCACCCACCCACCATTCCCTTCTCCTTAAGAGCTGGTAGTTCTTACCCTGGCACTTGCTGGTGTTGTACATTATGATGTCCGGGCTTCTGCCTATTCGAGCCACTTTGCATGTGTAGAAGTCCCCTCTCTCCCAGCTCTCTTTGGTGATATTCCGTCGGACAAATCCGGAGTAGCTACTGCTTTCCCCTTGGTCCGCCACCAGTGACACCTGCACACTGCCCTGCTCCACTCCTCCATTCCTCAGCCATTCAACAGAGGCTTTCCCAGGGCCAAGGCTCCGGAGGAAGCATACCAGCTCTAGGCTGCTCTCTGTGGCCTGCTCACCGCAGCTGGGGGTTAAGATGTTCACTTGGATTGGCTTTGGATCTTGCGGGATGCAATCTGAGAGCAGAGAGCAGATTTTTGTTATGTTTGCTGGATAATTCATATAAGAAAGCCTACAGAAAACCTATATAAGACGAGGCAAGATAGAAAAACAAAGTATGAAAACGCTAACAAACATAACCTAAAGTACCGCGTTTCTCCAAAAATAAGACACCGTATTATATTTATTTTTCCTCAAAAAAACATACCATGGCTTATTTTCAGGGGATGTCTCATTTTTTCATTAAGTATGGTACAGTTTAACCTACAAGGTTAAACTGCCTATCACTATGGCTTATTTTGGGGGTATGGCTTATATTCATTGAATGCTTAAAAACCCTGCTATGGCTTATTTTATGGCTACGTCTTATTTTCGGAGAAACAGGGTATTAACACAGTGGTGGAGATCCTGTGGTTCTTCAGATGCTGTTTCACTCCTCTCTGCACCACTCAGTCTGGCCCAATGGTCAGGATGATGGGGGGTAAGGATCCAGCAACCTCTGGAGGAACACAGGTTCCCACCCGTGCAGTTTAAAACAACATCAGAACACACAATGCCCTCCAGATCTCAAGAGTTGGGGATTAGGTTTCTATTTTTAAAGTGTCCTCCTTTCAAAAACAGCATGAGAAAAAGAGGAAATCTGGGGAGATTTATGTGCATTCTTTCATATTGTGTGCATCTTTAAAAAAAATATTAAATAGCAGCTGCTGGAGCATGGGAAAGTGGGCTAATAGGATTTGCATGTGGTGTGTACACAGAGAGGAGATTAATCATTTCCCTCAAGACTGTGATCCTGACAAAATCACCCCATCTTGAAGCTGCTACTGCGCATGGGAGGGAACATAAGATTGATGTCAGTGGTAGCTCCCAATTCATGCCAAGTAGCAGCTGGAGAAGGGAGGGGGTGGAATTTTCAACTGGATCACAGTGCAGGAGGAAAAGGTTGCCTGTTTCTTGCAGCCTCTAGTAGCTGATTTTTAACATCACTTTTAAAAAAGGATGCACCGAACCATAATCCCTGTATTTAATGTCAAACATCCTCCGGCTTTCAAAGATGTCAGGTTCATCTTTCAAATGCCCATGATAATAGCGTCAATTGTATGCTTCACATGAACATTTTATAAAGTTGACTGGAAATGTATTGGGGAGGGTGGAATGTCACCTTAACGGCGGTTGCTCTTTGTCACATCATGGTTGGCAACACGGCAGAATGTGATAAAGCATGTTGTGACTCAAGGATGTGCTTTTAGCCTTCTGGCATCAGTTCCCTGGAATGCCCATCCTTGGAAATGACGGAAGCCCTAACACTGTTATGCTTTCAATATATGTTGAAGCTGTTTCTCCCGTGCCTTCCCTAATTAGTGCATTCTATTTCTGCAGCTTTCGGTTTTTGTTGACTTCACATTTCCAACTTTGTTTCATAATCTGTATTAGATCCAGATTTTAAGAATCATGTCTTTTTAAAAAAAATCATGGTGGTCGGTTTATTTATTTTAATGCTGCAGTGAATTAAAAACATGGGTACAATTGGCTCAAAAGAATAGCTGACTTTGTTTGTGTGTGGCATTTCTTAAGATCCCACAATCTGCTTTTGCCCCCCCACCCGTCGCTGCCACCCCACTCTAAGTATCTTACCATGGTACCGGATAGTTGCTGATGTTTGTGGTTCCCCATTTCCTGTCTTCTGGTTCACAAAGCACTGATAAGGTGTTGTTTTAAGTTCTTCGAAACGGACTGTCAGCTGACTGGCACGGTAGGATTTTCTGCCTATTTTTTGTGCTGGGAACGTTTTTACATGACTGTTGCTGGGACGCCACTCAATAGTTGCAAAGTCTACAAAATTTGCAGCAAAGAGGCAGGCGAAGGTTACATCTGCCTTGCTTTCATCGAGGCAGCAAGGCTTCAGGGGGAACATCACAGGAGCTTCATTTATATCTATAGGGAAGCAAAAAGAGAGGGCAGGTAATGGGGAATACAAAAAGACCAAAATAAATCTATGTTTACACTACAGTAGCTTTTACAAGGTACCCAGGTGGCACTTTGGGTTAAACCACAGAGTCTAGGGCTTGCTGATCAGAAGGTCGGTGGTTCGAATCCCTGCGACGGGGTGAGCTCCCGTTGCTCGGTCCCAGCTCCTGCCCACCTAGCAGTTCGAAAGCGCATCAAAGTGCAAGTAGATAAATAGGGACCACTCCGGCGGGAAGGTAAATGGCGTTTCCGTCTGCTGCTCTGGTTCGCCAGAAGCAGCTTTGTCATGCTGGCCACATGACCCGGAAGCTGTCTGTGGACAAACGCCGGCTCCCTCGGCCTATAGAGCGAGATGAGTGCCGCAACCCCAGAGTTGGACACGACTGGACTTGATGGTCAGGGGCCCCTGTACCTTTACCTTTTAGCTTTTACAAATCTCCTATAGATTCCCCCACTAATGTTGCTGTTACTAGTAGTCATAGGGAAGTTTTCACATTCTTAGTTTTCAAAGCAATCTAGCTGTCAGGGACTAGGCAGAGGAGGAATGGTGGAGACCGCTTTCCCATCATGACCCTTCCAGGGAGGAGGAAGAGGAAGACAGTGTAGGTTTACAACAGGGGTTTGAGGGAGGTCACAGCTCAGAGGCAGATGAGGAGGAAAGCTGGGGAATAATAAGAGAGGGGGAGGCAGAACCAGAGAGGCAGCTGGCTGACATGGTGTCATTAGAAAGCATCCCAGACCCTCCATCTCCCAGAACCCGGTGAGCTTTAAAAGTAGGAGAGCAAAGAGCTCAAAGGCAGAGGGCACATAGCAGCACCTGTTGAAGTGATGAATGAAGAAGTGGGAGAGATGGGGGGTTGGGGTGGAGTTTCACTTGGGACAACACCATTATCCAAGAGGCTGGGTTCTATAGCCTCTCTCTGTAAAGACTGAAATAGAAAAGGACAGTAAGAAACTTTTCCTTGTCTTTATACTTTCTTGGGCAACCAGCCAGGAGCCACTGACAGCATTCCTGACAATAGCAACATTTAGACAACATTTCTCAGCCATTTTCCATCCTCGTAATCCGCCTGAATCCTCATCAATATCCCTGTATTTTCATTTGTCCAGAACCACAGCACATGGCTTGATTTAACCTGATTTTCAGCTAAGCGTTACAGAGGTCACACAGAATATTACCTGGTGGAACAACAATCCATGTGGCAAGCAGCACATCAAAACCTTCCTCCGTTAACTTCAATGCTCCTCTTCCCACTCAGTTCATGACAGAAATGGGATTAGTTGGTTGAGCTCTATGATCCTCCAGAAATTATATCTACCACAGTTTATCAGAAAGCCATGCCCTAATGCTACAGAACTTTAGTTTGTTGAAGACTACAAGACATTTCCAATATAGGACCTAGGGTTGTATTTCATATTATTATTATTATTATTATTATTATTATTATTATTATTATGCTTGCACACCAACAGAACACAAAAAGCTATACATTTACGTCATTTGTTACAAAGAAACAGAATTAACAAAAAGAAAATAAACTCATATATTTTGACAATAAATCTTCTTAAAGTACATCTAACTTCCTGTCATCTCCATACTTAATTTCATATTTACTAACTTGCTGCAACTCCTTCATGGATCACTGCCTTGTCATGGCGAAGGTGCTTGAATAACTCAGAGAAGCTATGAGCTATGCCATGCAGGGTCACCCAAGACGGAGAGGTCATAGTGGAGAGTTTTGACCAAATGTGATCCACAGGGCCTCCCATGCTACACCTCTGTGAACAGCCAGCATCTTGTTTTCAGTTTTATCCTGTGTTTAATTCAAATCAGCCAACATTTTGTGAACTGCCCAGAGGCCTTTGCTGTATATAAATGCCAACCAATAATTCAATGTATCTAGGTCTTTGTAAATGGGCATCCTTGCCACCTTGGCTTCATGAGTTGAGAAAGCTTTGATGGTTTTCTCCTTGTGGCACTTCTAAGCAGGAAGTCTGATTTAGAATGATGAGCTATAGTAACCACCTCTAGGAATCTGCTCCTTACGTACTGCAAGATGGAGACTGGGTCAACATTACTTGTCAGCCCATGACTGACAGGCCCACCACACACACCAACAACTTCACTTCCATGGCTCCCCTATTCAAAATGGAACCCTCACCAAATAAAAGAAAAGAAAACCATCCCCAAGAGTGGTTAAGATGACAAAAAGTTCATTTGGCTTCCCACCCTGCAAAGGTCAATCATTTCTCTTTTCCTTTGCCTTTCAATAGCATCTCCACATTCTATTGCTTTCCACCCTGGACATAGTTTTGTAGTGACTAAGGAGTCTCCCTCTCAAGTAAAGCACTAACAAGCTTCCAATATCAAATGCAGTAAGCACACCTGCCATCTTGAAATTTAGTTAGCCCTTCCAAATTAATTCCAACAATAAACTATCCCTGTCTGCCTTTGGTTGAAATAGTGACTTGGGATTCAGTCATACCGGTAATTACAAGTAGCAACTACAGCAAAGGTAATAATTCACAGGCAAGATGCTGTGTCAGTGAAGAATATATCTTTATTGCAGTATTATATAGCAATCACAGTATAAATGAGAAACATTCTAGTCGGTACATGTTGTGCAATGATTCTCTGTCTGTTGAAAGTTAAAAGTGCAATATTCACATCAAGGCTGTCGACCAGGTATACAACTATAGCTGAAATGAAACATGAATACCAAAGAGATGCCGGAAAACACGCATATACACTCGGAGAAGTGAAGCAAAATTGCACCATAGCTCTAAAGTGTAAACAGTGGGTCTAAATCTAGTTCAAGCCAATGGGTATCCTGAGGTCATGATGCAAAGCAAGACAGAATGGCGACCCTGTCCCAATGCATCCTTCCTTCCTTCTCCAAAAGTGGACGAAGAAGTCAAGTCCTTTATTATGTTGCTGGTGAATAGACAAGTGTCTGTCCGTTGGCAGAAGATCCCTTCACGCTGCTATTTCACCTGAAATTGGGAAAGAAGAGGAACTAATTTCACTTCTGAAGAAGTGCACCATGCAAGGACCTTCCCTTTTGCAGCCTCTCATCCTGCGTAATGTGGACTACCCCTACGATGTCCGAGAATGCTGGGCTCATGAAATAAAGGGTGAGAGGAAAGAGCAATAGTGGGCAACAGTGGGAGTGGGTAGAGGAATGGACGGGGAAGAAGAAGCTGAGACAAAGTGGAGAAGAGCAGCTGAGGAATGAAGGTTGGGAGTCACAGTAGAGGAGAGAAGCCATGGTAGAAGAGAACGGAGAGGGAAGTGGACAGGCAACAAAGTAGAGAACAAGTGAGCACCAGCTACTGACTGAAGCTTGACTTGCAGAATGGTTTCACAAAATGGCGCCTGTCCTTGGAGCTTGTTTTGGCCTATTCTTGTGAAGCCCACTGGCCCTCTTGCCCTCCCGGTTCCACTTAGTATAAGAGAATGGCTATTGCCCGTTTCACTTTAGCACACTGCCTTCCATTTGTTTTTTACCTTTATGATGGTCACAGTGGCACTGTAGAACAGGCTCACGAGAAAAAGGATGATGAAAGTGGAAAGGATGGATGAGATGTTTTGGAATTCCTCATCGTCGGCGTCCACGATCCCATCTAGGTAAACTTTGGACAATACACGGAGGTCAGCACTTTCTGGATGGTGATTTCTTAATGCAGCTAAATGACACAGAGAGCAAGAGAATGTTGCACAAACAAGGTGAGGGCCGAGGAGCTCAGGGGGGGGGGAATGGGAAAGAGATGATTTGGGAGGCAGCAGAGTTCTGTTTATGCAATGATTTTCAAGTAAGTGACAAATTATTGCTCAGTGGTGCCTCAGGCACACCAGAATTCTGCACTTGTGGTATGAATGAGGGGTGCAAATGAAAGATCTACCTACATATCTATGTAAATTCATGGGAATGAAGGTTGCAGGCGGTTGCATGCTGCTATGAGGGGCAAAATGGCAAAGCAACTAAAGTGAGCTCATGCCCAAAGAGTTGAATTCATGCTTCTTGGAGCCATATTTTTTTTTAATGAACTCTGCATAGCAATACCTACTTAATGAATGGGGAATGAGATGTTGCAAACTAACTCTGTTAAGCCCTCATGAATTCGACAATAATTTTCCTCCTGGCCCTGATGTTTTTGTGAAGTCCTTGGAAGTACTGCATTCCAACTTGCAAAAACCGCCTGTTACAATACAGCTATTTATTACAGAGTCATAATATGATGTGATATAATTTTTGAAATTGATTTTGCAAAATCCACTCTGCAATGAAGGGAAGAGAAGATGTCTCATTTTGGGGATTTCCCTGCGTGGGAGGTTTTTTTTATTTTTAATGTCTCACTATTTAGTTGTATGTGTCACTCATTAGATGATTGTTTTCTACAATTATTGTGAGTTATTTTAGCATTTTATTTTTCACTCTCCGGGCACACAGCTTAGCCCGAGGCCCCACCCCGGCAGCAGTATTTTAGCATTTTATGTAGGTGTTCTAAGCCTACCAAGGACTTTACAATTAGTATCTCATTTATTATCACAGCTCTGGGTCAATCAGGATGTGAGATAAAGCGGTTTGCCCTAACATACCCAATGAGATTGGGGCTGAGGACTAAACTTACAGGTAGATCTTCTGGGCTTAAAGTATAGCACTCTATTATCCCACCATACCAGCTTATCATGCAGTATTTTATGTGTATCCACACATGAATGTCCACGTGCGTGTGTGTGTGAGAGAGAGAGAGAGAGCGAGAGCGAGAGCGAGAGAGAGAGCGCCTTATTTCCTTTTGTGGATTTCCTTTGGATTCACCCCTGGTTACAAACATATGTAATGCAAACTGCGGTTGATTATATGTCATCTAAGTCTTGGTTAATCAGAGAGTGGTGGCCACGTATACCAAATACGAAAGGAAATTGAGTATAAACATAGCCCATTCATTGAGACTCCCCAATGTGGCAACTGGATTGCAACTCAACAATGCAAAATGTGGAAAACCCTCCACCTTGCTGTGGAATGGCTCAAGAGTGGGATTTTGGCTCAACCTTATTCCACAGCTTGCCATGGCCAGGAAGGAATGGGAAACAGTATGGGTGGTAAAGGAGGACTTCTGCATCCTGGTGCCTGTTGGTCTTCATTTAACTGAACACGGATGAGGCAACTGAAGACGTGCTTGTCTTTGTCATAGCCAAGCATTCCTCCCCGTGGGGTTGAGGGATAATATATAGTGTAAGGATGACTTATGTCTTCAAATGGGCAACTTGTTTCTGTCCTCATTCTCCCCCTAGCTCCTGCTAGCCAAAAATCAACGGCAGAGGATGCTTCCAGGGTCCTTAATCTAAATGAGGTGTAACTGCCGCCCAATAGCCATCAGTATGGGAGGGATGCTTTTAGAATAGGATGCCGAGGTTCAAGAGAAGCAGCACGTCTGTGTCCCTCCCATCCTTAATTTGATACTGTAAGCGATTGCTGCTTTCCATATTGGTGGCAGAAGGTTTGAACTGGCCAAAGAGATTGTAGTCCACAGATGCGTATCTGTGTCAATAGTTTCAACGCAACTTTCTCCCTCAAAAACTAATGATTACAAAAATGTTACTACTTTGTAGTAGTGGATGAGATTACTATTTATGTCACCAGTGCTCTGGATTCTTTCATCAGCACGAGTCTGGATGAATTAAGTGATTTATGAACTTTCTTTTTTTAATTGCTGTTTCGAAAGTTATAGATTAACTGTGGAACTTTGTTGCTAGGTATGCACCCGAGTGTCTTCAAGAGAACCCCTCAGTGTCATCCATTGACATGTGTGGGAGACTACCTAGGAGGTGGTGGTGGTGTGATCAATGATGTAAGGTTTTGGCCATTTGCTACTTGATACATTTGTACCGTGGGGAACCCAAATGGAAGAGCTGCCTTGCTATCATCCAGTCACATGATTATTTATATGTACACACATTTTGCTATTGCCTTCAGCCTTCTGTTTTAAATTCTCAGTCAGAAATCAAGATAAACTGAATCAGCTTCCGCAACCCGACTAAACTTAAGACCACAACGTGTTGTGCATTATATGTGTAGCCTCAGATATTTATGTATTTTGCACCAGCATGTTAATATTAAAATGACTGATCTCATCGAATCCCTTGCGCACCATTTTTAGTGTGTTTCAAATGCTCTCTGAAATCTCTCTTAGCGACTTGTTCACCATGTATCATGTGTGGATATAGGTAATTGCTTGTGAACGCCCAATGAATGATACACCCCGTTGCTCATATCATATATATATTTTAAAAGTTGTATAGGGCAACCCCTGCATGTACAGAGTGTTTTCCTTCTGTTCTTAAGATGCCAGGGGGAGGTTGAGTTGAGAATGACCCTAAACTACACAATGTTGGAGCTGGATAATCAATGTCATTAGATGCAAGAATAGGTGGCACCTAACTTTATTAACCTGCTATTTTCCATCCCAGATGTAGGGATAGAACAATTTAGAAGGAAAGAGTTGTTGGGATGTGTATTTTAATAGGGAGATGAGGAAATGGAATAAAGAGCTAGGATATCAAAGACCAAGGCAGTGGCAGGGGTTTGGGAGGGGAAGTACGACTGCAATAAGTCGGTACTTGCAGTGCAAACTCTTGCATTTCATTCAACTTCTGACAATCTCATGCTCACAGCATCCGCAGAATAGCTAAAAGGGTGCTGTGGGTGGAATTTTCAGAGGGGCTTTATTTCCCATTGTATTCAAATGGGAGTTAGCTGTCTCATTCCATGCTTGCGCAACTGAAAGTTATTATTAACTGTCGTATCAACATTTCTCACAAGAAGCCAGGTTTTCTTTCATTGTTTGAAAAAAACAACAATACTTTATTGCAAACTATTTCTTTCTTCCAAAAGATGTGGTCAGTTAACGCTTTAACATGTGAGACACATCTTTCCTTAGAATCAAACCCCAATTTTCAACTGAAGAATCAATAATGAAGCAGGAAGAGGCACAAGGAGGAAACAGATTCCGGTGGTAATGGGAGCATGGAGGATGCATGAGAGAAACTATCATGGTGTTTAGTTGCAAGTTGTGGCCGTATCGGAGAGCATTAAGGAGACGTTGACAACAGTTGGTTTACCCGTGTTCTTGTCCACGGTCTTCTGAGTGCTGTTCATGGGCAGCGCCTCATGTCCCACGACACAAGTGTAATGGTCTCCATGACTCCAGTCACTTTCACTGATGTACAATATGCTATAGACAAAGAACTTTCCTTGTATCTTGGGCTCTTCTTTGGGTTCACTGGTGTAGAAATTTGCAGGATTCACTGGCTGATCATTGTGGAGCCACTGCAGAAAGATACCTTGGGGGTAGAAACCTTTCACTAGGCAAGTGAGGGTGGCTGTTTCTCGCAGAGCTAGTTCTTCCGAGGTAGGGGGGAAGACGTAGATGGCTGGGCTATATGGGGTGCCACCTGGAAGGTGAAAGAAGAAGAAAAGGAATGAAGAGACAATAAAATGTGCATTCCTTATAATTTTTACCCAGGATTCTTTTTGTTTCATGAGACCTGACTTAACCTTTGGCTTCTCAGATATATAGGATTGGCTGTTTTGAGAGAGACAGGGCACTTTAAGTAGCAGAGTGAAGCCTTTCAAAAAGGGAACTGGGCAAGCCAGATTGGCGAGGCAGCAAAATGGATCAAGTCCTAGTTTTGATGCAACAGCCATTTATGGACCAGAAATGGACCTAGTTTTTACTGAACAGTTGGATCAGATGGTTCTCCCTAAAGTATAGGAGGCAATGCTAAGAAGATTGACACTGCTGATACTAGAGTAGGACGCCTTGCACTAGAGCAAGGTGGTAATACAGGTCCTGTCCGACAGCAGAGGAGTGTGGACTGAAGTTCTCTACATGGCCTTCATCAAGTCGTAGTCACTCAGGCTGACCTAGTTCAATGGTTTCTAATGGTAAAAGTTCCAAAAGCAGCTGTCAAAATAATAAGTAAGGAAAGTGCTTGCTGGGATATCCTAATAGGAGCTCATAGGCTCCAGTAGCTACTGAAGTAAGGGCATCATTGAATACGCAGAGTTTTTTTTGAAGGCTGCTGAGTTTCTACCAAATGCTTTCACTTCAGGTGGCAACTATTCTGAGGGCGGATGAAGAGCCTGACAGATCTAGGGATCTGTGAAAACAAACAACGCTAATGCGTAATCTTCCCATGGGATGATGTAAAACAGGTACCTACCTTTAAACTTTTCCAAAGTTTTGTCGATAGGTTCAGGAAGTAAGCCTGGGAAATTAACTTTGCACGTGAAGGTTTCATGGTTGTCCCACTCTGTGGCACACACGGTGGCTGTAGCGTCAATGTAAGTAAGCCCGTTAGCCTGATCTTCTGGCTTTCCAATGATGGTCTTCAGTAGTGTATGGTCAGATTCTTTTGTCCAGGTAACATTCAGTGTCGAACGATCCTGTTCAACGGGTATGTTTGAAATTCTGCAGGTCAGCTTGGCTGACTTGGTCTGGAAGATGTCAGCGTAGGATGGTGGGATTGTTTCCACACGGGCATCCTGGTTACAGAAATAGCCAGCTGAAGAATGACATGAGATAAGTGAGAACAAGGTTTGGTTCCACAGTAATTAAGACAACAGAACACACCAATGTTCCATACAGTGTTGGCAATCAATGCTTTATACACCCAACTTCCTTATGCCCAAATCAAATTCTCTTAACCATTGCTAAGTACTGGCTATATATAATGTGCGGCTTGACCCTAAGATCAACTGAGAATTTCCTCTCACTACTTGCGCACTATATTTTGCAGGAAAGAACTTGTAGAAATGAGCTCTTGTGTGTTCCACAAATATGGAAGTCCATTACTTTGGGGACCCACCAAAGCTGAGAATCTTTTGAGAAAAGCTACAGATTTTCTGTTTGGCCTAGTTTTTGAAAACTACTAGGATAGGGCTTTCAGAATTATGGCACAGCCCTTTTAAATAGCAAATTTGAGCTAGGAGATTTTACATTTGTAGAACAATATCAACATGGGTCTTTAGCATAGAGGAGAATATTTCATACATTGGTATCAGAATATGGATGAACTGAGATCTCAGCCAACATTGAAATCATTGTTTCTCTCCCTTCCTAATCATTTTGGGTATAGGCTGAAGGATACATGTTTTTTCTATTTAAAAAATAGGGTTGCATTGAGCAGTGGAACTGGGACTGGAGATAGATTATTCTTATTCTGAATGGTCAGATTTCTTATAAAAGAACAGTGAAGCTCACCTTGACAAAAAGATTGCCTGTTGATCTTCCGTGAGTCGTTGAAGTCCTTGCCATTCACCACACAAGAGAAGAAAATGTCGCTGAGCCAATCTGTCTTGGTGACTATGAGTTCACTCCTTATGCTGTAACTACTGCCATCTCGGACTGGCTGGGCGGTGGTGAGTACCTGTCCCTTCTTCAGCCACTGAAGTGTGTACTTACTGGAGGGAAGGTTAACTACGTTGCAGGTGAGGGTGGCATTCAGGTAGCTGCCAAAAAAGGCTTCAATGGGTGGTGCAAGTACAGACATCTCAGGTGGAGGCTTTTCGACTGATGTATCTATTTGAGAAAGAGGGGGAATTGCAAGAAAGAATGAATTATGGCAGGTGGGTACCACACTCTTAACAGAAAAATGCAAATGTGTAAGGAATGGAGTTACATATACGTGTATATTCAGCTGTATTTAGGAATACATGTTCGCCCAACTCACATGATTGTCTTTTAGCTGTATTGGGATGTGTACTGGAGAAACATGTTTGCATTCTTTTGACTCAATGGGAAGCAGGGCTTCATTTGAGTCACGGCTAAGCTGGGCTGAGCTTTCAGAGTCACAGCTCAGACATGGAGCAAATGGAAGGAATGTGTACGGCTGGGCATGTGCAGAGCACATTTCCCATGCTACAAGTGAGGCATATCCTACTCAGCTAGGACAGAGGATGCAGCTTTGATCTCGTCTTTCAGAAACAAATCAACACCTCTGAAAGTATGTGCCACAATAGACAGTCTCTGACTACTTGTGTCTAATCTTTTGAAGACCGCCTGTGTTGTTATGTTGGGAATGTTGAAGAAGACGAGACAAATACATTCACTTACCACAGCCACGGGCTACTTTTTCCACTTTGTTTCCAGAAGGATGGTCAGCCTTGCAGTAAAATGGAAACTCCTTTATCCAATCAGCAGATGGGACGAGTGCCTGGGAACTTGCGGTGTAACGCCCTTCGGAGTCGAGTACTGAAGGAAACGTCTTGGCCGTGATTGTACTGTCGCTGACATTGTTCTTATTGCTCCAGGAGAAAGTGACCGAGTCAGGAAGGAAATTCTTGGCCAAGCACCCGATGGCGACCTTTTCACTGCTCTCGCTCCCAAGAGAAGCAATGAGAGGGAAAAGAGATGGGGCAGCTGGGGAAGCTAAGGGAGAAGAAAAGCAGAAGGATGGAGGGTTTTTGGAAGGTGTTAAAAGTTCAGCTGGGGTTAACTAACTGAACGGAAGCGAACCGTTGCATTGTTGGGAAAGAGAGACGAGGGTATCAAACATGTGTATATGTGTGTTATTAGATGGATTGTTGTATTGTTGAGGTGTTTTTCAACACAAAATCGACATTTTGGATGTATGTGTGTTTAACCCCATTCTGCATGAAATATACTCAGTCTTCTCTGTCTCTTTCCCTCTGTAAGCAGAATTCCCTTCCTCCTAGTTCTCAACCATGACTTATAGCTAGTGTAGGGTGTTTAGGAACCTGAGCTATGAACTTGGGAGTCTAGTCAGTCCAGACATACGTGACCTTCCTCTGGACCACTTCTGAAATGAAATGATATTGTTGTAAGAATTGCACAGTTAATGAACAGACAACACCTGGGGAAAGTGTATAAATATGTAGAGCATTATTACTGAATAGCATCAGCTGGAGAAACGCAAAGCCTAATATTCCCCTTTCATCACTGATGAATAACAACAAGCCAAAGCTCTGAAAGAAATGTTGGTCATGCTTCCCTATAATAACCATCAGAAAGGCTATTTACTCTCAGTGAAGGAGCAAGAAGCACCAGAAAAGCTGTTTCATTATGTCCGTTATCCAGAGGTCCATGTTAGGAACTGTTTTTTTATAACAACCATGAAGCACAACCTTATCCTTGTCTACTCAAAGGTATGTCCCACTGACTATAATGGGGCTTACTCCTAAGTAAGTGCATATAAAATCTAAGCAGAAATGAGCTGGCAGCGAGAAGAATGCAGCGGGACTAGAAACATTGTGGGGCTGTTCGTTTTGCTTTCTGTGGAGTTCACATCTGGCTTATTCTGTTGTATGGTATTTGCTTCATCACAACACTTCTAGAGAGTCAGCTGCACCCTCTGAAATGGTCACATTTTTTTTTTTTAAAAAAGTGGGCAATGTCAGGCTCAGTAAAATGGAATGAAGATGTCGAGGAGACGCTCACGGCAATGTGCAGTAAGCACGCACACTTTCTTGCAAAATCACGAGCCCTTTCATATCCCGATTACCGTTCAACACTGCTATGTTATACAGTACCCTTCCGTACCAGAACAGCATAACCAGCGAAAGAATCAAAATGATTTTGTAAAAGGAAACCCAATCACTTCAAAGAAAGCTAATACACTTACAGACAGAAATCAGACAACTTTCATTCTACTACACTTATTGGCACCATGAATCTCCTTAGCTATATCTAATGGAGTAAGCCCTTGACCCCTCTTAAACCATCAAAGTGAATCTGCGCTGTGTTGCAAGTTAATATTTCTGACTCTCTTCCCCCCCCCATATAAAGCACAAAGCAATGATTAAATAGTGATTATTCCCAGGTTAAACTCGGAACTATTTCAGACGGGTTGTCGTAGCTTTTTACTCTGCACCAACGAAGGGCAGAGCAGCAGCCACAGGCACCCTGACCTGCTTCTCCATTCGCCAACTAGAATCTGTGAGACTCAAACACATTCGTAGTTATGGTTGCTAACCGACCAGGAAAACTGCTCTGCTCTTCTCCCGTGCCTTTAGCAGCAAGTTGATGTGCAGAAATCAGCAGGTGACCTTTGTCACAGCAGGAATGTCAGCTGTTAAGGGTGCAGCTACTCTGGTCTGTTGAAATGGCGGCAACTCTGCCCAAACGAAAGAAGTGGTGTACAATCGAATACAACTATGCTGAATGAGAGAGAACCAAACCCCATCCCAATACAATAGCTATATCTAATACAATCTCAAGTCTGAAGCTGCCCAGGAGGCAACATGGGTCATCCATGCCTGGTTCAGTAGCTGTCCTGATTGCGCATTATAAAGGTTATAATTTTCCAGCTAGTCTTACGCTAGTACTGGCAAGCCAAAGGAGTTGCAGAAACTATGCTGGGCTGGGAGATTTGCAGGTTTGTGGACATTGGAAAGGAGGCACCTTTCCCTCCCCCACCAGCCATCCTAAGCAGTATAGAATGGGGAGACTTGCATGCTTTCCTACCCTGAGCTGGGCATGGGAGAGCCAGGAGGAAGCTGGCTGAGCCACTAACCTCCCTGCAAATGATGCTGAGATATGCCTCTCAAATGTCCCCCCACCCAGCTCCTGGTGCTTGCAATCACTTGGGGACGAGGCTGAGTGGCTCCTAACAGGTTTCTCAAAGACACTACTGAGCTGTGCGGATTGAATACCTTAAAAATGGAGTGCCAGGTTTTAGGGAGGCAGGCAGAGGTGGGTGAGGTGGAGACAGATTGCTTACCTCAAAGCCTTTCTAAAACCTAGACTGAACTGAACTTCACAGCCACTATTGAACATAGGAACATAGGAGGCTGAATTATACTGAGTCAGATCATTGGGTCCATCCACCACGGTACTGTCCACATTGCCTGGCAGCAGGTCTCCAGGATTTGCACCATCCCTAAGCTCTTGCGCCATGAACTAAGCTCTTAAAACAGCTGGGAGAAATTAATTGCTCTCCTCAGCTTGTCTCAAATCTGCTTCTGAGTTAGCAAACTTTCTGCCTCCTGGTTAAGTGTTAAGCTTCAGGGAGGCTAGGCAGGGGGCACAGTTGCTTTTTTTCCAGCCTTCTCAAAGCTTGTGCCACACAGCTCTCAACAGGGAACCATGCAATTATTTCAGCTGAGTATATGCACTCGGGGACGACAAGGTGAAGGAGCCACCCCCCCCCAAGCCAGTGCTGATCTTGGAGGTTTGCAAGGCTCCTAGCTGAGAATCAAGCTTCGTGGAAATCCCTGTTGCATCTCCAACTCTCTTATATAGCTCTGAAAAAACTCACCTCCTAGGTGAGAGGTGGGCTTTGGAGAAGCAAGGGGGCTGCTGGTGCTTTCCCCATCATTTTGAACACAGATCCCTCCCGGTAGCTGAACACTAGGCTTCAGAGAGATCCTGGGTGCTTCCTGCACCATAGCTACAGCTGCTGGAAATCTGAGAAGCTTGCCTGCATCACAGCTCAACGCTGGGCTTCCATGAAATTAGGGGATGTCATCACAGAAGCCAGAAATGAAGGCAAACTCACCCAGCTCTTACCTAGCTAAGCCCTGGGCTTCAGAGAAAGCCCAGTTGCCTCTCTGTCCCAACTCCAGCTGCTATAACCCTGAAAATATTTCTTCTCTCAGGACTGAGCGGTGAGCTTCAGAGAAGCTGGAGCTTTGCCTACCAGCCATCCAGTTTTTCTCAGCTAAGCACTAGGCTTCAAAAAGACTCTGGGTGCTCCTCCAACTCAGCTAGAACCGCTATAGATCCCCATGCTTGCATGTATATTGCTAGCTCAGTGTTCTCTTTCCTACAATCTAAGGGGCTTCCGAAAGCTTCCCCCATCATTCTCAGAGCCAGAGCTGATCAGCAAGCCCTCCAAGCTGTTCCCCAGTTGAGCCCTCGGCTTCAGAGAGACTCTCATTTCCCCCTCTGCTCTTGCTGCTATGGATTGGGAAAGCTTGCATAAGAAAAAGCTAGGGGCTTTTTGCCACTATTTCCTAAGCTGTATGTCAGCAGGAAAACGCACAGCTCTCTCTCAGCTCAGTGCTTGGCTTCAGAGAGACCCTGGTTTGCTCCTTGATCCTCATCTCTGGGTGCCATTGATCTGAATAGTTTGCAAGTCCCCCAGAGGAGCAGCCAAGGGAGCTAGGCGGTTGCCAGATCCCCTGCCACAATCATTCTTGAAGCTTCAGCCAAGATGGGAGCCATCCAGCTCTTTCTCAGCAGAACACTGGGCTTCAGGCTTTGGCTGGCTGGTCACCCTGCCCTAGGTTTAGCTGCTATCAGTTTAAAACTGAAACAGATTTGAGACACGGTTTGCATGGATCTCAGCTCAGTGCTGGGCTTCAATGCAAGCCAGTGGGTCTCGAGAGTTTCCCACATAGTTCCCAAGGCCAGAAATCTATGGGGAACAATGGAGCTTTCTCCTAGCTGAGCATTTGGCTACAGAGAGAATCTGGCTACAGCTTCCAGAGGCAGGAGTGGCTTACATTAATCTCAGATGAGTCTTGGGGATCAGAGATGTCAGTGGGCTACCAAGAGTTCCCCCCATCATTTCCAAAGCCAGAACTGAGGGGTGGAACTGCCCAGCTCTTACCCAGCAAAGCACTGGGCTACAGAGAGACTACAGTTACACCCCCAACCCAGCTACAGCTTTGGGTGACCTAGGGAGCTGCTGGAACCTCAAGAGCCCCAGCAGATTCCTGGGCCACCCAGTCCTGCCCTGGCTAAGTGGTGGCCCCAGTTGTCACTGCTGTAGCTCTGTTAAAATTCCCTAGCTCCTAGCTGGGCAGTGGGCTTCAGAAAAACTAGGGGACTGCTGTTGCTGCTGCTTTCCTTACCATTCATTCCCAGAGACACAGTTGAACGCCAAGCCATCCAGCTCTTCCGCAACTGAGTACTGGGCTTTATTTTGCCCTTCTAGCCTCAGCTGTAGCTGCTACAGCTCCAAAAAGATTTCCTAGCTCCTAGCCAAGCGGTCAGCTTCAGATAAGCTAAGCGATTGCCAGTGCTTTCCTTGCAATTTTGGAAGCCGTAGCTGAGCACAGAGTCATTGAACTGTTCCTCAACTGAGCGCTGGGCTTTAGTTTGCTCTTCTTGCCACAGCTGTAGCTGCTACAGCTCTGGAAATATTAACCAGCTCCTAGCCGAGCAGGGCAATTCAGATAAGCTAGGGGGGTTGCTTGAATGTTCCCATCATTCTCAGAGCCACAGCTCAGTACTGAGCTGCCCAGCTCTTCCCTGTCTGTGCACTGGGCTCAATCCCAGCCCTGGCTTTAGCTGCTATAGCTCTGAAAAGCTGTGGATGACCGAGGGAGCTGCTGGAACCTTCCCTATCATTCTCAAGAGCAACAGCACAGTACTGAGCCACCCAGCCCTGCCCTGGCTAAGCAGTGGGCTTTAGGATGCCCTCTCTGCCCCGGCAGTAGCTGCTATAGCCCTGAAAGGTTCCAAGCTCCTCAAAGAAGCTAGGGAGCTGCTGGAACCTTCCCCATCATTCTGAAGAGCTACAGCTCTGCAAAGAACTATCCTGCCCTTCCCTGGCTAAACAGTGGGCTTTAGTTTGCCCTCCTTGCCCTAGCTGTAGCTGCCATAGCTCTGAAAACATTTTCTAGCTCCTAGCCAAGTGGTGGGCTTCAGAGAAGCTAGGGGTTTTGCTGGAACATCCCCACCATTCTCAGAGGCACAGCTCAGCACGAGCTGCCCAGCTCTTCCCTGGCTGCGCACTGGGCTCAGGGCTGCTGTCCCAGCCCTAGCTTTAGCTGCTATAGCTCTGAAAAGGGTTCCTAGTTCCTAGCTGAGCTGTGGATGACCGAGGGAGCTGCTGGAACCTTCCCTATCAATCTCAAGAGCAACAGCACAGTACTGAGTCGCCCTGCCCTGCCCTGGCTAAGCAGTGGGCTTTTGGTTGCCCTCTCTGCCCTGGCAGTAGCTGCTATAGCCCTGAAAGGTTCCAAGCTCCTAGCTAAACCATGGGCTTCAGAGAAGCTAGGGAGCTGCTGGAACCTTTCCCATCATTCTCAAGAGCTACAGCTCAGCACACAGCTATCCTGCCCTTCCCGGGCTAAGCAGTGGGCTTTAGATTGCCCTCCCAGCCTCAACTGCAGCTGCCGTAGCTCTGGAAACATTTTCTAGCTCCTAGCTGAGTGGTGGGCTTCAGAGAAGCTAGAGGTTTTGCTGGAACGTCCCCACCATTCTCAGAGGTACTGTCCAGCTCTTCCCTGGTTGTGCACTGGGCTCAAGGCTGCCGTCCCAGCCCTAGCTTTAGCTGCTATAGCTCTGAAAAAGGTTTCTTAGCTCCTACTTGCTCGGCGGGCTTCAGATAAGCTAGGGGGCTGCTGATGCTTCCCACAGTGTTCTCAGAGACACAGCTGAGCGCCAACCTATCCAGCTGGTGCCTGGCTAAGTTCTGGGCTTTAGGTTGCGCTCCCTGCCCCAGCTGCAGCTGCTATAGCTCTGAAAACATCCCGCAGCTCCTAGCAGAGCGGTGGGCTTCAGAGAAGCTAGGGGGCTGCTGGTGCTTCCCAAGCCATCGCTGGTCACAGAACTATCCAGCTCTGGGTTCTGGGGTTTAGGTTGCCCTCCCTGCCCTAGCTGTAGCTACTATAGGGATCAAAACTGTTGGAGCTCTGCGAGACTGGTGTGCTTCCCAGTTCAGTGATGGGCTTTGGAGAAGCTAGGAGGGTGCCATAACCCCCTTGCCTTGTTACCAAAGCCACAGCTCAGCAGAGAGCCCTCCAGCTGTGCCTGGCTAAGCTCTTGGCTTCAGCAAGGTTCAGGTTGCTCCTTAACCTCTGGCTATAGCTGCTAGAGATCTGAAAGGCTTGCATGCATTCCAGCTCAGTATACCAACTCGGATAAGCTAAGGGATCTCCGGAGCGATTCCCCTCCATTGCTCCCAAAGCTGCATCTCAGTCTGAAACTCTTCCCTAGCTAGGTATTGAGCCTCAAAGAGATACTCATAGCTAAGGCCACTATGTATCTGAAAGATCTGGTGTCTGCTGACTGAGCAGCAGGCTTCAGAAAAGCTTGGGGATCGCCAACTGCTCCCCCCCCAATTACTCTCAAAGTCTCAACTGAGCAGGAAGCCAGTTGGATCTCCCCATCACTGTTGAGCACTGGCCTTCAGAGATGTTCCTGTTGTTCTCCCTGCTCTGGCTCTGGCTCCTGTAGATCTAGAGCTAAACCCCTGTAGATCTAGATCTAAACCTGCTAGAGGCATGGAAGACATGGCTCCCGGTCCCTGCTGAGCATTGGTAATCACGGATGTTCCATGCTAGGCTCCCAAAATGCTGAAGAAGAAGAAGGCTTGCTTCTTTTCAAGCTTTGGGGATGCCGGCTGGGTCTAGTTGACCACCCAGGCACTCCAGAACTAGTAGTCAGTTGGGTAAAGGGTTGGATAGCCCCTCATTGACCATGGGATGCCGAACATCCGAATCAGTTGGGAAAACTACTGTTAAATACACCCCAGTAAAGCCTTGTATTAATCCTCATATTACAAATTTCGATATCATGCCAGTTAAAGATGTGGGAAAATCCCTACAAGATTATTCGCTGTTAAATAAATAAATAGTCTAGCAGTGGTTTGTTATTGTAAGCTTTCCTGAGTTAACTTGATATAAATTCTGATAATTAAAAATTATTCCATTGGTCGGTGAAAATTCCAGTTAAGTCTATCACTTATCTGAATCAATCAATCAATCAAACTAAAACTACTACAAAGAGAGGAGGAAGTTTCAATCAAAAGCAGAAATATACTCCACAGAGATAAACTGTCTTAAAACTCTGACCGCATAGGACAAAATAATAATAATAATAATCCAGTTATAAACTCAGAAAAGTTACTCAGAAAAACCAAACAAAAGCCAACAATAAATTATAATTTCCTGCCACAAATTCATTCACTCTTAAAACCTGTGTCTCATAATTTCACAAAAATAAGCAACAGAAGAGAACACTACTAAAATATCCCAATATATTTTCATGTAAATTGTTAATAAATATTAAATTTGTTCAAAGTAGATAAAAATAATAATTGACATATTCTAACTTGTAGTAAAATAATAATAATAATCAAATAAAATGTTGAAAAAATAGGAATAAAGTATTTTTTCCCTTACCATTTAAATGTATGATTTCGACACGAAAAACATTCACAAAGTTCTAGAGTCCAGAGCCAATTGCTTACGGAAAAAGACATAAGTTTTTTTCTTCTTTAAACCAAAAAATGCTAAATCTGGGTTATTTTTTGTGGGGAAAACAGAGATCTTTCAAAGACAGGTGTTATTCTGTTGTTTTCGAAACATTCAGGGCTATTTTCAACCATGTGAAACCACTGTAGGTGCTAGAAACTCCATGAAATGGAACACAAGGTCTTAAAATAAATCAAAACCGAGAAACGAATCTTTGGCCACCTGCTGCCTTAATCCCCCCCAATGTTCCTGTTTTGTTAATCGGCCATTTTTTTTCCACAAAAAAGAAGAAGAAAAATAGATCCAACCCTTCAAAATCTTTTCTTGATTGTGCTAATTATTTTAGATCATGATGCATATTAATTAGCACTCCCATTAATTTCACAGTGCATGAGCACAAGGAGTAAGATGCAGTTTGCTCAAAGGCTTAATCTGAGCCGGGAGCCAGAGAAACATAAATTCAATTGCAGAATTCAGCCTCAGAATTAAACAAACTAACAAACAAAAGACTAGTAAGTCTCTAAGCATGTTAAAAGTACCTTCCCCTCACCACTGAGGAAACCTAAGCAGAATCCACAGGTTGGTAAGAGTCTAATTTAGAGAGAATAAAGGGGGGCAGATAAAGAAATAACTCAGCGGCGTATTAAAAGTTTGTTGTGAAGTGAATTTTAGGAGAGAAACTACTTCACCTGATGCACACAAGGACTTTATTGATCTGGCAAAGTGGGATTTTTCCTCTGAAATTCATTCCGTGACACACACTTACTCTTTAAAGTGTCGCATGACTTTGTCACTTCTATAACTGCCACCTAGTATTATGCTTGATTGAAAGATAGACAGACAGAGAGTAATAAGATGGGATAATAAGATGGGATGAATCCTGATTTACTGAAGGGTAGACAGGGAAAAATGAACAAATTAAAGAATAAACAAATTGGGGGGATGACTACTGAGAAAGAGTGGATAGAGAGATTTCTAAATTATGCATTTGTTATAAGAATGCAGTTCTATTTGTCCATTTAAACTTTTGATCCACTAAGAAATAGAATTAGACGCTACCAAGGCACAAATCCCCCCCCCCCCCGGCAAGCTTAAATCTATATGACACATATAATTGCAGCTTTTAAGTTCCTTTAAGACTTTCAAAATGCATTGGAGATTGACAAAACCAAGCATCCTGTCCGCTCAGTTATGAAGGAAATTAGTTCTGAATTAGAAAAATATTGATTTACCTGAACTAACGGTGACCAAGGTCCCGGGTCCCCAGTAGTCTAATCCATAGTTGACACACTAAGACAATTGCCTGGAGATGCTGTATTTAACAAACTGTCCCCTCAGCTCAGTTCTTTGGTAATCTATTAGAAGGAGTCTAACAGATTCTGATTCTAACAAAAATTCTTCTCATATATTCCCCAATGTTACCCCAATCTTTTTGCAAGTGCAACCTTTCTAGAATATTGCAATTGTGTACATAGCAAAACATTTTCAGGGAAAGGGTAAAAATATAATTGTAGGGATGGAGAAAAGACTGTGGCAGAATCATTTTGGTCTTTGGTTTACGAGCTATATGGGAAACAAAGTATTAAATTCTCACTGAAATAGACCTCAGTAAATCCAAAGAAAGTTGCCTTAGGCAATCAGTATTTACAAGGAAGACCATTGCAAAGAAGTACATGAGAGAAATAAATATTTTTACCTGCTGTAACAGTGACGAAGGTGCCTTGTCCCCAGTAGTCAAACCAGTTATCACACTGGAATATGTTTATGGGGAGATGGCGCAAAAACTTGCATTGATCAATCAACTATTTTTGAATTGCTGAATAATCTTGTCTACTCAATTACTCCAAATGGGTTTTTAAAGGCTGCACTTCTATGTACACTTACTTGGTAGTAAGACACATAGAATTCTGTGGCACTTACGTCCGAGTAAACATGCATAGGACAAGCCTGTAAGATTTACTTTGCGGTTTAAGATTTTTCAGAACATGGGCAGGGAAAAAAAAGTCTAAACCTACTTTAAATCTCAATCCTAAACACACATATTGGAATGAAATTTAAATGAAAGGTATATTTTCTAAGTAAGCGAGTTTGAGATAGCAGTTTATATAAGAACAGAAGAATTATCTTTCCAGACCGGACCAAGGGTCGCTCCGTTCCAGAACTTGTCCAGACATTCTTACTGATATTTCTCTGGAACAGTCTCATTAAACTGAATTGGACTTCCCCAGAGTAATATCTGTAAGTCTCCCTCAATTCCCAGAACATGCCCCCCAACAGGAACACTTGAGTTTCAAAAACATAAAACACGGGAATGACGAACATTTCAAAGACATCACTTAAAAAATAGGAAGAAACTCTGCATTTAAAGAATACAGGTGAGAAAATGAATTAAAATCATACCTTCAGTGACGTAGACCATGGTCCCTTGTCCCCAATAGTCAAAGTAGTCACAATGACCCAACTCTTTCTATCCCTTGCACAAAAACCTAATGTGGAATGCTTCTGTCCTTTGGAACCCGCAAAACTATCCCTTAAAGGATAGTTTTAAAACACCCGCAATATAAATATGGAGGATTTTAATTGGCCTAAGATGCAGAACCTAATTAAATCTGGATTGTTCGAGACAACTGAATACTTTAAGAAAAACAACAAAGAACTTCTTGGCACTGTAAAGAGAGGAAGGCTTTGTAGTCGCAAAAGCTTTTTTAGACTTTGTGGCTTTTGCCACCATAAATTTTCATTTCTAAGCCTGCAGAGGACTCTTTGTTGTTGTTTTTTATGCGAAACTATCATAGTTACCCATCCAGCATAAGACGTTTTAAAGAAAAGGTTGTGGAATTTAAACACATACATTTCTAAGTTTTAGAAGGCATTTCTTTGAAGCCCCTGTTTTGTTACTAACTTAGTTTGTGCCATGGGCTGGACTGATGCATAATTAAGATATCTATTTTAGTTTAAAGAGATTATTCGGGCATAACTAGGTTGAGAAAGGCAGTCAGTTTGAGGTACCAGGCTGTTTTTCTACCCAACAGTCACTTTGGAAAAAAAGACAGAAAAACCACACACAACTAGACAGAAGGAAAACATTGAATTTAACTTACCACTGCTGACTGTAACCAGGGTGCCTTGTCCCCAGTAGTCAAAAGCATAGTAGTCACAGTGATACTAATTCCCGCCCTGAGTGACTAAAAACCTACTGGTCTCAAAGCTCAAGATGCCTCCTACGTTGTCCTCCCAGTATATACAGTATTATGGTTATTTACACAACTATATTTTCCTTCTGTTTTAATTGAAACTGGATTTTCTCTTGCCATAAAGAGACAGAAAACACTTAACCGCCCGCTACCCCCGCATTTAGGACATTTTCCTTTTAACCCAGTGAAGATCTTATTGTAAAATATAATAGCTACTTAAGTCAAAGGGAAACATGGAATAGAAAATCCTTACCTGGAGATACCGTCACCATAGTCCCTGGTCCCCAATGATCAAAGGCAGCATAGTAATCACATTGATTAACCTGCCAGTGTCGTGCGAACAAAAACTAAATAATACTTTCCTGTTGCCAAGACTTTAAATGGAATTGGTATTTGACATTCTCTCCGACATCTGTGTATCTAGATTTATTGGCTCATTTAAATATTTGTCAAGTTTGTACTGAAATACACCACTGAATGCTCAGTGTAATGGGACTATGATTTATTTATTTTAAATCTTGTATTCCTGGAATCTATGGAACATTTTTAGTTACAGCTAAACAAATATATTTAGGTTTGATCCAAACCATAATCCAGTGTAAGGGTCTATGGCTTTGGGGACAACCTTAACTTTTAAAGAATGAACATTGCAATCGAACGGATTGAAATAAGTAAGAATATGTATGATTTACCTGAAGTGACGGTCACTAGGGTCCCTTGGCCCCAATGAGTGAAGTAGCCATAGTAACACAGCACTTAATTCTGTACTGAGAGGTGTGCAAAATCCTAAATAGAAATTGCTAAAGTACTGGTATATTCCCACCCTCCTTTACCTGCTGAGACTGTGATGAGGGTCCGGAGCCACAGGTGTCAAAATAACTAATATTTTCATTGAATATTAGCTATCCACTAAGTGGTCCAAGTTCAGTCTGATCAGCATACTAACAATATATAAGATTTTTTTCATCCAGCTAAGACAGGGGTCATGCCTATATTTCATTTCTTCTTGAGTACACTCAAAAAAAGATCAAGATCAAATACTTTGCTTGCACTGTAGATAGAATTAAGCTGTGGCACTAGAAAAGCAAGACTTTCCACAAGAATGAGACATATTTTCCCTAGAGCTTAGAGAACCCAGAAAACAGCAACAGAAGAATGAACCAACGCTGGTAATGGAAGAATAAAAAAAAATTCCAAGCAGCTTTTCTAAAGACAGAAATAACAAGGATTTCCTCCCCTTACCTGTAGTGACAATGACTTGGGTCCCTGTTCCCCAGTTTCTCAAGCCATCACACTGGTTACATCTCTTTCTTAAGATGCACAAGAAGTTGACCCACCCGGTTTATGCAGGGAATTAGGGGGCTTTCAAGATTAAATGTATTACCACACTCAGTGGTTGCGGCCCTCAATATACTGATTTGTAAACAAATCCTAATGACTTTTGGAGAATTTACCCATAAGGAAGAATGTTTAGATGTGAGGCTTAGGCTTCCATCTTTTAAATAAAAAAACTATTAATTATACATGCTTATAATAATTTAATTCATTGGCACCCCTAATAAAGAAATGGAAATTCTCAGATTTTGCCCAGGATAGACTGTAATCCAGACTTCAACTATTCTGCCACAGCCCTGCTGACAAGAATCAGATACTCTAGCTTGCACCGAATAGGTTGTGAACTGCAGCATTTATCTATGGAATCTCACAAAGAATTCTATTCTTTAAAAAGAAGAAGTGTATTTAGCATTGTAGCTCTCGAAAGAAAACAAATGAAACAATTGACTCCTGTTCCTTATGAACCTTTGACAGTAAATTGGGGTTGACGGTGACCCATTTCTCCAGAATTTAAGAGAACAGACAGAAAGTATCATATTTTCTGCAGTGATCTGACTCAAACATTTGAGATATAATAAAAATATTACCTGAAGTGACAATCAGCTGAGTTCCAGGTCCCCAGACATCGAAGTACCAGTTGCACACAGATTGTTCTAACTAGCAACTTGGCACAGAAACTTCATTCTGCTTGGACCTTTTGGCAACACTATTTTGGTCTAATGAAGAAATGCCCTACCCACACATTTTGGCTTCAAAGCAATTTTCTAGATCTGTTTTCAACCTTTCCCAAGGTTAATTTCAAACTAAGCTACGTAGAAGACTAGCAGTGTTTTTCACAATTACAAAAAGATTAGACAACATAAAAAGTCCTCTGACCCTCCACTTATTTTTTCAGAATTAATTGAGCATTAACTGAGACTTAGGCATTTACAAATGGTCAGATGTTTGTGCAGTTCACTGGTGAGAAAAATATTCAAAGAAATCTCTTAAAGATGGTTAGCCAAACAGATGTCTCAGCAGTGAAACACATACATTTTAAGCAATGTTTGAACAAATTTTTGGATGTGGGTCTTGGTGAAGTTCTGCACAGAGGATTGGAAGAAGCCCTTAGTCATCACTATCTCAAAACAATTGTGTTTCATATGACACAGATATACTGAGATAATGAAAAAAAAGGTTACAATATTAAGTGAATAAGATTAGGAAAAGCTCTTTACCTGATGTTACGATCACAGTAGTTCCTTGGCCCCAATAATCAAACGGGTTGCACATTAGGGTTGTTTTGTACTTCCTCTCTACAAAAACCACTTAGTACCAACATACCTTCGCAACAATCTCACTTTAATTTTTATATTTTATTTCACTATAGATGGAAGTAATTTGGGCTGAAACTTGTCTGCAGAGTGCTTCCAAAAACTTCAGGAAGACTGCCACCAAGTAAGAAATTTCAGGAATGAATTCACTGAAAGATTTTCCAGCTGCCTGGGATATTTTAAAGCCTTTCTAGACCATTCCAATGTCTATTGGCCTCATCAATATATTGGGCAATGTGCTTAACTCCAGCCTCTCACTTTAATGCAGCATTTATTACTCATAAACTACGATCTCAGTTTATATATATGGCAGAAGTGGGGAACACTCTGAAGGCTTTTCCTAATAATTGGCATAGCATTGATTATTCCAAAATGCCTTGGATCTTTCCTCCCTTTCTATATAAATAAGTCTTTAATATTAACCTGGGCTGTATTTGACTGTTTGAGCTTTTCTCTATATTACAATGTAATGAAACACAGAAAGTTAAGCTGATGATCAACATGAACATCCCTAACCTAGGAAAACAACCTAGATCTTAAGAACTATACGAGTAAATAACATTTCAACCATTGTTTAGTGACTTAAAAGCATGCAGTTTTAAAGCCAGTGGCAGCCAGCGATAATTGCAATGAAATTCATGCAACTGAAAATTCGTACAATACCTTGTAAAAAACAACACAGACATTCTGTGGATTTGATGTGCAGTGGCTTACCTGATGTGACAGTTAGCAGGGTGCCTTGTCCCCAGATGTCAAAAGCACCCCAGTCCCACAGTAAATCTCTCCCCTCCGAAATATGTGCAAAAATGCACCCACAGGTGGAAGTGGTTGCTTCTTGCTCAAGACCCTGGCCAGATTTAGCTGTGCCCCAACACATGTGGAACAGGCGGGAACTTTTCTGATAGTTCAATGCCCCTTGCCTGAATAAGGGTTCTGTGGCATCTAAGCCATATTGCACAAAAATGTAACATTAAGAACAATAAAAGCAGCAAATAGGCACTAATTTAGGACCTAGGAAGATGCTACAGTATACCCCATTCTGCAACGTTGCGACTAATTTTGTGTTTATATGTGCAAAAAAAAGCAGCCTATGTGAATCTATGAAGTTGCAATGAGTAAAAGGAAGATATTTGTCTTACCAGAAGTAACGGTGACTGCTGTCCCTTGGCCCCAGTAATCAAAAGCATCGTAGTAGCACAGTTGTACCACTCCTAACTGGGTGTCTGCAAATTCTGTTTCCTTGGTTTGAATTCATGGGTGAAGCTCGCCATGAAGGCAGAGTTATTTTGAGTAGATAATGTGCATTATCTTGATGGACTTTTAAAGCTCCAAAACAAGGCGGCGATCCTATATACACCATGCCAAGAATAAGCCTTGCTGACTTACTTCTGAGTAGAAGTGCATAGGATTGCATTCTAAATAGTGTATTTTGGCAAACTGACATCTGTTGCTCAGCCTTTCAGATTGCTGACCAGAGTACTTTGGAACGCTAAAAATACTTTCCTAGAGTGACCTTCATGAAACTGAGTTAAAGCGGGGGGGTGATGCTCAAGAGACTGGAGAGTGGTGATCAATCATTTACAACAGACAGGGCTTAAGCTGGTTTGGGGGGAGGAGTTCAATAAAATCCAGAAGAAATCATGACATAAATTTACTTGCTATAATTGTGACTTCCTTTCTCCTAGCAGCTGAAATAGTCATAGCATATAATTCACACCACCTTGAGCTCCTTCAGAGAGCAGGGGTATATAAATGAAATAAACAAATGACATAAATAAACAAATTTTCTTCTGAAAGACATGCGAACCCCATTATGTGTGATGTACTTGAGCAAAAGGCACTGGTTGCTGTTTAGTTTGCTCTTGAACCCGTCTTACAAAGGCCTAGATTTTTCTTGGACAATAAAGGCAGCCCAGACAGAGTTCTTGGAAACTGTAGGAGGAATTTTGGGAGATGAAACTGCACCTTTGTAGTCCAGAGGTACAGTTGCACCTGCCAATTTTTCTTCTTCTTCTGTCCAAGGTTTAGGAGCCCTGCCCTCCTGGGTTGTATCTGCCTCCTCCCTCCCTGCCCCCCCCACTAAAAAGAGCAATGTAGCCTGTGTGTCATAAGGACATTGAGAAATAAAGGTAAGACATTCAGAGGGATTAAAACCACCACAGATCATTCTTAGAATTCAAGAAGTCACCAAAACGAAACCACAAAAGTTGCAAGAGTGGAGTAAAGAGAATGAACAGCAACTCTTTTACCTGATGTTTGTCACCAGAGTTTCTTTTCTCCACTCAACAAATTCCCAGCTACACCAGCTGTTTGAGTTTTCCTTCAAGCCTTGCATTTTCATTAGATTGCACATCAGCTAAATCTAACAGGAGATCCATGGTTTTCCCACCTCTCTCTGGCAGCCCTACTCTTTTTCTGATGGAAATACCCTTCTCCCCAAGCTACCATTTGCTCTGAAAATGAAAACTTTGGCCACCTGTTTCAGACACATTTGGACACCAAAACTTTCCATCTCTTGAAAAACACTGATTGGTTCATTTCATGCCTCCAGTTCCCCCAGCCTTCCATTCCCAGTTAGCAGACTGCCTTGGCTAGTCAAAATATCTTGGCAATATCTTTATCATGATAGTCTGGTTTGAGTCAATAAACATAATTAACAATGTACTCTGCAACAGTGGTTAGATAATTATATGTAGATTGATTTACCTGTTAGCTGATGTGTTGTTGTTGTTGTTGTTTAGTCGTTTAGTCGTGTCCGACTCTTCGTGACCCCATGGACCATAGCACGCCAGGCACTCCTGTCTTCCACTGCCTCCCGCAGTTTGGTCAAACTCATGTTCGTAGCTTCGAGAACACTGTCCAACCATCTCGTCCTCTGTCGTCCCCTTCTCCTAGTGCCCTCCAACTTTCCCAACATCAAGGTCTTTTCCAAGGATTCTTCTCTTCTCATGAGGTGGCCAAAGTATTGGAGCCTCAGCTTCACGATCTGTCCTTCCAGTGAGCACTCAGGGCTGATTTCCTTAAGAATGGATAGGATTAGCTGATGTAACAAATGGTATTTCCTTAATACAGTGGTATGTTAAAAACACAGCTTGTTTGCATTGAAATGGCATTTCACAAAAAAATCTAGGTAATAATCTCTAAGAAATTCTTGGAAAGTGTGGCAGAGAGAAAGGGGAAATGATTGTGTGTGTGATGTTGGCAGATAGATAAGGATCCAGGTGGGGGGGACATGAGAGCTGCAGGTATCTCTGAGCCAATAACTGTGGTAGCACAGGTCATAACTCTAAGGGAGAAGATCAATGAGACCACATTTGATGGATCAATAAATGATCATTGCAGAGTTACTTTAGAAAGCAGAAGAGAACACCATTGCATGGTACAGCAAAAGGTTTCCTGCCATTAACCACAAACATTTTTTTTAAAAAACCAACATCTCTAAGAAACATCTGGGCATAGTCTGAAATAGATACGGCTCAAAAGAGCCTGACCACAGACTTTATCTAGAATCTATCATGCTTCCTTTGTATTTTTTTTTAAAGAAGGCTCCAATATGCCCTCTCCTCACCACAGATAATTTGTTCTGTTCCTTTCTAATAGAAATGAAATGATTTCTCCTTTTCATTAGATAACAGCCCAGTTTTGATAGTTTTGTATTGTTTTGAGTCGGGAGATTCGTTTTTGCACCTGAATCCCAATATATGCATTTATTCTGAGAGGTGGTTCAAAAGTACAACAATCACATTGAGAAATAGGGGTCTTCAGATAATTATCAGCATCCTTAACAAACTTCAGCTCCCAGTATTCCTTGGAGGAAGCCAGGGCTTTTTTCAGCCGGAACTTACCAGAACCCTCCAGAACCCAGTCCCAGCACCTCTCAGGTGGGTGCCATTGCCATTATAAAAGAAGAAAGGAGACATTCATGGTGAGTTCCGGCACCTCTTTTCTAGAAGAATAGCACTATGACTATTTAAAGTAGTTTTATATGTCTAGCATTTTGCTTCGAGTAGTGGCAAACCATAAGCCTTTGGGATTTCACAAGCAGCCCGTAAAAGCAGGGAGCATTCAGCTTTCTATCCGCTTGTCAGAGTATACTGCCGTCAAACATGGAGATTCCGTTTAGGCTTTTTTCCTTCAAGAATTTGTCTAATCAGTTAAACTATTGCCAGTCACCATATGTTACGTGGCATGGCAAAGGGCCAGCTGACCAAAGACCTCTGGTCCAATGCCTCTCCTCAACTGGGTGGTGTCTGAGGAATTTCAGATTTCTCAAACATTGGGGTCAGAAATCTAAAACATGAAAAATATCAAAAAATGTAAAAGGGGGGCATTATTATAGCAACACAAAAGCCCCCCCATATTGTTTGAAAGAACTAAAGATAATTCTGAAAGTCGTACCGTAGTAACACATTATTAAGACAATTCCCTCACAGAGCTATAATTCCAAGAGTTCCATGTGAAGAGGGATTGTTTGTTAAATCACTCTGGGAACTATAATTCTGGGAAGGGAATAGGGAACTCCTAACAACTTTCAGAAGGCTGATCGCCGAAGAATTGATGCTTTTGAATTATGGTGCTGGAAGAGACTCTTGAGAGTCCCATGGACTGCTAGAAGATCAAACCTATCCATTCTGAAGGAAATCAGCCCTGAGTGCTCACTGGAAGGACAGATCCTGAAGCTGAGGCTCCAATACTTTGGCCACCTCATGAGAAGAGAAGACTCCCTGGAAAAGACCCTGATGCTGGGGAAGATTGAGGGCACTAGGAGAAGGGGACGACAGAGGACGAGATGGTTGGACAGTGTTCTTGAAGCTACGAACATGAGTTTGACCAAACTGCGGGAGTGCCTGGTGTGCTCTAGTCCATGGGGGTCACAAAGAGTCAGACACGACTAAATGATTAAACAACAAAAACTTTCAGCACCTTTAACAGACTAAACTTCCCAGGATTCTTTGGGAGAAGACATGACTGTTTAAAGTGGTATCATAGTACTTGAAATGTATGGTGTGAAGGTGGCCTTGGGTAGACAAGGTAGCTGAGTACCCTGATTTGTTGAGGCATTTCTTATACCCATCAACATTTTACTTAAAAAATTTATACAATTCATCCAGACAGGCCCCATGTTAAAGGTAGCTAAATGGAACTTTTTCACAGGCAGCACTCATTGGAGTCCCAGATCCAAGGAGCCCCTCCCTTCCTCTCATCCTGCCTCTGAGCTTCCAGAGTTCATCTGCTCAGCTGATGATGCAAACAGAACGCAGGAACGATTGGATCTTTGCTTGATCCAGCCAGTGGCGTCGCTAGCCTTCTGGCTGCCCCCCGCACCTGAGCTGCCCCCTTCAGAGCGGAGCCCGGGGCACCCCGCCCCCCTATTGCAATACCCCTGGATCCAGCAGTTCTTCAGCTCTTTTGATCACCTGCATTACACTGAAGACAAACAGCAATAGGCATCGATCCTTGTTCTTTGTCGCAGTACAGATGCACTTAACGGAGTGGATCTAGAGGCTTCCTCTCTTTATGTCCAAATATGTTTTTGTAGGGGAATGCACCACTGTGCCCCATCCACAATGAGTCAAGCCTTGACAAAAACCATTGTTTTCCTTGTGCATTCTTGAATGTGATGTTTGTGGACACTAATACTTAGCCAGCTCTCAGGACGCACCAGATCAGTCGTTCCAAAGTAATATGCTCAGTTTCGCTGCAGTCTTCTTTGTAAAGTGTGAGTGTAGTCCACCAGCCATGACTCGTAGTAACTGTTTGCTCTCTGAAGATTTTTCGTCGCTCACAAGCAATGTTTTCCTATAGCCCCTCATCATGGTGCCCTTCAGCTGGTGTCTCACTGTGATCCATAGCAGAGCAAAAACCTGTTTCGGGGGGCGGGGGAGGACTGTAGCTATTCTCACCTGTGCATAGATGGGTAACTGATCTCTCAGTTTATGGATCTTTACCTTCAAAACAGACTCAGGCTGAGTAACCTTTTAAATAAAAGCTGCCCTGTAAAGCATATGGCTTTCCTACACATTACCTTTTAATGGAGCAACTATTTTAATAAGACACTGGTGTGAATAGGGCGGCTGCCACAAAGTTTGGCAGTCAGCATACTGCCCTTTCCGAAGGAGCAAGGAAAGAGGAGCCGCAATTAAGTGACAGAGTTGCATCATAATGATTTATGTGTATTATTATTCGTTTCTGGGGATTGTCTTTTGATGCTCTGTGATGGATTTCAGGATGATGGCACTGAAAATCCAGACTTCAGCCTGCCCATTTGAGGGAGGAGCTTTTGGTACCTTCCAGAGAGAGCACCCTCTTTGCCCTTGCACACATCCCAGCAAGCAGTTTTTGTACTGAGATGTAGCACTGTGCCCCCGCTATATTCTCCCACAATGGTTCGTACTAGAACTAAATCCTTTATCGGTGAGTGAGGCAAAGTATCATCGTTTTGGATGTGTTTGTGATACTTCAGCCCTAAGTGATGAATTCTGCCGTGGAAAAAAAACACAGCATGTGATGGTAAATGCTTCTATTATTTACACAAGTCTCTTCTCTTGGCTTATAAAATAAGTCAATCTCTTCATCATCCACAATCCTACACGGGTGGAGATTTTATCAATAGACTCCAATTTTGTATCATCTTGCGATCCTTGGATAAAACAAACAAACAAACAAACAAACAAACAAACAAACAATGTTTCTAGCCCTTACAATTGAACTTTTATTAAGGGTAAAGATCAGAATTAGCTGTAATGGGATTTTAGGAGTGAGGATGTTGATTAGTGTCTGATAATTGCCCTTTCCCTGGGCATTCTGAAATGCCACATGTTGTTGCTGATCATGTTGGTATCCCACTTCCAACAAGGAAGATGGAAGAAGATCCCTCATTTTATCCTCACAACAACTCTGTGAGGCAGGGGCGTAGGGAGACGCTGCGACACCCGGGGCGGCGAATTGCCATACACCCGGGGTGCAGTCTCGCTACGTAACGGCGCATGTGTGTTATGTAATGACGCATGCCTTGTTATGTAGTGCCAGATCCAGCGTGTGCGCAGTCAGCACGGGGTCACAGTGGCGTCACCGTGACCCTGTGCTGACAGCGCACGCGCTAGATCCGGTGCTTGCACAGTCCAATCGGGGTGCTTCTGGCCTGCGGCGGCTCCACGGAGCACTGCTCGCGCACGGCAGCCTATTAAGGCAGTGTTTCTCAACCTTTTTTGGGCCAAGGCACACTTGTTCCGTGAAAAAAATCACGAGGCACACCACCATTTAAAAAGTTTAAAAATTTAACTCTGTGCTGCCGTATATTATAATTATGACTGTAAGAAACACTTGCCAAATATTGCTTTCCGGCGGGTCAGTTTTGCTTATTGGCGGCCGCCAGGCACGTGACAATGCAAATCGCCCTTCTTGTCGCTGCACGTCGTGGCACACCAGCCAGCGTCTCACGGCACACTAGTGTGCCGCGGAACAGCGGTTGAGAAACGCTGTGTTAAGGGGTGTCGCATGTGTGCAGAACACTGTGGAGCCACCGCATGCCAGCGACACCCCGAATGGACTGCACATTTGCGGGCTGAGGCGAGGGGTGGGCCAGGGAGGCCGAGTGTCTGTCACCCCCCCGGGCATCGCTCAGGGTGGACCGCCCCCTGCCCCCTGCTTCTTCCGCCCCTGCTGTGAGGTAGGTTAGCAGGGGCCTGAACCCAGAGCTTTCCCAAGACAATCCCCATTGCTCTATTCATTAAGTCGCTCAGCTTCACTAAGTAAGGGCTCTCAGTAACAGAATGCCAGTGCTGCCATTTTGAAAAATGGCCTGCTTTCCAGCACACCCTTAAAAGTATGCCCTCTCTTTCCTCTCAGTGACAACATAAATCACATGTAAACACACATCCTTTATGTCTACTTAGCCACCTATCCATCTTTTCTCTATATATCCTTCCTTAAAAATCTATATAACACAACTTACCACCTAATGAAACATCAGTCTTTTCCTTGCTCCCTTCTTTATCTCTACATATGCCCCTTCTACCTTGATAGTCATAGCTTCTGTGGATATACGAAGCTCACTTTGCCACCAAATAAACCCACAGAGAAGGAACTAGGGAATAAAACAGCCATTTATTTATCCCCCACCCACCCCCTTTATCAGGGTCTAAAATTAATCCTAAACAGGAAGCCTGTTTCTGCTTCCTCCCACATTTGAAACAGGAAGCCAGAAAAGACCCTAAGGTTGATTTTGGAGACGAGATGAAGGGTGGGGGGATGTAATGAATGTTGGGGGATGGGGCAACAGAAAGGGAGAACATCTGCTATGCTTTCTTGAAATTAGCTAAAAAGAAAGTGGAGTTTTCAGAATGGGACTTCGGGACAAGTAATCCAGCCATTTTTGAGGTAGAAGAGCGACTACCAAGTAACATTCCCCTGAGATTTCATGTGACCAAAACATCGTAACTAGCGAAAGTAGAAACCCTGATCAAACCTCTCATTTTTGGCACCCTCATTTCAGATATTCTTCTTAACTGCTTTATACAGTGGTTTGTTTCTTTTTACCAGGAAAAAACACCCTGAACTAAATGCAATGATGCAAATGTAGCAATTTATTCTTTTGGCACTAACAATCACACCACATCGGGCGGCAGGGTTTAAATGAGCTAGAAGATGCAGGGTCACACTGCATCAAACTAGGCATTTTCTAGATAACATACAGTATTGTGGTTTCCTCTTGGTATTTGTATGAGTAGAAATCACTGTGCTGCCCGGGGCTCACAATGATACAAACCCTGACTAAAAACTCCCCCTCTGCTCTGGACCACAGCCTGTAATATCCATGGATACCCTAAGTTGAAGTGATGGGTCAAGGCGGAAAGCTGTCTGTGAATAAACACCAGCTCCCTCAGCCTGAAAGTGAGATGACTGCTGCAACTCCCTATGGACAGAAACCAGGAGTGCCATTTTGCTTGTATGTCTTTGGCATGCTGATAAGACAACTCCTTCCAAACCTCCATACAGAGACATCCCGTTGGCTTCCACAGGTTCCCTGTTTGGATATATGATGGCATTTTGGAGGGCCAAAGGTACCCCACTTATGCTCTAGATGGTGAGGTGTGTCTCAAGCACACCCAGCTCAATAAGGACAAGGGATTGGAAATTTAGTTCTTTGTTGAAAGGCACTTAGTTACTTCAACTCCTAAGGTGCAGGTGATATACACAACACTCCTCCTAATTAGCTAACTAATTCTTCATTAGCTACCATCTCAGGACTATTTAATTGCTCATCTTCTAACATTGTGTATGCCATCAAATGCCAACAGTGCCCTTCAGCTCTCTATATTGGACAAACAGGCCAAACCCTATGCCAAAGGATAAATAGACATAAATCTGACATCAAGAATCACAAGACAGAGATACCAGTAGGAGAACACTTCAATCTCCCAGGACATTCTATACAAGATCTCAAAGCTGCTGTTTTATTACAGAAAATTTTCAGAAACAGACTGGAAAGAGAAGTTGCTGAATTGCAACTCATTAGCAAGCTTAAAACCATGGAGCTTTTCTTAGCACCTCAACCCTTGCTCCCCCCCCCGCAAGACCAATTGCAGTCATTAACAATCGTTAACAGTCACCAACAGGTTTACCACTCCTATCAGCCCATCACCCATTCCCATCACCCCCCCACCCTCTGAATATACATAAGGGTCTGGTGACTTCTGTTTCAGTGTATCTGATGAAGTGTGCATGCACACGAAAGCTCATACCAAAATAAAAACTTAGTTGGTCTTTAAGGTGCTACTGAAGGATTTTTTTTAATTTTAATTCTTCAGTAGTTGTGCTCCAACCGAGATAGCTGGAGCCACAGCGTGACCATGCATCTTCTAGCTCACTTAAACCCTGCTCACTTAAACCAGAAGCCTTTAAACTCGGATTAACGGGAAGAAATTACAAAACTTAAAAATCTTATTAAAGCCACTTCCGCGCCTGCGTCGGAGGTGGGATTGTGGGCTGCCCGACTGTACCATCGCGTAGGGGCTGCAAGCTCAGCCCCTACGCAATGGTAGGTTCCCGCCTGCATCACCAGCCAATGAGGTTGGTCGGGGCGGGGCCACGACTTTTAAAGGGCTCTGCAGGCGGGAAGAAGCTCCCTCTTTCTTCCCCTGTTCGCCGGAGCGAACAATTCTCCTTCGTTCAGCGTTGCATCCTCTCTTGGTTTGCCCCATCCGTTGCCTCCAAACCCCTTGTTCACTTTGCTTTAGTTTATTTTACAGGCCTGTTGTTGATCGCCGTTGGGGACATCGTTCGGACAGCGCGGTAGCGGCGGCAGGGTCCCGCCGGTCAGCCGGTCAGCGCCAGTCAACTGTTGCGCTTTATATTTGTCTTGCAGGTCTCCCTGAGGGAGAGCACGCCGCCAGTCAGCCGTTTCTGCTCCCGGGAAATGCGCCGCGACCCCGTGCGAGGATCGCCCGCCTGCATTTTACCGCCAGCCAGCTGTTTAGGCTCGCGCTGTTCTGAAGCTTCCCGCTGCCTTTAGGTTTGCCGGGTCGAGGCGGCTGCCTCCCCGCAACACAAATTATCCCTCCAGGGGCATCTTTTACCAAGGAGAAGACCTTCGGCTGCTGCAGGGTCGAGGCGGCTGCCTCCCCGTAACGTTCCATCTGGCCCGCTGTCTTCTGGCCTCCACTTTAGCGGTCGATTGGTGAGCTGGCTGCTTTTGCGGCAACGATTTGCATGCTTGGTTTCCTGAAAGCTTCCCCCCCCGTTAAATCGGACGAAGGGGTTACCAGTGGGGTGCTTGGGTTTTGTTCGTTTTGTTTTGCTTCCCCGAGTCTGCCCCTCTTTGTTGTTCGATTTGTTGTTGTTTTCCTTTGTCTGCCCCCCTTCTTTGTTACTTCTTTATGTCTTTTTAGCGATCATTCATAAGGCTGTGTGTTCTCCTTTGTGCGGTGCAGGTTCCTTGAGGTTGCCACTTGTGGTGCTTTATTTACAATTGATAGTGAGGGCTGCTAGGCGCGATCGGCGCCATCTTGTTTGAGGGCAAGGAAGCTGCCATTTTGGGAGGGTTCTTCGGCACACGGGGCCGATGCCATTTTGAGGGTGGCTTGCTAGTGAGCTCCACGGGGCCGACGCCATTTTGGGAGTGGTCTTTGGGGTCCGTTTGCCCTGTATGCTGCCCAAAAGGGGCCATTTTGAGTGTGGCCACGTGCGTCTACTGGCGGCCGCCATTTTGAGAGGGACTTTTTTGTTGCTCTCGTTTGGCAGTCATTTTGAGTGTGGCTTTTGGGTCACCAGCATCGGCAGCAGCCCATTTTCTGCGCCTTAGTTTAGGTCTCAATTACTGGATTAGTTGGTTAATCTTAAATTGCTTCTGGTTTTGATTTAGGCTATCAGGGGAAACACATTAATTGTTTACCTTGTCTGCATAGGAAATTACTTGGCAGAATATAATTAAGTTAGTGGCGGACTTGAATTGCATTTCTTTAAGGGGTAGCTGAGTTTAATTAGATTTAATTAGATTTGCGCTTTTAAAATTAACGTTAAGCCTCCATTGCATTACATTAACCAGTTGATTGTAAGATAAAGTATTAATTCACTATTTATATGATACGGAGTTTCATTAATTCGGATTTTTTTTTTTGGATGGGGCATAATTGATTGGGCATACTTCTCTCGGGTACATTAATTAATTAATTAATTAATTAATTATCAAGGTAAAGTGAATTTAATATTGGCCTGAAATTATCCAAAGGGAATTAATTTACAGATTTCTGGTATCTAGGTGAACAACCAGCACCATTCGCGTGACTCAAAATCAATAATTATAATAAGCGGACAAATATTAGAGAATACTTTGATAGTTGATATACAATAATATACACACAAACAAACAAAAATAAGGAAATAATAATTAGGACATTTAATAGTTAGATCTAACAAGATACGCATAACTAATAGTATTAACAAGTAATTAGATAAATAATAAGCAATTAATTTATTCATCTTTAACATTCTATATAATCTAAGTTTATTAGTCAGGGCGTAGCAGCATCTGTCAATGGCTCCTAAGCGTGGAGGCAAGGCCCCTGCCAAGGGCCCAGCAAAAAAAAAGATAAGACAGAGGTATTGGCACGCGTTGTCTTTGCACTCCAGAATTCACTTCAGGACGCCTGCAAACAGCTGGCACCTATTGCCAAGTCTCTGACAACAGTAGAGAGCTCACAGGGGGAAGTTTTTACCCAGGAGGAGGTTGAGGGGTCACAGGCGTATATCGAAGACACGCCTTGCACTTCAGCGTCCTTATTTTCCAACTCCAGTTCAGAAACAGGCAGTGAGGTGAGTCTGGCCCGGCAGACGCGGGCTCAGAAGGCACGCGCCAATGCCCCCAATCCTCAGGCACCGGGTTCAGAGGATCAAGCGTCGGGCTCCTCTATTAGGTCTGTGCAGTCTTCTGCAGGTCACCGGGGGGCCCAGTCGGGGCAAGCTGGGGTGCTACAGGGGGCCGGGGATTCCGAGACATCTGGGGATGACGGCACCCCCAGATCTGCAGGAGGTACCGAGAAGGAGCCACGGATCGAAGAGGAGCTTCGTCAAGGAGGAAAAGCCAAGAAGAAGTCCAACAAGCGCAAGAGGAGCAGGGACGACTCGGATGATTCAGGTACGTCCTCCGACTCGGATGGCGACATCCCAATGGAGGATTACTGGGGGATTGCGGAAGACCAGATTGGCCTTCCTCTCTGGATACACAGGCGGAGATCGAGCGCCCATCGCAAGGGATTTAAGGGGACATTAGAATGGAGGGATGGCGCCTTAGTGCCGGATTCAAAGTATGCCACCAACTCGGACACTGACATTATTTTGGGGTCCCATTTGTCTAATAAGAAAAGGGAAAAAATTCTGAATGGTGATTTTATCGATATTTTCACCCTTTTACCTCTGGCGCAAACATTGGGAAAGGGTGAAAAGAGGAAGGATTACGGCAGGCGCAGATTTAAGACCCCTCGCGCTGACCATACTTTCGAAAATTGGCTAGTGGGTATCCACATCTGGGCTGCGGTTATCTCAGCTGCATACCCTAAGAGGGCTATGCACTTGTGGGCCTACGTAGCTGACGTTATGTTTGCACATAAGATGGCGGGAGAGGCGGCTGCATTAAATTACGATGAAGACTTCCGCAGGAACGCGTCCCAGAATCCAAAGACCCGATGGGATCTGTGCCATCAGCATTTTTGGAGTAACCACGTGGTCCCATATGTAGAAAGGAAGCAGACGGATCCCCCTAAGTCAGGCAGGTTTGAGCCCAGGAGGGACCCGCGGCGCAGGGTCTGCTGGGAATATAATAAGGGCATTTGTCAGCGGCCCAACTGCAAGTATACGCATGAATGCGAAAAGTGTTTAGGTCAGCACCCAGGAGTGTCATGTTTCAAAGGGAAGCAGTCCTTTCGTGGTGGTCGGGGCAATTCACACCAGGGCCCCAGACACACATCAGGCGCCCCCCAGGGAGCAGGGAGTAATAGGTACTAATAGATCTCTTACTCTGGCCTTTTCCCCTATAAAGCTTGGCCCCCTAAAATCCCTATTAGATCTCTATCCCAACAAAAGTGCGGCTAACTACCTTTGGGAGGGGTTCTCCTCCGGTTTTCGAATTCCAGTAAAAAGCCCACCCCTTTCGAGCAACCCCCCCAATCAGAAATCCGTTAGGGAAAGACCCGATATAGCGGTTAAGAAAATTAACAAGGAGATCACGGCAGGTCGGGTGGCAGGTCCTTTTGCAGTGCCACCTATACCTGAGCTCCATATTTCCCCATTAGGTATGGTCCCAAAGAAAGTGCCAGGTGAATTTAGGCTTATTCATAATCTCTCTCACCCAAGAGGTAGATCCGTAAATGATAGCATACCTCAAGAGCTGTGCACGGTGAAATATGCCTCCTTTGACCAGGCAGTGAAGCTTGTAAGGCAATTTGGTAAGGGCGCCTTGATGGCGAAGTGTGACATTGAATCGGCGTTTTGCCTCCTGCCTGTCCACCCGCAGGACTTCAGATGGCTGGGTTTCAGGTTCAATGGGGCATATTTCATCGACAAAGCCATGCCTATGGGTTGTTCCGTGGCATGCTCTGCATTTGAGGCCTTTAGCACGTTCTTGGATTGGGCGCTTCGCTTTAAAACTGGTCTGTCGGGAGTTTCACATTATTTGGACGACTTTCTCTTCGTGGCTAGGGCAAATAGTCCGGAGTGTGCAGGCCTTATGCAAGCATTCTCGGCCCTTGCACATGAGCTGGGGGTGCCGTTAGCAGCAGAAAAAACCGAAGGGCCCGTCTTGCATTTAACTTATTTAGGCATAGAATTAGACACAGTGGAGCAAACCTCACGTTTGCCTGCGGACAAAATTAATGGCCTCAAGGAGACTATTAGACAGCTCATCCCCTGTAGGAAACTCACCCTTAGACAAATCCAATCTCTCCTGGGTCACCTGAATTTCGCGTGTAGGGTAATATCACCGGGCCGCCCCTTCTGCCTGCGATTAGCCAGACTCACGGCAGGTCTAACAAAACCGTTCCACAGGAAGCGACTCCCTCGCGGTGTGAAGGCCGACCTAGAATCCTGGCTGACATTCCTGGAGAATTATAATGGGGTATCCTTATGGTGTGATCCTTCCAGTAGTGATGTATGGAAGTGAGAGCTGGACCATAAAGAAGGCTGATCGCCGAAGAATTGATGCTTTTGAATTATGGTACTGGAGGAGACTCTTGAGAGTCCCATGGACTGCAAGACGATCAAACCAATCCATTCTTAAGGAAATCAGCCCTGAGTGCTCCCTGGAAGGACAGATTGTGAAGCTGAGGCTCCAATACTTTGGCCACCTCATGAGAAGAGAAGAATCCTTGGAAAAGACCCTGATGTTGGGAAAGATTGAGGGCACTAGGAGAAGGGGAAGACAGAGGACGAGATGGTTGGACAGTGTTCTCGAAGCTACGAACATGAGTTTGACCAAACTGCGGGAGGCAGTGCAAGACAGGAGTGCCTGGCGTGCTATGGTCCATGGGGTCACGAAGAGTCGGACACGACTAAACGACTAAACAACAACAACAATCCTTATGGCAGGACAACATGGTCTTGCGTTCCGACTTTCAGGTGCAGTCTGACGCGGCAGGTTCTTTGGGTTTTGGAGTCTATTTCAAGGGTAAATGGTGTGCACAGCGTTGGCCGGCCAGCTGGCAGGGTACAGACATTACACGCGACTTAACATTCTTAGAATTCTTCCCTATAGTGGTAGCCGTGCATTTGTGGTCTGAGGAATTCAGGAATCGACGAGTCTGCTTCGGAACCGACAATCAAGCGGTGGTCAGCGTCCTAGCTCGCCAATCATCAAGATCTCCAAGAGTGTCATCTCTCTTACGCCATTTTGTCCTACTGAGCTTGCGATTCAACATGCAATTTTCGGCCAAATTTGTGCCGGGGCTTAATAATAACATCACAGATGCTTTGTCTCGCTTCCAGATGGACCGCTTCCGCTTGTTGGCACCAGAGGCACGCCTGTGGCCAGAGCCGTTCCCGGAACACCTATGGAACCTTGGGAGCGCGAAATTCTAAAGGGAGTATTTGTGTCGGTTGCCCCCTCCACCCTTAGCTCTTATAAACGGGCCTGGTCGGATTTCACTAAGTTCAGACAAAAAGGAGCCGCTGATCATATCCCTGGCCCGCCTACCCAGGAAGAGGTTATGCAATACATAGTGCATTTGAGGAATCTGGGTCGAGCCGCAAAGACCCTTAACATTCACACAGCAGCCATAACATTCTTCTCAAAATCACTTTATTTCATAGACCCGTGCGATAACTTCCACTTACGCAGGGCTATGGAGGGCTGGCGTCGGCTCCAGCCTCCTGCCAGTGATAATAGGCGGCCTATTACATTTGACATGTTGGCTCAGATACACAAGCAGCTGAGGGCCCTTTGCTGGTCAAAATTCGAAGCACGCTTGTTTTCAGCAGCGTTTTCGATAGCCTACTTTGGGGCACTTAGAGTAGGGGAGGTGGTCTGCGAGGACCACCCAGACGGCATCACACGGGGCATTTTAATAGGGGATGTGTCACTGTCCGACTCCCAGGTTTTAGTGCACATCCGATGCTCTAAGACTGACCAGAAACGAAAAGGCGCCGTCATACGCCTCCCGCCGACAGGGGCTACAGGTCCGTGTCCAGTAAAAGATACCAGGAGGTTCCTTCACCTGCGCCCGGCTGGCCCGGGCCCCCTGCTTATTCATCTGGACAAGGCCAGGCTTACCCGCCATCAATTCACCAGGGTCCTGCGCAAGGCCATTGCCTCCTGCGGGTATAACCCCAGCGAATTCTCAGCCCACTCTTTCAGGATTGGTGCAGCTACTTCAGCCATGCACTTGGGCCTTTCATCCGAGAGAATTCAGGACTTGGGAACTTCCGGTCTGGCGCCATTGAAAGCCGGAGGGGAATTTTCGGGCTCCGAGGTTCCCGGCGCCTCAGAGGGGGGTAGTGCCGCTTGGGCAAAAGCGGCCACCCGGAGAACCCCCGAATTGGGCTTTTCGGGGACGTGGGTACCCAGCAGAGCTCCTTTGAGTCCAGTTCGCCGCCCGACAACCCCCTTTTTTGGGGGAAGACGTGCGCAGGCAGAGCGGACGGAGCCTTGGGTCTTTTTGTTACCTCTGAGGCGGTAAGCTCCGTGCCGGCGACAACGCGCGCTAGATGCCTCCAAAGAAAGAAATCTGGACTTGTAAGTAAAGAAAATTTATAAATTTGGACGAATTTGGGATACAGGAGGGGAATTTAAAAGAAAACGGAGGTCGTTCCCCCCCCTACCGAGGTACCATCAAGCAATTGCAGAGCCTGCAGCCATATCGCTGGAACGGGACTCTGGACTTTGCTAAAAAAGTAACTTGTACCCCTCCCCGGTGGTAGCGGAGCCAAGGGGAGATGAAGGATATTTAATATGGATCTCCGCACGTTTTGGATATAAATAAGATCAAACTCTCCGATAGAGGAGTGACAGAAGCCTGGATGTACCGGCCAGCCAAAAAAGGATTTACTCTCGGGCACAACAGCCTATGCGCCATACTGTAATTTGAGAAGACAAAGGACGGAGATAGTCAAAACAACCAGACATGCTGTGTGAGAAAGAGATGCAAACTGTGTGGGAAAAAGTGCGAGAGGTGATGCAGGGAGTTAAAGAGTATACGAGACTGACAAAGTTATGTATTGAGAATCTACGCCAACCTCTCTCCTCTGACAGCATTGACGCCCAGACTGAAATTTCAGAAAATAAAAACTTTAACTTTTCAAGACAAGAAGACCGAGAGGACTTACAGTTATCGGACTTACAGTGTCTCCCAGTGAGAGAGGGAGAGCAGGTTCCTGGAAAAAACAATCAAGCTGTGCCACAGAATGAAGTGATGGCCCGGGTTCGAACCTCCTTTGTGAGAGAGGGGAGGCAAGAACCGGGCGAAGAACACGCTAACTGGGAGAACAAGAAAAAGGAACAATTGGACTGGGGATGGCAGGGGGGTTGGTGGAGCGAAGAAGCTGGGTTGAAGTGGGTGAGAGATGGAGTGGGTTGAGAGGAATGGTAAACAAAGGGACGGATTAAATGGTTTGGATTTGGACTGAACATAGGAGCTGATTGGGATACCCAGGGGAATGTCATCCGGTGGAGGAGGGGGGATATTAGGTTTTTCAAATCGTAATTGGAGGGAAAGATTATTTGTTTTGATAGTTAGAATAATTTTAGTGAAAATTTAAGAGGCTAAAGGGTGTAATTAGAGGCTTAATTAAATTGGTGATGTGGTTTAAAGATGTTAGAATGTTAGAATGTTAAATTGTATATGTTAAAATTCTTTTTCGGTGAACAATTGGAGAGATTTTAATTCAATTAGAAAATTGCTAAATTGGGGTTATATTTAGGCTCGGGAAGGGAGGAGCGGGGAAGTCAATGTTATGACAATGTGATGAATAATAGATTGGTTTTATTTTCTTTTATTTTCTTTGTTTTTTGCTTTTTGTTTTAGCTATTTTTTGCTTTTTGCTTTTTTCTGTCGTTTTGGACTTTTTTTCTTTTTATTGTTGATGATTGGCTATATGGTTATATGGAGATAATGATATGAATGGAAATCTTAAGTTGAAAATGACAATAAATATAATTTAAAAGAAAAAGAATTCAGGACTTGGGGAGGTGGAAATCAAATGCATACAAAAGGTACATTCGTATGTAGCATCGACCGGGTAGCCACCGCTGATCCCCGGTTGTCATTCTTTGTTTTCCAGGTGGCCAGATAATGCGTGTTTGGATAGCCGGGCACAGCATAGTCCATTGGGCCCGCGAAAGGGCGATAGAGGTGGGCCTGGGGAACGGGCTGGGCCTCCCAGAATCCGTGAAAGTGTCTTGGATCGCAAGGAGAGGCATGAGGTGGAACGAGTTGTTGCCGACCATGAAAAAGCCGGGCTGCTTCACTCAGCTACCCCGACCTGCTGGTGCTGCAGCTCGGGGAGAATGACCTTGCCTACCGTAATGCAGTGGACTTGAAATTGAAAATATTCAGTGACTTTGATACCCTATTGGATTCCTGCCCGGGGATGACGCTGCTTTGGTCCTCCTTGTTGGAGAGGCACATTTGGCGTGATGGACGTTGCCCTATCGCTCTGAACAGAACCAGGCGGCACCTGAATTCCTTTGTGATCCGCAGAGTGTTATCCTTGAATGGCCGAGTCGTCTCACACCCAAGTTTGAAACAGAGTGAAGCAGCCCTTTATCGCTATGACGGTGTACATCTGTCGCCTCTGGTGAATGATGTCTGGCTGGAGAATATTATTACGGGAATCCGAGATTGGTTACGTGTTAGAGTTCATAACTAGGCGAATAAGAGATTAGGACCACAGCCCCTCAATAATGTTGGAGTGTTAAAATAATTAAATATTAAATTTGAATTGGGAAGTAGGGTGGTAGTACATGTGAGCGGATTGGCGGCGAGCCTGGAGGGGCTCGAGTGGCGGTTAGGAGTTGGAAATTTGCATAACAATTAGATGGAGGAGGGGCAGGTTACGTCAGCAGCTGCCCATATTTGGAGAAGTAATTCCGTTTAAGGATTCCGGGGGCGAGGCTTGGTCCTGAGCATGGAGTTGCCTTGGCCGTAAGGCACGCCCCTTCGGTGGCCACAGGAGGAGCTCTAGTTGATCTACGTCGTGGGGCTCCTTTCTGGTGGTTAACTTCTCACAGACTTCAACACACGGGTTGGAGTCGGATATAGTCTGTTAGGTTCCAACGCCTAAGCCAATTCCGCTCTACATGCATAATTAATAAAGTTGTGGCCTTAACCACCCAGTTAAATCTTAATCCCTGTGTCATGAGTCTTTATTCAGGGGAAGGAGGGCATATTGCCACACAATGTATGTGACAACAGCCACAAGAATGTTGCTTGCCCAGAAGTGGAAGGAGGAGAAGGTACCAACAAAAGAAGAATGGATTACTTAGACATAGCTGCCAAGTTTTCCCTTTTCTTGCGAGGAAGCCTATTCAGCATAAGGGAAAATCCCTTTAAAAAAAGGATAACTTGGCAGCTATGCTTAGATCAGGCATCCCCAAACTTCGGCCCTCCAGATGTTTTGGACTACAATTCCCATCATCCCTGACCACTGGTCCTGTTAGCTAGGGATCATGGGAGTTGTAGGCCAAAACATCTGGAGGGCTGCAGTTTGGGGATGCCTGACTTAGATGATGGGGCTATGCTGAAATGGCAAAGATTATTGTGAAGATCAGAGAAGAAGAAGAAGTTTGGATTTGATATCCTGCTTTATCACTACCCAAAGGAGTTTCAAAGCAGCTAACATTCTCCTTTCCCTTCCTCCCCCACAACAGACACCCTGTGAGGTGGGTGGGGCTGAGAGACTTTCAAAGAAGTGTGACTAGCCCAAGGTCACCCAGCAGCTGCATGTGGAGGAGCGGAGACGCAAACCCGGTTCCCCAGATAATGAGTCTACCACTCTTAACCACTACAACACACTGAGAAAAAGTTTGACCAGGAATGGAAGAAATTTACAGACTATTTAAAAGACCACTGTAAATATATTAAAATGTTAGCAGACTTGATATAACATTTATGAAAGAGTATAACTTGGATAAACAAATTAGGATAAATAAGAGGGAAAACAAATAGTCTGGAGAAATATAATAAGATGCAAGAAATCGGGGGTGGGGATTGGAAACCAGGGGCGGGGGGGGGTGTTATATTGCATTTTTGGAAAAGTATTGAATTTATAAAATATTGTGATTATAAAATTTAAAAATTTGAAAAATATATATAATAAAAACCTGCCGCCTGATGTGGTGTGAGCAGAAAACTACCAACTTCTCCTGCATACCAGCTCCAGCGGCTCCTGTTGCTTTAAGCCCCTCCTTGTCCATGGAGATTCCAATAGCCTACCGTAACTCTTTTTGGGACTGTCACTTCTTCCTCTGAGCCTCCCTGCAACTCTTCTTCCACCTCTTCTCTCCCATCTCTGATTGCCTGGACTCTTCCTCTTGACTCCCCTCTTTCACCAACCCTGGCTCCTACCTCATGGGTGCCACAGAACCCCACAAATGACTTGCCCCTTCCCCCAGATCATCCTCCTGCCCTCTACATCCTCTGCCTACCCCACAGACTCCTGCCTGTCATGTGATGACAGCCTGACCCAGATGGCCTAAACCCATGGTTTGCTTAGCCATCACAGGGTTCTCTTCTCTACTGAGCTTGTCATCTGACTTCACCAGCCATTTGGAACTCGCTGGATTGCTTTTACAAAATATCAGATGAATGCATAAATAATAATAATAATAATAATAATAATTTATTATTTATACCCCGCCCATCTGGCCGGGTTCCCCCAGCCACTCTGGGCGGCTTCCAAAAAAACAGAAATTCTAAAATACAAAAATCCAAGAAAATAGTTAAGAGCTTTGCATGTTTAACCCTCCAGTTCCTAACTAATTCAATGATCTCATGTGGCACAGCTGAGGAGGAAAAGCCTTTCTTGTTTCCTTGGAGAACTGCTGTCAGATCTTGGCTAGATGGACCATTGAATTGACTCCTTATTAAGGCAATCATCTTACTTTTCTAAGTCACATTAGAATGTGTCCTCGTCTGATGGAATTCAAAGGACCATGGCAATGAATAGCTGAATATAACTTGCCAACCTTGCTGTGTAAAAAGGAACAGCTGCTTTGGTAGTTGGCAGTCCAAGCAATTTTTATACAGAGATGTTTCACTGTGGTAGCTATCATCCTCCAACAGTAAGGCAAGATCAAATCCAAGATCGTCTACCAGCACTGAAGCATCCCACAATGGCATCTTCGAGTGCGAAAACCTCTGTCAGCACTTGAGTTGGAGAAACATCATTATGGATGCTGGGGGAAGGTGCCAGGAATCCTGAAACCACATATGTCCAATTCTGCAATGGAAATAGATTGTGTCTGAAAGTGAAATGGGCAAACCTTCATCTCTCTTCCTTGTGTTGTTCTGTTTCATAATATTAGCAGGGATATGTGTGTTGTCCACATTTCCATGCAAGCAGTGCATTTGAAAGTAGAGAACTTAGCATCCAGAGCATATTAGTTTTATATTTTCTTTTTAAAGGACAAGTTTTAGCTTTTTATGAATATGGGTATAGGCTCGAAAATCTTTTTAATTAGTTTTTTTTAAAAAAAAACTTATATTCTTAATCATTTTTATATTAATATTTGACTAGAATAATTTCATTTATAAAGAAATAAAGTGATAAAAGACAAAGAAAAAAAAGGTGTGGGAAAGAATGCATAGAGTACAGTGTACATACACTTAGTAGGCTCAGAAATCTGAGGACAATCTTGGACAAAATTTGTAGCGGGAGCTGAGTGTCCTGAATAATAATAATAATAATAATAATAATAATAATAATAATAATAAATTTATTTAAACCCCGTCCATCTGACGGGGTTTCCCCAGCCACTCTGGGTGGCTTCCAACAGAGTTTTAAAAACTCTGCCAGGTTCCCTGTACCTTCACTTTTTGCAGGGAGGGAACCAGGCAGAGGGCCTTCTTGGTGGTGGCGCCTGCCCTGTGGAACGCTCTCCCGTCAGATGTCAAGGAAATAAGCAATTACCTGACTTTTAGAAAACATCTGAAGGCAGCCCTGTTTTGGGATGTTTTTTAATGTTTGATGTTTTATTGTGTCTTAAAATTCTGTTGTGAGCCTCCCAGAGTGCCTGGGGCAACCCAGTCACAGGGGCGGCATACAAACAACAACAACAGCAACAGCCTCCATTTCGCCTGGAGCTTCATTCTGTCCCTTCAGGAGGCTCATTGACACATCTTAACTCCCACAGAGCCTGGGAACAAAGGACCCAAAGGCAACGCCATTTCAAAATGGTGATTTGCAATTCAATAGCTCTCATGTGATCTAAGCAGGCCCGGCTCTAGGTAGACCCCCGGTGGCGCAGGGCACCATGGCGCCGGCCCGCCAGAAAGGCGCTGCGAGCTGCGCCCGCCCGCTGGCTGGCCGGTCCGCCGGTCCGCCGCGCAGCTGCGCCTGTGGGAGCCGCGCTGCGCCCACCCGCCCACCGCGCTGGGAAACGGGGCGGGAGGGTGCCAGAGAGATCGCGCTGTGCCTGCCCGCCCGCCCGCCGCTGCACCCACCCGCCCACCGCGCTGGGAAACGGGGCGGGAGGGCGCCGGAGAGATCCGGCGCACCACAGCGGCAGGGGCGTTTAAGACGGCCCTGGATCTAAGGTTAATCACACATGTATTAACTAGCAGAGAATAACAGCAATTATCAATGCATCGAAGAGCTCAGAGAGCTCTTATTGTTTTTCCGTAGCTTCAGTGGAATCTTCCAGTTAAACCCTTTCAGCAATACAGAGATACCTCGGGTTACAAACACTTTGGGTTACAGACTCCACTAACCCAGAAGTACCAGTAGTACCTCGGGTTAAGAACTTTACCTCAGTATGAGAACAGAAATCGCGCGCCAGCAGCACAGTGGCAGCGGGAGGCCCCATTAGCTAAAGTTATACCTCAGGTTAAGAACGGTTTCAGGTTAAGAACAGACCTCAAGAATGAATTAAGTTTGTAACCAGAGGTACCACTGTACACATAGGAATTCTTCATTTCAGTGTCAATTAAACAATTATTATTATTATTATTATTATTATTATTATTATTATTATTATTATTATTTTAGTTATACCCCGCCCATCTGGCTGGGTTTTACCCGCCACTCTGGGCGTCTTCCAACAAGTACCAAAATACATTAAAATATCACAGATTGAAAGCTTCCCTAAACAGGGCTGCCTTATTATACTTAACATATTGTCTCACCCCAAATATACTTGATCTGTCACCACTCTCTACAAGTGAGGGTCTCCTGCAGATAGCATATTATCAGGATTGGACCTGTTGGGATTCCTCCTATTAAGTCAGGTGCTGTCAGGAGTATGGGCAGGAGTCAGGCTCTGGGGCCTGTAGTGCTTTGCAGGACTGGGGCCTGCCTCAGCTTGTGCTGGAGAAGCAAGGAGTGGCCACTCAGGTGAAGACCTCAGCTCGTGCTGGAGAGGCAAGGAGTGGCCACTCAGGTGAGGCCACTTGATAACTCACTGCACCTGGTGGCCAGAGCTGGGAGGGATAAAAGATCAGCATTTCCCTTCAGCTCTTTGCCACAGCAACGCGATCCCTGCCTTGTTGCATTTGGCTTCCTGTTCCTTGCTCCTTCACCTCGCTCCTTGACCCTTGGACCTTCGCCTTGCTGACGCCTTGCTCCTCAACTCCCAGACCTTTGCCTCCGCCTTGCTCCTTGACCCTTGGTCCCTCGCCTCCGTGATGCCCTGCTTCCCAACCTTCGATTCCTTGACCCTGCGACTGTCTGCTCATGGACCCTCAGTCCTGCACCGTCCGGACCCCGTTCCTGCTTCCACACCACCATCTTGTCCCCGGTCCTGACGTCCTCAGGCGGGCCTGCTACCTCCCGCCGACCAGACCCTGACAGGTGCCATCTCTGTTGTCTTTTAGGCAGTGGCAAAGCTGCCTGCTCCAGCACTGGGAGCAGTGTACATCTGGGGGCGTGGCTGGCATGTGTCCCAGGGGGTGTGATGCGCCGCCTATGGGGGCGTGGCATGTGTCGGGTGCGCGCCAAGCGCCCTGGGGGGTGGTGGCAGCCACAATGTCACCCCCCCGGGATGGCACCTGGGATGGGTCGCTCCCCCCACCCTCACCTTCGTCCGCCAGTGCTTTTAGAAGAGGAGGAGGAGGAGTTTGGATTTGATATCCCGCTTTATCACTACCCGAAGAGTCTCAAAGCGGCTAACAATCTCCTTTCCCTTCCTCCCCCACAACAAACACTCTGTGAGGTGAGTGAGGCTGAGAGACTTCAGAGAAGTGTGACTAGCCCAAGGTCACCCAGTAGCTGCATGTGGAGGAGCGGAGACGCAAACCCGATTCACCAGATTATAAGTCTACCGCTCTTAACCACTACACCACACTGGCTCTCTTTTAGGTACCTACTGAAGCCTTCTTTAAATAAGCCTTTTATGTAGACACCTTTCCCAGTCTGCATCTGTGCTGGAATTGTGTTTAGATGTCTTAATCTATTTTATTGTTTGTGTCTTTGCCTCCCTAGACTGCTTTGGGAAGAAGGGTGGGATATATGCTTTTATTTGCTTTTTTTGGCATCTGATTTATTTATTCCCTACTGCCACTTCATAGTTTCAGCGATTTTTGTCTCATCTAATTTTTTGCTTTACTGAGAATCTTTAACAGTCCTTGGGAGGGTGAGTTATCTTGGAAAGTGGTTTAAATCTTCATTAAACAAACAAAAGGCCTCCCTTTCTCTTGCCCCTTCCCTCAAATTTCATTCTTTACTTCCTTCAACTTCTCTACTCAAGTGACCTCTGCGTCTTTCTCAGCTTCCTGCTTCAACGGTGGAAGGAAAGAGAATGAAAACAGGCTTCCTGACTAGGGATTAATTTTGGATGCTGAAGGGGGGAGGTGTGGTGGGAAAGAGAGGTGGCAGTTTTATTTTTTGTGGCAAAGCATGTTTCATGCATTTAGAGCTGCATATGAAAATCCAAGTAATTTGACATCTTTTTAAGACAAAGAATGATAAGGCAGTGAGGAAATTAAGGAAGAGAAAGTTTGGTGCTGAGTAACATTGGTAGTCAAACAGAGCACTAGATATTTACGAGTGGATAATACAGGTAGACTTGGTATTTTGTTGTGTGCTTGTATGTGTGAGAGAGGGTGTGTGTGTTTGAGTGGAAAAAGAGAATAATAATGTACTGTACACATGCTGCTCGCCCCTCAACTCTTATTTACAAATGTCAACTCAGTACAGACCAGGTGCTAGATGGCTTAAAATAATTCAGTGCAATGACTGAATTAAAAGGCTGTTTTGCTTCATGAGAGGAGAGACTGATATGTGTTTGCCCCTGAAGAACGGCAGATCTATCAGCAGGTGAGGTGCCTCAGCTGTGTTCTGTTTTTTGTCTATCTGATCCTATTCTGTGTGAGCTGTTTGCCTATGTTCTTAATGTGCTGGGAAAGTTTAAGTATGCATTTAAATAATGGACAAGACCTGAGAAGCATTTCCTGCCTCTTTCTCCATTACACGAGCCCCAGATTGTTTTATGTGGAAAGTTCTGGAGATTTATGTAAAAAACATTGGACGTCATGCTTACGTTCGTGTTCAAGAAGACAGAGTAGCAGGTGCTTGGGCTATTATAATTCTGGACTAAGATTCATTTATTCAAGATTGATGCCTTAGCATTGTCAAAGTGGAGATGCCCTGTGGTCTGTTGGTCTACCCGTATTTCACAGGCATCCTTCCTTTCCAAACGTGGGGGATTTTTTGTAAGGATGTTTATCACAGTGCCGTCCCAGTTGCCACTGTGATGTGCTCCCATACAAAAACTGTGTGATGGGAAAAGAGTGGGAAAGCATCAAGGACTGGAGGGAACTGTGGTTTCACATTTCCATGAATATTTTATTGTTTCAGTGCATCTGAAGAAGTGTGCATGCACACAAAAGCTCATACCAATGACAAACCTACTTGGTCTCTAAGGTGCTACTGGAAGGAATTTTTTTATTATTGTCTGGAGATAAGAGATCTGAAGAAATTGATGGTGTGTTTTAGGTCAGATTTGTTTTTTTTTTGTTTTCAAATAATATTTATTAATTTTCAAACATTTTGACACAAAAACAAAAAGAAAAGCAAAAATAAAACATAATAAAAATAAAAATAAAAAATTCATTACATTAACTTGACATTGTGGACTTCCTCAATTCCCCCCACACTGGGTCCATTTATTAAATCTAAATTAAGCAATTTTCCTTTATCATCTTAAATCATTCGGACACAATTTTTCCATTATTTCCCAACCAATTCTAATCTACTCAAAGAAAAAAAAAAAGACATCAACTATCCTTAACCTATAATTCATTAATTAATCCAAATCTAAGTTTATTTCCCATCCGTCTCTAATTCTTCCTTTAGCCTCACAATTTATACCCCCCAAATTTTCCATACATTCAAATGTTATTTCTTCTATCATAATAACCTTTAACCACATTTATCTAATTCTACCCCCCCTCCCCCTGGACTCCAGATCTCCCAGATGTATCAACCAGCTCCATAAAATGTCCCAGTTTCGGACCATCTTAATCAATCAGAAAATAACCCATTGTTACTCCTCACCCTATTCCCACTCTTTTGCCACCTGTCCACCACTCCCCCTTCTTTGTCCCCTGCTGCCCCCCACCAATTTTCTAACTGTAGCACAATACCATCCAGCTATTTTTCCACTTTTCAGCCCTATCACATTCTCCCCCCCCCCAGTTAAGCTCAGGCCCCAGCATGGATCCTGCCCTCCCTCTCTCACTGGGAGGACATTATTCCTTGCTGGTTCTTCTTTGAGGACTCCTTGAATCAAACATAAGACTTGTTCCCCCTCTCCCACTGGGGGAGCAATATTCCATACATCTTCCTCCTCTTTTTTAAGTTCAGTTATATTGTCCAGGACGGATGGATCTTCCTCCTCTTCTGCAAAGTCATTTACAATGCCCCCGGATGGTGCTTATTCATCTTGCTTCAGTTCATTCTCTACTGAGACCAATCCAACTTCACTTTTTTAGGTCAGTTTTGAAATGGTATGTTATGTTTCCTCCTAGTGCTCACAAAAGAACATATACCCACCACTTCACTGTCAACTGTGGCTGTAGAGTGGCTGCATTTTTTTGCGGATATATACAATTGTCCCACAGTGGTCTGTGCCCTCACAAAACCTTAAAAGCTTGCTCAGACCTGGGTTCTTTCTGGTGCAGGGAGGGACAGACAAAAGGGGAGTTGTCAGTTTTCTTAAATAAAGAAAGATCAGGAGGGAAAACACCAGAACCTCTATTTAGGAGCGGAGAACCTATAACCTGTCAGATGTTGTTTGATTCCAACTCTCTTCGGCCACAGCCAGCATATGGTCAGGGATGATGGGAGTTGTATTCCAGCAACATCGTGAAAACCACAGGTTATCTGCTTCTTCTTTAAATATATGGTTTTTGATGGTTTCCCTCCTGATTACATCTGCCTTGATTTTTTTTTTAAAATATGTTTTGTAACATATTCCTCTCTCCCTCCTATTTTATTTGAGAAGAATATTTTTCTTGAAAAGTAGTATAGAGATATGTTAACTAAAGAAATAAAATTTGATAATAAGGTGATTTTTTTTGGGTGATTTTTGTGATTTATCCATTTTGGGAAAGAGGTGTTTAAACTGAACAAATGAAATGAAACTATTAAAGTTTTCCATTGTTTGGGCTGGCCCTAGAGCTTAGAGAGGAGTCTCTCCAGTGTGAGTGAATGAGTTTGTAACTGTCAAGGAATGCTAGAAGACCAAAATGATACAGGTCCAAACCAAAACCACTGGGGGAAAACCTTCCTTGTTAAAGAAAAAACCCAGATGTATCTGATAATAATGCTCTGATTTTGACAGAAAATTACCTCCTGCAGCTCTCAGGTTTTACTGATTTTATGTAAAATTGCCCTCAAATCCTAAATTTAATTTAACCCTTAATCCTAACTCTAACCTCAATTTTTAACCCACACTATTTATGCCTGGAGATGTCTACTTGTAAACAAGATATTTAGTAGCAAAAAATATACATTGTGAGTTCCAACAACTGCTTCTCTGTTGCAGAGATCTTTTGCACCTGAACATGGGACAATAAAAATCATGTACGCAATATAAGAAGTAAATTTAGGAGCAGCAGCACAACTGGATCCATTTCCCCATTAATAATCTGCGCAGGTTTTTGATAGGGCACCAGTCACTGTGATAATAACCCCTGCTGTAATCATATCCACCACGATACACGGCTTGACATATCCTAGTGTTTGCATGTTTGCATTCCTAAAATCAACATAAAAATATTTTTGTTCAGAGAACAGCATAGTTTTTTTTAAAAAAAAGACAGCAACATCTCTTTGCCACTTGAATGTGGCCCACTCAAGGGGAACAATTCATATATGCAATGAAAAACTTAGCATTTGCTTTGCTGTTGGTTGGCTGAGCAGGTTTTTGCTACAGTATCCGTCACTGTGGAGCCCCAGTTATACACACCATGGTAAAAGGCGTGACAAAATCTCCAGGATTCAGGAGCACTAAGAGTGGTAATCCATTCTGACTTTTGCCTGTGACATAAAATAGTGGTTTTTTTCCTTAGATGGGATTCTTAAATGTGGTCATAAAACCACTTATCCCAATGAAGTTAATGGGGCCATATTCTGGCTCAGCTGGTTGTGGGCAGACAGAATGAAGAACATTTCCTTTCAACATTCATCTGCAATGTTTTCCCTCCTGCAATACTGCCTTATTTCAGGTCTGTACTTCAAGTGGTTAAGTGTTGTTGTTTAGTCGTTTAGTTGTGTCTGACACTTCGTGACCCCATGGACCAGAGCACGTCAGGCACTCCTGTCTTCCACTGCCTCCCACAGTTTGGTCAATTTCATGTTCGTAGCTTCAAGAACACTGTCCAACTATCTAATCCTCTGTCGTCCCCTTCTAGTGCCCTCCATCTTTCCCAACATCAGGGTCTTTTCCAGGGAGTCTTCTCTTCTCATGAGGTGGCCAAAGTATTGGAGCCTCAGCTTCAGGATCTGTCCTTCCAGTGAGCACTCAGGGCTGATTTCATTCAGAATGGGCAGGTTTGATCTTCTTGCAGTCCATGGGACTCTCAAGAGTCTCCTCCAGCACCATTATTCAAAAGCATCAATTCTTCTGTGAAGAATTGATTAAGTATAATGGTTCAATTGACACAGAAATGAAGAATGCACATGTATTAATTAAGGTTTGAAATGGAAAATGGGTAAATGTGTATTGCTAACATTGGTGTTTTTCCACAATGTTGTTGGTATTCTAAAGGACTCTGAGGGTCCTGCTAAGTTAATGATGAACTTACTCGTTGTTGTTCTCTGGTAGGTAACATGTGAGTGTTGTAACCTTCGATCAAGTGATGAAGGTATTGAGTTGCAAATCTCCATTTTGAAGGGAGTTGCCTGTTTCAGTCTCTCTGAAGGCTACAGGGAGAAAAATGCAAGCAAATGGCTCTCCCAAGAACTGCAAAAGCCCGGGGCTAGAGGCAGGATGGAATGGGGGAGAGAACAGTGTCTTGGCAAGAGCACCATTCATGTATATAATGTGTTGAGATGGGGCATCTATTCTGAAATTGGTCTGTGGTCCCATGAGAATAAGATATTTGATATCTTCTGGTAGGATTTTAAAAAGGTTTGTATAGACGTGGGTGGCACTGTGGGTTAAACCACAGAGCCTAGGGCTTGCCAATCAAAAGGTCGGCAGTTCGAATCCCCGCGATGGGGTGAGCTCCTGTTGGTCGGTCCCAGCTCCTGCCAACCTAGCAGTTTGAAAACACGTCAAAGTGCAAGTAGATAAATAGGTACTGCTCTGGCGGGAAGGTAAACAACGTTTCCATGTGCTGCTCTTGTTCGCCAGAAGTGGCTTTGTCATGCTGGCCACATGACCTGGAAGCTGTACGTCGCCTCCCTCGGCCATTAATGTGAGATGAGCGCTGCAACCCCAGAGTCGGTCACGACTGGACCTAATGGTCGGGAGTCCCTTTACCTTTATAGAACTGGTAATTCCAGTTTGGCTCTACATAAGCCAAAGGGGTTAGGTGGTTGTGCTTAAGTGATTGGTGGGAGTCTGATAGCTTTCCTTTGAATGTCCCTATTTCAAGTTTCCCATTGGACCACTTTTTATGTTTTCAGGTGTGTCCTACGAATTCTATTATAGAGAGCCAGCACTTGTGGTTGTGGTTAGCATCTGTCTGTCTTGGGAGACAATAGAGGAGTGTGCCTTTGGGAGTGAAGTCACACTGCTAGAAGGCTGAGACTGATATGGGAGAGACAGGTTTTGTTGCAGCTGGGGCAGATGAAGCCATCTGGTTGTGCTGTTGCATGGCGTTTCTTGTCTCTGCTCTCCTCCTAGGGGTCATTCCTCCTCTGCAGTGGATGGACAGTTGGCTGTTTGGGTGGAGTTTTGACATTCTTTATGTTGCTGTCATAGCTCCCATAGCAATATTGTGGTATATTCCTGTCAGGAGTGCCAGCTTGGCTCCGCAGCCATGGTTGCCAGGGGTCGTATGTTCCATGCAGCATGCATGGCCATGGCACTGACATTTGTGGGTGCCTGGTCCCTTCATGGAGAATTTTGTGGGTGCTCAGGCACCCAGGGCCCCAGGGAGCAGGCACCTGTGATTCCTATACACAAATTTTGGTATTGCTGAAATAGATGTTTTCCCAACTGGGGGCTAGGAGCATGCAAATGGGTACATTAGCTATGTCCTATCATGTCTCAAGTAAAAAAAGAGAAAGAAATGAAAGCCAGAGTTTATATAACTTTTAAAATATAGAGCTGCTTGCAAATAGACAGTCAACCTAGAATTCCCAGGCCTTGGCTAGGGGAGAAGCTTGACATATCTTTTTGATCCATCTTTTTTGATCCAAAGTTTACAAGGCGGGCAGAGAGAATCCACAAAAGCAGCCCTATTTAGGGAACTTTTTAATGTTTGATGTTTCATCATATTTTTAATATTCTGTTGTGAGCCAACCAGAGTGGCTGGGGAAATCTTCTTCTTCTTCTTCTTCTTCTTCTTCTTCTTCTTCTTCTTCTTCTTCTTCTTCTTCTTCTTCTTCTTCTTCTTCTTCTTCTTCTTCTTCTTCTTCTTCTTCTTCTTCTTCTTCTTCTTCTTCTTCTTCTTCTTCTTCTTCTTCTTCTTCTTCTTCTTCTTCTTCTTCTTCTTCTTCTTCTTCTTCTTCTTCTTCTTCTTCTTCTTCTTCTTCTTCTTCTTCTTCTTCTTCTTCTTCTTCTTCTTCTTCTTCTTCTTCTTCTTCTTTGCATAAACAATGGTTTTTGCAAGAAAATGTGGTTTAAGATTTGATTTTAAAAAACGACCCCTCCCAGTACAATTCGGAACTAAAATTTGATCCCGCCCACTCCCCCTAAATTCAGATTGCTGCAGTTTCAACAGTAGGCCAATATATTTTCCTGCCTGCCTGAGCTGCACTTAAACAGAAGCACAAACATAGTGGTCCCAGGTTTTTGATAGGCCTCATTTCACTGTGCTGCTACCCCATCTGGGCACAGTGCTGCAGCGCTGTGCAAAATCCTCCAGCGTGACTTATGTTGCAACCTGCTTCCCCTTCAGCTGGAGTGGATGTTTGTTTTGTGGTTAGGGTAAAATCGCCCCCTGTTTAATGTGGGGAGTGGTCATTGTGGTTAGGGTATGGAATTTCACAGAATATCATCCTCTCAGGTTTCTCAAAACACACATTTGGGGCTCCTATCTCTTGAAAGGCAGGAGCGAAAGGCAGGGGTGTGCTTGCTTTCAGGAGAACCAGGAGATACGGATGGTGGTGCCTACAGAGCTGTTAAGACCATGTTCATGGAAGACAATCTTACTTGTCGACGAGTGATCGCCAAAGAAGAAAGACTTCCAGGACTTCTTTTCAGCCAGAGTACACCAGAGCTCCCCTCTGTTCCTTTGTCAGCTGTGGTGGTTCGCCATGACCCTGAGGTTTGCTTGGCCTTCACTAGGGACTGAGCTAGACTGCGGCAGCTAGACTGGTGACTGGGAGCAGCTGCTGAGACCACATAACACTGGTCTTGAAAGACCTACATTGGCTCCCAGTACGTTTCCGATCACAATTCAAAGTGTTGGTGCTGTTCCCTCACTGCGAGAAGCAAAGCTACAGGGAACCAGGCAGAGGGCCTTCTCGGTAGTGGCACCCACCCTGTGGAACACCCTCCCATCAGAGGTCAGAGAAATTAACAACTACCTGACATTTAGAAAATACCTAAAGGCAGCCCTGTTTAGGGAAGTTTTTAATCTGTGATATTTGATGTATTTTTACTCTTTTGTTGGAAGCCGCCCAGAGTGGCAGGGGAAGCCCAGCCAGATGGGCAGGGTATAAATAATAAATTATTATTATTATTATATTATTATTTTAGTGTGGCAGGACCTGCCCTGTGGAAGTCCCTGCCTGTAGAAGTTCAGCAGGAAGCAGTCCTCTCTCCCTTCAAATGTATTTTAAAAACCTTGGTTTAGACAGGATTTTACAACATGATTCTGCACCCCCTTTTTGCCGATAAGTATTTATGGATGCTTTTATGGAAGTTGCTATTGATTTCCTTCTTATTTGCAATGCTTCCCCCCCCCGGGGGGGGGGACTGGACGGGACGCAGGGTTATGCATAACCCTAAATGTTCTGTGAATCCTGATTTGAACTATAAAATCACGATGGTGATTTTATTGAGTCAAAATGACAGTACCCTTGAACATTTTTTAAAGAGAAAAAGCACTGCTTTCAGTATATGTTATAATAATAGAATCATAGAAGTGTCAAGTTGGAAGGGACCCCGAAGGGAATCCGCTTTCCTTTTAAAAAAGGAAAAGGAAAAAAAATGAAAGTGCAGATTATAAATTCACAAATAAATAAAGCAGAGCTCTCTGTTAGCAAGAAAGGCTAGAACATGAAACTGATCTTTTTATCCCCTTCAGTTGCGCTACAGTGAGTTGCCTGTTCCCTTTCCGGGAATGATCCCGTGAAGCTCAGTAGAAAGAGACTGTAGCTTATTAGAGCTCAGTTTCATGCAAATGCCCCATCTTCAAACACACATCCGCTGCATCTGCAGGTATGGCTGAGAGAGATTCCCGTGTGAAACCCTGGAGGAACTGCTGCCAATGTGTCAACAATAAAGTGAGGTGGACAAAAGGTCTGGCTGTTCTCAATAATGGATTTGAAGGAATTATGCAGAGCGATGACAACAAAGAGCTGAATTGTGTATGCCAGGCATCTCCAAACTTTGGCCCTCCAGATGTTTTGGACTACAATTCCCATCTTCCCCAACCACTGGTCCTGTTAGCTAGGGATCATGGGAGTTGTAGGCCAAAACATCTGGAGGGCCACAGTTTGGGGATGCCTGGTGTATGCCAATCCAGAAATCGGGTCCTCTCTAACAAGAGGGCACGTGTTGCGGTGCAACCCGGCAACCAGACCCTGTGTTGTGGGTGGGAATGTTTGGGTGGCCACAACACCCTATTGGAGGTCCCTCGATCCTGGGTGCAATTTGACCAATGGGATGCCATCTAAATTGATCGAGGGACCTCTATTTAAGCCCATGCATGTGCCCCTGAGCTTCCTCTTTTGGGCTCAGTGCATCAGAACAACCCGCCCACCTCTCCCTATATTTAGGTATTGTGCGCTTGACCTTGGTATGCCGCCGTGTGTCATCTGTCGTTGACACAGGGGCACGGCAGGAATTTCCCCCACTTGGCTGATTGGCTGGTGCCACTTGGGTTTCGCCTGCTGCGTAGCAAATCATCACAACTTGTAAGGTTGCAGATAGGCTCTGGTTCAGGCGATAGGGGTGGCAGAGCACTCTGGCCATCCCTATGCAATGGGTGTTCCGGAGTTGTGCCCTGAGCCTGAGTCCAGGGGACATCTGGGTGGAGGACTAGCAGGGCTCCTGCTTGCCACTGTCCCAGGTGTTCACCCAAGGTTGACCTATGGTTGGTGCCCAGGGTCAGTGCCACCTGCAAGGGTGCAGGGGGCTAGTCGAACCAGAGCCTATGCAACCATTCACTTGATTGTAATCAATAAAGTTGTGGCCTAAATTCTGCCAAAAGCCAAACCAAAAATTTGAGTCTTGTCCGAATTTATTTCGGGGGGTGGTTAAAAGGTCTACACATGCAAAAGGAGAAGCTGGTCCAAGGGAAAACACCTTCTTTGCTCACATCCCTGCAAATGGTTTTTGCATTGGAATGTAACACTGTGGCTGCTATAGTATCCACAATGACTTCCGCTGCTGCAAAAACCTTTATCAGCACCCGGCACACTGGTTGTTAGAGGAGGGAGCCTGAAACGTTGCAACCACAAATGACAAATTCTGCAGCTGAAGGATCTTCTTCTTCTTCTTCTTCTTCTTCTTCTTCTTCTTCTTCTTCTTCTTCTTCTTCTTCTTCTTCGCATCCATTCATTTACAAATTCTTCCTCTGCCTGACACAATAAGCAGAGCTGTTTTTCATTCATGTTTCCATTGCAGATCTTGGATTTGCAAATTTTTTGATGCAGTGCTCTGAGAATCCTGGGCACTGACTTCATTTTTGTAAGGGCAAGTTTCTAGCTCTTATCGTGTAGACAGTCGTGTAGGTCAGGGATAGCCAATGGAATGTCCTCCAGATATTGTTGGACTGCAACTCCCATCACCCCTAACTAGCATGGTTAGTACTCAGGAGTGATGGGAGCTGGAGTCTTGCAGGTTGACTACACCTGTAGTGGATGGAATTGCAATTGTGCATGGAGAAAGCTTTGAATTAGATTTATAGCTTGGTTTAAATATCTAGAATACCTCCTGGTGCTCCACATGAGGAGCAGAAATCAAATAGATTATGCAAAATGGTTAAATGTGCATAAACAGTGAACGTGGTCTAGATGGAACACCACCAGAAACACAAAAATTATACTTCTCGGCGGAAGGCCATATGCTACCTTCATACACAACATATTTACACTCAACAGAACCAGATATATTTCCATAGTAGAGTTTGTGATTGGTGGCTGCAGAATTCCATACATTCTCCCTTCCTCATCCATATACAAAAGGATGGTTTTCTGTCTTGAGTGCTGGTAAGCATTTTAGTACTGGCACAAACCATTGTGTGGGGGAATTGGCTACCACAGTGTTACTTCTCAATACAAAAACTCCTTATGGAGATACACACAGGTATGGGTGATGCTATCTTTTGGCACAGGCAGGTCCTTTCTCAAACTGGCACATGAACCTCTGGCCCCTTGACATCTACCACAGGTTCCCACAAAACCACTCCGAAGAAAGCAACAAGGTTTAGTAGGGGAGACGTTTGTGGGTCTGTTTTGGTCTGTTAAGAAATATATAAAATGGCCACTACTCTGGTTGTCTTTCCAGTCCATCTGTAGTTAAAACCATCCATTCTTGGAGGTGAGCAGTAGATTTTTTCCACATAGGAACCAAGCTGATAATCTGCTGAAACACCACCATGATCCATTATGCCATTATGTTTCTGAAATACTTGTTGGGTGTAGAAGAGACAGAGAGAGCAGCTTCCTGTATCTGTTACACCTGTTTTTGCTCCTTTGTGGTGTTGAGGCCATCATTTGGATTTTGTGGTCAGTGATTTATTTACCCTACCTTAGTTTTGTTTTGTATTATATGCTGAAAACTACTCTGTGGTCACTTCATCGTGCTGCAGGAACATTTATAATTGTGGCTAGTAAATAAAAACAATGCACACATATACCATTTTCTCTTTGAAGCAGACTCTTACTGAATGCCAAAGATTTAAGTTTTATGTATCTTCTTAGAGAATGGTTAATGCTCAGAAGAGCTATGCAATTCCTCGGGCACTTATATACACCTGTTAAATTATTCTGGTTACCATAATTTTAGTCTCCAATCACTTAGCGACTGACCTAAGGTCACCCAATATCTCAAAGCCTAACCTACCTGGATGGCTCAGTTGGCTAGAGCTTGGTGCTGATCCCCATATGGGACTAGGCGCGTAGCAAGGGAGGGGCGTAGGGGACGGGCTGCTCCTAGCTCCAGTCTGGCGGGGCCAGCGCCCCCAGCCCTGGCCCGCCCCTGGCCTCCTCCGCCTGAACAATTGCCATTTGAACTTATTTACCTGTTTGCCATTGTAGCATGTTCTAAAGCGGAGCGTTGGCCGAGCACCGCCGCCGGCCGAGCAGAGCAGCAGCGCCAACCCGAACAGACTGTGCATGTGCAGACATGCACAGTCTGTCCTGGCTCGCCCTGGCGCGTGCGTCGTGCCCCGGGCAGCCAAGTGGCACTGTTCGCCACTGTATGGGACAACTGCATATTCCTTCATTGCCGAGTTGGGCTAGATGATCCACAGGGTCCCTTCCAACTCTACAATTCTAGGATTCTGCTTCACAAGGTTGTTGTGAGGATAGAATGGGAATAGCTGAAGAATCATGCCCACCCCCTTGAGCTCCTTGGAGGAAAGGAACTAGAGTGAAGGAAGACTCTAGTTTTTTTGGGGTGGCAGAGGACAGAATATCTTGGGCCATCACTGCTAACTATTGGCTCATATGCAGCCAGCATAATAAATCTGTTGGTTCCCTCTCATTGTCTCCAAAGAGTATTTGTATGGGATTGTACCACTGTGACCCAGCCCCTATCCACGGTGAGGGGAGCCTTGACAAAAACTTCCTCTGCTCTCAGCTTATGGGAGTTGCTTCCTGCAAATAAGTGATGAGGTCCTACAGCTATGCACAGCTTTGATGGTGCACAGGGTAGCTTTCCTCAGTCTGTTCGGTGTCATTGCAGTTTCCCTTGCAACGTTTGAACGTAGCCTGTCAGCTACTGCTTAAGATGACTGCTGTCTTTTCAGGTTTGCCCAGGGCTAATACGCCATGTTTTTGTTCAGCAATATCATGGTCCCTCTCCCAGCTGAATATTAACTTATTCTTAAAATTTATACCCCCACCCTTCCTCACAAAGGAGTCCAGGATGGCAAACGGCAAGCAACAAAATGATTTTTAAAAACCTCCTTTGGCATCTGGACAGGTTGTCTTAATGATCTGAGAAGTCTGTCTGATAGGAGATTAATAGGGTATGTGCTGCTTGTTGCTTTTTAAAACAAATATTCAAGGGAGAAAAATTGTCCTCTGGAGGCTTTGACATCTTCCCAGAGCATTGTGTGTGTGTGTGTGTGTGTGTACACACACACACACACACACACACACACACACACACACACACACTGTATTGTCAGTCAATGTTCTTTGATGGGTAGGTTTTCATATGGTATTTTGGATTCGAGTCCAACCTCAGCTGTGATCAACACAGTATGAATGAATGGAAATGAGTTTCTTTCAACTAGTTTATGGTGTGATGCTGCCTGAGCCAGAGAACACAGTGAAAATGAGTCCATATGCACGCCTGTCTCCCGCTGTCTTATGGTATGGTAGCTTAGCAGGGCCCTGCCAAATGTGCAGAGGCGACTCATCCCTGGAGTGCATAGAGAAGATAAGATATCTTTATTGTCATTGTCCCCTTGCGGGAACAACGAAATTACTCGGTTGCTACATCCACTCAGATAAAGCATTCCGCATAATCCAAAATTACAAAACCTAATTAAAAACAGTAAATATAATACAAATAACAAGTAAAATAAGATGACTTCAAAGTCCAGGCTTTCCATTTAAGGCCAAAATCGCTCTAGAGAAGAAACTGTTCCTGAGACGGCTCGTTCTTGCCTGCATAGTTCTATATCTCCGTCCCGATGGCAGGAGCTGAAAGAAATGGTGACCAGGGTGCGTTGGATCTCTTGATATGTCTAGTGATTTTCTATGGCACCTGGTGGTGTAGATTTGTTCTAAGGTGGTGAGTGAGCAGCCAATAATGCTCTCTGCTGTTTTAATAATTCTGCACAGCCCTGCTCTGTCCTGAGAAGTACAGCTTCCGTACCACACACATAAACCGTACGTGAGCACGCTCTGTATGGCACAGTGATAGAAGGCAAGCAGCAGCTTTTGTGGAAGATGGTTTTTCCTTAAAATTCTCAAAAAATACAGTCTCTGCTGTGCCTTCTTCACAAGCCCCCTTGTATTAACACTCCAGGACAGATCCTCCTGTAACTCAATGCCTAGAAATCTAAACGTTGTTACCCTCTCCACACAAATTCCATCAATCAAAACTGGCTGGACCTCGTTCTTCTGTCTCCTAAAGTCCACCACAAGCTCCTTTGTTTTCTTTGTATTTATGAGCAAGTTATTAACTCTGCACCACTCTGTCAGCCACTCCACCTCATCTCTATAGTCCGTTTCACCCTCCTTATCAGAGATGAGCCCAATCACGGTTGTGTCATCTGCAAATTTGACAACCCTATTTCTAGGGTGGGCAGCGACACAATCATAGGTATAAAGAGTATAAAGGAGCGGACTAAGCACACATCCTTGTGGTGTTCCTGTGTTAGTCCTAAGCATGTTAGACATATAAGGGCCCAGCCGGACCCTCTGGAAGCGATTTGAAAGAAAGTCCAATATCCACCCACAGAGTGATAGCGGGAGCCCCAGATTTCCCAATTTAGTTATCAGATGTCGCGGTAGAATGGTATTGAATGCCGAGCTGAAATCTACAAAAAGCAGTCTGGCAGAACTTGCAAGACCCAGCAATAGTAACATTAAGCTATGGTCCATGCTCCCCTGTCAATCAGCAATGTGACCAATGGGAGGCTGAGGATGATGTGGAAGCATAACAGAAGGCGATATCCATGTTGCTTTCTTAGGAGTGGTTTTGTGGGAACCTGTGGTAGATGTCAAGGGGCCAGAGGTTCATGTGCCAGTTTGAGAAAGGACCTGCCTGTGCCAAAAGATAGCATCGCCCATACCTGCGTGTATCTCCAGAAGGAGTTTTTGTATTGAGAAGTAACACTGTGGTAGTTATATCCCCCACACAATGGTTTGTGCCAGTACTAAAATGCTTATCAGCACTCAAGACATCCTTTTTGTATATGGATGAGGAAGGGAGAATGTATGGAATTCTGCAACCACCAATTACAAACTCTACTATGGAAATATACCGGTATCTAGTTCTGTTGAGTGTCAATATATTGTGTATGAAGGTAGCATATGGCCTTCCCCCAAGGAGTAGAATTTTGGTGTTTCTGGTGGTGTTCCATCTAGACCAAGTTCGCTGTTTCTCCGTCATCCAACAATTATGGGGAAGGTCATCATGCAGTGACTTTTCTACCTCAAAAATTGGTGTATAAATTGACTCCAGATCTTAATTTCGTTCATCTCATTCATCTGCTTAACCACCTTCAAGGTCTTTGCCAACTTCCTGCTCAAACTGTGCAAGGAAACAGAAACAGAATGGGCTTCCTGTCTGAGATTAATTTACGGTACTGTTAGAGACATGCCAGTTTTATTTGCTAGTGACTTCAGTGGCATAGTTGGCTTTGAATATGCAGAGATGTAAACAGCAGTCACAGTAAATGTGACAAATTTTGAGGTGAAGAATTCTCAGCTGGACACAAGATAGATGGGAAGAGAGCGATTCATCCCAAGTTATATAGGGAACCATATGGAGTTTCTTTTTAAAATAATACATTTGTACATGAATATTTGTATGTTGAAATTGAGTAGTAGACGGCTACACAGAAGCACAGGAGTGATCATGTTTTTCTGTTGCTGAGGAGAGAGGTTAATTTCACACATATGCTGCAACTTTTTTACAGTTGTCTTTTTCAAAATGGAAACTCGGTGTAGATCTGCATCTTGAATTATTTACAATATATAAATATATTCAAAGATTATAAAGCTCTTTTGCTGTGTGAGACAAGAAGCCAACAACATCTGCTTGAACATCACCAGGACATAATAAGGTGAGGTATCTTTACTGTCCTCCTTTTGACTCTTTGAACTTCTCTGATGTTCCCCTTTGAGGCGCCCTGAAGATCTTTCAACTTCCTTCGAAACCTGAGATGTGAAGCAAAACTATTAGTGCAAATCATAGACAAGATTTGGACAGATCTATCATCTATCAATCATCTATCTATCTATCTATCTATCTATCTATCTATCTATCTGTCATCTATCATCTACGGTATCTAATCTCATCCTTTGAGAACTGTGTGTGGAGGAAAAAAATCAGATATAGAGAAGAGATCAGATATAGAGAAGAGATCAGATATAGAGAAGAATCAGATATACGATGCCTTATGAGGAACGGCTTAGGGAGCTGGGTATGTTTCGCCTGGAGAAGAGAAGGTTAAGGGGTGATATGATAGCCATGTTCAAATATATGAAAGGATGTCATATAGAGGAGGGAGAAAGATTGTTTTCTGCTGCTCCAGAGAAGCGGACACGGAGCAATGGATTCAAGCTACAAGAAAGAAGATTCCACCTAAACATTAGGAAGAACTTCCTGACAGTAAGAGCTGTTCGGCAGTGGAACTTGCTACCAAGGAGTGTGGTGGAGTCTCCTTCTTTGGAGGTATTTAAGCAGAGGCTTGACAGGCATATGTCAAGAATGCTTTGATGGTGTTTCCTCCTTGGCAGGGGGTTGGACTGGATGGCCTTTGTGGTCTCTTCCAACTCTATGATTCTATGATTCTAAGAGGATGAAGAATATGTTTAAGAAGCTCATGTTCATTCTTAAGTTTATGTTGAAAGAGAGAGAGGCATTTGCTTGCGTAATTTTGATTCAATGTGCATGGTCAATTTGTTAGGGAACAATGCATCTAGCACAGTTTATCTCAGTTTATCTCATCCTTTCATTCTGAACACAGAAGATTTTGTAAGGGCGTTAATCACTGTGCTGCTACCCCCGTATCTATCACAGTGATTCACTCCCATACAGAAAATTGGAGTGTGTGGTGGGAAAGTATAGGCAGGATATCACAGATTGCTCCAATAAAGGGTTTCTTAAGGGACAGTGACTTACAAAGGTTAACGGCTATTCCATTTCCCTGAGATGAAATGTTGAAGGAATTGATGGCATACTCTTGATAAGTTTGAAAAGATATGCTAGGTCCCCCCACAAAAGTTCACAAAGTGCTTGCTACTTCTGGAATGTGATTTAATGATGTGCTGTCCCAGTCTGTTACACCGTGCTCTGTAAGCTCAGAAAAACCATAGAGCCTGTTCAGATTGGAGTTCTTTCTGGGGCAGGGCTGTAGCTCAGTGGCAGAGTCTTCACTTTGCATGCAGAAGGTCTCAGGTTCAATCCCCAGCATCTCCAGGTAGAACTGGGAGAGTCTGAATTCCTAGAGAACAGCTGCCAGTCAGTGCAGACAGCAATGAGCTAGATGGAACAATGATCTGACTTGGTATTTATGAGGCAGCTTCCTATGCAAAATCCAAGTGTTCGGCATGTGACTGAAACTGTGTCTTGAGCAATTAGCTCTCTCATCCCGAGTTGAGCACGAAAAGAAAAAGGTGAGCAATTGCCCCTTCCTTTCTATTTTTTTTAATTACCAAATTTCTATTTGCATATTTGCTACCCATAAATTATATTTACCTTGGTGACTATGTCTATTGCAAAAATGAACCTACATTATGTGTGTGTGTGTGTGTGTGTGTGTTTATAATTATCACCATAATAGTAAGAATCCATAAAATAAAACAACATTCCTCTTGGAAGAGGTGCAAGCTCGTAGGGTTGGCTCCTCACTAGGAAGTTAGTTGCACTCAGATTCCCCACTGGAATTAATGGGCATTAAATCACTGCTAACTTTTCACATTAATCCCAGTGGGACCTACGTAAATGCAGCCAGCTTTATTGTTTAGTCAGGTTGGCCACATGTCCCGGAAATCTATCTGTGGACAAATACCAACTCCCTCAGCCTGAAGCGAGATGAGTGCTGCACCCCATAGTCTTAACTGTCCAGGGGTACTTTATCTTCACCTTATCTTGCTCAAGAGTACTGAGTTCATCCCTAGTATGCTTGCATAGGATTGCACCCATAATATACATTTCCTTGACATATTAGATTTTTTTTAAAAAAATTGTTTTTAATGAACTATAAGGGTCCTTTACCCCTAAACAGGGTCCAAAGAGAAATAGTACTCCATGTATGAAACAGAATAAATGATTTAGCAGGAGCAGCCATTTGAAACAGTTGTCTGTACATAATCTGAGGAGGTTTTTGACAGGAGACCCATCATTGTGTAGGGCCAGTTATCCACACAGTGCTACATGGCTTGGCAAAATCTAGAGGATCCTACAATAATGCTCATTGAGATCTTCCATCCACTTAGGCTTTTGCTCATGGCTCCATTTAAGACCAATAGAATCTCTTTTACCTCAGATGGTTGGTAGCAGTTGGCATGGTTTCCTTTGAACACTCTTACTCCATGTTTTTCATCTGGTCACATTCCATAGTTTCCAAATACCTCAAACTACATGTTAGAAAACCAGCACTGATTAATTAAACAAACAAACAAACAAACTGATGAACACGTGACCTCGGACACGGTTGTGTGAATTCCCCTCAGTTTGTTGTGTGTATGAGAGAGAGAGAAAGAGAGAGGGAGAATGGTGAGGTAAGAGAGACTGAGGAAGTGGGAAGCTCTGAGGTGTTGAAGGCTTCCACACAACTCATTCTCCTCTGAGCCCCACTAATTTAAAATTATTTCCTTCCCAGTATGTTTGTTTACGATTCTGGCCATGGGGACTGCTCTGGGCGTCTCTGGGTATACAGTTGGCCTTCTGAGTCACCTCTTGCTGAAAGCAACCTCCATGCCATGCCAGCCCCTCAAAGACACCAAACTTGGGAGCGCTTCCAAAGTAGGCTTTAGCACAGCACAGTGAACTGCCACCAGAAACAAAAAAATATCAGAATGCATAAAAAATAGTCACCATAGATTTTTGATTGATGTATTAGGGAACGTGTAGCACTTTAAACAACCACCACCACAATTTGCCAAGTCTCTTTTCTAACTAATTCTGTCCCACATGGAAAAAAAAATATCACTTCATGTTTGCAATTGGAGAAAAGGATCCAGCCACAATCAGATTTCATCCAGTTGTTGGTTGGTAGAGCAGCTTTTTGATAGAGCATCAATCACTGTGGTAGCTCCCGCTATAATAATAATACACCATGATACAAGGTTTGACAAAAATCTGAAGGATTCGACAACACTTTCAAATTTATCCTTCGTTTTCCATTGTAGAAAACCAGCATCAAAGTGCTTTCATGACTCCATTTCTTCCATGAATGTAGGTCTTCTAGGAGATGGTTGACTGTTTGGGCAGATGGCGTTTGGGACATGGTTTATGTTACTGCCATAGCTCCCATAACTATAGTTAGCACCATGATATGTCCCTATGCCAAAACCATTGTAACAGGTTTGCCGACTGGTTCTGTCTGAGAAGTAATGAGGAAGGACTTTTAGCTATGTGTCAGCCTAGTCCGCAAGTTTTGAAACAGCAACCCTGCAGGTTTAGATAACATTCAAGATATAGATAAACTGAGAGCTGAAAACGAATGGAAATCTCATTGCCTAGAGGAGGAGAAACGTCAGGGCTCTCTTCGATCTGTGAAGAAGCATCTAAAGTGGCCACTGCTCAACTTACTTGCGTGGTGGGAGATGTCCAAGCAAAACCTCTTAATTCACATTTCTTCACAAAGCTTTTGTCCTCACCTTCGCCAGCATTCACTACTGTGGATGCGGTTGGCTTTAGGACAGGGATAGGGAACCTTTGACCCTCCAAATGTTGCTGGACTCCAGCTCCAATTCGTCCCAGCCAGCATGGCCAAAAGTCAGGGAAGGATAGGAGTTGTAGTCTAATGCCTGTGGAAGGCCACAACCTTTGCATCTCTGCCCTAGGGGGATTTGTAAAAATCAGTGTGCATATGCATTGCATCTGGCACATGAAGATTTAAAGGTATTGTGTATAAAACCTGAAATATCCTTCAGAGTCAACATTTGATGTGAAACGATTTGTGATTGAAATGGGGAAGCAGTGGTGGAATTACCACATTTCAAATTGCTACTGTTTTAGCCATGTGACACATTTTGCTGGCTAATGTTGCTCTTACAAGCTTTTTGATACACTTCATTTCACTGTGGGAGCTGCTACTCCATCGTACATGATGTTACAGAGCTGTACAAAATCCTATGGAAGGACTGGTTAGTGGAGGTGTCACATGTTCCTCATGCAATGATCTCATGAAGGATTTTTGTGGGTAATTTCAGCCCATCTGGTGGTCAACCAGCTTAAAACAGTCTACCGGTCATGTACTAGGGCCTGTCAGGTGCTATCCTTGGTTGCCCAATTTTGGATTTTTACTACTACTACTACTACTACTACTATTACTAATAGTATTATTTATACCCCGTCCATCTGGCTGGGTTTCCCCAGTCACTCTGGGCGGCTCCCAACAGAATATCAAAAACGGAGTAAAACTTCAAACATTAAAAACTTCCCTAAACAGGGCTGCCTTCAGATGTCTTCTAAAAGTCAGATAGTTATTTATTTCCTTGGCCTCTGGTGGGAGGGTATTTCACAGGGCGGGCGCCACTCCTGAAAAGGCCCTCTGCCTGGTTCCACTTATCACAGTGAGGGAACTGCCAGAAGGCCCTTGGCGCTGGACCTCAGTGTCCGGGCTGAACGATGGGGGTGGAGATGCTCCTACTACTTGCCCTGTTTTTGGCATCTTCTAGGGATTGCCCCTGAACTGCTGGTTGTTTGAGGCGATTGATTGTGTGTAAGGGGGGGGGATGGGAAATACAATTTTCAGAGGAGAGTGCTTGAGAAATTGATTTTATTCTTGCAACTGGACATCTGATGTGAAACTTGGAACCATTTGCAGCTGATTTTTTTGGGGGGAGGGCAGCAATTACCACATTTCAGATTGCTGCAGTTTTAGTGGTATGACACTTTCTGCTGGTTAAAACTGTACTTGATAGGCTTCTTTTCACAGTGGTAGCTGCCACCCCAGGGTCCTACACCATGCTGCAGGGCTGTGCAAAATCCCATGGCAAGGCTGGATATTGAAGGGACCACCTGTTTCTCATGCAGTGCTCTCGTGAAGGATCTGCCTAGAGCAGGCATCCCCAAACTTCGGCCCTCCAGATGTTTTGGACTACAATTCCCATCATCCCTGACCACTGGTCCTCTTAGGTAGGGATCATGGGAGTTGTAGGCCAAAACATCTGGAGGGCCGAAGTTTGGGGATGCCTGGCCTAGAGCATTGTTGACCAACTGGTGGCCGACCAGCTGAAGCTAATCCACTGGTCATGTATTTGGGCCTGTTAGCTGCCATCTTTGTGTTGCTCGATTTTGGATAGTAACTTTCCCTGGTTTTGGCATCCACCTGAGCTTCAACCCTGAACTGCTGGCAGCCTGAAGCAGTGGATAGTGTATCAGGGTGTGTGCTGGGGGAAGGAATACAGATTTCACGGGGACAGTGCTTGAGAATTTTATTTTATTTATTTAACAGAATGTATACACCGGTTAATCATCAAAACCTCAGAGCAGTTCACATAATATATAATATATTAAAAGTGCTGGTAAGATCAGATGTCAAATAAAATCAGCAGATTTAAAAATACACCTTCTAATACAAAATGGGATGCTAGTATTTATTTATTTATTTATTTATTTATTTATTTATTTATTTATTTATGCATGCCCTTCCTCTCAAATGAGAAGGATCAGTTCCTTGCACACGTGGAAGGAACATTATGTTTTACTTGGAGGAAGTGAAAAAACAGTCCCTCTAGATTTTTGATTGGCCTGCTAGAAAAACAGTCTTTTTTTTTAATTGCCACAACTCTTTCCCACTTAAATCTGTCCTGCAGAAAAAATGATTGTTTCATGTATGTAAAATGTAGGATTTGGATGTAACTTGATTTGATCAAGATTTGTGTTGGTGCAGCAGTTTTTGACAGAGCATCAATCACTGTGGTAGTTGCCAGAATATGCACCATGATACATGGCTTGGCAAAATCTGAAGGATTCAAGAACATGTTCAAATGCCATTGTAGAAAACCAGCACCGAAGGGTTTCCAAGACTCAAGTTCTTCCATGAATGCATGTTGTCTGGGAGATGATGGATGGATGGATGGATGGATGGATGGATGGATGGAAGAATGGCTGTATGTTCTTGGCATAGCTCCCATAACTATAACAACACCCTTACATTTCCCTGTACAAAAGCGTCTGTAATGTTGGTGTGAATGTTTTGCCTTCCAGTTCTGTCAGCGAATGAGTGAGCAAGTCTATCATGTCACCAGCACCCTCAAGTCAAAACTAACAGCAATGTTTAACTTATTCATCATTGTTATGAATCCTTTTAAGTTTGTATGCTGCTTTTCCATATAAATATGCTGTGGATGTGGCTGACTTTAGGACAGGGATAGAGAATCTGTGGCCTTCCAGATGAGGCTGGACTCTAGCTCCCATCAACAGGGCCAGCACGCCCATGTGGCAGGGTTAGGCGACTGCCTCAGGCAGCAGGATCCACAGATACGGCCTCCAAGGCTGCCAGATCTGCCTCCTCCTCAGCAGCCCCTGCCCAATGCTGCCTCCACAGCAGGCTCTCAGTGAATAGGAGACACTTCTAGTCTCCTCCCACCCGCTGTTCCTGGGGAGGCAGAACAGCACCTGTTTGCTTCATGCTGAACCTTCTAACTTCTGGCTCAAACGTAGTGAATGGAGTAAAGCTGTCAGTTCTCTCTCTTTGTCTCCACTGAGTTTTTGCATACGCATGTGAATGGAGCACCATGAATGGAGCCTTGACAATAACTTCCATTTCTCTCCGAATTTTTTTTGAGGCAGTGATCTGGGTGCTCTAGCTACGCATTGCTGCACTTGTATGTAGAGGAGGTTGTGGTGACCTAGAACTCTTCATTTTCCTATGCAGCCTTCCCAGAAAGCTTTGGATATATATTTGTTCACCTTCTGAAGATAGTCCAGAGCAGGGGTAGGCAACCTAAGGCCCGGGGGCCAAATGCGGCCCATTCGCCTTCTAAATCCAGCCTACGGATGGTCCGGGAATCAGCGTGTTTTTACATGAGTAGAATGTGTCCTTTTATTTAAAATGCATCTCTGGGTTATTTGTGGGGCATAGGAATTCATTCATCCCCCCCCCAAAATATAGTCTGGCCTACCACATGGTCTGAGGGACGATGAACCAGCCCACGGCTGAAAAAGGTTGCTGATCCCTTGTCCAGAGCTATCATGGGATATATTGGTACAATAGCTTGACATCATGTGTCCCCCACTGTGTTATGTAGTTCAACAAAAACCCATATAATACCTTATTTTTTAAAAGGTTGAAAATTCACCATGATTCAGAGAGCAAGGTGGAACACACACACACACACACACACACACACACACACACACAGAGAGAGAGAGAGAGAGAGAGAGAGAGAGAGAGAGAGAGAGAGAGAGAGAGAGAGACTTGCAACACTGTCGTTTGGGGCCTTCTTACTGAAATCAACAGGACTTAAGTTATTAGTAAATTGCCCCATTGTTTTCACTGGGTCCTAAATTCAACTGACATTGGCTGCACTCCTAATCTCACTTACCTGGGAGCAAGACCCACTGAATTCAGTAGGGCTTACTTCTGAGTAGAATTAGTCCAAGACTGTGCCCAGACGTGAAGTAGGACAATATCATGTTCCTCAAAGGAACATGTTTTGTTCACCAAAAGGAAAGGAGTGAACGCTCACACATTTGAAGAAGAGCATTTCAAGATTTAGCAACTTTCTATAATAAGGTGCATCACAATCTTGTGGCAATGTGGTCATGCGGTTTGGCACACTGTTGGCACAGATTTTTATGGGGCATGGCTGCCATCTACCGGACAAGCAAAAGAGTGAAAAATCCTTTTCACCGTGACTACCAATAGCTGCTGGTTTTTCCTTTTCTTAGCAACATCACAACGAGCGATAATTGGGTTAAGCAAAGAGGTCTCCCCACCTGACGCTTGGCGGGAAAGAGCTGGTCTTCCCTGGTTGCTCTTTCAGAAAGAGGTGACACATAAATTAAACACTTTCTGTTGCAGAAGAGTCTTGCATGTGAATAGGAAAGTCAACACACAGACTTGGCCGTAGGCATTGTGGTGTTCACAGTGCTCTCCTTTATGATGATGGCTCCTCTGCAGGCAAGACCAAGGAAGCCCTGGGCCTAGTTGTCTACCATCACTCAACCAACCCAACTCTACAGTTTGCTGGGCCTTAGGATGGCCTCCTTCATCTCTTCTGTTCTTCAGCTGCTGGACAGCTGCTCCCAACCTCACACAGGGCTGTTTGACATCCACTGCACATGCAATACTAATTTAAAACATACCACTTCCCCCAAAGGTTCATGGGAACTGTAGTAGCTACAATTTTCTGCATTCTTAACAAACTACAGTTCCCAGGATTCTTTGAGGGAAGTCATGTGTCTTAGATATTCCCTAGATATGGTTTGTGCTTGGCTGTGCTGGAGGGAGGATGAGGGAAAGGGAAGCATTGTCAGTATAATAAGGATTTGGGTGGGGGTTTTTTGTAATTCACATATATGCTATAAGTATGTGTTTCATGAAATTTAATAAAAATAATAAACACCCCTCACAAAACACCAATAGGATTAAGTCTTGCATGTACTAAACTGTACTTAAGTAAGCCACTTGTATATTTTATTTATGAGGTTGTACATCTTCCTGTTCACCAGAAATATGGCAAATACGGATTATTTTGCAAATTCTGCAGATGGAAGTTCATTATGCATACTGAGGGAATAGGCATGCATTCATTTGTATGGCTTATGATTAAACTGGGCTTTGAGTCGTCTTCACTTCAAGGCATGTGTAGAAATTTGCAGTAAGGATTTAGTGATACTCCTGTGTCATTTTAAAATTATTATGATGAAGACCAAGTTTCAAAGGAAGAATGGTATATCCCAACAGAACAGAGTCTGAGGGCCCACGGTATCTTTGCACCACAGAGGAAACAAGTAGTACTATGCAAAATTGGTAAATTTGCATTTGGTGTGAACTGGATCCTCCTCCCTTTATAACAAAGATTTATATGTAGCTAACAAACCCAGGTGGCGCTGTGGGTTAAAGCACAGAGTCTAGGGCTTGCTGATCAGAAGGTCGGCAGTTCGAATCCCTGCGACGGGGTGAGCTCCCGTTGCTCGGTCCCAGCTCCTGCCCACCTAGCAGTTCGAAATCACATCAAAGTGCAAGTAGATAAATAGGGACCGCTACGGCGGGAAGGTAAACGGCGTTTCCGTGTGCTGCTCTGGTTCGCCAGAAGCAGCTTTGTCATGCTGGCCACATGACCCGGAAGCTGTCTGCGGACAAACACCGGCTCCCTCGGCCAATAATGCGGGATGAGCACCGCAACCCCAGTGTCAGACACGACTGGACCTGATGATCAGGGGCCCCTTTACCTTTACCTTTAACAAAGAAAAATGACCGAAAGGCAGATGGTGAAAAGAGATAGACAGAAATCCAGTTCTCCCAGATAGTTCAGATGCTGCTTCTAAATTCTGTTGCTCTAATCATATGAAGAGGAAAGGCACCTCATGGTTTCTTTTCCACCTGAAACAAATTGAACCCCCCCTCCATATTTGGCAAGTCTGTTCACCTTCTTCGGTGGGCGGCATTGCGGGCAGTCCTTGGGGCCTCAACTGTAGACCGGCAAATGGCAGGCTGGATCATATGCCTGCGGCACGTCCAATCGTGGTGGGACTGTGAGGGTGTGTCCCTGGGCGTGGGAACAACTGCTCAATGGTGGCACTTGGCTCCACACCCAGGGCCAGGATAAATTCCCGCTCTCCCTGGTCATTCAGCCTCCTTTTGTTTGGCAAGGCCCAATTGAGCTGATTTTCAAGAAATCATAGGGTGAAAGTATCTCCCTGTTGCTCCATCTACTAAATAGTTACCCTGGTAATTTGTTTGGTCTCATCCCACCTGCCCTGTCATCCTCATGGGTCTTTACCAGCTTCCTCCTTTAATAGTATGGGCAGAAACAGGAATCACGTGGGCTTCCTGTCTGAGAATAAATTCGGATGCAGAGAGCGAAGAGAATACTGCAGAGTCAAGAGGAACTTATATCAAAATGGATAAGTAGATGAACAGAAAGTTTTATAGGAGTGTGCTTGGATTGCTGATCATCTGAATATACTAGAATTCCTCCTGGTTTTGAAGATCACTGTTTTGTTTTTTAATAGACAATTTGGCATGGATCTCTGCACCTTGGTATTTTTTGATGAATCGCCTGGATTGAAAAGGTTTTGGATTGAGAGAGAACCACACTAATTCGGCCCTAGAGAACTTCAGATCCATCAGCAGGTGAGCTGAGTTGTCCTTCCTGACCATCGCTGATTTTTCTGTATGAGCTGAACTATTGCTCCCTCAACTCCCTACTGATTTTCTAAGATCTGTCTTAGGGATAAGTACCTATATGGGATGTAAATATGCTTATTCAAATTACAGCCAAGAGTTGGACCGCAATATTCCCCCCCCCGCTCTCTCTTAGTACAATACATGACCCTCCAGATGTGGAAAATCATGTAGCTAAATAAAAAAAAGTTCATGTGTGAAGAAGCAGGAGAGCGAAAAACATACGCTTGGCCCACTTTGATTCCAGACAAGCAGTTGCTTTGTAGATGTACACTCAACATGTTATAATGTCATAGAATCATAGAACTGTAAAGTTGGAAGGGACCCCAAAGGTCATCTAGCCCAACCCCATGTGAACTGTTACTGCTTCCTTCTCCATTGGTGTCTTTTCTTTGTGAACATGGATGATTTGACTAGGATGCATGTTACAGTGCTACTCCCAGGATCCACAGTGATGTATTCCTCTACAAAAAAACCATTGACTGTGAAATTGAAATCGTGAGGGATACCATGCAAGCCTCCACTCCAAATGTTGATGGAGCACTCTTCAGAAATTTGGAAAGGATATGGGATGTTCCTTCTCATAAAAGAATATAGACAGATTAATACCATGTGAATTTATTTACATATGTGATCTCGATATGCAGTCTATGGATGTGGGACTCTACACGTTGTTACTCTCTGGTACACAGCATTGTTCCTCAGCACTCTATATTTTGTCCCCAGCGTCAACCTAGGGAAGGCAATGAGGTCTCTTCTGATTTCTAATTTTAAGTGTTTCTTATAAATTTCATTGTTACAAAACAACAACCCAGATTTGGTGGGTATGATAAATCAATGAATGTAGTTCTCCTTGGTCTACTGGATGAAAAATGGAGTTTTAGGCTTGAATAGTGTCATTGTCAGGCACCCCCAAACCCAGCCCTCCACATGGTTTGGGACTACAATTCCCATCATCCCTGACCACTGGTCCTGTTAGCTAGGGGTGATGGGAGTTGTAGACCCAAAACATCTGGAGGGCCGAGTTTGGGGGTGCCTGGTCATTGTGGTACTTCCTATAGCCATGATGCACTCTTTATCGCAGGCAGATGTCGGTGGATTTCAATTCCCATCATTTCCTAGCCATGCTGGCTGGTGCTGATGGGAATTGAAATCTAGAAACATCTGGAGGGCTGCATCGGACAAAATCCACGCCCCGGATCCCTTTAACAGGATACCCTTAATAAGGAAGCGCAGGCGGAGGCTACAACCTCGCCTCCATCCAAACAAAGGTTTACCCAATGCCTAACCTCACAAACCTGTGACCATAGCTTCAAGGTAGGCAAAAACCAAATGGCTGGAGCCAATCTGCCAAGTGGGGGAAAAAATCCCAAAAATATGACGACCAACATTAGTCCATAGCAAGGTCGTAGCGCAGCAAAGCAGAAAAAGAGGCAGGGGGTGGGAGATCTGGTGAAGGGTGCGAGAGGACAATCTCCCCACCGTACCATGGTTTAAATTCCCTGCGGCCCCGCCCCCACTGGTGCTGATTGGTCACTGGGGCGTGCCCCTTGAGCCCCTGCCCAGCACTGACGGACCCGACCGCAACGCCGCCCACTGAATCAGGTGAGCGGACCTATCAAATCATCTGATGGAACATGACATCATAGTTCTTCATCTAGCCTGGAGGTGTGTCTTCAATGACTTTAATGGAATTCATTGTGTGCCATCATGAAGGCATGTTGCTGGTATTTACGCAAAGACAAATGCTTTAATCAACTTGACAGTTAGCTTCATCTATGTCCTGAGTGCTCACTGGAAGGACAGATCGTGAAGCTGAGGCTCCAATACTTTGGCCACCTCATGAGAAGAGAAGACTCCCTGGAAAAGACCCTGATGTTGGGAAAGATGGAGGGCACAAGGAGAAGGGGATGACAGAGGACGAGATGGCTGGACAGTGTTCTCGAGGCTACGAACATGAGTTTGACCAAACTGCGGGAGGCAGTGGAAGACAGGAGTGTCTGGCATGCTCTGGTCCATGGGGTCACGAAGAGTCGGACACGACTAAACGACTAAACAACAACATGTCTCTTGGAAACAGAATTCCAGCAGTTCCTGAGCAGGTGGTTGAGACTGATTGTGGTTTTTGCACAGATGCTTGATTGCTCCGGCTCACTGTGCCGCGCACAGTAGTATATTGCTGTGTCTGCAGTTTCCAGAGATCTCAACTGAAGATATACTTCATTTTTGGAGGTGTCCCTGGTGATGCTGATTCGACTTCCAAATGTTGGGCTGTATATGGTACCAGCACCATCTTCCGTATCTTGAATACGCCCCATCCATTTCAGACCCTTCCCTGGAGGCTGCCGGATCCAATGCCAATAATTATCACCAACTTGAAGCCCAGAAACTGCACAGGTCAGTTTGAAGGAGTCTCCGGGCTTCACCAGTCCTGGACCAGACTGGGTTATCTGTGGAGTGGAACACGTACCTATAAAAGAATGCAGAATTTGTGTCATGATCAGGAATCTTTTTGTGTTCTGTTAAACATTTTGGTTTTATACAAAGGATAAATCCTCACCAGGAGAGAAGCTTAGGAGAATGAAAAAAAAGCAATGGGAAACTCATATTTCTTTCTTTCTTTCTTTCTTTCTTTCTTTCTTTCTTTCTTTCTTTCTTTCTTTCTTTCTTTCTTTCTTTGTACAAAACAAAAAGGGACTGAGCCAGGTCACGGAGCAATGCTGGATGGTGCTATTTAAGCACAAAGGGCCTGGTCAGGTGATTTGCATAGAGGGTGTTCAGTCGCATCTGGTCCTGCACTTAAGAAGCAGAGCAAATGAGATGAGACCTGCTTACGGGAATGACTCCAATCAAGGGGTCGTGGGGCTAGGGGAGACACTCCCCAGTCTTTGCCTTCTACCCCAATTGCAGCTTTCATTCACAGTACATTGTACCTTGCACCCCTGGTGATGTTCTTAATAGGAGCATAGGAAACAGCCTTCTACTTTGTAAGACCAATGTCCTTCTATCCCAGTATTTCATTGCTGGTTTGCATGGCAGAGCTCCTATTGATGCTATTCACCCTCCCATGCCCTTAAGGCAGTATCATTCCAGTACATTTGGGGGTGGGCAGACAGGATGGCTGCTGCGACAAGGTAAGAATAGTGAGGTTCTTCCCACTGCAGGGCTCCATAGCAGTTATTATTATCATTTTCATTATTATGATATGTACTCAAGGCAGCTTACAGATAAAAGCAAGAACCACTAAATACATCGAGAAATCAAACGTAGAATCATAGAGTCATAGAATCATAGAGTTGGAAGAGACCACAAGGGCCATCCAGTCCAACCCCCTGCCAAGCAGGAAACACCATCAAAGCATTCCTGACAGATGGCTGTCAAGCCTCCGCTTAAAGACCTCCAAAGAAGGAGACCCCACCCCACTCCTTGGCAGCAAATTCCACTGTCGAACAGCTCTTACTGTCAGGAAGTTCTTCCTAATGTTTAGGTGGAATCTTCGTTCTTGTAGCTTGAATCCATTGCTCCGTATCTGCTTCTCTGGAGCAGCAGAAAACAATCTTTCACCCTCTTCTATATGACATCTTTTTATATATTTGAACATGGCTATCATATCACCCCTTAACCTTCTCTTCTCCAGACTAAACATACCCAGCTCCCTAAGCCGTTCCTCATAAGGCATTGTTTCCAGGCTTTTGACCATTTTGGTTGCCCTCTTCTGGACACATTCCAGCTTGTCAGTATTCTTCTTGAACTGTGGTGCCCAGAACTGGACACAGTACTCCAGGTGAGGTCTGACCAGAGCAGAATACAGTGGTACTGTTACTTCCCTTGATCTAGATGCTATACTCCTATTGATGCAGCCCAGAATTGCATTGGCTTTTTTTTTTTTAAAAAAAATATATTTTATTAATTTTCCAATTAAAACCAATTATATCACATTCATTATTTCAAATTATACACATATATATATCAATCAAACCGAATGTTATGCCAAATCGTCTAAAGAATTTTTTATTTGGGTTCCCATGCTTCAAGAAATTGGGGATTCCTCGCAACCGTCCACTGCCGTCTTTTTTCTAAAGTTCAAATCGTCCTCCAAGTTCATAATAATCCAGATCTTCCCCTTACAGTCACATAGATGTTTTCCACTTTCAACCGATTGTTTCCCAGCTGCTGAGATAAATATCAAACAAGGTTTCACAAATGTTCTTTCTCCTGTGTGGGTTAATCAGTCCAGCCTCCCCATAAATCTTCTTAGTCTGGAGCTCCCTGTTGCGTCGAAGCAGCGCCATCTTAAAAAACTCAAATCACTTTCGTTTTCTCTCATAGCCATGAAGATTAACGATCTTTATAAAATTTACAGCTTTTCCAGGCAGAAGACCCAAACATCAAACCATAAACTCTTGGTAAATTAATGGATCTCCTTGCCCTATAGCTGAACTTAGCTTCAGGTCGCTGCTCCAATTCAAAGTGCGTCACAGCTCATAAATCCTCCGAACGCGTCCAGGACTCCTTCCGTCCGACTAGGGGGGGGGGGCTTTTCTCATCGGCAACTCCACATCTTTAAAAAATATGCTCAGTAACAACAGTTTATAAAGTTCAACTCACACAGTCTTTTGCTTCTCTTTCACTCCAAACAAGCCAGGACATCGCGTCTGGGAAGGTACGAAGTAACTCATATGAAGAAAAAAAAAAAAAACTCCATTCCCTTATCGCTCCGTCCCCATCAATCCTTCTTCCAGATGATATACAGCCTTTAACTCCTCTCCCTCAGCAGCATAGATTTCTCAGCAGTAAACAGCGCTTCTTCCCCTCCTTCTGAAGTATGTCCATAGATTTAAGCCTAATTATCTTCTTTAACCATGGAAATCCCCGCCATGCAGATTAGCATCCGGGAGTCCTGGCCCTCGTAAGTGCTTTTCAGCCCAAGCTCCCCCCACTCCATAAACAGTCGGAGTGGGTCTGGGGGCATCGCGGGCCAGCGGCCCCTCTCCGTAACCCCCGGAGAGGGTAGGGGGTTGCCATTTACTCCCCTAGCAACCGCCAAATTCCTTACGAAGGTCAGAGGGATGGAAAACAGGTCCGCCATTCCTGCCGGCGGAAACCGGAACCTGAATTGCATTGGCTTTTTTAGCTGCTGCATCACACTGTTGACTCATGTCAAGTTTGTGGTCTACCAAGACTCCTAGATCCTTTTCACATGTACTGCTCTCAAGCCAAGTGTCACCCACCCTGTATTTGTGCCTTTCATTATTATTTTTTGCCCAAGTGTAGTACTTTACATTTCTCCCTGTTCAAATTCATCTTGTTTGCTTTGGCCCAGTTGTCTAATATGTTAAGGTCATTTTGAAGTGTGATCCTGTCCTCTGGGGTATTAGCCACCCCTCCCAATTTGGTGTCATCTGCAAACTTACTCAGGATGCCCTCAAGCCCATCATCTAAGTCATTCATAAAGATGTTGAATAAGACTGGGCCCAAGACAGAACCCTGTGGCACCCCACTAGCCACTTCTCTCCAGGATGAAGAGGAGCCATTGATGAGGGTATGGTTAGCCAGCCAGTTACAAATCCACTGAATGGTAGCATTGTCTAGCCCGCATTTTACCAACTTCTTTATAAGAATATCATGGGGCACCTTGTCAAGGGCCTTGCTGAAATCAAGATAGGCTAAAATACAATTAAACATTAATATAATTTAAACCAGGCACCACCAAACTTGGCCCTCCAGCTGTTTTAAATATGTAGAAAATAAGGAAATAATATGGTGTTAGAGATAGCAGTGTGTAACAGGGGAAAAATAAATCAGAAGTGGAAGTTGGGGGAAGCCCAGGAGAGGTGGGAAGAGGGAATGTAAAATGGAGGTTATGAATATGTGATATTTGTAAGAATTGAAAAAGAAAATGGAATAAAATTTTTAGAAAGAAAGAAAATGTCATAAAAAGGAGTGGAATGGGGCAGGATGGAGGTGGAATGGAGTGTTTGCAAGCTTTTTCAGTGGTGTTTCATGGATACACGATTTCACTGATGCATGCAATGCCTTAGAACAGGCATCCCCAAACTCCGGCCCTCCAGATGTTTTGGCCTACAACTCCTATGATCCCTAGCTAACAGAACCAGTGGTCGGGGAAGATGGGAATTATAGTCCAAAACATCTGGGGGGGGGAGTTTGAGGATGCCTGCCTTAGAACGTAACCCCCGTGTAAATGGGAGATTGCCTGTATATGAAATCTGTTTAAAACAAATCAATAATTACAATAAAAACGGCACAGTACCAGCCCTTTCCACTGCAGCCACAGTAAGCTCAACTCCCCACAAACCATTAAAGGCTTTTATTCTCCTCAAATCGTTTGGCTCACATCTGATTTCAAGGAGGGGCAAGTGACCTTGCACTGACTCAGGTTTTTCTTTCAGGCTTCCCTTTAGGGCTTCTGGTTGGCCACTGTCAGAGGCTGAACTAAGTGGACCTTTGGTATGACCCAAATTCTAAAGGTGGTTTTGCTGTTTTTTTTGTCTTGTTCATGGTTATGAAGCTGCACGACTTTTTGGGATGTATCTGTGACTTCAAGATTAAAATGTAGTTGAATATAAATGAGGATAACAGTGCATCTCAGAATCACTTGGTACAATCAGTTGGTTGGGTGAAAAGAAAGATAATGTGGATAAGGTATAAAGATTTATTAGAAAGGAAAACACCTAATTTGATTTCACCTCTAGAGGCGAAGGTGCAAAAAAGGTTAAATATGGAAACCAGATGGCTAAGATATAGAGATATTCTGATAGAAGAAGAAGGCCAGTTTAAGTTAAAAACTAATAATAATAATAATAATAATAATAATAATAATAATAATAATGGCTAAGATATAGAGATATTCTGATAGAAGAAGAAGGCCAGTTTAAGTTAAAAACTAATAATAATAATAATAATAATAATAATAATAATAATAATAATAATTTATTTATACCCCACCCATTTGGCTGGGTTTCCCCAGCCACTCTGGGCAGCTTACAATAGAAAAATGAAATAAAACAATTAAACATTAAAAGCCTCCCTAAACAGGGCTGCCTTCAGATGTCTTCTAAAAATCTGGTAGCTGTTTTTCTCTTTGACATCTGATGGGAGGGCGTTCCACAGGGCAGGCGCCACCACCGAGAAGGCCCTCTGCCTGGTTCCCTGCAACTTGGCTTCTCGCAACGAGGGAACCGTCAGAAGGCCCTCGGTACTGGACCTCAGTGTCCGGGCAGAACGATGGGGGTGGAGATGAGCAGCTAAAAAGCAATTTGGATGACTGGCTTCAATATCATCAGATAAATGAGTTCTTTAAAATGGATAAGAAAAATGGCTTTTCAAAAGAAAAATCCAAGTTGGAAACAGAGTTGTTAGAACCAAAGTCAAGAAATCTTTCCAGAATGTATAATTTGTTGTGGAGTGGCATAGAAAGGATGAACAAACAAAGAAAGTTATGATAGATTGGGCGAAAGACGTGGGACATAATATTATGATGGAGGAGTGGGAAAGGTTGTGGAAAAAGAATATGAAATTTTCAGCGTGTACTATTTTAAGAGAAAATATTATGAAAATGATGTACAGATGGTACTTAACACCTGTAAAGCTAAGATTTACCATAACCAAAATACTAAATGTTGGAAATGTAAGAAAGTAGAAGGAACATTTTATCACATGTGGTGGACTTGCCCTCTAGTTAAGGCATTCTGGGAAAAGATTTATAATGAATTGAAAAAGATGTTTATAAACACCTTTATTAAGAAACCAGAATCCTTTCTACTGGGCATAGTAGGAAAAGTAATACCAAAGAAAGACTTGAGCTTGTTTTTGTATGTCACAACCGCAGCCAGAATATTGATAGCAAAGAACTGGAAAACACAGGAGATTCCAACGGTGGAAGAATGGCAAATGAAAATGTAGGACTATATGGAACTTGCTGAATTGACCGGAAGACTACGTGAACAGGGAGAAGAAGCAGTGGAAGAGGAGTGGAAGAAGTTCTGAATTTATTTTAAAAAGTATTGTAGAATTGATGTAGGAAGAGAATTATAAGTAATTATGAAGTTGCAGGTTAGAAAAGGAAGTTGAGTTTTATTTTGGAAAAATTGTTTAAGGATATAATATGATAAAAAATAAGAAATGGATGTTGTAAATAGGTTAGAAAAGTAAGTTTTAGAATTTGCCGATAATGATTTGCAATGAGCCGCGGAAAGGGGGAACCCGAGGAAGTCCTATTCTTTCAAATGTGATGAATTATTGTATATATATTTTCTTTTTTGTTTTGTTTTTAATATATATATTTTGGGTTCTAAGAATTAGGTTGAGACAATTATGAAAGAATGTATGGAGATGTATTGTTGTATAAACTAATAAAAATCATTTATAAAAAAAATACAATAACAATCCCAGAAGGAAGAGATAAGACTGTCTTCCATTCTCACACTCTCAGACATTCATGACACTCATGTGATTTACACCAAACATACCAATCCTTGCTGAAGCAGCAAAGGACAGCTAAAATCCTAACATGAGCATCTATTGTACATTGCTTTCTATTTTCTAACCACTTCCTCCTTTTTGTACAGCCTCTGCTTCAGTCTGTCCCACTGTGCCTGTTGCACAGTAATACATGGCTGTGTCTGCAGCTGTCACAGAGCTCAGTCTCAGAAAGTACTTGGTTTGGGAAGAATCCACAGAGATCGTGATTCGGTTTTGGAATGATGCAGCATAGTATGATCTTGCAGTCCACCCTCCCATCCATTCAAGCCCTTTCCCGGGGGTCTGTCGTACCCAGTGCCACCAGTAGCTGCTTGTCACAGAGCGCCCAGTGACCGTACAGGTCAGCTCGAGGGTCTCTCCTGGTCTCACTGCTCCTGGTTCAGATTCCTTTAATGTGACCTGGGAGAAAGCACCTGAAGGGATTTGGGGGGAGGGAAATACAAGGAAAACCAGAGTTAGGCAGTAGGCCCAGCCAGAACTTTAAGGCTATTTCTTGTGCAGTTTTATCATTGCTAATATAACTCAAAGCACATGGGTCATGTGAATTGTCATACCCTTAAATATCATATCTAACATTCAGGATAGTTCATTATAAGTTGTGGAAGGGTTAGAGAATGTTTTAGGAGATACTTACTTGGGAGCAAGGATAAGAGAAAGAGAGGGGCAAAGAGCATCACCAACATCGGTTTTTTTTTTATCCCCAGAGGACAAAAGTAAAAATAGGAATGAAGAACAATAATACTGGAATGGAGGCCACTTTTCTCCTCAGCTGCAATGAAGCTCAGTTACCAAGGAGCCTGTTATTTGAATTTGGGAGGCAGTGAGAGAATTTGCATAATGCAAAAAAGGCTACGCATAATAAAGGCAGGAGCACCATTTAGAACCAATAGGAGTCAGCATTAGTTCTTGTGTTTAGATGAGCACATTGAGTGGATGTCTTGTAAGCATAAAACATAAATATTGTATCATATCCTCCAACATTACTCTGATGAAAACTGGGATGTTTGTCTTTTGGTATGGTGCTACCGTGCGAGTTAGTTGGCTTGCATGAGAGTGCACCACCACTGCAAGCACAAGTGCCAGGTCATCCTTTTCTCCAAGCTCGACGGTGCTGGAGGGGGGAAAACAGGACATTCTGGGACAATTAGAAGCCAGGATGGCTTCCATTATTCTAGGATGCCCCAGGACACTTGAAGGGTATGTAATATAGCACTATGTGGAATAGGATGGAACAGTCACAAAAATGACACAAGACACCTGTCAAGGAGTGGAGGAGAGCACAGATCAGATTGTGCTGCAACATCCATGAAGCCTTAACAATGGAATTGTTTGTTGATACCCTTTGCTTTTGATGGGCTGTAGGCTATGTTGGCCTCTAGAAGGGGACAAGTGTGCAGATCCATTTTGCCCCTCCACTTCCAATAAAGAGTCCTTATGTGGAAGTCATTTCATGTAAAGCCCGGGAGCTCGTAGCTTTGAGTCTCCTTGCCTCTAAGAACCTCTCCTGTGAGACTTTGAAGGTGGTTGTCAGTCTGGAGATTTAAGACTTGTCGTATGCTTTGGAAAGGATTGTCTCTGCTGCCACCTGCTAGACAAGGAGAATATAGCTGAGGGCTGGTCTGAGAGATCATAAAAGCGATTTATTTCATACGGTTTAACAAGCCTGGGTGACACTGTCATCATTATTGAACCTAACAAGAGAGAGGCAATAGCTTTTAATAAAATTTAAAGTGGGAGCTGACTCCATAATTGTACTGATCTTACCTAAGGACGTTCTTTTAGAAGCATAGGAAACCGCTGTAAACCTAGTAACACTACTCTCCATCTAGTTCAGTATTGTCTACACTGACAGGCAGGAGCTCTCCAGGGTTTCAAACTGCAGTCTCTCCCAGGGGTTGAATGTGGCAGGAGCCTAAGCTCTACCTGTCAGCCACAACCCTTCCCCCAACTTTGCTCCATCAACTAGTTATTTATGAATCAAACTATCAACACTTGCTGGGTTTTCTGGAGTAAATGAAATGAATGAAAATGGTCTTGCTTAATCACTCCCCCCCCCACTCTCACAGGGTTTGCCTTTTGTGCTGCAGGCTGTTGTCACTGCTTAAAAGGCAGCTTTCCCCCTAAGCCTTGAGTTGTGTCTCATGCGCTCATCAATGGCTCTCGTGGAGCTTAGTGTCTCCATGATCTTAGCGGCTGATTTGTGCTTGAAAGCATGGATTCTACAGCAACAGAATCTGCCATTTATCCTGATTCTCTTTTCTTAATGCAATTCTCCTTCCTTGCCGCAGTTTGTGTCAACTTGGGATGTGGAGAGTGGAGAGAGAGGAGCACACCTTCAGTGATTTCAAAATGATGTGCTTTCTTTTAAGGAGAACTGGGCATCTATGCTGCATTGCTTTCTATTTTCTAACCACTTCCTCCTTTTTGTACAAGCCTCTGCTTCAGTCTGTCCCACTGTGTCAGTTGCACAGTAATACATGGCTGTGTCTGCAGCTGTCACAGAGCTCAGTCTCAGAAAGTACTTGGTTTGGGAAGAATCCACAGAGATGGTGATTCGGTCTCGGAGAGATGGTGCATAGTATGTGCTTCCAACCCACGCTCCCATCCATTCGAGCCCTTTCCCGGGGGTCTGTCGTACCCAGTGCCACCAGTAGCTGCTTGTCACAGAGCGCCCAGTGACCGTACAGGTCAGCTCGAGGGTCTCTCCTGGTCTCACTGCTCCTGGTTCAGATTCCTTCAATGTGACCTGGGAGAAAGCACCTGAAGGGATTTGGAGGGAGGGAAATACAAGGAAAACCAGTGTTAGGCAGTAGGCCCAGCCAGAACTTTAAGGCTATTTCTTGTGCAGTTTTATCATTGCTAATATAATCCAAAGCACATGGGTCATGTGAATTGTCATACCCTTAAATATCATATCTAACATTCAGGATAGTTCATTTGATAAGTTGTGGAAGGGTTAGAGAATGTTTTAGGAGATACTTACCTGGGAGCAGGGATAAGAGAAAGAGAGGGGCAAAGAGCACCATCAACATCGTTTTTGTTTTTTTATCCCCAGAGGAGAAAAGTAAAAATAGGAATGAAGAACAATAATACTGGAATGGAGGCCACTTTTCTCCTCAGCTGCAATGAAGCTCAATTACCAAGGAGCCTGTTATTTGAATTTGGGAGGCAGTGAGAGAATTTGCATAATGCAAAAGAGGCCACGCATAATAAAGGCAGGAGCACCATTTAGAGCCAATAGAGCACATTGAGTGGACACTCAATACTCAATAGAGCACATTGTAAGCACACAACATAAATATCATATCGTACCCTCCAACATTACTCTGATGAAAATTGGGATGCGTGTCTTTTGATATAGCGCTTTATATCATTAAATATAGAGTGGGTTGTGGAAGGGCGGGGAAGAAATCTAATGCAGGGTTTGGTTTGGGTTTTAGGCCACAGTAGTTGCTGAATAATGGGGGCAGGGATATTTAAATAGGAATAATAGGATTGGGCATTAGGCCCCCATTAAATAGGAAATCCCTTTCGTTTTCCACCACTCTGGCCTGTGTCTTGAATCTCCCTCCCACCCACCGCTTTCTGTTAGTGTAGCCTGGCCTTGCTTGCCCTTTGGGGGGCCGCTTGCTTTGCAAGGGCTCAGTAGGACTTTTTTTTCCAATTGGCTGATTGGCTTTGCCACTTGGTTTTCGCCTACTGCGGGCAACTGTCACAACTGTTAGGTTGGCGGTTAGGCTTTTGGTTTATGAATCTGATTGGTTGAGGGGGAGGCATACATATGCCCCCCCCCTCATTTTGCTCCACATAGAAGTATTCCGTTAAAGGAATCCCGGGGCTTATGCTCTTGTCCTTACATCCCTGCCATAGGCGGAGCTGAGGGGGCCAATTCTAAGAGTACGAGCCTTGGGGAACATTCTTGGGAGAGGGGAGAATGCTGGACCCAGCTACCTCCTCTCCTAGGGGTGTTTACTTGACTTCCCACTAGGAAGTCGGAGCTGGAATTGTCCAAAGGGGACAATTGGTGAGTCCTGTCCCAAAGGGGGGACAGATGATTGAGTCCTGCCCTGAGAAGGCAGATGATGGAGTCCTGTCCCAATGGGGGCAGATGTTTTGAGTCCTGTCCCTAGAGGGCAGATGAAGTGAGTCCTGTCCCTAGAGGGCAGATGAAGTGAGTCCTGTCCTAGTGGACAGATGTAGGTCCTTCTTATTGAAGGACGAAGGGTTAACCAAAAGCCTAAGCCAACACTCGATTTTAATTTGTATTTTAAATAAAGTTTTGGCCAAAATTAATGCCAAAAACCAAACCAAAATTTTGAGTCTGTTGTGAGTTTTTTGGTAAGATTTCTGTTAGCCTCGTCACACAAGGTGCTACCATGCGAGTTAGTTGACTTCCACGAGAGTGCACCACCACTGCAAGCGGGTCAGTTCGCTGACCGGCGAAGCAATAAACCCTTTTGATTCCTCATTGCTGTGTGGGGTTCCTTCCTTTAGCCCACTGGAGGCACACCAACTGTAGGGGGGCAGAGGGGTCTTCCACCCCTTAATATTTGTTTGAAGGGGGCCCAGTCCCCCTCCATACTGGTGTGAAAAATGCACCTGCCTGCACAGTGTTGGATGCCGCCGCATGGACACACACACCTGGCGCAAGATTGTACCAGCCTGTGCGGCATCTCCTGATGCCCTGGGGACCAGCGGGGCCTAGCAGAACGCTACACCTGTCTGTGGGGTATCAGGAGATGCTGCAGGGATTGGAGCACCTGGTGGAAGGTTGCACCAGCCTACACAGCATCTGCCAATACTGCGGGGACTGGCAGGGCCTAGTGGAAGGCTACACCAATGAGCCTAGTGCTGGGAGAGGTGTGTGATATCACGTGACGTCACACACATCCAATGAGTGTGGTCCAAACCCCCCAACGATCCTTCTCAACATTTTGCCCTGAAAGGGGGTGCAGATCTTCAGCCCAAATTTAGCTGGATTCATTCAATGGATGTCTGTTGGTGACGGGGATCTATCAGTTCCTGTGCAAGGGGTTGAGTCTGAGGGTGGATCTTGCATGGTTTCTTCCTTGCTTTGATTCACTGTGTCTCTTGCACAGTAATACATTGCAGTGTCTGCTGCTGTTGGGGAGCTCAGCTGGAGATACACTTCATTTCTGGAGATGTCCCTGGAGATGCTGGCTCGACTTTTCAGGGCTGAATTGATCTCAGTGGTTCCTCCATTTGCAGTGTTGCGAATTAGTGCTACCCATTCCAGCCCTTTCCCTGGAGGCTGCCGGATCCAGTGCCAGTAATAATTATCCAACTGAACCCCAGAAACTGTGCATGTCAGTTTGAAGGACTCCCCAGGTTTCACCACTCCTGGACCAGACTCGATTATCTGACGAGTGGAGCAGATACCTACAAAAAGAATGCAGAAATTGTGTCATAATTGGGAATCTCAGCATTGAGTTTAGCATTTTTGTTATTATTCCAATGGATAAATCCTCACCAGGGAAGATGCTTAGAACAATGAGGAAAAGCAACATGAAACCCATCTCTCCTTCCTTCCTTCCTTCCTTCCTTCCTTCCTTCCTTCCTTCCTTCCTTCCTTCCTTCCTTCCTTCCTTCCTTCCTCTCTCTCTCTCTCTCTCTCTCTCAACTTTAGCTTTAGTAAGGAGTGAATGGGACGGAGCCACAGTGGACAATCCTATTTAAACAGAAGGAGGCTGGTAGGGTGATTTGCCTAGAGGGCGTTCTGTCTTGCCTGGTCCTGCATTTAAGAAGCAAAGCGGAGAAAAGGAGACCCAATCGCAGGGGTGACTCAAAGCTATCCATTGGGCGTGGGGGTTGGTGGGGCTCCCCAAATATTGCCTTTTACTGAATTGCTCTTCCACCTTTCATTCACGCCATACTTAAGCAGGTTCTTTTTTGAATATAGGAAGCCTCCTAGTTCTTTTAGGATCCTAGGAAAATCACCTAGTAAGTCCATCTAGCTTAGTATTACTTACACTGACTGGCAGCAGCTCTCCAAGGTTTCTAACTGGGGAGAGGACCTTTTGCTGGTGCTCTTTGCTTGTGATTTGCTATGGCCTCTTTGAAGGAGGCAAAAATGCAGATCCCTAGTAAGTGGAGGGAGAGAGAGTAAAGTGTGCATAAAAAACCCCATTTATTTGTGAAATGTATTAAACTAGGGAAAGGTTTGTATTGGGCAATATCACATACAAAAATAAAGATATGGCTGTCATGGAGGTCAGGAAGAAGGATAACTCATCCTCTGAATAATCAGTGGATAGTAGATATGCATAAAAGATGGGTCAGCCATGCAAAAATAAAGGCCAGATAAACCAATTCATCTCCCCCCCCCCCACACTAAAGTTACCAGTTACAGGTAGGTAGCCGTGTTGGTCTGACACAGTCAAAATAATAATAAAAAATCCTTCCAGTAGCACCTTAGAGTTTGTCTAAGTTTGTCATAGGTATGAGCTTTTGTGTACATGCACACTTCTTTCAGATACCTAAGGTTAAAATACCTAAGATAACTAAGGTTACCAGATATTTTAAAAGGAAGCCGACACTTTTCAATTTCCTACTAAATAGATGGATTTTGTCAGGGGACTGATTTGTAAATCCGGAGACTATCCCCAGGAAATGGGGATGCCTGGTAGCCTTACCCCACACCTCCCATAAATAACTTCATTTCTTCTGTGGGAGAGGTTACATGCAAGATCTGAAATCCAGCTGCCCTCTTATCTTTGGGGCTCCTCTTTGCTTCAAACAAACTTTCTTGTGGGACTTTGCAGGTTGCTGCGAGTCTGGTGATTTAAGAGGCTGTGGTTTTCTGTAGGAAGGAACATGTCGTGGTGGATGCCTCCGCCGCCCCCTTTTGTTTTTTTTTTTTTAATAATTATTTATTAAATTTTCCAAAATAAACACATTTAAAACATTATACAAGACAAACAAACACATAAACAAACATTCAAAAATACAAACATCCCAAAAAACATGCTCCGCCGAGCTTGACTTCCCTCCCTCCCCTCAAAAGGTTTTCTAATCAGTTCTTATCTCGCAGTTCCTTTGTATCTAATCTTTAGGGTCAATTCGTAGGATTTATTTCACGCCTGCAAGTGTCTTTAAACCTTTACAGTTCATTTCCATATAGTCCACAAATTTACTCCAATCCCTTAGAAACCTTGTCTCCCTCTGGTTTCGAATCCTGCTAGTCAGTCTCGCTAATTCTGCATATTCAATCATCTTTGTCTGCCAGTCTCCAATTGTCGGTAAGTCCTGGGTTTTCCATTTTTGGGCTAATAATGTCCTCGCCGCGGTTGTCGCATATAAGAAAAGGGTACTATCCTCCCTAGTTATCTCTTGGCCTATCAGTCCTAACAGAAAGGCCTCTGGTCTTTTGGGAAAAGTATATTTAAATATCTTTTTCAGTTCGTTATATATCATTTCCCAATATCCTTTAACCTTTTCACATTTCCACCACATATGATAAAAGTCCCCTTCCTTTTCATTACATTTCCAGCACATTCTGTTACTCATTCTATACATTTTCGCTAATTTCACTGGAGTTAAGTGCCATCTTTTGGACAAGGGCGATTTGGCTGAGGGCCAGTCTCAGATGATCAGTAATAACAACCAAACTCCTTTGGTTGTCTCAGCATCTGATTTCACTGCGGTTGTTATGGACTAACAGGCCAGATGCTAGAATGAGAGACACATTCCACCCTGAGTTCTGAATAGCAGCTTGTTAGTGCAATTCTAGACAGGTCTTCTGAGGAGCAAACACCAGATAGAGATATATCAACATCAATCCAATGCCTTGAAGTGGGCTTATTTTCTAACCACATCCTCCTTTTTGTGCCAGCCTCTGCTTCAGTTCCTCCTACTGTGTATCTCGCACAGTAATACACAGCGTTGTCTGCAGTGGTCACTGAGCTCAATCTCAGAAAGTACTTGGTTTGGGAAGGATCCACAGAGATGGTGATTCGGTTGCGTAAAGACGGAGCATACATTGTGGTCCCAACCCAGTAGCCCATGCATTCAATCCCTTTCCCAGGTCTCAGCCGTACCCAGTCCCACCGGTAACTGCTTGTGACGGAGACCCCAGTGACTGAACAGGTCAGCTCAAGTGTTTCTCCTGGCCTGACGGTCTCTGGCCCAGATTGCTTCAGCATGACCTGGGAGAAAACACCTGCAGGATTTGAAAGAGCAGGGAGAAGAGAAGGAAAAGCAGAGTTAGGGCTTGGTTTGCTCAGTTAACCCAAAACACATGGAAAGGGTTGTTTTGCACTCTTAATATTCATGCCTAAAATCTACAGTATTTCATTTCAAAGTATGTGCAAAGGAATAGCCTACCTGGGAGCAGGGCCATGAGGAAGAAGGGGAGAAAGATGGGTGTCATTTTTTTTTTATCCTGGGAAGAGAAAAATATTAATCAGAATAAGAAAAGTAGTGGAACTGAGACAGCTTTTCTCTTGAGCTACAGGGACATGGAAAGAAGGAGGAGGCTACTATTTGAACTTGAGAGAATTTGAATAATGAAAAAAAGACCACACACACACAAACACACACACACACACACACACACACACACACACACACACACACACACATATATTTTGGTAAGTGGGTTCCCTAAAAGCCCATAAAGCCAGGAACATCATTCAGAAAGAGCCTACTGGGGTGATTTCCATACAGTGTGTCCATTCTCTTCTGGTCCTGAATTTAAGAAGCAAAGAGAATTAGAGGGCACCCATTTGCAAGGATGACTCCAAGCAAGTAGTGTGAAAGGAACTCTCCCCAAGGATTGCCTTCCACTCCAATTGCTCCTCCATCATTCATTCATTCATGGAGGGACTCTCCCCAAGTATCGCCTTCCACTTCAATTTCTCCTCCATCATTCATTCATTCATGGAGGGACTCTCCCCAAGTATCGCCTTCCACTTCAATTTCTCCTCCATCATTCATTCATGGAGGGACTCTCCCCAAGTATTGCCTTCCACTTCAGTTTCTCCTCCATCATTCATTCATGGTACATTGTACTTTCCTCCCCGAGGAGGGCGACCAAGATGATAAAGGATTGGAAAACAAGCCTGATGAGGTTGAGGGAATTGGGTCTGTTTAGCCTGGTAAAGAGGAGAGAGAGAGGAGATATGACAGCCACCTTCATATATCTAGAGGGCTGTCACATGAAGGAAGGAGCAAGCTTGTTTTCTCCTGCTCCAGAGAGTTGTACCTGAACCAATGGATTCAAGTTACATGAGAGGAGATTATGACCAAACATTAGGGAGAGTTGTTCAACAGTGGAATGGACTCCCACGAGAGATTGTGGATGATGTTTTTTGTTAAGAACAAAGGAAACCACCACCTTTGGGTTTTTTTAATGAAACATTTTTTATTGGTTTTACAGATACAAAATATAAATGGACACAAACTTTAAAAAACAAATCCATATAAACAGATTCTCCGAATCTTGAGACTCCCCCCCCCTCATCCCCTCCACGGGGTCATATTTTAAAAATCTACAACTGTATATTCATCCATACTCCAAATGTTATATTAAACCATATTGTCCATAATATTTTTACACTACAAGTGAGTTAAAATCCTGCTCTTGTTTCCATCTGCTTACAATGGTCTAAATAATCCACCCCCCGTTCTTTTTATATATAAAAAAAATCCTCTTGGTTTATATGAGTTTTCCAGCCAGCTTCGGCATCTGGGCATAGAAATCTAGTAAGTCCGCTGTCTGTCTAGTTCAGATTTCTGTAGCTGTGACGGATCTCAGCTAAAGTTAGAATTCATTTTTTGCAAGCATCCCTGGTGATACTGATTTGGGTGCTAAACATTAAACTGTGTAGGGAGAGATTTCAAGCAAATCTTCCAGCCAGATTAGGGCAATGGATGTCTGTTGAAGGCAGAGAGCTGGCACTCCCAGTGCATGTGGCAGAGTTTTAGGGTGATTTTTGCATGGATGCTTCCTTGCTTTGGTTCACTGTGTCTCTTGCACAGTAATACATTGCAGTGTCTGCAGCTGTCAGGGAGCTCAGCTGGAGATACACTTCATTCCTGGAGGTGTCCCTGGAGATGCTGGTTCGACTGCTGAGTGCTGGATTGAGCTGAGTTGTTCCTTTATTTGCTGTGCTCCGGATGAACCCTATCCACTCCAGCCCTTTTCCTGGAGCCTGCCGGCACCAGTCCCAGTAATAATCACTGACTTGTACACCAGAGACAGAGCAAGTCAGTTTGAAGGACCCCCCGGGCTTCAGCAGTCCTGGACCAGACTGTGTTATCTGTGGACTTGAGATGATACCTGCAAAAAAGAAAACTATTTGAGTCATTATCCCTTTTGTGCTGGGATCAACATTATCAGTTTCCCGCTAAACAAAAATCCTCACCAGGGAAGATGCCTAGGAGAATGGGAAAAACCAAAATGGATCTCATCTCTGTCTGTCTGTCTGTCTGTCTGTCTGTCTGTCTGTCTGTCTGTCTGTCTGTCTGTCTCTTCTCTTTGTTCAGACTGAAAGGGACACAGCCAGGCCATGGAGTAACTTCAGGTGATGCTGTTTAAATAGAAGGCGCCTGGCTGAGAAATTTGCATATGAGGCACTGAGTTAAGAAGCAGAGAGGATAAAAACCGGGTGCTCTTGCAGAGAGGACTCCAAGTGGCAGTGTTTGTATTTCATGGTCAAATAGCATCCTCAACTCAGAATAATGCACCATCTAATTCTGTGCTGTCTATATTGAGGGCTTATCCACACTTGCCTTTCCTCTGGGCTTTCCAGGCAGGGCCTGTACTTTGGCCTGCACAGTGTTGGAAGGCGCCACAGGGACGGACACACCTGGCGCAAGATTGTGCCAGCCTGCGCGGCATCTCCCGATGCTCTGGGGACCAGCGGGGCCTAGCAGAAGGCTGAACCAGTCTGTCAGGAGATGTTGCAGGGATTGGAGCACCTGGCGGAAGGTTGCACCAGCCTACACAGCATCTGCCAATACTGCTGGGACCGGCAGGGCCTAGTGTAAGGCTGCACCGGCCAGCCGAATGCTGGGAGATGTGTGTGATATCACAGGATGATGTATGCATGACATCAGACGCATGCAATACGTGTGGTCCCTAAGCCTTGGGGGCAACCCAGCACCATTGCAATATGCTCTCTCTCTTTCTCTCTGCTCCAGAGATTTCCCTGTGAAAACTTGCTCTTTACCCCTGAATCAGAGCAAATGACAAACCCTGGAAAGCCCACATCACTTTTTGTTGTGTATCTGCTTTAAAGAATGGGTTTTCGTGTGGGATAAAAGGTATGTGTGTCTAAACCCTGGCTGGCAGTAACTCTCCAAGGTTTTAGGCAGCAATTCCTTCCCAGTCCTATGGTACCTGGAGAAGCCTGGGTGTGAATCTGGGCCATTTTTGCCTGCAAAGCCCTGAGCTACTGCCCTTCTGAAAGTTGTTTTGGTCTGCATTTGAAGACAAGTGGAGCAGAAATGTTTTATGGCAAGCAATCAAGCATAAAATATTGAAGCAGTTGAGGAGGCTGAATGAATCTCTGCACAGTTTGTGTCTGGATCCTCCATTGCCTTGCCTCAGAGTGCTCCTCTGTGCCTTGCACAGTAATACACAGCGTTGTCTGCAGCTGTGAGGGATCTCAACAGAAGATAGAATTCCTTTTTGGAGGCGTCCCTGGTGATACTGATTCGGGAGCTAAACTTGGAACTGTAGTATCCGTTTCCTCCTGCTGCCACACTCTGAATGCCGCCCAGCCACTCTAGATGTTTCCCTGGAGTCTGTCGGTTCCAGCCCCAGTACCAGCCACTCACTTCAGCACCAGAGACAGCGCAGGTCAGCTGGAGGGACTGTCCGGGCGTGACTGCTCCCAGGCCAGACTGGGTCAGATGCACACTGCAGAAGACACCTGAACAAAGCGAGAGAAATTAGTACCACTCAGTGGAGTGTCTGAGCTGGGTTAATAGGATTGCATCCTAAGACATCGGTTAAGAAAGTTTAGGGAAGGGTAGTGCTCCAACCTCTTCTCCCTTCTGCAATCATCCCAAATTATTTGGACCCTTCCCTGATATTGAGCCATTTCTCTCTCTCTCTGTCTCCCTGCCCCCCATTTCCTTTGCATTCTATCACCCATTGTCCAGAAGCATCTTCCCATCCCCAATACTCTAGGGGTGGCATATTTTTTTGTTGGCAAAAGTGATTTAATGTCACCATGAATTGTCCTGAAGTTAGTTCATCTTAGGCTCCAAGTGTTTGGAGCCAATTTATAATATACATTTTGTCCAATGTGTATTAAAATCCTCACCTGGGCAGATACCCAGTAAAAGGAGAAGAAACTTCAGAGATCTCATTTCTTTCCCTTCTCACTCACTCAGTCCTCCCTCCTTCTGAATCAATGGAAGTCAGCCAGGCTGTGGAGCAAGTCTGAAGGGCTGTATTTAAAGAGGAGGAACCCGCACAGCAGACTTGTTTAAAGTGAGCACAGTGTATGAAACAAGGAGGAGAAAAGGAGACTTTGCTCCTTAGATGGGAACAACACAATTTTAAAGCTGGGGTTTAAAGTTATGGGGCTGTGGCTGTGATATGGAGGTTCTGAAGGTGTGGGAAAATGTACACTTGTCGGTGGGCTAAAATAGTTTATTGATTGCAGGGCCGTTTGACCATCATTCAGATACAAAATCCAATTAATAATGCAATGTGCAAAACATCACTGACAAGAAGTAGGTGGAAATAGGAAGACTCTGTTTCTGAATCAGCTGTACAAATAAGAATGTTTCAGCCTGGTGTCCAAAATACAACAGTACTCTTTAGAAAGAGTATTCCATAGCCCAAAAATATATATGCCTCTCTAGAGGAGACTGCTTGGTTGATTTGCAGGCAAGGCGTATAATATAGTGATATGCTTGGGAAGCTGACTGCCTGTTTGCTTCTGAGCCCAATTAAAGGTGCTCACAGTAAAAGAGGTGGTATGCCTCTCAACACTCGTTCCTGGAATTCAGAAGTGAGGAGGATGTTCTTATGCTCAGGTCTTACTTGTGGGCTTTCCATAGGCATCTTGTTGGCCATTGTGAAAACAGGATATAGGCCTATCAGCAAAGGGGCCCCTCACTTCCCTGGGGAATGCAGTCTTTATGGCAACCACTAAGTTATGGAATTCCCTCCCAAGAGAGGTGCTTCTGCCATCTTCACCATACAGCTTTTGGCAAATGTTGAAGATGGACCTATATTCTCTGGCCTTTGACACCAGATATGAGGGTTTTCAGGGCCCACCTTATACCCGTGGTTGTGATTGTAATTGGTTTTAACTGCTTTTAATTTAATTTAAGTTTAAAATGGTTGTAATGGTGGTGATAGTTTGAAGAGGATAAGCAGAAAGTCCTCACAATTTCAAAGCGGACCTTGCCATCAGTAAAAGGAGGATAAATTTGCTCGGTTCAGTCACCTCCATTACTCATTTGTTCCGAACTCGAGTTCCATTTTCCTCATTTCTGTATCAGTCTGATATTTGTGTGTGTGTGTTTACAAAAAATCATGTGTATGTTTTGCGTGAAATTTCCCTAACATAATGCATTGCTGTATGTCACTGTGAGGGACAGGGGATATTGTGAAGTCCCTCCCCTCCTGAGTTCCAGCCCATCCCCGAGCGCAGGGGAAAGCAGGGAGAGCTCCATCTCAAGTGGGGAAGCAGGAAGTGGGGTCTGAGGCTCAGACAGGGTAGCGGAGCCAGCGTCCCAGGTGAGACAGGAAGGGGGAAGCCAGGGGGGCAGACCTGTCCCCCCAACTCCGGAATTGCGCAGAAAACGTAGGGGGAAGAGGATGGGTCTCCCCAAGTTGTTATGTTGGAGAAAAACGCGCCAAACGCCATTCGGAGGTTCTGATTCAAGCGGATAAGATGTGTCTCTGTAAATAGCACTGCCTTTAGCACTGTAAACACGCAGCACCAATAAAAAGATAAAATGCAGAGCTGTGTAGAGTCGTTACTCTGAAGTAGCCCCCTCCGGCCACTGTGACAGTCACTTTTACCAACATTTGCATTTCATACACACTTTCCCCCGATATATGAAGTTTCAAGCCCTTCTTAAAAAATTGAAGAATTGCCTTGCAAAACTGGGAGAAATGCAAATTTCAAAGGGTTGCTGTGTTTCAGATTACATCCTGTTTCAAGAAGTGCAAATAATGTTGATTTGTATCAAAATACAAACTGAGCCACATTTCTGCCTCATCCCTATCTGCAGGACGTAGCCCTCTCTTCATATGAAATGCTGCCACTTGCTGGTGTATAGCTGCATGCACAATACTTTTAGCTGAATAAAAGGATCCAATTGTTCAGAGTAATCACATTTTTTTCCCTTCCACTTTCACAGTAAGCACAAGCCTATCAGGTTTCCAAATGAGTCTTGCAAGGCTCAATTATGTATTTCCCTTTTTCTACTCCAGAAGGGTCGGAAGAGAGACTGGTGAGGGGAGTAGCTGGGGTGAGTCCTGAGGGCCACATAGAAAGGTTTAGAGAGCCACATTTAGTTCCTGGGTCTGTGGTTCCCCACCCCTGCCTTAATGGGACTCTGGTATAATTGCCTGCAAAAACAGATTCCTATTTAGATGGAACATAAAATCCCTGGACCAAATGAAGAAAATGGTGAAGCGGTCATGCAGAGCCCATTTTGAATGAAAAGGTCACCAAGTGTCCGGGAGAAGTTCCCTGATGTAGAATAAGATGTCTCTGTCAGAGAAATGTTGGAGTGTGTGACTTCATTGCAGATCTCCTCCTGTTTCCCCCCTGCTCCTCCTGAGACACAAGTTGGGCAGTCACCATTCCGTCGTTTGACAGCAACACTGAATTCACTCCCTCAAGAGGTAAAAAACGGTAAAGTTAATTCCAGTCACAAACGACTCTGGGGTTGCGGCGCTCATCTCACAATGTTCAAGGCCATGTTAAAGAGGAAAGTGCACATTTTGTCAGGGAGGAAGCAAGATTTGTTTTTCTCAGGCAAACTGTTACTCAAGAAGTATCAGAAGGAAACGCTTCCTCCTTTTTGTACAGGCCTCTGCTTCAGTCTGTCCCACTGTGTCGGTTGCACAGTAATACATGGCTGTGTCTGCAGCTGTCACAGAGCTCAGTCTCAGAAAATACTTGGTTTGGGAAGAATCCACAGAGATCGTGATTCGGTCCCGGAGAGATGGTGCATACTGTGTGCTCCCTGTCCAATATCCCATCCATTCGAGCCCTTTCCCGGGTCTCTGTCGTATCCAGGGCCACCAGTAGCTGCTTGTCACAGAGCGCCCAGTGACCGTACAGGTCAGCTCAAGGGTCTCTCCTGGTCTCACTGCTCCTTGTCCAGATTCCTTCAATGTGACCTGGGAGAAAACACCTGAAGGGATTGGGAGAAGCAAGGAAAACAGGAATTAAGCAGGGTCCCGCCTCCAGGCTTGAAAAACTTCTTCGTAAGCAGCCGCACCATGGCTCTATTAGTCCAAAGCACACAGATCATGTTAACATTATACAATTAATATTCAGGGCTATAATCCAGGGTGTAAAAGGCAGCGAGCATTTGGGGAGATACCTACCTGGGAGCAGCGTGAGGAGGAAAAAAGGGACAAAGAGCAATGCCATTTTTATTCTAAGAAGGGAAAAATAATAGGTTTTTTAAATAAAAAATTAATAATCACTGGAACTAAGTCAGCTCTTCTTCTGAGCTGCAGTGAAGATGAAAGACTCAGGAGGCAACTATTTGAAATTGGGAGTAGTGTGCAAATTTGCATAATGTAAAACACACAGAGAAATGCAAACTTTGGTAAATAGGCTCTCTGAAAGGCCATAAACCAGGAGCATCATTTGGAGTTGGACGGTTTTGCGTGACGAGGTTACCAGATATACCCCCTAAATAACTCACATTACACACAGAATTTTAGTTTGGGTTTTGGGCATTAATTTGGCCACAACTTTATTTTAATACAGTTAAATGTGAGTGTTCGCTTAGGCATTGGTAAATCCATCTGTCCCCCACCTGGGACAGATCAGCTCCAACTTCCCTAGACATATAGGGAAGTCAAGTAAACACCACATGGGAGAGGAGGTAGCTGTGTCCAGGCACTCTCCCCTCAACCATAAATGCTCCCCAAGGCTCGTGCTCTGTAATGGCCCCAGCCCCGCCCATTGTGGGGGTGTATGGACCAGAGCCCCAGGATTCCTTTAACTGAATAGTTCTATGTGGAGCACCAATTTTAATGAGGGGTAGGCACCTCCATGCCAAACCCCTCCACCAACCAGAATTATTAACCAATGCCTAACCACCAACTTAACAAGTTGTGACGATTTGCTAAGCAGTAGGCAAAAACCAATGGCAACAGCCAATCAGCCATATGGCAAAATTCCTACTGGGCCTTGCAAAGCAAGTGGCCACATGAAAGGCAAAACAATGTCAGGCTAAAAACCATTAGAAAAAGGCAGTAGGCGGGAGGGAGATCCGAAGCACTTTGCAAAAGTGAAACTAACTGCTGGACGCTGAGGTTTTAAGGGTCAGTTCCTGTCAATCAAAATCGCTACATGCTTTTTAACCCAGCAACCCAGAAATGTCCTATCACACTCAATCCCTCTCATCTGACACCACCCAGAACCCCTGGATATGTCTTTTAACCCTTCCGCAACCCTCGCTCTCCTTGATTGGAGGATGTGCTTTAGCATCTGTTCTTTCCCATGTTGCTGTAAGAGTGTTGGGAGGAAGAAATGCAAAGATATAATCCATATAAATAGAATATCGTGGAATGGAACAATACAGAAATTATAGATCTCCAGGGGGTGAAGGAGAAGGCACAGACCAGGCAGTCCTGGCACATAAAATCCAAAACAATGGGTCTTATGGCTGATGCTCTTTGCTTGTGATTTTCAATGTCCTCTGAAAGGAGGCAAAAATGCAGATCCCTAGAATGGGGAGGGGGAGAGGGCAAAGTGTGCATAAAAATACGCTTATTTGTGAAATGTATTAAACTAGGGAAATGTGTGTATGGGCAATATCACATACAAAAATAAAGATGTGGCTGCCAAGGAGCCCCGGTAGAGGGATATCTCATCCTCAGAATAATCAGTGGAGAGTAGTTATGCGTAAAAGATGGGTCTGCCATGCAAAGAATAATGGCCAGATAAACCAATTCATCTCTCCCCACCCCCAATAAAGAACTTCAGTTCTTCTGTGGGAGAGGTTACATGCAAGATCTGAAATCCAGCTGCTCTCTTAGCTTTGGGGCTCCTCTTTGCTTCAAACAAACTCTCTTGTGAGACTTTGCAGGTGGTTGCCTGATGAGGTTGAGGGAATTGGGTCTGTTTAGCCTGGAAAAGAGGAGAGTGAGAGGAGGTATGACAGCCACCTTCATATATCTAGAGGGCTGTCACATGAAGGAAGGAGCAAGCTTGTTTTCTCCTGTTCCAGAGAGTTGTACCTGAACCAATGGATTCAAGTTACATGAAAGGAGATTATGACCAAACATTAGGAAGAGTTGTTCAACAGTGGAATGGACTCCCATGAGAGATTGTGGATGATGTTTTTTTTAAGAACAAAGGAAATCACCACCTTTGGGTTTTTTAATGAAACATTTTTTATTGGTTTTACAGATAGAAAATATAAATGGACACAAACTTTAAAAAACAAATCCATATAAACAGATTCTCCGAATCTTGAGACTCCCCCCCCATCCCCTCCACGGGGTCTTATTTTAAAAATCTACAACTGTATATTCATCCATACTCCAAATGTTATATTAAACCATATTGTCCATAATATTTTTACACTACAAGTGAGTTAAAACCCTGCTCTTGTTTCCATCTGCTTACAATGGTCTAAATAATCCACCCCCCGTTCTTTTTATATATATAAAAAATCCTCTTGGTTTATATGAGTTTTCCAGCCAGCTTTGCCATCTGGGCATAGAAATCTAGTAAGACTGCTGTCTGTCTAGTTCAGATTTCTGTAGCTGTGACGGATCTCAGCTAAAGTCAGAATTTATTTTTGCAAGCATCCCTGGTGATACTGATTTGGGTGCTAAACATTAAACTGTGTAGGGAGAGATTTCAAGCAAATCTTCCAGCCAGATTAGGGCAATGGATGTCTGTTGAAGGCAGAGAGCTGGCACTGCCAGTGCATGTGGCAGAGTTTTAGGGTGATTTTTGCATGGATGCTTCATTGCTTTGGTTCACTGTGTCTCTTGCACAGTAATACATTGCAGTGTCTGCAGCTGTCAGGGAGCTCAGCTGGAGATACACTTCATTCCTGGAGGTGTCCCTGGAGATGCTGGTTCGACTGCTGAGTGCTGGATTGAGCTGAGTGGTTCCTCCATTTGCTGTGCTCCGGATGAACCCTATCCACTCCAGCCCTTTTCCTGGAGCCTGCCGGCACCAGTCCCAGTAATAATCACTGACTTGTACACCAGAGACAGAGCAAGTCAGTTTGAAGGACCCTCCAGGCTTCAGCAGTCCTGGACCAGACTGTGTTATCTGTGGACTTGAGATGATACCTGCAAAAAAGAGAACAAATTGTGTCATTATCCCTTTGTGCTGGGATCAACATTATCAGTTTCCCGCTAAACAAAAATCCTCACCAGGGAAGATGCCTAGGAGAATGAGAAAAACCAATGTGGATCTCATCTCTGTCTGTCTGTCTGTCTGTCTGTCTGTCTGTCTGTCTGTCTGTCTGTCTGTTTGTCTGTCTGTCTGTCTCTTCTCTTTGTTCAGACTGAAAGGGACACAGTCAGGCCATGGAGTAACTTCATGTGATGCTGTTTAAATAGAAGGGGCCTGGCTGAGAAATTTGCATAGGAGGCATTGAGTTAAGAAGCAGAGAGGATAAAGACGGGGTGCTCTTGCAGAGAGGACTCCAAGTAGCAGTGGTTGTATTTCATGGTCAAATAGCATCCTCAACTCAGACTAATGCTGACCATCTAATTCTGTGCTGTCTATATTGAGGGCTTATCCACACTTACCTTTCCTCTGGGCTTTCCAGGCAGGGCCTGTTCTTTGGCCTGCACAGTGTTGGAAGGCGCCACAGGGACGAACACACCTGGTGCAAGATTGTGTCAGGAGATGTTGCAGGGATTGGAGCACCTGGCGGAAGGTTGCACCAGCCTACACAGCATCTGCCATTACTGCTGGGACCGGCAGGGCCTAGTGTAAGGCTGCACCGGCCAGCTGAGTGCTGGGAGATGTGTGTGATATCACGTGATGATGTATGCATGATGTCAGACGCATGCAATACGTGTGGTCCCCGATACCTTGGGGGCAACCCAGCACCATTGCCATATGCTCGCTCTCTCTCTCTCTCTCTCTCTCTCTCTCTCTCTCTCTCTCTCTCTCTCTCTCTCTCTCTCTCTCTTCTCTCTCTCTCTCCTCCAGAGCTTTCCCTGTGAAAACTTGCTCTTTACCCCCAAATCAGAACAAATGACACACCCTGGAAAAGCCACATCACTTTTTGTTGTGTACCTGCTTTAAAGAATGAGTTTTCATGTGGGGTTAAAAGTATGTGTGCATAAACCCTGGCTGGCAGTAGCTTTCCAAGATTTTAGGCAGGAATTCTTTCCCATTCCTACCTGGAGATGCCTAGGAGTGAATCTGGGACATTTCTTTCTGCAATTCTGCATTTGAAGAAGAGTGGAAGAGAAATGTTTTACGGCAAGCAATCAAGCATTAAATATTGAAGCAGTTTAGGAGGCTGAATGAATCTCTGCACAGTTTGTGTCTGGATACTCCATTGCCTTGCCTCAGAGTGCTGCTCTGTGCCTTGCACAGTAATACACAGCGTTGTCTGCAGCTGTGAGGGATCTCAACAGAAGATAGAATTCATTTTTGGAGGCGTCCCTGGTGATACAGATTTGGGAGCTAACTGTTTTATCCATTTCCTCCTGCTGCCACACTCTCAATGCTGCCCAACCACTCCAGACGTTTCCCTGGAGTCTGTCCGTTCCATCCCCACCCCAGTACCAGCCACTCACTTCAGCACCAGAGACAGCACAGGTCAGCTGGAGGGCCTGTCTGGGCTTGACTGCTCCCAGGCCAGGCTGGGTCAGATGCAGAAGACATCTGAACAAAGCGAGAGAAATTAGTACCTATACCATAGTTTTCTAAATGAGCCTTGTGAGACTCAATTTTGTATTTACCTTTTTCTACTCAAGAAGGGTTGGAAGAGAGATTGGTGAGGAGAGTAGCTGGGGTGAGTCCTGAGGGCTACCTAGAGAAGCTTGGAGGGCCACATTAAGCTCCTGGGTCCAATGCTCCCCACCCCTGCCTTAATGGAGCTCTGGTATAATTACCTCCAAAAACCAAGAAGGCAAGCCTTCAAAACATTCCAAGGTAAATGTGTTTCTGTATTTGGGAAGCGAGAGATAACATAGGTATGGCATCCATTGTTGGAACCCAAACATAGCAGTCCCAATAACTAAGGGAATTCGTAGCCCATTAGATCTGGGAAGTCCAGAGGTACTGGATTGAGCTGGTACCCAGCTGGGAGAACACCATTTCCCTCACAACTCTGCCTTAGTGATTCCCTCTCTCTGAGTAGCACACACTAGAGGTGCCATCACTTACGGTCACTTTGCAACCAGTTTTGAAGCCCTTTACTCTGCACAGCCGTTCACTGGTACTAGTGATGCAAAGCAGTGTGTGTGGGGGGGGGGTCAGAGAACTGTCTTCCCACCCCAGACAGTATAAGGACTCACAATTTCTGATTGGGGAATGATGATGACTGCAACACTTCTCTCATAATAGCCAGTTCCTGTTCTCTCCCTGTATGCGAATTTGAACCATGCCTGAGTAATGAAACCTGAGACTGTGCTATGGGAATAAGTAAGTTTTCAATGGCTTTTGTGGAAATCTTTTTTAAAAAAAACACAAACAAACTTTATTTCAATTCCTCAAAATATTACATCCAAATACAAACGAAAAAGAAAAGGAATTAAAAACATAAGACATAATCCAGACAAACAGGAATATAAAATAGAAACAAAGACATTAATAAAAAAGCGAATAATACAATCCAAATAATATATAATACAAATAATAATACAATAAAGGGGGAAAAAGAAGAAGAAGAAAAAATAGGGAAAAAAGAAAATAACTTTGATACAATATTTTAAAAAAAGAAGGAAAAAAAAGATTATAAAAATGAAAAAAATACTTCCTATTGTTTGCATACCGCTTTCCTTTACTTAATTTCCTCTATCTTACTTTATCTAAGTTGCTATTTATACATATTCTCTATATTTCCCTACATATCCTTCAGTCTAAACAAATCACCAAATTGATATTTATCCCTTCTTTCTTCAAATAGTCCTCAAGATATTTCCATTCCCTTTTACAGCTCTGTTTGGGGATATTTCTAATCGCTGCTGTCATTTTGGAGAGAGTAATAAATTATACTAATTTTTCCTGCCATTCTAAAATGGTCGGGACCCTTTCCCACTTCCAATTCTGCGCTATGAGGAGTCTGGCTGCTGCACAAGCATAGAGGAGTATGTTTTTCCTATCATCTGGTAGATTCTCTGGTACCATACTTAGCAGAAATAATTCTGGTTTTTTATCAAACATTATTTTTAGCATCTTTTTAAATTTCTCATATACCGAATTCCAAAATTCCTTAATTCCTTAATTTTGTGGAACTCTATGGGACAATGAATGTGTCCTTCATCAACCCTCATTGCCTGCCATAGTGATGGGATATATTGTGTAGGTTTATGGATGGATGCTTCATTGCTTTACTTCACTGTGTCTCGTGCACAATAATAGACAGCGGTGTCTGCAGCTGTTGGGGAATTCAGCTGAAGATACACTTCATTTCTGGAGGTGTCCCTGGTGACAGAAATCCGACTACTGAATGCTGGGTTATAATAGGTGCTTCCTCCACCTGCAGTGCTCCGAATACCACCAATAAACTCCAGGCCTTTCCCGGGAGGCTGCCGGTTCCAGACCCAGTAATAATCACTGACTTGGAAACCATAGATAGCGCAGGTCAGTTTGAAGGACTCGCCTGGCTTCACCACTCCTGGGCCAGACTCAATTAGCTGTGGACTGGAAAGAATGCCTGCAAAACAGAAACGGCAGATATTAGACTAATAAGACTTCACTTTGGATTGAATTCAATATTTTTGTTTTTACACTAAGCATAAATTCTCACCAGGTGAGACGCTTAGGAGAATGAGCAAAATTGACAAAGATTTCATATTTCCCCCCCTTAATCACTCAGTCCTTTGTTTATTAGAAACAGGGTGTATGAGTCTCAGTCAGGTCATCAAGCACCATTGGATAACACCCTTTAAAAAGGAAGGGTGTATTTGGCGTATTTGCATAATGGGAAGTCCGTACAATTCTGTTCTGCATTTAAGGATCAGAGGCCAAAAGGAGGTGCTCTTTCACCCTCATTGCTTGCCCTGATGCTGGATGTATTACTGGTTTTTTTGCATGGATGATTCATTGTCTTGCTTCGCTGTGTCTCCTGCACAATAATACATTGCTGTGTCTGCAGCTGTTGGGGAATTTATCTGAAGATACACTTCGTTTCTGGAGGTGTCCCTAGAGATGGCGATTCGGCTGCTGAAAGCTGAATGGTAGTAGCTGCTTCCTCCCCCTGTTGTGGGCCGAATGTTACCCATCCATTCCAGACCTTTCCCTAGAGTTTCTCGCATCCAGCCCCAGTAATAACCACTCACTTGGGCGCCAGACACAGAGCAGGTCAGTTTGAAGGACTTGCCTGGCTTCACGATTCCAGGGCCAGATTGGGTCAGCTGAGGACTGGAGGAGATACCTTCAAAAGAGGGCAAATATTAGAACTCATAATATGGATTCTTTCTGGGTTGGGTTCCAGATGCTTGTTTTTACAGCTAGCATAAATACTCACCAGGTGAGACACTTAGAACAATGAGGAAAATTAGCAAAGATCCCATGTTTTTGTTTTCCTTTATTCACTCCTCTGTTTTTTTATACAGAATGTAAGTGACTCAGCCAGCCCAGGTCTCACCATGGGAGAGGACTATTTAAACAGAGGTATCCTGCTTGGCAGATTTGCATAAAGAGAATCCAATCTAGTCCAGTCCTGTATTTAAGAAGCAGAGAGGCTTAAAGGAGGTCACAGTTGCTAAGGCTGCAAATTTAATACTGTATTCTATTGACATGGATAAACCATCTTCTCAAAAAACAAGGTAGCTGTCATTACATATTTTAGGATACTCCTTACATAGGAAGTATACAGTGGTGTACTTGAAAATACGTCTCTTTTTTAAAATGAATCAAAGCAACACAAAGTGAAATGATGAATTCATGAGTATATAATAATGTTATGCTGTAATATAAGATTGGAAGTAATGAGAAAAATGAAAGACGGGTAGAGAAAAGGCGAAATTTAAAAAGAAGAAGAATGATGATAGCAGTGGAATGCTTGAGGAGGTTTGGAGGTCAGAGCGAAATCTGGAGAGATGCAGCGGGTGGACAAGTGGAATGTGTTCCATGCTTGTAAAAAATAAGAATGGTAATTGTTAATGATATGAAGGATGTATTATGATTGGTAGATTCTGTTAACATTTATTGGTTTATTTGTCTATCTGTATTGGGTATGGGGGTAAAAGTGGAAACTAATAAAAATTATATTACAAAAAATATGAATCAAAGCAGGTACCAGTGAGTTTTGAGAACTATAAAATATTGAAGACACAGAGAAAGGAAAATTACAGAGCAATGCATCTCATTGTCAGGATATTCACACTGAATGTCCAAAGACAGGATATTCTGTCCTTCTTGCTGCCTTTTGCTCCCTATGTAAGAGGGGGCATGTTGATGCCCAATTAAAGTTGTGCTTGAAGCCTGGATTTCCCTCTTGTTTTCTGTCAAAAGTTATTGTGTCTGCCCCATAGGGTGGTGGTGGTGGGGGGGGAGTGCTCTCTTGGAGTCAGCAACAGCATAAAAATCAGGAGTGTACATGTGTATGAAAGAGTGTAGTGCAGGCATCCCCAAACTTCGGCCCTCCGGATGTTTTGGACTACAATTCCCATAATCCCTGACCACTGGTCCTCTTAGCTAGGGATCATGGGATTTGTAGGCCAAAACATCTGGAGGGCTGCAGTTTGGGGATGCCTAATGTAGTGGGTAAGGGTGTTGGGCTTAGCGGAGGACGAGGGACACCCGGGATTTAAAACAGAAGCTGGGCTGACCTCTGTAGATTCGGGATGTCCCACTCAAAGGGGGACAGTTTGCTGGTATGCCAATTTTTGTGTCTCCATGTCTGCATGAATCCGCAGTAAAGTAAAGCAGGTTCTCCCATAAAGGAGAACATGGGTTGCGGAAGGGTTAACAAGACATCCCTGGGTGGGAGAGGCGGGTCAGTTTGGATGGCCACATGTGTGATTGGTGGGTGTGCTGTTGCTGGGGAAATTTGCTTGTAGCAAGTGATTGATTGACAGCCTTACCCTATATATGCTTAGAGAGCAGCTTTCAGTTCCACTTTTGCTGCTCGCAATGAATCTCCCTCCCACCCTCCTCTAATTTTAGGTGTTTTTGCATTGACCTTGCTGCGCCTCTCATGGGGCCGCCTGTTTTGGATCAGGGGCTTGGTAGGAATTTTGCCACTTGGCTGATTGGCTGGTGCCAGGTGGTTTTTGCCTACTACGGTGCAATAAGTCACAACTTGTAAGGTTGGCGGTTAGGCATTGGTTCAAATTGGATGGTTGAGGGGTACGGATTTTGGTTGGGCCTGCCTCTCATGGTTGCTGCTGCCTTTAGGGGTATTCCTTTAAAGGAATCCTGGGGCTATACATGTAGTCCGCGTATCCCCGCCAGGGGACAGGGACAGGCATGAGCCTCGGGGAGCATCTGAGGGTGAGGTCAAGGGTGTGGGCCCCTGCCCCGATCTCTCCCAGAGGGTACTTACCTACTGGCTCCCCTACTAGGCTAGTGGGAGTCAGATCTGTCCCAGGTGGGGGACAGATGGCAAGAACCAATGCCTAAGCAACCACTCACATTCAGTTGTATTTAAATAAAGTTGTGGCCAAATTAATGCCAAAAACCTTAAACTTAAAATATTGTGTGAGGTGTGAGTTATTGGGGGGGGGGTGTCCTGGTACCTCGGCACGCAATGAATGGATCCTGGGGTGGGGCTCTGCAGATGAAAGGGTAGTGCCATGCTAAGGAAAATGTCCAATAGCTTACATAGAATGTTATGAGACAAAATAAGTTGGCCCCTGCAGAAAAGAGGTACAGCCAAGTACACTTGCCCCAGACCTCGGAGGGTTACGGTAAATATAAAAGTAAAGGACTCCTGGACGGTTAAGTCCAGTCAAAGGCGAGTACAGTGGTACCTCGGTTTATGAACACAATTGGTTCTGGAAGTCTGTTCATAAACTGAAGCGTTCATAAACTGAAGCGAACTTTCCCATTGAAAGTAATGGAAAGTGGATTAATATGTTCAGACAGTCCGCGGAGTACTTAAACTGAAGCGTTCATAAACTGAAGCAAACTTTCCCATTGAAAGTAATGGAAAGTGGATTAATCCGTTCCAGACGGGTCCGCGGAGTACTTAAACTGAAATGTTCATAAACTGAAGCATGGGTGTAATTGGTTCCGGAAGTCTGTTCATAAACTGAAGCGTTCATAAACTGAAGCGAACTTTCCCATTGAAAGTAATGGAAAATGAATTAATCCATTCCAGATGGTTCCGCGGTGTTCATAAACCGAAAATTCATAAACCGAGGTGTTCATAAACCGAGGTTCCACTGTATGGGGTTGTGGCGCTCATTTCGCTTTCAGGCCAAAGGCATTTCCAGGTCATGTGGCCAGTATGACTAAACTGCTTCTGGCACAATGGAACACCAAGAGGGAAGCCAGAGCACACGGAAATGCCATTTACCTTCCCACCGCAGCAGTACCTATTTATGTACTTGCGCTGGCATGCTTTCAAACTGCCAGGTTGGCAGGAGCTGGGACAGAGCAACGGGAGCTCACCCCGACACAAGGAATCGAACCTCCGACCTTCTGATCAGCAAGCCCAAGAGGCTCCGTGGTTAGACCATAGTACCACCCACATCCTTTCCCCGGAGGGGTCAGCCTCCAGGGACCGGCTGTTTTTTGATTTGAGTATATAACTTTATTCTAACAAGACTCCCACCCCAGGCATCAGACAAGCCCTGCACGGGCCTGAAAAAAGTACTGTTAACTCATTCTCCCTCCCTGCAATGGTGGTGGGTATTTTGCTTGTGTTTGTTCTATCCAGACCATGCAGATTATTTCTTTGGAGTTCTGGTCGAAACAGAGAGCTGCCTGTGTCCCTGCAGACATTCAAGTCAGAGTGTGGTTTTTGCTTGGATGCTCCACTGCTTTGCCAAACTGTGATGCTTTTGCACAAAAGTACATTGCAGTGTCTGCAACTGTCAGGGAGCTCAGCTGGAGATAGACTTTATTTCTGGAGGTGTCCCTGGAGATGCTGGTTCGGTTGCGGAAAGTTGGGTTGTAAAAGGCATTTCCTCCATTTATTGAGTGCTGAATGTGACCCAACCATTCCACCCTTTTCCCTGGAGGCTTGTCAGTTCCAACTCCAGTAATAACCACTGACTTGAACACTAGAGACAGTGCAAGCCAGTTGGAGGGACTCTCCAGACTTAAGCTCAACTGGGCCAGACTGAGTCAGCTGTGTACTGGAGAAAAGGGGCAGAAATTAAAGAGTTGAATATGGCGTTCACTTTTTAATTAGTTCAATTGCTTTTTAAAAAGATCTGATGCATCAATCCTCACCTAGTGAAACAGCCAAGAGACCAAGAATAAACAACATGAGAAATTTCATCTCTGCTTCTCACTTACTCCTCTGCCTCCTCTGTTCTGTACAAAAATTTAAACCAGAGAAGCTTCCTTTGGAGATTTGCATGAAGGCCATTGGGTGCTGCATTTAGCAAGTGAATAAGATAAAAGGAAGCACTCCTGCTGGGGTTCCCAAACTGGAAGGTCAAGCACAGAGAATTCAACCTGAAGCTGCCCTATCCCGAGTCAGACCATTGATCTATCTAGAGGTCTACTCTCTACCTTTCCCAGCCTGACTGAAGATGCCAGTAATTGAACCTGGGACCTTTTGCATGCAAATCACATGCTTTGCCATTGAGCTGTAGCTCTTATTTATCCTTCAGGCTGCTCTCTATTGTTGCTAACACCAGGCCAGGCTCCTCATCAACCGCATCAACAGTGACACAGCCACCATTTTGGAATGGCCGAGTTCAAATACAAGGGGAGAAGGCATCCTGTTCAAAGACCAAGAGGGCTAGGGGACACTTTTGTCCCAAATCCCTTTGTCTGACAGATAGGAGAGCAGCTGCCAGCCAGTGTAGACGTACTATTTGCTCTGCCACTGAGCTATATCTCTTACTTACCTTTCAGCCTTCTCTCTATTGTTGTTCTCTCTATTGGACACTGGTGGCGCTGTGGTTTAAATCACTGAGCCTCTTGGGCTTGCCAATCAGAAGGTTGGCGGTTTGAATCCCTGTGACAGGGTGAGCTCCTGTTCAGTGGCGAACGGAGCCGCTTGGCCACCCGGGGCAGCAAACCTGAAGGCACCTCCCCAGGGGGCGGGGGTGTCCGTAGCGCACATGCACATGTGTCACGATGCACGACACGTGTCACGGCGCATGCGTGCTACGGAGCAACGCTGGCGCCCCTCCCTGGCCCGCCCCTTGCCTCCTCTTCAACCGGAAAAAGGAAAGCGCGCGCCAAGCAGGTTTGTGAGCAAGCCATCGGCGCGTGCTTTTTACCGGGTGCTGGGGCTTGGCTTGGGCATTGCAGGGGGCTCCGAGTGTCACCCTCCCCCATGTCACCCTCCCCCATATTGGAACCCGGGGTGCCCCGCCCCTTACGCCCCCTTGCTATGCCCCTGCTCCTGTTGCTCTGTCCCAGCTCCTGCCAACTTAGCAGTTTGAAAGCATGTCAAAGTGCAAGTAGATAAATAGGTACCACTCCAGCGGGAAGGTAAATAGCGTTTTCATGCACTGCTCTGGTTTTGTCTGTGGACAAACGCCGTCTCACTCGGCCAGTAAAGCGAGGTGAGTGCCGCAACCCCAGAGTCGTCCACAACTGGACTTAACGGTCAGCGTCCCTTTACCTTTACGTTTAAACACTCAGCATAGTTAAAAGCTAAGAATAAACGGGGCACTCAGCATTTCGTATTGAAGGGATGTTATGGAACCATGGTACCTGAACCAGGAAGTGTTCTGAAGCTAATGACAGGTGGTTTTATTGAACTAGATATGTAAAATGCATACCATCAGTGCCAGTATTAATTCAGATGTTGGACCTCAACTCCTGGTGGCTGAAAAGTACTGCATCTTTTACAATGTACTTTAACAATGTCTAGATGTCTCAGAGAGATGGACAGACAGGCAGAACACCAGGAGAATGCAAATGGGTGTGTGCTCTCATATATAGAGAGGACAGGGTCTCTGTATCTTTTGCACTATTCACTCCAACAATCACTTCGTGCGTTATTTCCTCTAGCTCCTCCTGTCTGACCATAAAACTTTGGTGACATTGGCCAGGTTCCCTGATTAAGAGGGAGGAAACAAAAGCAACACAGACTTGAAGCCAACAGTTAATTTAAGATTTACGGGGAGAGGGAAGGGAAACAGGTGGCGGCACCAAAAAGGGCAATCAGAACCCAACATGACGACAGATGGAAGTTCATCAACCAATTCACTCTGAGTTGAGACCTCTAAACTTTGGCCCAGCCCATTGTGCAAATCTGCAGATTTCCCATCTTGGTTTTCGTATGGGTGCGTAGCACTGTGGCTCCCACTCCATCCACCGTCACTGAAGCCTTGACAAAAACCTACCGTTCCAATGAGCTTGTGGGAAGTACTGAGTGTAAGCATGGGGTGCACACTCTGTTCCTGTTGATAGGGCATGCCTTCCAATTGTCCCCATTTTCAAGGAACAATCCCGCCTGGAATTACGGAAGCTGTCCTGGCTTCTGATTTGATGTGGCTATCCAATCGTACCAACCCACAACACAGGGTTTGATTGCCAGGTCGCACTCTTTGAGGGAGGACACGATATCTCTTATTCTGTATGTTAGGTCCACAAGCTGCATATATTCCATCAGCTTACGTTGCTATTCTTCTTCAGCTGCGACCTTGTCCATATTCCATTTTTGGGCTAACAAAACACGGGTTGCAGTTGTGACATGCATATACAACCTTTTTGGACACCTGGGAATTTCCGTCTGAATTATCCCCAACAAAAAGGACTCTGGGTTGTTGTTTTTTTTTGGAAAGGTACTTTTAACCCCCCCCCCCCCAATTCATTATGGATTACTTCCCAAAACTCTTTTACCCTTTTACAGGTCCACCACATATGAAAGAACATTCCCTCAATCTCATTGCATCTCCAGCACTTATCTGATTCTGTCTTATACATCTTAGCAAGCCTACTCGGAGTTAAATACCATCTGCAAATCATTTTCAAGAAGTTCTCCTTCGAGGAATAACATGCTGTCAACTTCAAATCACTTCCCCAAAGTTTCCCTCAGAGATTAAAATCTGTATTACGTTTTTATATCTATTGCCCAGTGTGTCATAGAGGCTTTGACAAGCTCGTCTTTTGTTTCCCAGTCTAATAACAGATTGTACATTTTAAATAAAGTTTTATCTTTGTTTTGTAGAAGATCTTTTTCAAACTGTGTTCAAAATGTTCTGTCAATGTGAGACACCTCCTTGATCTCAAAAGCAAAACGTGGGGCTTTCGGTGCTTTACGGTGGTATTGGTATTGAGGGAAATCACTGTGCGTTGTTGTTGTTGTTGTTTAGTCGTTTAGTCGTGTCCGACTCTTCGTGACCCCATGGACCATAGCACGCCAGGCACTCCTGTCTTGCACTGCCTCCCGCAGTTTGGTCAAACTCATGTTCGTAGCTTCGAGAACACTGTCCAACCATCTTGTCCTCTGTCGTCCCCTTCTCCTAGTGCCCTCAATCTTTCCCAACATCAGGGTCTTTTCCAAGGATTCTTCTCTTCTCATGAGGTGGCCAAAGTATTGTAGCCTCAGCTTCACGATCTGTCCTTCCAGGGGGCACTCAGGGCTGATTTCCTTCAGAATGGATAGGTTTGATCTTCTTGCAGTCCATGGGACTCTCAAGAGTCTCTTCCAGCACCATAATTCAAAAGCATCAATTCTTCGGCGATCAGCCTTCTTGATGGTCCAGCTCTCACTTCCATACATCACTACTGGGAAAACCATAGCTTTAACTATACAAACCTTTGTCGGCAAGGTGATGTCTCTGCTTTTTAAGATGCTGTCTAGGTTTGTCATTGCTTTTCTCCCAAGAAGCAGGCGTCTTTTAATTTCGTGACTGCTGTCACCATCTGCAGTGATCAAGGAGCCCAAGAAAGTAAAATCTCTCACTGCCTCCATTTCTTCCCCTTCTATTTGCCAGGAGGTGATGGGACCAGTGGCCATGATCTTGGTTTTTTTTGATGTTGAGCTTCAGACCATATTTTGCGCTCTCCTCTTTCACCCTCATTAAAAGGTTCTTTAATTCCTCCTCGCTTTCTGCCATCAAGGTTGTGTCATCTGCATATCTGAGGTTGTTGATATTTCTTCCGGCAATCTTAATTCCGGCTTGGGATTCAGCGTAGTTCCCACAATGATACAGACACTTACAAAAACCTCCCTGCTCTAGATATAACTATAAATATCCGTTGGGGATATTTATAGTTATATCTATATCTCTATGCACAGATTAGGGTTTCCCAAACTTGGGTCTCCAGCTGTTTTTTGGACTACAACTCGCATCATCCCTAGCTAGCAGGACAAATGGTCAGGGATGATGGGAACTGTGATCCAAAACCAGCTGGAGAACCAAGGTTGGGAAACATTGGCAAAGATAAAATGTACATCTGAATTTAGGAGAATGGATTTTGTTGTTGTTTAGTCATTTCCGACTCTTCGTGACCCCATGGACCATAGCACGCCAGGCACTCCTGTCTTGCACTACCTCCCGCAGTTTGGTCAAACTCATGTTCGTAGCTTCGAGAACACTGTCCAACCATCTCGTCCTCTGTCGTCCCCTTCTCCTTGTGCCCTCAATCTTTCCCAACATCAGGGTCTTTTCCAGGGAGTCTTCTCTTCTCATGAGGTGGCCAAAGTATTGGAGCCTCAGCTTCAGGATCTGTCCTTCCAGTGAGCATTCAGGGCTGATTTCCTTAAGAATGGATAGGTAGGATGAAAGTCAGTTGGGAAAACGGCTACCTTGAAGGACAGCCTCGTGTCCGCTGTATGGCTTGGACTATATTTCTCATCTTCAGACAGCACAAATATGTAGTCCAAAAAACTGAAGGGCATCTGGTTGGAGAAGGTTGAGCTACCACTACAGGACCATTCCCAAGAATTCTAGCCAAGGCACCCCATGTTAACAAAATGGAGGTTTATTAAAGCAACAAAAGCAACCAACATTATTCCTTACAGAAGAAACTCCCCTACAGCTCATTAAAAACAAAACAAATCAAGAATGCTATGCAGCAGAATAAGGATAAATTGGGAAACCATGGAGGGGTGGAGCTGGTGGTAATTAAAACATGCATGTTTTAAACCTTGGGAAAACCCTTAAATAAAAATTAAAACAAAACCCAAACTATTCACCGGGGTTTACCGAGCCCTGGAATTTCCCTGACCTTCAAAAGGACCTTCTTGTAGGTTGTGTGTTGGGAGGGAATCCACAGAATGTCACAGTCCAACAGCAAATGAGGGTTGTGGAAGCAGATGTGGGGACATGTCGGTACCTGCCCCACACCTGATATGTGGGTTGGGGAAAATGGCATGTGCACATGCTTGGCCTAATTAGACCCATGGGCTGGAGTTTCCACATACCTATACCAACCCTGGGCAACGTCTCTTCTGACCTCATACTCTTCTTTCCACTATGGTGTGCTCTGGAGGGCTTCAAACATCATCTGGAAGATGCTTCTTGAAATGCCAGTGCTGTAATGGGATCCTCTGTCTTTCTGCCAGAAATGAACCGTGCTTCTGGAAGATGGGTTCTGGTCTGTGGGCCTCTTAATCAGTTTGAGCTACAGAATATGTGTACAGCCACCTCTCTAGGGCACAACACCTCCTTCCATAACAGGCTCAGCATCTCTGAACTCTTCAGCCCCTTTTAACATGTCCTCTTTCTCAGGACAATTGGCAGTGGTGAATCCTTGCCTCTTCTTTTCTCTCCAGGCAGCTTTCTTTGTGCCGTGGCTTTGCAACCAAATGTGCATCCCATACTTTAGGTGTAATATCCTCTCCAGGACTGAGCCAATAATAGACATCCTCTTGTCAGAATCCTTGTGGGAACTGGAAGAGGCACGCCTTCCCTGGGGTCTCAGGATGGCTCCAGACTTCAGGCAGGATCTATCTTTAGGCCTGTGTTCCACCTTCTGATCCCTACTGTCTTCTTCAACTTGGACGTTGTTGCTGTCCCAGTCTCCTGCACTCTGCCACTCACATACGTTGCTGAACTGGGACTGGCCTTCTGTTTGCGGGTAGCATTGCTTGCAGGGGGTCTCTGGCCGTGTCTGAGAAGCATCCTTAGGGACCAAAATGGAGAGGCTCCCAGACTCTCTTTCTACACCCTCACCTTCGGTTTCCAAGTGAATCCAATCCGAAGGAGGGTCTGGCAATTCACTGTTTGCATCCAAAGAAGATGCAGACAAGTCTCCAGAGGCCTCGGATTCTCCTGAAACTCCAGAGCTCTCACTTGAAGCACTTCTACTTTCTTCTTCAGACTGGATGTCTTCCTGGTCCTGCAGAACCCGAGAGCTATTATTGGTATTGAGAGATGGACCAGCTGCCATGCCTGAACATACCCCACGAGGGTATTTGCTGCCCCACCTGCTCCTTGGTTCTCGAGTACATGGCACTGCAGGTGTCTTTTGTCCCTGGGTCTTATGTCCCTGGGTCTGTAAGGGCAGCCCTTGGCTTTCCTCTTTGGGCATCCCCAAACTGACCCTCCTCCTGTGTAACTGGCTGCTGAGTCTCTCCTGACGTTCTCTGGATGCCTTCTTGACCAGTTCAGCCACCGTATCTTCGTAGGCAGTGTGTGAGGAGATGACAAGACAAGGAAGTATGAAGGACCCCAAGGCTCTCTGGGCAATGTGGGTCCTGAGCAAGTGATCTCTTGCTATTTCAGAAGGCTTAAGGAGATTGTCCCCTGGGACTTCCTGCTTGGGGCAATCAATATCCATTTTGCCTCCCACAGAAGGCAAATCCAAAGACCCCTGAGTTCCATTATTTCCTGCAGTCCCACACTGGAAGGTCTTTGCGCCCCTTGGGACCCCCTGTTGCTGCTGACACTTTTGATCTGCACCCACCACACATGGAGATTTGGTGTCTATTTGAAGAACTGCAGTATGGCACACACAGGGCGAAGCAGTAGCATGTGAGATATCTAGAGGCCGAGGTTTCCTCAGTCCTACTGGAGGCTGGTTGTTCTGTACCATCCCCTGGAGGCTGGATTCGAGCTGCCACGAAATACTGCATTTATCCCCAAGAAATCTTTCAATGCAAGTACATGGAATTGGCTCGTTGCTTTTGTCTAGAGACCTGAGCCCCCGGGATTCAGGAACTTGGTTGGATCTAGGGCTTGCATTGTAATCGCTGAGCTGTGTGGCATGAGGGAACAGAACTTTCTGTTTTTGCTTCTCTGGCTCAAGAGGAAGCTCCGAGTCCTGTTCTGGTGGCCCTTTCTGCAGATGTACATGCATAGTGGATTCCAGTACCGCCTTGTGCCTCAATGCCCTTCCTTTAAGATAGGAAGGTCTGCCCAGGCACTTTCCGGGTTTCATCTCCTGGTTGCCTCCTTTGCCTCCGCCCTCTGGGATCACCATAGAGGGATGGGCTTTTGGAGAAAAGAAATGAAGGGGCTTCTTCGTGGCCCCACAAATACTGATTTTCCCACCACGCTCTACCTGAAGCCGCAGTTCAGTCCGGAAGACTGGTGGCTTCTTCCGCAGGCCTGATTTCATTGTGGCTTGGGATTGGTCTCCAAGTCCTCCTGTCAGTTTATAGCCCCTGTGATATCTGGGCTGCAGATGAAGCAAGAATACCTGTGGGGATTCTTGGATTCGTTTCAGAAAGCCCCACCTGAAGGTCGCAGCCTGCCTTCTGGAGTGGGCTTCCCCATGTTGCTTAGTGTCTTGAAATGGCTTCCTACTACACCCAGCCTCTTCAGCCTCAGGAGCTATCACCCGAGACCTCTCATTGGCAACTCTAACTCCTTCTTCTCCCTGCGGGCTCTCTGTAGCTGTGACTGAGGGGTGCTCACCAGGCACACCCTCTTCTGCTTGGGGACTTTCCCTTTCTGAAACTCCTTCCTCTTTGGATGATGGGCACTCAGACAGAGTGCTCTGCTTTTCTGCAATCTCTGAGCTCTCATCCCTTTCACCTGTGGCCTCTTGGCTTCCACCAGCAACTGCTTTCTCCTCTGGTGTTGGTGGGCTCCCAGGAACTATGCTCGTTTTCTCTCTGTTCTGTGGATTTTCACCCATAAGGCCAATTCCATCATCTTCCTGGGAGCTTCCTGTAGTTGTGACCCAGGGACTCTCGTAAATAATTTCCTCTTCTGCTTGCGGGGCCTCTCCATCCTCTGCAACATCCATTCGGATCTCAGGAGCAACATCCATTTCCTCTGATGCTTGTGAGCTCCTGGAAGTCACACTCTCACTCTCCAGATCCTGTGGGCTTTCACCAGCAATGGTCACCTCCTCCCCTGTGACCTGTGAAACCTGTTGTTCAGCAACCCTTGCATGTTCAGTGGCTTCTAGACTCCCAATAGTAGTGGCCACTTCTTCACCCTCTTTTGAGCTATCTGGGCTAGTGGCCACTTGTGTGTTCTCATAAGTGAGGTCCTCTTCCTCTGTGTTATGTGGACTCCTCTCAACTGATTCCTTGTCTGTAGCATGTGGTATCTCAATATCAGCATCTTTTGTGGCTTCCAATCCGGTGAACCTGGCTTCTTCTGTGGTTTGTGAGCTTTCTCTGGTAGCTACTTCTTCTTTAACTATGTGTGGGGTCTCCCCCATATAATTTGATTCCTCTGTGCCCAGCAGAATCTCCAAATAAGTATTATCTGCAGCCTCGGGTCCCCAAATGTCCAGGGCATCTGTGGCCTGTGGGCTGTTATTAACTTCCTTCCTGACTTCTAGCAGCTCATTTATCACAGAACCTTCTGCTGACATTTGTGGTCTCTCACCAGTGGTGTACTTTGAGGAGTATAGGCTTATCTCAGGAGGAACTCCATTCTCAATTTCCTGTGGGATTCCATCAACGATGCTCATTTCCTTGTCTCTCTGTGTTGTCTTGGTACTAACGACAACTTGCTCCATGGCCTGTTGCTCTTCCCAACAGAGAATCTTTTCATCTTCTGCAAAGAGACTCTCACCAGTGACACTTTCTTCTTTCCCAGTGTCTGGACCCATACTAATGATTTCCTTGGTGACCTGTGGACAAATAGGAGGAAGGGACTTAGGAGGAGGTGGGCAAAAAGCTCTCATGGATTTCTGCACAACTCGTGACAAGCCCCAATGGTGACAGGTTTTCTTATGTTTGGTATAGGATTCTAATTGGTCCTGAGCCTCATCTTGAGACGCTGCACAGTCAGTCATTTTGTCATCCACTGATGCCATTGTCACCAAATGCTCCTTGTGGGTGTTCATTTCTGGTTTCTCTTTAGCTTCACTTCCATCTAGGTGAACATGCATTGAGTCTATCCCTGTGAAACATTCATCCATGTGTGGCCAGGTTGCAGAACTTGCATTCAAGATTTCACTCTGTTGACTAGGTAAATGCTCTGGATACTCATGCCTGATGTTCAGCTCCCCCTTATCCACTGCTTCACCCTCCACAAAGGGCAGAAATATGCTTCTGGGCTTCACTTGGCTGTAAAGAGGGGCGAACTTCTGGAAAGGGTCATCAGGTGTGACCTTGAAGCTTCCCATGGGCTGGAGATCTGTTTCTGTGGACTTTCTCCTGAGGCTATGGTGATCTGTAGAAGCAGCTGATGATTCAGAAAGAGCTCCTTCAGGGACTTGTCCTGCCTCTATATCCTGGTGTGGGCTGGCCATTTGCTGTGCCCTGTAAGCTTTGGGTCCATGTGTGAAGATGTTCTCACCCACAAACGTCGTCTGCCTTGCCTCTACCAGCTCTTCTCTGGCTACTGGGATGGGAGAGGAGAATCTGCCCAGAGAGTCACAGCTTTTATTTTGGTACTCTGTATTTTGTAATTCCAAGGGACCTGTCCCAAATGCAGGGTTGAAAAGCTTGATAGATTCCAGAACCTTCTTAGGCAGCCTCCATTGTCTCTGTAGCATCATCCTGTGGATGTGGAATTCCAACTGACTGTAGGTGCTTTGGGGAAGGAACGGTGGTTTCTGTAGTAGAATGTAGACATGGGCTTCAGCCTTTTGAAGACTGGGCAGTGGGGGAGCCTGTGACTTGAAGCCATGCAAGGATTTCTGAATAAGACTAGGCAAGCCCCATTCATGCTGTAGCTTCTTTTTTCTAATGTGGAGTTCTAAGGCTTGCCTTTCTTGCTCCAAGAGGAATGGTGTATTTGCTTCTGAAAACATGAAGGTGGTTGTTTTTCTGGGAATGGAAGGCTGCAGTGGTGGCATGTGCCTTGTTCCACCCATGCCCTTCATGCCCCAGAGAGACAGCAAATGGTTGCGTTGCATGGCCGACTCAGCCTGGTCCATGCCTTCTGTCCACTCAGATGGCTGGATGTGGTTGTGTGGCTCCAGAAGCCCATGTGTGGGGTACACCGAAGGCTGACTAGGCATTGTCCTTCTCCCTCTCCTAGTTCCACCCTGTTTCCCTGCAACAGCCACAATCTCTGGGGAAAGTGGCCTGAGGGACTCAAGGACCCTTTGGGGTAAGTGCCATCGGTGAAGCATGATTCTTCTCAGCAGATTCTGCTCTAGTTCTTGGATGATGGCATCACTGAGGAAGGAGAGCTCAGCCAGAAGAACACTCACCTCCATGTGCTGCCTTGTCCGGTGCTGCTGCGATTGGGGGACAACTGGGAAAACAGAATGGAGAGATCTCTGGACAAGGCTCGGCAACCCCCAAGCATGCTGCAACCTCTTTTTCCTCACATGCCATTCCAGATCCTCCTGAGTCCTCTGGTCAATGAATGGGATCTCTGCTGAGGTGAAGTCAAACATGGTACCCTTTCTGGGCAAGGTGGAAAAGGGCACCTGAAGGGTGTCCTCCTTGTAAAGATAGGATAAAGGTTTTCTGCAGAGCGTGGACAACCCTTGCCTGTGTGCCAAACCTTTGCTTGCAATGTTGAGTTTGATATGAACGGTGATGTCTTGCTCTGCGAAGGGAACCTCATAGGATCGAGGCTGCTGGGCTTTCAAACCAAGTGGGACAACTTTAGGAAGGTCATGTTCCTTGACTTGGTGGCCAGCTGACTGAGGCAAATGAAACATGGGGTCAACAAGCTCCAGTGAGATTTCAAGAGTCTCTTGGTCCACAGGTCTTTTCAGGACTTGATGCTGGTTGCACTTTGGATTTGGCATCCCAGAGAAACTTGGTGCTTTGGCAAATGGAAGGCTCCCCAGAATCCTCTTCCCTTTGTAGGATGCAGACATCTCCTGACTGCCTTTGGGCTCCTTTGTCAGTGGAGTGGAGTGGTCGAGGGAGTCCGTGACTCGATTAGGGATGCCCCGCCCCACCTTACCCTCCTTGGTCTCCAAGGTGGCCAAAGGCAAGGAGCTCCCAGGGGATACCCTCACTTCCCCTCCCGAGTACAATTTAGAGGACGCATGGGGTGCTGTTGTTGGTGTAGGCAGGTGGAAATTTTGCAAAGACTCTTGTATCAGTATGGGCTGGCCCCACGGGTGTTGAGCCCTCTTTCTGAGGACATGGGATTCCAAACACTGCTCCTCATTGGCAGGAAGAAAATGTGTCCTTGCGTGGACAAACTCAGTGGTGTGATGCGAACAAGATGGGGGATCTAGCAACTCAGGAGCACTGGGCATTATATTGCTCACGGGTTGAATGTACAGTGTAGGGGGGCCCCATAGGAACTGAATGCCTTTATACTTAACATTCATATCCACACAATCTGCCTTCCACCGGAGATTTGGCCTTGGCCTGCTAAGTCGCTGGGGGTAACTGCTGTGCAGTAGGGTCAGCTTGGGCAAGGGGGCTTTCCTCTCCTCTGGGACAATTATTCTTTGGGAATTCGCTATTAGCTGAAGTGGCATCTTATATCTGGCCTCAAATGACTTCTTACCAGTTGTAGTCTGGGGGTTTGCTTTGGAAGGAGGGGGAGATTTAAGGGCTGTTTCCGTGGATGTGGATTCCCAGTGTAGAACATGCCAGTGAACCTTCCCTTCTCTCTCACCCTTGACGCCGCTGCCTCGGCCTTTTTTCCTGTGTGCAGACGATGCTATATCTGTGGTGAGGTGAGAGGCCACCTTCATGTGCTTGAGGGCCTCTGGGACTTGCCTTGGCAGCCCACAACGCCGCGTGCAAACCATCTTTTTCATGTGTTGCTCCAGTGTCTTGCTCTTTGCCACACTCATGAAAGGAAGAAGCCGAGGCCTCCCTCTTTGTGTAACCTCCCTCTTTGTGGGGCACAGGAAAGTGGAATCCATACCAAGAGGTAAAAAGGCCCTGAATGACCTGAGGACGACTGATGGAAGACCAAGTTTGTGTTGAACTCTTTTCATGACCAAATGCTGTTCCAAGGTCCTTGGAGCCTTAGACATAAAGGGAGTGTCTGCGGTAGCGAATTCAACCCTAGGAGACTTGATATTTGCTTGTGAGACCACTGGTAAGGAACTGGGAAAATGTCTTGCTGCTTTAGGGTGGAATCTCATGTCCTGGTGGTTCTCCTTTTCACACGAAGAGGATGCTTCATTTTTCCTATGCCTCAAAGGAATGTGGTTCTTCTTGCTGAAATTGGATAACTCAGGCAGTTCAGTAGAGGGGCTGTGATCTGCCCAGCTATTGAAAGACAGCACAGAAGATGTGCTAGAAGACGAGCAAAAGGGATCGCTCATTTCCCCACTTCTGTCATCAGAGCAGTCATAACGTTCATTCACAGTGAACATGGAATGGTTGTCGAGATGGCTGGGACTCATGTCATACTTCCTGAAAATGGAAACAGCTTGCTGAGCAGAATGGAGTGGCTTCTCCTTCTGCCTCTTGCCTTTGGGAAGGGGTTGCTCCTTTCTGGATGAAGGGCTTGTTTCTGGGCCCAGTTCTGGCTGGCGACAGTTTGGGGCTAGTTCACTGTTGCCCCATGGGGAAATGATGTCATCTCTTTGAAACGCAGGGTTTAATCTATAGACATGGACTTCTTCAGCCTCCATGGCTGCCCTGTCACATAAGGCACAGGCTGTATTGTCACATAGCAATCTGCGGATGGAGGAATGGCGACTGCCTCCATTTTGTGGCTCTCTCTCCTGGTGGTTGGTACCTGTAAGCCAAATGAAGGCACTGGTGAGAGTTTCTCCACCCCCAGGTTGGTATTGAGACCTTTGACTCTCATATTTTGCCAGGAGCTGGCCGGATGAGGAACCCGACAGGGAAGACAGGGAAGACGAGGACTTAAGAGGCCGGGACCTGGGGGTGGGACAGTGGGGAAGGCTTGAGTTGGGTAGTGCTGGAAGTCCTGCCTGCTGCCAAGCAATGAGTCATACAGAACCAGAAGAGGAGGACCTAACTCCCACATGGCAGTCATTGTCTGTTGGGGAGGGCTCCAGAGTGAGAGTGTAGAGGGGAAAGGTTGGGCCAGAGCTAAATTTCCTGCAACTTCTCAAGCTGAAGGAATCGAGCCAGGGAACACTTCGCTGTGTTACTTTCTGTTTATAAAAAGCCAGTTGCATTCCAAGCGTCTGGCCTCTTCTTTACCTGCGGGGACCCGACACTTCCCCGTCAGACCTCATGACATAATTATATGTTTATTAGAAGTATTAGAATACTGTACATATACAGTAGTACCTCGGGTTACAAATGCTTCAGGTTACAGATGCTTCAGGTTACAAACTCCACTAACCCAGAAATAGTACCTCGGGTTAAGAACTTTGCTTCAGGATGAGAACAGAAATTGTGTGGCGGCGGTGCGGCGGCAGCGGGAGGCCCCATTAGCTAAAGTTCTTAATCCGAGGTACCACTGTATACCAATTTGTGGACCTAAGAGGCACTGGTTTTATTTCAGAACAGCAGTGAATCTGTGGCCTTCCAAATGTAGTTGAACTGCAGTGCTCATCAGTCCTAGCAAGCATGTCCAATGGTCAGGGGTTATATGGGCATTGTAAGCCAACTTCTAGATTGCATTGACTAACTCAACTCAACTCTAAGTATTTTTGTTAGATGATCTTCTGCTAGTTCTCCTGTGTGTATTCTCTCTCCTCCTATAATTTCAAGTTTTGAATATGTTTTCTTTTGTTTTTTAAAAGATTTTTAAGCTGTGTTTTATTATATTGCACTTATCTTATTAAATAAACCCAACCAACAAACAAGGGTGTGTATTTACACTTTCATGGATGCTGTGAAAGACCACATGAATGACCAAATGTCAGCATTGAGTTTGGCTCTTGAAAATAATAATAAATCACCGGGATGAGCTGGTTCCTGCCTTAAGGGCTTACCTTCTTCTTTTCCAACAGCTGTTTGGGGATGGCTTCTGTGTTCAACATGTTCCTTCTAGGAAGAGAGGAGGCAGCAAAGTTATTCAAAGGGAAGAACCCCTAAATGGAAATACCACCTTACCAAACAGGGTACCATCAGGCAGAATGAGGCATGTTCCAAGTTCCATCCCTGGTATCTCAAAATAGGACTGGGGAAAATCCCTGTCTGAAACCCTGGAGAGCTGCCACTGGCCTGCTTTGACAGTACTAAGTTGGATGGGCCAACAGTCTGGATATGTATAAGGCCACTTCCTACATTCCTGTCTCCTGGTGGCCAAAGCATGCAATACTGTCAGGTCATTTTTGACTCCTCCCATCTCACTTAGAAGTTCATTCAATATGGAAGTTTGTGTCAATGCATGACTCAAATGGCCTGTTAAAATGCCATTTTCATTATGATCATGGCACCACACTGTTAGGATCTCCTACACACGAGTAGGACCCTGGCAGAGACACATGCCCGACTGGCATGTTCCCTCCCTCCTGGTCGATCGTTCGGGAGCTTCAAAAGCTTTCTTCAGCCTGAACATCACAGCGACTGATGCCAAAAAACATCAGCACACTTACGGATCTGCAGAGTTTGCCCAGTTGCGTAACAGAACTCAGCAACTAAGCATTTTGAGTAATCTACTTTTATTTACATATAAAAACACACAGAGCACTGGAACATGGCTCCCTCTCTCTCTCTAGCATCAGGCAGCAAAGAGAAAATGAACAAAGGACAATAGTCCTACTTCACGGCACACAGTAACACAAACATCCTGTTTCCGTCATGTCCCACTCTGTGGAATGAAAACATACACAGTCATGTGATAGATAACAATCCCATGAATGCAAACACGGGCAATGAATCTTCAACACACACTGGTGCTTTCTGCCCATTGAAGGCCCCTAAAACATGGAACCCCATCCCCATGAATGCTCATTAAGTAGTATCTGTCATTCTCTCAGCCTTGCCTTTTGATAGTTAAGATGTGTGTGATTTCTGCGAGATCATCTGTATTGTCATATAGTTATTTTATTTTGGATTTTGATATTATTTGATTATATGGCTTTGACCTGCTCTGGGAACTTTTGTGCTGAAGGAAAAGTTAGGAAATCTCTTAAATGAATTTGTAATGACATATCACTATTGTAAGTTGAGAAAACAAAATGTGGTGGAGGTGAGTCAACTTTTCTGTATTCTCACATAATTGTTTTATTTTGGATTTTGATGCTATATGGCTGTGACCTGCCTTGGGAAGGTTTCTGCTGCAGGATGGGTAGGAGATCTCTTAAATAAATGAGGAAGTAAATATTGCTGTTGGAAACTGGAAAACCCCCAATGTAAGTCAACTTCAGACATGAACAATGGTGCCACTGAAACTCACCATCGGTGTGCCACTCTCAGAGGGGAACCAACTGCCTGGCTGTTGCTCCAAAAAGTGGGGATTCTCAGTGATTTCAGGTTCGACTGAAAAGGACAAGGTGCTTCTCCATGCTTGGCCAACTCTCTTGCACCACACAAAGGAGCCACATAGGATCATTTGGAAGAGGCTGATGAACAGAGCCAGGACGAGAGTAGCGTACAAGTTGAAGTAGCAGTCCAAAGGGAAAAAGCAATTGATAAGGGAAATCAGTCCCATCTTTGTGGAGCAGACCTGAATGCAGCTTGTGCACCCAAGAGATGATATGTATTCCCCCAGACAGTGGCAGTTAGCTGTGTTTTAAAGCAACGTTCCAAAGAACAACACAAAGAACCAACAAAAGAACCTTGGGAACAACCTGGGTTCTCTCCAGGCATGGATGCTGCTGCTGCCGCCTGCTTGGACTTAATTGCATTCCATCAGAGCAGTGGGCAAACAGGTTCCAGCAGTCTTATGATCAGTGCAAACCTGCCCGTCAAAATGAGCACATGATGATTCCATGTCACCGCCCCCTCTTTTGCTGTGAACCTGAAATTAGCAATGAACCAGATCAAGCCAATACGTTCATTTCTCAATGGAGCAGTCAAACTAAACAATGCATGTGGCTTGGTGCTTGCGAGTTCAAATGGAATTCAGCCCACCGCAGGGGACTGCATGCTTCCTATATCCACATCCCCAGTGGATGGAATCTGATAGTCTGGCACAGAATTTACCACCCTTTTGAGCTCTTCTGGATAGTGATGGAAGCTTTAAAACAATGGGTGGGTGGTGCTAACCCACTGATAGCCCAAACCTAGTCTCTCCTGCCATGCTCTCTCCTCAATGTGGTGTAGTGGTTAGAGGGTCAGACCAGGATTGGAAATACTTGGCCTCTCAGCCTAATCTACCTCATATGGTTGCTGTGGGGATTGAACGAGGAGTGAGAGAACCATTTATGCCACTTTGATGCCCGTGGGGAAGAAGGTGGGGTATAAATGCCATAAATAAAATACCTGTAATTAATTGATTAAATAATAAATAAACAAAACCATTAGCCTCCAATAAACCTTGCATCAAAATGTTTATCTGGAGCCTTCCAAAGGGAAGCAGGAGTATGAAGAGGGTTTATTAGGGATTGAAGAACCTGTGGTCCTCCAGATATTGTTGGACAACAGCTCCCATAATCTCTGGCCATTGAATATGGTGGCTGTTGGGGCTGCTAGGAATTTGTAATTACAGTGGTACCTCGGGTTACAAACACCTCGGGTTACAAACACTTTGGGTTACAGACTCCACTAACCCAGTAGTACCTCAGGTTAAGAACTTTACCTCAGGATGAGAACAGAAATTGCGCACCAGCGGCGTGACGGCAGAGCACATTATCTTATAAAAGATAATCGGGTTGCGGAAGGGCTGGAAGAAGTCCTCAAGGTTTGGGGGAGGGCTGGCTGAGGCAGGCTGGATAGCCTGGTGGGTGTGGCAATAAGTAATGTCCAGTTGATTGACAGGAGGGCCCCTATATAACCTCAGTCCCCTTTCGTTTTTGGCCACTCTGGCTGGCGTTTCGAATCTCCCTCTCACCCGCCGCATGTTTAAGAAGGTGTTAGCCTGACGTTGCTTTGCCTGTCATGGGGTCGCCTGTTGAAGGGGCCCAGTAGGAATTTTGCCATTTGGCTGATTGGCTGTTGCCACTTGGTTTTTGCCTACTGCTTAGCAAACTGTCACAACTTGTTAGGTTGGCGGTTAGGCTTTTGGTTAATTTGGTTGGAGGAGGGGTGTGGCCTCTACATGCCTACCCTCTTCCTAACGTTGCTCCACATATAAGTATTCCGTTAAAGGAATCCTGGGGCTCTCAGCTCTAGTCCTTACATTCTCTCCATAGGCGGGGCTGAGGGGCCATTGCAGAGTTTGAGCCTTGGGGAACATTCCTGGCGAGAGGGGGGAATGCTTGGGCACAGCTACCTCCTTTCCCATGGGGTGTCTACTTATCTTCCCCAATTGCATGGGAAAGTCGGAGCTGGTCCTGTCCCTAGTGGACAGATGGAGATTGTCCTGGCCCAAGTGGTCAGATGGAATTGGTGGTCCTGTCCCAAGCGGGGCAGATGGAAATTGGTCCTGTCCCAAAGAGGGGGGCAGATGGTTTAACCAAAAGCCTAAGCCAACACTCAATTAAAATGTATTTAAATAAAGTTGTGGCCAAAACAATGCCAAAAACCCAAACCTAAAATACGTGGGGGATTTCGGTCAGCCTCGTCACGCAATGGGAGGCGCCATTAGCTAAAGTGGTACCTCAGGTTACGAACGGTTTCAGGTTAAGAACGGACCTCTGGAATGAATTAAGTTTGTAACCACTGTACAACAGTTATTACCTGCACTTGAAGCTCTCAGGTTAGTTTACAGAAACCAGTCAGCTTTGAATGTCCTGTATAGCTCTAGAGGTATTCCTAATTTACCCATATTTGTAGCCCTGTATCTGGTGCTGAGGGGACCCAGGTGGCGCTGTGGTTAAACCACTCAGCCTAGGGCTTGCTGATCAAAAGGTCGGCGGTTCGAATCCCTGTGACGGGGTGAGCTCCCGTTGCTTGGTCCCAGCTCCTGCCAACCTAGCAGTTCGAAAGCATGTCAAAATGCAAGTAGATAAATAGGAACCGCTACAGCGGGAAGGTAAACGGCGTTTCCATGTGCTGCTCTGGTTTGCCAGAAGCGGCTTTGTCATGCTGGCCACATGACCTGGAAGCTGTCTGCGGACAAACGCCGGCTCCCTCGGCCAATAATGCGAGATGAGCGCGCAACCCCAGAGTCGGTCACGACTGGACCTAATGGTCAGGGGTCCCTTTACCTTTATCTGGTGCTGAACAGTTGGGCTGTTTGCCTAACTTGTACTTCCTCAACCAGTAAGTGAGCTGAAACACAGATGTCCTTTGAAATCCAACCTTTTCTGATTTTTGTGATGCTTTTCTTCAAACCCAAAAGTTTACACTTAAAGTTGGGCAAATGGCATACTGGAAAAACCCAAAATTTACAGATCCAGCTCCCCTTACTGCAGAGCTGTTCTTATTACACGACAAGATTCTAGAGCCCAGCAATGTCAGATTTCAGGCCCACCTTCAGCCTGAGTCAGTTGTGTATAGACTTCCATGGTTTTGTTCCTGTGCTCTAGTTAGGCCTTAGAAACTAAGAATTGGGATCTCTAAGAATCTATACTGGGACTGCTGCTTTTTCACTTATTCATAAATGTCCAGGAGTTAGCAGTGAACAGTGAGGTGGCCAGTTTTGTAGGTCATGCCAAATTATTCAGGGTTATTTGTTGTTTAGTCATTTAGTCGTGTCCGACTCTTCGTGACCCCATGGACCAGAGCACGCCAGGCACTCCTGTCTTGCACTACTTGGTCAAACTCATGTTGGTAGCTTCGAGAACACTGTCCAACCATCTCGTCCTCTGTCGTCCCCTTCTCCTTGTGCCCTCCATCTTTCCCAACATCAGGGTCTTTTCCAAGGATTCTTCTCTTCTCATGAGGTGGCCAAAGTACTGGAGCCTCAGCTTCACAATCTGTCCTTCCAGATTCAGGGTTATAAGCAAATCAAAAGGATCTCTCCCAACTGGATGATGGTAAAAGGCACTAGCAGAGGATAGTGTCCTTAAGAAATATGGTTCATGTTACACATATTCCATGGAGGGTTGCTGAACTTTATGCTTCAAAAGTGTCTCTCATTGCTCCTTTCAAGGTTGTGTTTGAGAGTAGCAGTCAGTCATGGTTTCTGGCCTCCAAGCAGCGCTCCATGGAGTTATGGCTACTTCCTCCTTCTTGTTCCCAGAACACCTCTGGATTTCAAAAGGGACAAGCTTTCCTTTGACATCACCCCCCCCATCATCTTGGCAACCTGCCAATTCTTCTGTCTCTTTCCACTGCTTGTTTGGGGAGGGGGAGGGAGTGCTTTTGCATTGCTAATGACTCTTAATGACTCATTGGGCCCCCATTGTTCCCTGATGTCTCTGCATTTACGCAGGCCATTTTGCATAAACCAATCCTGGAATTTCTTGTCTGGCACAATTCTGCAGCTTGTATTTTCCCTTCATATCCTAAATATCATCTTAATACTACTGTTTATTAATTTCTACCATTCTCTAGCAGACTCTTGTGCCCTAGATCTATGGCAGTATTATCTGTCCTCAAACAGAATGGGCTACAATTTAAATTTCATGCAAAGGAACAGTACTAAGATCCCAAACACCAAGAGATCTTTAAGTTTAATAACCTATACATGAATTGCACAAACTACACCTGAGTGAAAAGTGTGTTCCAGAGTGGCTTCAAGGACTCTTGGATCATCAGTCAATTTTACCACTATTCATGAACTGAATTGACTTCTTGTGCATTATTTCCGTAGGTCACAGAACACTATAGTTGAGCCAAACCAGCACATAGTGGTTATTTCTGTGTGTCCCCCACCCACTGCTAAGAAAAATCACAGATGAAACGTACCCCTGAGCACATTGTGACTTAATAGGGATTTAAGACAGGAGAGAACTTTTTTTTTTTAGCTTGAGGGCCTAGTGGGCAATCTTCTGGCTGTGATGGGTAGGACAATGGATACAACTCTTATATTTGTACAATAGGTTGCAATCATACAAGTCTCATAAAATCCATAAAATCTCTCTCCATCTGGGCTACAAAGCAGTATCAGTACAGTTCAATGACGCAATTCCAACCGGGCAATGAGCAAGCGAACAAAAACCAGCTAAAAAGGTGACGTAGGACCAGGGATTTGTGTGGCCATTTGTGTGGCCTGTGAAGATTCCTAAGGGCCAGATCACCTCTCAATGGGTTGGCGCCAGAGAGCACCAATAACTTCTTGTGAACCAATGAAGGTGAACACCAGGACCAGGAGGCACATGGGCCAGCCCCAGTAGAAGATGGGTGACCACTCAGCTTAGACTTGAATGGAGTGAATGTGCAGTTGCTCCCCTAGAGCTGCCTTCAGTAGTTACCTTACAGTAAAGTCAGACTGGTTGTCTAAGGCAGGATTGGGGGACTTTTTTCATCACAATGGCTGCATTCCCTTCTGGGGGACTGTTAGTACTTGTATTTGTTAGAAAAATGTATTTTACAAAGAATAAATTGTACTGGGGAAAAGAAAACCAGACGAAAACACTTAAGGGGTATGTGAAGCAGGGCCGACGAGGGGCATGTGTGTGACCTGGTGAGGGTTGCAAGTACCAGGTAGAGGGTCTTGGCGGACTGCATTCGTCTCTGTTCCCCACCCATGCTCTAAGGTGACTATTATATTTACCGGTAAGCGCTGCAAACCCCCCAACACAGTACTGCTAACATAGAGATTTATTGATAAAAACGTATTACATTACAAAACAATTTAAGAATGCTTCATACAGAGTAATAAAGGTAAGTGATAGGTTTGCTGAGCCTTCAGCATCTCGACAACCATCAGGGGAAGGTGGAGCCTGGTGCTCTTTTTCCATCACCACCATTTGATATTCATGGTGCTGCATTTTTTTTAAAATTAAAATAATAATCATTGTTTTCAAGGCATCCTACACACTTCACCGGAGCAGCTTATTGTTTTCTCTTGGCCTCTTTGTCAAGGGGACTGGATCTAGCAGGTTGCTCTGCTGAGGATCCATTTTCAATCCTTAGTGCTCGCCCTGCCACTCACTCAACTGCTGCTCCATCTTTGTCGCTTGTCCCGGTGCTTTCTGGACTTTTTAAATTTCTGTCTGACCTGCTGCTTGAACTCGGGTCCTTGCTGCTTGACCTGTTTCTTGACCGGCTGCTCAATCTTGGATTTCTACTGCTCGCCCTGCTGCTTGAATTTCGGCCCCTGCTGCTTCCCCTGCTGCTTGACCTGCTGCTTGAATTTCGGCTCTTGCTGCTCCCCCTGCTTCTTGACCAGCTGCTGAATCTTAGAGTTCTGCTACTTGCCCTGCTTCTTGACTTGCTGCTTGATCTTGGTTCCCTACTGCTTGACCTGCTTCTTGATCCACTGCTTGATTTTTTATCCCTGCTTCTTCCTCGGAGCCTTGACATTATGCTCTGCTTCCAGCTCCTGAAATTTATTCTCCCCTTTCTGGGTTTAGATTCCTGATCCCACCGGACTGATCTCCCTTCTCTTTTCTCAGGAAGCCTCGTTTCACCAGCACCCCCACTCTGCTTCCTCTTGTGCAACATGCTTTGAGTCATATTCCTTTCACTTTTCTTCCTAAATTTGGCCTGGGCCAAATCATTTCTCTCTCTCTGACTTTCTCCGGGGTGGTTTCCCATGCCGCTTGTTGCATGGCCAATGCCGGTGCCTCCTTTCTTGGACTTCCCTTCTGAAATGACCCCTTGCCTTTCAGTATTCTGCATCCAGATATTCATCCCATCCCGCAGGTGCATTTTTCTCTCCAGGATTTTACCAAGTATAGACAGTTTCCCATCTGTTTTCACGGTGTGTTTTGAAGATACACCACCCACAGGGTGAGGGTGGGAGCCTTTCTGCACCAGCTGCTTGTCCATCCCCTGTTCTAAGCTGGGGGCCTCTTCCCCTCTTGTTGTCTTAGCTACCTGTTTGAGCTCATATTTGGTTGATAACTCTTTTTCACCAATAGTTTCTTTATGGGATGCCTGTCTTCTCCCACCCAAAATTCCTTCTCCATTTCTGTCTCTTACTTCTCCTTCTCCATCTCTTATTTCTCCTTCTCTTTCACCTCCACCATCGCTTACTTCTTCTGCTTCTCCTCTTTCTTCCTCCTCATCCTTCCCCCTAGCTCCTTGGTGTTTCCCAACTTCAGGATCTATTGTGGATGCTTCTCTATCAGCATTTCCTTCTCCTTCCCTGTCACTCCCCAAGATCTCTGTCTGTCCAAAAACACGGTTTTCCTCCCAGAAGGCCACTGTTTCGTGGGATACAGAGAGTTGCCTGGAGAGCTCCAGAGCTTCAGTCATTTCATCTGCAACTGACTGAGGTGCGCGGAGGTGTTCGAATTGTTCAGAAACTGCTTGCCTTGCCACATCGAACAGTTTTGTTTTGCTTAGGCTGACCCTTTCATCTGAGGTCTCTGAGGAAGGCACAGCATCCCCTGGAGAAACGTGGGGTGCTCCTGCTGTCAGAGAATCTGCAGATCTCATGCTTCTGGGCTCTACCATGGGCATCTCCTCTGCACCTTCACTACTGACTCCTTCCTCCTTCCTCACACACAATCTCTCCTTGCCTGTTCCTTCGCCATCATCCCAGTCTCCGACTCTCTCCAGTTCACATTCTGTGCTGTACTCAGAAGATGAGTAGGCACCACCTTCCTCCCTTTCGTTCCCCATATTATCACTTGTCTGTAGCAGGGAACCATCTGTGGGCTGCATTTGGAATTCAACTTCTGTGTTTGCAGAATCTTGATTTTGAGATGAATGCGACACCTGCTGGTTGGATTGTTCTTGATCTTGGGAGTCTTCACTTGAGGTCTCCCTTTTCTCAGAGTCTTGGATACCTTGGTGCTCCATGGGATCCTCACTTTTTGGGGTCAGGTTACAGCAAGTGGATTCAGAGGACCACCCTTTTAGCTGTCCAGGTGCTTGACCCCCTTTGTCACTGCTGGTGGTTGTATCTTCAATAATTTGTTTGGGTACTTGCTTCCTTTTCTCACTGTCACAGCTTTGTTCTGCCGGGCTATAATACACGGGGCCCACCGCATGCTCATGGAAACATTGAGACTCAAGGGCATGGGATGGATGTGTGGTGGGATCCAAGGCTTGCTGGGAGACAAGCGTGTTGTACTGTTGAGTGTCATCTGCCTTCAAAGGCTCAAAATATGCCTGGGAAAATTCATGTTCTGAGAGTGAAACATCCTTCATACGTTCACCTAAGGATGGAGCAGAGATTTGGGATTCAATATTTTGTGATATCTGAGATGTGGCACCTGCTTCTGCCTCCTGTGAGAGGGAAGGATCTTTATTCTCTCCTGAGGATGAAGAATGAATCTGGAGTCCAGTATTCAATGATGGCTGAGAAGAGGAGTCAGCCTTATCTCTGTCTCCTGAGGATGAATCAGAGTCCTGGCATTCAATATTAGCTGATGTCTGAACAGAAAAATCTACCTCTGCTTCCTTTGAAATGGAAGGATCTTTTCTACTTTCTCCTGGGAATGAAACAGAGTCCTGGGGCCCATTATTCTCTGATATCTGAGAAAAGGACCCTGCCTCTGCCTCCTTTCCATTTTCCTGGGAATTTTCTTGCTGCTCCTGCCTCCACCTTTGCTCTGCAACTAATTGTAATGATGAAGCTGAGCCTTTTGTGGATGTTGATGAATGACATGAGCAGGGACAGTTGAATATCTCACAGGACTCCTCTGCCTTGCCAGGAATTTGTGGATACTGCGCAGCATGATGTAGATTCAGTGTAAATGTCTGCAATGTACTCACTTGCGGTGCTTCTCTTTCACCCTCCGAGCTGCTGCTTGTCCCTTGGATTAATGTGAAATGCTGAACTTTTGTGTGAGGATAGAGAGATCCAGTATCCTTTTCATAATCTAGCCAGGAAACCACCCTGTGCTGTATTTTACAGAATAGCTCTGAGCTGTATGTGGGTTGATCTTCTGACCCTGAGCTGGCTTGCTTTTCTGCTCCTGTTTGAAAAAAGGTGTTTGGCACTTGGAGGGTCTGAGTGCCAAAATAAGTCAAAGGCTCCTCCTCCATTTCATCAGCTTCTGGGATAAAGGCCCTCGTTGACTTCTGAGCCAGCTTAGGGAAGTACCACTGGTGCTCTATGTTGTGTTTTCCCAGGTGTTCTTTAGATCCTGAGTGTAAGAAATGCGGGTGCTGGGAGGAAGCACGAACCACCTTTGCCCCATGCCATTCCTTGGCACCAGCTCTCCATTCATCAATAAAGTTCTTTTGTTTCCTTCCAGCAGTGCTCACTCCCACTAAAGATCGGGGGCTCTCCTGTGGCTCCAAGGGGGGTGGAGCAAATGCACGCACCGATTTCTGAATAAGGGCTGGCAAGCCCCACTGGTGCTGGATCTTCTTGTGCTGGATGTGGTCTTCCAGAACATCTTGAGCACCATCAGTGAGGAAAGGCAACTCTGCCACACAGTCTATAAAATAGGTAATAGATGAGGTTCTTGCCAGAAGTCTCTCCTCCACATTCTCCCCCAGAAGTTGGGTAGGAGAGTCTTGATAAAATGTAGAGTTGTGGGGATGAGTTTGGGACCTGATTTCCTCAAACTGAGAAGGTGGCACAGGAAGTAGAAATGCTCTAAGCATATCTTGAGCATGTTTTGGAAGCCCCCATCTATGCTTTGCAGTCATACTCCTCACATGAGCATCTAGACACTCTGTTGTGTCTAGACTGAGGAATGAGAGAGTCGGAGTAAGAATGTATACTTCCCCTCTGTCCCATGAAACTCTGTTGGCTATATTCTCTCCTTCCATGTATGGTGGGTGCTTCTCTGATTCAATGAGAACTGGAGCAAAGGCATACAGAGACTTCAGGACATTGGAGGGTAGGCCCCATGCATGGTGGAGTTTCTTGTGCAGGATGTGAAATTCCAAAAGGTTCTGGGCCTCATCCGTGAGGAAAGTAAGAGTCACCTCAGGCAATAAGAAAGTAGTCACTTGATCCAATACAGGTGTAGCTGCTCCCTTTTGCACATAATTGAGCTTCCTCTCCAGTTTCTCTATTGCCTTTTTTCTTACCCTGGCCTCTTCTAGTAAGTCTTCCTTGTCATCTTCTGAATGGGAATTGGCTTCAGGCTCCTGGAAGGATTTGCCATGAAAAGGTGTTAGAGACCTTGCTTCACCCAACCCACTTTGGGAAAAGGGTCTGAGTTGCCGAAATGCCCTCAGCGATTGTAAAACCTGTTCTGGAAGGTGCCACCTATGGTGTGTAGTCATCCGCCTCACCTGGGCATCCAGGTTCTCCTGTAAGTCTGGGCTGAGGAACCCGAGACTCCGTGAAATAATGTGTGCTTCCTCTCTCTCCCATGGGTATTTCATGCTCATGCTTTGCTTGTGTTTCTCTGTCTCAAGGTGAAAAGGAGCAAAGGCATGCAGGGACTTCAGCACATTGGAGGGTAGGCCCCAAACATGGTGGAGTTTCTTGCGCAGGATGTGAAATTCCAGAAATTCCCAGGTCTCATTGGTTAAGAAACCAAGTTTCACTCCAGGCCATAAGAAAGCAGTTACATTAAAGTGCATTGATGAGTCTGCTCCCTGTTTCAATTGGTTGAAGACCTCCCTATTCCCCATTGTCCTTCTCTTGACTTTGGATTCTTTCATGTCTTCATTGTCACCTTCTGTTTCAGAGTCATCTCTAGCCACCTGGGAAGATTGGTACTGAGAAGGAGAAAAAAACTGTGCATGCTCGGATTCCAATCCTAAAGCATGTCTGGGAAGCAGAAATCTTCCCAGTGATTGCTGAACCCGCTTTGGAAGGCCCCATCTGTGCTTAGCCACCCTCCTCCTCTCATGAGCTTCCAGGCGATCTTTTGTGTTTGGACTTGGGAAGAAAAGATCCCAGACAATCTCTTTCACTTCTACCTTATCCCATTGGTGTGCCTTAGTCATTCTCTCTTTTAAGCCTTGCACATGCATCTTAGACCCATGGAGAAATGGGGCAAAGGCATGCATGGACTTCAGCACAGAGGAGGGCAGGCCCCATGTGTGCTGGAGTTTCTTCTGTCGGATATGGAATTCCAGAACATCTTGCACATCATCTGTGAGGAAGGCAAGCTTTGCCCCAGGCCATAAGAAAGTAGTTTCTTCAAAGTTCACACCTGTGGTTGCTTCCTGCTTTCCTTGAACAAAGCCCCATCCTTTCCCTGCTGTCCTTCTGTTGCCCATTTCCTCCTCCACCAAGTCTTCCTTGTCATCTTCAGTCTGGGAATCAGCTGTAGGGACTTGAAAGAATTTGCATGGGTAAGGCCGCATAATATCCCTTCGAGATCCCAAAGGTTGTCTGGGAAGTAGAAATCCTCCCAGTGATTGCTGAACCCGCTTTGGAAGGCCCCACCTGTGCTGTACCACCCTCTTCCTCATGTGAGCTTCCAGGTGCTCTTTTGTGTTGGGACTCAGGAAGGAGAGACCTGGGATAATTACTTGCACCTCCATCCCATTGCATTGTGTTGCCTTTGTCTTGTTCCTTCTTGTGTGTTGCATCTGCTTCTGTATCTCCAGGGGGTATGGGCTGAAGGCCTTCAATGACTTCAACACAGAGGATGGTAGACCCCATGCATGCTGGATCTTCTTTTGTTGGATGTGGCATTCCAACAGGTCCTGAGTGACCCTTGAAAGAAAAGGTAGGCTCACCTCAAGGCTTAAGAAAGCAGCTCCTTTAAAGTCTGATGGTACAGTTACTCCCTGCTTCCCTTTGGGAATGTCCCATCCTTTTCCTGCTGTCCTTCTGTTGCCCATTTCTGTCTCTACCAAGTTTTCTTTGTCATCTTCTGAATGGGAATCGGCTTCAGGCTCCTGGAAGGATTGGCCACGAAAAGGTGTTAGAGACCTTGCTTCACCCAACTGACTTTGGGAAAAGGGTCTGAGTTGCCGAAATGCCCTCAGCGATTGTGAAACCTGTTCTGGAAGGTGCCACCTATGGTGTGTTGTCATCCGCCTCACATGGGCATCCAGGTTCTCCTGTAAGTCTGGGCTGAGAAACCCAAGACTCCGCGAAATAATGCGCGCTTCTTCTCTCTCCCATGGGTATTTCATGCTCATGCTTTGCTTGTGTTTCTCTGTCTCAAGGTGAAAGGGAGCAAAGACATGCAGGGACTTCAGGACATTGGAGGGTAGGCCCCATGCATGGTGGAGTTTCTTGTGCAGGATGTGAAATTCCAAAAGGTTCAGGGCCTCATCAGTGAGGAAAGGAAGAGTCACCTCAGGCAATAAGAAAGTAGTCACTTGATCCAATACAGGTGTAGCTGCTCCCTTTTGCACATAATTGAGCTTCCTCTCCAGTTTCTCTATTGCCTTTTTTCTTACCTTGGCCTCTTCTAGTACGTCTTCCTTGTCATCTTCTGAATGGGAATTGGCTTCAGGCTCCTGGAAGGATTTGCCATGAAAAGGTGTTAGAGACCTTGCTTCACCCAACCCACTTTGGGAAAAGGGTCTGAGTTGCCGAAATGCCCTCAGCGATTGCAAAACCTGTTCTGGAAGGTGCCACCTATGGTGTGTAGTCATCCGCCTCACGTGGGCATCCAGGTTCTCCTGTAAGTCTGGGCTGAGGAACCCGAGACTCCGTGAAATAATGTGCGCTTCCTCTCTCTCCCATGGGTATTTCATGCTCATGCTTTGCTTGTGTTTCTCTGTCTCAAGGTGAAAGGGAGCAAAGGCATGCAGGGACTTCAGCACATTGGAGGGTAGGCCCCAAGCATGGTGGAGTTTCTTGCGCAGGATGTGAAATTCCAGAAATTCCCAGGTCTCATTGGTTAAGAAACCAAGTTTCACTCCAGGCCATAAGAAAGCAGTTACATTAAAGTATATTGATGAGTCTGCTCCCTGTTTCAATTGGTTGAAGGCCTCCCTATTCCCCATTGTCCTTCTCTTGACTTTGGATTCTTTCATGTCTTCATTGTCACCTTCTGTTTCAGAGTCATCTCTAGCCACCTGGGAAGATTTGTACTGAGAAGGAGAAAAAAATTGTGCATGCTCAGATTCCAATCCTAAAGCATGTCTGGGAAGCAGAAATCTTCCCAGTGATTGCTGAACCCGCTTTGGAAGGCCCCATCTGTGCTTAGCCACCCTCCTCCTCTCATGAGCTTCCAGGCGATCTTTTGTGTTTGGACTTGGGAAGAAAAGATCCCAGACAATCTCTTTCACTTCTACCTTATCCCATTGATGTGCCTTAATCATTCTCTCTTTTAAGCTTTGCACATGCATCTTAGACCCATGGAGAAATGGGGCAAAGGCATGCATGGACTTCAGCACAGAGGAGGGCAGGCCCCATGTGTGCTGGAGTTTCTTCTGTCGGATATGGAATTCCAGAACATCTTGCACATCATCTGTGAGGAAGGCAAGCTTTGCCCCAGGCCATAAGAAAGTAGTTTCTTCAAAGTTCACACCTGTGGTTGCTTCCTGCTTTCCTTGAGCACAGCCCCATCCTTTCCCTGCTGTCCTTCTGTTGCCCATTTCCTCCTCCACCAAGTCTTCCTTGTCATCTTCAATCTGGGAATCAGCTGTAGGGACTTGGAAGAATTTGCATGGGTAAGGCCGCATATTATCCTGTCGAGATCCCAAAGGTTGTCTGGGAAGTAGAAATCCTCCCAGTGATTGCTGAACCCGCTTTGGAAGGCCCCACCTGTGCTGTACCACCCTCTTCCTCATGTGAGCTTCCAGGTGCTCTTTTGTGTTGGGACTCAGGAAGGAGAGACCTGGGATAATTACTTGCACCTCCATCCCATTGCATTGTGTTGCCTTTGTCTTGTTCCTTCTTGTGTGTTGCATCTGCTTCTGTATCTCCAGGGGGTATGGGCTGAAGGCCTTCAATGACTTCAACACAGAGGACGGTAGACCCCATGAGTGCTGGATCTTCTTCTGTTGGATGTGGCATTCCAACAGGTCCTGAGTGACCCTTATGAGAAAAGGTAGGCTCACCTCAAGGCTTAAGAAAGCAGGTACTCTAAAGTCTGATGGTACAGTTCTTGTCTTCTCTTGCTTTCCTCTTACCCTTCTCTTGGCTTCTTCTGGTGAGTGTTCATTGTCATCTTCAGTCTGGGAACCATCAGTATGCCCATGGCAAGATTTGCATTGATAAGATAACGGATCCAGTTCAGATCGAGGAAGTGATCTGGGCCGTTGAAATGCCCTCAGCGATTCCCGTACCCGCTTTGGTATTTCCCATCTGTGCTTTGTGGTTATATTCCTCATGTGAGCCTCTAGTCTCTCCTTCATATCAGAACTGAAGAACATAAGATTACTGATTATCGTTCTCACTTCTACCCAATCCCAGGGGTGAATATTTGTTATGTTTTCTCCACGATGGTTCTCTGGATCAGGGGGAAATAGGGCAAAGGCACATAAGGACTTCAGGACAGTGGAGGGAAGACCCCACATGTGCTGGATTTTCTTCTTTCCAATGTGGAATTCCAGAAGATTCCAAGCGTCCTCTGTGAGCATAGGTGGCTTCACCTCAGGTGATAGAAATGTAGTCAGTTCCACACCTGTGCCTGTGGTTGCTACTCCATTTCCTTGGTGGATAGCTCCTGCTTTGGGTGTGAGTAGCTTCGAAGGCTCTCTTCCCTCAGAAAGAGTAGGGATTTCATCTTGCTCGTAGGACGTACGATGATCTTCTGAGAGCTGTGTATGATGCTTTTCTTCTTTGAAATGGGACTCAAGTCGAGTGGGAGCAATTGCCCTCAGAGTATCCTGAATCAGTTTGGGAAGTCCCCACTGGTGCTCCATGGCCCAGCTCCTCATGTGGGCTTCCAGGGCATTCTTGACATCTGGACTTAAAAAATGCAGGGCCTTTGGAAGGGGGATGACCTCTAACACAGACTGTGGTACATGGACAGTCTCTTTCTCTCGATATCCCAGTTTCTCAACGGTGACATGTATTGATGTTCCTGCTTTTTTCCTCCTCCGTAGCTCAGGTGGAAGGGGGGCAAAGGCATGCAAAGATTTCTGCACAAGAGATGGCAGCCCCCACTCATGCTGGATTCTTTTGTGCCGTATGTGAAGTTCCAGAAGATCGCAGGCTTCCTTTGTAAGAAATGTTGTTACTGGCTCTTGGAATACTTCCGTCAATTGGAATTTAGCCTCCATAGTGTTTTTCTTGAGGTGGTCTTCCAAAAGATTCACATCTGAATGTTTAGGAAGTCTTACATTTGAAGCAGGGGCCACTGATGTCTCTGAAGAGGGTTTGTGTGCAGCGTCTGCAAACATCGACTGCGGGGATCTAGTCATAAGCAACTCCCTCACTTCATGCTGGAAGATTGGGGGCTCCAGCTCCTGGACCCTAATCTTCACTTGGCAGATTTGGAATGGGGAGCATCTTACCTGGAACAAGTGCATGCTGGGCAACTCCCCCCAGAAAGTGAAATGTTCCCCTGTTGAAGAGAAGCTGGCAACATTTGGAATATCTCTCAACCGCATCTCCCTGTGCTTCTTGGCCAAGTGGTGGTTCATCCTGTCTAAACTATGGGGCTTCAGCATATAAAGAACTTGAGCTGACTGTGGGGAGGCAGCAATCAAACCAAATGTTTTCCTGTTGCTTACTTCTTGGTGTACAGTACTCAATCCTGGGTGCTTGTATGTTATCCAATAGCAAGGGCAGTAGCGGTCTTCCACTGGAGCAAACTTCTGGAAAGGGTCATCAGGTGTGACCTTGAAGCTTCCCATGGGCTGGAGATCCGTTTCTGTGGACTTTCTCCTGAGGCTATGGTGATCTGTAGAAGCAGCTGATGATTCAGAAAAAATTCCTTCAGGGACTTCTCTTGCCTCCATATCCTGGTGTGGGCTGACCATTTGCTGTGCCCTGTAAGCCTTGGGTCCATGTGTGAAGATGTTCTCACCCACAAACGTCGCCTGCCTTGCCTCTACCAGCTCTTCTCTGGCTACTGGGATGGGAGAGGAGAATCTGCCCAGAGAGTCACAGCTTTTATTTTGGTACTCTATAGTTTGTGGTTCCAAGGGACCTGTCCGAAATGCAGGGTTGAAAAGCTTGATAGGTTCCAGAACCTTCTTAGGCAGCCTCCATTGTCTCTGTAGCATCATCCTGTGAATGTGGAATTCCAACTGACTGTAGGTGCTTTGGGGAAGGAACGGTGGTTTCTGTAGTAGAATGTAGACATGGGCTTCAGCCCTTTTGAGACTGGGCGGTGAGGGAGCCTGTGACTTGAAGCCATGCAAGGATTTCTGAATAAGACTAGGCAAGCCCCATTCATGTTGTAGCTTCTTTTTTCTAATGTGCAGTTCCAGATTCTCTCTGACCTGAGCATGGATGAACTCTGTCCTCACTTCTAAGAACTCAACAGCAACTTCTCTAGCTCTAGGAAACTTCTCCCCAGTTGTAGTCTGGATGTTTGCTCTGGAAGGAGGGGGAGATTTGAGGGCTGTTTCCCTGGCTGTGGATTCCAAATGTAGAACATGCCTATGAACTTTCCCTTCCCTCTCACCCTTGACGACTCCTCCTCGGCCTCCTTTCCTGTGTGCAGATGATGCTATATCTGTGGTGAGGTGATAATCCAGCTTCATGTGCTTGAGGGCCTCTTGAACTTGCTTTGGCAACACCCCGCATTGCATGTGAATCATCTTTTTCATGTGTTTCTCTAGTGTCCTCCTCTTTGCCCCACTCATGAAAGGAAGAAGCCGAGGCCTCGTCAACACAGGAAGCTCCCTCTTTGGACGGCACGGGCAAGTGAAATCCATACCAAGAGGCAAAAAGGCCCTCAGTGACCTGATGATGACTGATGGAAGACCCAATTTGTGTTGAATACTTTTCACAACCAAATGCCACTCCAGGGTCTTTCTCACAGCCTTAGCCACAAAGGGAGTGTCCTCGGCAGCAAATTCAACCCTAGGAGACTTGCTATTTGCTTGGGAGATCACAGGCAAAGAGCTGGGGAAATGCCTTGTTCCTTCATGGTGGAATCTCATGCCCTGGTGGTTCTTCCTCTCATTCAGAGAGGACCCTGAATTTTTCTTATGCCTCAAAGGCATGTGGCTCTTCTTGCTGAAATTTGATAACTCGGACTGGTCAGAAGAGGGACTGTAATCTTCCCAATTAGTGAAAGACACCTCTGATGATGTGCTAGAAGAGAAGCCAAAGGGACCACTCATTTCCCCACTGCTGTCCTCAGAGCTGTCATAACATTTATTTATACTTAACATGGAATGGCTGTCGGGACAGCTGGGACTTATGTCATATTCCCTGGAGATGGAAACACCTTGCTGAGCAGAATGGAGTGGCTTCTCCTTCTGCCTCTTGCCTTTGGGAAGGTGTTGCTCCTTTCTGGATGAAGGGGTTGTTTCTGGGCTCAATTCTGGGTGGCCACAACTTGTGGCAGGTTTACCGCTGCTCCATGGACAAATTGTGTCATCTCTTTGAGCAGAAATGGCTGGCAGGCTGGTGCTCCCCACATAAGAGGCAACGGGAAGTGATGGCCTTTGCAAAGCAGGAAGCCCAGGTTTTGATCCATAGACATGCAGCGCTTCCTCAGCCTCCATGGCTGCCCTGTCACATATGGCACAGGCCACATTGTCACATAGCAATCTGCGGATGGAGGAATGGCGACTGCCTCCATTTCGTGGGTCTATCTCCTGGTGATTGGTACCTGTAAGACAAATGAAGGCACTGGTGAGCTTTCCTTCACCTCCAGGATGGTATGGAGCCAACTGGTATGGAGACAGTTATATTTTGTCAGGAACTGGCTGGATGAGGAGGAGTGATGGCAGCCTCCCACCCAAGAGCTCCCCAGGGAAGACAGAGGAGACGAGGACTTAGACTCTGTTGGGATCCACAGAATGCTGTGTGAAATAGTAAGTCTGCAGGCCTGAGTGTACTAGTAAGGTGAAACTGGCTGATGCAATACTTTCTGTAGAAGTGCTGGGTCAGAATGACTCAGCAGTAATGTGCTGTTAGTTGATTGGCTGTCAGTGGTTTAAAAGGGAAACCTATCCAGAAGTGTTTGTGGTGGTGTTGTAGAAGGGTGTGGTCAGTGAGAGGTTTAGAGAGTGTCTCAACTGCTTGTGTATGAACTGCCTGTAGATATTTGTATATAGCTCACAATAAATATACTGCACTAAGGAAACTGGAACTCTTAACATCTCTGCTAAAGCGCCGTGAAGGAATTCGCGACAGACTCTGGGTCCTGGTGGTGGGAGGTGCTGGAAGCAGGAGGGTGGAGTGATCAAGGGAGGGAGCGGATCAGAGGAAGAAGGCCCTTCCATAATTTATGCCCCAAAATGGAAGGAAGAAACAGTTCTAACAAAGGAAGGTTGGCAATTAAAACTAATGGAGTACACAGACATGGCGAAACTTACCAGAAGAACAAGAAACCAAGAAGAAAGACTTTTTCAAATGGAGTGGGGGGAGGGGGGGAAGAATGATTGACTATCTGAAGATACATTGTAAACAAATTGAAACAGCAGGACTGATATAAGCACGTGCAATAAGGGAAAGCTAGGGAGAACATAAGGGGAAATTAGTAAACAGGTATGAATTGGATATGCAGTAATAAAAATAAATAAAACTAGGAGGGGAATGAGGTCAAAGGTACATTGGGTTTATAAAGTGTTTGTTTTTGTTCCTGTTGAAAATATTTGTGAAATGTGAAAATGAAATATAAACTATAAAATAAAGAAACAAAGCATATTTAAAGCAAAAAGAGAAAGAGGGGAGGCGAGAAGGGATGGAGGCTGACAGGGTACACTGACCATTCCACAGCAGGACAATTCCAGCCTTGCTGGCTCTCCTCCTCTTACACCCCCTCTTGGAGTGACCTACATGTTGTCGAGCAATGAGTCTGACAGAAGCAGAGGAGGAGCTCGCTGCCACATTGCAGTCCCCATCTGCTGGGAAGAGCTGTAGAGGGGAAAGGCAGATCCGAAGGCCAGTCTCCTGCAACTTCTCAAGCTGAAGGAGTCGAGCAGGGAAGACTTTGTTGTGTTACTTTTTGTGAATAGAAAGCCAGTTGCATTCCAAGTGCCCGGCCTCTTCTTGACCTGTGGGGGCCCAACACTTCCCCGTCAGACCTCATGGCATATTTATATATTTATTAGAAGTATTAGAATACATATACAGTATACCGATTTGGAGACCCAAGAGGCACTGGTTTTATTTCAGAGCAGCAGTGGTGAACCTGTGGCCTTCCAAATGTTGTTGGACTCCAGTGCCCATCAACCCTAGCAAACATGTCCCAATAGTCAGGGGTAATGGGCATTGATAGCCAACTTCTAGATTGCATTGCATTTACTAACTCAACCCTAAGTACAGGTACTTTTGTTAGACGATCCTCTACGAGTTCTCCTGGGTGTATTTCAGTTTTAAATAAGGTTGTTGTTGTTTAAGATTTTTAATTTGGGTTTTATTATCTTGCAGTTATCTTATTAAAGAAAGCCAAGCAACAAATGACAAGGGTGTGTATGTACAGCTTCATAGATGCTAAGAAAAGACCATGTGAATTATCAAATTTCGGCAGTAGGTTTTGCTCTCTCTCCCTCCCCCTCCCCCTCCCCTCCTCCCTCCCCTCCCTCCCTCCCCTCCCTCCCCCCCTCTCTAAAATAACAGGGAAAAGTGGGTTCGTGCCTCAAGGGCTTACCTTCTTCTTTGCCAACAGCTGCTTGGGGGTGGTTTCTGTGTTCCACATGATCCTTCTAGGAAGAGAGGAGGCAGCAAAGTTATTCAAAGGGAAGAACCCCTAATTGGAAATACCACCTTACCAAACAGGGAACCGATCCATCAGACAGAGAGAGGCATGTTCCAAGTTTCATCAGGGTATCCCAAAGTAGGACCAGGAAAGATCCCTGTCTGGAACCCTGGAAAGCTGCCACTGGTCTGCTTTGACTGTACTAAGTTGGATGGGCCAACAGTCTGGATATAAGGCCACTTCCTACATTCCTGTCTCCAAAGCATGCAATACTGTCAGGTCATTTTTGACTCCTCCCATCTCACTTAGAAGTTCATTCAATATCGAAGTTTGTGTCAATGCAAGACTCAAATGGCCTGTTAAAATGCCATTTTCATTATGATCATGGCACCACACTGGTACAGTGGAACCTCGGTTTATGAACACCTCGGTTAACGAATTTTCGGTTTACGAACACCACAGACCCATCTGGAATGGATTAATTCACTTTCCATTACTTTCAATGGGAAAGTTCGCTTCAGTTTATGAACGCTTCAGTTTATGAACAGACTGCCGGAACCAATTACACCCATGCTTCGGGTTAAGTACGCTTCAGGTTGAGTACTTCGCAGACCCATCTGGAACAGATTAGTCCACTTTCCATTACTTTCAATGGGAAAGTTCGCTTCAGTTTATGAACGCTTCAGTTTAAGTACTCCGCGGACCCATCTGGAACAGATTAATCCACTTTCCATTACTTTCAATGGGAAAGTTCGCTTCAGTTTATGAACAGACTTCCGGAACCAATTGTGTTCATTAACCAAGGTACCACTGTACTTTCTTCCCTAAAGCATCCATCCCCATGAATGCTCATTTTCTCAGCCTTGCCTTTGACAGTTGAGAAGTGCGCCATTTCTGTGAGATCATCTGTATTGTCATATAATTGTTTTGTTTTTGGATTTTGCTATTATTTGATTATATGGCTGTAACCTGCCCTGGGAATCTTTGTGCTGAAGGAAAGGTAGGAAATCTCTTAAATAAATTTGTAAGTAAATAAATTTGCTGTTGTAAGTTGAAAAAACCAAATTGGTGGTGGTGGTGGTGGGGAGGCTGAGTCAAATTCAGACATGAACAAAGGGGTCACTGAAACTCACCATCGGTGTGCCACTCTCAGAGGGGAACCAACTTCCCAGCTGTTGCTCCAGGGAGTGGGGATTCTCAGTGACTTCAGGTTCGACTGAAAAGGACAAGATGCTTCTCTATGCTTGGTCAAGTCTCTTGTACTTATGCAAAGGTGCTACGTTGGATCATTTGGGAGAGGCCGATGAACAGAGCCAGGGCTAGGGTAGTGTACAAGTTGAAGTAGCAGTCCAAAGGGAAAAGCGATTGATGAGGGAAATCAGCTCCATCTTTGTGAAACAGACCTGGATGCGGTCTTTGCACCCAAGAGATGGTATGTATCCCCCAGACAGTGGCAGTTAGCAGTGGTTTAGAGCAGCATTCCAAAGAATATCACAAAGAACTAACAAAAAGAACCTTGGGAACACCCTGGGTTTTCTCCAGCCATGGATGCTGCCGCCGCCGCCTCCTTCTTCACTGTCCTTCAGAACATGCTTTTTTCTTTGTTATTCTGGAAGCCACAGTGATACACCTCCATACAAAAACACATGAGTCTATGGCTTGTTTTTGTTTTTGTTTTAAGAACCAGATAGACACTACCAGAGAGATGAACAATGTTTGCATCTAAAGTTAGTTCTACTCAGAGTAGGCCCACTGAAATCAATAAACCCAAGTTAGTCATATCCATTAACATCAACAGCTCTGCTCTGAGTGGATTAGTATTGGACACAACCCAGAAACTTGTAATCTTAGCTTAACATTTATTTGCATAGGATAGGAAAGACTGTGTGTAGTGCAGTTGCATGTATTGCTGTAAAATGCTGTGATAATTTATCTTAATTTCAGGAAGGCAATTGCTTCATACATTCATGGTTCCTGCATGGCATTACACAGGTAATAACAATGATTCCGTTTATCTAATGTCTTCATTCTGGGATAAGTGAGCAGTGTGACTCTCATGCAGGATAATGTACTCAAACATTATGTGAATGGAACAAAGTTGAGAAGCTGCAACTTGTGTGGAGCGGAATGACCAAGATGATATGGAAACCAAGCCTTATGAGGAATGGTTGAGGGAGCTGAGTATGCTTAGCCTGGAAAAGAACAGACTAGGAGGAGATACTATAGCTATCTGCACTTACGTAAAGGGCTGCCATATGGAAGATTATTTTATTATTATTTCTTGAATTTATATACTGCCCTATACCCAGAGGTCTTAGGGTGGTTCACAGAATAAAATCAAACCATCAAAGCACAAAATACATAATCAAAATAAAAAAACAAACCAATGCCCCCCCCCCACATTTTATAAGGGCATAAAATGGGGTGAGCTTGTTTTCTCCTGCTCTGGAGGGTAGGACTTGAACCAGTGGTGTCAAGTTATAAGAAAGGAGATTACAATTAAACCTTAGGAAGAAATTCCTGACAGTAAGAGCAGTTAGACTGTGAAATTACTCCCTCGGGAGGCTGCAGACTCTCCTTCCTTGGAGGTTTATAAGCAGAGGTTGGGTGGCCATCTGTCATGGATGCTTTAGCTGAGATTCCTATATTTCAGAGGATTGGACTAGATGACCCTTGGGATCCTTCCAACTCTACAATTCTAGGATTCTAACAGTCAAAGCTAAAGTGCAGTCAAATGTCTACTCAGAAAAAAAGCTTCATTGTGTTCCAGAAGAGTTACCCCATCCCCAAGTAATTGTAAAGGGAACTGCAACATAGTTCTTAACTTTTTCTCCTCATTAGCTCTTCTTTGCTGTTCAGCTCAGGCCTCAGCAAAATAATGTAACATTTTGGAGAAAAAATACTACCCAACAAGCCAGCACTGGAGGCCAAGATGGAGAAGATCTCCACAGCCACCATATATTTCCCTTTGGTACTCAGGTAGGTTGGAACAAATGACAACCAAACACTGCAGAACATCAGCATGCTGAAAGTGATGAACTTGGCTTCATTAAAACTGTCTGGCAACTTCCTTGCCAGGAACGCCACAGTGAAGCTGATGATGGCCAGAACTCCCATGTAGCCCAGAACAAGATAAAACATGGTGACCGACCCTTCATTGCATTCTGCTATGATTTCTCCAATTAGGGACTGCGTGTCCGAATCTGGGAATGGGGGAGAGGTTGCCAGCCAAAGCACACAAATGCCTGCTTGAATAAGAGAGCAGGTGAGAACAATGGAATTGGTCAATCTTTTCCCCACCCACATTCTCATTCTGGACCCCGGCTTGGTGGCCATGAAAGCAACAACCACTGTAATGGTTTTGGCCAACACGCAAGAAACAGCCACTGAGAAGATGATGCCAAAAGTGGGTTGTCGGAGAAGGCAGGTCACTTTCCCAGGTTGGCCAAGGAAGAGCAAAGAAGAGAGGAAGCAGAGCAGGAGGGAGACGAGGAGAGCATAGGTGAGGTCCCTATTGTTGGCTTTGACTATGGGGGTATCTCTGTGCTTAATAAAAGTTATTAGTGCCAAAGCTGTGATCAGGGAAAAAGAAACAGTAACTGATGTTAAACTGATCCCTAAAGGTTCCTCGTAAGAAAGGTAGCTGGTAGTTTTGGGGATGCAATGATCTTGGTTGTTGCTTGGATACTGATATTCTGGGCAGTTCACACAGTCAACCATGTCTGGAAAAAGAAGAAGAAGAAGAAAGTCTCATTTCAATAGGAATTCACATCTGATGAGGAGTACATTTTGGCTTCCGAGTTTGTTACTATAGATATTTATCACTGCTATTTTACTGTATTTTATTGGAGTGTTCTGATTTAATGGTTTCTTCTTTTGCAGGGTTGTTTTATTGATTCTGGGTTGTAAGCTACCCTGTGTTCCAGAAGAGAGGAATGGTGGAATATAAAAATATTTAAGACATAAATAAAATAAACTTTATGTGTGGAAGCAAGATGGAAGCTGTTGCTCACACAAATTATCATCTAACTGCTGCTTGTATATACAGTGGTGCCTCGCTAGACAAATTTAATTCGTTCCACGGGTCTTTTCTTATAACGAAAAATTAATCTAGCGAATCCCATAGGAATGCATTGATTTTTTTTTGATTTTTTTTTTTGCCCATAGGAACGCATTAATTGAATTTCAATGCATTCTTATGGGAAACCGCAATTCGCTAGACAAATTTTTCGTAAAACGAATTCGTCTAGTGAGGCAACCTCCACTCGAAAAATCCTTTCGTTAAGCAGAAATTTCGTTAAGCAGGGCATTCGTTAAGCGAGGCACCACTGTATAAGATTGCAATATTCCCATTGAGCTTTTTTCATTTTGGGGCTTTTCTTTTTTTTTTTTAAAATAAAAAGAGCCCAACTTGCCATACGACTTCTGAACACCTTTGTTACGTTTTGAAACTTCCTGCAGAAGACTGCTTACATTATGGGTAGTGCCTTCCAGAAGCATTTGGTCTACACTTCCCATCAGTCTGGCTAGAATATCCAAGGTCAGGAATGATTGGCGCCTAGCATTGCTGTGCTTATTGCAGATCTTGCCAATGAGTTAAGTTGGCAATTACTCCATGTCTCGTTTCTTCATTATTGTTGCAGGGGCAAATGATTATTTGCTGCTTGAACGAAAATTAAGTGAGGGGATAATTGCAACACATCACCTACCCTTCTGGTTTGAAATCTTCCCTTCTGGACATGGAACACAATCATAGCAGCAAAATTTATCCTTTTCCCTCTTTTTCTTCTGATAACCATGGCGGCAGGAGTTACTACACACAGAAAGGGGTGGCACCTTTCAGTACACATCATTGGAGTTTAGGGTAGAAGAAAGAAGAAATATTTTGTTGCTCATAAGCTGACATACAAAATAAGCAAATAAGCAAACTGTTGACATGAACTTAAATGGAACATTACAGATTCATGCATACATCCACCCATCTCCTGCTAATGCTTCCCAGAATATGATATTGTTTTTGCCATCTATTGCTGGGCTAACATAGGGGCATAGGAAGCAGGGGCGTAGCAAGGGCAGGCGATGGGGGTGGGGCGCCCCGGGTTCCAGCCGGTGGGGGGTGACAGTTGGTGTGCCCCTCCCCATCCCTCGCCTCCGCCCACACACGCCGTACCGACATACGTGGTCCATATGGGCTGCCGCTGGCGTACGCCGGCCTTGCGGCCTGGGCTGCCACTCTCACGCGGCACCCCTTTACGGGCCGCTGTGTGCAAGCGGCAACCCCACACGGACTGTGCATGTGCAGCATCCTGCGCGTGCGCAGTCCATATGGGGTGGTGCACATGCACAGTCCGTACAGGCTGCCGCTGCCATGCGATTAGTGCGCTCCCCGTGACTTCAAAGCCAAGCTTTGAGCCTCCCAGTAAACATCACACTCGGCATGATGGACAGCTGCTGCTGTCGTCCACCACGCAGAGCGGGCTCGGGAGGCCTCCCAGTAAGGAGCCCGCTCGGTGAGGTTGGCGGCAACTGCCGCACCCGGCACACCAACAGGGCTCGGGAGGCTGGAGCCTCGGCTTTGGAGTCGCGGGGGGGCACACTACCCCTCTACGTAGAGCGCATGCGTGGCGTCGTTACATAACAATGAATGTGTAATGATGCTACGCATGTGCGCTATGAGCGGTGCCCTGCCCCTGGGTGCACAGCAATTTGCCGCCCCAAGTGACGCAGTGGCTTCCTACGCCACTGATAGGATGTTGCTAAATACTGAGCCAAACCCTTGGTTCCTCCAGCTCAGTATTGTTCACAGTGACCGGCAACAGCTCTCCAAGATTTCAGACAGGGATATATCCTGGCCATACCTGGAATTGCTAGCAATTTAACCTGAGACCTGCATGCAAAGCAGATTCTCTATCAACAAACTATGGCTAGGGATGCGATAAGGCAGTCATTGCCATTCCTATCTATCTCACAATCGGCTCTATTTCCATTCCACTGCAGTTTGGTTTCCACAAAACACCATTTTATTTGTCACACTGTCCACTATTTAATGCAATTCACAAAAATATTTACGCTAATTACAAATTTAACATAAGTAAACACTTAATTTATTCCACGTCATTAATTTCAGTGCAAGGTAAACACAATCTAAATGGAGTGGGGCAGAAGTAATCAATCACATATTGCTTCTGAGTAGAAAACAAAACAAAAACCAGTATTATAAAAGCCTGGATTATTTTCCATTTGGGTGTAGAATAAATTAGTCCAGATTGATTATTTCCACTTCTGTTTTTAATTTTCATCAGGATTCTCTTACATCTCTAGCTGAGGGCCCTTCTCCCAAAGGTGGGTACCAGATAAATTAATTTAATAACTTAATCCAGTGTCTCATTCCATGGGAAGAGGGGTGTCTACTGGTGTATCATTTTCTCATTTTTTCTTTTTTTAAAAAATCAGATTCACACTCCCTTATCAAAGTTTATTGTTATAGAGGATATTATTTTTTATTTCACTTGAACAGAATACTGCACATTCCCCACTGTTAGGTGCTTTAGGGTTACAGCTCTCTTTGTTTTTCTTAACGCAATAGGCGGTATTGTCTTTATTAGAGAGACATATCGTTCATCATCAAGTGAAACCGAAGAGAGAATTCTTAGGTCTTAAATCAATATCCTAGCACCCATACTTGGTTAAATACACTGGGCCACACAATTAAATCCTCATCAAGGATTAGCTCTTCTCCTTCAGGAGCTCTGGGCTCCACACTTCCGACTTTCACTCTCTGGAAGGAGTTGTTTGGGAAAGTGACTGTGCTCATGATGTCAAATCCACCTTCCATTTCTCTTTTGCCATTAAAGGACACTGTTTCTCCAGCTGAGTTGTTAAATATTATGTCTTGAAGAATCAGGTGGAGCTAGTTGAAAGAGAAAAAGAAACAAGGGGAGAGCAAAATAATTGGCTGGATCCAGAGTTAGGCATGCATCTCTGGAAACTCATGACACTGAATTCATGAGTTCCTGAAAATTCCTGATGATTTGAATGGGTCTGGATAGGCGTGCCTGAACAAAATTGTGTTGGTGCTGACCTTTAAAGCCCTAAACGGCTTCGGTCCTGTATACCTGAAGGAGCGTCTCCACCCCCATCGTTCAGCCCGGACCCTGAGGTCCAGCACTGAGGGCCTTCTGGTGGTTCCCTCATTGCGAGAAGTGAGGTTGCAGGGAACCAGACAGAGGCATAGCTGTCAACCCCCGGATTTGAAGATCAGGTATCCTATGGGGCTGTCAACTTCTGGATATGAAAGTAAGGGCGCTGAATAAGGGAATTTCCAGCAAAAAGGGGGGAAAGTTGACAGCACTGGACAGAGGGCCTTCTCAGTAGTGGCACCCACCCTGTGGAACGCCCTTCCATCAGATGTCAAGGAAATAAGCAGCTATCCTATTTTTAAAAGACATCTGAAGGCAGCCCTGTTTAGGGTAGTTTTTAATATTTAATGCTGTATTGTTTAAGCACTCAATTGGGAGCCGCCCAGAGTGGCTGGGGAGACTCAGCCAGATGGGCAGGGTACAAATAATAACTTTTTTTATTATTATTATTATTATTATTATTATTATTATTATTATTAGGTGCCATAGTTAGCAAAGTGATGGTACCTGCCTCATGTCAATGTTATGTTATGTCCTGAATTAGGTCTCACTTCTTTTACAATCACGCTGCGGCATTCTGCAATATCTGCAGTTTCCCAATGAAAAGCAAGAGAAGCCCCACATACAGTGCATTGAAGTAACCTAATCTTGAAGTAACCAATGCCTCAACAACTGTGGTGAAGCTCTCCTGGTCTAGGAAGAGTCTTAGCTGATGTACCAGTTACAGCTGGTAAAAGGTGCTTCTACCCACTGAGGTATCTGGGTCTCCAGAGGCAAAGCTGGACCAAGACTCTCATCGCCTCTGACTGCATACCTGCTCATTCGGGGGGGGGGGAATTGAAACCCCATCAAGGGCAGGCAGCTGACCAATTTCGCATACAGGGTAGCCTAGGGCTGCCAGAGGCCAGCACAGATGTCACTTAAAAGGGCAGTGTGTGTGTGGAGACGGGAGGAGAGCTGGGGTGTGGGTGGGGCAGTGTGGGGCTCTCCTCTCCTCTCCTCTCCTGCTCGCTCTGTGCATCAAATCATTCTAAAACTTCATTTTTCTTGGCGCTTTTGCATCACAAAAAACTCAACAAGTTTAACAAAATAACCACCCTAACAACTTTTCTGTCTGGATTTTCATTTTTTGAAATATGGCAACTGGTAGCCACTCACCCACATTGCATCCATCTCAGGTTATTTTCCCATCCCACCACGGGGCTCTCATGACCTTTCCTTAGCCATATTGCCAGGGGGACTCCCTACAGGGAGCCTCCCCCAGTCATCCTGACCAGCACTTCGCCCAGCGATAGCGTCAGCAGCGAGTCAGGAGGGAGAGATGAGGACTGGAACGGTATGGAGTGAGGGCTCCGAGATGCTTCTGAGCCCTTACACCAACTCAGATGGCCAGTAGAGGATGGAAGGCTAAGCGACACAGCGGACATCCCAGCCAACAAATGGGAGATGGGACGCAGCCCCTTCCGGCGCCCGATTTGAGGCGCCCACCCAGATGTAGGGCTAAGGGGAGGCGTTTCGTGGTCCCCAAGCTCTTATGTTGGACCAGAAACCAGAAGGCGGTATTGCTGGATTCTGGGAGCGACTAGGCACTCATGTTTTCTGATATCTCTGCAAATAGTATGCACAATAAACTCTTAAAGACAGAGCGGACTGGAGCATCTTTACTCGGGAGTAGCTGCAACAATCCCCTGACACATATCATGGAGAAATAGAGTTCAGTGTCATCAGCATACTGACAGCATCTCGCCTCCAATCTCAATACCATTGAGGATAAAACAGTGTCCCATGCCCCCCCCTCCCACAGCTTAACTGCCTGGGCCCCACAAAACACTCATGCAATGCTACTCTCTAGATAGGACCAGTAACAAAATGCCCCCAGTTCCCATTCCATGGAGCTAGTCTAAGAGGATACCCTGGTCAATGGTATCAAAAGCCGCAGAGAGATCAGGCAGCAGAAGCAAAGTCACTCTCCCCTTGTCCCGTCTTCTGTAAAGGTCACCCAACAGGACAACTCAGTTTGGCAAACACCTTCTCTTGTCATGCAGCAAGACCTAGCCTGAAAATGAAGCTATTTTTTCAGTGTAAAGGGACCCCTGACCATTAGGTCCAATCGTGACTGACTCTGGGGTTGCAGCGCTCATCTCCCGTTATTGGCCAGGGGAGCCGGTGTACAGCTTCCAGGTCATGTGGCCAGCATGACTAAGCCGCTTCTAGCAAACCAGAGCAGCACACGGAAACGCCGTTTACCTTCCCACTGTAGCAGTACCTATTTATCTACTTGCACTTTTACGTGCTTTCGAACTGCTAGGTGGGCAGGAGCTGGAATCGAGCAACGGGAGCTCACCCCGTCGCAGGGATTCGAACCGCCGACCTTCTGAACGGCAAGCCCTAGGCTCTGTGGTTTAACCCACAGCGCCAGTGAGGGATGCTCAAAAGTTACAGCTTCCCTTCTCCAAGCCCCTAGAAAAGGAGAAAACGTGAACTCACATATTTCCATCAGTGTGTTGGTGTGTCTAACATAATTTTACCATTAGGAAAAAGGCATATTGTATTAGCCTTTTCGTGGCAAATAAAAACACAATTCTATAGTGTAGACATTACCTGCCAAGGGTGGAGTGTAACTCTTTCAGCCTCCACAGCTGCTCTGAGTTTGGCTGTAGATGAGTCCATGGCATGCAGTACATGGGCCACAACATAGACGGCATTATAGATACTGTAGCTGTGACCAGTCATACGCATTTCAAAAAGAGGCCCAGGAAGGCTCTCCAGCCTTGCCTCTCCAGTACATGGTTCATCGACCTCTTTTGGACAATGAAATGAGCAGTCAAAGACTTGCTCCCATATATCCTTGATAAAACCGTCTCCTTCTGCCCAGCAAGGCTCTACAGCCTGAAGGAATGTCTTGAAGGCTGGTGGTTCATGTGAATGAATTGTGAATGAAATAGCCCCTTGGAACACTTGCAGATCTGAGCCTCTTTGAAGGCTAGTTAATGCAAAATCTATCTGGGCTGTCAGAATCCACACCTTTTCATGAGATGTGGCATTATTACGTTCAGGATTTCCAAGAAGAATAAAATAGCTCAGCCATATAATGGACAGTGTCTCTCCATAGAGAACAAATGTGTTGACTTTGTTAAATGTGAAAGGTTTATAAATACTCTGGACCTGGTTGTTAATTTCAAACATATCATTTAACCGGGCTTGTTGTGTAATCCTTTCTGTGAAAGCGGAACAGATCCCGTGCTGGGAAAGCAGTGGCTCCAGGGTCTGCAAGAAATGCTCTCCACTCTCATCGTTGACAGTGAAGAACCCAACCCATGTCCATCTGAAATGCTGAAGTAAGCGGACAATCCCAATGTACTGGCGGGCTTCGTTGGGGACCATATGGTAGAAGGAAGGGGACTGCGTTGCATAACTCTCCTCTGGGGCAAATGAGCCATAAGTGAGCTGAAATAAAATGTCGTGATTTAAGAGATTATTTAGGAGGAATGCCAGAATGAATCTGCAAATAAGGGCTTTCAGTCTGGGCAATGAATATTTTTCTAGCTAAACCTGATATGAATTCAGAAAACCTGAATTTTAAAGAAGTGTTTTGTCTGAATTTTCTCAGCCTGTGAAAATGTAATATTTTTTGAACTAGTCATTGGAAAGATATCTGGTATAAATTATTGACTGCATATTACCCATATATGGATTTTAATATGTAAATATATTTATAATAACTGATTTTATGCATACTTTGGTTTTTTATAACTAACTTTTTAAATCATTAATTCTACTGCATTGAGATATTTATGAGTAAGCACACAAACTGCATTAAATAAATATACGAATTGCATTACATAAATAAATATATTTTCCCACCGTGTTCCCTTCCTTAGGCTAAGTCCCATTTCACTTTTTAATATCAGGCAAATTAATTGCAGCTCTCCTGCCTTTCTGAACAACAAAAACCACTTCCAGAATAACACGAAGCGATTGCAATTTCCGTAAATCCTCATGCACAGAGCTTACCTGTGGAATCTTATAGCAATCCAAGATATCTGCCATGCGGTATGAGATATCAGAGCCGAGCCCCCCTATGATGGTCATGAGGTTTTTCTGTCTGCCACATTTGTAGTTGGGCACAAATTTCTGTGATTTGAAGAGCAGATCCAGAGTGGTGCGGTAAGTCCTCTGCGCATCGTAGTAGCTATCACCGATGTGGAACCCCAATGTAGCATTGGGCAAGATTCTGGGATTTTCATTAATTTCCTTCACAGCAAATGCCAAGGCAAGGACGTGCTGGTAGAATTTTGTTATCACACTGCCAACAGAGAGGCATGCTTATTTGGAAGCAAACGTTGCAAGCTTGGCTAACATTGGCTTTAAATAAGACAATCTTATTTTGAAACAAACTCCTACAAACATCACGACTAGGGAAGGGCAAAGTTACTTTATTTGCACTTTCTGAAACAATATGCAATCCAAAATGCTGCTATCCTTTAAAATTCACACCTCTCTGAATTTTGCAATGCAATATATACAAACACATTTACTAGGATAAGATGTGAATAAAAATAAGGCCTATGCACAGTCATAGAATCATAGAATCATAGAGTTGGAAGAGACCACAAGGGCCATCCAATCCAACCCCCTGCCAAGCAGGAAACACCATCAAAGCATAGTTGACATATGCCTGTCAAGCCTCTGCTTAAAGACCTCCAAAGAAGGAGACTCCACCACACTCCTTGGCAGCAAATTCCACTGTCGAACAACTCTTACTGTCAGGAAGTTCTTCCTAATGTTTAGGTGGAATCTTCTTTCTTGTAGTTTGAATCCATTGTTCCGTGTCCGCTTCTCTGGAGCAGCAGAAAACAACCTTTCTCCCTCCTCTTTATGACATCCTTTTATATATTTGAACATGGCTATCATATCATCCCTTAACCTTCTCTTCTCCAGGCTAAACATACCCAGCTCCCTAAGCCGTTCCTCATAAGGCATCATTTCCAGGCCTTTGACCATTTTGGTTGCCCTCCTCTGGACACGTTCCAGATTGTCAGTATCCTTCTTGAACTGTGGTGCCCAAACTGGACACACTACTCCAGGTGAGGTCTGACCAGAGCAGAATACAATAGTACTATTACTTCCCTTGATCTAGATGCTATATCCTATTGATGCAGCCCAATACTCCTATTGATGCAGCCCAAAACTCCTATTGATACAGTCCTCCCAGTCCATCCATCAATCTGCCCTCACAATCAACCCAACCTCACCTGCCTTCAATCCAGTCCACCTGCCCTCTTACCGACTGTAGGCTTTCTGAAATAGTTTAGTTGATAAATAATCAACTCATAAGGATGGGTGAAGCTGTCAATTTTGGTTTCTCCTTCTTCTAGTTTTAACACATTTCTCCACATTTTCACATATGTCTGCAATGGTTTTTTTTTTTAAGCCATCAAGACAATTCATCAGCATTTTGGTGCAAATATATCCAAATATACAAAATTTTCTATGCAATTTCCCTGAATGCACACATTTTACAAACCATTTCCCCCTAATACATTTTTATGCCATTTTCATTAGCATGTGTATTTTAATGCATATTTTGGGCTACTGTATGCATGTCCATACCAAACTACCTGGCTGGGGAACTGCATTGCAATTTGTTTTGTTTTTTAGAAAAGTGCAAATTTAAAAGAATGGCTGGGTTCCCATGTTGTTTTTGAAAGTGAAAATTACTTGTGAATGGGGAAAGACTATAGCTAGGTGGTAGAACATTAGCCTTACATGCAGAAGATCTCAGTTTCAATAACTGGCATCTCCACATAGGGCTAAATCAGAATTGCCTGAAACCCTGGAAAGCTACTGCTGGTCCTGTAGACCAGTGTTTCCCAACCTTGGGTCTCCAGCTATTTCTGGACTACAACACCCATCATCCCTAGCTACCAAGATAAGTGGTCAGGGATGATGGGAATTGTAGTCCAAAAACAGCTGGAGACCCAAGGTTGGGAAACACTGCTGTAGACAATAATGAGCTAGATGGACCAGTGGTTTACTTAGACAGCTTCCTACGTAACTGTTAACTACTAGCTTCTTCTTCACACACGCACACAGCATGAGAAGGAGATGTGATGATGTGGACACTCCACACCAAAATTCTCTTTCCTTGCATTACAAATGCTTAGGTTTCAAAGCTCACGTGACACAGGAAGGAGGGGATCCTTACAGTGGGACATCAGATTTCAGCTCTTGTGAAGGGTGTACCTTGAAGGAAACTGGGTTGAAAACGTAAATGATCTGAGAGGAAATCCCACCGATGAGGAGGTCTCCTGGCTGGTACCACTCATGCGGAACAGGGAGGGGGTCAGTTGGACGGCACTTCAGGGCATTTGCTTTGCACGCTAGAGGAGGCAGCAGAAGCAGCAGCACTAACCACACCATCTGATGGCAAACCAGAGCAGGTCCTTCTTTGCCCATCTACAGTGCCATTGTTGGCATCAGAAAGTTTGAAAAAGTTACAGCCAGCCACTTCTGCCAAGATCCTTAATTAAGTATATAAATGTATCAGCGTGTATCAGCCTTATCTTTAAGATCAACGAGGCTAGAAAAACATGCCTTGGATGTGCCCGAAAATGTCCACTGATTTCAAGCCAGAAATATACAAGGAAAGGGGGGGGAATGATCAGAGCCCAAACTGACCAAACCTCACATGCCTCTCACCCCTATTCGGAATGGCACACAGTGAGGTGGGTTATAAGTAAAGAACTTTCAGACTTATTTGTTGCTTGCTTTTCTAGAAGCTTTTCCTTTGAACGAGGAGTGCATTTCAGATAATTTCAGGGGAAGATAATTACTTCTGCAGGGTTTTGTCTCAGAGGATCACCCTCAGTTTTTCCACATCTGATCACTGCTCCATCTGGGAATTAGGGCGAAAACTACATGTGATGTAAACCATGTAGTTTCATACTGGTGCAAGCCATCTTTCACCAATAGCCAGTGCACTCTTGACTGGTGTAACATTAGGGTATGTGTGTTGGGATAGGGAGATTTATCCCTTTGCCCCCAATTGGCCAAATCATCTTTGTTAAACACACAACATTTTAATATACATAAAATGTATGTTTGAATGCATTGTATTTAAAATGCTTGTAATGAGAAGTTTACATTAGAAAGGAGCTTTCATTACTGTATAGCGAATACAGTAAAGCAGCTATGGTCAGCAGACAGCTGAAACCTGAGAAGTCAGATTCTCAGAAGAGAGATTGCTAGCCCAGCATGTTGCGAGGAGCCTCCCAGCATATTGCAGTCTCTCTCTGGGATCAGCGAGAGGTTCCTGAACTGTATAAAAGTAATTAAAGGACTGAACCTCATTGCCTGCTACTTGATTGCAATGTGTTACTTTGTTCCTAGCAATGTTTATATGTAGATAGTTTTAAGACTGTTCTGTAGTAAAGCATTGAAACTTATTCTTGGGATGGAAAGGTCATTTATTTCTAAACAAGGTCCAGATCAGAGATTCAGCTAAACACCTCTAACAATCTGCAATTGGCAGTTGCAAAGCCGTGAGATTGGCAGTGCTGGTTAGGCGGGTGAGCGGCTTTGGGCAACACTCCCACCCTAAATAGCTCAACAACTCTGGGCAATCCCCCCCCCCCAAAAAAGCTGAATAACTCTGGGGAATCTCCCCACATTTTCTTAATTTTGAGTCCCCAAAAATAGGGGTCGTCTTATACACGGGAGCATGTCATACACTGAAAAATATGGTAAATATAAAAGTTCCCTCTGCCATCATTTCACCTATTCAAGCCAGTTTCTACCACACTAAGGTTTTTGATGGGTGATATATTGCTGTGGTAATGCAGGAAGCTTCTTACACAGTAGTAGACAGCTGTGTCGTCGGGTTTCATGTTATTCATTTGCAGTTCCAACTTGCTTGAAGGGTTGTTCCTTGAGACAGTGAAGCGTCCTTTCACCGAGGGGGCATAAAACTGCTTGCTCCCGTCAGTGTATATTAAGGCGATCCATTCCAGTCCCTTCCCGGGAGCCTGCCTCACCCAGTGCATGGGGAAGCTGTGGAAGGTGAACCCAGAGCCCTGACAGGAAAGGTTAAGGGTCTCTCCGGGACTTTTTACACCCCCTCCTGACTCCACTAACTGGACCTCCAGTTGGACACCTGAAAAGAACGAGAAATTTTAGAATGTACTTCAAATGGAACAGTACTCTATATTATTTTGCTTATTGATTATTCTGTTTCTTATTTCAACTTTCTTATCTCGACCTTCCTCAGGATGGTGTACCCACTACCCAGTCCTATCTCTTCCCATTTTATCCCCCAAACAACCCTGTGAGGTAGATTAGGCTGAGAGACTGTGGGTTGGTCCATGGCCACCCAGTCAGCTTCATGTCTGAATGTGGCCTCAAACCCTGGGTCCCTCATCAATACCTTAACCACTACTCTACTCCACACTTGCCCTCAATGGAGTGCTGTTGCACCATATCAGGAGGAAAAAATACCTTTGAAGATGGCTGCAAGGATAACAAACTGCAGCCACCATGTCATATCACTTCCCGTAAGTTTTGACAGATTGTCTAGAAAGTGGTCACAGGCAAGCAGGGCTGTGTAGTTGCGGTGAATACAGTGGATTTAAACAGGAAGTTGTCTAGGTATTTTCATATGTCTGTGCATAAAAGAGGCTTACAAGCCCCCTTCGGAAATTCAGATATGGAGGAGAGGGAGACGTCTTTGTTTATTGGCCCTGCCCCTGGTATTTTAACTGCCACTACAGCTGTCTGAAGGAAGAGCTGTAGGAAGTGTCCTCCTAGCCTGGGTGTTGTCACCTGTTGTTGTTTAGTCGTTTAGTCGTGTCCGACTCTTCGTGACCCCATGGACCATAGCACGCCAGGCACTCCTGTCTTGCACTGCCTCCCGCAGTTTGGTCAAACTCATGTTCGTAGCTTCGAGAACACTATCCAACCATCTTGTCCTCTGTCGTCCCCTTCTCCTAGTGCCCTCAATCTTTCCCAACATCAGGGTCTTTTCCAAGGATTCTTTTCTTCTCATGAGGTGGCCAAAGTATTGGAGCCTCAGCTTCACGATCTGTCCTTCCAGGGAGCACTCAGGGCTGATTTCCTTAAGAATGGATAGGTTTGATCTTCTTGCAGTCCATGGGACTCTCAAGAGTCTCCTCCAGCACCATAACTCAAAAGCATCAATTCTTCGGCGATCAGCCTTCCTTATGGTCCAGCTCTCACTTCCATACATCACTACTGGGAAAACCATAGCTTTAACTATACGGACCTTTGTCGGCAAGGTGATGTCTCTGCTTTTTAAGATGCTGTCTAGGTTTGTCATTGCTTTTCTCCCAAGAAGCAAGCGTCTTTTAATTTCGTGACTGCTGTCACCATCTGCAGTGATCAAGGAGCCCAAGAAAGTAAAATCTCTCACTGCCTCCATTTCTTCCCCTTCTATTTGTCAGGAGGTGATGGGACCAGTGGCCATGATCTTGGTTTTTTTGATGTTGAGCTTCAGACCATATTTTGCGCTCTCCTCTTTCACCCTCATTAAAAGGTTCTTTAATTCCTCCTCGCTTTCTGCCATCAAGGTTGTGTCATCTGCATATCTGAGGTTGTTGATATTTCTTCCAGCAATCTTAATTCCGGCTTGGGATTCATCTAGTCCAGCCTTTCGCATGATGAATTCTGCATATATGTTAAATAAGCAGGGAGACAATATACAACCTTGTCGTACTCCTTTCCCAATTTTGAACCACTCAGTTGTTCCATATCCAGTTCTAACTGTAGCTTCTTGTCCCACATAGAGATTTCTCAGGAGACAGATGAGGTGATCAGGCACTCCCATTTCTTTAAGAACTTGTTGTCACCTGCTCGGCCTCTAAGTCTGAATTAGGGGGAGAGATTGCTGCAGGGAGGCATTGCTCTGAAGAGTGGCTATTCTGCTAGACAGGCAGAATCTGCAAAGACAAAACTATCTAACAGTGTGTTAGTTTCAGGCTTGTAACTTGAAGTTTGCTTCTCCCTCCTCCCTCCCAATTCTTTCCCCCTTGTATGCCTAACAGTAGTTAGGCTATCTCTGTCCAGATAGGGGTGCAGCTGGGCCACCTGGAGATGACAGGAGTTGTAATCCAAAATATCTGAAGGGGAACAGGATGGGGAAATCTGGTCTGGCTTGTGCCTAAGGTTAAACATACTCAGAATAGACACAGTGATGTCAACAAGAGTAATCAACATACAGTGGTGCCTCGACTTACAAATTTAATCCATTCCAAAGGCACCTTCGTAGGTCGAAAAATTCGTAAGTCGAAAAGCGCAATTGGAAACGCGATTTCCCATAGGAATGCATTGGAAACGGAAAAATTCGTAAGTCGAAGCAACCCCATCTAAAAAAAACCTATCTAAAACCGCTGCGGGTTCTGTTCGGATGTCGAGAAATTCATAACCATGCGGCCATTGGCCCCACTCGTAAGTCAAAAAATTCAGTTGTCGAGTCGTTCATAAGTCGAGGTGCCACTTTACTTCTATAAATTCATTGGGTACAGTCAGATGCAACTTATTTAATTGACCAAACTGGTATTTCTGATCTTCCCAGAGAGTGCATCCTTACAATACTGAACGGCCACCAAGGAAAACAAGATCAGCAGCAATTTCATCATGGAATTGAAGAGATGGCCCAGTTAGAAAGGGAATATGACTCTTCAACTGGGGGAAAAGTGAGCATGGAAAATGTGTGGGCTTTATAGAAGGGATCCATCCTTCAGGAAGAGTTTGCATAAGCCCTTCCTTCAGTAGTCAGTGAAATATAAAGCACCTCTCACAAGGAGAGTTGGATACAAAAAATTACCAAAATAAAGATCACACTCAAACCTTATAACAGCTATAAAGATTACATGGTGTGTCCATGGTGTGGCTACTGAGACCACATAACCCCAGTCCTGAAAGACCTACATTGGCTCCCAGTACGTTTCCGAGCACAATTAAAAGTGTTGGTGCTGACCTTTATAGCCCTAAATCAGGCATCCCCAAACTGCAGCCCTCCAGATGTTTTGGCCTACAACTCCCATGATACCTGGCTAACAGGACCAGTGGTCAGGGAAGATGGGAATTGTATTCCAAAACATCTGGAGGGCCGAAGTTTGGGGATGCCTGCCCTAAATGGCCACGGCCCAGTATACCTGAAGGAGCGTCTTCACCCCCATCGTTCAGCCCAGACACTGAGGTCAAGCACTGAGGGCCTTCTGGCAGTTCCCTCACTGCGAGAAGTGAAGTTACAGGGAACCAGGCAGAGGGCCTTCTCAGTGGTGGCGCCCACCCTGTGGAATGCCCTCCCGTCAGATGTCAAAGAAAAAAACAACTACTGTACTAGATTTTTAGAAGACATCTGAAGGCAGCCCTGTTTAGGGAGGCTTTTAATGTTTAATAGATTATTGTATTTTATTTTTCTGTTGGAAGCTGCCCAGAGTGGCTGGGGAAACCCAGCCAGATGGGCGGGGTATAAATAAATAAATAAATAATAATAATAATAATAATAATAATAATAATAATAATAATAATAATTTATTAGGATCTGGTTAGAGCAGCCTTCGTCAAACTTGGTCCTCCAGATGTTTTTGGCCTACAACTCCCATGATCCCTAGCTAGCAGGACCAGTGGTCAGGGGTGATGGGAATTGTAGTCTCAAAACATCTGGAGGGCTGAGTTTGAGTAAGCCTGAGTTAGAGTTATCTAGTTCTTTCCTTATTAGTTGCTCCCTACTGTTCAGCTCAGATGTCAAGGAAATAAACAACTACCTGACTTCCTGACTTTTATTAGACATCTGAAGGCAGCCCTTTTAAGGGATTTTTTTTTTAAAAAATGTTTGGTGTTTTTAATATTCTATTGGAAGCTGCCCAGAGTGGCTGGGGAAACCCAGTCAGTTGGGCAGGGTATAAATATATTATTATTATTATTATTATTATTATTATTATTATTATTATTATTTCATTCTCTTTATATAGTTCTTCACCCAAAGGCCACTGTATGGTTTACAACATAATAAATAACATAGTAATCACACAACTCAAGAAAAGATTAAGCAGAGCAATAGAAGGATGTGCGCTAAGTAAATAGGAAAAAAACACACAAATGCAATGTGAAGAATTGGAAGTTATCTTTATTTAGAAAATTGAGAAATAAATTCATATGACTGTAAATTGTGGTTTTGTATGCTGTGTCTATTTTTTCCTCCCCCCCCCATCTCTCTTCCTTTTCTCTTTTTTGTTCTAACCATTTATTTCTCTTTCTTGATCTTATATATGTATGTATGTATATATATATGTATATTTTAACCAAATAAAGATGATATAAATAAATAAATAAAATAGTAATCACACAACTCAAGACCTTCAGAACATAAAAACACAATAAGGGCTTGCCAGATCAGGCCATTGGCCCATCTCATCCAGCAGCCTATTCAATTAGATGACTGTGGGAAACCCACAAACAGGATTAAACCAAGCAGCACTTCTCCTTTTAACAGTTCCATTACAGTAGCAACAAATAAAAGTCACTTATCATTTTATTTAGCATCTATTATCTTCACCCACTGTGAATATCAGTGGTGCTAAGTCCCATCAGGATTTGGGGGGGGGGGCGCACAGGGATGAGGTACTGTCAGTATTGATTCCATCCCATTGCAGAACTTCAGGTTTGTGCATTTAAAATAGATCAAAGTGTTCTGCTGCCCTAGTGCAATGTATCCACTTTAAAAAAAAAAAAACCTGTACTGTTGGTTGTTAGGAAAGTGATAAGGAAATGATTCGAAAAGTGTGGGATCAACTAATTTTTGATATGTAGATATATAAGTACCATGCAAGCCAGCCAGGATTGGGAATGGAATATGTTAATTTTCCCAATCTGAAATTCATTTCTTTACATTTCTGCAGTAATTTGAAAATATTTTTTTTCTTTAAAGACTCATAGAAGTTCATCAGCGTGTTAGTACAAAATTCACCTGGTCAAATTTTCTCCTAATAAATTTGTGTGTACACATTTTGGTGAGTAATTTTTTGTGTGTGATCTTTACTGGTCTTTCCATTTTTATACACATTTCTGCAAGCCTATGCATTTTTCTGGACATTGGTTGGAGAACTGCATCAAAAGTGGGATAAATTTCTGAATTTTAGGGGATGTCTGTGTTTTAGTTCTCACATTGCTTTGGAAAGTGTGGATTTGTTATATTTGCATTGAAATGGGAACTGAATCAAATTTCTTATTCATCCCCAAACAGGATGAATTCTCATTATTTTATAACTTCCGCACAAACTTATCAGAACGAATGCTCAGTGAAGACCAAATACAATCTAACCTCCATGGAAGCTTGGTTTGGTGCAAGTGAATAAGGAATAAAGCTCAATAAAGCTCAATCTGGAGGGGTCTTTCAAACCTCCAGAGTCTTGCACACCACAGTCTTGTTGCAACTTGCACTGGCAATTCCAAACTACATAGCGAACCTTGTATCTAGTGTGGGTCATAAAACTGCAACCGGGCAGTGATCATGATCTTCTGATAATTTTCATAATTATGGAAATGTGTTTCAATAAATGATCGAACATAGCACTTCATCTTGTCCTCCTGTCAAGCCAATGGCTTCACTTTAGGGTATGATTTTCTTGTTGGAGTTTGCTCGCCTTGGATATCTGGGACCTGTCACTCACTTGTAGTCTCTTTGAGGAGCATCACAGTCTTGTGGCCAGATTCAAGTACAGTGGTCCCTCGGTTTAAGTCAGTGATGGGCAACCTTTTGAGCTTGGTGTGTCAAAATTCGCCAAAAAACCGAGCATAACTCGGGTGGTGTGTCACTTCGAGAAAAAAACCATAATTTCACGATATTTATAGTTTAAATAATAAAAATGTATAATTGTAATATATAACTGTATTTAATAAATCAAAAACTAATTATTTAACCAAACCAAACCAAAAACCCCTTATTTATCACAAAGTGCCCAGAGTTGCTGAGCTTTTTGGGGGGAGCTGCTGACCAAAGTTTTGGAGGTTTTTGGGGGGTGCAAAGGTTGCTTTGCTTTGGGGGGGGGAAGAGAACAGAAATAAATGACGAATAATACCTTCGCTGGAACTAACACACAGCACCGACATAGTCTGCCAAAGCGCCAGAAAAAACAGCACAGAAAGGGTTAAAAACCAATCTCTGGCTACCAGCAACAACAACAAAAAAAGGATCCGGGTTTTAGCTGTAGCATGAGAAGGAGCGGGAGAACAAATGGGGGACGACAACAACAACAACAACCCGAATGGGCCGATGGGGCGCGTGCCAGCAGTGAGGGCTCTGCGTGTCACGTCTGACACGCGTGTCATAGGTTCGCCATCACTGGTTTAAGTACACAATTGGTTCCGGAAGTCTGTATTTAACCTGAAGCGTACTTAACCTGAAGCGAACTTTCCCATTGAAAGTAATGGGAAGTGAATTAATCCGTTCCAGACAGGTCCACAGAGTACTTAGACTGAAAGTACTCAAACCGAAGTGTACTTAAACCGATGTATGACTATAGAGACAAACATGTTTTCTATCTAAAATGCTTCTGGCACAGTGACTTTGCAGAGGTAAGTTATCTCCCCCTGCAGCTATCTAAATTACTGTCATTAGTTCACCTGCCCAGAGCTGCAGTGGTGTTTCAGGAAATAGCAACATTTAGCAAAAGCACTATCTCCATAAGTAGATATAGAAAACAAGCAAGCCTCCTGTCACTGCAGAGTGACAAAATGCAGGCAAGGTGTCTGCCCGTTTGAGCTGCGAGTGTGTGTTGCCATTTTGCAGAACAGACTTCAGAGTCTGCATTGGTTGTCTCTACTAGCCTGCTGGGGCACGCATTCGAATTCTGCTGACGCTAAAGATAAGTGTGTTGTTTTCCTTTATTGGCACCACCCAAAGTAAGGCATTAATGTGAGGCTGGATGCTGGAGCAAGAGAATGCTAGAGAGGAAGTTTGATATAAAGATCTTGGGTCTACATGTGTTGCTGCTGCTGCTTCAGCTTCCCAAACAATGTAAAGCAGATACCAGGAAGTGCCACATGAACGATCCCCTCCCTGTTCCACATGAGTGGTATCAGCCCGGGAGCCTCATCATTGGTGGGATAACTTCTCACATCTCTTACCATTTCCATGAACTATCCTTCTATGGACTTCCTAATCATGAGTTGTTCGAGGTTCCAAAGTAAGCATTCACTTCCCCCCCTTAATCCGCTTCATCTGAGCTTGTTCTTCATGCAAGTGATAGGAATTGATTTTAGTTTACTTTTACTTCTATATACCATCTTCCTCCAAAGAAGGATGTTCTTCTCATTACAGGGGATTGGAATGCTAAAGTAGGGAATCAAGAGATAAAAGGAACAACTGGAAAGTTTGGCCTTGGAGTTCAAAATGAAGCAGGGCAAAGGCTAATAGAGTTCTGTCAAGAGAACAAGCTGGTCATCACAAACACTCTCTTCCAACAACACAAGAGAAGACTCTACACATGGATATCACCAAATGGGCAGCATCGAAATCAGATTGATTATATTCTCTGCAGCCAAAGATGGAGAAGCTCTATACAGTCAGCAAAAACAAGACCTGGAGCTGACTGTAACTCAGATCATCAGCTTCTTATAGCAAAATTCCAGCTTAAACTGAAGAAAGTAGGAAAAACCACTGGGCCAGTAAGATACAATCTGGATCAAATCCCTTATGAATACACAGTGGAAGTGAGGAACAGGTTTAAGGATTTAGATTTGGTGGACAGAGTGCCTGAAGAACTATGGATGGAGGCTCGTAACATTATACAGGAGGCAGCAACGAAAACCATCCCAAGGAAAAGGAAATGCAAGAAAGCAAAATGGCTATCCAACGAGGCCTTACAAATAGCGGAGGAGAGGAGGCAAGCAAAATGCAAGGGAGATAGGGAAAGATACAGGAAACTGAATGCAGATTTCCAAAAAACAGCAAGGAGAGACAAGAGGGTCTTCTTAAATGAGCAATGCAAAGAAATAGAGGAAAACAATAGAATGGGGAAAACCAGAGATCTGTTCAAGAAAATTGGAGATATGAAAGGAGCATTTCGTACAAAGATTACCATAATCAAGGACAAAAGTGGTAAGGACCTAACAGAAGCAGAAGACATCAAGAAGAGGTGGCAAGAATACACAGAGGAATTATACCAGAAAGATATGGAGGTCTCGTACACCCCAGGTAGTGTGGTTGCTGACCTTGAGCCAGACATCTTGGAGAGTGAAGTCAAATGGGCCTTAGAAAGCACTGCTAATAACAAGGCCAGTGGAAGTGATGATATTCCAGCTGAACTATTTAAAATCTTAAAAGATGATGCTGTTAAGGTGCTACACCCAATATGCCAGCAAGTTTGGAAAACTCAGCAATGGCCAGAGGATTGGAGAAGATCAGTCTACATCCCAATTCCAAAGAAGGGCAGTGCCAAAGAATGCTCCAACTACCGCACAATTGCGCTCATTTCACACGCTAGCAAGGTTATGCTTAAAATTCTACAAGGCAGGCTTAGGCAGTATGTGGATCGAGAACTCCCAGGAGTGCAAGCTGGATTTCGAAAGGGCAGAGGAACCAGAGACCAAATAGCAAACATGCGCTGGATTATGGAGAAAGCTAGAGAGTTCCAGAAAAACGTCTACTTCTGCTTCATTGACTATGCAAAAGCCTTTGACTGTGTCGACCACAGCAAACTATGGCAAGTTCTTAAAGAAATGGGAGTGCCTGATCACCTCATCTGTCTCCTGAGAAATCTCTATGTGGGACAAGAAGCTACAGTTAGAACTGGATATGGAACAACTGATTGGTTCAAAATTGGGAAAGGAGTACGACAAGGTTGTATATTGTCTCCCTGCTTATTTAACTTATATGCAGAATTCATCATGCGAAAGGCTGGACTAGATGAATCCCAAGCCGGAATTAAGATTGCCGGAAGAAATATCAACAACCTCAGATATGCAGATGACACAACCTTGATGGCAGAAAGTGAGGAGGAATTAAAGAACCTTTTAATGAGGGTGAAAGAGGAGAGCGCAAAATATGGTCTGAAGCTCAACATCAAAAAAACCAAGATCATGGCCACTGGTCCCATCACCTCCTGGCAAATAGAAGGGGAAGAAATGGAGGCAGTGAGAGATTTTACTTTCTTGGGCTCCTTGATCACTGCAGATGGTGACAGCAGTCACGAAATTAAAAGACGCCTGCTTCTTGGGAGAAAAGCAATGACAAACCTAGACAGCATCTTAAAAAGCAGAGACATCACTTTGCCGACAAAGGTCCGTATAGTTAAAGCTATGGTTTTCCCAGTAGTGATATATGGAAGTGAGAGCTGGACCATAAAGAAGGCTGATCGCCGAAGAATTGATGCTTTTGAATTATGGTGCTGGAGGAGACTCTTGAGAGTCCCATGGACTGCTAGAAGATCAAACCTATCCATTCTTAAGGAAATCAGCCCTGAGTGCTCCCTGGAAGGACAGATCGTGAAGCTGAGGCTCCAATACTTTGGCCACCTCATGAGAAGAGAAGAATCCTTGGAAAAGACCTTGATGCTGGGAAAGATGGAGGGCACAAGGAGAAGGGGACGACAGAGGACAAGATGGTTGGACAGTGTTCTCAAAGCTACGAACATGAGTTTGACCAAACTGCGGGAGGCAGTGCAAGACAGGAGTGCCTGGCGTGCTATGGTCCATGGGGTCACGAAGAGTCGGACACGACTAAACGACTAAACAACAACAACAACCATCTTCCTATGGTACAAGCTGGAAAAACACAAAATATACAGGAAAGATCGCACGTTTCATAACAATATGATCCAAAACAAATGAGTGATAATAGAAAAGACCACTTTAAAGTAAAGTTATATCAAATAAAGTAATATTCAATGATCCATATGGAATATAATAGTATATAATAAAATAAACTTTTCAAATATCAGTAAATGATAGTTGTATAGATATCCACTCTAAATAAATACAACAAATCATTACAAAACTGTTATCAATAGAAATAAGAAATGCACAAAATACTGCAATAAAAAGATTGGCTTCAGCTACAAGGTCATGTATGTATGTACCTGTATTCAATTTCTTCTTTTTAGGCTCCTTAGAGAGATGAAAAACAAGGTATTACAATGATGTGTGCTTCAAACAACGGCTTCTTCAGAACTATATCCAGTTCTGTTTTTCTTGTAAAAGAGGTGCCAGAACACACATTGAACACCTCTCTTGCATTCTTATAAAGGAAATGGTGCCTACCTGAGAGGTGCCGGAAATGAGTTCTGCTTGGGAAAAAAGTCTCCAGGATTAAATCACTGGAGGAAACTAATAGACTGGAAAGTTTAGGATTTACTGTTGATTCAAGGCATGAAAACCTTTGTCAGTGTTATGATGTTATTTTGTCTGTACAGGAAGAGTTTTATTACCTCAGGAACAGCAGTAACTGGATACTTTCAGTAGAAGTGCACAGGGGCGTCACAATGGGGGGGTGATGGGGGGTGGTCCGCCCCGGGTTCCACTCTGGGGGGTGCCACTTGGCGCCCCCACTCCCGCGACTCCCAAGGTCGCACTGTGTCAAGCAGACTTTTTACCGGGAGGCTGGAGGCTCGGCTTGGGAGTCGCGGGGGTAGGGGCGCCAAGTGCCCCCCCGGCTGCGCTGATCAGGCTTTCTACCTGGAGTTTTGTAGCAGGAGGCACGCAGCTTTGGAGGCGCGGGGGACGGTGATATCCCGCCACATAACAACGCATGCACCGTTACGTAACATGCATGCATCGTTACGTAGCGACGCATGCGTCGTTACGTAGCGACACCGCACCCCCCAGGTGCATGCCAATTTGCCGTCCCGGATGTCGCGGCGCCTCGCTACGCCCCTGGAAGTGCAGTATCATCATAATCAGCAAGATTTTTGTCCCTACGGCAAGCAATTTGGTCATAGACAGGATGGAGCAGAATTGTTCTAAGAGTTTGGCTGCCTTAAGTGCTTCTTTGCTGAAAGAGCACTCAATCTCTCTCTGCAGTGTGGTGCTAAAATTCTACCAGCACATCCTGGCCTTGGTGTTTGCCGTAAACGAGATCAATGAGAATCCCAGCATCTTGCCCAACGTCACTCTTGGGTTCCACATCTATGACAGCTACTACGATGCAAGGATGACTTATCGGACCACTATGGACCTGTTCTTCAAATTCAGAAGATTTGTCCCCAGTTACACATGCAACACCCAGAAAAACCTCATAGCTGTCATTGGGGGACTTGGTTCTGATGTCTCCGTCCATATGGCAGAACTCTTAAGCCTATACAAGTATCCACAGGTAGGATTTATCCTTGGATGAATGGGGGAACGTCACTAATTTAATTCTTCTCCTGGAATGCTGGGAGTAATTTTGAGGGTCAGAATCAGCAGAGGAATGGATGTGAGAAAATCAGAATCTTAATCTGATGCTTAAATTCCCCTGAAGTTTAGTGGTGCCATTTCCAAAGTGTGCAGCAGCTGCAATATCTCCCCCCTTTCTTTTTAAAGAAAAAAATTGAAATGAACTGTGGCTTCATTTTAAAATGAACCATGACTTCATTTTAAAAGTAAAAGAAAATGAGAGGTGCTAGTCATCAGACCACCTCATATACCAGTCTACATTTTAGAGACCTTTAATAGAATTTTGGCCTGCTCCCAAAATTGTGAAGGTGTTTTCCCACAGCTCTGATAAACAGCTGATAAAACAGCTCCTGTCACAGGTCGACAGTCTCAGATGCTCCTCTTAAAATATTTGTGTTTTTCCCTTTAGCTCACTTATGGTTCATTCACCTCCAAGCAGAGTCGCACAACACATTTGCCTTCCTTTTACCATATGGTTCCAAGTGAAGCAAACCAGTACATTGGGATCATTAGCTTGCTGAAGCATTTTGGATGGACCTGGATCGGGCTCTTTGCTGTGGACAATGACAGTGGAGAACATTTCACACAGGTCCTGGAGCCATTGCTTTCTCAGAATGGAATCTGTTCAGCCTTCACACAAATGATTCCAAACCAAAACAATGCAATGGATGTCACTGCAGTTAACATATTAGCTTCTCTGATTTATCTAGCTTTCTCAGAGAGCAAAGCCACTACCTTTGTCATCTATGGAGATTCTATGACCATTCTATGGGTGAATACATATGTGCTCATAGGAGTTCCTAGCTACAATGAAAGCACATCACTTGGAAAGATATGGGTTATGACAGCCCAGCTTGATTTTACATTAACAGGCCTTCAGAATGGATGGGATTTTCAATTGTTTGAAGGTGCCCTGTCCTTCACAATTCACTCTGATGAGATTCGGGGATTCAAGGAATTTCTTCAGATTGTAAAACCTGGCTGGAATCAATAAGATGGGTTTCTCAAGGACTTCTGGGAGCAAGCATTTAATTGTTTATTTCCAGACCCCCAGGAGCTGATAGAGGTTGATGGAACTTGTACTGGAGAGGAGAGGTTGGAGAACCTTCCTGCGACTATATTTGAAATGCACATGACTGGCCACAGCTACAGTATCTATAATGCCGTCTATGCTGTGGCCCATGCTTTGCAAGCCATAGGGTCATCTAGATACAAACACAGTCCAATGATGAGTGGCAAAAGTCTTCAAGATCTCCAGCCCTGGAAGGTAGTATATTCATAATGAAATAAACTCATTTACATGAAGCAAATAGAACAAAATCACACAGCTTCCAATTTTATTCCTAATAATAATAATTATAATTACTATTATTCAAATTAAACTATAACCACCATGGCATACTGGTTCTCTTGCCTTAAATATAAACTATATTTTTAGATTTTTTGTAAGAGGAAACCACATAAGTAATGTTGTCAATGAATTTTGACATATTTACTCCAATAGGTTTTTATCCCATTCCTAACCACCCTTGTTCTTTTTCAACTAGCTGCACCCATTTCTTGATGGCATTTTGTTTAATAACTCAGTTGGAGAAGCAATCTTTTTTCATGATAACAGGGAGAGGAGAGGTGGATTTGACATAATGAACATGGTCACTTTCCCAAACAAATCCTTCCAGAGAGTCAGAGTTGGAAGGGTGGATGCCAAGTTTCAGGAAGGAAAAGAGTTCAACATTAATACAGACCTAATTGTGTGGCACAGGAGTTTTAACCAGGTTTGGATTCTTGATAAGCTTCCAGTTTGTGCCTTCTGCCATGTTGGTTGGAGATACAAAATGATTCTTGTCCCCCAAAGGATATGTGTTCGTAACTTAGATCAGATGTGTCAGAGGTCGTTGTTGCGGCTACTCTAGAGTAATGACGCTCCACATTCTTGTCTTTAGATGGTTTTATTTAGTGCAGTCTATTTACAGTGAAATGAGCGTGTAGAACATGTCTGCTCAGTCCGAGGCAGAATCCGGGAATGGACCACCCCTCGTCTTCTTCCAGCATAAGAGTCTCGGGACGGCAAACCTTCTTCCCCGCCTTCTTCTGCGTAATTCCGGAACCAGAGGGGAAAAGGGTCTACGCTCCATGTTTTCCTTCTCCCCCCTTTCCCCCTCTCTTTCTTCCTCCCTCATGTGTAGCAGGGGCTCTCCTGTGTTGCCGGAGCCCTGCATCCCTCTTCCTCCTTCCTCACTGGACTCCTCCCCCTCCCCGCTGGCGTTGCTGCTATTGGAGGAGCTGCTCTTGATGATGGGAGGGGGAATCTCTGTATTCTCTTCCCCTTACAAGATGGATAAGGAATGCCAATATGTACTGAAATGTCCCTACTAGTCTTTTAGAAGACATCTGAAGGCAGCCCTGTTTAGGGAATCTTTTAGTGTTTAACAGACCATTGTATTTTAATATTTTGTTGGAAGCCGCCCAGAGTGGCTGGGGAAACCCAGCCAGAGGGGTGGGGTATAAATAATAAATTATTATTATTATTATTAAACCATTCTGAGACGTGTGGTTCTAAAAAATTGACTGCAAAAATAATGCATTGTTTGCTCAGGACTGTTTTGGCACATTGTAGCATGCTCATATTGAATGTACCGTGTTCTGAATTCTTCCATGTTCATCATGTTCTTACGGAGTAAAGAGTAAACAGAGAGATAATCATTTTCTACTAATCTTTTCTTCCCCTTTATGGGCAGGTGACCCCTGTCTCTGTGTGCAGTGATTCCTGCCATTCTGGTTACCAGAAGAAAAAGAAGGAAGGAGTGAAGTTTTGCTGCTACAGTTGCGCCCTGTGTCCAGAAGGAAAGATTTCCACCCAGAAGGGCAGGTCTCAATGTCTTTGTCTTCTGGGTGCTTTCAGTTAATATGTTTGGTTATGAGTGGGAATTAATCAAGTTATGGTGGCATCATAGGTTCAGTTTCTACACAGAGAATAAGGGCAGCTTAGTCCATTTTGAGCAGGCCACAAACCTCAGTACTGTTCAAGTTACTCCCTCTTGTTTAACCTATTTTTCCCAAGGATGATTTGTTTATTTATTTATTTCCCTTTCTTTTATTCTTCCTTTCATTTTTTTAATGTTTTCAAAGAGGTTTCCATTAAAAAAACAACCTATGAATAGAAACTCACAAAGAACAGACGAAAATGCTCCCGCAATCCAATTAAACAAATGATAGCCTTCGAAAGTGTGATGACGTGGCTATCTGTGCCTCCAAGCGGAGGGAGTTCCAAAACTGGGGTACCACCACTAACAAAGCCCTGTGTGAGGATCTCAGTGCGACCACGAAGAGCCCTCCCCAATGATCTCAGGGCTCCCCAATGATCTCAGGGCTCCGAAAAAATGGCTTACTGTCGGGACAAGGCAGAAATGGCTCCTAGCACAGTGTCTGCATGCTGAAAGATGTCTCCCCCCCCAGCTGCACATGCGATATCTCTGCATATACCTGCGACAGTTTCTTATGCCACCTGAAAATTAGAATTTCCATAGTAGTAACATACACAATAACTGGCTTGGTGTTATGCCAATATCACATACAAATTCATAAAATAATATGACAAATAGTAGTGAAATTTTTGTATAATTTTATTTTGTTGACAAGTTCTTTATTTAAAAATAAATAAATACTGTGTTATAGTACGGGCGGAAGGGGCAGAATGGGAGCAGACTGTGGGGTGGAAGGGGGCAGGGCACGCTTATGTACACTCTGAAAATGTGTGCAGGGGTGGGGAATGGAAATGGTGCGAAATGGTTACTGCATGTATTTAATGTAAACCATTTTGAGATTTTTTTTAAAAAAAAATTACGCCGACTACACATTTGATGTGCAAAATTAGCATTGTGATGATTGCTCTTTATTGCTTCAGACATGGATGACTGTTCCAAATGCCCCGACGATCAGTATGCAAGCAAGGACAGAGATCGGTGCGCCCCGAAACTGACAATCTTTCTGTCTTATGAGGAACCCCTAGGGATCTGTTTAGCCTTGGTTGCTATTTCTTCTTCCCTCATCACAGCCGTGGTGTTAGGAACTTTTATTAAGCACAAAGATACCCCCATAGTCAAAGCCAACAACCGGGACATCACCTACACTCTCCTGGTCTCCCTCCTGCTCTGCTTCCTCTCATCTTTACTTTTTATAGGAAGACCTCAGAAGTTGACTTGCTGTCTCCGACAATCTTCCTTTGGAATCATCTTCTCTGTAGCAGTTTCATGTGTATTGGCAAAAACCATCACTGTGGTTGTAGCTTTCATGGCCACCAAACCAGGGTCCAGCATGAGGAAGTGGGTGGGGAAAACATTGGCCAGCTCCATTGTCCTTTTCTGCTCTTTGATTCAAGCAGGCATCTGTGTAGTATGGCTAGCAATTTCTCCCCCACTCCCCAATTTGGACATGCAGTCAGTACCTGCACAGATCATATCGGAATGCAATGAAGGGTCTGTCACCATGTTTTATCTTGTTCTGGGCTACATGGGCCTTCTGGCCATCATCAGCTTCACCGTGGCTTTCCTGGCAAGGAAGTTGCCAGACAGTTTCAATGAAGCCAAATTCATCACCTTCAGCATGTTGATGTTTTGCAGTGTTTGGTTGTCATTTGTTCCAACCTACCTGAGCACCAAGGGAAAATACATGGTGGCTGTGGAGATCTTCTCCATCTTGGCTTCCAGTGCTGGGTTATTGTGCTGCATCTTTGCCCCTAAATGCTTCATCATTGTGCTGAGGCCTGACTTGAACAACAGGGAGCAACTAATAAGAAAAAAGAATTAATCAGCTCAGCTTTTAATCAACTTGTCTGATATCACAGAATTAAAGAATAATACATTCCTGTTTTGTGTATATCTTATGTGAGCAGAGTTAGTGGCATGTTTAGGGAAGTTTTTAATATTTGAAGTTTTATTCTCTTTTTAATCTATTGGGAGCCGCCCAGAGTGGCTGGGGAAACCCAGTCGGATGGACGGGGTATAAATAATATATTATTATTATTATTATTATTATTATTATTATTATTATTATTATTCAGGCCGGGACTTAGCTCTGAATATATGCCTATTAAATTCTTTGTATTTACAAATTGCATTAACAAATAGAACCGGAATATGATAAATTCATATGAGTAAAATGAATAAATAAACTTTTAAAGATTTCATGGGATATTATTTCATATGTGTAATGAATGGGTTCTTTCCCACAGAAGCGAGACAACTCCAACAGCAATTAACACAGGTTTATTGCTCAAAACACACAATAACTCTGGAGCTCACTCACTCAGCATCTGCTTCCAAGTTAACTGTTGCCTAGTCTGAGTTCCTCCCCTTCCTCTTTCCCCATTTAAAGCCCAATTTCTGCTTCCTTTCCTGTTCACGCCTGTGCATCATGGGATGGGCTATTTCCATTGGCCCTCCCTCTGAGTCTGAGCTTAAACTTCCTCCCTCTGAGTCCGAGCTTAAACAATATGGTATAATTATATACTCAAAAGAAAGAGACAGGAAAAAGTACATTGAGATTAGACAAAAGGAAAAAGAATTGGAACAATCTCCAGCTGATAAATATTACTTGGCAAATTAAGATGCTCCAGATACAGTTAACAATGCAAGAGATAGAAATGAAATTGAATTACGGTAAAGAAACAACTTTGAATTTGCCTGGGATATTCAAGAACTGGGGAAATGATAAACTGGGATATTGGAAATATAATCTCACCCTTTATATACCCAACTGTGCTTTGCAGGTGAGAGTTGTCTGCAGATACCCCTTCTTTAGGAAGTCTGTTTTGGTGTAACTCAAACGCAATTTAAAGGCTTGCTTTCCCTCTGCCAGGCTTAGCTAGCAACATCCCTGCTCCAGAATGGAGTTCGGATCTGGTATATATACCCTGACTTCACTTAGCTTGATGGTCAATTTCTTGTTTATAGGATTGCTTCTTAGGTTTCCCTTCCTATGCCCTATCCAACGCCACCTCCTGCAAGGCAGACTGGATGCTATAGGGATACTTAGCTGCTACAGTGTAGTGTCAAGTAAATTTCTTCTTCCACCCAATCTTTGGGGACATCTTCTTTTCATACCAGCATGCCACAGATTGCAAACAAGAAAAGAACATACATTGCTCCTTTAATTAAGGACTTCTCTGCTGCCATTACTACTGCAGGCTTCCCAATATAGATCAAATAAGTCATATATACAGGCTAGGGGAAGGGAAATAAATCAATTCAGTTTGCATTTAAAGATTAATCTATCAAATCTGCACTTTTTGAAAACAATATGAAGACCAAAACACAGCCATCCTTCAATATTTACACTTCTCTGAATTTTGTGATGCAGTTCTCCAACCAACTAATGTATACAAAAAATCTAATATCAGGGAAAGTGTGCATAGTATGTTTATATTAGTACAGTGGTACCTCGGTTTATGAACACAATTGGTTCCGGAAGTCTGTTCATAAACTGAAGCGTTCATAAGCTGTATATATATACATACATGCACACACACACACACACACACACATCAAAACTGAACAACAACATTTATGTATTAGGAGAAATTTGCACTAAAATTCTGATGAATTTTCATGAGGATTTTTACTTTTTTAAAAATCTGCTTATTGCTGGAGAAATGTGGTGAACTGATTTTGTTGTTGTCGTTTAGTCGTTTAGTCGTGTCCGACTCTTCGTGACCCCATGGACCAGAGCATGCCAGTCACTCCTATCTTCCACTGCTTCCCGCAGTTTGGTCAGACTCATGTTCGTAGCTTCAAGAACACTGTCCAATTGTTTTAAGATTTTAAGATTGTAAAAATGAGAAACTGAGACCAGCAAAATTAAAAGATCCTTCCATCCTTAATATAGGCCTTAATTTTCAGAATTTTAGGGACAAGAGGAACTATAGAAGAGAATAACTGGAGAACAGGCCAACTGAAAAGAGGTCTTAAATAAGCAAAAACTACTAAGGTTTCATGCAAATGAGCTAAATCTGTCACCACTGAAGCAGATCCAATTCTTCTTTTTTAAAGTTAATCATTTTCTTAATCAATATAGTAATAAAAAGGAAACTCATTCTCATTTCCAAACCAAGCACAGTTCCAATCCCATTCAAATACAAATATTTCTCTTTCAAATATTTTATTTATTAAATTTGCACTCCACCCTTCGTCTGTAGATCTCAGTTCCCAACATAAAACCCCCCACAAACTGCATGATAAAAGTAAGAACAAAAACCAAAAAACATTAAACCCTTCACTCATCCCTTCCCATTTCCATATGTTCCTGAAAATTGCTGGTGGTCTTTAGCCATGTTCAATGTAGTTGCATATGACATAAAGCTAAGCTATGTTATATAAAACTTGTTTTTTCGTCTGTTGTTTCTTCAGTCTCAAACTTAATCAGCCCCACCCCCAATTAACATCAAGCCCCACAGCTTCATAAGCCATGTTTCAACCAAACTTCCTTGCTGACATTTGTTCCCTATGAGGGCAACTGTTAACCACCTGCCATTTATTTCACCACAAGCAGCAGAGAAGAGTGGGAGCTGGGAGCAAAACACCCTAAACAGGGGGGGGGGGACGACGACGGATGGACGGACAAAAAACTGAAGAACTAATTATTCCCCAATGGAAGTGGTGAAATCACTATAATTTGCTCACATAGTCCAAACTCCAAAGGCTTCCTATAAAGCAATAGAAAACTATCAATACAGAAGTCTGAAAGTGAACATAAATAAACCCATTTGCCATGGGCAGCTGGGAGTAGGGGCAAGAAGCAGGCAGGGCTCTGTCAATTCCATTTCTGACATTTTCCTCGTTTTCTGTGTTAACTTAAAATTGAGAGCACTGGCAACCTCCATTAATACTCATAGCATACATTTGTTGACACTAAAAGCAAGATGGATACATTTCTCTTAAGAGGTGTATTGGCAAAGTCAAGCACCATCCTGTTTTTACTGTTTTAAGTCAGCCAGTTGGTATGAATGGGCAGAGTAGAGAGTGGGTCTAGAGATGAGCTTTGCTGCTAGGATGCTGTTGCTGATGTTCCTCTTTCTGCTCTCTGTCAAGGTGTGCATAGCAGATACTATGAAGTGCCCTGTTAGTAATCCCTTCCCTGTTCCTCATGAGTGGTACCAGCCAGGGGACATTCTCATTGGTGGGATGGCTTCTCAGATCATTTACGCTGCCAGTGAAGCTTCCTTCACAGAACATCCTTCTGGGAGGCTATTTGATGTTCCAGAGTAAGAAACCATTCCCCTCCCCCCATGCATATTCTGAACTTTGCAAGAAGAAAGACAAATAATTTTTTGTATGAGTGATAGCATGCTCAAAGAAAGTTCATGTATCCTGTTCATGTTTGTTGGAGGATGGGGATACATGATATGATTAAATGTTTTTGGGAGCAAATATACAATGAGTTAAAAAGACAACTAAAGTATACATTTCCAAAAAATAAATAAATATGGAATTGTTTTTGTTAGGATTAATGGGGATGAGTTAATACCTACATCTGTAATAATGGAATATAAATGAGTTTTGGAAAAAGAGAAAACATAGCGAAATGAAGGATAAAGAGCAGGTAAAAGAGAAGAGAAGATAGAAAACCAAATGTGAAGGAAGGTGGAAGTCTGGTTCGGCGGAACCAAAGGAGATAGAAGATAAGAGAAGATGTTAAGATAATAAAGGGGAATGGGTGGGGGTTTGGGGGTTATATTTCGGGATAGAATGGTTAGTGTTGTTAACAATTTTATTTTTTGAGTGTATATCGATAGTATTTTATTGTTGACAGTTACCTTGTATAAGAATACATAAGTTTGTATAAATGATTATGTATGAAAAACTAATAAAAAGCATTTTTTAAAAAAGAAAGACAAATACTTTTTTGTATGAGTGATAGCATGCTCAAAGAAAGTACATGTATCCTGCCCCAATCACTTTCTGAGAATAGTTCAAATTATTAACCCCACAGTAAATATGGGGTTTGTTCTCACGTAATAAGAACTCCTTTTGTTTTAGAATGTAACAAAGGTTGGGGAGAAAGATGACACTTTTCTTTAATTGGATCAAATGTATCTGGAGGCACTAGGATCCTCAAAAAAAAATGTTAGCGCTAATTAAATTAAGACAAGTCCCAATTTTTATGGACTAGCTGGAAAGCAAGTTGAAAACGGATGTACACTTAATTCGGCCGGATTCAGAATAGAGCTCCAACAATTTAAGAAGCAACCCTATGCACAAGAGGTTGGTGTAAAGCAAGCTGGTGTAAATTAAGACGGCAAAAAGTTATGTCATATCCAAACCCCTTTCAGTGTTGGGGCTGCTGCTCTGTCTAAGCCTGGCAGAAGGAGAACAAGACTTAAAAATAGTATTCTGTGCCAGAAATGATATTAGGATCCAGCTTAAGCCTCCCATTTCTCATCCAGCCTCTGGAATGCCTCCTTTTGGGGATCTATACTGGCTTCTATTCAACTGGCTGAGCTAGAACCAGAGAGTTATTCAAATTTGTATTCGGCTGAGCTGGGACTAAGCTGGGAATCATCTGGCTGAGACCAGTACCTACTGCATCCTAAGTCGCTCATGCCTGTGGATCTTGCCATAGGATTGCTGGTTTAAGTTTCATGGGGCAGAATGCTCCTAGTTTTATACATGGAGTGGTGGCAAGCTATATCTGTGGGTATTTGGGTACCTCTCATTTTCCATGCTGCTATTCCAGTGCTTCATTAATTATATTTGGGCTGAAGAGGAAGTATTTATTAGTACAGAAACACCGGTTAGAAATAAAATGATTTCCAAATGAGTCTGTTGCAGCAAAAACATTAAAGGAGTTTAACCCTACACAGAGTTGGCCCATTGAAAATAATGGGCATCACTTAGATAAATTTATTCAGTGGGTCTGTTCTGCATTGAACTTAACAAACGGAGTTTTGTAGGACCCTTAAAGACTAACATGTTTATTATGACATAAGATGTTATTGACAGCAGTCCACTTCATCAGATGTATGAAGTGTTATTTTAGTTGCAGGTACTGGGGTCACGAAGAGTCGGACACAACTAAACGACTAAACAACAACTGTGTTTGTACACATGCTGATGGGAACATGAGGGCAGAAGGATATGAGAAACAGAAAAATACAGAAGCTGATAATTAGGTTACATGCAGTGAACTTGTTGCTAAAACAGACAGGCTGGCATTAGCATATGTAGTTTGAAAAGAAAATCTTTCTCCAGTCTGCAAAATTCAGTCTGCAAGTGAAAGCATTCGGCTATGTAATGAAATGGAATTGCACAGTTTCTTGTTGCAGTTCACCTTTGATATTCTAGAACAACCACATTAATGTCAGTTACAGAACAGAACACTGGATGCTAAAGTCCTGTCCCCCAGCTAGTTTTGAAGGTTGTCATTTGTGATGTCAGAATGGTGGACATTAATTCCTTTGTGCAGAGAAATAGAAGGACCAGTTAGAAACAGATGTTACCACTTCAACAATTTAATGCATTGTAGAACTCTTTCCTGAAATAATAATAATAAATTGTTTCTATTCATAGAATGGTAACAAAATTTTACCAGCACATTCTTGCCTTGGCATTTGCTGTGAATGAGGTCAACAAAAATCCCAAGATCCTGCCCAATGTAACTTTCGGGTTTCACATCTATGACAGCTACTATGATGCAAGGATGACCTATCATACTACTCTGGAACTTCTCTTCAAATCACATAGATTTGTCCCCAACTACAAATGTGGCTCCCAGAAAAACCTCATAGCCATCATTGGTGGACTTGGCTCTGCTACCTCCTTCCATATAGCGGACATTTTAGGATTATACAAGATTCCACAGGTAGGACTATTGCACTGGGAAGTATACATTTTTTATTTCATCATTCTGTGAGCACAGGTAGGACTATTGCACTGGGAAGTATACATTTTTTATTTCATCATTCTGTAAGTAATTTTAGTTCAAAATGAGAGAGGAGGGAAGAGAGAGAAAGAACTAATAGAAACCCTCCCATAAATTTCCTAACACCTTGCCCAAATTCCCCCCAAATGCTACAAATTCATTCATGTAGTAGTTTCTTTGTAAGAGTCTGCCGAATTGTCCCATCCAATATCTGTCCTTTTTATCTTTTTCTTTTTAGCTCACATATGGCTCATTTCCCCCTCAGGAGATTCATAACACTCAGATAACTTCCTTCTACTGCATGGTCCCTAATGAAACCCAGCAGTATGTGGGAATCATCCAATTACTTCAGTATTTTGGTTGGATGTGGGTTGGCCTCTTTGCTTTCGATAACACCAGTGGAGAACATTTCTTGCAGACCCTGGAACTTATGCTTTCACAAAATGGAATCTGTTCGGCCTTCACGAAAAGAATCCCACAACAAACCTATCTGGATGACTTGGATGAAATTACCGATATAGCCTCAAGTATATATGTACCTTTGAGTGACAAAAAAGTCAGCGTCTTTATCATCTATGGAGAATTTTTGACAATTGCATGGCTGAGAACTGTAATCTTTTTACGAGATCCTGGAAAGAAGGAAATTAAATCATTTAGAAAGGTGTGGATTATGACAAACCAGTTGGATTTGCTATCTCCTGGATATCAAAGGGGGTGGGATTTTGAACTGTTCCAAGGTGCCATTTCCTTTACAGTGCACTCAAACGATCTTTTACAGTTCAGGGAATTTATTGAGGTTGTAAAACCTTATTGGACTGATGGAGATGGCTTTCTTAAAGACTTCTGGGAGCAAGCATTTGACTGTATATACCCAAATCTGAGAGGGTCAGTGCCATTTGATGGAATGTGTACAGGGGAGGAGAAGGTTGAATATCTTATTAGACCTATTTTTGAAACACATATGACAGGCCATAGCTACAGTATCTATAATGGTGTTTATGCGGTGGCTCATGCTTTGCATGCCATTTATTCATCTAGATCCAGCCAGAAAGCAATGTTGGGGAGTACAGTTGTTGATCTTCATCATATACAGCCTTGGCAGGTAAAGTCTCCACTACAAATATTCTTATCTCAATAAAAATCTTAGGTGAGATTTTGTGCCTTGACAATATAAATGGAGCCTGAAAACAATTTGTTTTCTACAGTGCAGCACGAATTCTCACTTTCTGACAAGTTTCTTGGGCAAATGTGTACAAGAGCAATGGATGTGATTCTTATTATTGGGCAGTAGACAATGTTCCAGCCATTCAACTATCAAAGGCAGGCACCCCCAAACTTCGGCCCTCCAGATGTTTTGGACTACAATTCCCATCTTCCCTTCCCTGGTCCTGTTAGCTAGGGATCATTGGAGTTGTAGGCCAAAACATCTGGAGGGCCGCAGTTTGGGAATGCCTGATAAAAGGTGTTCTTGCATGCGCAAACAATCTCTCTCCATTCTGACAAGCAAGAGGCATTATCCCAGTTCCAATACATGTTCTGGCCAAGCAAAAGCATCTAAGGAAGGCTGATTATGTGATAAGGCAGCAGTTTTCATTCTGAACTGTCTTCATTATAATCAGTGCTGTTTCCACTCTGCTGCAGTTTAGTTTCCAACAAATACTATGTTATTTGTCTCATTCTCTGCTATTTAATGTAATTTAGAAAATAATTCATGCAACTCAAATTAGTTTAGAATTAAATGTAAAAGATGGCACACACCCCAATTCATTTCAGTAGAAAATAAATGGAATGTAAATGGGGGGGGGTGCTTATCCATCACTTGCTGGCTGAAAGCAACGGCAACAAATACCAATTGACATTAACTGAATTGATTTCCATTCCAGACAGGGGATGAATAAGTGGACAATTTCTGCTTCTGTTTCCTTTTTGTTGTTGTTGGAATTCCGACATCTCTAATGAAGTCACGGTGCAGGGCCAATGAGGGATGGTCATGAGAGTGTAGTCTTGGGAGAATGCTGAAGACCATAGAGAGGGCTGCATTTGGACTCTGGACCTGAGGTTCCTCATCCCTGAGCTAAATGATATTACTAAAGCCAGATGAAATTGTTGGTTTCTATTCTTCTCACTATGTTTATGCATGCCACACATTGTTGGAATCACAGGAACGGATGTTTGCGTGTAGAGGTCCCCAAAACCACCCCTCAAATATCTCACACCATAGACAGAATTTTAGTTTAATGGTTTTTGGCATGAATTTGGCCACAACTTTTATTGAATACAAATCAAACTAGTGAGTGGTTGCGTAGGCATTGGTTCTCCAACTGTCACCTAAGGACAGAAATAAACTCGCCTTGTCAACAAGGGGAAACCCTACAGGGGGAGACAGGGAGTCTGGTCCAATAGGCTCTCCCCTCTCCCCTCAGGCTCCCAGGGGCTCATGCGTGTTGCTGGTCCCCTACCGGGGTTATGGACACTGCATAGAGCCCCTGTATTCCTGACCGGAATCTCCCCTAACTCAGGCATTAACACAAGGGGCCAACGCAGTCAACAGACCCCCATATACAACCAATAACCAATGCCTAACCGCCAACCTTACAAGTTGTGACTATTTGCTATGCAGTAGGCGAAAAACCAGATGGCTCCAGCCAATCAAGCCAAATGGAAAAAATTCCTACCGGCCAATGAATACAGGCGGCGCTGAAGTCACAGCAATGTCAACACAGAGGCCTAAAAAACAGCGGAGGGAGGGTGGGGATCCGAATCGCAGCCAAAGAGAAAGAGAAACCTCTTGCCTTTGCTTTTAACCCAGGGGGGGGGGCTGACCCAACCAAATCGCAACATCGGAATTTGCCCAGCAACAGAGGAGTGACCATGCCCCCACCTTTGGACTCAGGAGTGGTTTGATTAGCCCCAACCGCAAATCGTGCTCACCATGATGGTGAACCCGCATTGCTGTACTCTGTTTCCATTTATTGTTTCCGTTTATTCGGACTTCTCTCAGCGAGAGGAGACATGCTTTCTTTTGTTCTGCCTTATACCTAGTAATAAAAGTAGCTTGTAGCACACACCTCTGCCTCAGTCCTTCTGCGTTTTACTCTGCGAGATATCTGAATATGTGCCTGGTGGCTGCAAGGCACGGGTCATGAATATGTCAGAGAGCCAGGCTGGAAACATTCCTGAGTTATGTCTGGGGGGGGGGTCATTCCTCCCCTGCCCCGCTGGCTTCCAACAGAAATATCCAATACAATTTTATCTCCCATTCCTTCCCTCTCTTTTAACTTTATTTATTTCTACTTCTCTTTCAAACAGCTCCATCCGTTTCTTCAAGGAATTTCATTTAACAACTCCGCTGGAGAAATGGTGTCCTTTAATGACAAAAGGGAAGTGGGTGGTGGATTTGACATCATGAACCTGGTCACTTTTCCAAACATGTCATTCCAGAGATTGAAAATCGGAAGGGTGGGCCCCAGTGATTCCAAAGGGAAAGAATTCACTATAAATGAGAGTATGGTTGTGTGGCACAGAGGATTTAACCAGGTAACCATAGAGGTTCTTTGAATTTCTAATTTCCTTTGCTGCCTAGCATTATCTAAACTCCAAAATAAAGTCAATGTTACACAACTCTAAAAATAAAATGAAAACACTATTTATAACATCAAAGCCCAAAGCTGCAATTCTAAAAATAATATTACAAGTTCAATACGGGTGAAATGAAGTTAATAATAAATGCTGCACCTTGTTTTAATATGAAATAGATTCTGGGTTACTGAGATACGTTTTCTTTGTGGGCCAGCTCTTTTTCTGTATGATATACTACTGGGCTGAGTAGTGAGCTTTTTTATTTGGAGATCAATAATTGAATTTTTAATATATCAATCAATCTATCTATCATTATAACTCCATCCATTATTATGGCTAGGTACTCCCCATTTCTTTGTGTAATGAGCACTGCCAGTCTGGTAATCAGAAGAAAAGGAAGGAAGGGGGAAAATTTTGCTGTTACGATTGTCTTCCATGCCCAGAAGGGAAGATTTCCAACAAGACAGGTATGCTTCTATAGTACTCCAGTTTTTCCATCGAAAGAGGGTTACTTGAGTTATGTAAGATGACTTGACTATTCCTGGACAGGCCTTCTGTTTACAGTCATACCTCGGTTTAAGTACGCTTCGGTTTGAGTACTTTCTGTTTAAGTACTCCGTGGACCCGTCTGGAACGGATTAATCCACTTTCCATTACTTTCAATGGGAAAGTTTGCTTCAGGTTAAGTACGCTTTAGGTTAAGTACGGACTTCCAGAATCAATTACACTCATACTTCGGGTTAAGTACGCTTCAGTTTAAGAACAGGTCTGGAACGGATTAATCCACTTTCCATTACTTTCAATGGGGAAGTTCGCTTCAGGTTAAGTATGCTTCAGTTTAAGTACTCTGCGGACCCGTCTGGAATGGATTAATCCACTTTCCATTACTTTCAATGGGAAAGTTCGCTTCAGGTTAAGTACAGACTTCCAGAACCAATTGTGTACTTAAACCGAGGTACCGCTGTACAGCAGCTTTCTTTGAATGTTCAAAGCATTCATGTTCACATTCATATATCTACACACTTGGCACATGCAAGCAGATATCAGCATGAACTACAACTTGCATATGGAGTGGAGAACAGTTGAACTGGCATCAAACTGTAATTTCCTCTATTTTTCAGACAAGGCTGACTGTTTCAAATGCACAGAAGAACAATTTCCAAATGAAGGGAAAAATGGATGCTTCCCCAAAACTACAAGCTTTCTCTCTTACGATGAGCCATTAGGGATCAGCTTAGCCTCAGTTGCTGTTTCTTTTTTCCTGATCACAGCCTTGGTGTTAGGAATCTTTGTTAAGCACCAAGATACCCCCATTGTCAAAGCCAACAACCGGGACCTCACCTACACTCTTCTTGTCTCCCTCCTGCTCTGCTTCCTCTCTTCATTGTTATTCCTCGGACAACCTGGGAAAGTGACCTGCTTTCTTCGACAAATAACTTTTGGAATCATCTTCTCAGTGGCTGTTTCTTGTCTGTTGGCAAAGACCACCATCGTTTCTCTAGCATTTCTAGCTACGAAGCCTGGGTCTAGGGTGAAGAAATGGGTGACAAAAAGACTGACCAACTCCATTGTCATTTCCTGCTCTCTTATTCAAGCAGGTATTTGTACTGTGTGGTTGATGACATCTCCCCCATACCCTGATTTGGACATGCACTCTTTAACAGAAAAAATCATTGTGCAATGTAACGAGGGGTCAGTCACCATGTTCTATTGTGTCCTGGGCTACATGTTCCTCTTGGCCATTGCCAGCTTCATTGCCGCGTTTGCAGCCCGCAAATTACCTGACAGTTTTAATGAAGCCAAGTTCATTACCTTCAGCATGTTGCTCTTTTGCAGTGTTTGGCTGTCTTTTTTTCCAGCCTACCTGAGCACAAGTGGAAAATACATGGTGGCTGTGGAGGTCTTCTCCATATTGGCCTCCAGTGCTGGGTTATTGGGCTGCATCTTTGCCCCTAAATGCTACATCATCATTTTGAGACCTGAACTGAACAACAGGGAGCAACTTATAAGAAAAAAGAATTAAAAAGTTTTTTTCTCCCTTCACTCTGGTAAATTCTCTCTCTCTCTCTCTCTCTGTATCCCTGTAGCAAACGTACTTGAGACCACTTTTTTGCCATTTGTTCATTTATATTTTCTATACGCAGGTTTAGAAAAAAATTCCGTATGAAAAATCTCTTATTCTAACATGAGTAGTTCGTACCCAGACCTTGTTATATGAACCACAGATTCAGATATCCCAACAGTTGAACATCTGAAGGTGGCCCTGTATTGGGAGGTTTTTAATGTTGGGTGGTTTGTTTGTTTTTAGACATGCACTCGGTAATAGAAGAGATCACTCTGCAATGTAATGAAGGGTCAGTCGCCATGTTTTATACTGTCTTGGGTTACATGGGCCTCTTGGCCATTGCCAGCTTCACTGTGGCTTTCCTAGCCCGCAAGTTACCTGATAGTTTTAATGAAGCCAAATTCATTACCTTCAGTATGTTGGTCTTTTGCAGTGTGTGGTTGTCCTTTGTTCCAACCTACCTGAGTTCAAGAGGAAAGGGCATGGCGGCTGTGGAGATTTTCCCCCATCTTGGCCTCCAGCGCTGGGTTATTGGTTTGCATTTTTTCTCCTAAATGCTACATCATGGTACTGAGGCCTGAGCTGAACAACAGGGAGCAGCTAAGAAAGAGAAATAATTAAAGAATATGTATCTCCCCACATCCCCATTATTTTGACAGGTTTAGTGCTTTAGGAGAGAAGGGATTAGAGAACCTGAGATCCTCTCAGTAATAATTTATAGCAATCTCAAAGTTAATTAGAGAAAGAGAGGATTTGGTGACCTAGAATCATAGAATCAGAGAGTTGGAAGAGACCACAAGAGCCATCCAGTCCAGCCCCCTGCCAAGCAGGAAACACTATCAAAGCATTCCTGACAGGTGGCTGTCAAGTCTCCGCTTAAAGACCTCCAAAGAAGGAGACTCCACCACACTCCTTGGCAGCAAATTCCACTGTCGAACAGCTCTTACTGTCAGGAAGTTCTTCCTAATGTTCAGGTGGAATCTTCTTTCTTGTAGCTTGAATCCATTGCTCCGTGTCCGCTTCTCTGGAGCAGCAGAAAACAACCTTTCTCCCTCCTCTATATGGCATCCTTTCATATATTTGAACATGGCTATCATATCACCCCTTGACCTTCTCTTCTTCAGGCTAAACATACCCAGCTCCCTAAGCCGTTCCTCATAAGGCATCGTTTCCAGGCCTTTGACCATTTTGGTTGCCCTCTTCTGGACACGTTCCAGCTTGTCAGTATCCTTCTTGAACTGTGGTGCCCAGAACTGGACACAGTACTCCAGGTGAGGTCTGAGCAGAGCAGAATACAGTGGTACTATTACTTCCCTTGATTTAGATGCTATACTCCTATTGACCTTATGCCCTGAGATTTTTTGGGGGAAAGATGAACATTCCTCCACTCTAAGTCGCTCACCCCCTGTTCAGGTTGCCATCAGATTTATGGCTTTAGAGTTTGACATGAGGTGGCCTTCTCTTTTCTTCTCTCAGACTTCTTTTTACCAGGATAAACATATGAAACTCCCTCAAGCATTCCTCAAAAGGGTGGTTTCCAGACCCTTATAATCATGGCCACCCACCCACTATGTACACTCCCCAGCTTGTCAATATATTTCTGAAACTGTGGTGCCCCAAACTGGACACAGTACTCCAGGTGTGGTCTAATCAAGGCATAATTGAGCTGACCAAGGCTAATGCTTACAAAAAGAATTATCAAAATAAAGATGACACTCAAACCTGATAACAGTTACAGAAATTGCTTGGTGTGCCCAAATATTTTTATTCCTTTTATTTATATAGCCCTTCACCCAAATGCCACAGGATGGTTTACAACATAACAAATAACATAGCAATCACACAACTCAAGACCTTAAGAACGTAAGAACACATGAAGAACCTGCTGGATCAGGCCAATGGTCATCTAATCCCACAGCCTGTTCTTAAATAACTAACCAGATGCTTGTGGGAAATCCACAAGCAGGATTCTAGCACAATAATACTCTGCCCTCCTGGTTTTCAGAAATGTAAAGCCTCCTTATGTGGAGCCAGGACTATACATTCAAAGCATATAATTGCAGGACAGCAAGCATCTTGGCTAATGAGACTAATAAGAAAAAATGATTAGTGAATTTTTCTCTCCCACACTCTCAATATGTTGGTAGTGTGAGTATTGGAGATACATATTCAACATTATTTCAAAGTTGTTGCCACTTAAGATTAAATGAAACAGCACTTCATCTTTTATCAGTTTCATTACTGTAGTAACAATTCAAACTCACTTGCTGTATTATAAAGAGTTGCCATATTTTAAAAAACTGAAAATCTGGACACTTTGCTTTTTTTTGGGGGGGGTAAAATTATTGCCCAAAGTTGTTGAGTTCAAAGTTGTTTTGATTCTCAAAAATAAAATAAAATGAAAGGAAAGGAAAGGGAAAGGGAAATTCGCCAAAATCTACAGTCACAACATGAACTTGGGTTGCCGTACGTCTGGATTTCAGCTATTTCCATCCCGACATTTTTATGTGGGCCGAAACAGACTATATTCTACTAGGAAAGATATGGGGGGGGGGCTGAAAAGTATGGAATGAACTATTTTAATGGGTAGATGTATATGCACCCTGCAAACAAACCAGAGTTAGGAACGGAACGATCATTTCCCAACCTTAAATTCAGATCTTCACATTTCTGCAGTAATTTGATTCCCCCCTTAAATCCTCATGAAGATTCACCAGCATTTTAGTGCAAATTTCTCCTAATAAACACATTTTTTGTGCAGTTTTAACTAATGTACACATTTTGGCCAGCAATTTCCCATGGTATAATGCATTTATAGAATAAAAAAATTGAAGAGTTGGAAGTTACCCTTAAGATCACTTAGTCTCACCCCCTGTAATACAGGAATATGCAGCTATCTCATATGGGGATTGAACCTGCAGCCTTAGCATTATCAATAAGAACCACACTCTAACCAACTGAGCCATCCAGTTGAATTGGTGTGGGTTATTTTCAATACTGTTTTCATTTTTACACACATATCTGCTAATATGTAAATTTTAGGGTCATTTGTTGGTGAACTGCATCAAAATTAGGATAATTCCATCAACTTTGGATCTCCTACTGCTTCAGAAAGAGTGGATTTGCTATATTTGTGTTCAAATGGGAACTGCGTCAAATTTCTCATCCATTCCAAATCAGAATGAATGCTCATTATTGTATAATTTCCACACAAACTAATCAAAATGAATGCCCAGTGAATACCAGATACAATCTAACCTCCCTGCAAGCTTGGTGCAGGTGAATCATGAACAATATTCAATAAGAAGGCTATTGGGGGGGGGAAGGGGGCTTTCAAGCCTCCACAGTCTTGTTGCAGCTTTCTCATAAACTAGTAACAGTTATTTGCTTAACATCAAGAATACGAAAAACGATTCCAAACCACATGGCAAGTACTGTATCTAGTGTGGGTCAAAAAACTGGGACTGGGCAGTGGTCATTATTTCAGCACTGATGCTCTGGGCTCCCTTCATAATTATGGAAATGTGTTTCAATAAATGATCAAAAATAGCACTTCATCATGTCCCCCTGTCAAGTTGCTGGCTTCACTTCAGGGTATGATTTTCCTGTTGGAATTTGCTCTCCCTGGAAGTCTGGGATGCATCTCCTTGAGGAGCATAACATTCTCGTGGCCAGATTCAAGAACAAGACTTAAAGTCCTTGAGGAGCATAACATTCTCGTGGCCATATGTTTGTTACCTGAAGTGCATCTGGCACAGCGACTTTGCAGAGGTAAGTTACGTATCTCCCCCGGCAGCTATCCAAATTACTGTCATTAGTTCACCTGCCCAAAGCCCCAGTGGTGTTTCAGAAAATAACAACATTTAGCAAAAGCGCTGTCTCCATAAGTAGATATAGAAAACAAGCAAGCCTCCTGTCACTGATGAGTGACAAAATGCAGGCAAGGTTTGAGCTGCGATGTGTGTTGCCATTTTGCAGAACAGACTTCAGAGTCTGCATTGGTTGTCTCTACTAGCCTGCTGAGGCACGCATTCGAATTCTGCTGACGCTAAAGATAAGTGTGTTGTTTTCCTTTATTGGCACCACCCAAAGTAAGGCATTAATGTAAGGCTGGATGCTGGAGCAAGAGAATGCTAGAGAGGAAGTTTGATATAAAGATCTTGGGTCTACATGTGTTGCTGCTGCTGCTTCAGCTTCCCAAACAATGTAAAGCAGATACCAGGAAGTGCCACGTGAATGACCCCCTCCCTGTTCCACATGAGTGGTATCAGCCCGGGAGCCTCATCATTGGTGGGATCACTTCTCACATCTCTTACCATTTCCATGAACTATCCTTCTATGGACTTCCTTCTCACGAGTTGTTCGAGGTTCCAAAGTAAGCACACACACCCCACCTTAATCTGCTTCATTTGAGCTTGGCTAGATCACACACTCAACCAGTTGCTCATACAAATAATAGGATATGATTTCATTTTCATTTTACTTTTATATACCTTCTTTTTACATTGCTGTACACAAGGTGGTTTACATGCCGGAAGAACACCAAAGTGTACAAGAAAGATCACACATGAAAATCTGATCCAATACAATTTAGTGACAATATAAAACTATCAAATAAAGTAGCAGTATAGATTAAAATAAACTTTCAAAATGTCAGTAAATAATAGTTAAACAGAATTTCACTCTCCATAAATATACAGTAATACTATTTCCGATGAAAAATAAGAGAAATACACAAAATAATGCAATACATTAAAAAATGTAAAAAAGATTGACTTGAGATACAAGGTAAATACATGCACACACACACACACACACACACACATCACATTGTTCTCATTGCCATAGCCTGGAAAAAGCTATTGCTCAGCTGGATTCTGGGGGAGGCATTCAATTTATTCTTTTTAGGGATCTACCTATGAACTGCGCAGGATTGCACTGTTAATAGCATCAAATTTACACCTATCTATTAATATTCTGTTGTTAGCCACCCAGAGTGCCTGGGGCAACCTAGCCAAATAGGCAGGGTTTTATTATTATTACTTTGCTGAAAGAGCACTCAATCTCTCTCTACAGTGTGGTGCTAAAATTCTACCAGCACATCCTGGCCTTGGTGTTTGCCGTAAACGAGATCAATGGGAATCCCAGCATCCTGCCCAACGTCACCCTTGGGTTCCACATCTATGACAGCTACTACGATGCAAGGATGACTTATCAGACCACTATGGACCTGCTCTTCAAATTCAGAAGATTTGTCCCCAGTTACAAATGCAACACCCAGAAAAACCTCATAGCTGTCATTGGGGGACTTGGTTCTGATGTCTCCGTCCAAATGGCAGAACTCTTAAGCCTATACAAGTATCCACAGGTAGGATTTATCCTTGGATGAATGGGGGAGAGTCACTAATTACATTCTTCTCCAGGAATGCTGAGGTTCAGAATCAGCAGAGGAATGGATGTGAGAAATTCAAAATCTTCCCTAATGCTGAAGTTCCCCTGAAGTTTAGTGGTGCCATTTCCCATGTGTGTAACAGTTGCAATTCCTTTAAAAAAAAAAGGAAATGAAATTAATTGTGACTTCATTTTAAAAGGTGCTAGTCCTCAGACCATCTCATATACCAGTTAATAAATAATACACCCCCCAGGTAACATTTCAGCAATCTTTCAGAGAGTTTTGTCCTGCTCCCAAAATTTCTCTTATCATCTACTACAGTCTTCTTAAGGAGCTTTTCCACTGCCCTGATAAACATTCCTGTTTTGCACAGGTCGACAGGCTCAGATGCGCCTCTTAAAATATTTGCATTTCCCCCATCAGTTCACTTATGGTTCCTTCACCTCTGAGCACAGTGACACAAGACAATTGCCTTCCTTTTACCGGATGGTCCCAAGTGAAGCAAACCAGTACATTGGGATCATTAGCTTGCTGAAGCATTTTGGATGGACCTGGGTTGGGCTGTTTGCTGTGGACGATGACAGTGGAGAACAATTCATACAGACCCTGGAGCCATTGCTTTCTCAGAATGGAATCTGTTCAGCCTTCACACAAAGGATCGCCAACCAACATGATTTAAATTTCAAAGCATTTTACATATCTGCTTCTATTATTTATCTAGCATTCTCAGAGAGCAAAGCCACTACCTTTGTCATCTATGGAGATTCTATGACCATTCTATGGGTGAATGCATATGTGCTCATGGGATTTCCTAGCTACAATGAAAGCACATCACTTGGAAAGGTGTGGGTTATGACAGCCCAGCTGGATTTTACATTAACAGGCGTTCAGAATGTATGGGATTTTCAATTGTTTGAAGGTGCCCTGTCCTTCACAATTCACTCTGATGAGATTCGGGGATTCAAGGAATTTCTTCAGATTGTAAAACCTGGCTGGAATCAAGAAGATGGGTTTCTCAAGGACTTCTGGGAGCAAGCATTTAATTGTTTATTTCCAGACCCCCAGGAGCTGATAGAGGTTGATGGAACCTGTACTGGAGAGGAGAAGTTGGAGAACCTTCTTGCGACTATATTTGAAATGCACATGACTGGCCACAGCTACAGTATTTATAATGCCATCTATGCTGTGGCCCATGCTTTGCAAGCCATAGAGTCATCTAGATACAAACACAGTCCAATGATGAGTGGCAAAAGTCTTCAAGATCTCCAGCCCTGGAAGGTAGTATATTCATAATGAAATAAACTCATTTACATGAAGCAAATAGAACAAAATCACACAGCTTCCAATTTTATTCTTTAAAATAATAATAATACTATGCCTTAAGTTTCTAGGGTGGGTTACTACATTAAAGCAATATTAAAAACAGTTTAAAACATGTTACAATAACCAACAGAAGGTGGGTCTTTTATATATATATATATATATATATATATATATATATGAATGAGGGAGGGAGGGAGAGAGAGATGGAGAGAGAGAGAGAGGGAGGGAGAGAGAGAGGGGAGAGAGAGAGAGAGAGAGAGAGAGAGAGAGAGAGAGAGAGAGAGAGAGAGAGAGAGAGAGAGAGCTTCATTTTACTGGCCTACAGGCAACTCATCACTGCCTCAGTGAATTTGTCCACCTGAAAATCCAACCTAAATCTTCTGATGAAAGCTTCTAGAGGTTTCATATAGATGTTAAATAGCACTTGGGGTGGGGGAGATGGAACCTTGAGTGACACAATTGGACAGTTTTCATGGTGTTGAACAGTACCCTTCCATGACAACTTTTTGGAAATGGCCCTGAAGGTAGAAACAGAACCAATGAAGTGCGGTGGACCCAACCGGAAGGATATTGTAATAACAGAGAAAGCCATCAAAAGCTCAAGGAGTATGAGCAGGATCACACTCCCCACATCTCTCTCTTCATAAATGCCTTCAATAAAGGATTTGATTGATTGTGATAGTTTTGGAAACATAATTCACTGAGCTTTATAGGAGTGACGGGGAGGCTCAACATTTCTTTCTATACTAAGAGGTTGAAACATTAAGCTGTAAATATTCAGGCTTCTTGCAACTATAAGGCTATATACCACGGACTTCCCTTCTATAATATGAGAGGCCCTTATCAGTATTGGCATACCATAGATTCTGGAAGACAGACTTTCTTAGGAAAACTTTTTCCTGAACATAACTTTTTGTTTTAACTGGTTTTTAACTATTTTGACTCCTTATTTTATTTCATATCTTAAAGTATCATGCTCTAAAGCATTAGTAGGTTTGTTATTGTACAATTATGTATTTATTTTATCATTATGAGTTGCCTAGAAGATTTCGGCAGAGAAGCAGAATATAAATTAATGAATAATACTATTTTTTTAAAAAAAGACTTGCATTCATATTTTGTATATTTTATATATTTGCATTTATGTTCTACTGTTTGTCAAAGGAACACAAGGTAATGTATCCAGTTGGTCCCTAGCCCCTGAGGTTGAACCCTGATCCCCCAAGGTCTTAGTCTGAGACTCTAACGTCAATACTGTATTGGTTCTCTTGCCTTAACTATAACCTATTAGAAAATCATAAGATGAAAATACATAAGCAATGTAATCAAGGAAAATTTTCCGTATATTGGCTCCAATAGGTTTTGATCCCATTCCTAACCATCCTTGTTCTTCTTCAACTAGCTGCACCCATTTCTTGAAGGCATTTTGTTCAATAACTCAGTTGGAGAAGCAATCTTTTTTCAAGGTAACAGGGAGAGGAGAGGTGGATTTGACATAACGAACATGGTCACTTTCCCAAACAAATCCTTCCAGAGAGCCAAAGTTGGAAGGGTGGATGCCAAGTTTCAGGAAGGCAAAGAGTTCATCATTAATACAGACCTAATTGTGTGGCACAGGAGTTTTAACCAGGTTTGGATTCTTGATATGCCTTCAGTTTATGCCTTCTGCCATGTTGGTTAATGATAAAAAAAAGATTATTGTCCCCCAAAGGATTGGTGTTCATAACACAGATCAGATGGATAATATTTTTTTAAAAAAAAATTTATTAGATTTTTCACTATCATATCATATCATATCATATCAATTATTCCAAATTATACAAATACATATCTATTAAACCAAATATTATACCAAATCATAAAATTTTTGACTTCCCATGCTTCAAAATCTGAGGGTTCTGAATAACGATAATTGCTGCCATTCTAATCCAAATTCCGAATTCTTTCCATCATTATAGTCCAATATAGTCCCGATCTTTCCCAACAGTTCTTTCTTGTTATTCTCTTCCCCTTGTCACAGCTTCTGAGATAAATACCGTATCAAGCGAGATTTAACACAAAGTCACTCTTCCTGTGTCGATTTTCTGTCCAGTCCAGCCTCCCCATAAATCCTTGCATTTCTTTTTCAAACTGGGATGTTTCCCAAGCCGCTCCAACAATCAAAACACAGGCAGACGCCATCTTGAAGATCCCATAAATCATGTCCCGGCTTCTGCTTAATAAATCCACCGGTTGCAGAATTGCAGTTTTTTCAGGCGAGGGTCAGCCAAACATAAACATTAACACTATTCTTGTGACAGACTTATGGCTCCCCCACCCTTTAACTGCTCCTCCGCTCTCCTCAGTCTCCAATTAAGCGGCCTGAATTAAAAGTGTGTCACAAGTCGTAAATCCACTTAGAACTGTCCGCAAAGTATTTTAACGAGCTCCAACAGTATGATATAACCAACTTTGAGAGGCTTTGGATCAGATGGATAATAATTAATGTCAATATGTACAGTACTGAAATGTCCTCTAGATGGGAAACATTCTTAAGAAAATGTCTAAATTAACAGCTTCTTCTGAGAAAAAAAAAATTGCTGTTGATGTTGCTGGGAGCTTTTCACCCTTTGGTAACCAAGCCACATTTACACCTCACATTTAAAGCAAAATTAGACCAATTTAATCTAAATGGCTTCCCCGTCAAAATCTTAAGTACCGAAGTTTGTTAAGGATGCTGAGAGTTTTTAGGAGAACCCCATTTTCCCTACTGAGCTACAATTCCCAGAGTTCCCTTGGAAGAGGGATTGGTTATTAAACCATTCTGAGAAGTGTAGTTCTAAAAAAAATAGACTGCAAAAATAATGCATTATATGCTCAGGACTGTTTTGGCACATTGTGGCATGCTTGTACTGAATGCACCATGTTCTGAATTCTTCCATGTTCATCATGTGCTTACAGAGAAAACACAGAGATTGTCAATTTCTCCCATTCTACTAATCTTTTCTTCCCCTTTATGGGCAGGTGATCCCTGTCTCTGTGTGCAGTGACTCCTGCCATTCTGGTTATCAGAAGAAAAAGAGGGAAGGAGTGAAGTTTTGCTGCTACAGTTGCGCCCTGTGTCCAGAAGGAAAGATTTCCACCCAGAAGGGTAGGTCTTTCTAGATCAGGCATCCCCAAACTTCGGCCCTCCAGATGTTTTGGACTACAATTCCCATCTTCCCCGACCACTGGTCCTGTTAGCTAGGGATCATGGGAGCTGTAGGCCAAAACATCTGGAGGGCCGCAGTTTGGGGATGCCTGTTCTAGATGCTTTCAGTCCATACATTTGATTATGAGTAGGAATGAGCTTTTTTTGGGGGGGGAGCATTTTTAAAAAAGTTTAGACAATTTTTAATTGCACTTTCTGTTATTCTTCTTTTTATGGTTTTTAAAAATGTCCTCAAAAAGGTTTCCATCAATAAAATTATTACAAAAAACTTACTAGAACTTAATTGAATCAAACAAATAATAGCCGCCCAATATAGCCTCCCAACCTGTGATTATTTCCTCCATGCTGCTCAGTGTGACCACACACAACCCTCCCCATGGATCTCAGGGCTCAGGCTGGTTGATATGGGGAGAATCATTCTGAAAAAACGACTTAATGTAGTGACAATAGAGGGAGTAGCTCCAAGTACAGTTTCTGAATGCTGGGTGAGAGAGACTTGCCTGGCTTTTCACAGTTCAGCTAGTGGATTATTTGGATTATTTTATGTTGACTTGTTGTTCATGTTTGTTGAATGGCTTTTTAGTATTTATTTTAAAAATAAATGTTTTATATTATTATCTTATAGTTATAGTACAGGCGGAAGGGGCAGAACGGGAGTGCGCAGGGGTGGGGAATGGAAATGGTGCGAAATGGTTACTGCATGTATTTAATGTAAAACACTTGAAGCATTGCTTTAAAATTAAGTTGTGTGCACATTTCATATGCAGTTTTAGCACTGTGACGACCACTCTTTCTTGCTTCAGACATGGATGACTGTTCCAAATGCCCAGACGATCAGTATGCAAGCAAGGACAGAGATCGATGCACCGCAAAACTGACAATATTTCTGTCTTATGAGGAACCCCTAGGGATCAGTTTAGCCTTGGTTGCTATTTCTTCTTCCCTCATCACAGCCGTGGTGTTAGGAACTTTTATTAAGCACAAAGATACCCCCATAGTCAAAGCCAACAACCGGGACATCACCTACACTCTCCTGGTCTCCCTCCTGCTCTGCTTCCTCTCATCTTTACTTTTCATAGGAAGACCTCAGAAGTTGACTTGCTGTCTCCGACAATCTTCCTTTGGATTCATCTTCTCTGTAGCAGTTTCATGTGTATTGGCAAAAACCATCACTGTGGTCGTAGCTTTCATGGCCACCAAACCAGGGTCCAGCATGAGGAAGTGGGTGGGGAAAACATTGGCCAACTCCATTGTCCTTTTCTGCTCTTCGATTCAAGCAGGCATCTGTGTAGTGTGGCTAGCAACTTCTCCCCCACTCCCCAATTTGGACATGCAGTCAGTACCTGCACAGATCATATCAGAATGCAATGAAGGGTCTGTCATCATGTTTTATCTTGTTCTGGGCTACATGGGAGTTCTGGCCATCATCAGCTTCACCGTGGCTTTCCTGGCAAGGAAGTTGCCAGACAGTTTCAATGAAGCCAAATTCATCACCTTCAGCATGTTGATGTTTTGCAGTGTTTGGTTGTCATTTGTTCCAACCTACCTGAGCACCAAGGGAAAATACATGGTGGCTGTGGAGATCTTCTCCATCTTAGCTTCCAGTGCTGGGTTATTGGGCTGCATCTTTGCCCCAAAATGCTTCATCATAGTGCTGAGGCCTGACTTGAACAATAGAGAGCAACTAATAAGAAAAAAGTTTTAGTGACTTTTTCCTCCGCCACACTCTCATTATGTTGGTAGTATGAGTATTGGAGGTATTTATTCAACATAACTCTCCAGAAAAATTATGTTGCTTCTCCAATTCTGTTGCTAACTCCCGTCTGCAGCTAATTGCCAACAGCACCTGTCTGCTAACTTACTTAGCAGCATCTTGTCTGCAAATATAGCAGCAAAAATGTTCTCATTTTTGAAGAGAGGGGTTTGGGAGAGAGAGCCTTACCCTTGCATAGTGGAGCTAAGCACAATCATGATTGCTTGAGGGGTAAGGATTGCCTTTAGAAAAACTAGGCTTGGGATAGAATATGGATGGGGAGGAGTTGTTAGGTGAGAGGTGTGCTGGAAAGGAAAAGGAGAACAAAGATAGAAGCATTTTAGAAGTTTGGCTGAAGGGAAACTGGGAGAGAGATCTTGGGCTGCAGAGCTGCACTGCTATGGGGAACAAACGCCTCTTGAGATGACCATGCTGTAAGATCTGTAAATATGTGAATGACTCACCTTTCTGTTTATATATATATAAGTTTATTTTTGGGTTTTCAGATTTACAAACAACCACAAAGAGAACAAATTATACAATATCCATGAATCCCCATTTGACTTCCCTCCTCCTCTTCTGCAGGTCCTTACGTTAACTATTTCTCCTGCATCTTCTCTGTTAATCCAATTCTTTTAAATCTTCAATAAAACCATAGTCCAACTTTTAACTACAAGTATCATTCCCATTCCTACAAATGATTTTAATTGTTTACAATGACTTTTTAAAATAAATTATATATTTCCCCATTTCTTATTTAAATTTTGGTCTTCCTTATTCTTCCGGTCAGTTTTGCCATTTCTGCATAGTCCATCAATTTAATCTGCCATTCTTCCCTGGTAGGGACTGTGTTTTCTTTCCATCTCTGGGCTAATATATCCCCGATATTTGCCGAATTACCAACCACACTCTCAAAAGTCCCTTCTGGACTTCTACCTGCCTGGGCTCAGTCAGTTGAGCCATAGCAGAACCAGGCTGAAAATATTACAGTTGTGTTTTTTGGGGGGTGAATCAGCATTGCAGCATCCCTGAAAAGTGTTATTTCGGGGTCCTGGCTCCAGTGCTATAAGGCCATACAGAGGGCTGCGGGGAAACTCAAAATGTGTTTATTTAGAGCAAGGGCACCAAGCTGGTCATATACACAGGGTACAGGATACCCCCAAATTAATATTTTGGTCATTCAGGCACCTAACGTTCTGGGGCCACACAAAGGATTGTGGGTAATTGCACACTGTCAAAGGCAATGAGACTAAAATATAGAAAGGACACAATGCACCCTTAAAATATGGTTCAGTCCAGGACCTCACAATAACAGTTTTGTGGGGAATCCTAAAATAATCTTAAAGGAGGTAGGATTTTTCTTGAAATAAAGGTGTGCCCTTGCCACTTTTTCGCTTAACAAATTGAATCCTATATTCTTATTATTATGTCATCATATGGTAGAAAGCTTATACCATTCAAATATAATTAAAATGTTAAAAAATACCGTTGTTGAACACTGTTCCTTCCTGGAGTTCAATTCTTATGGGAATCTCTTTGCCACCTGCTACTTGTGTCACAAAGAACAGTGGAGACTTATTATCAGATCTGGAAAAGGAACTAACATATTTACGATGGGGAGGGTGGGGGAAGGAATGCTACTCGGGACCCAGATGCTAAAGCACTGATTATTGACCACTGGGATCATGGAAACCCTCATGACTTCTTCACCTGCCCAAAGGAAACTCGAAAACAATCGACAAGTAAGTCTGAAAATGATTATAAATACCCCCGTCTGTGCCATGTGCAGCTGAGAGTGGGGACAAGAGGTAGGTAGGGCTCTGTCATTTTTGTTTCAGAAGTGAAACTTCTTTATCTCAGCTTTATTCCAGTTTACATCAGCCAGACCTGAAATTTGAAAATATCTGCTAGTACTAAAGTCATGCATTTGTATCTCAATCAAACCCATGGCTGATCTATTTGAAGAAGTGTGCATGCACACGAAAGCTCATACCAAAATAAAAACTTAGTTGGTCTTTAAGGTGCTACTGAAGGAATTTTTTTTATTTTGTTTCGACTCAGACCAACACAGCTACCACCTGTAACTATTTCTCTTAAGGCAGATATTGGCAGAATTAGCTACAAACCAATGTAGTCTGTTATATCTGGCAGTTTCTGCTAAACAAAGGAGGGTCTCAGTCTAGAAGGAAGCTGTGCTGGTGGGATGCTGTGGCTTCTGGTGGTCCTACCTTTGCTACCTGCTATTTTGTACGAAGCGGATACTCTGGAGTGTCCCACAGCTGATCCCCACCCTGTCCCACATGAGTGGTTCCAGACAGGAGCTCTCTTCATTGGTGGAATTGCTTCTCAGGTAGTTTACCATCCACATGAATTTTCCTTCGAGGAAGATCCGAACCAGAATCTGTTTGATGTTCCAGAGTAAGGAATTGCTTCTTTTGCTCTGCATCTTCTAAAGCTGTTTAGATCGCACACACACATTATTTAAGCGACAGAATGCCCCCCCCCCAAAATAAAGTGTAGGCACCCCAAAGCAATTTACAGACAAACACACAGATAACACCTGCGCACACTTGAAAACCAAGAGGAAAAATACATTAAAAAATCCCACCCACTTCTACAAGGCCACAGGCATGGCTATAGAGGAAAGTTTTTGCCTGGTGCCTAGAAATATAGTCATTTACTTGAGCTGAATAATACTTTTATTAGTGACGTTAATGCAAAATACAATTTCTTACAATCTGAGGTGCAAATCACCAACATTGTGATATAATAGTACCAATTATCCTTGATAGACAATTGTTGTTTAGTCGTTTAGTCATGTCCGACTCTTTGTGACCCCATGGACCAGAGCACGCCAGGCACTCCTGTCTTCCACTGCCTCCCGCAGTTTGGTCAAACTCATGTTCGTAGCTTCGAGAACACTGTCCAACCATCTTGTCCTCTGTCGTCCCCTTCTCCTAGTGCCCTCAATCTTTCCCAACATCAGGGTCTTTTCCAGGGAGTCTTATTTTCTCATGAGGTGGCCAAAGTATTGGAGCCTCAGCTTCATGATCTGTCCTTTGATAGACAAAGGGATGACTAAATTCTACCTCTATATGCAGAATGCTGACAAAATTCTACCAGCACATCCTTGCCTTGGCATTTGCTGTGAACGAAATCAACGAGAACCCTAAGTTCCTACCCAATGTCACACTTGGATTCCATATTTATGATAGCTACTACGATGCAAGGATGACTTATCGTACCACTTTGGATGTGCTCTTCAAATCAGATAAATTTGTTCCCAATTACCAGTGTGACAGATACAAAAACCTCATGGCTATCATTGGCGGACTTGGCTCCGATACCTCCAACTTAATGGCAGATATTATAGGCTTCTATAAGGTTCCACAGGTAGGAGTTCTCTCATTATCTTTGAGTTTGTGTGTGAGAGTGATTCTTTCATATGCCAAACTTGATTTTGTAGTTCAAAAGGAGTGAATTCACAAAAGCAGTTATTCCAGGTAACATCAACCCTTATACGTAATCTAAGGTATTTTATTTATTATTCCATTATTATTATTTTATTTATTATTCCATTAGTATTTTATTTATTATTTCCATTAGTATTTATCATTTTTATTTATTTATTTATTTATTTATTTATTTATTTATTTGAGTTGTTGGGGTATTTTAATCCTGCCTTTAAAAAATAGTGCTGCCTTTAGATATTTTTTTTCTTTTAAACTGGTTTCAAAGAATGTGTTTGTTTAAATATTGTAAGTCACTTTTAATTACCTTGATAGGAAAGCAACCAAAAAGTAATAATAATAATAATAATAATAATAATAATAATAATAATAATAAGTTATATGTTCTTGGGAAAATTGCACCAGAAGTGTTATCTTTAGCTCTAGGCTCCCAAAGATGGTTTTTAAAGAAATAATAGTTGTATAATCGGGAGCATAAAGTCACTCCAAACAGTTCCCTACAATATCCCTACATTTTTTTTCCAGCTCACATATGGCTCATTTGCCCCACAAGAGAATCATATCACTCAAAGGCCATCCTTTTTTCATCTGGTTCCAAATGAAACCCAGCTGTATATGGGTATTATCCGGTTACTCCAATATTTCAAATGGACATGGGTTGGGCTTCTTCTAGTTGATAATAGCAGTGGCGAACATTTCTTGCAGATGCTGGAGCGATTGTTTTCCCAGTATCGGATCTGTTCAGCATTCATAGAAAGATTACCGCAAGTAGCTCACTGGGATAACTTGGAGGAACTTGGTACTATAGCCAGAAATGTTTGTTTATATTACAAGGATGAGAAAGTGATTACATTTATTATATATGGAGAATCATTGATGATAGCATGGCTGAGAACTATTATATTTATACGAGACACTGGAAACGAGGAGAACACATCACTCAGAAAGGTGTGGATTATGACAACCCAGGTAGATTTACTATTAACTGGCCATCAAATGGGCTGGGGTCTCCAGATGTTTCAAGGTGCAATTTCCTTTGCAATCCACTCCAAAGAGATTGTGGGGTTTAGAGAATTTATTCAGACCATAAAACCTTACGGGCCCCAGACAGACGGTTTTCTGAAGGACTTTTGGGAGGAAGCTTTTGACTGTGTATTTCCTAACCCCAATGTGGCAATGGATGTTGACCAAACATGTACTGGGGAGGAGAGGCTGGAGAGTCTTTCTGGGCCACACTTTGAGCTCCTCATGACTGGCCACAGTTATAGTATCTATAATGGCGTTTATGCTGTAGCCCATTCTTTGCATGTTATGGGCTTGTCTCGATCCAAGCAGAGAGCCAATGAGAAAGGTTTCAGTATTGATCTTCAAGATGTTCAGCCTTGGCAGGTAATTTCCCTACAATGAAGTATTTTTATTTCAGTAAACAAATTAGTAGAAGGTGAGACTATATTCAGCTTTCTCCTGCAACGGTCTCTGAGGAAATGGAGTTGGGCATCTTATTTGTAGAAAGCATTTTATAGTTTTACATTTCTTTAAGCATCAGAAGTATGAATATACAAAGCAGGATGAATTCCCATAATCCATGACATTTAGTCATGCTGAATTCATGGTGAGAATTGTAGTCCAACAACTTTAGAAGTCACAATCTGACATAAGACGAACTCTCCAATTTATTTACATGCCACATTCTTTTTTTACTCCTTCTCTCTTAGCTCCATCACTTTCTTCATGGGACTTCCTTTAACAACTCAGCTGGGGAAACCATTTCTTTTAATGACGAATGGGAAATGGGAGGCGGCTTTGACATCATAAACATGGTCATATTTCCAAATAACTCTTTCCAGAGAGTGAAAGTTGGTTGGATTGACCCAGGTGTTCCTGAAGGAGAAGAACTCATAATTCATGAAGATATAATTGTTTGGCACAGTGGTTTCAACCAGGTATGGATTCTGGCATGGCTGGATGAAGACATGGGCTGAAGGAGCTGCAGTCAATGGCATTATAGCCTAGGGCTGCCTTGCTGCTTGTCCGGGCAGTATTCTGCCTGGAGAAAATAAGGCAGCACTGGCTCCAAATCCCCGGGGATTACAATTCTCACCATGCATCCAGCATTTGTTTTGCCAATCACCCCAATTGATTGAAACAAAAATAACATTCTTGGTAATACATTCATTTCTATAGTCAACACTCTACCTAAGTGAAAGTTTCATTCTGACCGGAATTTGCAAACTTCTTTTAATATCTTCCCAGGTTTTTAACTCATTATCGTCATAAAGATTTTAATTATTTGCTGTTAACCTAGATCATTGACCTTCCTTTCAATTTTTAGACCTGACACATTTGTAATTCATTTTTTCCTCTCATCATTCTTTTTTTTTTTAACCAAGATTTTGGTTTTGTATTTACAGTGGTACCTCGGGTTACAAACACTCCAGGTTACAAACTCCGCTAACTCAGTAGTACCTCTAGTTAAGAACTTTACCTCAAGATGAGAACAGAAATTGTGTGTCGGCAGCGCGGCAGCAGCAGGAGGCCCCATTAGCTAAAGTGGTACCTCAGGTTCAGAATAAGTTTCAGGTTAAGAATGGACCTGCGGAACGAATTAAGTTCTTAACCAGAGAACTTTGGGGGCTCTTAGAGAGCATTCTCCAACACCACAGGACACTTCAGACCCCGGATTTTCTTTTCGGGCTTTTTAGAGAAGGTGAATTGCCTGTGCTCCCTTCCCACCCCCTCGCAGAAATTGGGTCACTCAGGATGAGTGATCCCTGCCATCCACCATAGCCTGCAGCAGACCTGGAAGTCCCTAAACGATGACTGAAATCTTTGACTCAGCTCTGATCACAGAGATAACTGTATAACAGGCATCCCCAACTGCGGCCCTCCATCATGGCCTACAACTCCCATGATTCCTAGCTAACAGGACCAGTGGTCAGGGGTGATGGGAATTGTAGTCCAAAACATCTACATCAGTTTGGGAATGCCTGCTGTATATCAACACATCCATTGCCTGGAGAAAGAATTCCTTGGTTCATATTGAATTATTTTTTTCATTTTCTTTCTTTCCTTTTGGTTTCCCTAGTGATTGGTATGTGTGTGGGCATTGCCATTCAAATGGAGTGTGTGGGGGACTTACTTGCCCCTCCCATTTTTTATTCAAGTTGGCACCCTTGATTTGTATTGTCGGAGGTGTATTCCTGAATGCCCGATAGAGTGTCACTATGTCCTTAGAATATCTGAGGTTTAGGCCAAGATCGACAACTGAAGTATCTCTCTTTCTATTTTAATCTCCCTTTGTAACACCTTTCATGGTTATTGATAGGTGATGCCCATTTCGTTGTGCAATGACTACTGCCACCCTGGTAACCAGAAGAAAAGGAAGGAAGGGGAGAAATTTTGCTGCTATGATTGCACTCCATGTCCAGAAACGAAGATTTCCAATCAGCTGGGTAGGTTATGTAGTACCCCAATGTTTCCATTACACAGGGCAAATTGAAAGAGTTGTGTCAGATGACTATTTAAAAGTAAAAACCTCTCTATATAAATAGGAACATTTCTCCATCCTTTCTGAACATTTGAAAGCAATATTCCATTCACTGGGAGCAGAAATCTGCAAATTCGCAGAGCCTGCAAATTCTTTATACAGTCATACCTCTTGTTGCGTTTGCTTCACGTTGCAGCTTTTCGGGTTGCGAACGCGGCAAACCTGGAAGGGTATACTTCTGGGTTTCACCGCGCACTTGCAGAAGCGTTTTGCACGCTTCGCGCATGCACAGAAGTATTCTGCACGCTTCGCACATGCACAGAAGCGCTCTATTGCGCTACGCGCTTGCGCAGAAGCGCCACTCTAGTTGCGGACTTTTCGGGGTGCAAACGGCACCCTGGAACAGATCATGTCCGCAACTAGAGGTATCACTGTAGTTTGAGTGGAAAGCAAAAAGTGTTATAAAAAAGGTGTTCCCCATTGATTGCAATCATGGTGCCCTATATAGAATGGCATATAGTGCCATGTTGTACACAATTTCAGAATGAATATGTGAATTTTTAAGAAATAAAAAATAATGCTTATGAATACTCTTACTTAATTTCATATTTCAATGTGCACAAGTATAATGCTGAATCTAAATCAATTATAAGTTTTTGTTTTTTGGCAACAGAAAACTGGGTGCAATTTACATAAATAGGAGCCCCGCCAGTGTGTGTTAAGGCTGCTCAAGTGTCATTAAACGCACAAGATTCTGTGAGTGCATTTTTTTTTAGAGGAAGCATGTCTTTAATCCTTTTCAAATGTTTATGACAACCACAGATATGGCTACTCTTTCTAAAAGGACCAAGACTGAGAAATTTCAGAATGATAGTGGCAGTGGTCTTTCTGAAAGGGCAGATTGCCCCATTCTGGAATGGATACAGGAGGGGGGTTAAAAACCACAGCATAGATCCTCGAGAAAGACTGGGGTGGGTGAGGCCAGCAAGGAAAGTACCAGATTTCTTGGTAGATAACCTCTTCTCATTGACAGAAAGCAGGCATATCTGAGGCCAGGGGTGGGAGTCTTGTTAGAATAAATCTGTGGCAAGCCCCTGGAGACCCCTCTCTCTTTCCCCTCCACAGACACTCCAAGTTGCTCTATTTTCCAGGGACAGTCCCAGATTTACAGAAACTGTCCCGGTTTCTGATTTGTTCCCGGAATGTCCCAGTTTTCCTCAGGATGTCCCTATTTTCATCAGAGAAATGTTAGAGGGTTTAGAGCAGGCATCCACAAACTTCAGCCCGCCAGATGTTTTGGATTACAATTCCCATCTTCTCCAACCACTGGTCCTGTTAGCTAGGGATCATGAGAGTTGTAGGCCAAAACATCTGGAGGGCCAAAGTTTGGCGTTGCCTGGTATAGAGTTATGTGAGCCCTGAGCCAAGGAGATAAGTAACTGTACAACCTTTAGAAGACATCTAAAGACATCTATAGGGAAGCAGTTTTTTTAAAAACGCTTAATATTTTATCATGTTTTTATATATGTTGGAAGCCATCTACATATATGGCTGAGGCAACACAGTCAGATTGGTGGGATTAAAATATTATTATTATTATTATTATTATTATTATTATTATTATTATTATTATTATTATTGAATGTCCCTATCTTCATTGGAGAAATGTTGGAGAGTATGCCTGTGGCATAGTCCTCCAAGGCCTGAGGCAAGTGTATGGAGTAGCCCTTCCCCTCTGCACAGCCTGGTAATAAGATATCTCTATATTCTCTTGCATAGTGGAAGGCATAGCTGCCAAGTATCCCGTGGGAAACCCCCAGATTTTAATCCGTTTCCCTCTGTTCTCCCAAATGGAGAAAAATCCCGGAAATCCCCCGGATTCCCTACCTGCCAGGGAGCCTCCATTTTGGGTGCTGCTTTGCCCATGTGTGGGCACCGGAAATAGGGCAGAGCAGCACCAGAAGTCGCTTCTACGCATGCCCGGCGGCCATCTTGGACCACCCGGCGAACACCAAGATGGCCGCCGGGCATGCATAGAAGCAACTTCCGGTTCCGCTCTGCCCTATTTCCGGTGCCCACACATGGTCAGAGAGGCCCCGGAAGTTGCTTCTACGCAACTTCCAGTGCCACGCCGCGGCTGATCCCGCATTTTTCAGCAGGAGACTTGGCAGGTATGGTGGAAGGGGACCAGAAAAGTGTCAAAGGTCTCAAGGAAAGACTTGCGTGGGGAAAATGTCACTGCTCAAGGAAGGAACATATTACTCCAAGGTTTCCTCTTTTGAAAATATGCAGCATTACTTAAAAAACCAACAATGAATCTACAGAATGATTTAAGACATTGAAGAGTCACTGGGCTGCCTCAAGATGTCATCTTAACAGCATAGTGGAATTTAGGATTGTGAATACTTCACCTGAATCACTTCATTTGACTTGTGATTTAGAAAGTACACAGAGCTTGTGCGCACTCCAGATAAGCAGAAATGAGACAATGTGAATTTGTGTGACTACTGTCACACTCGAAACCATCAAGCAGAGGTTATACATGTTGTAACTGATATATAATGGGTAGAGTGGAGAACAGTTCATAGGCAACAAATACTGATATGAGAAATTTCCAATTTTTTTAGATATGGATGACTGTTTCACATGCCCAGAAGATCAATTTCCAAGTAAGGAGAAAGATGAATGTTTGCCTAAAATCATAAACTTTCTTTCTTATGAAGAACCTTTAGGAATCACTTTAGCTTTCATTGCTGTTTCTCTTTCCATTAATGCAGCCTTGGTGTTAGCAATTTTCATTAAGCACAGGGATACCCCCATTGTCAAAGCCAACAACCGAGGCCTCACCTATACCCTCCTCATCTCCCTCCTGCTCTGCTTCCTCTCTTCGTTGTTTTTCCTTGGAAAACCTGGACAAGTGACCTGCCTTCTCCGACAAACAGTGTTTGGCATCATCTTCTCAGTGGCTGTTTCTTGTGTATTGGCCAAAACCATCACTGTAGTGATAGCTTTCATGGCCACAAAGCCAGGATCCAGCATGAGGAAGTGGATGGGGAAAAGACAGGGACATTCTGTTGTTCTTTCCTGTTCCCTCATTCAAGCAAGTATTTGTACCTTGTGGTTGGCAACCTCTCCCCCTTTCCCTGATTTAGACATGCATTCAGTAACAGGAGAAATCATTGTGCAATGTAATGAAGGGTCAGTCGCCATGTTTTACTGTGTCTTGGGTTACACGGGCTTCTTGGCCTTTTCCAGCTTCACTGTGGCATTCCTAGCCCGCAAGTTACCTGATAGTTTTAATGAAGCCAAGTTCATTACATTCAGCATGTTGGTCTTTTGCAGTGTGTGGTTGTCCTTTGTTCCAACCTACCTGAGCACAAGAGGGAAATACATGGTGGCTGTGGAGATCTTCTCCATCTTAGCCTCCAGTGCTGGGTTACTGGGCTGCATCTTTGCCCCTAAATGCTACATCATTGTGTTTAGGCCCCAACAGAACAAGAGAGAACAACTAATTAGGAGAATATTTTAAGAATCCACCTTGTTTATTTCTTCTACTCTACAGTGTACATTGGTAAGGTATATGTTTTAGGAGTTCAGAGATTAATATAGCATTAATTATGGTTTGATGAGTAGGTGAGGGGCTTGCCTAAAAAAACATCCCAGAAAAAGGTATATTATGTATTGCCAGCAGCTGACTTTTATGCAATGGATTGGGTTTTTTCCTTTTACATTGGCTGCTGTGGAGATTTTCTCCACCTTAACTTCCAGGCTGGTTACTGGGCTGCCTTTTTGCCCCTAAGTGCTATATCATTTTGTTCAGGCCCCAGCTGAACAACAGAGAACAACTAATAAGAAGAAAAGTTTAAAGAATCTGACCTTTCTTCTTCTACTATATAGCAATATAGTAGAATATATTCATTTATTTATTGTAACATTATTTTTAGTTTAATTAGCAGGTGAGGGGCTTGCCTCAAAACATCCCACTAAAAGCACGTTGTCAGAAACTAACTTTTGCACAATGGTTGAGCTCTCTCTTTCTACACTGACTGTTGCCAAGATCCTTGCAAAATGGTTTGCACGAATTGCTCTGAATTGTTCTCATTATTATTTATTGTGCTGCTTTCATTTTATTGCTTTTATTTATTTATTTATTAAGCTGACCTCATTTGCACTATACGTTTAAAGCTGTATCATAGCACTTTAAACATTCACAGTTTTCCCCCAAAGAATTCTTGCAGCTGCCAAAGTATATAATTTACATAATGGTCCCCCCCCCCATGTGCTGGAATTTCTTTGTTTCTGCATTCCAAAATCTTATTGATTCAATTACATTCCAGTCATAATAACAATCCCTTATACAATAGGGTCACCAGGCGTCCCCGTTTCCCAGGGACAGTCCCCAGATTTACAACTCTATTTAGTAGGAAGTTGAAAAGTGTCCCCGGATTCATTGGAAAAAATCTGGTAACCTTATTATACAACAGCTGCAATATCCATAACTTCTATTCGTGTTGACACATTAAATAATTTATGAAATTACAAGTGAGGATCTTGAACTATATCCTTGTTCTTCCTGTGTGTGACATTTATTCCGTCTGTGGTGTTTCTTCTTCCTGTGGCTTTCCACAGAACATTAAAAAGAGAATTAAACATCAAACATTAAAAACCTCCCTAAACACGGCTGCCTTTAGATGTCTTCTAAAAGTCGGATAGTTGTTTATTTCCTTGACATCTGATGGGAGGGTGTTCCACAGGGCGCCACTTCCAAGAATGCCCTCTGCCTGGTTCCAAACTTTGTTCGGCATAAAACAGGACCTGTTTAAAATGTTTTGTTTTGTTTTGTTTTAATAAAGCAGGTTCTCCCCATAGAGGAGAACATGGGTTGCGGAAGGGTTAACAAGACATCCCAGGGTTGGAGAGGCGGGTCAGTTTGGATGGCCACATGTGTGATTGGTGGGTGTGCTGTTGCTGGTGAAATTTGCATGTAGCAAATGATTGACAGCCTTACCCTATATATGCTTAGCGAGCAGCTTTCAGTTCCACTTTTGCTGCTCGCAACGAATCTCCCGCCCACCCTCCTCTAATTTTAGGCGTTCTTACATTGGCCTTGCTGCGCCTCTCATGGGGTCGCCTGTTTTGGATCAGGGGCCTGGTAGGAATTTTGCCACTTGGCTGTTTGGCTGGTGCCAGGTGGTTTTTGCCTACTACGCTGCAATAAGTCACAACTTGTAAGGTTGGCGGTTAGACATTGGTTCAAATTGGATGGTGGAGGGGTACGGATTTTGGTTGGGCCTGCCCCTCATGGTTTCTGCTGCCTTTAGGGGCATTCCTTTAAAGGAATCCTGGGGCTCTACATGTTTGTCCGTTTATCCCTGTTAGGGGCCAGGTCCAGGCATGAGCCTCGGGGAGCATCTGAGGGATGAGGTCAAGGGTGTGGGCCCTGCCCCGATCTCTCCCAGAGGGTGCTTACCTACTGGTGCCCCTACTAGGCTAGCGGGAGTCATATCTGTCCCAGGCGGAGGACAGATGGCAAGAACCAATGCCTAAGCAACCACTCACATTCAGTTGTATTTAGATAAATTTGTGGCCAAATTAATGCCAAAAACCTCAAACTTAAATGTCGTGTGATGTGTGAGTTATTGGGGGGATGTCTTGGTACCTCGGCATGCAATCCTTCAAGCCACAACAGTCTCTGCCACATCTTCCATTCTCCAAAGGAACACAGACCCTGGGTGAGTGCCTGGGCCCCCATGGGCTCTTCCCACTGTTTGGCAGAGAGGGGGCAGGCACCCAACTTTTGTAACAATACTCTTTGGCATGCTCAGTGAAAGACTGGCAGATGGTTGCCTGCTCTTGGAACCTTGGCACGCAAAAACAAACTTGTGTATCAACAAAGAAACACCACCCATTAAGCAAGGTGTGTGTGTGTGTGTGTGTGTGTGTGTGTGTGTGTGTGTGTGTGGTTTTGTCAGGTTGCCAGGTCACAAGGCACAAGCTGAATGGGTTTAGAATCCAGCCTAAGTCCTTCCTCTCTGGTTCCACCCTCACAACACTCCTTTTGGGGAACTTACGGGGGCCTCAACTCAGCCAGCTGGGCTCCAGCTGAACAGGGATGAGCAAGTCTTTAATTGAGCTGGGGTTGGGTACTTAATACTGGTTGAGCTGAGAATCAGATGGCTGAGCTGGAGAACTGTGCCATCCTATATTGCCTGTTCCTGTATGTCTTGCCATTGGATTGCACCCTCCCCCCCATAAAATTACAGGTCTATACCAGGTACAGCTGGTTTTTCAGGTTGTTCAGAGCTTTCTACATTAACGGCAAGACCTTGAATATGATCTTGTAGCTGATTGACAGCCGATGCCCTTTGTTAGAGTCGCTTCAAACGAAATCCCTGAAGTAGAAAGGAATTTGCTCTCCACCACAAGAGTGAGTTGCAAAGCTTTACTGGAATCAGTCATAAAACAGTTACAAATAAATGTTAAAAATACAAAAAATAACACATTGCTCTCAATCAAGCAAACAATGTGGTCCAATCTTCTTTTGGCCCTTAATACAGTTCATTAATCACCTCTCTGGTCCCAGGGAGAGATCCTAAGCAACTTCCTTGTTCATCATTGCTGAGCTGAGCATCTACTGCTGCTGCTGGCTCTATCTCCTGACTTAGATCCTCAGTTCTTAGGTTTCAACTCAAGCTTCAAGACATCTCTGCTTAGGTTTCCAGGATGAGTAAACAATAAATCTGAATCCTCAAATGGAAACACCCAGTCTTTTCCTCGACACATTTGCTACATACAAACCTGATGCAAGCTTCTCTACATAGCATTTTAAAGGCAATGCATACAAACATTGCTTTTTATGCTTATTAAACTTTTGCCTTTAACACAGTTAACTCAGCACATATGTCATATTTGTGCATTGGCGTGATCACAGCATTCTGCATCATCTGCAGCTTCTGGAACAATCCCAAGGGAAGTCCCACTTACACCACATTCTAGGGTTGCCATATTTCATGAATTTGGGGGATAGGAATCACCCCAAAAGCTTTTGGGATGTCCACCTCAAACCCGTGGAGCCTTTTGTTTGGGCAAAGATTGTCCAGACTACCTTGGGCTGGGCTGGGCAGACTCAGGGAGGCTTGAATTGTTATTTGGGCTGAATTCAAAACTCGGGTGGAGTTGGGACTTGGGTAGAAACCTAATGAGGCAGCAGGAGTCTTTCATTTAATGATCATCCTGTATATACTTGTAAATATAAAACTATATATCACATCAACCCCACAGCCTTTGGTGACTTTCATGATAAGGTAGCCAAACCAAACATAGGTGCTGGTGCATGAAATCTCTTCTCACATGAAATTAGGGTGCACATAACAATATGATCCAGAAATTCCTTATGTTATACTGAAGACAAAGCAAAAATAGGCCTGAGGTATAGCTGCCAGCTACAGCCTGCAAAAAAGGGGTATTGAGGAAATAGAGAATCCATCTTTCATAAGCTAAAGCAGGGGTAGGCAACCTCAGGCCCGTGGGCTGGATGCGGCCCAATCGCCTTCTCAATCCGGCCCACGGACAGTCCAGGAATCAGTGTGTTTTTACATGAGTAGAATAAGTCCTTTTATTTAAAATGCATCTCTGGGTTATTTGTGGGTCCTGCCTGGTGTTTTTACATGAGTAGAATGTGTGCTTTTATTTAAAATGCATCTCTGGGTTATTTGTGGGGCATAGGAATGAGTTCGTTTTCCCCCTCCCCCCCAAAAAATAAAGTCCGGCCCACCACATGGTCTGAGGGACGGTGGACCGGCCCACGGCTGAAAAGGGTTGCTGACCCCTGAGCGAAAGGTTCCCTCTCATTTCTTCCCATGTCGTAGCTCTCCTGTTATTTTTCACTGGGATCATTGTGAAGCCATCTTCTAGCAATTGTCCAGCGAGGGAGTAAAGGAGTGGAAAAATATGTTTACTGATGCCATACAGGGACCAGACTTTGCCCAAGTAATTACTCCTGCAATTACCTCAAATAATTGATTCTCCATGACAACTTCAAGCAGTTTCTCCCAATCTGAATGTGGTTATATGCCTTGAAATTGTGCTAATCATCTGATCAAATCAGCGCAGAGCTGTTCCCCTCAAGGCTTGTTAACGGACATGTGTTAAAGTCTTATATTTATGAAGCTTATTGGCGGAGTTGGCAGTCTTGTAATGCTTAAATTGATGCCAGTTAGAAGGAAGCCGATGACCACCTGGAGAGATGGCTGCCTTGGTGGTGGTGTTGCTACTTTTGTTATCACACATGGTGTGCAAGGCAAATACCATGACCTGCCCTATAAGCGATGCCCTCCCAGTGCCTCATGAGTGGTATCAACCCGAAGGTTTCATCATTGGTGGGATTACTTCTCAAATCCTTTTTCTTTCCTACAAAGTGTCCTTCCAGGTTCACCCTTCTGAGGAACAAGGCTTTGACGTTCCAATGTAAGAGATTCCCTCCCTGCCTCCTGGTGCCATGTGAGCTTGGAAACCTCTGAATCTTAATACAGTAATTACAATTATGAAAGGGCATAAATGGTGTTCTTGTTTATGACTAGCTCCCGTCACAAGAACATGGGGAGACCATGTTCCTGATCACGACTAGAGCAGTTACAAGGACCATCTACTCCAGTATCCTGTTCCCATAGCAGCCAAACAGATGCCTGAGATGATAAACTGTGAATGTTTAAAGCCTTGATAAAATGAAGGCTGTGGTGGACTCTCCTTCATTAGAGGTTTTTAACCAGAGCTTGGGTGGCCATCTGTTAGGGATTCTTTAGTTGAGATTCCTGCATCGCAGGGGGTTGGAGTAGATGTCCCATTGTGCCCCTTCCAAGTACAATTCTATGAGTTTGTGAAATACAATGAGGTAGGTAGCCGTGTTGGTCTGAGGCAGTCAAAACAAAATAAAAAAATCCTTCCACTAGCACCTTAGAGACCAACTAAGCTTGTCATATGTATGAGCTTCTTCAGATACACAGAGATGGGAGAAATTAGTAGGAAGCTAAAAATGTTCAAAAGGTTGTCACTGTGAACACTGATGAAAAGGCAAACGCGTGTAATGAGAGCAAATTAAAGAAAGCTTGGGTTTAAAACAGAGGTGGCTGTGGCTGTCGGGACTTCGGGCAGAATGGGAATAAAGAAAAGTTATCAAAACAAGCAGTGCTGTTAAAAAGAAGTGGGTATTATCATATGGTATACAGTTGCTTAGCAAAGTGCTTTTGTGTAATCTTCTAACTGGGAAATAAACTCAGCATGGTAAGGGACAGTTGTTAAGGACTATACAGGGTGTTTGCTGATACTAACCCAAATTGTACCAAAGTGGAACATACAAAGTAAAAAGATAAATTTAGGGAAACACTGGATGGAACACACGTCCAACTGAAATGGATACCGATTTCTCCATCTCCTCCCCTTGTTTGCAGCCACTGTGATTGTTTTTCTTCTTTAATATAATGATGGTCAAGCTCATTGCATTTGTGCTGGGGTCTAGCACTGTGATAAAATATTTTGAACTCTCTGTAGAATTTAGTTGTGAGAGAACTTATGGTTTTCTTTGCAGAATGGTGACAAAGTTCTATCAGCATGCCCTGGCCTTGGTGTTTTCTATAAAAATGATAAATGAGAATCCCAAGCTCTTGCCCAATGCCACACTTGGATTCCACATCTACGACAGTTACTACATTGAGAGGATGACCTATCGTACCGTTCTGGACCTGCTCTTCAAATCACATACATTTTCCCCCAACTATGCATGTGGCATACAGAAAAACCTAGTAGCCATTATTGGGGGCCTTGCCTCTGATATCTCCTTTCATATGGCCGACATCGTAAGTCTCTACAAGATCCCACAGGTAAGATCCTTGCACAATGAACTGGGTCATTCACACAATCAAGCATGCCATACATGCTTTTTTGATATTTTTTTGATTTTCATGGAGTATTATTGATTTTCATGGAGTATTTTATTGATATTCATGGAGAGATTGTGTAGCTGACACAGATGGAGAAATATGACTGTTTAGAAAATAAAATTATAATGTTTGAAAAACCAAATAATATGGAGACTGACTTCATACAGCTGAGGGACACATTATGTGGAAGATGGCATTCTCCCACTTATCTCCCCTTTATAGGCCTTTTATGAGTGCCTTTTACTAATACACTCAATTTGGTTTTAGGTTCTCTCTGCAGTGAATGTATATGCTACAATTGTTATAACATTTTTTTTATTACCGTTTCTCGTCTTTTTATCTTTCTATGTCATTCATTGGCCAATATAGATACTATGAATAAAATAAATGAGCAGGAAATTCCCTGGGGGTGACTGGCAGATTTTCATTCTGTGTTTCCTGGGCATTTCATCATACTCCCAAATCTGAAGCAGAGGGTTGAACAAACACATTTCAACCAGAGCTGGAAATATAGATTATTATCTTACTTCCCCAAATCTTGATTCCATAAAAAAGAAACTCACAGAATGGCTTGGCTAGAAAGAACTCTAAAGTAGCTGTACATTCCCTTTCAGCTCACGTATGGGTCATTTGCTCCAGAGCAAAGTGTCACAACACAGGCCCATTCCTTTTATAGTATGGTTGCAAATGAGACCCATCAGTATACAGGGATCATCTGGTTACTGCAGCATTTTAGATGGACCTGGATTGGGCTTCTTGCTGTGGATGATGAAAGCGGAGACCATTTCTTGCAGACCCTGGAGCCATTGCTTTCCCAAAATGGAATATGCACAGCTTTTTCAGAAAGAATCCCAAACCAAGGCAATTTCCACGGCTTTGAAGATCTTAATGATCAGGCCCAAAATATTTACAAGCCTTTCATGGATATGAAAGCCAGAACATTTATTATATATGGGGAAACGATGACTGTAATGTGGCTGATCACTTTAATTGTAGTAGTTGCTCCTGAATATAAGGAAAACACTTCAGTTGGAAAGGTGTGGATCATGACAGCCCAGATTGATTTTTCCGTAACTGGTCTTATAAGGGGTTGGGATTTTGAAATATTTGAAGGCACAATTTCCTTTGCAATTCACTCAGAAGAACCTTTGGGGTTCCAGACATATCTTCAGAATGTAAGGCTTCATTGGTCACAAGGGGATGGTTTCCTCAAGGACTTCTGGGAGCAAGCATTCAACTGTTCATTTCCAAATCCTGAAGCAACAGCAAAAGTTGATAGGTCATGTACTGGAGAGGAGAAGCTGGAGAGACTTCCAGGGGCTGTTTTTGAAATGCGCATGACTGGCCACAGCTACGGTATCTACAATGCTGTCTATTCTGTGGCTCATGCTTTGCATGCCTTGCACTCATCTAGATTCAATCAGAGAGAAAAGATGAGGGGTAAAAGAATTCAACTTCAAGGTCTCCAACCTTGGCAGGTAATGTCTCCAAAATGAAATGGGTTCATTGGCAGGTAATGTATCCACCTCTTGAGAAGAGAAGACTCCCTGGAAATTACCCTGAGGCATAGCTGCCAAATTTTCCCTTTTCTCACGAGGAAGCCTATTCAGCATAAGGGAACTTCCCTTAAAAAAGGGATAACTTGGCAGCTATGCCCTGAGGTTGGGAAAGATTGAGGGCAGAAGGAGAAGGGGATGACAGAGGATGAGACGGTTGGACAGTGTTCTCGAAGCCACCAAACATGAGTCTGACCAAACTGCGGGAGGCAGTGGAAGACAGGAGTGCCTGGTGTGCTCTGGTCCATTGGGTCCAAGAGTCGGACACGACTAAAGGACTACAACAACAACAACAACAACAACAATGTCTCTATTAGGAAATTGCTTATTTTTTTTTTATAAACCACTTTGGCATTGTTGTTTTCATAGACCAGCAGTATGTGTGTATATATAGAATTTATAGAATCTCCTGGCCTGCAGGCAATACCATTTTTGTCTCCCCAGAGGTGCTGCTGCTACAGTGACAATGAAGATGGTGTATTATTATTATTATTATTATTATTATTATTATTATTATTATTATTATTTAATAATATAATAATTTCATTTCCATACTACTTTCCATACTACTTTATATGTTACAATTGTAGCCTTATCAGCTATTGTGGGTCCTTTTAAGTTGCACCCAGGCAAGGACAAACGAAAGTCAAAACGAATCTGCAGAAGTGCAAGGGGCAGCATGGCTACCCAGTTACCCCCCGTCGCTTGGGTGCGTTTTGCTAACTGATTCTTGATAGTCTTATTCATGCGCTCCACCTTCCCCGAGCTCTGTGGCCTGTAAGCTGAATGTAACTTCCAATCAATTTGCAAGGTGACTGCTAATTCCTGTAGAACCTTATGCACAAATGCCGGACCATTGTCAGATCCTATTGACCTAGGCATGCCGTAGCGCGGAATAATCTCCCTTAATAGACACCGCGTCACCTCGGATGCTTTTTCGGTCCTGGTGGGCCATGCCTCCACCCAACCTGTGTATGAACAGACGGCAACCAAGATATAATGAAAGACTCCACACTTAGCCATTGCTGTGAAGTCTACTTCTATGTCTTCCATGGGGGCCGTGCCTCGATGCTGGATGCCAACTGGGGGCAGGGGCCCAGTCCTTTGGTTATTTTTCTGGCATAAGATGCAGCTCCTTGAGGCTTGTGAGGCCAGCTGGAACAGCTTAGTTATGAAAAAAACAGCTTCCTAGTTGCTTGGTTAAGGCATCTGGGCCCAAGTGGCAGGAATCATGGTACCGGCGCACAACCTGGGGCCCTAGGGATTCGGGGACCCACAATCTGTTGTCGGGGGTGAGGTACCAACCCTCATCTGTGATTGCCAGGTGTTCTGATTCTGCTGTCATTCGTTCCTGGATGGCATATGCCATACAGGCATATGGAGGCTTTAGGCTGGTGTCCACGATCTTTTCAGGGATCAAAGATCCAAGGAAGAATGCAGGTGACAATTGCTTCGCTGCGTATTTGGCCATTTGATCTGCCAGGGGGTTTCCCCGTGCTGTTTCGCTGGCGCCGGTTCGATGCCCATAGCAATGTATCACAGCCAACTGCCTTGGTGCCCACACGGCATTTAGGAGATCCATCAAAGCCTGGGGGTGCTGCACCTGGTTACCTTTGGATGTGAGTAGACCTCGCTCTTTCCACAGGATCCCGTGGGCATGCAAAGTAAAGGAAGGCATACTTGGAGTCTGTGTAAATGTTGATATCCATGCCTTCCGCCAGCCACAGGGCACGTGTCAAGGCTGTGATCTCTGCTAATTGAGCCGACGTTCCAGGCGGAAGTGGCAGGGCTTCAATGGTTTCATCCTCCAGGGATACTATGGCGTATCCTGCTTTTCTCTGTCCATCCTCTACAAAGCTACTCCCATCCACAAACCAAGAAGGCCATTTAGGGTCTGCCTCATCTTTCAAATCAGGTCTGCTGGAATAAACTTCCTCCATTACTTGTATACAATCATGAGATGGGGCTGCATCCTCATTCACAGGCAGCAGTGTGGCTGGATTGAGGGCTTCAGTAACCCTGAATTGCAATCGTGGGTGCATCAGCAACGTTTGGCACTTCCTCATCTTTGCCTGGGATAGAAAATAAGTCCCTTTCATGTCCAGCAGGGCAGGTACAGCATGGGGGGTGACACACGTGGTCTCTTGTCCAAAGGTAAATTTGTCTGCTTTCGTGAGTATGGTTGCTACAGCTACCACTGCTCGCATACAGGGAGGCAATCCTTGTTCTGAGACAGTCAATTTCTCAGACAAATAGGCTATAGGTTGCTGCCAGCTGCCCAGCTTCTGCCACAGGATGCCTTTTGCTATGCCCTGTTCTTCATCCACAAACAAAGTAAATGGTTTCTCTGGGTTGGGGATTCCTATATGTGGGGTGGTGGTGCTGGGGCTTGTAATAACGCTTCTTTAAGCTTCTGGAATGCTTGCTGCTGTTCAGTTCCCCACACAAAGGGGTCCTTCTCTGTTCCTCGGGTGGACTCATGCAGGGGTTTGTCGATAGCACTATAATTTGGTATCCATACTCTACAGAATCCCGCGGACCCTAGGAACCCCCGCAATTCTTTCCTGTTCCGAGGTTCTGGAATTTGCAAGTACAAAGCAAGTCAAGCCAAAAGAGTGTCCAGACTGTGGTCCCTTGGAGATTGTAGAGGACTCTCATTATGCTCAGAGTCAGCTGGTATCCACATACTGTGGCTTCATTCTGACTGAAGGGCTTCTCACAGCCAGATGTAGGCAGTCTCTTGGCAATCTCTCAGGACTGATGTCAGCAGGGCAGTCGTCTGCTGGTCGCAATCGTGGTCTGGACTCCTGTTGGAATAGGCAGCCAGGCAACAACATACACACAAAGAAACAGCAGAGGAAAAAGAAACTGCTCCCCCTTTTTTGGGGGGGGGGTTTATTATTGTCCTTGTGTCATATTTCATAGGCCAGGGTAACTCAATTAAATCAACGTCCTAATCAGATAAATGTCCAACATCCATGGGCAACAGAAATCGAATAGTCCCAGCATTTGATTCGAATCTCTTCACCCAGTTTATCAAAGCACACAGAAAATCAGTCCTCTTCCCTGGGCATTAAAAAGGAATCTAATAATGTTTCAGTAGCTTTGGGAACATCTTGGGCGCATACCAGATATTGCTCCAGTCTTTATGTGAATTAAAACCACACAGATAAACAATAATGCCTAATTTACAATACGACTCTAGATTGATAATATAACTTTCACTCCCCTTTTACAAACTCTGATTTCACCCTTTTCACAACATTGTCCTAAATCCTTATGGGGCTTGCAACTTTATAAATATTTATATATACCAGGGCAATGCTTTACAATTACACGTGCTGCAAATTACAACAATGTCTCCGTTTTTAAAACACACAAGGCTTGAAGACTTCTCTCTCCCTAGCCCCCGCGCTCCCCCTCCTTTTTCCTCCTTCTCTGCTCCTCCTCTACTTTCTCTTTCTCTGCTTTTCCCTTCGCAACTGCACTCTAGTTTCTCCAACAATATTCAAGAGAAATACCCTTTCTTAATTTCCTTCACTTCCCCCCCCCCTCAAACACACAGTTCCTTTTTTTGGGGGGGGGGGGTGAGTTAATACTCCTCCCTCTTTGGGTCTTGACATATTAAAACAGCCCTTTATACACAGTCCCTTCCGGCAGGGACATGGGTTAACTTTCCAGTCTCTTCGGGGGCTGTCTCTCCTGGCTTGCACTTCGGGGGCTGTCTCTCCTTACTTCCTGGCTTGCACTAAAACATCATGCGACTGCCCTGCTTCTGGCAAGGTGAAAGGGCTGAAGGCCGTCCCGAGACAGACAAAACAAACAGGGAGGGGGATCAGCCAAACTGATTACTGCAGAAGGGGGGGGGGAGGCTCTTTAAATCTCAGGCTTGACTTTTTACGATCTGCCTCCTAACGCAAGGGGGGGGGGTGCAATGACAAAGAAAAAAAACTCTCCAAGCTAACTACTGCAGAAGGGGAATAAAAAAAAAACTTCTGAGGCTTGGCTTTTACAATTTGCCTCCTGATACACTGAGCTCCTTAGCAAATAGACCCTTTTTCCTTTTGACTTCACACATCCAATACAAATTGTAAATGCAGACTCTTTCTCTGAAGGACAAAAGATAGTCAAAACGACACCGGGGTTGAGTTCTTCCAGAGAAAGAATTTTATTTCTTATTAATAAGAGACTCAAGGTGGCTAGTTCCACGACATGAGTAAAAAGACACTTTTACATGAGGCTTTTATCCACTCCTTTGTGCTCTTCTCCCCCCCTCCTCTGTAAGTGTGTGCATGCAAATTGCAAGTCCATATTAGGGAAATCCGTATCCTGTTCTTCTTCTTGTGCGCATGCACATTCTGACTCAACAAGGCCTTCAGAAGACTATGCGTCAGTTCAAACTAGCGACTCTCAGCGTCAGGCTCCTCTGCTGATAAGGCCTTTTTCCCTGTGCTCCAGACAAGGTCAGCTCTTAGCCTTGATAGCACAGAGGCACACAACCTTTGACACATAGAGGCATAGAAGCAAAGGGGAATATGGGGGGGGGGGGCTGAGCCATACACTCAGAATTATACAATGCAGGCAATGCAAACTATAGGATCAGACTTGGCTCAATAATACAATTGGCAATTCTTTCCCTTCACAATGACAATGAAGATGGTGTATTATTATTATTATTATTAGTAGTATTTTTTGATTAATAATAATTTCATTTCCATACTACTTTATTCTTAAGAAGAAAATCTACCAAACGTTCAAACATCAAATAAAGCAATTCAGAACAAAACGTTACTGGGGAATATAAACTATACATTCAAAGCAACAGATTAATGGGGAACTAAAATATTACCTTAACGATTTCAGAAGAAAACAGTACAAAGGAGGTGAAGTACAAAGTTTACATTGGAAACAGCAAAGTTAAAAAGAGAATAAAATATCAGCATAAGCATACCGTAGAACACGTATGCTGCTGTTGCTGCCAACCTTTGCAATGGTGGTTCATGTTAGGCAACAGTTGTGGTTTCTGTTTTCCACTTAGATATTTGATGGCACATAGAAAGAGAGAGGAGGAAGAGAATCTATACATTTTCCGTACTCTCCACCTGCAAATTACGTGCATCTTCATCCAAAATATTTGGACAGTCTCCACTATAATAAATATATACTTTTTATTCATTTTCTCTGTTATCTAGCTCCACCCATTTCTGCAAGGCATTTCATTTAACAACTCAGCTGGAGAACCGGTAACTTTTAATGACAAGAGGGAAATGGGAGCTGGATTTGACATCATGAACATGGTCATGTTCCCCAACAACTCTTTTGTTCAAGTGAAGATTGGAAGGGTGGATCCCAATGAAGGACACAAATTCCTCATCAGTGATGATAGGATTGTATGGCACAGGCGGTTTAACCAGGTGTGGATTGCAGGCCATTCTCGTGGGCTATATCATCAGGGCAGATGTTCTGAGGGTCAGAAAATTATCTTGCACAGCAATTTATTGTGCCATGGGTAATTAGGCTTTGTTAATGTCAGAACTTTTAAAAATCAAAATGTCCATTTGAGGTACTGAATATCTCTGCTCTTCCCAACAATTGAAAGCAGTTGCATGTTTCCTATAGAATGGTATATATTGTCTAGGCCAGGCACCCCCAAACTTCGACCCTCCAGATGTTTTGGACTACAATTCCCCTCTCCCCCAATCAATGGTCCTGTTAGCTAGGGATCATGGGAGTTGTAGGCCAAAACATCTGGAGGGCCGCACTTTGGGGATGCCTGGTCTAGGCCTTAATAAATTTTGGCCAGATATCATTTCTTCATGGTCCCAACCTGGACTATACATCACCAGTTGGCCATCATGTTACTATGAAGCACTCAGTAGAAATGGTCATCCTTTTTATCTGGTCTTCAACTTCTCATCAGCCCAGCAACTGACTGCACACATACTGTTTTGATTTAAGTGGGGATACCCCCCTAAACCCTAGGAATGAATAAATGCTCTAAATTGTTTAATTGGGATATGGGTGAAAGTAAGAGCGAACCTGTTAACATGACAAAAGGTGTTGATGGGCCATCGGCAAGCAATCCTTTGGCCTGTGGAGTCAGATGTTACCAAGGTGATGGGGTATGTGTTTGAGGGAACAGGAAAGGGAGTTTTCAAGCAAGGGTAGCTGGCAAGAGGAAGCAGGAAGAAGAGCTGGGATCCATGTTTGAGGGAGGCTGGTTGCAATCCTGGTTGCAGAGATGCCTTGGGTTCCAGAGCTTCACTGCTGTGGGGTAAAAGCCCCTCTTGAAATGACCATACTGTAAGGTGTGGACTCTCTGCAAGGTGTGAATGGGTGAATAAGCCATATTCCTTAAAGCCACGGCAATCTCTGCCACATCTTCCATTCTCCAAAGGAATACAGGCCCTGGGTGAGTGCCTGGGCCCCCATGGGCTCTTGCCACTGCTCAGCAGAGAGAGGGGCAGGCACCCAACTGTTGTAACAATACTGTTTGGCATGCTCAGTGAAAGACTGGCAGATGGTTGCCTGCACTGTGCTCTCTGTTCTTCAGTGTCAAATCATTGTATTTCAATTTACAGTTAGCTGGTTTTAAAATTATTATTTCTGCTCCCCCTCATTCCTTTTCTGTGTACAGGTGCTTCCCCTTTCTGTGTGTACTCCTTCTTGCCATGCTGGTAATCAGAAGAAAGCGAAGGAAGGGGAAAAGTTCTGTTGCTTCGATTGTGGTCCATGCCCGGAAGGGAAGATTTCAGATCAAGAGGGTAAGTGACATGATGCACAATGTATTCCAGCTTTGAGTGTTAAAGTGAAAACTTCAATTGGTCCAAAATCCGGAAGCCAGATGAGTGGCTCGGTTTCGTTTTGATCTTGTATGTCAGGAACTGGCTGGACAAGGAAGAACAGTGGGCACCACCTGCCCAAGGAAGGCATGGAAGAAGAAGACTTAGACCCTGGATCCTAGTATTGGGGCACTGGGGAGCAGTCTGGGGAAGGAACAAGCTGGGGGATCCTAGAAATGGGAGGTTTAAGCGATGAAGGGGGTAAGAGGAAGGAGCCACTTCTAGGACAGAGCTAACAAAAAATGGATGGTGATCCAAGTGCAAAGTGATGCACACTGGAAGAAAGATTACATTTCATTTATATGCCCATGTGGTGTTCCTAATGTTTTATACCTCCCTGGGATCTTTGGATAAAAGTCACACACACAGAAGATTTCTACAGAAGATTTAGAGCTAATGAAAACATTGAAACCCACTAAAATGCTCCTAATAAAAATAAGAAATTGCAAGAAAAATAAGAAAGAGCAGCATAATTAGGTAATCATAAAATATCTTTTTTGCAGTTCTCAATAAGAACTGATCAGAGAGATGGTAATAGGAGCTAGCTCCAAACGAAAAGAAATTTGTGGCCATTGGCTCCAATTGATACGTGCGTTTTCAGTAAAATGGCAACTCTTCTTCTTTTGTCCAGATATGGATGACTGTTTCAAATGCCCAGAAAAACAATATCCAGGCAAGGAAAAAGATAAATGCATTCCCAAGTCAATAGGCTTTCTGTCCTATGAAGAGCCATTAGGGATCAGTTTAACTTCGGTTACTGTTTCTTTCTCCTGTATTACAGCCATGGTGATTGGAATTTTTATTAAGCACAAAGATACCCCCATAGTCATAGCCAACAACCGGGACCTCACCTACATTCTCCTTGTTTCCCTCCTGCTCTGCTTCCTCTGCTCTTTTCCTTTCATTGGGCAGCCTCAGAAGATGTCCTGCCTTTTCCGACAATCCTCCTTTGGAATCATCTTTTCAGTGGCTGTCTCTTGCATCTTGGCCAAAACCATCACTGTGGTTATGGCTTTCATGGCCACCAAGCCAGGCTCCAACATGAGGAAGTGGGTGGGGAAAAGGGTGACCAACTCCACCGTGGTTTCCTCCTTCCTCATTCAAGCTGCCATTTGTGCCACGTGGCTGGCAATGTCTCCTCCATTTCCAGATTTGGACATGCATTCGCTGCCAGAAGAAATTGTAGCAGAATGCAATGAAGGCTCTGTCATCATGTTCTATCTTGTCTTGGGCTACCTTGGACTTCTGGCTACCATCAGTTTCATTGTGGCTTTCCTGGCAAGGAAGCTGCCAGACACATTCAATGAAGCCAAGTTCATCACCTTCAGCATGTTGATGTTCTGCAGTGTTTGGTTGTCATTTGTTCCGACGTACCTGAGCACCAAAGGGAAATACATGGTGGCTGTGGAGATCTTCTCCATCTTGGCCTCCACTGCTGGCTTACTTGGCTGTATCTTTTTCCCCAAATGTTACATTATTCTGCTGAGGCCTGAGCTGAACAGTAGGGAGCAGCTAATAAGAAGAACTAGATAACTCTAACGCAGGCTCACTCAAACTCAGCCCTCCAGATGTTTTGAGACTACAGTTCCCATAATCCCTGACCACTGGTCCTACTAGCTAGGGATCATGGAAGTTGTAGGCCAAAAACATCTGGAGGGCTGAGTTTGACGAAGCCTGCTCTAACTAGATACTATTACAGCATTTGGAATGGAGACAGAGGGCACAATCCAAAACTGGGTTGGAATACTATCTATGCCAATCCAAACTATCTGCTTACCTCAAAAAAGGGGGGGGGGATATGAGGCGGTATTCTGCATCAGTGGAGAACAGATAATAAAACCAGTGATTATATAACCTCTTTTGTTTTTTTTTCCTAAGTACTTTTGATGTATTTAACTTTTATAACTTAGGACAATGCTCCATTGTAGCTACATCACCAGATGTTGAGATCATATAATGGAATTCCCGTATTTGAAATTTCTGTTTTGCTTCTCTAATGTCCTGTTAGGTAGCTGTTCTAAGGTAGCTGTTGAGATGGTGATCATCTCACACCTTGAATTACGTTAGATTTCCTCTTGCCAATAAAGTAAGCTTCATTAACGTGTGGCCCTGAAATTCTGGACCCTCCCTCCAAACTGATGCCAAAGTTTAGCGCTAGATTAGTGCCATTTTGTTTCGTGAACCTTGTGTTTCGTGCAGCCCCCCAAACTGAGAAACTGACACAGGTAATCGGGGTCATAAGTTAATACCAAAGAGTCTTCTTCTGTGTGTTTAATTTTCCAATGTTCATGTGTTGTTTGAGCAGTTTTATTGAGTTAATTTTCTGCTATGCTCCAATGCAGTAAATGTTGCTGTTGTTGATGATGAGTTATCTGCAGTAGGTTCCGCAGAGTGGGACAGCAGTGGTTGCCAGATCTCATGTCACTGGTATTGCTGCAGCTTATTGGGAAAGACAAGGTCAGTACAGTGCACTAGTGCCAGATGGATTCTGCCAGTGTGTTTGTACTATGCCAATGCCATTGCTTTCCTCACCCCTCTCCCTATTAGTAATCTACAACAACTCTGCTGACAGGCGGTCAGGTACGTATCACTGCTGCAACCTGTAGACCATTATGGATTATCTGCTCCATACACAAATGACACTTTCTTGCTTGTCCATTGTGATCCTCTGTGGTTGCTGGATATTAAGTGTGGAGGAAGGTACTGTCTGGGGAAAGGAGGCTTGTAGGTAGACAAAATCGTGGAAGGGGAAATATATACAGTAAGGGTGAGAGAGAGAGAAAGAGAGAAGATTGATAGGCATAGGAAAGAGGGCCTTTTCTGTGGTGACTCCACATCTCTGGAACTTTCTACCTGGGGAGGGGATTGACCATGGGGGTTAGAAGGGCAATGCATGTTTGGTTGGCAGCAAAGATGTCTGTAATAGTAAAATCATTAAGTCATGAGAACATTGGTTGAACATCAGGTACTTTTTTTTTGACAAATTCTTGGTTTTCATCTTAGTCTTATTTAATATTTAAGATGTTTGGCAGGATTTCCAAATAAAACATTTGTCTCCCTTCTCTTAATGTCTTCATTCAGTCTGGTGCAGTTAACTCAATTTAGAGAGCTGCCATGGGCAAAGAGAGGTTTTTTGTCAGGCTTCAGATTCACTCCCTCTCACTGTGTCTCTTGCACAGTAATAAACAGCTGTGTCCTCAGGTTTCAGGCTGTTCATTTGCAGATATACCATGTTTGAAGGGTTGTTCTTGAAGATGGTGAAGCGCCCTCTCACTGAGTCAGCATAATATTGTGAGCTTTCACCGCAATCCCTTGCAATCCATTCCAGTCCCTTCCCTGGAGCCTGTCGTACCCAATTCATGCAGTAGCTGCTGAGGGTGAACCCAGAGGTTTGACAGGAGAGGCGGAGAGATGCTTCGGGTCTTTTGACATCTCCTCCAGACTCAACCAGCTGGATATCTGCTTGGACACCTGAAAAGAAATATGTTTTTAAGAGATCTGCTTCATATAACTCTGCGAATGGTACTCTCCCCTGTATCTTAAAAGAGAAGAATACCTTTGAAGGCTGCTAAAGTGAACAACACAAATGGAAACCAAAGCATCATTTCTTTCCTTGTCTTTGGGTGAGGGCGGGGGAGGTTAATTGGAAATGTGTTGGGCAAACAGGGTATGCCTCCTGATGTGGCTGGTGCAGGGAGATGTGACAACTGATATAAAGAGGAAACAGACTTCAAATTTACATACAGCTCAGCATAAAGTGACAAAGCAGCCCTTGAGTAACCATTATCTCTTTACACATACACACTCCACTTAAGATTTGGGAGGTGGCAAACAGCTGGTCACCATATCTATGGATAAGAACCAGGATGAGGATTATGACACAAAGCATGGGCCCAGCAAGAAAATCTAAGTCTAAATAAATTACAGCTGCTCAACCATGGAATAAATGATTAGGGAATCTGCTCCCTATAACTTATGGATAGCCAATAGGAACAATTTAAGTTTTCACATCCTTCCTTGAGAAGGGCTGTCCCTTTCACTAGGCAGCTGTAGGGGAAAAGGGATCAGCAGCAGAGTTTGGGAGACTGGAGGTTCCCTGCACCCCTTGAGCTCGCCCCATCCCTTCCTTTGTCCCGTGTTGATTCAATTGCCAGTCTGGTTGATTTCTGAGCATGGAATGGAGGGAGGCCATTTTGAATTTTTTTTTTTAAAAAAAAATTCTGTCAGATATTTTGATATTCCAATATAGTGGTACCTCGGTTTGCAAACTTAATCCGCTCTTGAAGTCCGTTCTTAAACCAAATCCGTTCTTAAACTGAGGTGTGCTTTCCCTAATAAGGCCAAGAGAGAAGATTGATAGGCATAGGAAAGAGGGCCTTTTCTGTGGTGCCTCCACATCTCTGGAACTCTCAACCTGGGGAGGGGATTGACCATGGGGGTTCGAAGGGCAATGCATGTTTGGTAGGGAGCAAAGATGTCTGTAATAGTAAAATCATTAAGTCATGAGAACATTGGTTGAACATTATATACTTTTTTGTGGACAAATTCTTGGTTTTCATCTTAGTCTTTTTTGATATTGAAGATGTTTGGCAGGATTTCCAAATAAAGCATTTGTTTCCCTTCTCTTAATGTCTTCCTTCAGTCTGGTGCAGTTAACTGAATTTAGAGGAGGGAGAAAGGTTGTTTTCTGCTGCTCCAAAGAAGCGGATACGGAGCAATGGATTCAAACTACAAGAAAGAAGATTCCACCTAAACATTAGGAAGAACTTCCTGACAGTAAGAGCTGTTCGGCAGTGGAATTTGCTACCAAGGAGTGTGGTGGAGTCTCCTTCTTTGGAGGTCTTTAAGCAGAGGCTTGACAGGCATATGTCAAGAATGCTTTGATGGTGTTTCCTGCTTGGCAGGGGGTTAGACTGGATGGCCCTTGTGGTCTCTTCCAACTCTATGATTCTATGGTTCTAGAGAGCTGCCATGGGCAAATGGGAGTTTTTTGTCAGGCTTCAGATTCACTCCCTCTCACTGTGTCTCTTGCACAGTAATAAACAGCTGTGTCCTCAGGTTTCAGGCTGTTCATTTGCAGATATACCATGTTTGAAGGGTCGTTCTTGGAGATGGTGAAGCGCCCTCTCACTGAGTCAGCATAACCTTGTGAGCTTCCACCACAATCCCCTGCAGTTCGTTCCAGTCCCTTCCCTGAAGCCTGTCGTACCCAATGCATGCAGTAGCTGCTGAGGGTGAACCCAGAGGTTCGACAGGAGAGGCGGAGAGACTCTCCGGGTCTTTTGACATCTCCTCCAGACTCAACCAGCTGGATGCCTGCTTGGACACCTGAAAAGAAATATGTTTCTAAGAGGTCTGCTTGATATAACTCTGCGAATGGTACACTCCCCTGTATCTTAAAAGAGAAGAATACCTTTGGAGGCTGCTAAAGTGAACAACACGAATGGAAACCAAAGCATCATTTCTTTCCTTGTCCTTGGGTGGGGGCGGGGGAGGTTAATTGGAAATGTGTTGGGCAAACAGGGTATGCCTCCTGATGTGGCTGGTGCAGGGAGATGTGACAACTAATATAAAGAGGAAACAGACTTCAAATTTACATACAGCTCAGCATAAAGGGACAAAGCAGCCCTTGAGTAACCATTATCTCTTTATACATACACACTCCACTTAAGATTTGGGAGGTGGCAAACAGCTGGTCACCATATCTATGGATAAGAACCAAAGCATGGGCCCAGCAAGAAAATCTAAGTCTAAATAAATTACAGCTGCTCAGCCATGGAATAAATTATTAGGGAATATGCTCCCTATAACTTATGGATAGCCAATAGGAGCAATTTAAGTTTTCACATCCTTCCTTGAGAAGGGCTGTCCCTACCACTAGGCAGGGTTAGGCAGCTGTAGGGGAAAAGGGATCAGCAGCAGAGTTTGGGAGACTGGAGGTTCCCTGCACCCCTTGAGCTCGCCCAATCCCTTCACAGGAGGTAGAAGATGCTGTCCTTTAGTCCGTGTTGATTCAATTGCCAGTCTGGTTGATTTCTGAGTATGGAATGGAGGGAGGCCATTTTGAATTATTTTTTTAAAAAATTCTGTCAGATATTTTGATATTCCAATACAGTGGCACCTCGGTTTGCAAACTTAATCCGCTCTTGAAGTCCGTTCTTAAACCAAATCCATTCTTAAACTGAGGCGCGCTTTCCCTAATGAGGCCTCCTGCTGCTGGTGCCCTTCCCCCATTCGGCTTCCATTCATAGACCGAGGTAAAGTTCGCACACTACTTCTGGTTTGGACGAGTTTGTAAACAGAATAGTTCGTAAGCAGGACTGTTTGTAAACTGACGTACCACTGTACAGTCAAACCTCGATTCCCTAATGCTGAAAACCCAGAAGTAAACGCTTAAGTTTTAAAATGTTTTTCGGAAGCCGAATATCCGATGTGGCTTCCGTAGAGTGCAGGAAGCTCTTGTAACCAATCCGAAGCCACAATTCGGTTGTCGAACATTTTGGAAGCCAAACTGGCTTCCGGAATGGATTATGTTGGACAACAGAAGTTTGACTGTATACTACAAAGGTGTTCCAGCTCTCCCCGAAATATCTATTGAAGTCAGGAAGCTCAGTGGGTGATGTTTGGGCCAGTCACCATCTCTCAGCCTAACCTGGCATCTCCCATGTACCCCACCTTGAGCTATTTGGAAGAAAAGTTGGTATATAAAGGTAATACATGCATAAATAAAATGTAAACAATTCCTTCAAAATATTTTGATACTCAAAAGGTGTCCCAGCTCTCCATAAAATTCTGTCCCTTCCTTTCTCTCCCTCTTGGAATCTGAGAAGGCATCTTATTAACTTTCTTAGTTGGTAAGTAACTTAGTGTATTCTACCTACCTTTCAGCCAATATTATGTATATTTCCATCCATTGTAACCAGCAGGCATGAGGCAAAGGGTAACCCACCCCCCTTTGAAAACTTGTTTGGAGCCACACATTGGATTTTTTTTTGGGGGGGGGGAGGACCAGACATCCCCCCCCCTCACAGAAGTTCAAAATACATGGCAATGATAAAATCTAGTCTGGCTTTTAAAAAGCTGGATAACTCTCCCTTAGCTTTCATTGGAAACTTTTTGTGGAAGGCTCTAGAGCATGGGAAGGCAACTTAAGGCCCAGGGGTGGATGTAGCCCAATCGCCTTCTCAATCCGGCCCACAGACAGCCTGGGAATTAGCGTTTTTTTACATGAGTAGAATGTGTCCTTCCATTTAAAATGCATCTCTGGGTTATTTGTGGGGCCTGCCTGGTGTTTTTACATGAGTAAAATGTGTCCTTTTATTTAAAATGCATCTCTGGGTTATTTCTAGTGCATAGGAATTTGTTCAGTTTTTTTCTTCCAAAATATAGTCCGGCCCACCACATGGTCTGAGGGACGGTAGCCTGGCCCATGGCTGAAAAAGGTTGCTGACCCCTGGTCTAGATCAGGCACCCCTAAACTTTGGCCCTCCAAATGTTTTGGCCTACAACTCCCATGATCCCTTGCCAAGAGGACCAGTGGTCGGGGAAGATGGGAATTGCAGTCCAAAACATCTGGAGGGCCAAAGTTTGTGGGTCCCTGTTCTAGAGGATAAAGAGTCTTCCATGAACAGCTTTCGACCAAACGGCTGAGAAAATAATCAGCATTGCAGCTGAAACCACAAAACCACCATGTTATCCACCTCCTAGGCAAAGGAATATTATTTACAACTCTGCTGCCCTCTTGCGAAAGACAAGGGGGGGGAGGCTTTATGAAGAGATGCAACTAACTGCAGCTTGAGCATTGCTAGGGCAATTCACTGTTAAAAACCCTTGTACTATCTGGACCAGGTGATTTGACCTTTACCGATACTGGTTTCATAAACATTTGTGGCCATTGGCTCCAATTGATACGTGCGTTTTCAGTAAAATGGCAACTCTTCTTCTTTTTTCCAGATATGGATGACTGTTTCAAATGCCCAGAAAAACAATATCCAGGCAAGGAAAAAGATAAATGCATTTCCAAGTCAATAGGCTTTCTGTCCTATGAAGAGCCATTAGGAATCAGTTTAACTTTGGTTACTGTTTCTTTCTCCTTAATCACAGCCATGGTGATTGGAATTTTTATTAAGCACAAAGATACCCCCATAGTCAAAGCCAACAACCGGGACCTCACCTACATTCTCCTTATTTCCCTCCTGCTCTGCTTCCTCTGCTCTTTTCCTTTCATTGGGCAGCCTCAGAAGATGTCCTGCCTTTTCCGACAATCCTCCTTTGGAATCATCTTTTCAGTGGCTGTCTCTTGCATCTTGGCCAAAACCATCACTGTGGTTATGGCTTTCATGGCCACCAAGCCAGGCTCCAACATGAGGAAGTGGGTGGGGAAAAGGGTGACCAACTCCACCGTGGTTTCCTCCTTCCTCATTCAAGCTGCCATTTGTGCCACGTGGCTGGCAATGTCTCCTCCATTTCCAGATTTGGACATGCATTCGCTGCCAGAAGAAATTGTAGCAGAATGCAACGAAGGCTCTGTCGTCATGTTCTATCTTGTCTTGGGCTACCTTGGACTTCTGGCTACCATCAGTTTCATTGTGGCTTTCCTGGCAAGGAAGCTGCCAGACACATTCAATGAAGCCAAGTTCATCACCTTCAGCATGTTGATGTTCTGCAGTGTTTGGTTGTCATTTGTTCCGACGTACCTGAGCACCAAAGGGAAATACATGGTGGCTGTGGAGATCTTCTCCATCTTAGCCTCCACTGCTGGATTACTTGGCTGCATCTTTTCCCCCAAATGTTACATTATTCTGCTGAGGCCTGAGCTGAACAGTAGGGAGCAGCTAATAAGGAGAAGAACTAGATAACTCTAACTCAGGCTCACTCAAACTCAGCCCTCCAGATGTTTTGAGACTACAGTTCCCATCATCCCTGACCACTGGTCCTACTAGCTAGGGATCATGGGAGTTGTAGGCCAAAAACATCTGGAGGGCTGAGTTTGACGAAGCCTGCTCTAACTAGATTCTATTACAGCATTTGGAATGGAGACAGAGGGCACAATCCAAAAACTGGGTTGGAATACTATCTATGCCAATCCAAACTATCTGCTCACCTCAAAAAAAGTGGGGGGGGGGATATGAGGCGGTATTCTGCATCAGTGGAGAACAGATAATAAAACCAGTGATTATATAACCTCTTTTGTTTTGTTTTCTAAGTACTTTTGATGTATTTAACTTTTATAACTTAGGACAATGCTCCATTGTAGCTACATCATCAGATGATGAGATCATATAATGGAATTCCCGTACAGTGGAACCTCGGTTCACAACTACCTCTGTTTATGAACGCCTCCGTTTACGAACGCCGCAGACCCGGAAGTATTTACATCCGGGTTCCGTGGTGTCGGATGCACAGATCGCTTCTGTGCAGCGTGTGTGTGTGCAGAAGCACTCTATCGGCGCTTTGCGAACGCGCAAAAGCGTGCCTTCGGGGAGCGAATGCCTTCATTTACGAACGCCTCCGTGGAACGGATTGTGTTCATAAACCGAGGTTCCACTGTATTTGAAACTTCTGTTTTGCTTTTCTAATGTCCTGTTAGGTAGCTGTTCTAAGGTAGCTGTTGAGATGGTGATCATCTCACACCTTGAATTACGTTAGATTTCCTCTTGCCAATAAAGTAAGCTTCATTAACGTGTGGCCCTGAAATTCCGGACCCTCCCTCCAAACTGATGCCAAAGTTTAGCGCTAGATTAGTGCCATTTTGTTTCGTGAACCTTGTGTTTCGTGCAGCCTCCCCAAACTGAGAAACTGACACAGGTAATCGGGGTCATAAGTTAATACCAAAGAGTCCTCTTCTGTGTGTTTAATTTTCCAATGTTCATGTGTTGTTTGAGCAGTTTTATTGAGTTAATTTTCTGCTATGCTCCAATGCAGTAAATGTTGCTGTTGTTGTTGATGAGTTCTCTGCAGTAGGTTCCGCAGAGTGGGACAGCAGTGGTTGCCAGATCTCATGTCACTGGTATTGCTGCAGCTTATTGGGAAAGACAAGGTCAGTACAGTGCACTAGTGCCAGATGGATTCTGCCAGTGTGTTTGTACTATGCCAATGCCATTGCTTTCCTCACCCCTCTCCCTATTAGTAATCTACAACAACTCTGCTGACAGGTGGTCAGGTACTCCATCCTGTAGACCATTATGGATTATCTGCTCCATACAAAAACGACACTTTCTTGCTTGTCCACTGTGATCCTCTGTGGTTGTTGGATATTAAGTGTGGACAGTACTGTCTGGGGAAAGGAGGCTTGCAGGTAGACAAAATAGTGGAAGGGGAAATATATACAGTAAGGGTGAGAGAGAGAGAAAGAGAAAAGATTGATAGGCATAGGAAAGAGGGCCTTTTCTGTGGTGCCTCCACATCTCTGGAACTCTCAACCTGGGGAGGGGATTGACCATGGGGGTTAGAAGGGCAATGCATGTTTGGTAGGGAGCAAAGATGTCTGTAATAGTAAAATCATTAAGTCATGAGAACATTGGTTGAACATCATGTACTATTTTTGGGGGGAACAAATTCTTGGTTTTCATCTTAGTCTTTTGTAATACTTAAGATGTTTGGCAGGATTCCCAAATAAAGCATTTGTTTCCCTTCTCTTAATGTCTTCATTCAGTCTGGTGCAGTTAACTCAATTTAGAGAGCTGCCATGGGCAAAGGGAGGTTTTTTGTCAGGCTTCAGATTCACTCCCTCCCACTGTGTGTCTTGCACAGTAATAAACAGCTGTGTCCTCGGGTTTCAGGCTGTTCATCTGCAGATATACCATGTTTGAAGGCTCGTTCTTGAAGATGGTGAAGCGCCCTCTCACTGAGTCAGCATAACTTTGCGAGCTTCCACCACAATCCTCTGCAGTCCATTCCAGTGCCTTCCCTGGAGCCTGTCGTACCCAATGCATGCAGTAGCTGCTGAGGGTGAAGCCAGAGGTTCGACAGGAGAGGCGGAGAGATGCTTCGGGTCTTTTGACATCTCCTCCAGACTCAACCAGCTGGATGTCTGCTTGGACACCTGAAAAGAAATATGGTTTTAAGAGGTCTGCTTCATATAACTCTGTGAATGGTACACTCCCCTCTATCTTAAGATACTCCCCTGTATCTTAAAAGAGAAGAATACCTTTGAAGGCTGCTAAAGTGAACAACACAAATGGAAACCAAAGCATCATTTCTTTCCTTGTCTTTGGGTGGGGGCTGGGCAGGTTAATTGGAAATGTGTTGGGCAAACAGGGTATGCCTCCTGATGTGGCTGGTGCAGGGAGATGTGACTACCGATATAAAGAGGAAACAGACTTCAAATTTACATACAGCTCAGCATAAAGGGACAAAGCAGCCCTTGAGTAACCTTTATCTCTTTATACATACACACTCCACTTAAGATTTGGGAGGTGGCAAACAGCTGGTCACCATATCTATGGATAAGAACCAGGATGAGAATTATGACACAAAGCATGGGCCCAGCAAGAAAATCTGAGTCTAAATAAATTACAGCTGCTCAGCCATGGAATAAATTATTAGGGAATATGCTCCCTATAATTTATGGATAGCCAATAGGAGCAATTTACACATCCTTCCTAGAGAAGGGCTGTCCCTACCAATAGGCAGAGTTAGGCAGCTGTAGGGGAAAAGGGATCAGCAGCAGAGTTTGGGAGAGTGGAGGTTCCCTGCACCCCTTGAGCTCGCCCCATCCCATCACAGGAGGTAGAAGATGCTGTCCTTTGGCCCGTGTTGATTCAATTGCCAGTCTGGTTGATTTCTGAGCATGGAATGGAGGGAGGCCATTTTGAATTATTATTTTTTCAAAAAATCTGTCAGATATTTTGCTATTCCAATATAGTGGTACCTCGGTTTGCAAACTTAATCCGCTCTTGAAGTCCGTTCTTAAACCAAATCCGTTCTTAAACTGAGGTGTGCTTTCCCTAATAAGGCCAAGAGAGAAGATTGATAGGCATAGGAAAGAGGGCCTTTTCTGTGGTGCCTCCACATCTCTGGAACTCTTAACCTGGCGAGGGGATTGACCATGGGGGTTCGAAGGGCAATGCATGTTTGGTAGGGAGCAAAGATGTCTGTAATAGTAAAATCATTAAGTCATGAGAACATTGGTTGAACATCATGTACTTTTTTTTGGACAAATTCTTGGTTTTCATCTTAGTCTTTTTTATATTTAAGATGTTTGGCAGGATTTCCAAATAAAGCATTTCTTTCCCTTCTCTTAATGTCTTCATTCAGTCTGGTGCAGTTAACTCAATTTAGAGGTGGGAGAAAGGTTGTTTTCTGCTGCTCCAAAGAAGCGGATACCAGGATTCAATCAATGGATTCAAACTACAAGAAAGAAGATTCCACCTAAACATTAGGAAGAACTTCCTGACAGTAAGAGCTGTTCGGCAGTGGAATTTGCTACCAAGGAGTGTGGTGGAGTCTCCTTCTCTGGAGGTCTTTAAGCAGAGGCTTGACAGGCATATGTCAAGAATGCTTTGGTGGTGTTTCCTGCTTGGCAGGGGGTTGGACTGGATGGCCCTTGTGGTCTCTTCCAACTCTATGATTCTAGAGAGCTGCCATGGGCAAATGGGAGGTTTTTGTCAGGCTTCAGATTCACTCCCTCTCACTGTGTCTCTTGCACAGTAATAAACAGCTGTGTCCTCAGGCTTCAGGCTGTTCATCTGCAGATATACCATGTTTGAAGCGTCGTTCTTGGAGATGGTGAAGCGCCCTCTCACTGAGTCAGCATAATATTGTGAGCTTCCACCGCAATCCCTTGCAGTCCATTCCAGTCCCTTCCCTGGAGCCTGTCGTACCCAACTTATGCAGTAGCTGCTGAGGGTGAAGCCAGAGGTTCGACAGGAGAGGCGGAGAGACTCTCTGGGTCTTTTGACATCTCCTCCAGACTCAACCAGCTGGATGTCTGCTTGGACACCTGAAAAGAAATATGTTTTATAGAGATCTGCTTCATATAACTCTGCGAATGGTACTCTCCCCTTTATCTTAAAAGAGAAGAATACCTTTGAAGGCTGCTAAAGTGAACAACACAAATGGAAACCAAAGCATCATTTCTTTCCTTGTCTTTGGGTGGGGGCTGGGGAGGTTAATTGGAAATGTGTTGGGCAAACAGGGTATGCCTCCTGATGTGGCTGGTGCTGGGAGATGTGACTACTGATATAAAGAGGAAACAGACTTCGAATTTACATACAGCTCAGCATAAAGGGACAAAGCAGCCCTTGAGTAACCATTATCTCTTTATACATACACACTCCACTTAAGATTTGGGAGGTGGCAAACAGCTGGTCACCATATCTATGGATAAGAACCAAAGCATGGGCCCAGCAAGAAAATCTAAGTCTAAATAAATTACAGCTGCTCAGCCATGGAATAAATTATTAGGGAATATGCTCCCTATAACTTATGGATAGCCAATAGGAGCAATTTAAGTTTTCACATCCTTCCTTGAGAAGGGCTGTCCCTACCAATAGGCAGAGTTAGGCAGCTGTAGGGGAAAAGGGATCAGCAGCAGAGTTTGGGAGAGTGGAGGTTCCCTGCACCCCTTGAGCTCGCCCAATCCCTTCACAGGAGGTAGAAGATGCTGTCCTTTGGTCCGTGTTGATTCAAATGCCAGCCTGGTTGATTTCTGAGTATGGAATGGAGGGAGGCCATTTTGAATTAATTTTTTTAAAAAATTCTGTCAGATATTTTGATATTCCAATACAGTGGCACCTCGGTTTGCAAACTTAATCCGCTCTTGAAGTCCGTTCTTAAACCAAATCCGTTCTTAAACTGAGGCGCGCTTTCCCTAATGAGGCCTCCTGCTGCTGGTGCCCTTCCCCCGTTCGGCTTCCATTCATAGACCGAGGTAAAGTTCGCAAACTACTTCTGGTTTGGGCGAGTTTGTAAACCGAATAGTTCGTAAGCAGGACTGTTTGTAAACTGAGGTACCACTGTACAGTCAAACCTCGAGTCCCTAATGCCGAAAACCCAGAAGTAAATGCTTGAGTTTTTAAATGTTTTTCGGAAGCCGAATATCCGATGTGGCTTCCGTAGAGTGCAGGAAGCTCTTGTAACCAATCCGAAGCCACAATTCGGTTGTCGAACATTTTGGAAGCCAAACTGGCTTCCGGAATGGATTATGTTGGACAACAGAAGTTTGAGTGTATACTACAAAGGTGTTCCAGCTCTCCTTGAAATATCTATTGAAGTCAGGAAGCTCAGTGGGTGATGTTTGGGCCAGTCACCATCTCTCAGCCTAACCTGCCATCTCCCATGTACCCCACCTTGAGCTATTTGGAAGAAAAGTTGGTATATAAAGGTAAATAAAATGTAAACAATTCCTTCAAAATATTTTGATACTCAAAAGGTGTCCCAGCTCTCCATAAAATTCTGTCCCTTCCTTTCTCTCTCTCTTGGAATCTAAGAATGCATCTTATTAACTTTCTTAGTTGGTAAGTAACTTAGTGTATCCCTACCTACCTTTCAGCCAATATTATGTATATTTCCATCCATTGTAACCAGCAGGCATGAGGCAAAGGGTAACCCACCCCCCTTTGAAAACTTGTTTGGAGCCACACATTGGATCTTTTTTTGGGGGGGGGGACCAGACACCCCCCCCTCACAGAAGTTCAAAATACATGGCAATGATAAAATCTAGTCTGGCTTTTAGAAAACTGGATAACACTCTCTTAGCTTTCATTGGAAACTTTTTGTCGGAAAGGCTCTACAGCATGGGAAGGCAACTTAAGGCCCGGGGGGCCGGATGTAGCCCAATCGCCTTCTCAATCCGGCCCACAGACAGCCTGGGAATTAGCGGTTTTTTTTACATGAGTAGAATGTGTCCTTCCATTAAAAATGCATCTCTGGGTTATTTGTGGGGCCTGCCTGGTGTTTTTACATGAGTAAAATGTGTCCTTTTATTTTAAATGCATCTCTGGGTTATTTCTAGTGCATAGGAATTTGTCCAGTTTTTTTCTTCCAAAATATAGTCCGGCCCACCACATGGTCTGAGGGACAGTGGACCGGCCCATGGCTGAAAAAGGTTGCTGACCCCTGGTCTAGATCAGGCATCCCCAAACTGAGGCCCTCCAGATGTTTTGGACTACAACTCCCATGATCCCTAGCTAACAGGGCCAGTGGTCAGGGAAGATGGGAATTGTAGTCCAAAACATCTGGAGGGCCGAAGTTTGAGGGTGCCTGTTCTAGAGGATAAAGAGTCTTCCATGAACAGCTTTCGACCAAACGGCTGAGAAAATAATCAGCATTGCAGCTGAAACCACAAAACCACCATGTTATCCACGTCCTAGGCAACGAAATATTATTTACAACTCTGCTGCCCTCTTGCGAAAGACAAGGGGGGTGGGGAAGTTTTATGAAGAGATGCAGCTAACTGCAGCTTGAACATTGCTAGGGCAATTCACTGTTAAAAATCCTTGTACTATCTGGACCAGAGTGGCTGGGATTTGACCTTTACCGATACTGGTTTCATAAACATTGATGGTTAGGATCAGCCAATTTTCTTCTGCTTCTTCCTCCCACCTCTGTTTCTAAGGTTACATGTGATAGGGGCTTTGGAGTTCCTAGATGCAACCACAACAACCACAACCACCACCACAACAATTTATTATTTTTCCCCTGCCCATATGGCTGGGTTTCCCCGGCCACTCTGGGCGGCTTCCAACAAAGGATTAAAAATACATTGAAACATCAGTCATTGAAAACTTCCGTAAACAGGGCTGCCTTCACATATCTTCTAAACGTCAGATAGTTGTTTATTTCTTTGACATCTAATGGGAGGGTGTTCCACAGGGTGGGCGCTACTACCGAGATGAGCCATTTGCCACAGTATCGCCACACACCTTTTGGTCATGTTTTGGTTATGCCCAAATGACACCAGCATCCTTTTATAAACAGTCCATGTTTCTGGGACCTCCCCACCTCCCGCTCACTCAGTATTTCACCATATTTAGAAATCTCCGGGTTAATGCAGAATTCAATAGCATTGGATGGCTCTGCTTCCCTTTGGCAAAGCAGAATATAGCTTACGTTTGAGCATTTTCTGAGAAATGGCGCCAATAGGCAGGGCTTTTTTTCCAGCTGCATCTCACTGGAAATCAGTTTTGGCACCTCTCTGGTGGGCGCAATTGTCATTATGAGAGAACAAATGAGACATTCATGGTGAGATCAGGCACCTCTGTTTCTAGAAAATAGCACTGCCAATGAGCATATAGGGTGGGGGATCAATGGCTCAGCAACAGTTCCCAGAACTATCCAGGGAAAGTAAAGCAAGGCTTTTAGCCTGGTGACAGTAGTAACACAGCTGTTATGAAAATAAGACAGGCATCCACAATTCTGAGACCAAGATGATCTAAGACCTATCCTTTGCTTCAAGAGTGGTTCTGGAACAATCTCAATTGTGATCTTGTGGAGAACACCACGCAGCGTGAGCTCTCCAATGCTATTTTTGCTTTAATATAACTAAAAAATTTAAGAGTGTCAGCACCAACAGTTCTCTGCTATCGAAACAAAATAAAAAAAATCTTTCCAGTAGCACCTTAGAGACCAATGAAGTTTGTCATTGGTATGAGCTTTCGTGTGCATGCACACTTCTTCAGATACTATAGTTCTCTGCTATGTATATCTAGTTAGAATTAAGACCAACTGAATTAAACAGAAATTACTCCCAGTTATGTGAGAACAGGCCTTTTGCTTTCGGGGGCCCTGGACATGAAATTATTGGGATTTCTCCACTTGCTGGGAAATAGTCCCTCAAAATCACTTTCCCCTTTTCGTACACTGTCCCCATTTGCCATGTCTCACTGTGTCTTCTGGAGCACAATAATACAAAGCTGAGTCTGCAGCTGTCAATGAGTTCAGCTGGAGGGAGAACTCATTCTTGGAGGTTTCTGAAGAAATGGTTGCACGGCTTTGAAAGGAAGGGGCGTAGCCCAAGGTCACCCAGCAGCTGCATGTGGAGGAGCGGAGACGCGAACCCGGTTCCCCAGATTACGAGTCTACCGCTCTTAACCACTACACTACACTGGCACCACACAGTTCACCAGCAATGACAGAAAATATTTCCTAATAGTCTGCATATTCCTAGAGTGAAAGAAAAGTTTTCAGCAAACAGTTGAACATTAGTATAAAGGATATCTGCTGAATTTGTGCTGGAAAACCATTCCACACCCAATCTTATGCGGTTAAATCAATCTGGAAAGCTGCAATGCACAAAGGGGGCTTTTTTTTGGTCAGGCTTCAGATTCACTCTCTCTCACTGTGTCTACTTTCAGACAGTAATACACAGCTGCATCCTCAGGTTTCAGGCTGCTTATTTGCAGATATACCATGTTTGAAGGGTCATTCTTGGAGATGGTGAAGCGCCCTCTCACCGAGTCAGCATAAGATTGAGAGCTTCCACAATCCCTTGCAGTCCATTCCGGTCTCTTTCCCGGAGCCTGTCGTACCCAATCCATGCAGATGCCAGTGATGTTGAAACCAGAGATTTGGCCAGAGAGGCGGAGGGACTCTCCAGGTCTTTTGACATCTCCTCCAGTTTCCACCACTTGGACCTTTGCTTGGACACCTGGAAATAAATATATTTGTAAGAGATCTGCTTCATGTAACCCTGGGAATGGAACTCCAATATTTGAAAGGGGGGAAAAGCACCTCTCATTGCTGCTAAAGTGAAAACAAATGGAAGCCAATGCATCATTTCCTTCCTTGCTTGTCTTGGGTGTGGGGGTTGGCTGGAAGGTTGCTGGGCACACAACACCTTTGTCTCCTGAGATGGCTGGGTCTGGGAGAGGCAATGACTGATAAAAAGAGGAATCTGCCCCTGTATTTACATAGAGATCAGCATAAAAGAGCAAGACATCCCATTGGTAGCCATGATCTCTTTCCCATGGACTGCAAGAAGATCAAACCTATCCATTCTTAAGGAAATCAGCCCTGAGTGCTCACTGGAAGGACAGATCCTGAAGCTGAGGCTCCAATACTTTGGCCACCTCGTGAGAAGAGAAGACTCCCTGGAAAAGACCCTGATGTTGGGAAAGATGGAGGGTACTAGGAGAACGGGACAAGAGAGGACGAGATGGTTGGACAGTGTTCTCGAAGCCACCAACATGAGTTTGACCAAACTGCAGGAGGCAGTGCAAGACAGGAGTGCCTGGCGTGCTCTGGTCCATGGGGTCACAAAGAGTTGGACACGACTAAATGACTAAACAACAGCAACAATATCTTTGTGCATACAAATTCCACAGATTATTTGAAAGGTTGCAAACACTTGGTCACTATATCTGTTGATAATAATCAAGTGAGACTGTGTCCAACACCATTGCCAGAATGCGTTATGAATACTTTTATGAAAGTAGTCAATGTATGCATGTACAGTTGTACCTTGGATCCCGAACGCCTTGGTATTTAGACGTTTTGGCTCCCGAACACCACAAACCAGGAAGTGAGTTTTTCGGTTTGCGAACATTCTTTCGAATGCAAACGTCTGACGGGGCTTCCACGGCTTCCGATTGGCTGCAGGAGCTTCCTGCAGCCAATCAGAAGCCATGCTTTGGTTTCCAAACATTTTGGAAGTCGAACAGACTTCTCGAACGGATTCCATTCGACTTCCAAGGTACGACTGTAACAGATAGAACCAACCAGCCTTCTTCACCTGTTGCCTTCTAGCTGATGTTAAATTCCACTTCTCATCTGACACTATGGCCATTTGTAAGGAATTATGGGTGTTGGGAGTTAGCAGCAGAAGACAGAAATTTGGGGAAGGGTAATGGAAATTTTAAAAAGCCATATTTTCTCTTACAATCATATATTTGTACTCAAAATGAATGTTACTTTTCCATGACTTTTATTATTATATTTTTATTATTATCTATCTGTTTTTATATGCCTGTTGTCTTTGTCCATGGAGTTTTCTTGGCAAAATACTGGAGTGGCTTGCCAGTTCCTTCTCCAGGTGGATCACGTTTAGTCAAAACTCTCCACTATGACCTGTCCATCTTGGGTGGCCCTGCATGGCATAGCTCATAGCTTCTCTGAGTTATTCAAGCCCCTTCACCACAACAAGGCATTGATCCATGAAGGGGATCTCGAAGCTGGGAACATGAGTTTGACCAAACTGCGGGAGGCAGTGGAAGACAGGAGTGCCTGGCGTGCTCTGGTCCATGGGGTCACAAAGAGTCAGACACAACTAAACGACTAAACAACAACAACAACAATCTGTTTTTTATTATCTCCAAAATGAGCTGAGTATGGCAAGCACACAAGAGATATAACACTCAATATATTATAAACAATTGCAATGTAGGTGCAGTCTGGGGAAAAAGCTGTACTCAATTCATGCATGGATTTATTATTGTCTTTTTCAGCTGTTACTTATGTGAATGAATACCCCAATAGCGGGGTGTTGGCATCTCTTTAAAACAAGAGTGGTTGATTTTTGCACATCTACATTGTGGTTGTGATGATAGTCTTCCTCGGGTATTCAAAAACACAGCACTGTTTCACACCACTCTTGATAGGGAAGGCATCTGTTTATGAACCCTCATAGTGGACAGTGCTACACGTGTTTTCGTGGAAGGATACTACCCTCTTGTGAAGCTCAGGGGGACATCCCATCTTGTTGAGCAGTGTGAGGAATCCTTTGCAGCTGAGAAAGTCAAAGGCCTTTGTCAGGTCTATGAAGGGAATGTACAAAGTGGTGGAATCTACGCACATATTAAAAACACTGCGAAAATGCTTTTGGAAGAAGCTATCATGGAAGCTTCTCTCTAGGAATTATGGGTATTCAGCAGAGATTTCTGCTTGCCCCCTGCCCTCAGGGATGGCGGCAATTGCTGCCCTGTTTTCCAATTTGACAGCCAGTCTTGCTGATTTCTGGACATGGAATGAATATTTCTTGAATTTAGACATACATATGCCTGGCAGTTATAAAGCCCAGCTTGGCCCTTAGAAAGTTTTATAACAATGAAACATTTTGTGGGTAAGTCTATTGAGGATGAATATTTCTTAGATCAGGTTTCAACCAAAAGCTAGAGGGGAACAATCAGCATCACAGCTGAAAGCACAAAACAGCCTTTGACTGACCACCTTACTTCCCTCCTAGGCAATGCAGTCATTATTACACCTCTGCTGCCCTCTTCTGAAAAACAAGGGAAGAACAGTTTATGAAGGTTCGTTTCACGTCGATCTCAGCCATCAAAATTCTCACCACACAAATCCTTGCACTCTGGCCCAAGGGGCTTACCTTGACTGACAAAAAGCTAGTTTATTTAATGAATTGTTTTATTTAACAAAATTTGTATACCCCTTGTTTGCAATACAACTTTTAGGCTGTTTACAAATACTGTAAAATAAAAACATTATGATTATCATTAAAAGATTATTAAAAGCAAGCATTTGAAAAAATATTCCAAAAATAATTAAAACTACGAGAGGCTAAAAAGACATATTTCTATCTCAACATCTAAGCTTGCATAAACAAAAATGTTTTAAGCAGGTTCCAAAAACTGTGTGGCTATTTATTTTATGCATACTCATTTTTATACACATTACCTAGAAGCATGCACACAATTTGTCAGTTTCCTTCTACTTCTTTCTCTGTCTGCTTCTATAGTAGCACATGAGAGCAAGGGAGAGATCATTACTGAGACAGAATAGTTATGAGAGACATTGCACATATCTTTGTAAGCTAAGAAAACCTTTAATAATAATAATAAAAAGAATAGAGGTACAGGCTCAGAATAAGATAATGAGTCACAGCAGCATTTATGTTCCACTTACGGAGTCCAAGACCAGGGTAAGAACAGTGTGTCCCAGTGGGTTGCTATGCCCACATGAAAAACTCTTAAAGTTGGAGCAAGACATGACTCTCACATCTTGAGAAATTGTTGAGTGTACAGACTTTTATTGCATCGAGGGGATGTGTCTATTTTCATTGATGGGAACACCACTAGGTACTACTGGACATTTTTTAAAAAAATTATATATATTTCACCTTTAACTGAAGTGTGCTATCTTATAATGGCCTCAGGGGACAAAAAGGAAGAGGAGGAGGCCAATTGGGTTATTGCTAGTTCTAGACCAAAGTTGGCTTTATCCAAGGGCCAGTCTCACCCATTGGAGTTGATGTGGACAGAGGTGGAGCAAATCTTCATGGCACTCACAAGCACACTAAAGTGGGTGGGGTGGGATGCTCCAGCCCAGTCCTCACCGCTGACATGATGCCAGTCCTGATCTGCTTTGCGAGGCCGGGATGATCCCAGCCTCACAGAGGAGCTCAGGGAGGGAGGGCGCATGTCTGTTGCATCCTCCTCATGCCACCCTGCGGGATGGAAGGGCGACATGAGGAGGACACAGCAGGGCAGCCAGGCACCCCAGAAAAATGCACACAGGGCCATCACACCAGCAGCCCACCAACCCTACACCCCTGGATGTGGGTTCAGTGTGGTCTCCTTGAACCATAGGTGCCAACTCCCAGATTGAAAAATCTGGGATCGGCGTGGCGTGGCACCGGAAGTCATGCTGCGGCCATTTTGGAACTGGGCAGAGCAGCACCGGAAGTCGCTTCTACGCCTGCTCTGCCCATTTCCCAAATGGCTGCAGCGCCAGAAATCGCTTCTGCGCATGTCCAGAGACTCCAGACATGCGCAGAAGGAGCCTCCCCAGGCCGGTAAGAATCCAGGGGATTTACGGGTTTTTTTAAAATCCGGGCTGCCAGCGGGAAACAGCTGGGAAAACAGGGATTTCCCGGGGAATACGGGAGACTTGGCAGCTATGCCTTGAACCTCCCTTAATAGTTGTCTCACTATTGAGTAGATGAGAGGGAGAAAAACATGTTTACTACCAGTGTAGCCACTTGGGGACAAAACTTTGCAAGGGGTATTATCTTCCATGCAATTATTTGAAATAATTGATTCTTCATGACAGGGGAAACAGTGTTCCAGAAAGTAGTAGGAAAACAATCCATTGACAAGTCTTAAAGTGGTTATAAACCTTCCCTTTATGCCATTCAGAGCTTGGGTTAGGGATCAGAGGTAGGCAGGGCTCTGGCAGTTTGAACTCTGGCAGTTTCTCCCTCCCACATTTCTTATATTGCCAATGTTAATGACAATGTGTTACTCTTTCTGAAGAATATTGGTAGAATCTGCTGGTGTTTAATGTCGGTGATGAAACTGTAGGTGGACATGTGAGAATCTAATCAAGAGATAAATTTAGCCACCAGGATGGTGATATTAGTGATGCTACTGTTTCTGGTTCCAAAAGTAGCCACCATGAATTGTCTTGCAAGTTCTCCCCTCCCTGTTCCTCATGAGAGGTACCAGTCCGGTGGTCTCTTCATTGGTGGGATTGTTTCTCAGATAATATACTTTTTCCCAAAGGTTTCCTTCAAGGAACACCCTTCTCAGGAGTTGGACTTTAACATTCCAGTGTAAATAATTCTTCTCTTTTCTGTTTTCCTTCCGGTCTCGTGTGAGCTTGAAAACTTCATCTCAAAAGACTTAAGAAGGAGGCCTCAAAGACTGTATGTGTGGCTTGCATCCACATCACACCTTGTTCATGCTCATAGATGGTGTGCAAGTGTAAATTGCTTATAGTAAACCTGGATTTCCTCCTTCCATAAGGCTTGCTCATATGTTACATTGAACACAGGTACAAGCTGTCTCTACACGTGTACAAATGTTTGTGTGAAAGAGAACGCAGAATCATACGATTGTAGAGTTGGGATATGTCTCAAGGGCCATCTTGTCTAGCCCCCGTAATGCTGGAATGTCCTCTTGTACAATATATATTCTTGTTGAATTGTGGCAGCTCAGCTATTGTATACACAGGTACACCTACTGCACACTCATTAAATGTTGTTGTTGTTGTTGTTTGGTCGTGTCCGACTCTTTGTGACCCCATGGATCAGAGCACGCCAGGCACTCCTGTCTTGCACTGCCTCCCGCAGTTTGGTCAAACTCATGTTCGTAGCTTCGAGAACACTGTCCAACCATCTCGTCCTCTGTCGTCCCCTTCTCCTAGTGCCCTCCATCTTTCCCAACATCAGGGTCTTTTCCAGGGAGTCTTCTCTTCTCATGAGGTGGCCAAAGTATTGGAGCCTCAGCTTCAGGATCTGTCCTTCCAGTGAGCACTCAGGGCTGATTTCCTTTAGAATGGATAGGTTTTATCTTCTTGCAGTCCATGGGACTCTCAAGAGTCTCCTCCAGCACCATAATTCAAAAGCATCAATTCTTCGGCGATCAGCCTTCTTTATGGCCCAGCTCTCACTTCCATACAAAACATTACATGTGATTAACTGTATGAGTGTACAGCTCAAATATTTCTGTACGCAGGTACACAGATTGCACACCTGTTGAATATAAGGTGTGAACACCCCTATAGTAATAAATAAATGTCAGTTGTAGACGATGGAAAGCAGTTTTTTCCTTTAATATACAATGATTTGCATATTGTCAGATGTAACTTCTAATAATTTGTTTCTTAAAACTTCTGAGATATTAAAGGCAACACCTCCATACCCCCACACCCCAAAACACACATGCACATACTGAAATGCCATATCTGCAGGAGATTACAAAATATGTCAATGTGAGGGCATTGGTGAAAATTCCTATTTGAAAACCAATGAGTGAGCGAACTGCAATGTGATTTTTAAAACGCGCAAATTTAAAAGGATGTTTGAGTTAAAAGCACTGGTAATGGGGGCTTGCTACAATGGAAGGAGGAAAGTGTATTCAGATGACCATTACCAAATGAAAGAAGGGTGATATGGCATGGTTTTTAGTTATTTTGCAGAACATTGGTCACTCGCAAGATGTTAATGACTATGGGGGCACATTATGGAACAATGCACATACTTTTGGGAGGTTTCAGAACATCACTTTCATACTACTACTGCAATGCGCTCTACGTGGGGCTACCTTTGAAGGTGACCCGGAAACTACAATTAATCCAGAATGCAGCAGCTAGACTGGTGACTGGGAGCAGCCACCGAGACCACATAACACTGGTCTTGAAAGACCTGCATTGGCTCCCAGTATGTTTCTGAGCACAGTTCAAATTGTTGATGCTGACCTTTAAAGCCCTAAATGGCCTCGGTCCAGTATACCTGAAGGAGCGTCTCCACCTCCATCACTCTGCCCGGACACGGAGGTCCAGTGCCGAGGGCCTTCTGGCAGTTCCCTCGTTGTGAGAAGCCAAGTTGCAGGGAACTAGGCAGAGGGCTTTCTCGGTAGTGGCCCTGTGGAACACCCTCCCACCAGATGTCAAAAAGAAAAATAACTACCAGACTTTTGGAGGACATCTGAAGGCAGCCCTGTTTAGGGAAGCCTTTAATCTTTAAGAAATTAGTGTATTTTAATATTTCTGTTGGAAGCCGCCCAGAGTGGCTAGGGAAACCCAGCCAGATGGGCAGGGTATAAAAAATAAGTTGTTGTTGTAGTAGTAGTAGTAGTTGTTGTTGTTACTAGTGATGGATTGTTGCTCAGTGGCAAAACACATTTGTGTGTAGACAATTGTATAATCAAATATGAATATAGGAAGCTGCCTTCTATTGGTACACCCAGTTGGAAGCAGCTCTTCTGAGTTTTAGGCAGTGCTTTTTATTTTTTATTTAAAAAACATTTAGGGATACTCTCATTTTAACTCAAGAAAATTACCATTTTACAGTTCAAATCAGGAAAAATAAATACAGTAAATGGACAAAAGTAAAAAGATTCACAAAATGTTTAAGGGTATGCATAGAAAGCTGGTGATTTGCTACAGACTACCCAGCATTTTACATTATGTGCTATATTTACAGTACTTTCGTTGATTTCCAAATTCTGCCTCTTACCAGTTATGCTTCACAAATTCAGACATATTTCCCACTGTTGTCTCTTCTTATATGGCCCTTTTATTTGTCCTCTGTCCTTTTTGCAGCTTCACCCTATAGCTCTCAGCAATCATGATTTCTTTTTTCTTTTTTTAATCCTTACGAAAGTGATGGCAGAAATTACATTTCAATTGGAACATTTCAGTTGCTCAGAGCTGTTGGATTGTAAAAATTGTCTGTGAAAATTTGTGTGTATATATAGATTTCTCTTTTCAGTATGGTGACAAAGTTCTACCAGCATGTCCTAGCATTGGCTTTTACTGTAAATGAGATCAACGAGAATCCGAGGATCTTGCCCAATGTCACACTTGGGCTCCATGTCTGTGACAGCTACTACAATGAGAGGGTGGCCTATCGCACAACTCTGGATCTGCTGTTCAAATTGCATAGATTTGTCCCCAACTATGAATGTGGCAGCCAGAAAAGCCTCGTTGGCATCATTGGGGGACTTGGCTCTGATATTTCCTTCCATATGGCAGACATCTTAAGTCTCTACAAGATTCCCCAGGTAAGATCTTGTTGGGTTTCTTGATTTAAAAAAGTTGCTTTTGAGCCTGTCTAATGTCAATACTGTCTGTTTATGAAAATCAGGTGCCGGTAATTTCTGTTTAATTGCTCACAGGTGTGGGCTCTACACTCCATGTATATAAGGCTCTGTTGGAAAGCATTTTGTGTGGTAGTTGTGTGGGAGTATGGTGGGAGGTTTGGAGGGTTGGAATGTGGGTATGTAAAGTTGCTGGGAGAGAGAGCGTTTATCTTTAGTTTAAAGTCTCTTCCGAGTCAGTTTGTTTTTCTGTTAGAGAAAGCCAACCTTTTGTTTTTCTTCTGTTTACTTTAAACAGGTATACTGCTAGTCAGGGGTTTCATGCTAGGTTGGTCTTTAAACTCTTGGTGGTGTATTTTAGCCAAGTCAACTTCTGTTTGCGTATTTTGTTTTTCTATAAACTCTGCGTGAAGCGTACTTTGAAGGGCCACTGGGAAACTGGGGTATATGATTTATGTTAGCACTCTTAATACCCAGTGTTCCCCCAATATTATTTCCTAATAGATCTACCCCTTAAGACAAGTCTGGTGGAAACACGGCTTGTTGCTGTAGCATATTGTTTCAGAATCTGCAACGGCAAACTGGCAGTATCCCATTTCATGGGGAGCACAAAATTATTCTGCCATGCAGCCTCAGAAAGTGATTGAATTGATTTCGGATTTGGAAAAGAAAAGTCTTGGAGAAAGCGGAGATACTGAAGCCAAATAAGAATTACTCCCAAAAGTTGGTGGAAAAAATAATAATAGGGATACCTAATAGAGTTCTTAATCATGATTAACTTAAATAAAAGTGTGCCATATATCAGCATTTGAAACAGAAGGGTCATTGATTTTCAACAGGGTTATTTTTAACCAAAGGTAGAAGCCTAAATCACAAGTGCCTTTTATTTTCATAAAAAGGAACCTGCATATATAATACTTTAAAGTCATTTCTGAGATGCTGGTGTGTTTCCTTATAGCTCACATATGGCTCATTTCCTCCAGAGGAAAGTGTCTCCTCTTTTTACCGCATGGTCCCAAATGAAGCCCATCAATATATGGGGGTTATCCGACTGCTTCAGCATTTCGGGTGGACCTGGGTTGGGCTCTTTGCTGTGGATGATGACAGCGGAGACCATTTCTTGCAGGCCCTAGAGGCATTGTTTTCTGAAAATGGAATCTGCTCAGCCTTCACGCAGAGAATCCCAAGCCAAGCTCGGTTGATTAACATCACTGAAATGATGGATACAGCCACAAATATATATCGACCTTTCGCGGATCACAGAATCAGCACTTACGTTGTCTATGGAGAAACTCTCACTATTATGTGGCTGACTACTATGATGTTTCTAACTGATCCTGAATATCAGGAGAACACGTCTTCTGGAAAGATGTGGATCGTGACGGCCCAGATTGATTTTACAGTTATAGGCCTCATCACGGGTTGGGATTCTGAATTTTTCCAAGGCACCATTTCTTTTGAGGTTCACTCAAACGAACCATTGGGGTTCCAGGCATATCTTCAGAATATAAAACTTTATTGGGAAGAAGGAGATGATTTCCTCAAGGATTTCTGGGAGCAAGCATTCCAGTGCTCATTCCCGAATCGCAATGTGCCGTTAGAAGTTGATAAAAAGGTTTGTACCAGGGACGAGAGGCTAGATAACCTTTTGGGGTCTGTTTTTGAAACTCGCATGACTGGCCACAGCTACAGCATCTTCAATGCGGTCCATGCCATGGCGCAAGCTTTGCACACCATGTACTCATCAAGATCCAACCACGATCCAAAAGCAGGTGGTAAAAAAACTGAATGGAAAAGCCTTCAGCCCTGGCAGGTAATGTTTCCACACCAAAACGGCTCTATTGCCATGAATGCATTTTTATAAAGTAAAATAGCACCCTAACAACAACAACAACAATCTGGCCGGGTCTCCCCCGCCACTCTGTGGTACCTCGAGTTACAAACGCCTCAGGTTACGAACGCTTCAGGTTACGAACTCCACTAACCTGGAAGAGTTACCTCGAGTTGAGAACTTTGCCCCAGGATGAGAATGGAAATTGTGTGCCGGTGGCGCAGCAGCAGCAAGAGGTTCCATTAGTGAAAGCACACCTCTAGTTAAGAACAGTTTTAGGTTAAGAACGGACCTCCGGAATGAATTAAGTTTGTAACTAGAGGTTCCACTATATAACAGTGGAATTGCACTTGACATACTATTCATTAACAGGAGCAACAACTATTGTTACGTTTAGGGGGGGTTCTGACTTAGAGGTGTTCAATCATGAACCCACAGATGGTAGCTTCACCCCATTGGTTCATCATCTGAGCACATACACCAATGTCTGAACCTGTGGCTTATTTTGTACTGAGCAGGATCATGATCACTCATTAACAGGAGCTGAAGTGTGGGGAGAAAGAGAATGATGTATGAGCAGAAGGAGCTAATCATTCTCGGCATAATATTGAGGGGAAATTGCCCCTCTGAACCTGCATTTAGCCTCATAGCAGCTTGAGGGTGTGTGATTTTAACCAGAATCACAGGAGAAGAAAAATGCTAACCACCTAAACTCCTCTTCACTGCTGCTGCCTGGGACACATTCACACCACACATTTAAAGCAGTATTGCATCACTTTAACGTGGGACGTGGGTGGCGCTGTGGGTTAAATCAGAGAGCCTAGGGCTTGGCGATCAGAAGGTCCGCGGTTCAAATCCCCGTGACGGGGTGAGCTCCTGTTGTTCGTTCCCAGCTCCTGCCAACGTAGCAGTTTGAAAGCACATCAAAGTGCAAGTAGATAAATAGGTACCGCTACAGCAGGAAGGTAAATATGTGCTGCTCTGGTTCGCCAGAAGCGGCTTTGTCATGCTGGCCACATTACCTGGAAGCTGTACGCTGGCTCCCTTGGCCAATAACGCGAGATGAGTGCCACAATCCCAGAGTCGGTCACAACTGGACCTAATGGTCAGGGTTCTCTTTACCTTTACATCACTTTAACAGCAAGGGCATCTTCAACAGAATCCTGGGAATGACTCCCTCAGGAAGTTGTGGATTCTCCTTCCTTGATGGTTTTTAAGGAGAGGTTGGATCGCCACCTTTCGTGGATGCTTTAGTTGAGATCTCTGCATTACAGGGACTTGGTCTAGATGACCCTTGGGTCAACTCTACAATTCAACCTGACATCTAGTTTTTTCACTTGTAGATTGAAAGAACAATTTGCTTGCATTTTTTTTTAAAAAATACTGTTTGACTGCATTGATTATTGCATCCCCCCCCCCCAATAAGCATTTGTAAAAGGAAATTGCAAAAGAAATTGCAAAAGAAACAAAAACAAAGTCTTGCATCAGCAGGGAAATGAAGCTCAATGTGACAGTGGTGATATCTTTTTTTCTTTCTTTCCTCATTCTTCAAGCTTCATCAGTTTCTTCAAGGCATCTCCTTTAACAATTCAGCGGGAGAAAGAGTGCGCTTCAACAATAAAATGGAAATGGTAACAGGGTTTGATATAATGAAGATGGTCGTATTTCCCAACAACTCCTTCACAAAAGTGAAAGTTGGAAGAGTAGATCCCAGTAAAGGGCAGGATATCATCCTTAATGAGGACAGGATTACTTGGCAAAGATGTTTCAATCAGGTATGTGTATGTACTGATACTAGAACATGGGACCTAATGGTTAGAAGTTAGGCTCTGAAATTGGTTGTATTATTTAAGTTCATTTATGTCCTGTCTTTCCTCCACGGAGTACAATGGTACCTCGGTTTAAGTACACAATTGGTTCCGGAAGTCTGTACTTAACCTGAAGTGTACTTAACCTGAAGCGAACTTTCCCATTGAAAGTAATGGAAAGTGGATTAATCTGTTCCAGACAGGTCCGCGGAGTACTCAACCTGAAGCGTACTTAACCTGAAGTGAGCTTTCCCATTGAAAGTAATGGAAAGTTGATTAATCCATTCTAGATGGGTCCGCGGAGTACTTAAACTGAGAGTTACTCAAACCGAAGCGTACTTAAACCGAGGTATGACTGTACAAGAAAACATTCAATATGGTCTTGCTTCCATTTTTCCTCACAAAAACCCTCTGAGGTACATTAGCCCGAGAGATACAGGTTGCCCCAAGGTCACACAATGATTTTCTTAGCCAAGTAGGGGATTGAATCCTGATATTTCTGGTCTTGCTCTAACCACTAGACTACTATGGTTTTCAGTTAGTGCCATGTATGCAGAAACTCCACTGTACCTTTCTCTGGGGTGGGGTGGGGGTGGGGGTGGGGGAATGAAACACTGAACAGCAGAGAGGTGGGCTAGTTTCTATGAAAAAATGACATAATGGTGGCTGTATACCTTGCTTTATAGCTGAGGTTCTAAAAATGCTAGAAACTTCTTCTCACTGTCTTTTAACTGGAAGTTAGGAATGTGGATTGTGGTCCATATGAATGTTGGTTCATAGAGCCATCATTGCCCCCCTTCCCCCCCCCCTCCGGGATGCCCATGAGTTAAAGAGAGATGGAATGCCTAATATTTCTACTTTTCACAATAATGGTATAGAACTTAAAGTTACCCATACAAGGAATATGTGGTACATATTTACCAGGCCTCCCTCCCTGTGAGGAATCCAAATAAACTTAATCTGTGGAGCAAAATGGACTCCACCCCAGCCCCCAAATGAACTCCTCCCCATCCATCAAGCTTACTTTAGCACCTCAGCCCAGGACTAATTGCAGCCATCAGCAGCCATTAACAGCCATCTCAGCCCAGGACTAATTGCAGCCATCAGCAGCCATTAACAGCCATCTACAGGTTTACCACTCCCATCAGCCCATCACCCACCCCCACCACCCTCTGTATATATATAGGGTCTGACACTTCTGTTTCTAGTGTATCTGAAGAAGTGTGCATGCACACGAAAGCTCAAAACAAAATATAAACTTAGTTGGTCTTTAAGGTGCTACTGAAGGAATTTTTTTATTTTCCTCCCCATCCTGTTTTTGTGGGATAAAAAAAGTCATTTGAGTAAGCCATTGGTCTACTCTGATGTGCAGATTCTCCACAAACAAGCAGTTGGCTATAAAACTAAGAGTCAGGGAACCACTGGCAAATTGTCTGCATCATGTTCAAGTGATTGCTTGAATCTTTTTAGTTTTGCCAATGAACAAAAGTGATCTCTAAAGTCTTCCACCCATAATTCTTTCAACCTTTATGCATAGGTGTTGCCCCTTTCTGTATGTAGTGATTCCTGCCATGCTGGTTATCAGAAGAAGAAGAAGGAAGGGGAGAAATTCTGCTGCTATGATTGTGTTCCATGTCCAGAAGGGAAGGTTTCATGGCAACAGGGTAGGTGTTCTAGTGCGTTAATGTTTCCAGCAAACACAGAAAATACAATTTATGAAGTAAAAACAATAAAGAAACTTATGACAACTTAAAGACTGACAGATACTCAACATAACCAGAGACTGCTATGTTGAAGATTCTCATGGAAAGGGGCCTGTATTCACAAATGAATTCACACTATGTTTCTCACCATTTTGTTTTTCAGACATGGCAGACTGCTACAAATGCCCTGACAATCAATATGCAAGTAGGAACCAAGATCAATGTATGTTGAAGACATTAACTTATCTGTCCTACGAAGATCCTTTAGGAATTAGTTTAGGATTGGTTGCTGTGTCTTTCTCTGTTGTTACAGTATTGGTAATTGGAATTTTTATTAAGAACAAAGATACCCCCTTTAGCCAGGCCATGCAAGCGGCTTCATAATACGTTTTTAGGTCCGGTAGACCAAATCCGCCTCTTTCTTTAATATCTATTAAGACTTTATGCTTTATTCTGGGTCTCTTTCCAGCCCAGACAAATTTTGATACCTCTTTTTGCCACTTTTCTATGCAGTCTAGTTTTCTTATAATAGGAATCGTTTGAAATAGAAAGAGGAGCCTAGGTAAAACATTCAGCTTTATTGTCGCTATCCTCCCCAGAAAAGACAATTGTAGCTTGGTCCACATCTCCATATCCTTTTTAATCTCTCCCCAGATCTTTATATAATTATTTTCAAAGAGATTTATATTTTTTGAAGTTACCCAGATCCCTAAATATTTAATTTTATTGTGTATTTTTAATTGTGTCGCTTCCTCCAATTCTTGTTGTTCTACTCTTGTTAAATTTTTAACTAATAGATTTGTTTTGTCTATATTTAACTTAAAACCTGAAACTTTCCCAAATTCCTGAATGGTTTCTATCGTTTTCCGTATACTTTCCACTGGCTGTTCGGTAGTAATAATGAGATCATCCGCGAATGATCTCAATTTATACGTATTTTCTCCCAGCTGTATTCCTGTGATGTTCTTTTCCTCTCTAATTTTGTTACATAACACTTCCAATACCAAGATGAAGATCAAGGGTGAGAGGGGACACCCTTGTCTCACCCCCTTTCGTATTTCACATTCTTGTGATAGAGAACCATTAACCAAGATTTTAGCTTTTTGGTCCATATAAATCGCTTGTACACAATTTCTATATTGTATCCCAAAATCCATTTGGTATAAAATACTATTTATAAACTTCCACGATACCCGGTCAAATGCTTTTTCCGCATCGACTGCCATAATGGCAGCCGGTTTATCAATGCGTAAGTCCAGGTATTCCAAGATGTTAATTAGTATCCTTGTGTTGTTTTGGATATGCCTGCCTGGAAGAAAGCCAGCCTGGTCATCGTGGATAATGTCCTTAAAAACCTTTTTTGTTCTATGTGCCAAGATGGATGTATATAATTTATAATCATTATTCAAGAGAGCGATAGGCCTGTAGTTTGTTATTTGTTGTTTGTCTTTCCCTTGCTTTGGTATAATCGTGATGTAACTGTCTCTCCATGAATTAGGCATCACCCCCTGAATCTGTGCCTTATTCATAATTTCTTGCAGGGGTCCTGAGAGTATCTCCTCAAATTTTTGTAATATAATGCCGAGAGGCCATCCGGCCCTGGGGACTTTCCTACTTTAGATTTTTTAATGGCATTTTGAACTTCACTTATTGTAATGGGGGCGCTCAAGATTTCTCGTTGTTCTTCTTTTAATTTTGGGAGGCCATTTTTCTTTAGATATTCCTTTATTTCCTCAGAGGTTTCTGTTCCCTCTTTGTACAATTCTTGATAGTATTCCACAAATTTACTTTCAATTTCTTTTGGATCAGTTACCATTTTATCATTTATTTTCAATTTGTTTATTATTGCCTCGTTTTCCCTTTTCTTTAACTGCCAAGCTAAGACTCTCCCTGGCTTGTTGGCAGATTCAAAATTTCTTTGCTTCATTAGTTTTAATTTCCATTCTATTTCCTCAGAAATTATCGTTGAGTACTGAGATTGCAGTACTTTGACGTTTCTTTTAAGTTCTGCCTTATCTGGGTTATTATATAATTCTTTCTCAGCTTCTCTGATTTTTTGTATTAACTCCTGTCTTGTTTTTTCTTTCTGTTTCCTTTGAATCGAATTCTGTTGTATAAAAAACCCTCTGAGGACTGCTTTACTTGCATCCCAAATAGTTTTTATATCTATTCCTTCTGTATTGTTTAATTTGAAATACTCTCTTAAGGTCCCCCTGGCTTTTTCTAATATGTTATCATCTTTTAGGAGAGACTCATTCAATCTCCATCTTGTTGTTTTTCTGTTCCACTGTAGTAATGCCATAACTGCATTATGATCAGACAATGTTTTGGGTTGAATTTCTGTTTTAAGTATTTTTAAAGTCAGATCTTTCGATAACCAAATTGCATCGATTCTCCCCGCCGTCTTTTTTGGATATGAAAAATATGTGAACTCCTTTGTAAATGGATTTTGGTGTCTCCACGCATCTTCTAAGTTAAATGTTTCCAACAACCTAAAAAAGGTTGTTGGAAGTCTCAATTGTTTATGTTTCTTAGAAATTTTTCCAGATCTATCAAGTTCCGGTGCTACAACTCCATTTTGGTCTCCCAATAGAATCACTTTTTCTCCCACATTTTCAATCAGTTTATTCTCCAAATTTTTGTAAAATTCATGTTTTTTATCATTTGGTGCATATATGCCAATTACTATAATTCTCTCCCCTTGTATCGTTATTTCTATCACAATCACCCTGCCTTGTATATCTTTATATATCAATTTAGGTTCTAAGTATGGTTTGGCATAGATGACCACCCCTCTTTTTTTGGCTTCAACTGAAGATATAAACTCGATTCCCAAACTTTTGTTGGACAAGATTCTCGTATGTTTTTTGGCGACATGAGTCTCCTGGAGACAAATTAAATCCAGTTTTTGCTTTTTTAGTACATGCGCAATCTTATTTCTTTTGGTTTTTTCATTTAGGCCATTAACATTCCATGTAACTATTTTTAAACTCATAATTAACTTTATTGTCTTTATTTATTACAAGGTAATCAAATATTAGTTAAAATAAAGGCTAAAGGAGTGGATTCTCCTCGACAATACGAAATTGCTAGATCTGGAAGGGCACAACACCCGTTTTGGGTGGCACGCCTATCTAATATATGGGAAAAAACGGGTCCATGGTGCTTTCACAAACCATATAATAAGACACTCGTTATTTAAGGTATGGGAAAAGTACAAGAGGTTCCTAGAACCAAAGACACCAAATTGGGTATCCCCAGTAGAAGCGCTAGCGGTAAAAAGAAGAAATATGAAAAGGGGCTGGGCAACATATAACACCTTATTGACGGAATTTGAGGGTCAAAAGAAAATTAAAAAATACGAGGAAGTGAAAACTCACTTCACAACTTGGATCGAATATCATCAAACATACGAGTTGTATAAAAAAGACAAAGAAATAGGATTTCAAAAAAAAACCATCAAGATTGGAGAGCGATTTGATAAATAATAAGACAAAAATAATATCAAGAATGTATAGGCTTCTGTTAGAATGGGGAGTAATGGACGAGACAACCAAAGTGAATATGATAAAATGGGCCCAAGATATTGGCCGGCCTATAATGATGGAGGAATGGGAACACCTTTGGAAAGTAGAAATAAATTTTACCGCTAGCTATGCTATTAGAGAAAATATGTTAAAGATGCAACATCGTTGGTACCTCACTCCCTCCAGACTCTCAAAAATTTACAAAAACCTATCAAGTCTGTGCTGGAGGTGTGGGGGGAGTAGGGGCACTCTGTACCACATGTGGTGGACTTGTGAGAAAATAAAAAAGTTCTGGGGGCTAATATATGAAGAAATAAAAAAAATGCTAGGAATATCATTCCAAAAAAGACCGGAAATGCTATTATTGAGTATAATAGGGAATGACATACCGAACCCAATGAAGGAATTATTCTTATACGCAACAGCGGCGGCCAGGATTCTGGTCGCCAAGAGTTGGAAAGAAATAGAGGTCCCCACAGTTTGTGATTGGCAGGGCAAGTTACAAGAATTAGCGGAAATGGCCATTCTGACCAATAATATACGAGGTAAATCAAAACAAAATTTTGCTGTAAAGTGGGGAAAATATAAATTATATGTGGAAAAATACTGTAAAGGAATACTACCTGTCTTACTGCCGGATTGAAACTTAAATGTGGCGGGATAGTAGACGTCTGGATAGTAAAATATTGGTGCGATAAGATATATGAACGCATCTGATATTTGATATAGATAAGCATATTGTGTTATGGACGTTCAAAATTAAGACGAATAAAATGCATCGGGGAAGGCGGGAAGTTTGAGGAAGAAAATAAAATTAAATACAAGAAGGAGTTAATGGGTCCACCCTCCTATCCCACTCCTTAATGGCGAGGGTGAGGACGGAGGACGGGTAGGGTTCTGGGAGGGAAAGGGAGGGGCATGATTCTTTATTATTCATTTATTGATTAGTTGGCAAAGATGGTTTTCTATTAAGGTTGTATTTGTATTTTTATTGAGAATATACATGTATATACTGGAATGTTTTGTAATAAAGAATTAATAATAATAATAATAATAAAAGGAAATTAGTGCTAAAAAAAAAAAAGAACAAAGATACCCCCATAGTCAAAGCCAACAACCGGGACCTTACATACATTCTCCTCTTTTCCCTCCTGTTCTGCTTCCTCTCATCATTGCTATTCCTTGGCCAACCTGGGAAGGTGATCTGCTTTCTCCGTCAATCGGCTTTTGTCATTATCTTCTCAGTGGCTATCTCTTGTGTATTGGCTAAGACCATAATTGTGGTCCTTGCTTTCATGGCCACCAAACCGGGGTCCAGAATGAGAATGTGGGTGGGGAAAAAGTTGACCAATTCCATTGTTCTCACCTGCTCTCTTATTCAAGCAGGCATTTGTGCACTGTGGCTGGCAACATCTCCCCCATTCCCAGATTTGGACACGCAGTCCCTAATTGGAGAAATCATAGCAGAATGCAACGAAGGGTCGGTCACCATGTTTTATCTTGTTCTGGGCTACATGGGAGTTCTGGCCATCATCAGCTTCACTGTGGCTTTCCTGGCAAGGAAGTTGCCAGACAGTTTTAATGAAGCCAAGTTCATCACCTTCAGCATGTTGATGTTCTGCAGTGTTTGGTTGTCATTTGTTCCAACCTACCTGAGTACCAAAGGGAAATATATGGTGGCTGTGGAGATCTTCTCCATCTTGGCCTTCAGTGCTGGCTTGTTGGGTTGTATATTTTCCCCCAAATGCTACATTATTTTGTTGAGACCTGAACTGAATACAAGGGAGCAACTGATAAGAATAAAGAGTTAAAGAATCTAAGTAAACAATTTATGTATTTCTTGTGCAATGTGACAATGAGACGGTGGACCTACTCAAGAAGTCAGATTTAGGTAGCATACAATCCTGACCAATCTATTTCTACTCCCATGTCACAAACGAACACAACAAATATGACAGATTCATATGGATGGAGGGTTGAGAATATAACATGCTTACGTGATGGCTGATTATTCTTCTGATGTATTTATCTTAATTCTATTTCATAACTTCTTGAATAATGTAGGCCACAATCCTCATGAATAACCAAAATAAGGAACTGTATGGAACCTTGGAGATTTATGCACTACTAAACATTTTCCAAATCTGCTTAATATATAACATATAAAACCTTGAACTTAGGTCTAGGTTACCTTAAATGCTGTCTACCCCATATAGGCTTGGAAGGTCACTTAGATTGCTTGGGGAATTTAATTAATGACACTGTACTTTATAGTACATCACAGGGCATGTATCTCCCATAGATGAAGCAGCAGTCAACAGTTATTTCAAACAGCTTGCAAAGTCTCACCTTTTTCAAAGTCTCATCTTTTCCTAACCGATAAGATTGGACTATGTTTTATGTGCTTTGAGACTCTTGAATTATTTGCTTCAATTATGTGCTTTTTAAGTGGCTTGTTTTAATGCTTTTTAATATTGTATCCTACTTAGAAATTTAAAACTATTAAGTGGTTTATAAATGCTTTCACATAAATAGCAATAAATAAATAAGGAGGGAATCATAGAATTCAATAGCAGCAGGCACAGACGAGTGGTTTTCACTGAGATTACATTGGGGCAGGAAGGATTAAAACTCTATACTCCACATTCTGTGGTACTGAGTATTGTTAACAATGTTCTCTGTTTCTTATGACTTATGTCCCCGCCTTCTGTCCACTTGCAAAAAGCTCCTTGTGAAATAGATTCATTGCTGCTTTGCTAAGCGTGAAATAAATTACATTCATCAGATGCTGAATTAAGGTTCGCAGCTGATGGACCATTAGCTGGGAATTAATACTTCAAATGTATTAAGGTTAAAGAGCAGTTGGAAATGTCTCCCTCTCCCTTCTTTCATTTCACTGTGCAAAATAATATGTGGCTATCTCTGCAGCTGTCCCAGATGTCTAGTGGAGAGGGAGATCATAGTGATTGTGGGAAGAATCAGCAGTGATTCTGATTCTCCTTTGGAAAATGGAGGTCCAGGTTTGTTTCACTTACTGGCCCAGACTATTTGCTCCAGTTCTTCCAGGCCTCTCCTAGAAATCTGTTGGGTCCATGTCTAGCATATGTTCCTAATGGAATCATCATTGATGGGGCCAATTGTGTGCCAGTGTCGCTGTTTCTACTCCTCAGAGCACTTGTTCATAACTAGGGGGGGGTGCCTCCTCTCACCGCCCCTACTCCTCCATGGGAAACCCTTAGACCTTCCACTTTCAAACTCAAGCAACCATGAAGTGCACTTTTTACCTTCCAAATTTTATTTCAGAAGCCAATCCTCTGTCCTATTCTGGACCTTCTTTGCCCTTCCATTTTTGCCATCAATTCTCTGGAGAAATGCATTGCAAAATTCAGAAAGTGCAAACTTTGTCTATCAGAGCGAAATCTTAGGGACAAAGTTGCTCCTTCACACCCAAAACACAGCTTTGTCTAATACACTCCAAATTGGTGTCAAAGTTTTGTGCTCATTATGTGCAATCTTTTGTTGTGTGGACAGGCAGAGTCCCCCAAACCCCCAGGCGACCCCCTGAGTAGAATAAAGACGCAGGACAACGTACTATGAGATTCAAATTGGCCACAACTTTATTAAGATTCAGATGTAGGGAGACCTTGGCTCAGGCATTGGGTATTATCCTTCCCAGTCCTCAGCCGGGGTTCTGGGAGGCTTCGGGGTTATCCACATGTATGGGGGTTGGGGCTGGCTCTGAAGAACATATGTTCAAGCAGAGAGAGCCCGCCCCCTGTTCACCGCTGCTGGAAGGGGGACGTGATGACGCCTATTGGCATGATCAAGGCTTCCCCCAATACCCCAATCTTGTTGCCGCAAAGGGGGTGAGGTCTCCGCCTCACGCCCCTTCCTCTAGGAAAATCGCCAAAGAATTCCGCCCAAGGCCTGACACTGCCAAAGTTGTGATGTATTGCTATGGGAAAGGCGAAACCTGCCAATGCAGGAAAATTCCTTTCCGACCCTTCAACAGCGGCCTTGACGTAGCAGCGCCTGTGAACTGTAGAGAAAAGGTTAACCTGAAAAAGAACATGGATGAGGGTGTGGAGGGTGGGAGGAGCTCTGGAACCAACTGGTGCTTGGAGGTAAGATTCAAATTCTCTTGTGTGAGCCGGACAGTCATTCCCCTTACCTGGCCATCCCCTGGCAACACCTCCCCAGGCAGGATTGGACTTGGCTTGGGTAGGCGGAGACCCCAGGCATCCTACCTGGGAAGGCGGTGCCAGCCCCAAACTACCAGGGAGTCGCCCTCTGGGATCAGGGGGCTGTGCGCGACCACGCAAAAGTCGCCCCCCATTGATGTGTGGAGCGGTCATTACCAACCACACACTTTTTGCCGCTGCCCTGAACTGAGTAATTGGTACACTGTGGACCAAAACCCAAATCAGTGTCAAACTTTGGTAATAGTTTCAAACCCTTTTGTACAGCAAACCCCACTCCCAAAATATTAAGCAGGTCCCTTAGAATGGAAGGAGGGGCACGAGTGAATTGTTGTTCATACCTATGGTGAACAAAGTTAAATTAAGAAAGGATGAAAAAAGATAAATATCTTACTTTTCATAAGAATAATCTCATATTTATTTATACCCTTTATATCATTGATTATTTTACTATTTATTCTTGATTTATTTATATCAGGAATACAACAATTCTGTGCCAAAAGTTACCAAAGTATGAATATCGATAAAACTTTGCATATTTTGATTTGTATATATGGCACCTTATGAGAGGCCAAAATCTGACATCCTGAAGCCCTCATGCCAGCTGCTTTCCCAAACAATTTTACTATTTATACTCCACCCTTCTGACTGAGTTGCCCCAGCCATTCTCGGAGGCTTCCAACATATATAAAAGCATAACAAAACATTAAACATAAAACCTTCCCTATAAATGGCTGCCTTCAGAAGGCCCAGGATACCAAACCCTCCAATGTTTCCCCAGTGAAAATAGGGACTTCCAAAGGAAGGTAGTCAGCTATGAGTGAACACATATAATGGAAGGTGGCATGATCCCCAAGGATGTGTTATATGGAAAAGCTGGCCTCAGGCACTGGGCAAGTTGGCAGACCAACCCTCTGATACAAAGATGCCAGTAAAAGTGACCTGAAAGCTGGCAACATTAACCCTGCCATGTGAGAATCCCTTGAAAACAACTACAGTGCCTATAGACAGGTTGTGTAATCACAGCACTGGGAGGATCACAGAAAGAAACACCATGATGGATCCGCACCAGTGAAACCAGATGCCTTCATGTCCCCCCCCCCAGCTGAAATAAAACATGTCTCTCCCAGGAAGTGACATCTTCTCGGTCTCCTGGTGTAGGAAACAGCTCTTTCAGAGTATCAGGTCAATCGCCTGTTCACTCTTATATACACAGTGAATTCAATCACCAAGATTTATGCCTGGCTATCATCAATCACCACATAATTATCTCTATCGGCAATTCACCAACAGAAGATAGTCAGCTGGCCATGTTCCCTGCTCACCAGAAGTGAGACTATTTCAGTCTTTTCATGTCCTATATTTCTTCATTCGTTCCTGCAGATTCCATAAGAGGACATATGGTCAGTGATATTGAAAAATTACAGCTTTCCATTCATTCTAACACTTCAAAGGTGTTCACAAAAGTAAGTAATGAAGGAGAGACTAAAATGTGATCATTAGATCTTCCACCATGTTTGTTCAAATAAGTATATTGACTCTTAGAAATGTTTACAGGATTCCTGTCAAAGATATGTATTAGGTTGGAATACAAATTCCAGGAATTTCAGACCCTGTGCATTATATTTCTTAGCCAAAGAACAATGTGAGGCTAGGAAAACATATTCCAAGTTCTAAGTCTAAAGTCAGCAAAAAGCCTGTTGCAGTTGCACCAACATAGGCATTAGAATCCACACAGTCTGCTGGGACTTCGCCTGTTCCCCAGGAATTCTCAAAGATTATTGCCAGTGGTTCGGAAATCACCTCTGCCAGTTCTTTTAATACTCTTGGATGTAGTTCATCTGGCCCTGGAGACTTGAATACATCTAAACTAGCCAAGTATTCTTGTACTACCTCCTTACTTGTTCTGGGCTGTGTTTCCCCTGCTGAATCATCTGCTCCATATTCTTCAGGTCGTGCATTGTTTTCTTTTTTGGAGAAGACTGAGACAAAGAAGGTACTAAGGAGTTCTGCCCTTTCTCTGTCCCCTGTTCGCATTTCACCATCTTCTCCTCTAAGGGACCCCACTGTTTCCTTGTTCTTCCTTTTTGCTACAGACATACCCATTGTTGTGTATTGAGTCAAAGGATTTTATCTCTGTATTATTATTGTCTGTATTTGCATTAGGATAAAGTAACTGCCTTTTGGTTCCAGAGGGTACAGCTACTATTGGTTCATTTAAGCTGCTTTATTTGGATCCTCTGTCTTATTGGTTTCCTCCAAAAGGCAGCACTGTGATTGCTTGATATTGTTCCCTCCAAAATGTATCCCTTTCTAGCTAGTTCCCTGTCCCTATAAATGTAGCCTTCCTGCCCTCACAGTCAGTCTTGTTCACTTTAATAAAGAGCTGTTACTAGAGAACTGTCTCCAGCATATTATGTCAAGAGAGCTGAAATCACAAACCCCACGTCACAACACCCATAAAAGCCCTTTTTGTTGCTTTTAACCTCTCTAGCAAGCCTGAGTTCATTCTGTGCTTTAACTTTTCTGACTTTGTCTCTACATGTGCTGGCTGTTTGTTTGAATTCCTCTCTGGTGGCTTCATATAGATGTTAAAAAGCATGGGGGAGAGGACGGAATTCTGAGACTCCCCACAAGTGAGAGCCCAGGGGTCTGAACACTCATCCCTCAACACCACTTTCTGGACACGGCCCAGGAGAAAGGAGCGGAACCACTGTATGACAGTGCCCCCAGCTCCCAGCTCCTCTAGATGGTCCAGAAGGATGTCATGGTCAATGGCATCAAAGGCTGCTGAGAGATCCAGCAGAGCTAGGAAACAGCTTTCACCTTTGTCCCTAGCCCACCAGAGATCATCGACCAGTATGACCAAGGCAGTTTCAGTCCCATGATGAGGCCTGAATCCCGATTGGAAGAGATCCAAGTGGTTCTCATCCTCCAGGCATGGTTGGAGTTGTTCAGCAACCACCCACTTAAAAACTTTGCAAAATCAATGCAGGGGATCTTGGGGTCCTTACCAGGCCCTGATGGTGAAGGTTAGATTGTGAACCACCTGACAGAGTCTACTCCTGCTGTTTTCTGCAGATGCAATAGAGGCCGTGAAGATCGTCCTCTTCGCCTTTGCTATCACTACTTGGTAGCCTCGATGTTGAGCTCTAACCAGTGTCTGGTCTGATTAAGAATGAGTTTTCCACCACTAGAGCTCCAGTCGTCTCAGGGATTGTTTCATCACGCTAAGCACATTAAAATCCACACAAAGAATAGGTATGGTGGGGAATTTATGACTGATATGCTCCTGAAGATTCATCAATATTAACTGTTTATTTTTCCTATGGCATCAATTTTTGCACACATGTTCCCGTGTGTGTGTGTGTGTGTGTGTGTGTGTGTGTGTGTGTAAAAAACATTATTTGATTTTATGCAACTTCTGTACAAAACTGCAAATAAATTGGTGGCAGATCTGCATGATTTTTTTTTAGAAAGTCACAATTTTGAAAAAAAAAATAAGCTGTGTTCTGTTTTGAGTAATGTTTTAGGAAGCATGATTTTTTTAAAAAATAAAATGCAAATTGAATTGAATTTCCTGTGCATCATTAGTTGTTTCCAGATGAATTTAGGGCATCAAATGAAACTAAGCAGGGACTCTCCACATTAAGTTTAAGTATCTATAATGTTACAGTAGGCTTTTGCACCCTAATCCACTTGCACTCTACACATACAAAAATACAACAAAATCCTTCAATTCTTTCTCCTTATGAGTTGCTCTCTGCAATTCATGTGAGGCCTCAGCATTATGATGTAGCACTTAGGGGCAAAGATGCAGCCCAATAACCCAGCACTGGAGGACAGGATGGAGAAGATCTCCACCACTACCATATACTTCCCTTTGGTGCTCAGATAGGTTGGAACAAAGGACAACCAAACACTGCAAAAGAGCAACATGCTGAATGTAATGAACTTGGCTTCATTAAACGTATCTGGTAATTTGCGGGCTAAGAATGCCACAATGAAGCTGGCAATAGCCAAGAGGCCCAAGTAGCCCAGGACGGAGTAAAACATTGAAACGGAGCCTTCATTACATTGCACAATGATTTGCTCTGCTACGGAGTTCATGTCTAAATCAGGGAATGAGGGAGCAGTGGTCAGCCATACAGTACAAAGACTTGCTTGGATAACAGTGCAGGAAAGGACAATGGAGTTGCTCAGTTTTTTCCCCACCCACTTCCTCAGCTTGGACCCTGGTTTGGTAGCCATGAAAGCTACAACCACGGTGATGGTTTTGGCTAACACACAAGAAACAGCCATTGAGAAGACAATGCCAAAAGTCGGTTGTTGGAGGAGGCAGGTCACTGTGTTAGGTCTTCCAAGAAAGAGCAATGTAGAGAGGAAGCAGAGCAGGAGGGAGATGAGCAGCGTGTATGTGAGGTCCCGGTTGTTGGCTTTGACTATAGGAGTGTCTCTGTGCTGAATAAAAGTTCCCAACACCCAGGCTGAGGTCAGGGAAAAGGAAACAGCAATCATGGCTGAACTAGTCCCTAAACGCTCTTGGTAAGATAGAAAGGTTATTGTCTTAGGGATGCAATCATTTCTGTCTTTGCTTGCATGCTCTTCCTCTGGGCATCTGAAACAGTCATCAATATCTGAAAGAAACAGGGAAAGAGGCAGAAGTTGATCATGCTTGGTGCAATGGAGTTTACTGCCTAATCTGGATATACATATTAGACTGCCACTTTATTGAAAGTCCTCTTGAGCAATCCCGGAAGGCAGAAACTTATTTACACACAGTTCTTATTTACCACTTGCAAATTGCCAATCATTTGACCCCTGCATAATGGGGAAACTGAAGCAACAAATCACTTACCAATCTGGTTTGAAACCTTCCCTTCTGGACATGGAAGGCAATCATAGCAGCAAAATTGTTCTCCGTCCTTCGTTTTCTTCTGATAACCAGGCTGGCAGTGATCATTACACAGAGAAAGGGGAGGCACCTGCTCTTAAACAGGAAATGATTGCACTGGGAGTTTTTATTTTATTTTTACATTGTTCAAGCACTAATCATCAAATTAAACAACAACAACAACAACATTTGTTTAACCTCAGAAGCAAAATTGTCTTCCTTCCTTCCTTCCTAGGTGTCAGTGCTCATTGCACACAGAAATGGGAAGCAACTACCCTTACAGAGGAAAGAAATGGTGATGTGTGTTTTTATTTTTATTTTTGCATCATGCAAGTGCCAATCATCTTTTTTTCTTTTTTTAAAGGCCAGTCAATCAGCCCAATGACCTTTGCCTGGGATAATGCTTTCTATCCAGCCACACAATTGGATCTTCTATAGCATTGTTGTCCACATCAGCTAGCAGTCTACTTCTTTTGCATTCAAAGCATGGACAGTTTCACAGACATTCAGCACAACTATGCAATGAAAGGGAGTGCATTCGAATCCAATCAACACATCGAGCTGTGAAGCCTCTTCCCTCACACTCCATCCCCAAGAATGTCTAGATTCCATACCTTGTTAAAGCTTGTGTGCCAAACAATTCGATCTTCATTGATCATGAATTCATTGTCTTCCAGAGCTCTAGGATCCTCCACCCTTCCAACTTTCAACCGAAGGAAAGAATTGTTTGGAAACATGATCATGTTCATTATGTCAAATCCACCACCCCATTCCCCCTTTTCATTAAAGAACACTGTCTCTCCAGCTGAGTTATTAAAGGAAGTGTCTTGAAGATATGAGTGCATCTAGTGGAACGAGAAGAACATACAAGGAGACCAGAAACTAATGGAGCTTCTTTTGGAGAAGACATATGTTACTAGATACCCAAAGGACTGAATGAACTTCTATATTCCTCCACCGGTAACAAAAAGGATTACGTATTCACAAAAATATAACCTTCTTTCAGCTCACTGGAAAATGTAACCAACCCAAAATTATGTGGTGTTCACTAGAGGAATAAACCTAGAACAACCATTTCTACCTGATATGGTTAAGATAGTATCATCTAAGAAATAAAAAATATAAAAAGTGGGATATTACACTGTGGCAATTGGAAAATTCATGAGACAGTAGCAGGTAAAGTTCCTTTCAGTTTTAATAACAGGAGGAACGGGGAATCCAAAAGCCATCATGAAGTAAGATACAACTATGGTTACTAATAGATGCTTAATAGTGGTTACCAATGGATGGATTGAACCAAACTAACAGGAAGAATACAGTTCACACATTACCTGCCAAGGCTGCACTTCTGAAAGTTCAAACCTTTTGCTGCTCATAATTGATCTATAGTTGGATCGATATGAGTACATGACGTGAAGAGCATGGGCCACAACATAGACAGCATTATAGATACTGTAGCTGTGGGCTGTCATCCGCATTTCAAACTGAGGCCCAGGAAGGCTCTCCAGAGTCTCTTCCCCAGTGCAGGTTTCACTGCCTTCTATTGAGACATGGGATTTTGGAAGTTTACAGTCAAATGCTTTCTCCCAGAAGTCCATGAGAAATCCATCTCTCAAGTTACAATAAGGTTTTCTACTCTGAAGATATTCCTTGAACCCCAGAGGATCATTTGAGTGAATTGTGAAGCAAATGGCACCTTCGAAATGTTGAAGGTCCAAACCCCTATGAATGTCAAATAATATGAAATCAATTTCCGATGTCATAATCCACACTTTTCTAATTGATCTAAGTCCATCATTTGCAGGATCTCGCATGAATAAAACAGTTCTCAGCCATGCGATTACCACAGATTCTCCATACATTATAAATGTACTGACTGTATTATCTGTGAACGGTGCATACAATCTCAAGTACGTCTCATACATTTCATCAATACTATCTGAACGAAATTCTTCTGGGATTCTCTCTATGAAAGCCGAACAAATTCCATTCTGTCTAAGCAAGATCTCTATGTCATGCAAGAAGGATTCCCCACTGTTCCCATCGTCTGCAAAGAGCCCAACCCACGTCCATCCAAAATGTTTAAGAATTCTGATAATCCCGGTGTACTGAAGAGCTGAGTTGGGAACCATGCAGTAAAAGGAACGGGTAAGACTTGAGAGACCTTTCTCTGGAGGATATGAGCCATAGATGAGCTGGAAGAAATTAAGAAATACTGTAGAACTAGTTTTAGATAATTTTTTGTGTATATAGGTCTTTTGATACAACAAATACTCATTGAAGCAATCAGTTGATCTTATGAGAGTGGGATCCATGTTATGGTAATCTCACCCACCATTCTTTTTTAATTATTATTAAGAAGCAGTTCTGCATTGGAGTTGCAAGCACTTAATGGGGTTAGGTTTTCTTGGCAGGTCTTCAAGTACAAGCACCTGCCTATAACACCCATTAATTTCAACTGCTTGAATTGTAATTTCTACATGGAGTGCACCCATACAGGGTTTAAAACCCATGTCCAATGTCTGTCATATTCCTTCCATGTTTTGGAAAACAGAATTACTCCTAGAATAAAATTCTAGTAAAATTAAGCAGAGGGGGGGGGGAATCCCAAAGCCGCATGGGTAGACCATACCTGTGGAATCTTGTAGTGGCCTATGATCTCAGCCATTTGGAAAGAGGTATCAGAGCCCAATCCTCCAATGATGCTTAGGAGATTTTTTTGGCTGTCACATTTGTAGTTGGGGACAAACTTAGAGGATTTGAAGAGGAGTTCAAGAGTGCTATGGTAGGTCATCTTTGCATTGTTGTAGCTGTCATAGATATGGAACCCAAGTGTGACATTAGGCAAGATCCTGGGATTCTCATTTATCTCTTTCACAGCAAATGCCAAGGCCAGGATGTGCTGATAGAACTTTGTCACCAAACTGAAATGGAGAGTCCATTTATAATTTCAGAGGAGAACTCTGCAATGCATTAAATGTGCATGCAACACTAGTGGTCATTTCTTCCTCCGACTCAAATAGATTGTAATAAAAATCATATTATTTTATTGTCAGGTAAAATAATTGTCAGGGGTTGTCAGGTTTCTGAGGTGATTTAAACCTCCCTCTTCAGCTCAAATATAATTCAGGAAATCTGAGGCATAGTTTTGAAACACCACTTTGAGCTTTCCCAGAAAGCAGAAAACAACAAAGCACTGTTTTCATTTCTTGCTTCCTGCCAAATTGTATATAGTATTCAATATTTACTTTTTCGTACAAAAAGGTATCAGAAATTCTGGTGCGGATGCCGGTTAATTTTCATGTGGACTAATAAAAAAATCAGATTGATGTGCAATTTGGGGGAAACTAATATTAAGACTCAAAACAGGAGAAACTTGGAGAATATGAATTGGAAACAGACCCACTCAAATCTAAACTTTTAATAATAACATTTTAAAACCCCTTTGCCCCGAATCATGGCTCCCCTTGGTTGGATTGATTAATCCTGTGCTTTCTGGTGATTCATTGCATTGTTCTTTGTGAACCACACAAGCCAAGAAGATGTAGACAGGGAAAGGATGCTTACAATGCTGTGTCAAAGAGCTGCTGTGATGGCTGTTCTCTGAAGGAGACTTCATAGAGAGGGTAAATGATATGCGAAGCAATCCCACCAATGTGAAGGTCACCTGCCTCATACCATTCATGTAGAACAGGGAGGGAATCGGTCATTGGGCATTTCATAGTGTCTGCTTTGCCCCCTACTGGAAGCAAGAAAAGCAGCATCAGAAAGAACCACAGCATTCTAGGCTTCTTTTTAGATCAGGGTATGGTGGACAGTGCTGGGTCCTGGCAATGTAGCAGCTATTGAAGTGATATTGACAAGCAAAATTTTGGGATCTGAAGGATTGCAAATGTGTGCCTTGATTAGTAGCTGAAATTGGCAGCACTCCAATATCAAATGTGGCTGAGCAGATGAAGAATATCAGAAACTGTCGGAAAACAAACTGACAGAAATTTGTCTGCCTTTGGCCCCTTACTCCCAAGCTCCCAATTTGGCTAAAGTGTATTTATAACCACTTTCAGAATGGCTTCTTGATTTCTTTCTCCTGACTTCTATAAAGCAGTTGGAATTTTCACTAGCGGAAGAGATTATAGTCTTCTGGTTAATTACTGGGCGAATAATTACTTCTTAAGAGCTAATTCTCTTGACTGACACTTTTGGTGCAAACTTGTTGTTTCTTTGTTGGAGATCTGACCACAGCAATTCTCTATTGTTGTTTTTAGGAGCATGCACAGTGGCAAATTTCTTACAGTGGGGATATGGAGAATGTGGTTGTGCTCATGATCTCTTTGTGGGCTTGTCAGGGCCCTCTGGTTGGGCACTCATAGAACAGAATACTTGATGGGATAGGCCTCTGCCTAGATTCTGACCTTGTCCTTATTTCCCTTCCCACTGATGTTCCCTGGATCCTTTTTCAAGGACAATTATAAGGTGGAAAGGAGCTGAGTGATAGTCCTTGCGGGATTTGTCATCTTTCCCCAGGGCCTGCAAGACAGAGCTGTTCCACCTGGCCTTTGGGTTGGACTTAGTCTGACCCCTGTGTTTCCCTCCCTCATGGCTTGGATTTGTGGACTACTTAAAATCAGGCTGCATTTTAAATTTTAATATTGTATTTTATTCTGTATTTTAATTAATTGCTTTTTATGTTTTATTGTAATTTTCTTGGTGTGAGCTGACCTGAGCCCGGTTTTGACTGGGGAGGGTGGGGTATAAATAATGTTGTTGTTGTTGTTGTTCTGGCCTTAGCGATCCCTGGCACTGTCTTTTTTGCCATGACTCCATCCTCTAGAAGTCCAGGTTCTCTGCTGTTAAACTTGTATTCTACTCATTCAGTCATAAATTGCAGCTCAGAAATGAAGCACTGGGCAGAAGGGGGGGGGGAGAGTGATCACAGTAAGGGGAGGTATAAACCTTATGTTCCTCAGTTGATTAGATATTGTAACTCAACAATACGAAATTGTCATTTCTCATCAACTGAGGGGTGTGTGTGTGTGTGTGTGTGTGTTGAGTCATGCTTAGTAGAGATTATAAATCTCGTGTTTTGAACTGAATGAAGCCTGAAGATCAGCGGGGAAGCAGCTCACTACGTTTCCACCACTGCTGGATAAAGTTTATGAGAACAAGTCAGCCCAGTTTGATTTAGCTGGTTGGTATAAGACATTAATAAACAAAGAATGAAATTGCCAGTCATTAGCCTATCAATAGAAGCCATCAACCATGCAGGTGACTGCCTAGCATAGAAGGAAAGGCCTCTCTGCCCAGAATTATAATTGCTCGGGGCAATCAGCCATTGTACAGCTCTGTAGCAGACAGAGAAATATGGTTCAGGTAATATCCCAGCAAATATCTCTCACACCACCAAGGTCCCTGGGAGATCACGTTTGGGGGCTGTGCACAATTTAGTGTCTGTTGAATATCACAATTTAATTTAGTGTCTGTTGAATATCAATATTCAATCTGTGCGAGCATTTCAGTTTTTTCATGCTCTTTAATTCACTCTTGCAGATTCTGTTCTAGGTATGCATTCTATCAGAGAACATAGGGTCACTTATGTTGGAACGTGGTCACTTTCCATTCATTCTAACAAAGTATTCAAAATGTGAACAGTGAAAGAGAGATTATAATGCGATTGATAGTTAAACGAACATGGTGGAAAATCTGATTATATTGAATTCTGTAAATTTTACCAGGACTCATGTGAAGGATATATTACAGGAAAGCTGCTCTGTGAGGAGCTATTTATTTATTTATACATACACACACACACACACCCTGCTCATCTGGCTGGGTTTCCCCAGCCACTCTGGGTGGCTCCAAACTGAATATTATTAATAAAACAGTGATAAAACATCAAACATAAAAAAATTCCCAAAACAGGGCTGCCTTCAGATGTCTTCTAAAAGTCAGATAGTTGTTTATTTCCTTGACATCAGACAGGATGGCATTCCACAGGGTGGGCGCCACTACTGAGAAGGCCCTCTGCCTGGTACCCTTCAGGCTGAGGTGGTTTCAGGCTTTAAAGGTCAGCACCAACACTTGGAATTGTCCTCAGAAATGTATTGGGATCCAATGTAGGCCTTTCTGGACTGATACTATATGGTCTTGGTCACCACTCCCAGTCACCAGTCTAGATTCTGGATTAGTTGTAGTTTCTGGGTCACCTTCAAAGATAGCCCCACGTATAGTACACTGCAGTAGTCCAAGTGGGAGATAACCAGAGCATGCACCACTCTGGGAAGACAGTCTGCGGGCAAGTAGGGTCTCAGCCTGCGTACCAGATGGAGCTGGTATACAGCTGCCCTGGACATAGAATTGACCTGCACCTCCATGGACAACTGTGAACCCAAAATGCGAACCTGCTCCTTCAGGGGCACAGTTGCCCCATTCAGGACCAGGGAGTCCCCTACACCTGTTGTGACGGAGCAATGGCATTTTCCCCCATGGCGCCATTGCGCCTTCCCTCACTTAAATATAGTGCACCCACCTCACAGAACACCACTTCCATGACTTCCCACAAAAATCCCCACTTGTTGGGGACTTGTGTGAGAGAAAACTTAATAATTTAGAGTCTCAGGCAGGATTTGATCAAATAAACAATATATATTTTATTTAACAAAGGAAGTTTATGACATGAGTGGGTAAAACATAGGATACTTCAGATTATAATGTTATTTTACTTCAGTCCTTTCTCAGTTGTTGCACTTAATTATTTGCTTCTTAAACAAGGTGGTACTTCTTGTCAGTTACACGCCCCTTAGAGAACCCTACTCCTGAGGTACTCCAGGTAACAGACCCAAGGGATCACTGGTTTGGGAGTCTTCTCCCCTCCTGGAGGGGAATCTCTCCCCTCCTGACTGGAATGGGTCCTAAACAGACTGTATTCTCACAGCTTCTACTTCTCCTGGCTCAGCCTCAGTCTCCCAGTTAATTCCTGGCCTAATTATTCTTACAGGAAACCACACACTGTCCTTCACACAAAGCTCAGAGACTCCTTACTCTAGCTTGTGATATATTCCTCAGAGTGGATGTTTCTACCCAGAACCAACTATCTCTCCTCTCTCTCCCTATCTCCCTACCTGACTCCTAACCTATCATCTCCCAAACTCAATCTCAACATACTCCAAACCAAACTAAATCCTGCCTCTCCAAATCCTCTCCTTTTCAACTCCCTCTCCTGGAAACCCCGGCCAATCATAAGTTGCCATTCGTTTCACCATTTACTGGCAGGAAAAAAAAACACTTGTTGAACCAACCTGCCTAGCAAAACCAAACTTTTCCGCCACACCTGAACGCCCCCTGTCCCCCCAAAACAGTATTGCTGTCTTGTCAGGATTCAACCTCAATCTGTTAGCCGCCATCCATCCTCCAACCGCCTCCAGACACTCACACAGGACCTTCACCGCCTACACTGGTTCTGATTTAAAAGAGAGGTAGAGCTGGGTATCATTCGCATACTTATGAACACCCAGCCCAAACCCCCTGATGATCTCTCCCAGTGGCTGCATGCAGATGTTAAAAAGCATGGAGGAGAAGACAGAACCCTGAGGCACCCCGCAAGTGAGAGCCCAGGCACATGAACACTCATCCCCCCCCCACTTTCTGAACATGGACCAGGAGGAAGGAGCGGAACCACTGTATGAGACTGCACCCAGCTCCCAAGCCCTCTAGACGGTCCAGAAGGATGTTATGGTCGATGGTGTCAAAGGCTGCTGAGAGATCCAGCAGAGCTAAGAAACAGCTCTCACCTTTGTCCCTAGCCCACCAGAGATCATCGACCAGTGCGACCAAGGCAGTTTCAGTCCCATTAAGAAGCCTGAATCCCGATTGGAAGAGATCCAAATGGTCTGCATCCTCCAGGCATGCCTGGAGTTGTTCAGCAACCACCCACTTAAAAACTTTGCAAAATCAATGCAGGGGATCTTGGGGTCCTTACCAGGCCCTGATGGTGAAGGTTAGATTGTAAACCACCTGAAAGAGTCTACTCCTGCTGTTTTCTGCAGATGCAATAGAGGCCGTGAAGATCGTCCTCTTCGCCTTTGCTATCACCACTTGGTAGCCTCGATGTTGAGCTCTAACCAGTGTCTGGTCCGATTCAGAATGAGTTTTCTACCACTAGAGTGCTAGTCATCTCAGGGATTGTTTCATCACACTAAGCTCTAGTGAATACCACAGGGCTGTATGCAGTTCACCAATTAGCACGTTAAAATCCACACAAAAAATAGGTACGGTGGGGAATTTATGACTGATCTGCTCCTGAAGATTCATCAATATTAACTGTTTATTTCTCCTATGGCATCAATTTTTGCACACACATTCCCAAGTGTGTGTGTGTGTGTGTGTAAAATACATTATTTGATTTTATGCAACTTCTGTACAAAACTGCAAATAAATTGGTGGCAGATCTGCATGAATTCTTTTTAAAGACAGTCACAATTTTGAAAAATTAAGCTGTGTTCTGTTTTGAGTAATGTTTCAGGAAGCATGAATAATTTTTATAATAAAATGCAAATTGAATTTAACTTCCTGTGCATCATTAGTTGCTTCCATATGAATTTAGGGCATCAAATGAAACTAAGCAGGGACTCTCCACATTACGTTTAAGTATCTATAATGTTACAGTGCTGGAGGAGACTCTTGAGAGTCCCGTGGACTGCAAGAAGATCAAACCTATCCATTCTTAAGGAAATCAGCCCTGAGTGCTCCCTGGAAGGACAGATCGTGAAGCTGAGGCTCCAATACTTAGGCCACCTCATGAGAAGAGAAGAATCCTTGGAAAAGACCCTGATGTTGGGAAAGATTGAGGGCACTAGGAGAAGGGGACGACAGAGGACAAGATGGTTGGACAGTGTTCTCGAAGCTACGAACATGAGTTTGACCAAACTGCGGGAGGCAGTACAAGACAGGAGTGCCTGGCGTGCTATGGTCCATGGGGTCACGAAGAGTCGGACACGACTAAACGACTAAACAACAACAATGTTTCAGTAGGCTCTTGCATCCTAAGCCACTTGCACACTACACATACAGAAATACATCAAAATCCTTCAATACTTTCTCCTTATGAGTTGCTCTCTGCTATTCATCTGAACAATGCAATGAATCACCAGAAAGCACAGGATTAATCAATCCAACCAAGGGGA